>NC_133534.1:12243362-14643362 GCF_048544455.1 Silene latifolia
AGCGAGGTTAATGCCTTCGGGCCTACGGACAAGGTGCACAAGGTACACCCTTCTCCAACTTTTATAATGAAAGGACGAAGGAGCATCCATTCCTTCAATGGTCTAGTCAGAATGTGCAACATCCACAGCAGCTGCAACCACAGAAGAATACTTATGTCCCTCCCAACAACCGTGGTAATCAACCACAAGGGGGATATCAAAGGCAAAATCAAGGAGGCCAGCAGTTTAACAATCAATATCAACAGCCTCCTCAACAAGCTCCGAACAATGAGATGGTAGAGTTGCGTAGTCTTTTGCAGCAAACTCTGTCAATGCAGCAGAAGCAGACGGCTCAAATTTCTGAGCTGATTGCCCATAATAAGATGCTGGATAATCAAGTGGCTCAGATGGCACTTCAAAATCCATCAAAACAGGCCGGGGGTCTTCCTCCTTAAGGTAAACAAGCTTACGAGCAAGCTAATGTTATTCAGCTGAGGAGCGGTACTACTTATGCAAATCCCGACCTGCAAAGCCTTGATAATGATGTGCCCACTGCTGATAATGAGGTACCTTATATGCATCCCAAAGGATTGGGTAATTTGGAGCTTAGTGATGATGAAAAAGAACCTGACGAAGTTGAAACACGAGCTGACGATAAAAGCAAAAAGGACGAAAAAGCTGAACCTGCTGAGGTTCCTCGATCGAGTCAGCCCAAGCTCGATCGAGGAACCAATGTGCTCGATCGAGTCACCTCCAGGCTCGATCGAGGCACCTCCTTGACAGACGACGGTGTTTTAAAACTTGATTCTAAGGTCAAGCAAGCCGAGCCCATTACTATTGCATTACCTTTTCCTCATCGGCAACAAAAATCAAAGCTGGATAAGCAATTCGGTAAGTTTATGGAGGTCGTGAAGAATCTACAGGTAAGTTTTCCCTTCATTGAATTAATTACTCAAGTCTTAGGCTTATGCAAAGTTCATGAAGGAGATTTTGATAAGGAAGAGATCCTTTGATGCGGTGGAAACTATTGCTTACACTCAGAAGTACAGTGCCATGTTGCCAATCAATTCACCACCTAAATTAAAAGACCCAGGAAGTTTTTATATCCCTTGTCATTGATGCGTGTCTTAAATATGATGTTTTACACTCTATTTCACACACATTTCAGTGCTCAATTATGTAGTTTATGCTACTATTTCCCCTATTTTTGTCTACTTTCGTGTTTTTGTGTAATATTGCAGAAATGTGAACAATCCAGCGGAAATTGAGCCGAATCCGTCCCTAAGTACTTAGCATTGCATTTGACATGGAGTAGTGACTCGAGAGATGAACTTGGCACACATTTCAAGGCACGAGAGATAGGTTTGCGAGAGTTTGAAGCGGATTACCGGTGATTTGGTCTACAGGCGGACCTACATGGTCTATAGATCAGAATCTTTGAATAGTTTCTTCGCAGGATGCTTAAAATGGCTATATCTCGAGTTCTAGAGCAGATAATCGAGTGATTCTAATTGGATGTGAAAGCTTATCCTCTTAGCTTTGCAACACCGTGTAGATCGCCTGATTTGACCAAGTAACGAAGGAATGACAGCTGTTTTAAGATCGGTGCGTCTTCACGAGAATTCGTCGAGAATGCATTCAGACAAGACACTTTTGGTCGATCGAGTGGTCTTAGTGGTCGATCGACCACCCCACGATCTGACGCGGTAATTAAAGAACGAGAATTAGAAAGCGCAGTGTAATTAGGTTTTGGAAATAAGTTACGTAAGACTATCTATATAACGTAACCTGAGGTTTCAGAAGAGGGCTATCGAATTAATTAGGGTTCAAAACATAGAAGTTGAACTTTAGATTATTTCATTAGTTTAGATTAGTTTTCGTCAATAAAGTTTACTTTTCGCACTGGATTTTGGTCCTTCCTCTTCAATTCTTCTATACGGTATTCCCTTGTTCACTTGTTCAGTTTCATTGCTTTAATTCTTCCTTAGTTCAGAATTGCTAGTTTAGATTTCCCAAAGCCGAATTCTCGTTTCATGTTAGTTATTTATTTAGTTAATTCAATTATGAAGTCAATTGCTTTAGTTGTTAATTTTACTATCGTTATTATCATCATTATGAGTAGCTAAATACCCTTTGCTAAGATGTAGGGGAGCTATAGTGTAGATGGCGTAGAATAGGTGACCCCGAATTAGGGCATGGTCGATCGACTGGCTTAATTGGTCGATCGACTATGCCGTGTGGTCGGTCGACTGAAGTAGTTGGTCGATCGACCAGACCCGTGTTTGATTAGCATCGTTTGATTCGTTAAGTGCAATATTTAATAATGAGACCGAGAGGAGACTTGTTAGATGCTTAGTTTTGACCAATCCATAGATCGAGAGATACGGAAGGGCATTAATTAATGAATTAAGACGACTAAATTGCTAAGATCGTAAGATAAGTAATTTAGGCTTTAGGAATCACTCTTGAGAGCTAGTATTAGTGAGACCTAGGGACTAGTAGCATAGGCCGAAAGGATCTACTAGTTAACTTGGGCCGAGAGGACATGTTTTACCCATCCTACACGACTGTATTTCGGACTTACCTAGGATTATGTGCCATCGCAGCTATAGTGAACCGACCATCTTAGCTCCTTTTTATCATTTGCTTACACTTATTTTTATTATTTGCTTATCTACTTTTGCATTTAGACTTAGATATAACTCAAATCAAAACCCCCAGAAATCCATAGGCAAATAAAACAACTTAACTCCCTACCTCCTGCGGATCGACCCTTACTACCGCTTGCTAGTTGTAGTTTGGAAAATTATAAATATTATTTTTGATACTCACATCGACGGGTATCAAATTTTGGCACCGATTCTTGGGAGGCGCGCTAGTTTTAGTTGTTTTATTTTCGTTTACTTTGGTCTCAAGGAACATCCGTTCCTTGAGGCAGTCCTTATCTTCTTGTTGTAGTTTCTTCTTATACGCAGGTCACCTTGCATTAGATAGAGACTTTTAGAAGAGTCATTTCAGGAGGAAGGCTTGAGTACTCTTGATAGATGGGAAGTTCGCGTGGGAATTCGCGAAAACCAAGTATTGAAATGAATGCTATTGCGGCACTAGAAGCTTCCATTAATGCCAGGTTCGAAAAGCTGGAGAATGCTACAAATGAAACTGGGGAATTGAGAAAGTTAGTTCAAACTCTTTTGGTTCAAGTTATAAAAATGGAAGAAGCTAGGATTGAATCTGATAAGAATTTTGAAAATCGGTTGGCAATTTTAGTGGCTAATCGTCTGCTAATTTGTCGAGCAAATTTGATGATACTCCACCTCTTACCCCTGTGCTTATTCTTGCTCTAACACCTCCGCCCCAGATTGGGAGAACGATGGAGGAAAACTCTTTCATTTTGACTTTTGCGGGAACTGGATTGGGAAGGAAGAGCGAGGAAAGTGTCGATTATGACTTGGAGTTTGATGAACCGGATGATCCAAGAGCTTGAGAAGCCGCTAGAGCCGTTGATGACCCGTTGAGTATTCTAGATGAAGGAGTGGAGTGGAGTCCAGCTGCTGAGATTAGCATTGCAGAGGGTACTTCATATAGCCAGAAGCCATGGTCGGAGATTTTCCGCAGTTTTCGCAAATGAACTATTTTTTTTTTTTTGAGTTTTTAGACAATTTATTGCGTTTAGACTATTTATTGTTTTTGTGTGCGCGAGACTTCGCTTTAATAAGTTTGCTTAGGATTTAAAGACTTTAGACTATTACTTTGGGTTTTGCGCAATTTTGGGCGCGTTATTATGTGTATTTGCAGGTTCATAGACCATATTAGCTCAACTTATTGAGCTAATTCGAAGAAATCAGAAACTTACAGCAGGTATCCCAGTCGATCGACTGGCTTGTGTGGTCGATCGACTGTGCCGCGACTCCAGGAGCTTCTGTTCCTGTTACCCTGGTCGATCGACTGGATTGTTTGGCCGATCGACCACTTCCCGCTGCTGTACCTGTTCACGACCATTCCCCTGCTGTGTTTGGTCAATTTTCGGAGTTGAGGGAGTCTTTTCTCCACTTTATTTTCCGATTCATTTCTGTTTTCTTCTGCTTTTTTATTTTGCACATAATTTTGCGTTTCGCAAATTGCTTTCTCAGAATTACGCGCGGTACTTTGGTTTCTTTTCTGGTACTTATGGTAGCACTGCTGGCTACTGAAACCTCCTAGCTCACGCTGGTTTGGGGAGGTTTCCTTTTGCTGCGCTTAAAGTCTTGTGAGTTTCCGAGTCCTTCTTTTATGTCAATTTTAGTTATAATTCCGCAAAATCCCATTTCCTTTGCTATTTTCATTATATGATTTCGCACAATGGGGACATTGTGTGATTTGGTTTGGGGAAGGGTTTTGCGTTGCATTCACTCTGTTTTGCATTCACGTTTACATTTTGTCTTGCATTGTTGTTTATTTTCCTCCTATATACAGAAAATTCCAAAAAAAATTTCAAAAATTTCAAAAATTCAAAAAAAATATCACGTTTATTTTAGCATATAGGTTGAGTCGGAACGATAGTATTTCAATGATGACATTGCATTTGCAGCTGTCTATGCCTAAGCCATGCTTAATTGACATGTTATTAGTAGAATCACATATGCATACCTACGAGTTTTGTTAAAATATTTCTTTGGATTATAGACTTGACCGACTTTTGGCAACTTACTTATATTTTCTAAGGATTAGAGCTCATATAACTGGTGTCATTTGTGACCGGTTTCATGTAGGATTGTGAGTAGTTACTCCTTGCATATCATGTATTATTAATTTGCACATTTATTAAATTCAATTGCTTTTTGCCTGCATACATTCGGGTTAGTGGTTGGTGTCACATGCAGGGAGGTGCTTAAAATTTCCCCTTTATTTCATTTTACCCATTGAACTCCACATTAGCCAAATCTGCATGTTGACCCTTAGCTACATCCAAATTTAGCCTGCCTTGTCAAGCTAGTATAATGTATGCTTTTGCGGTATATAATTTATTGTGCCAAGTTTGGTCTGTATTGCGTTATTTGGAGATGGTAAAAAAGAAAGAAGGAGGATGAAAAGAAAAGAATTGAAAAAAAAAAAAAAAACGAGAAAAAGAAAAAAAAATTCAAAAAAAAAAAAAATTCAAAAAGAGGAAAATGATGAAAGAAAGAAACCGTGAAAGGAAAAGATGTTGTTTGTAGACGGTTTCACTCCTATGCTTTATATACATTTATTGAGGAGTATTTTCAGTTCGGTTTGGTGAGTTTTGTGCCAAATGAAGGGCGCGTGTGCTTAATCCTTTAAGTGAGTTGGAAATGGATGTTGTCATATGATTTTGTTTAGGTACTAGCTTGGCCGCCTATACCTCCACATTTCCATAAATGTTTTGCCTTTTCTCACCCATTGCCTCACTTTACCATATTTTTGTAAGCCCTCGGCTGTGACAGGACCTTGTTGGTTGGCATGTATGTACGGTAGTTAGAATTGTCTATCATATTAGTTGCATGCATGTTTATGTGGGTTGTAGTCTAGGTGAGCGGCTATTTCTCTTCCTCTCTTACATATATATGCTTACCCTTTGCTTCATGAGAGAAGAGTGACCCGTGACAGTCCAAGTTTAAAGGTCTTGCAAGGTCGACGGTTCAGCTTTATTTTTAACGACTACATAACTCGTTTGCATGATTCATTTTGCTAATTGTTTGTTAGTTGTAGCATTAAATTGGTTTAGGCTTTACATGTTGCATTTCGCTCTGAGATTGAACTCGTTCCATTAGGTCCTAAGATCGAGTCTAGTTCTTGCTTGGGGACAAGCAAGGGTTTAGTTTAGGGAAGATTGATGCGTGTCTTAAATATGATGTTTTACACCCTATTTCACACGCATTTCAGAGCTCAAATATGTAGTTTATGCTACTATTTCCCCTATTTTCGTCTACTTTCGTGTTTTTGTGTAATATTGCAGAAATGTGAAGAATCCAGCGAAAATTGAGCCGAATCCGTCCCTAAGTACTTAGCATTGCATTTGACATGGAGTAGTGACTCGATAGATGAACTTGGCGCGCATTTCAAGGCCTGAAAGATAGATTTGCGAGAGTTTCATAAGCGGATTACTAGCTGACTTGGTCTATAGACTGACCTATATGGTCTATAGACTGTCAGAATGCTTAACAGTTTAATGCAGGCTGCTTAAAATGGTTATATCTCGAGTTCTATAGCATATAATCGAGTGATTACAATTGGAGGTGAAAGCTTATCCTCTTAGCTTTCCAACGCCGCGTAGAACGCCTGATTTAACCAAGTAACGAAGAAATGGCAGCTATTTTAAGATCGGTGCGCGCTGCAGAATTCGTCAGAATGCATTACTATCTGACACCTATAGTTGATCGACTGGTCTCAGTGGTCGATCGACCACCCCACGATCTGACGCGGTAATTAAAGAACGAGAATTAGAAAGCCCAATGTAATTAGGTTTTAGGAATAAGTTACGTAAGACTATCTATATAACGTAACCTGAGGTTTCAGAAGAGGGATATTGAATTAATTAGGGTTCAAAACACAGAAGTTGAACTTTAGATTATTTCATTAGTTTAGATTAGTTTTCGTTAATAAAGTTTACTTTTCGCCTGACCGGATTTTGGTCCTTCCTCTTCAATTCTTCTTTACGGTATTCCCTTGTTCATTTGTTCAGTTTCATTGCTTTAATTCTTCTATAGTTGGAATTGCTAGTTTAGATTTCCCAAAGCCGAATTCTCGTTTCATGTTAGTTATTTATTTAGTTAGTTCAATTATGAAGTCAATTGCTTTAGTTGTTAATTTTCTTGTCGTTACTATCATCATTATGAGTAGCTAATTACCCTTTGATAAGATGTAGGGGAGCTATAGTGTAGATGGCGTAGAATAGGTGACCCTGAATTAGGGCATGGTCGATCGACCGCTTAATGGTCGATCGACTATATCGTGTGGTCGATCGATCAAGTAGTTGGTCGATCGACCACTGGACCCGTGTTTGATTAGCATCGTTTGATTCGTTAAGTGCAATATTTAATAATGAGACCGAGAGGAGACTTGTTAGATGCTTAGTTTTGACAAAGCCGTAGATCGAGAGATAGGGAAGGGCATTAATTAATGAATTAAGACGACTAAATTGCTAAGATCGTAAGATAAGCAATTTAGGCTTTAGGAATCACTCTTCAGGGCGAGAGCTAGTATTAGTGAGACCTAGGGACTAGTAGCATAGGCCGAAAGGATCTACTAGTTAACTTGGGCCGAGAGGACATGTTTTACCCATCCTACACGACTGTATTTCGGACTTACCTAGGATTATGTGCCATCGCATCTATAGTGAACCGACCATCTTAGCTCCTTTTTATCATTTGCTTACACTTATTTTTATTATTTGCTTATCTACTTTTGTATTTGGACTTAGATATAACTCAAATCAAAACCCCCAAGAAATTCATAGACTGAAATAAAACAACTTAACTCCCTACCTCCCTGCGGATCGACCCTTACTACCGCTTGCTAGTTGTAGTTTGGAAAATTATAAATATTGTTATTGATACTCACATCGACATGTATCAAATTTTGGCGCCGTTCGGGAGGACTGACTCTAGTTTTAGTTGTTTTATTTTAGTTTACGTTGGTCTCATGGAACATCCGTTCCTTGAGGCAGTCCTTATCTTCTTCTTGTAGTTTCTTCTTATACGCAGGTCACCTTTCGTTAGACAGAGACTTCTAGAAGAATCATTTCAGGAGGAAGGCTTGAGTACTCTTGATAGATGGGAAGTTCGCGTGGGAATTCGCGAAAACCAAGTATTGAAATGAATGTTATTGCGGCACTAGAAGCTTAAATTAATGCCAGGTTCGAAAAGCTGGAGAATGCTACAAATGAAACTGCGGAATTGAGAAAGGTAGTTCAAACTCTCTTGGTTCAAGTTATAAAAATGGAAGAATCTAGGATTGAATCTGATAAGAATTTTGAAAATCGGTTGGCAATTTTAGTGGCTAATCAAGCTGCTAATTTGTCGAGCAAATTTGATGATACTCCACCTCTTATCCCTGTGCTTGTTCCTGCTCTAACACCTCCGCCCCATATTGGGAGCACGATGGAGGAAAACTCTTCTGTTTTGACTGTTGCAGAACTGGTTTGGGGAAGGAAGAGCCGAGGAAAGTGTTAGATTATGACTTGGAGTTTGATGAGCCGGACGATCCAAGAGCTTGGGAAGCCGCTAGAGCCGTTGATGACCCGTTGAGTATTCTAGATGAAGAAGTGGAGTGGAGTCCAGCTGCTGAGATTAGCATTGCAGAGGGTACTTCATATAGCCAGAAGCCATGGTCGGAGATTTTCCGCAGTTTTCGCAAATGAACTATTTTTTTTTTTTTTGAGTTTTTAGACAATTATTGTGATGCGTGTCTTTTATATGATGTTTTACATCCCATTTTACACGCATTTCAGAGCTCATTCTTTTAGTTTATGCTGCATTTCTCCCTATTTCCGTCTACTTCCGTATTTTGTACATTATTGCAGAAATGTGAAGAATCCAGCGGAAAGAACTAAATCCGTCCCCAAGTATCCTACATTGCATTTGACGTGAAGTATTCACCCGAGGAACGAGCTTGGTGCGCAATTCAAGACCCAAAAGACAAGTCCACGAGTTTTAAAAAGTCAAGTAGCAGCTCAAGTGGTCGATCGACCATCACCCTCAGTCGAGCGACCAATGTTCGGGTTCCAGAAGCTACTGTACACTGAGGACCAGTCGATCGACCACCTACCTTAGTCGATTGACCACAATGCTGTTGCAGACGTGAATTAAAAGACCGAGGAACTTGAAGCCCGTTAAGTTTAGGTTTTGGAATAATTGTTACGTACACTTTCTATATAACGTAACTGAGAATACCTAGTTTAGCATTCAGTTTTTCATCCAAGTTTTTACCTAAGTTTTATTCTGGAATTTTCATTAAGTTTCCGCATACGGTTCTTGATAGATAGTTAGGGTTTGGGATTGTTGAGCATTGGATTTTCGGTTCTTAATAACTAATCTTTCCTCTGCAATTCGGTATTCTTCTGCCCTAATTTTAGTTCATCTTTATTTTATCAATAGTTTAGAATTGCTAGCTAGTTTCCCGCAACCAATTTCATTGTTTATGTTAATTGCTTTCTTTACCGTTTTAAGCATGAATTCAGTAGCTAGTTTGATCGTCAATGTTATTGTTTTCACCCTTAGCATGAGTAGCTAAATAATTTGTGCTAGGATGTAGGCGAATTGTAGCATAGGCGTCATTAGATTAGACACGGCCCGAACCGCGTGTTGGTCGATCGACCACCTTACCCCGGTCGATCGACCGACCTCGTGAGCCTATTTCGTTTTAATTGATTTTAATTGTTGTATTTAACGAATCGAATGCATGCGACCAGTTAGATACCCTTTTATGACTGACCCAATAGATCGAAAGATAGGGTAAGCTGTTAGACCATCAATTGAATCGACTAAACTGTGCTAAGATCGAAAGATAGGTATAGTTTAAACCGTTAGTCACTTTTCAGAACGAAAGTTAGTATTAGTGATATTAGGGACCTATAGCGAGATCGAAAGATGCTATTTGTTAAGAGTGGACCGAGAGGACCTCTTTATTTCCCGCCTCACCTGTGTTTGATTCAAACCGACTTAGTTTGCTGCCGCCGAAGCTATAATGAACCAATCATCCTAGTACCCCCTTCTTTATTTGTTAATTCTACCTTTTAGTTTATTATCTTTATTTGTTCTTAGCTATAGACCATCTCAACTCAACCCCCACAATCATTACCTTTGACTGAATATAAATCAACTGAGATTTACATCTGCCTCCTTGTGGTTCGACCCTGTTACCACTAGCCTAGGTTAGTCTTAATAGGAATTATAAATTTTATCTTTGGTACTCACAACGACGGGTATCATATTGCGTTTAGACTATTTATTGTTTTTGTGTGCGCGAGACTTCGCTTTAATAAGTTTGCTTAGGATTTAAAGACTTTAGACTATTACTTTGGGTTTTTGCGCAATTTTGGGCGCGTTATTATGTGTATTTACAGGTTCATAGACCATATTAGCTCAACTTATTGTGCTAATTCGAAAAAATCAGAAACTTACAGCAGGTATCCCAGTCGATCGACTGGCTTGTGTGGTCAATCGACTGTGTCGTGACTCCAGGAGCTTCTGTTCCTGTTACCCTGGTCGATCGACTGGATTGTTTGGCCGATCGACCACTTCCCCATTCTTGTACTGTTCACGACCATTCCCCTGCTGTGTTTGGTCAATTTTCGGAGTTGAGGGAGTCTTTTCTCCACTTTATTTTCCGATTCATTTCTGTTTCTTATGCTTTCTTATTTTGCACATAATTTTGCGTTTCGCAAATTGCTTTCTCAGAATTACGCACGGTACTTTGGTTTCTTTTCAGGTACTTATGGTAGCACTGCTGGCTACTGAAACCTCCTAGCTCACGCTGGTTTGGGGAGATTTCCTTTTGCTGCGCTTAAAGTCTTGTGAGTTTCCGAGTCCTTCTTTTATGTCAATTTTAGTTATAATTCCGCAAAATCCCATTTCCTTTGCTATTTTCATTATATGATTTCGCACAATGGGGGCATTGTGTGGTTTGGTTTGGGGAAGGGTTTTGCGTTTCATTCACTCTGTTTTGCATTCACGTTTACATTTTGTCTTACATTGTTGTTTATTTTCCTTCTATATACAGAAAATTCCAAAAAAAATTTGAAAAATTTGAAAAATTTTAAAAAAATATCACGTTTATTTTAGCATATAGGTTGAGTCGGAACGGTAGTATTTCAATGATGACATTGCATTTGCAGCTGTCTATGCCTAAGCCATGCTTAATTGACATGTTATTAGTAGAATCACATATGCATACCTACGAGTTTTGTTAAAATATTTGCTGGATTATAGACTTGACCTGAATTTTGGCAACCTACTTATAATTTCTAAGGATTAGAGCTCATATAACTGGTGTCATTTGTGACCGGTTTCTTGTAGGATTGTGAGTAGTTACTCCTTGCATATCATGTATCATTAATTTGCACATTTATGAAATTCAATTGCTTTTTACCTGCATACATTCGGGTTAGTGGTTGGTGTCACATGCAGGGAGGTGCATACAATTTCCCCTTTATTTCATTTTACCCATTGAACTCCACATTAGCCAAATGCTGTTGACCCTTAGCTACATCCAAATTTAGCTTTGCCTTGTCAAGCTAGTATAATGTATACTTTTGCGGTATATAATTTATTGTGCCAAGTTTGGTCTGTATTGCGTTATTTGGAGATGGTAGAAAAGAAAGAAGGAGGATGAAAAGAAAAGAATTGAAAAAAAAAAACGAGAAAAAAAAATTCAAAAAAAAAAAAAATTCAAAAAGAGGAAAATGATGAAAGAAAGAAACCGTGAAAGGAAAAGATGTTGTTTGTAGACGGTTTCACTCCTATGCTTTATATACATTTATTGAGGAGTATTTTCAGTTCGGTTTGGTGAGTTTTGTGCCAAATGAAGGGCGCGTGTGCTAAATCCTTTAAGTGAGTTGGAAATGGATGTTCTCATATGATTTTGTTTAGGTACTAGCTTGGCCGCCTATACCTTGTTGGTTGGAATGTATGTACGGTAGTTAGAATTGTCTATCATATTAGTTGCATGCATGTTTATGTGGGTCGTAGTCTAGGTGAGCGGCTATTTCTCTTCCTCTCTTACATATATATGCTTACCCTTTGCTTCATGAGAGAAGAGTGACCCGTGAGAGTCCAATTTTAAACGTCTTGCAAGGTCGACGGTTCAGCTTTATTTTTAACGACTACATACCTCGTTTGTATGATTCATTTTGCTAATTGTTTGTTAGTTGTAGCATTAAATTGGTTTAGGCTTTACATGTTGCATTTCGCTCTGAGATTGAACTCGTTCCATTAGGTCCTAAGATCGAGTCTAGTTCTTGCTTGGGGACAAGCAAGAGTTTGGTTTGGGGAAGTTTGATGCGTGTCTTAAATATGATGTTTTACACCCTATTTCACACGCATTTCAGAGCTCAATTATGTAGTTAATGCTACTATTTCCCCTATTTCCGTCTACTTTCGTGTTTTTGTGTAATATTGCAGAAATGTGAAGAATCCAGCGGAAATTGAGCCGAATCCGTCCCTAAGTACTTAGCATTGCATTTGACATGGAGTAGTGACTCGAGAGATGAACTTGGCGCGAATTTCAAGGCCTGAAAGATAGATTTGCGAGAGTTTCAGAAGCGGATTACCAGCTGACTTGGTCTATAGATTGTCAGAATGCTGAACAGTTTACTGCAGGCTACTTAAAATGGCTATATCTCGAGTTCTATAGCAGATAATCGAGTGATTCTAATTGTTGGTGAAAGCTTATCCTCTTAGTTTCCAATGCCGCGTAGAACGCTTGATTTGACCAAGTAACGAAGAAATGGCAGCTGTTTTAAGATCGGTGCGCACTTTAGAATTCGTCAGTTTGCATTCATCAGACAGACACTTTGGTCGATCGACTGGTCTCTGTGGTCGATCGACCACCCCACGATCTGACGCGGTAATTAAAGAACGAGAATTAGAAAGCCCAATGTAATTAGGTTTTAGGAATAAGTTACGTAAGATTATCTATATAACGTAACCTGAGGTTTCAGAAGAGGGATATCGAATTAATTAGGGTTCAAAACACAGAAGTTGAACTTTAGATTATTTCATTAGTTTAGATTTGTTTTCGTCAATAAAGTTTACTTTTCGCACTGGATTTTGGTCCTTACTCTTCAATTCTTCTTTACGGTATTCGCTTGTTCATTTGTTCAGTTTCATTGCTTTAATTCTTCCATAGTTCAGAATTGCTAGTTTAAATTTCCGAAAGCCGAATTCTCGTTTCATGTTTGTTATTTATTTAGTTAATTCAATTATGAAGTCAATTGCTTTAGTTGTTAATTTTACTGTCGTTATTACATCATTATGAGTAGCTAAATACCCTTTGCTAAGATGTAGGGGAGCTATAGTGTAGATGGCGTAGAATAGGTGACCCCGAATTAGGGCATGGTCGATCGACTGGCTTAACGGGTCGATCGACTATGCCGTGTGGTCGTCGAATGAAGTAGTTGGTCGATCGACGGACCGTGTTTGATTAGCATCGTTTGATTCGTTAAGTGCAATATTTAATAATGAGACCGAGAGGAGACTTGTTAGATGCTTAGTTTTGACCAACCCGTAGATCGAGAGATAGGGAAGGGCATTAATTAATGAATTAAGACGACTAAATTGCTAAGATCGTAAGATAAGTAAGGGGGACTGGGGCTTAAAAATGATTCTGTGTGGAACAAAGCAAAGATTGGGCAAATTAGTGTGGTGGATTTCTCATAAAACCGACCATCTATGGGTAAAGTGGATCAACCACACGTATCTCAAAGGGCAAGATTGGCAAAGCTACGCCCACACGGTGACACTAGTGATCTGGAGAAAACTTTGTCGGGTTAGGGATCTCCTTAAAGACCGGACAGAACAGGGAGAAGGGGATTATTCCATATCTACGAGGTTATGAGTTCCTCGGAGAGAAATTTCGGGAGGTGCAATGGTCAAGGATGGTTTGGAATAAATTGACGATACCCAAGCATAGCTTGGTAGCTTGGCTTTATCACCATAAAGCTCTAAATACTAATGCTAAGCTTAAAGATATAGGTATTACCTCAGACGATACCTGTTACATGTGTGGAGTAGGAGCGGAGCAGCTGGATCATCTCTTCTTTTCCTGCATCTACAGTAGCAATATACTTAGTATTGTTGAGAATTGGTTGGGCATTAAACTACCTCGACAAAATATGCTTGATTGGAGACTCCATTTTCAGGGATCCAGGTCTAAGGGAGATGTCGTCAATGGCGTCCTTAATGCTCTCATCTATTCCATTTGGAGGCAAAGGAACGCATGCAGGTTTGAGATGCAGCTACTCAGACCTCAAAAAGTCGCTGATAACTTAATCAAGGAGCTCAAAGTTTGGATTGTTAATAATCGGGAGAGATCGAAGAAAAAGGGGGATGATTGGATGAGGTTATTGTGTGGGAGATGATGAAGGCATGGTAGACATCCACAAAGAAGGAGGAGGAAGACGATGGATTTGGGGTTTCTTTGATTAATTTTTGGTTTTCTTCTAGATAAGGTTTTGTTGAAATTTGGTTTTGTTGTCCGTCTTTATGTTGTAATTTGGTTTTGAGGTCCGTCTTGTATTGTTCTTGGGCTTGGGCTGGTTTCTGATTTTGTTCGACAAATGAGATTGACTTCTCATTCGATCGGGATATGGTTCCGGTTTCTTTTGATTTAATGAAAGCTTACATTTTATCAAAAAAAGAATCACTCTTCGGGCGAGAGCTAGTATTAGTGAGACCTAGGGACTAGTAGCATAGGCCGAAAGGATCTACTAGTTAACTTGGGCCGAGAGGACATGTTTTACCCATCCTACACGACTGTATTTCGGACTTAACTAGGATTATGTGCCATCGCAGCTATAGTGAACCGACCATCTTAGCTCCTTTTTATCATTTGCTTACACTTATTTTTATTATTTGCTTATCTACTTTTGCATTTAGACTTAGATATAACTCAAATCAAAACCCCGTAAATTCATAGACCGAAATAAAACAACTTAACTCCCTACTTCCCTGCGGATCGACCCTTACTACCGCTTGCTAGTTGTAGTTTGGAAAATTATAAATATTATTTTTGATACTCACATCGACAGGTATCAGTTATATCGGTCATCTTGCTATTAGTAAAGCTCTTTGTGATTTAGGAGCTAGCGTACGTGTTATGCCTTTATCTATTTGTAAGAAATTAAATATAGGTCGGTTGTGATTACTAATATGACACTACGGATGGTCGATAGATCGTTAAACACCCATTGGGGGTGTTGGAGGATGTTCCGCTCGTATTGGGAAATTTTTCATCCCGACGATTTTGTTGTCTTAGACATGGTCGAGGACAACCAAATCCCTAACATTTTGGGCAGACCATTTCTTCACATTGCGGGGGCGGTTATAGATGTTAGGCAAGGGAGATTGACTTTAGCTGTGGGGGATGATACTATTGTTTTTAACTTGGAAAAGGCATTAAAACATCCCATGATAGAAGAAACTTGTCATAGTATAGATATTGTTGATTTTACTATTGATGAGTGTCTTCATATGTGTTTGGACAGGGATCCTCTGGAGATTGCCCTGGTTTTGGATTAAGCAGATCAGACGGGTTCATGGAGTCCTGAAGTTCATGAGATAGAGAGGCTTCTAACTGGAAAGGAAAGCTCCCATCAAAAGGTATACAGTTTGGGTAACGCACCTAAGGTGGCGAGGTAAAGAAACCACGAACTAAAACCCCTTCCCTCTCATCTTAAGTATGAATTTCTTGATGACTGTGAAATGAACCCAGTGATTGTCAATGCTAGGCTAACTGAAGGTCAACTTTATGCTTTGTTGACTGTTTTGAAAACTCATAAAAGGCCATTGGGTATAGCATTGATGATCTGAAAAGTATTAGTCCTGATTTTTGTATGCACCGTATTCACATGGAAGAAGGCCACAAGCCTAGTGCACAAGGTCAAAGACGACTAAATCCTCCAATGCAGGAGGTGGTAAGAAAAGAGGTACAGAAATTACTTGATGCTGGCATAATTTTCTCTATATCTGATTCTAAATGGGTTAGTCATGTCCAAGTTGTACCTAAGAAAGGAGGTACCACAGTAGTAAAAAACGATAAGAATGAGTTGATTGCTACTAGACTTGTTATGGGTGGAGGATGTGCATTGACTATATGAAGTTGAACACAGCTACTAAGAAAGACCATTTCCCACTTCTTTACATTGACCAAATGTTAGAGAGATTAGCATGTCATACTTATTTCTGTTACCTAGATGGCTACTCCGGTTTCTTTCAGATACCCATTCATCCTGACGATCAGGAAAAGACCACTTTCATATGTCCATATGGTGTATTTGCCTATAGGAGGACGCCTTTTGGTTTATGTAACGCTCCTGCTACTCTTGCGTTGTATGATGGCCATATTTTTCCGATTACATAAAGTCTATCTTAGAAGTCTTTATGGATGATTTGATGTATATGGTACTGATTTTGATGTTTGCTTGAGAAACTTGACTAAAGTTTTGCAGCGCTGTGAGGAGAGCAACCTTGTTCTCAACTGGGAGAAGTGCCACTTCATGGTCACTGAAGGGGTGGTACTCGGTCACTTGGTGTCAAGTAAGGGTATTCAAGTGGACAACGCTAAGGTTGAGGTAATTGAGCAACTCCGCATCCCGGTTAATGTTAAAAGTGTAGTTTTCTTGGTCATGCAGGGTTCTATCGCCGCTTTATTAAGGATTTCTCTAAAATTGCTCAACCTCTAACTCGGCCACTTCATAAAGATACGCCTTTTGTGTTTACTGACGAGTGTGTTAAGTCCTTTGACAGGATTAAACAAGCTCTTATCTAAGCTCCCATAATCCGATCTCCGGATTGGAGCCTTTCTTTTGAGATTATGTGTGATGCCAGTGATTATGCAGTTGGAGCTATTTTGGGGCAGCGAAAGGACAAGGTGTTACATGCCATTTACTATGCAAGTAAGACTCTTGATGATGCACAGATCAACTACGCTACTACGGAGAAGGAGCTTCTTGCAGTTGTCTATTCTTTAGACAAATTTAGAGCTTAACTTGTTGGTTCTAAAGTTATTGTTCATACTGACCATGCAGCTTTGAAATATCTTTTAATCAAACAGGAAGCTAAGCCACGACTTATTAGATGGATTTTATTGTTACAAGAGTTTTATTTAGAAATTCGTGATAAGTCTAGTGCTGAGAATGTTGTTGCAGATCATTTGTCTAGGCTGAGATTTGCAGGAAGAGAGATCTTGCCCATTGATGACTCTTTTCCAGATGACCAACTTTTAGCTGTAGCTGCAAATACTCCATGGTTTGCATATTATGCCAATTATTTTGTAAGAGGTATGCTTCCTCTAGATTTATCTTATCAGCAGAAGAAGAGGTGTATGCATGATGTGAAGCGGTACTTCTGGGACGATCCATATCTATTCCGGGAGTGCACAGACGGTATCTACAGATGATCTATTCCAGAGGGTGAGGTACGTGCCATCCTTTCTCAATGTCACTCTTCTTATTATGGTGGTCATCATGGTCCTTCTAGGACATTTGCTAAGGTAATGCAATCGGGTTTTTATTGGCCTACTATCTAGAAGGATGCTACTACTTTTGTCCGTTCTTGTGATGCATGTCAAAGAACGGGCAACATCTCGCAAAGGCATGAGATGCCTCAAACTGGAATCTTCGAGGTGGAGGTTTTTGATGTTTGGGGCATTGATTACCAAGGGTCATTCCCTACTTCTCATGGGAATTAGTATATATTAGTAGTTGTAGATTATGTTTCTAAATGGGTGGAGGCAATTGCCACCCCCACTTGTGATGCTAAATCTGTTGTTAAGATGTTTCAGAAAATTATCTTTCCACGGTTTGGAGTGCCTCGCGCGGTGACCAGTGATGGAGGAAAGCATTTCAATGAGCGTCATCTTAATTCTCTCTTGAAGAAATATGGCGTTACACACCGCAGAGGATTGACTTATCAACCTCAAACCAGTGGACAAGTAGAGGTTTCTAACAGAGAGCTGAAACAGATCTTAGAAAAGGTAGTAAGCAAGAACAGAAAGGATTGGAGTCGGAAACTAGATGACACCTTGTGGGCTTACCTTACTGCATTCAAGACACCGATTGGAGCATCACCTTACCGTCTAGTCTATGGCAAATCTTGAGATCTACCTGTGGAGCTTGAGTACAAGGCTATGTGGGCCATAAAGGAGCTGAATATGGACCCCACACTGGTGGGTGAGAAACGACTGATGCAGTTGAATGAGCTTGATGAGTTTCGACTGCATGCCTATGATAGTGCTCGGGTGTACAAAGAGCGAACGAAGAAGTGGCATGACAAGCATATTTTGCAAAGGGAAATTCATGTTGGTGAGAAAGTTCTCTTATTTAACTCTCGTTTGCGTTTGTTTCCAGGTAAGCCTGAAGAGTAGATGGTCTGGACCGTTCACTGTAGCTGATGTGAACAAATTTAGGTCAGTTACACTGCAAACTGACAAAGGGTAGGGCTTCAAAGTGAATGGGCAATGATTGAAAATCTACTATGAAGGAGCGCATGTTGGGGTAATAGAGGCTCTCGACCTCTTTGCCATTAATTCTTCTTGCTGATGAAGAATTACGGTCATGCGGGACCGCAAAAACCAGCGCTACCGAGAGGCAGCTCGGATATTGTAATATATTATTTTTTAAATTAGGATTTGAATTTTAATTATTGCATTTACATTTAAGTTTTCCCTGAATTTTGAGAGATGAGAGGAGGGAATTTCATATGTTTTCTAAGTATTTTGTGCAGGATTTGACGGAATTTAAAGTTAGGAATCACAAAGAACGAAAAAAGACGCCAGCAGTAGGTTCCTCGATCGAGTCAGGCTGGGCTCGATCGAGGCACCAAGTGGGTAATTGAATTCAAGTTAGAACGAAAGTTGGCATGTCCTGATTTTGGTTCCTCGATCGAGTCACCTCAGGCTCGATCGAGGCACCAAATTGAACTGGGTTCCGCGATAATTTCCAAGCCGGTTTTATTCATTATTTGTTCTTAATAATTCCAATTCCTTTTTTTCCTCCGTCACTTTTCCTGCATAACTCGACTGCCATATCCCTCTTCTCTCTTAATTCTTCATCAATCATCATCAAATCTCTCATAAAACTTGTGTTTGTTTGCTTATTAAGTGATTACATCAATCTTTTGTGCTTATTTTTACAATTTCATTGCTCTATTTGCTAAGGTAAGTCCCGATTTGCTCTCTTTTTGTCCCGGAAAATCTGAAATTTATGCATTAAATTGGTTAGAAATTGTATTCTTATGCTTGGAATCTTCATTATTTGATATATAATCATGATCCCCTAACTTTTTGGATGGTTTAATTGTGATTTTCGGTCTTAAAAATTGATTTTTCGACCCATATTTGCCAAAAAAACGAGATTGTTTTGCTTCTTAGTTGGGGTATGATTGTATACTTGTCTATTTTGCAGAAAATATCGTCTACTAGGCAAGGAAATAAGAGGACACGGGAGTGGAGCGCTCCCATTCGTCAACCCGAGGTGATACCGGAGGTAGTGGAGTCTTCCGAGGAGGAGGACTTATCTCCTTTTGATGATTATCCTTTTGTTGAGTTCCGTGACAAGGAGCAAAAGGACAGGTTCGAGTTTTTGATGACCAAATCCATGAGTGCTACTAGGTGTGTGGATAGGAAAATTTTGCGAACCTTGAAGATTGATGACATTATGTTAGGCATGTTTGTTGAGATTGGTTTACAGGGTCTTTTTCTGCTTCATGAGTTGTCTTACCCTGCTCTGACCCTTGAGTTTTTGAGCTCATATGCCTACTTCCCCAGTGACCACCTTATTCGGTTTAGGTTGCTTAACGTGGAACGGTCTTTGACTTTTAACCGTCTTTCAAAAATCCTGGGGATTGATAAGCAAACTGAGGGGGATTTATATAATGCTAGTGGGATGTCTGCAATCCGATATTTTCCCTTGTTTACTGGCTATGCGGATGCAGATGTTAGTAGTATGTCTTTGTTGGATGTCCAACATGTCTATCTTCGATTGTTTCTACGGTATTTGAGCTACTTACTTTACGGGAGGCACGACAAGAGCAAGGCCTCTTCCTTAGAGGTATTGATTCTTGCTAGTTACCTGAACCCATTTCAGGAGAGGACATTCCAGTTTTCTCCCCCTACTCTTGTGTGCTCAGCCTTTGACCGTATGATCGGGAGATATGGGGCTAGATTGTGGTGCCCTCATCACTAGGATTGCTCGGGTTGTATGTGATTTTCGGGGGGATGATCCTTACGAGCCTATGGATGACCATGAGCCCTTAGCTGATGACGACCACTTGCGCTATGATGTCTCCTACATTGACATTAGGAAAGGGAACGATCATTATTGGAAAGTCCGGGGTCACTCTTATATGCTTTTGCCTTGTGACCGATTGCGAGCTGTGGATCCTCTTGAGGAGAGTACATCTAGGGAGCGACCCCCACCTGTCACTTATCTGATCCCACAGGACTTCTTGGTCACTTTTTCCAGTTCCAGTACTACTACTACCACTGGTGGGCGCCGGAGACGTCGTCAGCCTGCCACTCACTTACCTGGTTCTTACCAGCCTACTCCTCCTCCTCCTCCTCCTCCACCTCCTACAGCCTATCCTACCCAGGGTTATCATTTTGACCCAGTTCTTGCGAGAGAGGTGAGGATTAATGAGGGCATCAACACCGCATTGACTGAGTGGCGTATGTGGGAGCAGATGAAGGCTATGACTCTTGCTGCGGGGGGACAGTACACATGCGTTTCTCCTAGCTACTACACCACACCTGGTGATGATAGCCGTGTATTCCACCTTTATGGAGTGACTCCTGCTGAGTTTGGACAGCTTAGCACTGATTATGGTGCTTTTGGTCGTCCTTTCTACACTCCAGTCCGTCCCCATCGGCCTTCTTCTATTTTTCCCGAGGATGTCGGTGTCCCTTTATCACAGCGTGGACAGTTTGGAGCTTCTACTTTCGTTGAAGCTATCCCGGGAGGTGGCCGTTCTAGAGGCCGTGTTAGGTTAGGTGGTCGTTCTAGAGGTCGTGGTACTCCCACTCCTGATCCTAAGTTGCTGTCTTTGTATGCTGAGATTGATGGCTTCGATGAAGCCAACCTTGATGATGATGATGGAGCCCAGTAGTGACAGCTGGTCACTACATCCTTCACTTTCCAGCTGGTTTGGGGAGGCTCTTGCATTACAAATTTGGTATTATCTTTCCTGTTTTTGTTTTATTGCATTTCTTATTTTCCCTCTTCCCTTTGTTAGTTGTGTCCCATAGGTTCTTTGGATTTTCGTGTGATTGCTATGTTGTAGGCGTCACAATGAGGACATTGTGACATTTAGGTTTGGGGGAGAGTATTTATTTTCGTTGTGTGTTTTATTTATTGTTGTGTGTAAAAAAAAAATTCCAAAAAAATTGAAAAATTTATAAAATACAAAAACATGTTTTATTTATTTTGAGTCGAGTCTTGGTGAATTGTGTAGCAATGATGATAATTTGCTTTGTCTTTGCATTTGAGTCACATCTAGTTGTCCATGTACATTGTTTTGACCTGTTAGCTATGATGAACAAAGCTCTTTACTCAAGTCTTGACTATCACAATATGCCTTATGCCGAGTAAACTTGACTTTATTTTGTTGGTAAACCACTTAAATTTCTGGGGTCTTTAGAGCTTCCTAGGCTGGGAACATTAATAAACCGGTCTCATTATTATTTAGGCTGAAGAGTGGGGTCTCCTTGTGGAATATGTAACATCAAATTGCATAAGTGTGACATTAGTTTCTTAGCTTTTGCGCGTTCATATGATTTTGTACATGACGAAAGGCGGTTCTTATTGTTCAAATATGTCATACATTACCCAGTTTTTGTTAGCCCGTTTGAACCATGTAGCCATTTTATATCCTATTTCTTAGCTACATTCCAGAATTTGCCTACCTTTTTTAAGACACGATCGCGATTGCTTGAGTCTTTGTTGTTATATTTTGCTTTGGTTGGGTTGGGACTTTTATTGTCATGTGGGTAGTAGCTATCTTTTTGTAGCAATTGTGTGACCTCCTATGTTGACAAAGAGAAA
This sequence comes from Silene latifolia, assembly GCF_048544455.1. Lineage (NCBI taxonomy): Eukaryota > Viridiplantae > Streptophyta > Magnoliopsida > Caryophyllales > Caryophyllaceae > Silene > Silene latifolia. The sequence continues at coordinate 12,265,090 of NC_133534.1, forward strand.
TATTATGAAGCAATGAAAGAAAAAAAAAGAATTCGAAAAAAAAAACACAAAAAGAAAAAAAAAGAGAAGAAAAGAAAAGAAAAAAATTCTTGCTTCATCAAGTTTTGTTAGGAGGTCGTGAGTGGTAATTTCTGAGTCTAATGCACATTTGAAGAGCCTTTTCATTCTCTCATATGTTGTCAAAGTTGAGATAATTTCTCCAGTTGGATGATTTTTTTATTTATTATTAGATTTGGCTATTGGTTTAGCGCTGCGACTACCGTCTGAGCCTCACATACCCATACGTGCTTTTGCACAAGCCACTTCTATACCCATGCCACTTTACCACCATTTTGTCCTTGATACATGTACTTGGTTTGTTTTGTGAATGCGCACTAGTTGGAGAATCTTCTATCATATTAGATTGCATGCATATTTCATAAGTTTAGTGAGTGTCTTTATTTTTTCTATCTTACATATATCTCACCCCTTATGAGTGAAACCGCGAGAATCCAACAAAATTCTCTTGCAAGGTTGAAAAGCATTTGGCTGAGTCTCGGTATCATGTCACATCTTGAGTAAGAGTTGCGTTAGTCTGTTACCCGTGCCTTCAAATTTGTTTCATTGGCGCAATTTTTGGTCATTACTTTGTTATAGACGTGGATACCTGGGATTTGTATGTGCCTAGACATTTAGTCTGAGTTATTCATTCACCATCTGTTTGTTGTCCTTTGTTTGGTTTGATTGCTTTAGTTGAGGACAAGCAAAGGGTTGGTTTGGGGGAGTTTGATGTATCACTTTTATATATACTTTTATAGCTCCTTTCATACCATTTTATATACCGTTTTCGTGCCTTTATATCATTTATATGCCTTATTTCAATGAATTGTCGATACTGCCGCTATTTTATGTTTCAATGCAGAAATGACGCATTATGAGGATAATCAAGCTAAGATAAGTGTGGCGGAGATGGCATAGTAGAATACACGAAGCATGGCACGAGGAATGAGGTAGCATAAAGACTAGAAGTGAAAGATACGAAGAAACCATCTGTGAAGCTGGTTTCTCGATCGAGTCAGGCAGGGCTCGATCGAGCAATCGTCCTCGATCGAGTCACCTCAGGCTCGATCGAGGAACCTCTCTGGCAGATGACTTTCCGGATTTTCCTAAAACAGTTATTTTGTATTATAAATTAGAAACTCGTACGTTATTATTAGGGTTCACTTTATTTTACTTTCATACGGCTGAATACTCTCTCTAACTTTAATCTTTCCTTGCTACGGTACTAATCTTTCTTCAATAATTAATCATTCAAGTTTATGCTATTCAATCATTGTTTTTAATCATGTCTTTAATTATCATTATTGTTGTTATTGCTTTAGTCATGAGTAGCTAAATTCCTTATCTAGGATGAAGGGGATCTAGGTTAATTAGAAAAGGGAAATTGATTAATTGCTAGTGAAATCGTATAAGTTGCCGTTTGATTATTATTTTTATTCTAGTTAATTGACTTAGGCCTGAGTTGTTAATTAGTGTAGCGAATTAATCCTTTCACCGACCGGGTTAGAATTAATATAGGCTGCGATAATCAAATAGATTGTATCTAATTATAGCGACCGCATGTTAGAATCGATCTAAAGGGCATAATAGAGTCGACCGATATTATGACCTTAGACAACTTGGTAGATCTAGCAATTGATTAATAGACCCCATATAATTGACATAGTGAACCGGAAATCCTAGACTTTTAATATCATTGTTTAAAACTCTTTTTATTACTCACAATTAGTTGGTTAGATAACAAACAAAACAAACCCCCAGAAAATGGTTACCTTTAGATAATTTAAATATTTACAGACTTAACTTTTACCGCCTCCCTGTGGATTCGATATCTGTCTTACCGCTAGCTATTCTTGTTAGTCTTGAGCTAGTTTTACTTTGATTTGGTGATACGACTTTAGCCTTGTCAAAATACTTGAATAATACAGAAGGGTACATGGCTATCAAGCTTGATATGACCAAGGAGTATGATAGAGTCGAATGGCATTTCTTGGAGCGTGTGTTGTCTACGATGAGGTTTTATAGGGGCTGGGTTGAGAGAGCTATAGATTGCGTGTCGACGGTCTCTTTGTCAGTGCTAATTAACGGTTGTCCATCAACTGAGTTTCGACCAACTAGAGACCTCCGGCATGGTGAGCCTCTTTCGCCCCTACTTGTTTATTTTATGTGCGGAAGTTTTATCAAGTTTATTAAGGCGAGCAGTGGAGTTGAATGCCATACATGGGGTTCGTACTTACCCTAATGCAACACCAATCTCGCACTTACTCTTCGCCGATGACCATATCATTTTTACGAAAGCTACCGTTGAGGAGACAAGGGCAGTTCATGCTATTTTGCATCGATACGAAAGCTCTTATGGCCCGCTCGTAAACTTGGATAAAACTACTATTTCCTTTATATGGGTCGTGGGTTGTTTCTGGGTGATTGTGGGCTGACATGAGGAGTCGTGGCCAGTGGTGGGATGGCTCAAGGGAGACCACGGTGGTGGCCACGGGTGGTCATGGTTGCAATAGGGTGGTGAATTGGCGGGTTTTGTTGTTTTCGTGTCGGGTTTTTGGGTGCTGTTTAGGGCATGCTTTTAGTCCTGTTTAGGACGGTTCAGGTGATGGTTAAGGGTTGTTGGGGTTGGTCGAGGTGCAGGCTAGGGTGAGGCAGGTTGGGTGGTGCCGAAGGTGGCTGGGGGTGGCATAATAGGTGGTTAAAGGAGCGGGTTTTAGCGAAGGGTTGAACAGGGGATTTGCCGTGATTGGTTGGGTGATGGGTGTGCTTTGTTTTTACGTATTTCTCACGTAATAGTATGGGTTGACTTGTTGTTTAAGATGGGTTTTTGTTGGGTGACTCGGGTTTTGAATTTGAGTCGGGTTTTTAATATCGTAAACCTTTAATAATTATAATAAGTAATTAATGAATAATTAATATAATAAAAGGAATAAACAAATAAGTAATTGAATTATAATATTTTGTATAGGTGACGGAATAGGTGGAGCATATTTATTGAAGAATAGTACTTCTAATTGATTGCTTTAATTATTTGGATTGCTTGACCTGCTTAATTGGAATCGCTTATCAGGTAGGGATAAATCTACTGAACTCTTACTCGATAATATTTGGTTTATTCGATGGCTTATATTAAAGTGAATTGATCATATGTGAATTGTGTTGGCTGATATCATTGAAATTGTTGGAAAGGATATTCATATTATATATGTTGGTTGATAATAACTTAATTCTTGGAAGGTTGAGTTATATTGATTCTTGTTGATAATATTGATGAGGTGATTTGAATTGTTATCGTTGATTAAGAATGTGGTTATTGTGAAAAGTTGTGCGACAGTCAGTTGTACGTTGTTGAGGGAGTTTGTACACTGGGGTGATGGTAATATGTACGTTCTGAGGGAGGGGTACTATTACATATTGGTGGTACGTTGTTAAGGGAGGGATACCAAAATAATGTGAGCACGTTGTTAAGGGAGGTTTGCTAAGTAAAAGGAAGGAGCACGTTGTCAGGGGGTTGTGCAATGTAAAAAGGAAATTGGATTGTTATATTATATTTTTGTTGTTAGTATTTATTCCTACTCAACCTCGCGGTTGACTTTGTATTCGTGTTACCTGCGGTGAACCGTTTTATGGGGAGCAGATTTGATAGGTACTAAAGATTAGCTGACTCGGGAGCATTGGGATGAGAGCTCGACTTGGACCATAGTTGAAGTCTAGATCACATAGGGAAATTATATCACTTTATTTATTTCCGCTGCGAGTTGTAATTATTTTATATTAAGTTTTAGTTAGTTAAATTATAATAAACATGTTTTCACTAAAGTTTTAATTTAAAGTACTTTGGTTTGTTGTACTTTGTTATTCACTACCTCGGAAAACCGAGATGGTAACCCTCTCATTTACTTGGGATGTCTTGCTAAAGACTCCTGAATAAATGGGGGTGTTACAAAGTGGTATCAGAGCAAAATGATCCTCATGCCTAACCAATGAACAATAATGAACTTAGGATGTGTCTAATTAAAATGAACCGGGTAGAAAGCGTTAGGAGCCCCTCTTAGTACCATTAGGAAATTGCGCCTAATTTGTACCTTGGCCCTTCCAGTTTTGAACCGGGAACCTTGAGAGAATACTTGAGAGTGTGGTGTAATTTAAAATGAATATAGTATATTTCTCTTAGAAATTTTGTTTGTCTTGGTTATATATTGTTGTCATTAATAATTACGGTTACGGGGGCGTAAATTTTTTCTTTACGGAGGAGGGATATAACGTGATTTATTTAAGCATTGTTATAAGCAACTTGATATGGTAAAAGTATGTGGGCATGTATGTGGGAAGTATGAATATGATTAAGCATGTAAGGTATTAATTATTGTGTGGAATTGTGAAGAATGTGATTTTGGTTGATTTCTCAAAATTTTATCCTTGATTGTTTTGGCTGCCATTTACTTCCTTTTTAATATTCTTGCACGAAATTTTTATGTGTGATAGTCTTTTGAGTTAGCTTTCATATGCCTCTGATCTCATGCCTAAATAATATACTGTTTAGGAGAAATAAATATTTTAGTGGACAGTGGTCAAAATATTCATGTACAGTGATGCATTCACGTCATGTTTTTGTAAAATTTGTCACTTAAAAACTACTTATAGATTAGGTGTAGTTACGACTCCACTGTTAAAATTATTCGTATATGTTTTTAAATTGATAAGCCATGTTGCAAGGAAATACTTTAACGATTTATATAGTGATTTTTACAATTTGACCTAAGTTTTACGACGAGTTCTTTGTAAAATTTCTGTTTCGACTAAATAATTTGTAAAATGCATTATAAATTGGTCTTATGAGTTTTGACTTGATTATTTTTCTCATGGTTTACTAACTCTATGTATTTTATAAAAAGTATATGTTTTCAATAAGTAATCATGTTATTATGTATTAATAATTTTTAGAAGTTATAACATGTTTTCCTAGCCTTGAAAAAAAGTATAAGTTTTGTTTCTTATCTCTTGCACATTGATATTTTGATGTTGTGAATTATGTGAAGTAGGATTACATGTCTAGTGATATGCGGAATGTGTTTCCCTAAGCCTAAATATTTATATTAGTTGCATCCATGTTTAAGTTATATATCATTATTAAGAAAAGACTAAACAATTATGTGTCTTTTGTTATAGATTATTACCCTAGATTATTATTTATTCTGGCAATGTATTCGTCGGTAGTTAAGTAAAGTAGTTGAGTTTAAATAAAGTTAGTTCGAGTATACGGTATGTTGTTGTTTTGCTATTTAGAAGTAAATCAAATATTTTTATTAATTTAGCCATTAATGGTGTTGTGTTGGAAATAATAGTTGTCTTATGTTACAATGTGTGTTTCATGTTTTATGACGTTACAACAATGGTTTGGCTATTCCTATTGTTTGTTATTTCGAACTTCGTGGACGAAGTTTATTTTTAGGGGGAAGGAATGTAACACTACAAATGTTTTGAGTTATTATTTGTATACCTTAGATAAGATTGATGTGGTTGATAATCGTAAGTTGGATGACGCTCAATTATGTGGATGTTTATAAGTGTTGTGGTAGTAGTTGTGGGCGAACTTCGGGACTAAGTTCATTTTAAGGGGGGGAGACGGTAATACCCCGTATTTTGATAATAATTTATAAAAATAATTTATGTAAATTAATAATTGATTAAAGACATTTCTAATAATAATTATAATAAGACGTTAATTAAATAATTTATTAAGAATCCAAGTCGGGAATGGGGCTTAGCTAGTAATGAAGTGTTGGGCCGTGTGCCATTGTTAATTAGACCGAAACTTATTAAGTTGGTATGAGTGTAATCGGGATTTGTATCGGGAATTAATAATAATATAATATGGAAATAATATATAAAGGAAATAATAATATCAATAATAATAATAAGTTATGGTAATAATAGATTAGTAAAGATAATATGAGGAAATCCTAATTATGGTAAGACTAATAATATATGATAATAATATTAATAATATAATTTGTAGTGGTAGTAATAATAATAATAATGGCAATTCCTATACTAATTAGAATAAGGTAACTATAATAGTTTCCGAATTAACCTTACATACTCTCTAATCTTACACTATAAATACCATGTTAATTCTGAAAAGTAATTCATAAAAATAAGAGAAGGAGTTTAAGAGACGGAAAGAGCAAATAAAGCATGCAATAAAAGGTAAGATCGTCACAACTCATGTTTATATCGTCTTAATAATTTAAGTTAACGTTTATCCACCGTATGGACCACCGTGAACAGTGTCGTGGACCTTAGTAGTTGCCCTTGACTGTCGTGACTCTAATAAGACCAACCTTGACCACAGTTGACCACCGTGGGTGGTGTTTTGGATGTCTAAATAAGGGAGGTCGTGGGTGAGAAAGAGGGGGTTTGCATCGTGTGTGGTTGTCAACGTGACCTAGGGTCTGGGTGGTTGGTTAGGTCGGTGGTAGGCGGTCCTACTGGTGGTAATGGGGTGGTCGGAGGTGGTGGTTGGTACGGTGGATGCCGGATGGTGGTGGTTGCAGCGTGTTGTCCTTTATATGGGTCGTGGGTTGTTTCTGGGTGATTGTGGGCTGCTATGAGGGGTCGTGGCCCGTGGTGGGACCACCATGGCTCAAGGGAGACCATGGTGGTGGCCACAGGTGGTCATGGTGGCAATAGGGTGGTGAATTGGCGGGTTTTGTTGTTTTCGTGTCGGGTTTTTGGTCTTTGTTTAGGGCGTGGTTTTGGGTCTGTTTAGGACGGTTCGGGTGATGGTTAAGGGTTGTCGGGGTTGGTCGAGGAGCAGGCTAAGGTGAGGTAGGTTGGGTGGTGCCGAAGATGGCTGGGGGTGGCGTAATAGGTGGCTAAAGGAGGGGGTTTGAGCGAAGGGTTGAACACGGGATTTGCCGTGATTGGTTGGGTGATGGGTGTGCTTTGTTTTTACGTAGTACTCACTTAATAATATGGGTTGACTTGTTGTTTAAGATGGGTTTTTGTTGGGTGACTCGGGTTTTGTATTTGTGTCGGATTTATAATATCTTAAACCTTTAATAATTATAATAAGTGATTAATTTGAATAATTAATATAATAAAAGGAATAAACAAATAAGTAATTGAATTATAATATTTTGTATAGGTGACGGAATTGGTGGAACGGATTTATTGAAGAATAATACATCTAATTGATTGCTTTAATTATTTGAATTGCTTGAGCTGCTTAATTGGAATCGTTTATCAGGTAGGGATAAATCCTGATCATATGTGATTTGTGTTGGTTGATATCATTGAAATTGCTGGAAGGGAGATTCATATTGCATATGTTGGTTGATAATAACGTAATTCTTGGAAGGTTGAGTTATATTGATTCGTGTTGATAATATTGATGAGGTGATTTGAATTGTTATCGTTGATTGTGAATATGGTTATTGTGAAAAGCTGTGCGACAGTCAGTTGTACATTGTTGAGGGAGTTTGTACACTGGGTGATGGTAATATGTACGTTGTGAGGGAGGGGTACTATTACATATTGGCGGTACGTTGTTAAGGGAGGGGTACCAAAGTAATGTGAGCACGTTGTTAAGAGAGGTGTGCTAAGTAAAAGGAAAGAGCACGTTGTCAGGGGGTTGTGCAATGTAAAAAGAAAATTTGATTGTTATCGTATGTTTTTATTGTTAGTATTTATTTCTACTCAACCTCGCGGTTGATTTGTGTATTCGTGAACACACTGCGGGGAACCATTTTATGGGGAGCAGATTTGATAGGTACTAAAAATTAGCTGACTCGGGAGCATTGGGATGAGAGCTCGACTTGGACCATAGTTGAAGTCTAGATCACATAGGGCAATTATATCACTTTATTTATTTCCATTGCGAGTTGTAATTATTTTATATTAAGTTTAAGTTAGTTAAATTGTAATAAACATGTATTCACTAAAGTTTTAATTTAAAGTACTTTGGTTTGTTGTACTTTGTTATTCACTACCTCGGGAAACCGAGATGGTAACGCTCTCATTTACTTGGGCTGTCTAGCTAAAGACTCCTGAATAAATGGGGGTGTTAAAATATCGGTCATTGATGTGTTGAAGAAGAAGTTGAAAGGAAGAAGTGTGCTTTCTTTAGTTTTTGATGACATTTCTTTGTTGTGTAACTATTTTGTTTCGGTTATTTGGTCGTATACTAGTCGTGTTAACAATAATGTGGCACATGCGCTAGCTCATGTGTCCCCTAGAGAGTAGTCGGCGAGTTGTGTGGTCGGATGTCTTACTATCGATCGCGAATTGCTATGTTATCGTTGATTCGTTATTAATGAAGTAAGCCTTGCCTCTCTTTAAAAAAAAAAAAAAAAAAATCACGGTCCATATTACCCATATAATTGCATTTTTCATTTTTCCATCTTTTTGTATATGGAAAAATTCAAGAGTATTCATCTCTCTAAAATCCTAAAAATAGGAAAACCTCATTACTAATTGTTAGTAATAAAACTTAAATATTTACTAAGAATTAGTTAATATTTACATAATAATCAAGGGTAATCTTACAAAATATCTAGTTAATATTTGTAAGGTTTTGGGTAAGTTCTTGGATGCCATTAGAGAGGAGATCTTCTACTTTGAAGATTTGGGTTTTTGGATGATCTTGCCAATATGAATAGCTCAAGAACAACAAAGACGGTGATCTTGGTTGTGCCCTATATTACCATTTCTCAATGTAAAGAAATTGTTTCCTCATCTGTTTCTTTAAAATAGCTTAAATATTACATGCATATTTACATCGATCCAACAATTTATAAAATAAAGATTTTTTGATAACCTAATTAGAGTGTCTATTTTGGGTTATGGACCTTCAAGTTGTATCAAACCTAAGGGTGGGCACATGCCTACCCAATCCTTCACGCAGATCCACCACTGTCTATCACATAACTTTTTAGGCAATCCGTCTTAAAAGGGATCAGATGTTTGGACGCTTTCTCTCACTCAATAGACTATTGATGTAAAGTTAGATGAGTTTGAGTACGAGATTCAATAAAACGTTTCAGATATGTTTACCAAATGAGGTTAACGTTATGTTTGTTAGAGCGAAGAATGAGGATGAACTATGTTTGTTCAGTAACATCCCCCTTAAACTAAAAGATTAAGAGATCTCTAAAATTTTCCCGCCTAAATGAATTAGGCTATAAATGGGCTTAATAACACCATAGCAACAACTGGGCCATCTTGATTAATTTAACTTAAACTATAAAATGGACTTTATAATATCATATCTACAATTGAACCTTACTAATTAATTTCATACAATAAATAATTCTAGATCATTTTTAAAAAATGGGATAATATTTTTTTTTAATTTGCAAAATATTCTTATTTTGTTACATACATGAAATTGAACTGGTTATATCTAAAATGTGATATAAATATTTTATTTTTATTATTATTATTATTATTATTATTATTATTATTATTATTATTATTATTATTTTTTAAAACTAAACATTATGGATAGGAAACATTTTCGAATTAATTTTATTAATCAACTCCCTCCTATTCTACATAAACTTCCCTATTTCCTTTTTCATCTATTCACACTATCTTCCCTATTTCCTTATTTAATAAAAATTTTATACCTATTTTAATTATCTCACCCCACAACAATACCCCACCTCACCCCACAACAATACCTATTTTAATCAACTTACTCCACAATAATACTTATTTTAATCACCCCACTCATAATAATACCACACAATACTTTCCCTCTCTCCAATTACCTAACCCCACTACAATACTTTACCTTATTTTAATACATCTCCTTAATTCTAGTGTCCCTCCATGAATAGGGAGAATTATCTAGAATAGGAGAAAGTATCTTTTTATACAAACGTATTACATGTTGAGAATATTCATAAATTATTATTACTTCTTAAAAGAAAAATTTACTTATGATATATTTTTTCTTACACTTAAACTAAAAGATTAAGAGATCTCTAAAGTTTTTCCTCCTACATGAATTAGGCTATAAATGAGCTTAATAATACCATAGCAACAACTGGGCCATCTTGATTAATTTAACTTAAACTATAAAATGGACTTTATAATATCATATCTACAATTGAACCATACTAATTAATTTCATACAATAAATAATTCTAGATCATTTAAAAAAATGGGATAATATTTTTTTAATTTGCATAGACATATTAATAGAATATTCTTATTTTATTACATAGGTGAAATTGAACTAATTATATCTAAAATGTGATTGAAATATTTTATTATTATTATTATTATTATTATTATTTTTAAAACTAAACATTATGGATAGGAAACATTTTCGAATTAATTTTATTAATCTATCTTTTTATACAAACATATTACGGGTTGAGAGTATTCATAAATTGTTATTACTTCTTAAAAGAAAAACTTACTTATAAATATATTTTCTTACACTTTAACTTAATATTCGTATATGAAAACTTAGATTTTGGTTAATTTTTTTAATTGTTTATATAACGCCTTTATTGGATATAATAATTATCTAATTAAAAACAATATTTTTCATATAACAATTTTTTTAAATGTTCTTGGCCATAATGTTTAGTTTTAAAAATAATAATAATTATAATAATAATAATAATAATAATAATAATTATAATAATAATAAAATATTTCTATCACATTGTACATATAATTAATGTAATTTTATGTATATAATAAAATAAGAATATCATATTAATATGTCTATGCAAATTAAAAAAAATATCCCATTTTTTAAATGGTATAGAATTATTGTACGAAATTAATCAGTATGATCCAGTCGTAGATATGATATTATGAAGCCTATTTATAGCATAAGTCAAAATTAATCAGGATGGCCCAGTTGTATATATGATGTTATGAAGCCCATTTATAGCCTAATTCATTTAGGCGGGAAAACTTTAGAGATTTCTTATTCTTTTAGTTTGAGGGGGATGATGGTTTTGACAAATTGATGCGGGTGATGTCGTCACTCATCCAATCAAACACATTTATAATACTCAACAAACAACTAGTTAGCGGTAAGTCGAGGTCGATCCATGGGACGATGTGCTTTGGGTTCTAAGTCTATCTATCTCAATTTATGCTAGTGTCACAATATGTTTGGGTTTGTAGTTGTGTTCTAGGCTAATGCAAACAATAAGGTAGAACAAGCAATAAAGGAAAGATGTAAACAAATGGCTAAAAGTGCTAGGATATCATGGGGTCATAGGGGATTCATGGTGTTGATCATACAAACATGTTTACAATTATATGCAAGCAATTAGTGTTGTGGAGGAACCGAGTTGGGTTATGTCTTACGGTTCTTAGGAAGGGTTGGGTCTCGGAGCCGAATCGATTAGATTGTACAACACCTACAAGTCGACTTACTTTCCTCCTAATCAACTCCTATGCATGGTCTAACAAGACTCGAGTTGGTTTATATCTTACAAGTCAAGTTGAGTAGATAAGAGATGGTAAAAATGCAAGGATTCATAGGCTTAGCATTTCATCAAACATAACATGTGCATAAGGTTGACATCACAACAAGCAAGCAATTTAATCATGTGAACATATTAGATTAAGCATGAATCAATCCCATGTTGGTTTCCCTTAATTACCCACTAATCCTAGCTAAGTAACTACTCACTCATCATCATGGGAAACATGTCATTAATGGTGTCAATCATCACAACAAGTATAAACATGATAATGGAATGAAGAAATGAACAATAAAAGAGTAAAGAGTAAAGGAATTATACCAACTTAAGATGATCCAAACAATAAAGCAAAGAATAATAGAAGAACTTGATAATTGATGGAAGGTTGTCAATCTCCCAATAATAACCCAATAATCTTCAATTACCCAATAATAAACTTGAATAATAAACTTGAACAATAATTAAGAGAGATTAATGTGAGATTTGTGGAAAGATTAAAGAGTAATCTATTCTAATCTACTCCTAATCTAATCTAAAGAAGGATTTTTCTAGCTAAAGAGATGTCTATCTCTCCTAAAACTCCCTCTTTTGATTATTACAAATGGGGTATTTATAGTGGAAATTAGGTGGATGCATTAGGGTTAACTAAGGGATAAATTAGTAATTACACTTTTGAGTTTAGAGCAGGGAGGAGCCGGTATTTTTCGGAGGAAGGGAGTCTTTCTTGAAAGCTTGAAGAACGAATTTGCGCTGGACTGGAATCCGGGCGGATTGGTGTCGGGACGGGCGGATTGTAGCAAGGGAAGACGAGCGGATTCGATTGAATCCGGGCGGATTCTGGTTGGGCAATCCGAGCGGATTCAAAGCAAGACGCTCGGATTGAGTAGTGAGGAGACGGGCGGATTGGAGACAATCCGCTCGGATTGTTCTTCAGCAGTGGTTCATCTTCTTTTCTTCCCTTTTTGTTCACTTCCATTTTATTCTTGTGGGATTGGTCTTTGGTCCTTGCCTCCTCTTCATACTAGTCCATCCAGTATCGTCAAGTAGCTTCCAAATATGCATGAAAGACGGGAATCTCCGCCTTATTATCTCCTTTTCTACAAAACATATGAAATGCGATAGAAAAGCAAACAGGAAGGTTTTGACGGATAAAATGGCCATAGAATGTTATAATAGTATGCAAAATAGGCTCAATTAGGGGACTGAATGTGCGCAAATAATGGTCACATCAAATATCCCCAAACAAAACCTTTACTCGTCCCGAGTAAAGAGGTGACTAAAACTAGACCTTTATTTAAACTAACCTAAAAATATAGCCGATATGAGACAATTAGCGGGTCTCACTCCGCCCCTTCAACTCACAACAAGACAACGATGAGGTAGGATGCCTTCTTGCAAGGCAAGGTGGGTCTTGCCAAAATGGCGACACATCCAATCATTAAGCACACAAAATCAAGTAATGGATGCATCTACAAAAGAATAGCCACTTTCCTCATCTAAGTGGCGGAAATTATCTACAAGGGAAGCAATTCAAGGGTACACACTCCTTCATAGATACAATTTCTTCAAACTACTAAGCCTAGAAGGATACCAATAAATCACCTCCAAGTTGTGTCAAGCTAGGGTACCTTTGTCCTCAATCGTTAAATGCTTTTGTCAAGAGTAGACTCCCTATGGTGTTAGAAATACTGGAGGATCGCGGAATTCCCCCTCTTGCCTAGACAAGAAGAAGGGTCGTCCCCTCTCTACCATGCACAAAAAAGGATAAGATGGATAAAGGGATCGATAGATATTTGAGTTCCACTTTGGGAGTTTGCTTTTGTTTTTGTTTTTCCCCCCAATTTCATGTGGCATTTAACATTTGAGAACATTTTCTTTTGCCATTTCTTTTTGATTTTTGGCATTTCAACACTTGACAATTTTCAACTTTTTGCATTTTCTTTTGAACATTTTCAAAGTCACCCCATATGTAGTGAGGGTGGCTTATAATTGAAGCTTAGGAGTTCTATTTTTGCTCCTCTTTTCATTTGATGCATTTTTGCAAACTTTCTTTCACTTTTCTTTTCATTTCTCAAATTTGAACAATTTCTTTTTGTGCCCATTCCCTTTGATGACAAAATATATGGTAGAACATGGATGATGGATGGATGCATGGTTTCAAGGGTCACCTTGGAATAAACGGTAGCCAAGGAGTTATCACACCACAAGGTACTCTTGACTAGGCCTTAATCCATGGGTCAAAGGATACTAGCATGACACATCCTAGGGTGTTTTACGAGTATTCTAACACGCAAAGTCTTAAGAACAAAAAGCATCTACTAGGACCTATATACACTTGTCAAGCTTCCCAAGTAGACGGTTTCGCAAAATTTTTCTAACATGCAACTACATGCCATGATGCAACTATCATATAAACATCCTAATGCAAATGATTCTACCAATTAATATGCCATATAAACTAGATGCAAGTCCTAAGTTCACATTGTTATACCGCATCAATCAAAATAAAGCCACATAGTCATTAACATAAAGAGGAAAAAGGAGATTGGAAAGATCATACCATGCGGTCTTCAATATCCTCATGTCTCGGATGTGGCGTAGTCAATCAATGTGAACAAGGATAAAACAAACACAATATATACAAGACAATATATACAAGACTACACTACAAAGGAAATGAACTTGTTTTTGGTTTTTAAAATTTTCAAATTTTTTTGGATTTTGTTTTTATGAAATTAAAAGACATATTTTTGTGATTTTTTTTTTTTGAAATTTTTCAATTTTTATGCATTTTTGGAATATAAATTCCCATCCCCCACTTTAGTTTGGACATTGTCCTCAATGTACATGTAGGAGTAGGAATGGAAAGAGAAAACACATGTTTTTGGATTTTTGATTTTATGGAAATTGAAGTACAAATGCAATGATATGATATGAATGGATGCATGCTCTAACTAAATGCAATTCTATATGACATATATAACAAATGAATGCAATCTAAACTATACTATATGATGCATGATTTCTAGTAAATTATGGTCACCTATGATCAAACCTCCCCAAACCGATTTAAACACTATTTCTAGTGTAGAAATGAATAGGTTTGGCCATTAGTGACAATGCATGAATTCTAGTCTACATGCAATTATCTATATGAATTATATTACAATGCAACTATACTATGAACTAACTAATGTAAATGCAATATGAAATATAATACAAATGCAAGCTAAATGTATATGTATATAACTAAATGCAAGTGGAAATGTAATGCAAAGTGAAAGGAAAGGGTATCTTACAAATGGTGGTTTGAGGGAGGACTCCACCAAACTCATTCATATTCCATTATCCATGGAGCTCAATGCTCTCAATAGTTGATCAAAGGTTTGTGAATGGTCCTCAAGTAAGCATGAATAAGTCTTGAACCATTGCCAAATAGAGTAGGGCCAATCCATGAGGGACCTCCCTTTGAACTCCTTCCCCTTCTCTTTTGCTTTGTGATGGTGGCCTTCCCGGCTCTTAAAACTAGCAAACTTGAGATTCTTGTCATGGGGGCTTTTCCGGTTGCTCCTATTTCTTCCAAAGTTGAAGATGCGAATGCTTGGACTAGTCAATTATCCAAGGATAGAAGGCGAACTTTCATGGCATTGATGATGGGATGTCTTAGGATTTGGGATAATGGATGCCAAATTTCCACATATAGACTCCTTCTTAACCTTTTCTTTGAGCTTCCCCACTAAGTAATTCTTGTATGACGATTTGACTTTCGTGAGAAGGTCCATAATGTCATCTCCAACTATCATGGGCTCCATAGTGGGTGCAAAAAGGTTCTCATGAAGGCATTCCTCCTCTTCATCGAAGCAATCTTCAAACTTCTCAAGGATGGGTTCCTCAAGAAAGCTAATCCCATAACTCCCTTCATCATTTGAGTCCATATTTCCCTCATCATCTTCTTCCATAGATGCATCATCATCGCTTTCTCCATATGAATCATAAATAGGGGCTTCACTCTTCTTCACCAACTCATTTTCCAACACCTCAACATCTACTTCAAATGACACACCCTCATACTCACAAAGGCTAAGAGTATTTGGCTTACTCAACCTCATGTCTTCATCATCAAATACCACACTTTCATACTCACAAGAGCCTAAAGAGGTTGGCTCTTCCCACTTCTCATCAAAGGTAACTCCTTCAAACTCACATTCATGGTCAATGTCCAAGGAGTGGTGGGGGGGGGGGGGGGGTGGTTTCTTGGGATTCTCTCATTTGGGCAATTTGAATCTCCAACTCCTCACCTTGGGCAACAATACCTTGAAGAACATTGTCCCTCTTTTGGCTCTCCTCTATCATTTGTTTGAAGAAGTTTTGTTGATCTCCCATCATTTGGAGAATCACATTTTCAATGGGTCCATCTTCTTGTTGTGGGTAGGTGTGAAAGTGGTTGTATTGTGGCAATTGAAGTTCATTGTGAAATGGGTATTGGGTGGGTGGTTGTTGTTGATATTGGGTGTGGTGGTCTTGGTGGGAAAAATTGGGGTAGTGGTTAGGATTTTCGTTGTACAAATAATAAGGTAGGTTTGTGTTAACTTGCTCCTCAAACTCCCCATACCCATAGTCATACTCCAAAGATTCACCAAATACTCCATATGTCAAGTCTTGGGTCATCATCATTGGTCACGATAGAGATACAACTACAAACATGGAAACTACAAGAAAACGGTAAAAACGATCCTTGAGGAACAAGTTCCTCAAGGTGAAAGCACAATTAAAATAGACAAACAAGTAAGAACTTAATCACATAGCACCATCCCCGGCAACGGCGCCATTTTGATGCGGGTGATGTCATCACTCATCCAATCAAACACATTTATAATACTCAACAAACAACTAGTTAGCGGTAAGTCGAGGTCGATCCATGGGACGGTGTGCTTTGGGTTCTAAGTCTATCTATCTCAATTTATGCTAGTGTCACAATATGTTTGGGTTTGTAGTTGTGTTCTAGGCTAATGCAAACAATAAGGTAGAACAAGCAATAAAGGAAAGATGTAAACAAATGGCTAAAAGTGCTAGGATATCATGGGGTCATAGGGGATTCATGGTGTTGATCATACAAACATGTTTACAATTATATGCAAGCAATTAGTGTTGTGGAGGAACCGAGTTGGGTTATGTCTTACGGTTCTTAGGAAGGGTTGGGTCCCGGACCCGAATCGATTAGATTGTACAACACCTACAAGTCGACTTAATTTCCTCCTAATCAACTCCTATGCATGGTCTAACAAGACTCGAGTTGGTTTATATCTTACAAGTCAAGTTGAGTAGATAAGAGATGGTAAAAATGCAAGGATTCATAGGCTTAGCATTTCATCAAACATAACATGTGCATAAGGTTAACATCACAACAAGCAAGCAATTTAATCATGTGAACATATTAGATTAAGCATGAATCAATCCCATGTTGGTTTCCCTTAATTACCCACTAATCCTAGCTAAGTAACTACTCACTCATCATCATGGGAAACATGTCATTAATGGTGTCAATCATCACAACAAGTATAAACATGATAATGGAATGAAGAAATGAACAATAAAAGAGTAAAGAGTAAAGGAATTATACCAACTTAAGATGATCGAAACAATAAAGCAAAGAATAATAGAAGAACTTGATAATTGATGGAAGGTTGTCAATCTCCCAATAATAACCCAATAATCTTCAATTACCCAATAATAAACTTGAATAATAAACTTGAACAATAATTAAGAGAGATTAATGTGAGATTTGTGGAAAGATTAAAGAGTAATCTATTCTAATCTACTCCTAATCTAATCTAAAGAATGATTTTTCTAGCTAAAGAGATGTCTATCTCTCCTAAAACTCCCTCTTTTGATTATTACAAATGGGGTATTTATAGTGGAAATTAGGTGGATGCATTAGGGTTAACTAAGGGATAAATTAGTAATTACACTTTTGAGTTTAGAG
The DNA here is from genome assembly GCF_048544455.1 of Silene latifolia. Taxonomy (NCBI): domain Eukaryota; kingdom Viridiplantae; phylum Streptophyta; class Magnoliopsida; order Caryophyllales; family Caryophyllaceae; genus Silene; species Silene latifolia. The sequence goes on from NC_133534.1 coordinate 12,282,574, forward strand.
CAGGGAGGAGCCGGTATTTTTCGGAGGAAGGGAGTCTTTCTTGAAACCTTGAAGAACGAATTTGCGCTGGACTGGAATCCGGGCGGATTGGTGTCGGGACGGGCGGATTGTAGCAAGGGAAGACGAGCGGATTCGATTGAATCCGGGCGGATTCTGGTGGGGCAATTCTAGCGGATTCAAAGCAAGACGCTCGGATTGTGTAGTGAGGAGACGGGCGGATTGGAGACAATCCGCTCGGATTGTTCTTCAGCAGTGGTTCATCTTCTTTTCTTCCCTTTTTGTTCACTTCCATTTTATTCTTGTGGGATTGGTCTTTGGTCCTTGCCTCCTCTTCATACTAGTCCATCCAGTATCGTCAAGTAGCTTCCAAATATGCATGAAAGACGGGAATCTCCGCCTTATTATCTCCTTTTCTACAAAACATATGAAATGCGATAGAAAAGCAAATAGGAAGATTATGACGGTAAAATGGCCATAGAATGTTATAATAGTATGCAAAATAGGCTCAATTAGGGGACTGAATGTGCGCAAATAATGGTCACATCACAAATTTTAAAAGCTTGATTAATACGGAGTATATTTTGTTGCACAAAGTAATTCTATATCGTGTATCTTTCATATGTATACAATCGTGTTGGCATATTCGGATCCCCTTATGTAAAGGCTCAACGGTTTTAGAAGTCTTTTTTTTTTTTTTCTGACAACAAAACGATGAATAACTTACATTATTTTATGTTACAAAGTAAGCTATTCGACTAGGTAACACCAGAGACCTACCCACCAAATCTAGTGTTACCAAGCCAAGACTAAAGATAACATAAACATGAAATTTAATGTATTTGATACTAAATTTAGGTAACTGAAGGTAAAATTCGAACTTAACTATAACTAATTCTCATTTCTTACTCAAACCAATCTTCTAATCAATCTCTTTTGACAATTTTTTCCTCGTCTAAACAATAACATTTTTAGGCATGTGGCCGACGAGTGTCGGGTGTCCAGGTGTCCGACACGGTGTCAGACACGGGACAACTAGTTAGGAGGAGTGTCCGTGCTACTTAGCATGTCATCGAACAACTTTTTTCCCAATCAATTACGCTTCGACGTTCTACCATTTTCAAACAAATTTAAGATGTTACCCAATGATTACAAAATTCAAATGACGTTACTGAATTTTGAACACGTTAAGGTAAATCTAGACAATTAACAACACGTTGGTTTAAATATCTTGGGTATGGCATGCGAAGCGCACCATACAATAATTAGGGTGAGATTATCAGTCAGACTCTCTCAAGTCTTAAGACTCTACCACATCAGTTTTTCACTAATTTTTATTATTTCTTTATTGTTCAGACTAGTCTCAAACTCACCTCAGACTTTATACATTATCCGTCAGACTCACCCCAAACTCTACTTTTCCACTCCACTTTATTTTTTTAACAAAAAGAAAGCACACATGTTGCCCACCCATTGGATAATTTTTCTTTAAGTTGAGGTTAAGACTCACCAAAAGTCTTGAGTTAGGTTTTGGATTTCTAAAACTCAACTTAAGACTTTGTGAAGATTAGGGTAGATTATTGGTAATTTTGAGTGAGTCTTGTCTCAATACTTACCAAAGTCTTGTCTCAAGACTACCAATAATCTTACCTTAGTGTGTTTGACTTGATTTTGAGGTGATGACGACCGTACAAAGATCTCAAGTGTAAATTTATGTTTGACATAATGTGTTTGAACTTGATTTTGAGATGAGCTTCTTTTTTAGAATACAGTCGTGAGAGAAAAGAGCACGGCCACATCTAAAAAAACATCCCTTTTTCATGGAGTACACCCAAGTACTTTGAAGAGTCTAATATTATTATTGGTTGGTACTTGGGACAGGTTAATGATTGCATGGAGTACTTCAGAATAGTTATTCCTGTTGGTGATAATACTAATCCCGGGCCTATCTCAGGCGATTCTATTACTACCCTCATGGCCCCATCCCTAATGTATGGACTTTAGTGGTAACGAATGTCAACTTTGACAATTAATGTCTCCAGACAGTTAGTCTTGCAGAAGATAGGTCGGAGTAAGTGACGGGTAATGTCACTCACAAAACGGATAGGGGGATAAGGTGGGGGCACCCCCATGTGCTTCCCTCTTCTCTATTTGGGTCATTTGTGAAAGGAAATGGTATCCGTCACTCCGAAATAACGGATATATGTGTCGTCTTCAATGAGATTTTGTGGTCTCCAGATATATGTAACTGCTTTGTAAACTGTCATGTTTTATCAAAACAAACAATCTCATATTATCATTTTAAAAAAGGTTGTTATTGTTATATCCTGGCTTACTGTTGTATTCACTAGTGAGTCGCTGTTTGAAACTGAACATGTATTCACCGAAATTCTTGGTGGCAAGTTTTATGTTCAAACTGTTGGTGTCTAAATGGTCTCTTCCATTCAGGAGCAGCTTGCTTCCCTGGATGTTAATGTTCATAATCCCTGAATTGAGATGAGTTCTATCATTCATATATATATATCCAATATTACAAGGTAGTTAGGCAATATACAAGGCTATAATATAGGAATACAATCAGCTAAACTAGGAGAGTATCAAGGGTCAAATATTTACATAATAATAGGCATAAATAACTGTATCAAATATTATCTTCATAATATTTTTCTAACACACCCCCGCAGTTGGAACAGTAGGAGAACGGACGTTCAAGCTGGTTCTAAAACGAGTGAACAAGTGGCGAGGGAGACCTTTAGTGAAGATATCGGCGTATTGGTAATCGGAAGGCACATGTAAAACACGAACTTCACCAAGCTTAACCTTGTCGCGAACAAAGTGAATGTCAATTTCGATATGCTTGGTTCGTTGATGATGGACAGGGTTGCCAGATAAGTACACGGCTGAAATATTGTCGCAAAAAACAAGAGTGGATCGTTGTAAAGGGACACGAAGCTCAAGTAATAGGTTTCGAAGCCAACTTGTTTCTGCAACTGCATTTGCTACGCCTCGGTATTCGGCCTCGGCACTAGACTTAGATATCGCCGCTTGTCGCTTTGAGGACCATGAGACTAAGTTGTCTCCTAAAAATACACAATACCCGGAGGTTGAGCGACGAGTGTCGGGGCAACCACCTCAATCGGCATCGGAGTAAGCGGTAATGGCAAGAGAGCGTGATGGCCGAATGGTGAGGCCATGATCAGAGGTGCCTTGAACATAGCGTAGTATACGCTTAAGAAATTGCAGATGGGAGGCACGAGGATCATGCATGAAAAGGCACACTTGTTGTACGACATAAGCAAGTTCGGGACGAGTAATAGTTAAGTACTGGAGTGCACCTGCAAGGGAGCGATAAAGGGTCGGGTCATCGACTTTGGGGCCTGCGTTCGCGCTTAATTTCGAGCCTGGTTCGACATGTGTAGCACAAGGTTTGCATGAACCCATTTTAGCTCGAGAAATGATATCTTTGGCATATTGTTGTTGAGAAAAGAACAGGCCGGCTTTGGTACGACTCGCGGAAATGCCTAAAAAATGATGGAGAGAACCAAGGTCGGTCATGGCAAATTCTTTGGAGAGTCGTTGAATGATCGAACGCAGTAGAACGGGGCTAGAGGCTGTAAGGATAATGTCGTCGACATATAATAATAAATAAGCCGTGGCACTAGGTGTGGAATATAAAAAAAATGATGAGTCACAAACGCTACTGGTGAACCCCTGTGATAAACTGAACGTGGCAAACCAATGATACCAAGCGTGGGGCGCTTGCTTTAAACCATATAGAGATTTCCGAAGCTTGCACACATGATGTGGGTAAGATTTATCAACAAATCCCGGCGGTTGATGCATGTATATTGATACCTGTCGAAGTGAGTATCAAAAATAATATTTATAATTTTCCAAACTACAACTAGCAAGCGGTAGTAAGGGTCGATCCGCAGGGAGGTAGGGAGATAATAGTTGCTTCTAATTTTAGTCTAAGGGTAACAGTTTGAGGGGTTTTGATATGAATTAAATCTAAATCTAAGAACATAAACTAAATAAACAAATAAAAGTAATAAAGGATGTAAACAATGATAAAAGAAATGCTAAGACGGTTGGTTCACTATAGCTACGATGGCACATAATCCTAGGTAAGTCCGAAATACAGTAGTGTAGGATGGGTAAAGCATGTCCTCTCGGTCCAAGTTAACTAGTAGCTCCTTTCGGCCTATGCTACTGGTCCCTCGGTCTCACTAATACTAGCTCTCGCCCTGAAAAGTGATTCCTAAAGCCTAAATTACATTATCTTTTGATCTTAGCAATTTAGTCGTCTTAATTCATTAATTAATGCCCTTCCCTATCTTACGATCTACGGGTTGGTCAAAACTAAGCATCTAACAAGTCTCCTCTCGGTCTCATTGCTAAATATTGCACTTAACGAATCAAACGGTGCTAATCAGACACGAATTCGGTCGATCGACCAGCTTCCCCAGTCGATCGACAAGCCGGCTCAGTCGATCGACCAGTTAAGCCAGTCGATCGACTAAACCCTAATTCGGGGTCACCTATTCTAATGCCATCTACGCTATAGCTCCCCTACATCTTAGCAAAGGGTATTTAGCTGCTCATACTGGAATTAATAACGAAAACGAAAATAAAGTTGCGAATAACAGAATTCATTATTAAATTAAATAAATAGTAAAACCGCATAAAAGAGAAATTAGGGCTTAGGGATTCTAACTAATCAATTCTAATCTATAAAGAAAGAACAAATTCAGAACAAGAAATACCAGAAATAAGGGAAGCGGGACGAACAAATCCGGATGCAAAGAAGAACTTTATTAAAAGATACTTAAGAAAACTATAAAACTAAATAATGATAAGTCTCGACCCTATTATCAATGAATGAATAAAAGGTAGGAAGGGGTTACGTTAAATAAGAATGTCACGTAACTCTTATTCTTAAAACCTAATTACAATGGGCTTTCTAATTCTCGTCCTTTTAATTTCCGCGTCAGGTCGTGGGTTGGTCGATCGATCACTGAGACCAGTCGATCGACCAAAGGTGTTGTACAGTAATGCGTTCTGACGAATTCTGCAGCGCGCACCGATCTTAAAACAGCTGCCATTTCTTCGTTACTTGGCCAAATCAGGCGTTCTACGCGGCGTTGGAAATCTAAGATGATAAACTTTCACCTCCAATTGGAATCACTTGATTATCTGCTCTAGAACTCGAGATATAGCCATCTGAAGCAACCTGCAGTAAACTGTTCAGCATTCTGACAGTCTATAGACCATGTAGGTCAGTCTATAGACCACTATAGCTGGTAATCCGCTTCTGAAACTCTCGCAAATTCATCTTTCAGGCCTTGAAATGCGCACCAAGTTCATCTCTCGAGTCACTACTTCATGTCAAATGCAATGCTAAGTACTTAGGGACGGATTCGGCTCGATTTCCGCTGGATTCTTCACATTTCTGCAATATTATACAAAAACACGAAAGTAGATGGAAATAGGGAAAATAGTAGCATAAACTACATATTTGAGCTCTGAAATACGTGTAAAATAGGGTGTAAAACATCATATAAATGACACGCATCAAACTTCCCCAAACCAAACCCTTGCTTGTCCCCAAGCAAGAACTAGACTTGATCCTAAAACCTAATTGGAACGATTTCAATCTCAGAGCGAAATGCAACTATAAAGCCTAAACCAGTTGAATGCTAAAAACCAACAATCAATTAGTAATATGAATCATGCAAACGAGTTATGTAGTCGTTAAAAATAAAGCTGAACCGTCGACCTTGCAAGACCTTTAAAATTGGACTCTCACGGGTCACTCTTCTCTCATGAAGCAAAGGGTAAGCATATATATGTAAGAGAGGAAGAGAAATAGCCGCTCACCTAGACTACGACCCACATAATCATGCATGCAACTAATATGATAGACAATTCTAACTACCGTACATACATTCCAACCAAACAAGGTCCTGTCATGTACCGAGGGCTTACAAAAATATGGTAAAGTGAGGCAATGGGTGAGAAAAGGCAAAACAATAATGGAAATGTGGAGGTATAGGCGGCCAAGCTAGTACCTAAACAAAACCATATGACAACATCCATTTCCAACAAACTTATAGGTTTAAGCATATGCGCCCTTCATTTGGCACAAAACTCACCAAACCAAACTGAAAATACTCCTCAATAAATGTAAATAAAGCATAGGAGTGAAACCGTCTACAAACAACATCTTTTCCTTTCACGGTTTGTTTCTTTCATCATTTTTTCTCTTTTTTTTTTTGAATTTTTCTCAACTTCTCTTTAATTTTTTTTTTTTTCTTTTTTTTCATTTTCCAATTCTTTTCTTTTCATCCTCCTTCTTTCTTTTCTACCATCTCCAAATAACGCAATACAGACCAAACTTGGCACAATAAATTATATACCGCAAAAGCATACATTATACTAGCTTGACAAGGCAGGCTAAATTTGGATGTAGCTAAGGGTCAACAGGCAAATTTGGCTAATGTGGAGTTCAATGGATAAAAACGAAATAAAGGGGAAATTGTAAGCACCTCCCTGCATGTGACACCAACCACTAACCCGAATGTATGCAGGCATAAAGCAATTGAATTTCATAAATGTGCAAATTAACGATACATGATATGCAAGGAGTAATTACTCACAATCCTACATGAAATCGGTCACAAATGACACCAGTTATATGAGCTCTAATCCTTAGAAATTATAAGTAGGTTGCCAAAATTCAGGTCAAGTCTATAATCCAGCAAATATTTTAACAAAAACTCGTAGGTATGCATATGTGATTCTACTAATAACATGTCAATTAAGCACGGCTTAGGCATAAATAGCTGCAAATGCAATGTCATCATTAAAATACAACCGTTCCGACTCGACCTATGACGCGTGTCTTTTATATGATGTTTTACATCCCATTTTACACGCATTTCAGAGGTCATTCATGCAGTTTATGCTGCATTTCTCCCTATTTCCGTCTACTTCCGTGTTTTGTACATTATTGCAGAAATGTGAAGAATTCAGCGGAAATCGAGCTAAATCCGTCCCCGAGTATCCTGCATTGCATTTGACGAGAAGTATTTGCCTAAGGAACGAGCTTGGTGCGCATTCCAAGGCCCAAAAGACAAATCCACGAGTTTATAAGAGGCAAATAGCAGCTCATCCAGTCGATCGACCATTCCCTTCAGTCGATCGACCAACCATCGGGTTCCAGAACCTACTGTTTACTGAAGACCAGTTGATCGACCAGTTCTAGCAGTCGATCGACCAGACTGCTATTCCAGACGAGAATTAAAAGATCGTGAATCTTGAAGCCCAAAGTTATATTAGGTTTAGGAAATAAAGCTACGTTAGTTGCTATATAACGTAACCTAATTCATCAGTTTATAGAAAAGAATTATTCAGTTTTTAATCAAGTTTTACACAGTAACTTTCGTATTATTTATTTTGCATAATTAGGGTTTGGATTATTGTTGAGCATTGGATTTTTAGTTCTTATTCCTAATCTTTCCTCTGCAAACTCGGTATTCTTCTGCCCTATTTTTAATTCATCTTTATTTCATCAATAGTATAGAATTTCTAAGTAGATTCCCGCAACCGTTATCATCGTTTATGTTAATTGTTTGTTCTCTTTGTTTTAAGCATGAATTCTCTCTGTTTACTTTATTAGTTTTATTATTGTTATCATCATTAGCATGAGTAGCTAATTAGTTTGTGCTAGGATGTAGGCGAATTATAGCGTAGGCGGCATTAGATTGAACATGGCCTGATTCGCGTGTCAGTCGATCGACTGACATTCTTGGTCGATCGACTGACCTCGTGGGGTTTTATTCTCGTTTTAATTGTTTTAATGTTGTATTTAACGAATCGAATGCATGCGACCAGTTAGATACCTAATTTGTGACTGGCCCATTAGATCGAAAGATAGGGGAAGTTGTTAGACCATCAATTAAATCGACTAAACTGTGCTGAGATCGAAAGATAGGTATAGTTTAGACCGTTAGTCACTTTTCAGAACGAAAGTTAGTATTAGTGATATTAGGGACCTATAGCGAGATCGAAAGATGCTATCTGTTAAGAGGGGACCGAGAGGACCTCTTTATTTCCCGCCTCACTTGTGTTTGATCCAGACCGACTTAGTTTGCTGCCGCCGAAGCTATAATGAACCGACCATCCTAGTACCCCTTCTTTATCTGTTTAATCCGTCTTTTTAGTTTATTGTCTTTATTTATTCTTAGCTTTAGACCAAATCATTTCAACCCCCATAATTGTTACTTTAGACTATTATTAGACAGCTAGAAATTACGCCTGCCTCCTTGTGGTTCGACCCTGTTACCACTAGCCTAGGTTAGTTTTAATAGGAAATATAAATTTTATCTTTGGTACTCACAACGACGGGTATCAAATTTTGGCGCCTTTGCCGGGGAGGCAATTGTTCTAATTTTTTGTTGTTTTAATTTTAGTCTTTCTTAGTTTAAGGGACTTCTGTTCCTTAAACTTTTCTTATATTCTTTTTGTAGTTTCTTCTTATGCGCAGGTCACAGGGTGGTGAACTAGTACCATTCGATCCTGAGATAGAGAAATCTTTGCGCGAGTTGAGACGATCACAAAGGGTATTACCGACAGAGGAAGAGCTGAGTACTCTGTCAAGCTATTACGAGAACAAGTTTTTCGAGGAAGATCCACATTCTTCACCCGTTTCCACTTCTTGGAGACGATTACTTCTCCGAAATTCCGGTCATGGTCGAGGAAGCAAGTATAGCTAGTCATTCGAGCCGACAAAGTGAAAACTTATATAAGGGGTTGAATTACCGGGAGATGCGAGGAAGTTCGAACCAAAGCCTTCATACATTAATATGGTTGAGAGAAACCGATTGGGAGCCGCAAATGAAGATGCGGCTAAGCATATGGAGACCTTTATTGACTACTCATTGTTCCATACCCCCCAGTGGCGTGACCCAAGACCAGATCAAAGAGACCATGTTTCTCTTCTCCCTTCGTGATCTTTGCAAGGGAATGGTATAGAGATATGGACCGAACCGTTCATGGGATCACCGACTGGAATTCCTTGGCATTGGCATTCTACAAGAAGTACTTTTCTGCTTCAAAGACGATTGCTATTAGAGTTCAAATCACGAGCTTTAAACAAGGGCCGGACGAAAATTTCCACGAAGCATGGGTCCGTTTTAAGAAGTTGGTGCGAACCATACCGCACCATGGTTTCGAAAAATGGAGCTTGTGCAATCATTTCTATAATGGGTCATTTACGACGATCGAGGGCCATTTTGGATCTGCAGCCAATGGCCGATTCTTTGAGAACTTGGGAGCAACCAAGGGGTGGAAGATCATTGTTGATCTAGCTACCCACAAGGCTGAGTATGGTAATTCGGAGGGAACCAGAGGAGAGTGAATCTTCCTCTGTTCTTCGCGCTTGAAGCTCTTCGCAATATTTGACAAGTATGAACTAGGAGGAGCTTCGAAGGGGGGCATTTACCAAGTAAATGCTGTGTCAGACGGTCCTTTCGTCTGCGAAAGGTGTGGAGCTGAGGGACACGTTTCGAAGAACTGCCCTAGTCCCTTTGAGTCTTGTGCTGCTTTTCAACACTAGAGGCAGACAAACACCTACTATGAGCCGAATACCCATCCTAACTTGAGTTGGAGGAGCCAAAATGTCCTAAATCCAACTCAACCCCCGCCGCAGCAGAAACCTTATGTGCCCCCTCATCAAAAGCAACAACAATATCAGAAACCTCCCTATGTGCCGTAGCAGCAACAATCGCAGAATTCTGAATTTTCCGAGCTTAAGAACTTGCTACTGAAGGAGTCCCAAGCAAGAGAGGCCGGGATGAAGCTACTAGAGAGCTAAATTGCTCAATTGGCTAGCAAAAGTAACACTCGAGCTCCGGGACACTTACCGACTCAAACTGACCAAAAGGAGACCTTAAATGCCATCACTTTGAGGAGTGGGTCCACCCTTGAGGGTCCTGCCATGGTCGAGGACGCTGTTGAAAAAGATGAGCCGGAAACAAGTCAAAAGAAAGCTTCAACGAATAAATCAAAGAAACAGGCGTTTACCAGGTATATCAGTCGATCGACTGATATACCCGGTCGATCGACTGGTATGCGGGTTACAGGAGCTTCTGGAACTGTTCATCTCAGTCGATCGACTGAGCAAAGTGGTCGATCGACTGAGGTCACTGCTGATGTCGAGGAATTTCGTCCTTCAATGCCCGACAATTTGAGAGACCATTTGTTCCGGGGTTCGACAGTCCCGAAAATATTAAGACACGACCCGAGTGCTGATGGGTCAGTCCCGGCTCCGAAGTTCGATCTGATGACGGTCAATGGCTCACAATTGCGACGGTCTGAAGAGGGGTCAAGCTTCAACAAGGAGAAGGTGGTGGACTTTCAGCCTAAGTCCACGGATACCGGTACGCGCGATTTAGAGGAGAGGGCTAAGGTACTTCTTACAGCCCCATATCCAGAGAGACTCGTGCCGACGAAGTAGCAGGTATCTTTCAGTAAATTTGAAAAGGTTATTCGTAGTCTGAATGTACAAGTTCCTTTTCTCGAGTTGGTCAATCAAGTGCCTGCATATTCTAAATTCATGAAACAATTATTGTCAAAGAAAAAGTCACTTGAAACAGTGCACACTGTAGCACTCACTGAGGAGTCATGCTCCTATTTATATCACACTGCACCCCCTAAGCTAGAAGACCCGGGAAGTTTTTCTGTTCCGTGTAATATTGGCACCTTTTCTATTGAGAAAGCCTTATGTGATCTAGGAGCCAGTATAAGTGTCATGCCCTTGAGTCTAGCTAGGAAGCTTAAGTTGACCAGGTTTGCTATTACCGATATGACAGTACAGATGGCTGACCGATCTGCGGTCCAGCCAATAGGGGTCTTAGAGGACATTCCTTTCCAAATAGGGAAGTTTTTCTTCCCCATTGACTTCGTTGTACTTGACATGCCTGAGGATGCCCATATTCCCATTATTTTGGGTATGCCATTTCTGCACACTGCTGGTGCAGTCATAGATGTCGGTCTAGGAACCTTGACTTTCAAAGTGGGAAAGCATTCTATTGTCTTTGCCCAGCCGGCTAAGAAAAAGGACCCATGTGGCCTGTCACCTGTAACACGGTTTCTGAAAAGAAATCGTACTTTGTGCTTCCTGATTTACCTATCTCTATTACTGCTCCTGTGTTAACACCTCCGCCCCAGACTGGGAGCAAAAAGGAGGAAGAATCTGTTGTTTCAAACATTGCAGGAGCTGGTTTGGGGAAGGAAGAGCTGCAGAATGCTCAGTTTTAGCGAGCAAGATTGTTTCAAGAGGCGGTCTTTGGTGTCTAAGCTATGAGACTGACGAGGAAGTTGAAGATGAGCCGGCCAAAGTGAGATGGTCTGATTTGGACTTGGATGAGCCGGCAGAGGTCATTAATTTGGGAGATGATGAGACTATTGATCCGTTGAGCCATACGGACGTGGAAGCTAAGAAGGGTGCGGCTGCTAAGATAAGCACCGTTGAGGCTACCTCTAGTAGCCAGAAGCCGACGAAGTGGGCCATACCGTGGCCGTTTTTTATCAACTACTAGTTGGTCACATGTTTTCCAAACATTTTATTGCTTTTAGACACTTTTTATTGCTTTTGTGTGCGCGAAAACTTCGCATTTATTTTGCCTGCTTAGGATTTTGTATGCCCTAGACTTTGCTTTGGGTTTTTGCGCAATTTTGGGCGCGTATTATTGTGCACTTGCAGGTTTTTAGAGCTTGTTAGCTCGAATCATTGAGTAAATACGAAGAAATAAAAGGTTGTAGCAGTGTTTTCAGTCGATCGACCGGCTCCAGTGGTCGATCGACTGCTTTGCAGGTTTCAGGCGATACTGTTCATGTTTACCTGGTTGATCGACTGGGCTAAGTGGTCGATCGACCGCTGCTGCTGCAGTACTTATTCACGACCTCTTCCCTGCTGTGTTTGGTCGATATGCGGACTTAAGGGAGTTTTCTACTCCACTTTACTTTCCGTCAAATTATTTATTTCTTCCGATTTTCTCATTTGTGCACAATTTTACCGCTTCAAAATTGTCTTCTCGATTTTATGCGTGGTTTTGATTTGTCTTTCAGGTACTTTTTAGTGGCTCTGCTGGCTACTGAAACCTCCTAGCTCACGCTGGTTTGGGGAGGTTTCCTTTGCCGCGCTTAAAGTCTTGTAAGTTCCCGACTTCAACTTCACGTCATATTTATTTGAATTTACGCAAATTCCCATTTCTCTTTTCTTATTACATGATTTTGCACAATGGGGACATTGTGCGATTTGGTTTGGGGAAGGGTTTTGCGTCGCATATCAATTGCTTGCATTCACGTTTACATTTTGTTTTGCATTGCTTATCTCTTTATATATTTATATAAATTCCAAAAAAAATTGAAAAATTTCAAAAATTTCCATAAAATTGCACGTTTATTTTAGCATATAGGCCGAGTCGGAACGGTAGTATTTCAAGGATGATATTGCACTTTCACCTGTTTTGCCTGAGCCTTGCTTGATTAACATGTTTTTAGTAGAATCGTATATGCATATCTACGAGTTTTCGTTAATTATTTGCTGGACTTGAGACTTGACTTTGAAAATTGGCAAACTACATCATATATTCTGAGTTTTAGAGCCTATAACTGGTGATATTCATGACCGGTTTATCTAGGAATGTGAGTAGTACTTCTTATGAGACATGTTTCCTTAATTTGCATAATTATGAACTTGATCTACTTAATACCTGTATGCATTCGGTCTGTGGTTAGTTGACACATGTGGTAGAGGTTTCCCCTTATTCGTTTTGCCCATGAACCCCACACTGCCAAAAATAGCCTTTTTGTCCCATTACTACATCCTACATATAGCCTACCCTTGTCAAGCTAGTAGTTTAGTTGTTGGGATTGTTACTTTGTTTTTGGTGGTATTTTCTCTTTTGAGATGTTGTTGGGAAAATGAGAAGGAAAGAAAGAAAGAAAGAGAAACGAAAAAAAAAATGAAAAATGATTCGAAAAAAAAAAGAGTTCTGCACTGTTTGATGCAGTCGATCGACTGCCACCATTGGTCGATCGGCTGGGGTCCGTGAAGAAAAGAAATCAATTCGCATAATTCAATCCTTTATCTTATGGCGATTTTTGCTCCCATGATTCATTTATATCTTATGGGGAGTTGGTTGATTACTGTTATACTGGAGATTGTGAGTTTTGTGCTTGCTATAGCACCGTTTCTGTTGATTATGAGCAAGAAGTTGGATGTTGCCATACGGTTCCGTTTTGGTACTAGCTTGATCACCTGTACCTCCACTTTTCCATAATTATCTTTGCCTCTTCTTACCCATACCTCACATATCCCATATATACCTCGGCATGTGTCATGGTCATTTGTTGGTTGGAATGCATATGTACGGTCATAGAGATCATTTTCATATTTTATTGCTGGCATGTCTTCATAGGTCGCAGTTAGGTGAGAGTCTCTACAAAAATAAATTCTTTCTATCCTCTTATGTATTCACCTGTGCTTATGTGTGATATGAGCGACCCGTGAGAATCTGATTTGACAAGTCTCTAAAGTTGACGGTTCAGCAGTTTTTAACGACTCCATAACTCGTTTGCATGATTCACATTACTAATTGATTGTTGGTTGTGCATTAAAATGGTTTAGGCTTTGCAGTTTGTTATTCGCTCTGAGATTGAACTCGTTCCATTAGGTCATTAGATCGAGTCTAGTTCTTGCTTGGGGACAAGCAAGGGTTTGGTTTGGGGAGGTTTGACGCGTGTCTTTTATATGATGTTTTACATCCCATTTTACACGCATTTCAGAGGTCATTCATGCAGTCTATGCTGCATTTCTCCCTATTTCCGTCTACTTCCGTGTTTTGTACATTATTGCAGAAATGTGAAGAATTCAGCGGAAATCGAGCTAAATCCGTCCCCGAGTATCCTGCATTGCATTTGACGAGAAGTATTTGCCTAAGGAACGAGCTTGGTGCGCATTCCAAGGCCCAAAAGACAAATCCACGAGTTTATAAGAGGCAAATAGCAGCTCATCCAGTCGATCGACCATTCCCTTCAGTCGATCGACCAACCATCGGGTTCCAGAAGCTACTGTTTACTGAAGACCAGTCGATCGACCAGTTCTAGCAGTCGATCGACCAGACTGCTATTCCAGACGAGAATTAAAAGATCGTGAATCTTGAAGCCCAAAGTTATATTAGGTTTAGGAAATAAAGCTACGTTAGTTGCTATATAACGTAACCTAATTCATCAGTTTATAGAAAAGAATTATTCAGTTTTTAATCAAGTTTTACACAGTAACTTTCGTATTATTTATTTTGCATAATTAGGGTTTGGATTATTGTTGAGCATTGGATTTTTAGTTCTTATTCCTAATCTTTCCTCTGCAAACTCGGTATTCTTCTGCCCTATTTTTAATTCATCTTTATTTCATCAATAGTATAGAATTTCTAAGTAGATTCCATAACCGTTATCATCGTTTATGTTAATTGTTTGTTCTCTTTGTTTTAAGCATGAATTCCTCTGTTTACTTTATTAGTTTTATTATTGTTATCATCATTAGCATGAGTAGCTAATTAGTTTGTGCTAGGATGTAGGCGAATTATAGCGTAGGCGGCATTAGATTGAACATGGCACGATCGCGTGTGTCGATCGATCGACCGACATTCTTGGTCGATCGACTGACCTCGTGGGGTTTTATTCTCGTTTTAATTGTTTTAATGTTGTATTTAACGAATCGAATGCATGCGACCAGTTAGATACCTAATTTGTGACTGGCCCATTAGATCGAAAGATAGGGGAAGTTGTTAGACCATCAATTAAATCGACTAAACTGTGCTGAGATCGAAAGATAGGTATAGTTTAGACCGTTAGTCACTTTTCAGAACGAAAGTTAGTATTAGTGATATTAGGGACCTATAGCGAGATCGAAAGATGCTATCTGTTAAGAGGGGACCGAGAGGACCTCTTTATTTCCCGCCTCACTTGTGTTTGATCCAGACCGACTTAGTTTGCTGCCGCCGAAGCTATAATGAACCGACCATCCTAGTACCCCTTCTTTATCTGTTTAATCCGTCTTTTTAGTTTATTGTCTTTATTCATTCTTAGCTTTAGACCAAATCATTTCAACCCCCATAATTGTTACTTTAGACTATTATTAGACAGCTAGAAATTACGTCTGCCTCCTTGTGGTTCGACCCTGTTACCACTAGCCTAGGTTAGTTTTAATAGGAAATATAAATTTTATCTTTGGCACTCACAACGACGGGTATCAACCTGCATGCTAAAATAAACGTGCAATTTTTTGAATTTTTGAAATTTTTTCAATTTTTTTGAATTTTTGTATATATATATAGGAAATGAAATAACAAATGCAAACTGAAGTGCAATAAACGTGAAACAGAAATGCAATAAAACATGAGAATGCAATGCGCAAAACCCTTCCCCAAACCAAATCACACAATGTCCCTATTGTGCAAAATCATATTATGAAATAAAAGGGAAACGGGAATTTGCGTTATTATAACTAAACAAGACATGAAGTTAAACTCGGAAACTCACAAGATTTTAAGCGCAGCAAAAGGAAACCACCCCAAACCAGCGTGAGCTAGGAGGTTTCAAAGAGCAGCAGTGCTACCATAGGTATCTGAAAAGAAACAGAAGTACCGCGCGTAATTCCGAGAAAACAATTTCCGAAACGCAAAATTATGTGCAAAATAAGAAAACAGAAGAAAACAGAAATTAATCAGAGAATAAAGAGGAGAAAAGACTCCCTCAACTACGCAAATCGACCAAACACAGCAAGGGAATGGTCGTGAACAGATACAACAGCGAATGTGGTCGATCGACCACACCATCTAGTCGATCGACCAGGGTAACAGGAACAGAAGCCCCTGGAGTCACGGCTCAGTCGATCGACCATACAAGCCAGTCGATCGACCAAGATAACTGCTGTAAGTTTCTGATTTATTCGAATTAGCTCAATAAATTGAGCTAATATGGTCTATGAACCTGCAAATAAACATACTAACGCGCCCAAAATTGCGCAAAACCAAAATGTAAAGTCTAAAGTCTGTAAATCCTAGGCAAACTTATTAAAGCGAAGTCTCGCGCAAACCAAAGCAATAAATAGTCTAACAAAAGCAATAAAATGTCTAAAACTTATGAAATAAAAAGTTTTCATCCGCGAAAAATGCGGAAAATCTCCGACCATGGCTTCTGGCTATATGAAGTACCCTCTGCAATGCTAATCTCAGCAGCTGGACTCCATTCCACTCCTTCATCTAGAATACTCAACGGGTCATCAACGGCTCTAGCGGCTTCCCAAGCTCTTGGATCGTCCGGCTCATCAAACTCCAAGTCATAATCCGACACTTTCCTCGACTCTTCCTTCCCCAAACCAGTTCCTTCAATAGTCAAAACAGAAGTGTTTTCATCCATCGTGCTCCCAATCTGGGGCGGAGGTGTTAGGGCAGGAATAAGCACAGGGGTAAAAGGTGGAGTATCATCAAATTTGCTCGACAAATTAGCAGCTTGATTAGCCACTAAATTTGCCAACCGATTTTCAAAATTCTTATCAGATTCAATCCTAGCTTCTTCCATTTTTATAACTTGAACCAAGAGAGTTTGAACTACCTTTCTTAATTCCGCAGTTTCATTTATAGCATTCTCCAGCTTTTCGAACCTGGCATTAATGGAAGCTTCTAGTGCCGCAATAGCATTCATTTCAATGCTTGGTTTTCGCGAATACCCACGCGTACTTCCCATCTATCAAGAGTGCTCAAGACTTCCTCCTGAAATGATTCTTCTAAAAGTCTCTGTCTAGCGCAAGGTGACCTGCGTAT
This sequence comes from Silene latifolia, assembly GCF_048544455.1. Lineage (NCBI taxonomy): Eukaryota > Viridiplantae > Streptophyta > Magnoliopsida > Caryophyllales > Caryophyllaceae > Silene > Silene latifolia. The sequence continues at coordinate 12,299,463 of NC_133534.1, forward strand.
AAGAAGAAACTACAAGAAGAAGATGAGAAAAGTTTAAGGAACAAAAAGTTCCTTAAACTAAAAAAAATACTAAAAAAAAAAAAAAAAACAACTAAAACTAGCGCTGCCTCCCCGGCAACGGCGCCAAAATTTGATACCTATCGAAGTGAGTATCAAAAATAATATTTATAATTTTCCAAACTACAACTAGCAAGCGGTAGTAAGGGTCGATCCGCAGGGAGGTAGGGAGATAACTAAGGGTAACAGTTTGAGGGGGTTTTGATATGAATTAAATCTAAATCTAATAACATAAACTAAATAAGCAAATAAAAGTAATAAAGGATGTAAACAATGATAAAAGAAATGCTAAGACGGTCGGTTCACTATAGCTACGATGGCACATAATCCTAGGTTAGTCCGAAATACAGTCGTGTAGGATGGGTAAAACATGTCCTCTCGGTCCAAGTTAACTAGTAGCTCCTTTCGGCCTATGCTACTGGTCCCTAGGTCTCACTAATACTAGCTCTCGCCCTGAAAAGTGATTCCTAAAGCCTAAATTACATTATCTCTCAATCTTAGCAATTTAGTCGTCTTAATTCATTAATTAATGCCCTTCCCTATCTTACGATCTACGGGTTGGTCAAAACTAAGCATCTAACAAGTCTCCTCTCGGTCTCATTGCTAAATATTGCACTTAACGAATCAAACGGTGCTAATCAGACACGAAGTCGGTCGATCGACCAGCTTCCCCAGTCGATCGACAAGCCGGCTCAGTCGATCGACCAGTTAAGCCAGTCGATCGACTAAACCCTAATTCGGGGTCACCTATTCTAATGCCATCTATGCTATTGCTCCCCTACATCTTAGCAAAGGGTATTTAGCTACTCATACTGGAATTAATAACGAAAACGAAACTAAAGTTGCGAATAACAGAATTCATTATTAAATTAAATAAATAGTAAAACCGCATAAAAGAGAAATTAGGGCTTAGGGATTCTAACTAATCAATTCTAATCTATAAAGAAAGAACAAATTCAGAACAAGAAATACCAGAAATAAGGGAAGCGGGACGAACAAATCCGGATACAAAGAAGAACTTTATTAAAAGATACTTAAGAAAATTTTAAAACTAAATAATAATAAGTCTCGACCCTATTATCAATGAATGAATAAAAGGTAGGAAGGGGTTACGTTAAATAAGAATGTCACGTAACTCTTATTCTTAAAACCTAATTACAATGGGCTTTCTAATTCTCGTGCTTTTAATTTCCGTGTCAGGTCGTGGGTTGGTCGATCGACCACTGTGACCAGTCGATCGACCAAAGGTGTTGTACAGTAATGCGTTCTGACGAATTCTGCAACGCGCACGATCTTAAAACAGCTGTCATTTATTCGTTACTTGGTCAAATCAGGCGTTCTACGCAGCGTTGGAAAGCTAAGAGGATAAACTTTCACCTCCAATTGCAATCACTCGATTATCTGCTCTAGAACGCGAGATATAGCCATCTGAAGCAGCCTGCAGTAAACTGTTCAGCATTCTAACTGTCTATAGACCATGTAGGTCAGTCTATAGACCACTGTAGCTGGTAATCCGCTTCTAAAACTCTCGCAAATTAATCTTTCAGGCCTTGAAATGCACACCAAGTTCATCTCTCGAGTCACTACTTCATGTCAAATGCAATGCTAAGTACTTAGGGACGGATTCGGCTCGATTTCCGCTGGATTCTTCACATTTCTGCAATATTATACAAAAACACGAAAGTAGACGGAAATAGGGAAAATAGTAGCATAAACTACATATTTGAGCTCTAAAATACGTGTAAAATAGGGTGTAAAACATCATATAAATGACACGCATCAAACTTCCCCAAACCAAACCCTTGCTTGTCCCCAAGCAAGAACTAGACTCGATCCTAAAACCTAATTGGAACGATTTCAATCTCAGAGCGAAATGCAACTATAAAGCCTAAACCAGTTTAATGCTAAAAACCAACAATCAATTAGTAATATGAATCATGCAAACGAGTTATGTAGTCGTTAAAAATAAAGCTGAACCGTCGACCTTGCAAGACCTTTAAAATTGGACTCTCACGGGTCACTCTTCTCTAATGAAGCAAAGGGTAAGCATATATATGTAAGAGAGGAAGAGAAATAGCCGCTCACCTAGACTACGACCCACATAATCATGCATGCAACTAATATGATAGACAATTCTAACTACCGTACATACATTCCAACCAAACAAGGTCCTGTCACAGCCGAGGGCTTACAAAAATATGGTAAAGTGAGGCAATGGGTGAGAAAAGGCAAAACAATAATGGAAATGTGGAGGTATAGGCGGCCAAGCTAGTACCTAAATAAAACCATATGACAACATCCATTTCCAACAAACTTATAGGTTTAAGCATATGTGCCCTTCATTTGGCACAAAACTCACCAAACCGAACTGAAAATACTCCTTAATAAATGTAAATAGTGCATAGGAGTGAAACCGTCTACAAACAACATCTTTTCCTTGCACGGTTTCTTTCTTTCATCATTTTTTCTCTTTTTTTTTGAATTTTTCTCAACTTCTCTTTTTTTTTTTTTTTTTTTTTTTTTTTTTTTTTTTTTTTTTTTTTTTTTTTTTTTTCATTTTCCAATTCTTTTCTTTTCATCCTCCTTCTTTATTTTCTACCATCTCCAAATAACGCAATACAGACCAAACTTGGCATAATAAATTATATACCGCAAAAGCATACATTATACTAGCTTGACAAGGCAGGCTAAATTTGGATGTAGCTAAGGGTCAACAGGCAAATTTGGCTAATGTGGAGTTCCATGGGTAAAAACGAAATAAAGGGGAAATTGTAAGCACCTCCCTGCATGTGACACCAACCACTAACCCGAATGTATGCAGGCAAAAAGCAATTGAATTTCATAAATGTGCAAATTAACTGTAACACTACGGATTTTATAGGTTGGTACTCGACCGAGTATGGCCTACTCGGTCGAGCAAAGTGTGTTGGGTATTCTGTTTGGCTACTGCCCAGGAATACTTGGCCGAGTATGGGTAATACTCAACCGAGTAGAGGATACTCGGCCGAGTATACCCTATACTCGACCGAGTATCCGGTTTGAAGGGTAATATTTTCCGCGGTTGATTTAGAAACGACTAGAGTTATATTGAGACGCATTTTACAGTTTCTAAACATTTTACAAAACCTAAACTACACAACGTAACTCTAATCCTCTCCAAATCTCCCTCTCATTTGCGTGGATTGTTCGTGAGTCTAACGAATCTTGCCTTGCGTCGATTATGTCGGTAAGTCTCTGATTTCATGAGTCTCATTAAGTTGTCTTTTAGGGTTTTGCCCTAATTATTGTTTTGGGTTAATTTGGGGGTTTACGGTTTGGTCATTATATGTGTGTTGATTGTTGATTATAATTGTTGTAGGTGATGATGTGGTAATTGCTATGCATATTGTATGATTGATTAGAGCATATCGGATTGCGAAAAGGTAGGGTTTCCCTACTCAGTTACTGTTAATTGATTTAAGACTGTGCTTGTGTTGTAATTTTTGTTATCTGTTGATCATCGGAGTATGGGTGTTGTGATGACGGTGGTGATGTGGTTGTGTTGTGACGGTTGTGGTGTTGTGTGGTTTGTGATCTTTGTGGTGTTGTGTGATTGTGGTGGAGTCACTTGCGGGAGTGGCTTCACACCCTAGTTCGCCCTCCGTGGAACCCGTCACGGGAGGGGATGTGCACATTAAGGGTCAGGGATTGTTAGTCGCTCGTTGATGAGCTGGACTTGGTGGGGATGGGCTGCGGTCACCCACTGGCGGAGTGGATTACCTGTTGCGATGGGTAACCTGGCAGGGCTACACACTTCGGTGTGTAGTCGGTTACTAAGGAGGATGATCAGTCGGTTACATTGTTTGTTTGTCTTACATTGATTGAATGGTACTAACCCTGTTGTTGTTGTTTTGTAAAACCTGCGGTGATCCATTCGGGGATGGTGAGCAGACTTGACAGGTATTGTATTTGGTGAGCTTGGGCGGTCATGGGGAAGTCGTCATCACCAGTTGTAGTATCACAGTCACGAGTCTTAGCTATGATTTTGTAGTTGTCCTCATTTGTATTCACTTTATTGGTTTTGGTTTGGAATTGGATTGTTGTAAACATTAATACTTTACAGTACTTCTAATAAATGTGTTTAGGACGGACGCTTTTGATATATACTAACCTCGGGCAATCGAGATGGTAACAGCCTTTCATGCTTGGGTAGTCCTGGTAAGGTACCTTGGTATGAGGGGGTGTTACATTAACGATACATGATATGCAAGGAGTAACTACTCACAATCCTACATGAAACCGGTCACAAATGACACCAGTTATATGAGCTCTAATCCTTAGAAATTATAAGTAGGTTGCCAAAATTCAGGTCAAGTCTATAATCCAGCAAATATTTTAACAAAAACTCGTAGATTTGCATATGTGATTCTACTAATAACATGTCAATTAAGCACGGCTTAGGCATAAACAGCTGCAAATGCAATGTCATCATTGAAATACTACCGTTCCGACTCGACCTACATGTTAAAATAAACGTGCAATTTTTTGAATTTTTGAAATTTTTTGAAATTTTTTGAATTTTTGTATATATATAGGAAATGAAATAACAAATGCAAACTGAAGTGCAATAAACGTGAAACAGAAATGCAATAAAACATGTGAATGCAATGCGCAAAACCCTTCCCCAAACCAAATCACACAATGTCCCTATTGTGCAAAATCATATTATGAAATAAAAGGGAAACGGGAATTTGCGTTATTATAACTAAACAAGACATGAAGTTAAACTCGAAAACTCACAAGATTTTAAGCGCAGCAAAAGGAAACCTCCCCAAACCAGCGTGAGCTAGGAGGTTTCAGTAGCCAGCAGTGCTACCATAGGTACCTGAAAAGAAACAGAAGTACCGCGCTTAATTCCGAGAAAACAATTTCCGAAACGCAAAATTATGTGCAAAATAAGAAAACAGAAGAAAACAGAAATTAATCAGAGAATAAAGAGGAGAAAAGACTCCCTCAACTCCGCAAATCGACCAAACACAGCAGGGGAATGGTCATGAACAGATACAACAGCGAATGTGGTCGATCGACCACACCATCTAGTCGATCGACCATGGTAACAAGAACAGAAGCCCCTGGAGTCGCGGCTCAGTCGATCGACCATACAAGCCAGTCGATCGACCAAGATACCTGCTGTAAGTTTCTGATTTCTTCGAATCAGCTCAATAAATTAAGCTAATATGGTCTATGAACCTGCAAATACACATAATAACGCGCCCAAAATTGCGCAAAACCCAAATGTAAAGTCTAAAGTCTGTAAATCCTAGGCAAACTTATTAAAGCGAAGTCTCGCACAAACCAAAGCAATAAATAGTCTAACAAAAGCAATAAAATGTCTAAAACTTATGAAATAAAAAGTTTTCATCCGCGAAAAATGCGGAAAATCTCCGACCATGGCTTCTGGCTATATGAAGTACCCTCTGCAATGCTAATCTCAGCAGCTGGACTCCATTCCACTCCTTCATCTAAAATACTCAACGGGTCATCAACGGCTCTAGCGGATTCCCAAGCTCTTGGATCGTCTGGCTCATCAAACTCCAAGTCATAATCCGACACTTTCCTCTGCTCTTCATTCCCCAAACCAGTTCCTGCAACAGTCAAAACAGAAGTGTTTTCCTCCATCGTGCTCCCAATCTGAGGCGGAGGTGTTAGGGCAGGAATAAGCACAGGGGTAAAAGGTGGAGTATCATCAAATTTGCTCGATAAATTAGCAGCTTGATTAGCCACTAAATTTGCCAACCGATTTTCAAAATTCTTATCAGATTCTATCCTAGCTTCTTCCATTTTTATAACTTGAACCAAGAGAGTTTGAACTACCTTTCTTAATTCCGCAGTTTCATTTGTAGCATTCTCCAGCTTTTCGAACCTGGCATTAATGGAAGCTTCTAGTGCCGCAATAGCATTCATTTCAATGCTTGGTTTTCGCGAATTCCCACGCGAACTTCCCATCTATCAAGAGTTCTCAAGCCTTCCTCCTGAAATGATTCTTCTAAAAGTCTCTGTCTAGCGCAAGGTGACCTGCGTATAAGAAGAAACTACAAGAAGAAGATGAGAAAAGTTTAAGGAACAAAAAGTTCCTTAAACTAAGAAAAAGACTAAAAAAATAAACAACTAAAACTAGCGCGCCTCCCTAAGCAACGGCGCCAAAATTTGATACCTATCGAAGTGAGTATCAAAAATAATATTTATAGTTTTCCAAACTACAACTAGCAAGCGGTAGTAAGGGTCGATCCGCAAAGAGGTAGGGAGATAACTAAGAGTAACAGTTTGAGGGGGTTTTGATATGAATTAAATCTAAATCTAATAACATAAACTAAATAAGCAAATAAAAGTAATAAAGGATGTAAACAATGATAAAAGAAATGCTAAGACGGTCGGTTCACTATAGCTACGATGGCACATAATCCTAGGTAAGTCCGAAATACAGCCATGTAGGATGGGTAAAATATGTCCTCTCGGTCCAAGTAAACTAGTAGCTCCTTTTGGCCTATGCTACTGGTCCGTAGGTCTCACTAATACTAGCTCTCGCCCTGAAAAGTGATTCCTAAAGCATAAATTACATTATCTTTCGATCTTAGCAATTTAGTCGTCTTAATTCATTAATTAATGCCCTTCCCTATCTTACGATCTACGGGTTGGTCAAAACTAAGCATCTAACAAGTCTCCTCTCGGTCTCATTGCTAAATATTGCACTTAACGAATCAAACGGTGCTAATCAGACACGAAGTCGGTCGATCGACCAGCTTCCCCAGTCGATCGACCAGTTAAGCCAGTCGATCGACTAAACCCTAATTCGGGGTCACCTATTCTAATGCCATCTACGCTATAGCTCCCCTACATCTTAGTAAAGGGTATTTAGCTACTCATACTGAAATTAATAATGAAAACGAAACTAAAGTTGTGAATAACAGAATTCATTATTAAATTAAATAAATAGTAAAACCGCATAAAAGAGAAATTAGGGCTTAGGGATTCTAACTAATCAATTCTAATCTATAAAGAAAGAACAAATTCAGAACAAGAAATACCAGAAATAAGGGAAGCGGGACGAACAAATCCGGATACAAAGAAGAACTTTATTAAAAGATACTTAAGAAAACTGTAAAACTAAATAATGATAAGTCTCGACCTTATTATCAATGAATGAATAAAAGGTAGGAAGGGGTTACGTTAAATAAGAATGTCACGTAACTCTTATTATTAAAACCTAATTACAATGAGCTTTCTAATTCTCGTCCTTTTGATTTCCGTATCAGGTCGTGGGTTGGTCGATCGACCACTGTGACCAGTCGACCGACCAAAGGTGCTGTACAGTAATGCGTTCTGACGAATTCTGCAGCGCGCACCGATCTTAAAAAAGCTGTCATTTCTTCGTTACTTGGTCAAATCAGGCGTTCTACGCAGCGTTGGAAAGCTAAGAGGATAAACTTTTACCTCTAATAAGAATCACTCGATTATCTGCCTTAGAACTCGAGATATAGCCATCTGAAGCAGCTTGCAGTAAACTGTTCAGCATTCTGACAGTCTATAGACCATGTAGGTCAGTCTATAGACCACTGTAGCTGGTAATTCGCTTCTGAAACTCTCGCAAATTCATCTTTCAGGCCTTGAAATGCGCACCAAGTTCATCTCTCGAGTCACTACCTCATGTCAAATGCAATGCTAAGTACTTAGGGACAGATTCGGCTCGATTTCCGCTAGATTCTTCACATTTCTGCAATATTATACAAAAACACTAAAGTAGACGGAAATAGGGAAAATAGTAGCATAAACTACATATTTGAGCTCTGAAATACGTGTAAAATAGGGAGTAAAACATCATATAAATGACACACATCATATACAGTTTCTTCCAAGTTGCCATGTAAGAAGGCGTTTTTAACATCGAGCTAACGCATTGGCCAAGACCTGGAGACGGCCAAACTGAGGACCGTTCGAATTGTTGTTGATTTTACGACGTGACTGAATGTTTCATCACAATCAACACCGACTTGTTGTGTCTTACCATTCACGACAAGACAGGCTTTGTGTCGTTGGAGAGAGCCATCTGCATTGAATTTATGACGGAATAACCACATACAACGAATTACAGATGCATCAGTCGGTCGGGGAACCAAATCCCAAGTATAATTGTCCCTTAAAGCGGAAAATTCGTCCTGCATAGCACAGTTCCAATTCGGGTCTTGCAAGGCTAGGTGAGGTGATTTGGGAATTAGGGAAGGCTCGGTGGTAACAGTGAAAGCGCCTGGTTCTTAGGTTTGAATATGCCGTTTTTGGCACGGGTCGTCATGTGTTGAATGGAAGGGGGATGGGGTGGTGGTGGAGGAGGGGGAGGGGGTGGGGGTGGTGAGGGAGAATTGGTGGCGAAAGCTGGAGTGGGTGGAGAGGAGGGTGGAGAGTTGGTACGGTCGAGGGAAGGAGGGGATGTTGGGTTTGTTGTACGGACAGGGGTATGGTCAGTGGTATGGGGAGGTGGTTGGGTGGACGGAGGGGTGGCTATGGAGTCATAGATAAGCGGGTTGAGGGTAGAGTTGGAGGTGTCCAAAAACGTGTATGAGGGACGGGTGGAAGTGGTCAATTCTGCGAAGGGGAAAACGGATTCGTCGAAGGCATGGCGAGACACATAGATACGACCAGTGGGAATGTGAAGACACCGATAGCCGCGTTAACTCGGGAGATAGCCTAGAAAGACGCATTTGAGAGATCGAGGCGCTAGTTTGTGAGTTCAAGTCGAAGATATATCAGGATAGCATGCACACCCGAAAACTCGAAGGTGATCATAGGACGGATTTTTGAGGTAAAGAGCCGAAGTGGGAGTGTGGAAATTAAGAGTAGATGTGGGAATATTATGTGAAGATGGGTAGTAGTGTGAAGAGCATCAACCCAATAGTGAGGTGGGATTGAGCCGTGATGGAGGAGTACGAGAACGATGTCATTAAGTCTTTGGATCATACGCTCTGATTTACCATTTTGTGGGGATGTTTGGGGGCACGAGAAACGAAATACAAGACCATTTTTTTGTGGCAAAATTATGAAAAGCACTATTGTCGAATTCGCGGACCATATCACACTGAAACGATTTAATTTTGCAGTGGAATTGAGTGTGGACAAAGTTGCTAAATTGGGTAAATTTGTCAAAAACTTGAGACTTGAATTTAAGAGGATAGACCCACACAAATTGAGTGAAATTGTCGATGAGCACCATATAATACTTATAGCCTTGTTTACTTAAAAGAGGTGATGTCTATAAGTCGCAATGTACGATATCAAATGGAGCAATAGTATGAGAAAGTGAATGTTGAAATGGAAGTCTTTTATGCTTACTAATTTGACAGGAGGAACATAAACTAAAATCATGAGTTTTATTAAACTGAATATGATTATGAGAATTCAAAAAACTTAAAATAGATGTCCCGAGGTGACCGAGACGAGGATGCCATACGTCGTGATGATGGGCGAGGAAGGGTTGAGGTGGACTAGAAGAGGAGCTGGATGGGACGGTGGACACATGGTAGAGTTCGCCGTTACTGTCACTCCGCAGAATCGTTTTCCCACTCGGAATATCCTTCACAGAAAAAACAAACGGGTCAAATTCAACACTTATGTTATTGTCTTTAGTGAATTGGCGCACTGATATAAGGTTTTTAATAATATTTGGTGCATGGAAGACTTGTCAAGGGTGTAAGGTTCGGTTAGGGGTTTGTATTGTAGAAGTGCCAGAACCCATAATTGGAATGCTATTGCCGTTTTCGACATATATGGAACGAATCTTACTCGAATTAAGGGGATTAGAAATCATACCCGGGTCCGACGTAAGATGAGACGATGCACCTGTATCCATAAACCAAGGGTCCACGTGATTTTGCATAGTAAGAGCTTGGAACGATTGGCTCAAATCAGTGAGTTGCGGAGGTTCGGTGTCTGTAACATATGCTTGTCCCTGGGGGCGAGGTGACTGGCCACGAAAGAAAGGAGGGAGAGGTGGAGCCATACCATACGAGGGCCATGGCTGAGTCCAGCCGGGGTAAGTGGGGTAAGGGCAGGGAGGTGGCGTCCAGAGGGAGAGCCAGGAGGGTGGAGGGCCCGGCGGGGAGGCTTGGTTAGGTGGGGTTTGTGGCTGGGTCGTGGGTTGACGATATTGGATGTTATTGTTGTTATTCGTGCGATTGTTATTATGGCGATGATTATGGCGATTTTGTTGGTTGTTTGTGGAGTTGTTGTTATGGCGAGGAGGACCTGGTGGGGCAGGTTTGGTGGTGGATTCAGTCTATAAATCAGCGGCAGGGGCAGCCAGGGCAGTGGCGGGTTTATCGCAGCCAGATTTGCGATGTAACTCAAGTCCGGGCATACTGCGAGCAGTCTCGAAATTCGGAGTGGTCTGATTTATAAAGGAAGCAACAGTATCACATTCACTAGGGAGACCACGTACCAGTTGGATGACGAGGCGTCGATTGGACACGGCGGCGTCAACATCCTTAAGCATGCCGGCGAGTTCGCGTAATCGTTGGTAGTAGGCGTCCAACGAAGCCATGTGCTCGAGACGGAGAGTGTTAAATTCCTGTTCAAGAGCGGCACGCACGCCCTTTGTTGTTGTTGAAGATATTCTCGATCCGGACCCATGCTGCACGGGCTGTAGATTCATCTTCAAGGATACGGGGAAGAAGTTCATCACTAAGGGTACCGTAAATCCATTGGAGAACATGGGCATCAACTTCGGACCACGACTCGAAAGACGCGTTAGTCTCGTTGGGAGGAGGTGTGCCATCAATGTGAGACAAAACCTTATACCCACGAGCATGAAGTTTGAATAATCAAACCCGTGATGCATATGTCACTTTCGTGCCATCGAGAACACGAATTTTGTGTTGGATATTTGAGACGGTGAATATGGGATGAAGGCCGGGTTTTTGGGAAGAGGAGGGAATTGAATCGTTTGTCATGATGATGATGGTACGTGAGGCAAAGGGTTTCTCGAAAGATAACCAAAAACGAGGCACATGACCGAGGAGATGCCGAAGTCTCCCTAATCTCGTGATACCATGTTAATGTTCATAATCCCTGAATTGGGATGAGTTATATCATTCATATATATATATATATATATCCAAGATTACAAGGTAGTTAGGCAATATACAAGGCTATAATATAGGAATACAATCCGCTAAACTAGGAGAGTATCAAGGGTCAAATATTTACATAATAATAGGCATAAATAACTGTATCAAATATTATCTTCATAATATTTGTCTAACACTGGATATTGGATAAGTGCATGTGCTTGGCAGCGCTTCATTCCGAAGAAGGGTGATATTGTTCTTCCTGTGCTTGGCGCCTTGGCGGCAGATAATGTAGTGTCATTTTAGGTAGACCTAGCAATACATACAATTCATAAGAATGACCCGCAACCTGAAGCCCAAGTTAGCCCCAAGTATAACTCGCAGTCGCAATGTGGTTAACCCATTTTGACCGGAACTTTACTGGACCCTGTTTTGAGCTGATCTGAAATGACTTGACCCAAGCTCGAGTTGACCAGCCTGTAAGGCCCCGTTTTTTTAAACTTAAAGTCACTTAACTTAAGTTTATTTTAGATCCTATAAGTTCAGTTTAGATCAGATCAGATCCTATAATTTCAGTTCAGATCCTATACGTTCGGTTCAGTTCAGATTCTATAAGTTCAGTTCAATTCAGATCCTATAAATTCAGTTCAGTCAGATTCTATAAGTTCAGTTCAGATCCTCTAAGTTCAGTTTAGAAAAGTTATATACAGAGTATTATTTTTAAAAACTGACACAAAAACATTTGACATTATTAATTATTCGATACATATATACATTATTATTTTTAAAACAAAATTATCACTCTTCTCATTATTTTTTATCGTAATGTAACCGTAGTATAATGTATGAATAAACCAATGTATATAAAGAGGAAAAATGTTATTATCTTACCTTGTGTTTTAGACTATACTTTCTTATCAATGTTCGCTCTTGGTTGCCCACTAATTTCTTGTAAAAAAATTGTTTAATCTCAATAAAAGTTTGCATAATAATAATAATAATAATAATAATAATAATAATAATAATAATAATAATAATAATAATAATAATAATAATAATAATAATAATAATACTAATAATAATAATATTAATAATAATAGATTTTCTAACATGTGCCCATAGGGCACAGGATAATAAGCTAATTATGGAAGGTTTGTTGATAATATATCATGACAAATTAGAAAGAAAACTCATATTTACCATAATTAGTGATATAATGTTGAAAATCTTTCCATACTTAACTTATTATCATGTGCCCTAAGGGCACATGTTAGAAAAACCCTAGTAATAATAATAATAATAATAATAATAATAATAATAATAATAATAATAATAATAATAATAATAATAATAATAATAATAATAATAATAATAATAATAATAATAATAATAACAATAATAACAATAATAATAACAACAATAATAACAACAATAATAATAATAACAACAATAACAATAATAACAATAATAACAATAATAACAATAATAATGTAGATACCCGTATCCGTCGATATTGGAATTTATAGAGAACCCGACAAACACCCGATGATGATAGGACACATGTATTCTTTAGTTGTCATTTGTCATTATTTGGGTTCGTTTTACGATGTAGAATGAGCGTTGTCGACGGAGTATTTTATTAATTTAAATGATATTTAAATTAAATATTTTTTTAAGTGAATTCATCTTATTTTACTTTATTTTGAATTTATTTTCTCAAGTTTATTTTATTGAAAATAAAATAAATAATTGATTTGAAAAATCATTTTATGAGTATATTTGATTTGAAAAGTCATTTATTTTAATGTGTTGATCGATTTGAAAAATCGATTTAAAAATCGAAAAAACTCGTTTTAAACGCGTGTTTTGGAGCTCGATTATAGCTCGGTTTTTAAGCCCGTTTTCTTTACGAGTTGGCACGAATATCGAGCACACTAACCAACCTAAGCCTCTACCCATCCAACCCCAGTTCAAACCCCATAACCATGGCCCAAATCCCGTCCTAAACATCTCCCCAAACAGCCCGCACAAAAGCATGAGCAGCCCCCTGTTTTGCAGCTCAAATCCCGAGCCCAAAACCCGCTCCAAATACCACCAAAACCCGTGCCCATTAACCCTAACCCTAACCCTAACCCATACCCTAATATCCTACCCATATTAACTTACCTTAACCCCCAAGAAAACCCCCCATACGAACCCTAGAAAACCCCCCCAAAAGCTGCTGGACAACAGCTATGCTCAGCCGAGCCCGTCTGCCTCTCCTCCCTTTTACCCTACTTTAACTCCTTATAAATACCCACCCTTCACCCTACATTCATTCCTCTAAGTTCTCCATACATACAACCGTCACTTACAAGCTTTAAACTCCAGAAAAAAACCCTAATTGCCTCTCAAAAACCCTCCACAAAATCGACATCCAAACTGGAACAGTTTGTGTGTCCTCTTCGAAAAACAATTCGTTCCTCCATCAAACCTCCATCAAAATTCGAGTTTCTTGTTCCAAATTAACCACATAACATCCATCTAAACATTAGACAAATATTTACGAGCCAAATTGCCCTTGAGGGTACACGAATTCCCTCGAAAAACAGAGTGTTATACACTCTGTTTTCGCGGCTTTTTCCTGTCTGTCCAGTTCTGTTTGTGCTCGTTTTTCGTGCCCAATAACTCAAAACGAGCATGGATTTCTTTAATATCTATGTTCTACTCTCTTTTTAGTTTTCAAAACATCTTTTAAATCGAATTTTCACCGTGAAGCGAGAGAGAAATCGCTGTTTGAAAGTTGCTGTCCAGATTTGCCAAAAACATGTTGTTTGCTTTGTTTCTTCGTCGACGACGGCCTCTCGAGATAAAATCTACCATCGATTACAACCCAAGACGGTGTCAACGATACATGTAGGTTGAGGGTGCATCAAATCCTCCTCTTTCTCCCTTTTATTTCGTTTTTTATGTTTGTTTTTTATAGTTTGTTTTTATTTGTTTATCGTTTTTGTTTATCGATTGTTATAATTAACTACGAAACTAGTTTAGTCCGAGTATGAGTTAAAGTACCACCATGAACACCCGCGTTGACTTGAGATGGGAAAGAAACCGCTACATCATTCGGTCGTACACCCCCGTCTCATTTACATATCCTCGTGTTCAAGGTAGGGCATTAATAAAACGATTTCTGACTTCGTTCTTCGCTTTTGACCCCTCCTTTGTTTCGTGTGATTCGACCTGCCCCTGGACCATTTACATGTTAGTATGACCTCTGATTGTTAATATATAACTCGTTTAGATGATATTAGATCAGTTTAATAACCTAATTAGACACTTTAGGGTACATCGACATAGCTTTAAAAATCAACTAACAATTCTGTAAATAATTGAATGCATCTCTCTCTTTCATATAATTTCTCGCTAGCATAAGAGTGCGTGATTAGCACCTTCTTATTAACACTCGATGAGTTAAATTAATTAGTAAACTTGACCTAATTTGACCCCTTTAGGCCGTGTAGAATGCGCGTTTGCAAGGTATCTTTCCAAATCGATCAACGTTGTTTGTAACTCGTTTTCTAATTTGTTTCGAGCTCGTTTCACAATCAATTGATCTAACTAATGAACCTGACCTAAGACCTAGGGTAGCCGTGTTTGGTTTGGCCGTGATTTGGCCGTGTCCTTTGGTCTTTCTTGTTTCGTTTGTTTTACATCGTTTGTTCTTTATTGTTTTGTCGCTTGTAATTTATCGTTTGTTATCGAGTTGTAATTTTCATATTAGCTTTCTTTTATCGAGTCAAAACCCTTTTCAAAAACCTTAGTCTTGTTTGGTTAGATGGTTGTGCCCCAATGCAAGTAAGAGCGTAGTAAATCGCATGTGGTTTAAAGCAACATGGCCCGATTTATGCTAATGCATGCTTTGGTGTGTGACCCAATGTCTAATTCGATGAGATTAATTGAAAGCACGCATTACGAGGAGTGACCCAAGGCCGTGAGTCATGTAAGCCGTGGGCCACCCCTTTTTGCACGTTTTCCTAGGCCGAATGGCCATGTGTCGCGTATGGTGTCGTATATAGCAATTGTATTTAGATCGAGTTGTATCTTTAATTTATTGTTGTGTCGGCATGAAATGCCTGGTTTGTAATAGGTAGATCCCACGGCTCCCCCATTCCCCCTTAAGCCTTGTTTGCTTTGTTTTGTATGTTGTTAGATTAATCAACCCACATGCTAAATTACAACTTTGACAAAGTTAGTTTAGTTGCATCTAAAACGACATAGAAATTGTTGTCACATGTTAGGGTTTTAAAACGATGTTTGCATATCATATATCGTAGTAGCTATGACCTTGTTTGAAATCCGACATTTGACTTAGTAGAGGCCGTTATCGACGGGCGGGGTTAGGTGTCCTTATGGGCTTCCTAACACGTACCCTCACCCCTTACTCAAGATCTATGGTTTGTGGATCCGTCTAAATACCATTGGATTACGAGAGTCATTCAAATCGAGTGATATAGGGTACAAGTCTTTATCTTTAATCACTCGTAGTCGTTTGGCTTTATGCTTTTTGATGAAAGGTGTAAAGTTGACTTGAACGGTTCCAAGTTCCCAAAAAACTTGGTGGCGACTCTAATATGTCTTAATTCGATTCGAAAGAACCTCTAGTCGATTATGCCTAGTGTGGATCCCGCGGACGTAGTTCCCGAGGGCCTTGTCCTGATTTGGCGACTCACTGGGAAAAGAGGACTAGTTACACTTTGTTTCTAGGGTCTTTTCCTCCGAGGTGAAACTTGAAAAGAAAGTGTTCGAAAGTAAAAAATTACTCATAGTGCTACGATTCATGCATAAACCCTTAAGGATTTTCCGGGCCGTCCCCGGCGTTTCTTTGTGATGCGTGGGGGCGACGTCCCACTATGCTAGGAAGCTGCACATTGCTCGCTTCCACTTCACCTCGCGTGGTTCTTGATGGTGGGGACGCTCTTCTAGGTACTTTACCTTAAGGCCCTTGCTCTATAAGACCGCAAAAGGATGGAGGGCATAGACCTTCTTGTAGAAGACTTGTCGAGACTTAGAGATGTCTAGGAGCATACATCCTTATAACATGAGAATGACAATGTGCAAGTTGTTTTCCCGAGTCTTTTCAAAATTTCCCATGTCCTTTTCAAAACCGAACTTTTGAACAACTTACTTTCAAAATTAGCATGGTTTTAAAAACGCGGAATGCTGCCCAAATAGGACTAGAAATTTCGGCCAAAACAAGCTTTTATAATGAGATGTTGCCCATTTCAAATCTCATTTTTCAAATCGATCATTCGTTTTTCAAAATCAATCCAAAATGCCTCTCAAACCTCAACCAAGCATGAAATGCGTCGAATTGTGTCCGGGTCATGGTCGTGTTAGGCCGGGTGTGTTTCGTTCTAAGAGTCTAGAACATGACCCTGTTGGGTCACCCAAGCTCACCTCTTGGGCTTTGAGTCATGTTGGTCGACCATTTGGTCTAGGATAGTCCACAGAAACGTCCAAGCTAGGCCATTGTGGACGTTTCATACGAACCTATGGGCTATGTTAGTCCAATCACGGGTTTAGTCACACCGAGTCCGGTTTAGAACCGAATTATGATGATTCGGGTCGTGTCGTTTTGTCGAGTCCAAATGAATCAAGGTCTAAATCCAACCGTGAGTCGAACCTTTGGTTAGTCAGTCTCAAGTCGAGTCTTTGTTTGAGTCAAGTTGGGGTCGTGTCCTTAAGTGTGCAGGGGCTCTTACTTTAAATATTGAATCAGTACGGGGTTTTCTTGTAGAAAGGCCGCCAAAAACCCGACGTCAAGCAATGGAAGATGCTATTAACAAGCTCACTGAGGCCGTGAACCTCATGATGACCCGAATGGATGCAATCGAATCTAAGCTGGGTGAAGATTCCCCTCCACCTCTGACCGATCTGGAGAAACGGTTCAAGTTCATCGAAGACCGTTTGAAACTCTCCCAGGGGAAGAACATTCACTATGAGAATGCTAGGGCCTATGCCCCGGTGCAGGATAAGTTGCCCACGAACATGGTACTCACTGACATCCCAAAGTTTAAGGGCACAGAAGATCCAGTCCACCATGTTAAGGCCTATAAGGGGTACTTAGCACTAAAGGGAGTACCTGCTGACATGCTCTCTGAAATCTTTGCCCAATCTCTGGATGAACACCCGAAGGCGTGGTTCTATAATCTTGACCTTAAGAACTTCCCCACTTTCGAAGATATTACGGTAGAGTTCTGCAAGCACTATGCTGATAATGTCGAGATTCAAACAAACATAAGAACATTGGAGGTAATGACACAGAAAGACAAAGAAGGCTTTACTGAATTCCTTGCAAGATGGCGCGCTGAAAGCGAGAAACTAGCCAAGAAGCCTGATGAAGTTGAAATGGTAGATAAGTTCGTAAAGAATCTACGACCTATTTACCGCAATGCTCTGAAATACCAGAATTTTGGCTCTTTCAAAGAATTGATAAGAATCGGGATAAAGGTAGAAGATGATGTCATAAGGGCAGAGGATGAAAAGCCGAAAGGGTACCAAGGGGCCTCATCGTCTAAGGGCAAGGCCCCAGCAACGACCCATATTGATGAAGCCATCAATCTCTTAGAAGGGCAATCGAAAAAGTCGCAACGCCAAAAACCTAGGGCATTCACCGATATCGGATGCACTTATACATACGCTCTCCAAAGGCTCATAGCCCAAGGAAAGCTGAAGCCTATTGGTCCAACTCCGGACCCTCCCGCTGATCAACAAGGTAAATGGTATAAACCAAATGCCTACTGTGCCTTTCATCAAGGGAAAGGCCATGATATCTTGAAAGGTGTTATCGTGAAGCACGAAATTCAAGACATGATTGAGAGTGGAACACTCCCGATCCCAACTGTTAAACCCAATAACATCACCAATCCATTTGGCGATCACGCTAACTTTATTTCTGTCGAAGACAGTATCGATTATTCCCATCTTATCCATAAAATATTTGTGGATTGCTCTAAATTCTTGCCAAACCCGAAGAATGAAATTCATGACGGGAGTCTTGCTCTAGAATGTACTCCTCTCATTAACGAAGTTAATAAAAGACAATTCGATTCACCAACCTTCATCACTGGCGTAGATCGTCAGAGGACTACCTCGGGATGGAGGCAGACCATCAAAGGGATCAAGGATCAGAGCCGAGCATCTAAGCTGACAGCTGAACAAGAGAAAGCTTAAGACCAGATTTGAAAATTATGAGCCGGGATCTGTTTTCTTATCTTAGCCGAGTCGAGTCTAGGACTTTCATTTCTTGAAGTTGAGTCGTTTGTTCCACGATGACCTAGGGTGTGTCCTAGAAATCGTTCCTTCGAGTTTGTTAAGCATGTGTCATTCCAATAAAAGTCGCAGTTTCGTTTCCAAATATGTCTTGTTTCCAATCCTCAATCATTCCAAAACATGATAAAATGCACAACACACTCAAAGGCATCCCTGGGGTACAAATATGTCCTGTTTCAAAATGTAAGGTACACTAGGATCCTGTGTTTGATTCCTTTACCTATTCCATGTCTGGCGGTAGAAAACCTCCATCAAAACCAGGTTTATGACAGGCTTTTAGATGATTTTAGGACGAACCCGGACTAGCTCCTTGTTTCCCCTATCGATGACGGAAGGCAAGCCCTTTTCCCACAGAATCATCCCCTCTCGAAGAGAGAAGATATCAACCCGTTCTAAGAAGGAATTGTTAATTCTAACCCAATTTAGTTGGCGAAGCCCAGTTTTTAAGGTGTATCCATTTGTGACTAAGGGATTGAATAGAAGACCATTTTCAAGAAGAGAAGAAAAAAAAAGATGAAAAAGAATGAAAAGATGAGAAAAAAAAAGGACGGAAAAAAAAAAGCAAAAGAATATAAAAATGAAAAATGAAAAAAGAAAAGAGATGAAAAAGAAAAAGAAAAAGAAAAAGGGAAAGAAAAGAAGAAGAAGAAGAAGAAGAAGAAGAAGAAAATAAAAAGAAATGTCGAAATGTTGATCGAAGTTCAAAGGCGAAGCCAAAATGGTCAGGTAGTGCCATCAGCAGTCATCCCTACCTCTAAGTCCTTCCCGAGGCATTTACGAGGGAATAGTTAGGGATTCTGAGAATCAGTCTGCTTGTGTTAGTACACCCAAGCCTTTAGGGTCCAGACATGGAAATTTGAACCCACATCTTTTTCAACCCATTTGTACTCGGGTCTCATCAAACGTGAGACACCATTTCCAACCACGTTATAAGCTATAGCCCTTGGCCTTAGCACCACAAAACGAACCTTCAGAATGATAGCTTACCTTGCGAACCTTTTTTTTACCAAGCTCCACATCCCAAAAGATCCAAGCCTTTTACACCTAACCCCAAACACGGGATTTAACGGTACTTTACAGGCTAGAATGGGATATGACATGATACCTTAGGTGAAACCTTCGAGTGTGTACACACAATCAAAATGCCAATTTAATGCACCTTGATCGAACTACGTCGGATTTGATTTCGCTCCACGCGAATACGTAGGCAGTCCTTCAGAATAAGGGATTCAATCCACTCATCCTGTACAAGTTGTCATCTTGTCGATTTCTTACGGGTCTTAACAAAGTCCAAATGAAGCCACCTTTGTTTCAGTCGGTCTTAGCACTCGATATAGGCTAGGATAAGGATATAGGTTCAGATGAATAGTATCAAGTCTCAGAATGAGCTTTATCGAACGGTTTAGGCAAAGATGCTGAGTCACATAGATGTGGGTTTGTGTTGGGAACAGAAAATATGAAAAACCCCAAAAAAAAAAAAAAAAAAGAAGGCGTGGAAGAAAAATAGTAAAAGCCCGCTGAAAAGAAAGAAGGCGGTGGCAAGAAATGATGAAACTCATTTGAAAAGAAAGGAGGCGAGGAGAAGAGTGAGAATGTTCCCAACAAAAGTGATGTGTGATGTCTAAGTGCTTTCATAAAATCAGTCCGTGTTTAGTGTCTGGGCGAAGCCAACGTTGTTGCTCCGTGAGTTTAATCCACCTTGTCAATGCCAAGTGATCTTGATTCCCATGTGCCCTTGGGAGCACGCCCATGCCATACGATATCTACATCCCAAGTTGACAACCTTGTGATTCCCATTTGCCATCTTTTGGCGCCAGAACGGCCAATTTACCTGTCTACCCCCAACAAGTCAATAATCGAATTAAAACCCGTGCACACTTACAGTTTTATTTTCCTTTTTTGTTTTACGGTAGCGGGCTACGCCCACGTGGTTTACGAGTCATACAGAGTGTCTGAGTCGTATTTCATGCTCACCCATCAAGGTTCGATTTCAAAATGCCAAATATTTCAAAATTTCAAAAACTTTTTGCGCATTATGGATAGATGATCCAAGTCAAGGTTCAAACCTCAGAGTTCAAAATCAAATTTTGGGTCGACGACCCAACACCCAAATGATTCATTTCAAATTCAAATTTCGGGTCGATGGCCCAACATTCCAAGTGATGTCAAATTCAAAATTCGGGTCGGTGACCCAATTATTCAAAATTTTCAAATTCAATTTTTGGGTCGATGACCCAATCTTTCAAATGATCCAATTTTACGATCGATGATCCAAATGTGCTTATGTGATGATTATTGCTAGTACGTTTTTGTATTTCAAATATAGCAGGATATGCTTCAACTGGGGGCTCTAAAGTCTTCGACTTTAGAGCCATTCAAATCGGGGCTCGAAGCCGTTGGCTTCAGAGACCATTATTCAGATGTAAAGGATGGCATCCGCCAAGAATTCAATTCAATACAAGAGTATGAAATGGAAGAATTCCTTAGCTGAAAGCAAATGATTAATTTCGGACAAGTGCGAGCAGATGATAAATTTTGGGCAAATGTCAGCAGATGATGAATTTTGGACAAATGCCAGCAGATGATAAACTTTGGGCATGTGTCAGCAGTGGCCGAACTACGACGCGGGTTTGATTCCGTCAGAAACGGATACGTAGGCGCCCGAGGATAAGGCTCAACCCATCATATATGCAAATTTATGGGTCGATGACCAATGATGACAATTTGACGCAAATGAAGCAAGAGTTAATCCCGACGAAGTTTGGGTATGATCTCTTCTTATGGTCAAGAGCTTATATACGCAAGTCTAATGGACTATAAACGACCTGCAGAATTCTCAGGTCGAGAGGGACCTGGGGTATACTTTGACTTTCGCCTTGTCCAAGCCTCAGTCAAAGTGGGGGCTCTGTAGATACCCGTATCCGTCGATATTGGAATTTATAGAGAACCCGACAAACACCCGATGATGATAGGACACATGTATTCTTTAGTTATCATTTGTCATTATTTGGGTTCGTTTTGCGATGTAGAACGAGCGTTGTCGACGGAGTATTTTTATTAATTTAAATGATATTTAAATTAAATATTTTTTTAAGTGAATTCATCTTATTTTACTTTATTTTGAATTTATTTTCTCAAGTTTATTTTATTGAAAATAAAATAAATAATTGATTTGAAAAATCATTTTATGAGTATATTTGATTTGAAAAGTCATTTATTTTAATGTGTTGATCGATTTGAAAAATCGATTTAAAAATCGAAAAAACTCGTTTTAAACGCGTGTTTTGGAGCTCAATTATAGCTCGGTTTTTAAGCCCGTTTTCTTTACGAGTTGGCACGAATATCGAGCACACTAACCAACCTAAGCCTCTACCCATCCAACCCCAGTTCAAACCCCATAACCATGGCCCAAATCCCGTCCTAAACATCTCCCCAAACAGCCCGCACAAAAGCATGAGCAGCCCCCTGTTTTGCAGCTCAAATCCCGAGCCCAAAACCCGCTCCAAATACCACCAAAACCCGTGCCCATTAACCCTAACCCATACCCTAATATCATACCCATATTACCTTACCTTAACCCCCAAGAAAACCCCCCATACGAACCCTAGAACCCCCCCCCCCCCCCCCCCAAAAGCTGCTGGACAGCAGCTATGCTAAGCTGAGCCCGTCTGCCTCTCCTCCCTTTTACCCTACTTTAACTCCTTATAAATACCCACCCTTCACCATACATTCATTCCTCTAAGTTCTCCATACATACAACCGTCACTTACAAGCTTTAAACTCCAGAAACAAACCCTAATTGCCTCTCAAAAACCCTCCACAAAACCGACATCCAAACTGGAACAGTTTGTGTGTCCTCTTCGAAAAACAATTCGTTCCTCCATCAAACCTCCATCAAAATTCGAGTTTCTTGTTCCAAATTAACCATATAACATCCATCTAAACATTAGACAAATATTTACGAGCCAAATTACCCTTGAGAGTACACGAATTCCCTCGAAAAACAGAGTGTTATACACTCTGTTTTCGCGGCTTTTTCCTGTCTGTCCAGTTCTGTTTATGCTCGCATTTCGTGCCCAATAACTCAAAACGAGCATGGATTTCTTTAATATCTCTGTTCTCCTCTCTTTCTAGTTTTCAAAACATCTTTTAAATCGAATTTTCACCCTGAAGCGAGAGAGAAATCGCTGTTTGAAAGTTGCTGTCCAGATTTGCCAAAAACGTGTTGTTTGCTTTGTTTCTTCGTCGACGACGGCCTCTCGAGATAAAATCTACCATCGATTACGACCCAAGACGGTGTCAACGATACATGTAGGTTGAGGGTGCATCAAATCCTCCTCTTTCTCCCTCTTATTTCGTTTTTTATGTTTGTTTTTTATAGTTTGTTTTTATTTGTTTATCGTTTTTGTTTATCGATTGTTATAATTAACTACGAAACTAGTTTAGTCCGAGTATGAGTTAAAGTACCACCATGAACACCCGCGTTGACTTGAGATGGGAAAGAAACCGCTACATCAGTCGGTCGTACACCCCCGTCTCATTTACATATCCTCGTGTTCAAGGTAGGGCATTAATAAAACGATTTCTGACTTCGTTCTTCGCTTTTGACCCCTCCTTTGTTTCGTGTGATTCGACCTGCCCCTGGACCATTTACATGTTAGTATGACCTCTGATTGTTAACATATAACTCGTTTAGATGATATTAGATCAGTTTAATAACCTAATTAGACACTTTAGGGTACATCGACATAGCTTTAAAAATCAACTAACAATTCTGTAAATAATTGAATGCATCTCTCTCTTTCACATAATTTCTCGCTAGCATAAGAGTGCGTGATTAGCACCTTCTTATTAACACTCGATGAGGTAAATTAATTAGTAAATTTGACCTAATTTGACCCCTTTAGGCCGTGTAGAATGCGCGTTTGCAAGGTATCTTTCCAAATCGATCAACGTTGTTTCTAACTCGTTTTCTAATTTGTTTTGAGCTCGTTTCGCAATCAATTGATCTAACTAATGAACCTAACCTAAGACATAGGGTAGCCGTGTTTGGTTTGGCCGTGATTTGGCCGTGTCCTTTGGTCTTTCTTGTTTCGTTTGTTTTACATCGTTTGTTCTTTATTGTTTTGTCGCTTGTAATTTATCGTTTGTTATCGAGTTGTAATTTTCAAGTTAGCTTTCTTTTATCGAGTCAAAACCCTTTTCAAAAACCTTAGTCTTGTTTGGTTAGATGGTTGTGCCCCAATGCATGTAAGAGCATAGTAAATCGCATGTGGTTTAAAGCAACATGGCCCGATTTATGCTAATGCATGCTTTGGTGTGTGACCCAATGTCTAATTCGATGAGATTAAGTGAAAGCACGCATTACGAGGAGTGACCCAAGGCCGTGAGTCATGTAAGCCGTGGGCCATCCCTTTGTGCACGTTTTCCTAGGCCGAATGGCCATGTGTCGCGTATGGTGTCGTATATAGCAATTGTATTTAGATCGAGTTGTATCTTTAATTTATTGTTGTGTCGGCATGAAATGCCTGGTTTGTAATAGGTAGATCCCACGGCTCCCCCATTCCCCCTTAAGCCTTGTTTGCTTTGTTTTGTATGTTGTTAGATTAATCAACCCACATGCTAAATTACAACTTTGACAAAGTTAGTTTAGTTGCATCTAAAACGACATAGAAATTGTTGTCACATGTTAGGGTTTTAAAACGATGTTTGCATATCATATATCGTAGTAGCTATGACCTTGTTTGAAATCCGACATTTGACTGAGTAGAGGCCGTTATCGACGGGCGGGGTTAGGTGTCCTTATGGGCTTCCTAACACGTACCCTCACCCCTTACTCAAGATCTATGGTTTGTGGATCCGTCTAAATACCATTGGATTACGAGAGTCATTCAAATCGAGTGATATAGGGTACAAGTCTTTATCTTTAATCACTCGTAGTCGTTTGGCTTTATGCTTTTCGATGAAAGGTGTAAAGTTGACTTGAACGGTTCCAAGTTCCCAAAAAACTTGGTGGCGACTCTAATATGTCTTAATTCGATTCGAAAGAACCTCGAGTCGATTATGCCTAGTGTGGATCCCGCGGACGCAGTTCCCGAAGGCCTTGTCCACAAATAACAATAATAATAACAATAATAATAATAATAATAATAATAATAATAATAATAATAATAATAATAATAATAATAATAATAATAATAATAATAATAATAATAATAACAATAATAATAATAATAATAAAAAAATTTTGGATCATATGAGAATGGCACAAGCGTGAGAACGGTGACAACGCGCGTCAGTCGTTTGATCTTGTCTAACGCGGCTAATGTAAGGGCCTATAATGCGCGCTCCTTTACCAAAACTTTTGGGGCTTTGTCTTTCTTTTTCCCTGAAATTTACCTCGCGCTTCTTCGTAAAGCTTTCAACCATGGATTCCGACCTTCTTTGTTAAGCTTTCAACTATTTATCTCTCCTTATTCTCTGTAGAGTTGCATTTTTGTCTTTCTGTTGGATTTTCTCTTACCTATTTCGTCATGAAGGTATATACTGTTTAGCTTCAAGCTTTTTTCGATTTCGTCCTTAATTTATTTAGTCCGTTTTATGTAACTCTACTGTAACCTAAATTAATGTTTCTTATGTTCATTTTGCCAGATTATTCATTTATTGATGAATTTTGAGTTCAGTATTGTTGTTAAAATCGAAATTTGCGTTTTCATTTGCATGCTATCGGAATTTGTATTTGTCGCATTGTTTGTTGATTTCGTAACTTGCTTATACATTTCGATTTGTTTGTTGTTTTTTAGTTTGATCTAATTTGTGCTTTTTTGGATTTTTGTTGAATTTTAAGTACTTTTAACGTAAGTAGCATCAATTTAAGACCACATGCAAAAGGTCATAATTGCGTGCACATTATTGTTGTAGATCATGCACATTTCAATAAAGCGATAGGACATTTCTTCGTGAAACGTGTACAACACAACACAACTGATTAATATTACATGCAAAACTACTTTCAGTTATTGAAGTGCAAAGGCGATCCTGGAATTGTTACACGCCGTATTTCTCCGAGGTTGAACAACCTCAGTCCTACTGTTGATGATCCTACTCCAACGTTCTCCCGTATTACTACCCGGATGTCACCTAAAAGTTTTGTTGATGTCCTTCGACACCTTGATTACAATCAATGGTGTGCTCTGGAAGAGATTGGTTTTTCTTCATTGTTTTGGCTAAGGGTTACAAGGCTTCCTTTACGCCTTGGTTATTGGTTAATTGAGAACTACAACCCGTATTCGGATTTCATCATTCTACCTGATAAATAGCACTTTCTTGTTTCGCTTCTTGTATTCATGATCTTTGTTGGCCTCCCAATTGGAGGAAAACCTGTTTTACTTTCATACTGTAGTGACGAAGATGCAGAATGTGATGCGTTTTACGCGCATTGGAAAGCTCAATTTCATGTTGATGGTCAAGTGGATATCAAGACCCTTGCAGAGCATATTATTGTCATGATGATTACAGTGATCAATTTAAGATTAATTTTGTGGTGCTTGCTGTGTCTTTGTTAATGCGCAACAATCGGAAGCCGTTCGTCAATCACCATGTACTAAAATCGCTGAGGAATGTGTCTGCCATTGGTCAGCTTGATTGGTGTCAATTTGTCATGGAGAGTTTGCGGTATAACACAAAGGATTGGGTCAAGAAGGGGAAGAAGAATCACTTTGGTGGACCTCTCTTGTTTCTAATGGTACAAATCTTCTGGGTTACATTTATTGTTAGTTATTATGGTTTTAAAACCTATCATTTTTCAGTCATAATCCTGTTTTTACTTGCAGCTTGTTTATGTTGACCGTGTTGTCCGTGAAAAACGATTCGTAGAAAGAGATTACTATACTCTTTTGAATTGGACATCTGCTGCACTTTTCTCAAGGGAAAAGCAGGAGATGGAGGCTGGTCAGTTTGGTCTTGGTCGTGTAAATGGTCGATTGATGGAAAGAATTAGATTTTCTAAACCATGCAGACAAGTGGTTGAAAAAGTGCGGAGAGTGTCGAGGGATGTTAGTACTGATACAAAATCTCCAATTTCGTACTCGTCTCCGGAGGTATATCCATTGATTCTCGAAGTATTCACTATTCCTTTTCAAGATTCACTTTGAAATATTTTCTTTGTACCTTCATAGTACTAAAGATGTACCTTCATAGTGTGCCTTGTCCAGGAGTCTGCAGATGACTACACTGCTTCAGCAAAGAGAGTCATGGAAGATATGGTTGTGTTAGATGAGAAATACGCGGTTGGTTTGCAATGTTTCCCAGGTGAAGATTGTGTCAAACAGGCCCATTCAGCAACTGAATTTGTATATTTGACATATAGTGATGGTACCGAAGATGTGTCGTGTGCACCGCCATGGGAATCCAGCACACTAGATGAGGATGAACAGTTAATTGCTGTAGCAAATGCAGCTGAGAAAGCGTACAAATTGAAACTTGCTCGTGCTAAACACAGAGAACAATGTGCTAAGTGGAGAAATTCATTTGTACCTGTCACTGGTGAATTTTCGTTCGATTTAGGGTTGGAGAAAGACTTTGCTGAGAGTGAGGCAAGGTTAGCCACAGCTAAAGGGGTTAAACAGGACCGCCCTGTGACTGGTGAATCTTCTTCAACTACCAAAAGGGTTCATTTCATGGCAAGTCCTTATATACCTCTATCCAGCAACAAGCAACAGTCATCTCGTTTTGATCCGATGTTTTTCTGCTATCTAAGATGACACCAATGTGTAAACACCTCTTCTTGTGGTGCACCTTCAAGTGGTGATTATGTTTTCAAAGTGACCAGGGGCACTAACAATCGTCGTTCCAGGTAATCTAAAATGTGTACTTGCTAAATTACCATTTTGTGTATGTCATTTTCAGTGTTTCACACCTGACAAGTAATTTGTTATATTTTTTGCTCTAGTGAGCACTTATATTCGTACAAGACTTATTTTGCAACGCGAATGCATTTGTGGTCATTAAAGTCGTCTGAACATGTTTCGAGTGTTGTAATTGATTGTTGGTCATCATATTTGAATTGTAAAGAGGAAGAAAATAATCTTGGTACTCCGAAGCGGTTCTTTTTACCACGCTTATGCATGTAAGTACATTTACATACACTCTTAAATGTTGTGTGTAATATGTATTTTAAAATATTGTACTTCCCTCTTTCGTTACTTTCCCATGCAGTCTGTATTAGCGAAACCAATCCCAGGTTTAAGTGATGAAAAAATTTATGAATTATTCGAGGCTCGTGTAAAAATGGAGTTGCAGCTTTTCCCGGGAATAGACATAACTTCAATCGCACTCGTAAGTTGTTATTGTTTGCTTGAAATACTTTGCAATTTTCTTTGCCATTGTTGTATTGCATTTTTAAAAAATTGAGACATACTATTATCGTATAAGTCCTTTCTTTTTTTGTTTAATTCCAACTACTAAACTCATTTTAACCTCAACTTGTATATACCCATTTTATATTAAAAAAGTTCAGATTAGGCCAAATTAGGATAAATGGCCATTTAACACAATGTTAATGCTATAATTTCTCAATGTACTTTCTAAACGTACTAAATGTACTTTTTAAATATTTACAATGTTAATGTTGTAATTTCTCAATGTGGGGAATATCTAATATGCATGAGTAGTTGCAACTATATGCACACGTTGGGAACATAGACCATGAATCATACTATCATTCCATGTCTACATTCTGCTTTTGTTTTATTTCAACTGCTTGAGTCAAAGGGAATTTTCTTTGCGTTTGTATTAAATAAGGTCACTTTATATTGCAATGTACTGTTCTCTTTTTTTACATGTGCCTCATGATTAGTTAAAATGTACCCTTCGAAGAGTTTGACTGTACTTATGGTTGTACGTCATTTGTTTTGTAATTTCAGTTTTTTTTCCCAATTGTACACGAGAAACACTTTTTCTTATACGTGGTTGACCTGGTGAGGAAGCGTTTCGTCATTCTTGACAACTCACTCTCAGATGAAGACGCCATCAAGAAATATGGTGTATCTCCACTTTTAATGAGTATGTTTGAATTTGACACATTTTTGTTGTTCTATTGAATTTTGACTATTAGTCACGCTTAACACTGGTTTAAAATGTTTTGTCATAGATTGATGCTCTTGGAAGGCTTTTGGGTGAGAACCAAAAACTTCGACTCTAGCAACATTGTGTTGGCTATGGATCCCATTGTTGCAAAGCTTAGTTGGAGAAATAACTACAATGTTGATGATTGTGGTATATACACAATGAGACACATGGAAACATTTATGGGATTAATCTCTTGGAAATGTGGCCAGATGAAAAATGATGTGAGTGTTGGTTCTTATTTTAAAGAAATTCATGTTCATTGTGTTTTGCCTATCTTGTTAATTGTTGGCTTGCATTTTTGCGGTGGAGCGTGCTTAAAGTGTTACGTTACAAATATCTATGCACATTACTTATGTTCGACCACAACGATTGCCATGAAACTGTCGCCGATCATGCGAAAAAAGGGTCATTTCTCTAAAGCTATTGATTACATTTAATGTTCAAATATTATCTGTGAGACGTTAGAATTTGTCTGATGACATCCCTGTTCATGTAGTATGATGTTTTAAATTCTAGTGTACGTTAGTATGTGTAATGATTTATTGCATAAGCAAATAAAATGTTGAATTTGTGAACCAATGTTTTGTTTCACTTAATTAAAGTACTTCTTTGTCTATTTTTGGCGTGCTATTTACTTGAACGTTATTATCTCCTTGAATAGCGACTTATGATGTACTGAATTAGCAAAATAATATAATGTACATTTCAGGTCTGCTTTTAAATCTCTTTTGTAAAACAGTACATGCACATTATGAACATACATAATGGACATTTGAATTAAATTGAAAGAACATTTATTTCTATTATACATTGAAAACAGGAAAATAAGTCTAAAATCACGTCAAAGATCTATCTATAGCGACATCATAATCTAAGTATATGAATGAACTTTTGAAGTTTTCTATCTTATTAAACGATCACATGCATTACAATTTAATTAATGTTTCATGTTCTTTTTAAAATAATTTAATGTACCTTTAAATATAATATAATGTACATTTTCCAAACAATGCTTAATGATATTTTAGTTGCACCTAATTATCAAACATGCACATTATGAATATAGATAATGGACATTTTAATTAAACTGTTTAGATAAATTACATAATATATACAGTGTAAACAGGAAAACCTGTTTAATAAACTGTCAAAGATCTATTTTTAATCCCTTCCCAAAAATGGGTTCACTCGCCCCTTGTTGGGTGTCTTTTGGTCTTGCGGCTACACAAACCACACATAAGGGAAAGGGTTTAGAGTTGGATTAGGTGGATTTGCGGTAGCGGTCTGCCTAATGCAACCCTAAACGCTTTCCCGTCCCATTTTAGGATATCTAACCCCCTAGATTTAATCCCGTTCCCAAAAAGGGTTCAATCGCCCCCTCTAGGGTGTCTTTTGGTCTTGCGGCCGTTCATAATTCAACCGTAAACCCTTTCTCATGCCGTTTTAGGATACTTGGCCCCCTAGTTTTAATCCCGTCCCCAAAAAGCGTTCACTCGCCCCCTCTAGGGTGTCTTTCGATCTTGTGGTCGTTCGTAATCCAACAACTTGAGCTAATTTGTACATTATGAATGTCGAAAAAGTACATTTAGAACTTTTAGAAAATACATTGACAAATTATAACATTACCATTGTGTTAAATGGCCATATATCCTAATTTGACCTAATCTGAAGTTTTTAAGTATAAAATGGGTATATAAAAGTAGAGGTTCAAATGGTTCTAGCAGTTGGAATAAACAAAAAAAAGAAAAAAAAAGAATGGACTTATGGTCATCATATTTGAATTGTAGTTGATTGTTGGTCATCATATTTGAATTGTAAAGAGGAAGAAAATAATCTTGGTACTCCGAAGCGGTTCTTTTTTACCATGCTTGTGCATGTAAGTACATTTACATACACTCTTAAATGTTGTGTGTAATATGTATTTTAAAATATTGTACTTCCCTCTTTCGTTACTTTCCCATGCAGTCTGTATTAGCGAAACCCATCCCAGGTTTAAGTGATGAAAAAATTTATGAATTATTCGAGGCTCGTGTAAAAATGGAGTTGCAGCTTTTCCCGGGAATAGACATAACTTCAATCGCACTCGTAAGTTGTTATTGTTTGCTTGAAATACTTTTCAATTTTCTTTGCCATTGTTGTATTGCATTTTTAAAAAATTGAGACATACTATTATCGCATAAGTCCTTTCTTTTTTGTTTAATTCCAACTACTAAACTCATTTGAACCTCAACTTGTATATACCCATTTTATATTAAAAAAGTTCAGATTAGGCCTGTAATACCCCGTATTTTATATAATCGATTAAACGAATATTGTTATATATTAGTTATTATACATTTTATATTACTAGTAAGTCGGGCAAATTGTTGAGTCGATAATTACGTTAATTATTTTACTTGACTCGCGTTGTATCGATCAAAGTTATTTGAGACGGGTTTATACGGAATTCGAAATGTGAGCCAACCCATTTACCCTCGACCCATTGGAGTTGGCCCAATAACATGTCCAGCCATATAACCCTAACCCTAATAATAACCCTAACCCTAATACTCAAACCGCCTCCCTCCTCTCACATCCACTCAACCCGCCTCCCTTCTTCATCAACACCATTCACCTGCTTTCACGCATAGAGAGAGGGAGAGAGTGAGCCTGGGTTGTTTGGCGCAGAGGAAGGGGTAGGGGCTTTTGTCGGCATTTGTGGGTGGCCGTGGTGGCCGTTGTGGCGGCAGAAAGGTAAGTACTCAACCCATTTCCTCTGTTTTAGTATTGATGTCGGGTTTTGGTTGATTGTTTCGTGTCTTATAATGGTGTCTATGGTAGTTGTTGACAGGGTATAAGGGTAGTGTGATGAGAGACGAGTGACGTGGTGGTTGTTGGGGTGGTTATGGGTGGTGGTAGTGGCTGTGAAAGGCGGCTTTGACAGGGGGTAGCAACGAGTTTATGTGTGCAGTTTCAGGCGAGTTTGGGTGGTTAGGATTGGGGAGGCGCCACCGTGGACTAGGGGGAGGTCGAACCGGCGGCGCCACTGTACCTGGGTGCGCTACTTGGCGGCGAGCAGGGTAGTGGTGTTTTGGGCAGGGGTTAGTTAATGATTGCGGTGGTGGTGAGTTGAGAAAAGGGGCGGTTGGGAAGGCGTGGTGGCGAACCAGGCCAAATGTCGGCCATGGTTTGACTCGCCGTGACAAAATCGATCGACTTGATAGGGGTGGTCGTTGGTGGCTGGGTCAGAGTGGGTGTTGGGTCTGGTGGTTGACACGGTGGTGAGGTGGCGCGTGTGAGTGCGTGAGTGCGTGTGAAAGGGGTAGTGTTGATGACGGGTTATTGTAGTTTTAAAACGGGTTTTGTCATAAGTTTGATCGTTATATTTCGTTAAGTGATCGTATACTTAATTAATTAATTTAGTTCCCGAGTCTTCTAAATAATTTATTTAATTTAATTCCCGAGTTATTTAAATAATTAAAGACGGGTTTCGAGTCGGGTTTGTTAAAAGAGAAAAGTTACTATAACGGGAAAGTTTCCATTTTAAGAAATTCTATTTTTAGTGACCTTCTATTTTGGGAAGTTGGGTCAAATACTAATCGGGTTATTTTAGTTCAGTTGGGCATAAGTTTGGTGTCGGAATTGTATTTCGGGAAGCTTCTATTTTGGGAGATTTCTATATTTAGTAGTTAGTAATTATAAATATTATAATTGTTTTAGGTGACGGATTCGTGAAGGATCGATAATCAGATTCGTTGCTTTATTTTTGGATTTGCTTGAACTACTTAGTTGGATTTTTGGCACTTTGAGGTAGGGAAATACACTTGACCTATTATCGGTGTTGTTGAATTGTGTTGACTTGATTCGTGGTTGTTGATTTACGTTTTGATTCATATACGGGAAGGTGATTGACTGCATTGATCGTGTTGAGTTTGTTATCACAACATTCGGTAGCTGGCATGATTTCATTCATTAATATACATATTGTGTTGCATTATTACTGTTGAGCATTTCATATGCATTGGAGTTGGAGGATGGTGTAGGAGTGATGATGTTGAGATACGATGTGAGTTGTGATAAGGCCCAGGCGGGTTTCGCAGGACTTGCCCTGGTGTCCTCAGTGCGAGTGGCGGATCGGCTACGGTCGATATATATAGTCTACCGGGGATCGGTATGGCTGGGTTGTCCGGGTTATGAGATATGAGAAATGAGATATGAGATACGAGTTGAGATGGAGATGGAGGTGATGGAGGATCATGCATAACATATTTTGTTGTTTAATTGTTTTCCCTACTCAGCTTCGCGGCTGACCCTGTGTATTCGTGTACGCCTGTGATGATCCAATTATTGGGGTGCAGATTGACAGGTATTTCAGAGACTGATGGGAGCTGGCCGGGAAGAGAGCTTGGATGACTGACTTAGTGCCTAGCCCACCTTAGTCTTATTAGTGGATTTATCAGACTTTATCTTTTGATCATATTTTTGGAGGCTTTGTTTAAATTCCAGTTGTAACCTCACTATGAACATTTTAATAAAGTACTGTGTTTCTTTCATTTGTTATCTACTGCCTCGGGTTTCCGAGATGGTAACACCGTCATTTATCTGAGGAGTCCTAGTTCAGGCCCTTAAATAAATGGGGGTGTTACAAAGTGGTATCAGAGCGAACGATCCTCAGGCCTAAACCAATGAGCCCAATGAACCTAGGATGTGTCTAATTAAAATGAACACCGGGATAGAACTGTTAGGAGCACACGGAGGTAAGGTATGAGTTAGGGGCCCCCTCACACCGAACCAGCGGCCCTCTCAGTTTGACCCGGAAACCCTGAGTGTATACGAGAGAAAGGGTAGAATAGTTGCATGAGGTAGAGCATGAAATTCCTACATCGTTGTCTAAGTGTTAACTGATTGATACATTGATTATTGCATAGCCGAGAGTTGATGTATACCTTGAGACCCATATATTCTAACCATTCTGCAGGACAACGCTACGGTAAGTATTTTGTATGAATGATGACGTGAGCATATGATGTTGTGGAAATGAGAAATAAAATTTTCGAGTTCAGGTTAATAATCGATGAAGTGTTGTGGTAGCCGTGAGTATGAAAATAATTGCGAGTCGATGATAGTTACCTATTTGGATGTTGAATGATGTGTTGATAGTACTATTACGCCTAGTAATATGCGGTTATGTGATCCCGAAGCCATGCTAGTATAGTATTGCGATAGTAATTAGAAACACTGTTGAATTGCATGTTTTTAGTCATAGCAATCGTGATTTAGATGTAATGAGTAGATCGAGATACGAAGGGATTCTATGGGGTATATGTTTACGTAAGTACAGTGTGAGATCTAAGTTGGTATGGGTTAGTATCAATAGTGTGGTTGTAAGAGTTGGAACATAGTAAATGAAAGACTTAGTGCTGAAACTCGTTTTGTTTGATTTTTACTCTTTAATTGACCTTACTGCCATTTTCCTTCTGTTTATTGCCTATGGATGAAAATTTTATGAGAAGATAACCTTGGGAGTTAGTGTTCATTTGGCGTTGGTTTCATGCTTATATGATATATGGATTAGCAGTAATAAATATTTTAGTGAGTTGTGGTTAGGAAATTTCTGTGCAGTGATGTTTTGATCAGCGATTTTGTAAAAAAATCCTCATTTAAATTGTATTGATAATTTTCGCATAATTCCAACTCCATCAACCATAAAATTCGCATATGTTTTCAAATTGATAAGCCACGAAAATTTCTTGATGTCTCTATATTAAACGGTAGGTCTTACAAACTGACCCAAGTTTTGGACCAATTGCTGTCACATGTTTGTTTGGATCAACTGAGTAGTAAAATTCTTTAAAAATGAAATTCTTGTGCTTTAGACCTAATTCTTTTTCCCCTGTGTTTTTAACTCTCCGTGTTTTATAAAAATAAAATGAATCAAGTTTTAATCGAACGGTTATTTAATCGTGATCTTTGAAAGTTACACCGTGAAACATGACTTGTAAAATGTGTGTTCTAGGTTGAGTTTCATACAGTTGTTTGATTAATTCATGAACCTTAGTAATGTGAATTTATAATGCTTTATATGACGATAGTAGCACGCATGTTCAGTAGTTATATATCTTAACAAGTGATAAAATTAAAAAAAACTTAGTTGATAACATTGTTGGCATGATAGCATGAGTAAAATTGGATAGCTTAATTTGATTCTTAATCAAGGGTGAAATATTTCATACGAGTCCAGTTGTTGCATATTTTATATACATTTGGCATGTTGTAATGTCTCTGGTGTGTGCATCATATTTGCATAGCGGTCGGATATATGTAAATATAAAACTATATGGTCATATCTTGGTAGGTTGATGGCGTTAAAAGTTAATTGATTGTTCTAATATACACGCATGAATAATTATAATAATTATGTCTAAATGATTACACATGGGTGGTAGTAATGAGTATGTCTAAATGTTCACACATGTAGGATGCATCTGAGTTCTAATGTATTTCACTTGAGTTGTGTGCCCATAGTTATATTTATTACCGTCATCGCATTAAATTATTTCAGTTGGACCTACACCTATAACATGATAATAAACAGTGTTGTTATTCCTTATTGAATATGTTCGTTATTACAATGTCATGGAATGCTAAAGTGATTCTTACAATTGTATGGGTGTGATATAAAGGAAACTGGTTGATATAACACGACAATTGGCATATCTATATTCTCGAGTCGTTACTATCAATTATATTATAATAAAGATTGTTATGATAACTATGTTGACAATTATAATAGGATAACCCTTTGATGATTCACATGATATGCATTGGTTTAAATGATAGTCGTTATAGTTACGCTTAATTAAGCCTACGAGTTTGCCTAATTATTCAAACCGTACAAATCGAAAGTTGTTCAAGTTGTTAATCTTTTATCATAGCTATTGTTCTACAAAGTATATGATGGCAAATGTATATGTCTAAGTTACTTATACGATATCTTTTGTTTTGCTAAAAATGAGTATACTAAGTTGCTAGATACAATTGAAAGATATGATTGCTAAAATGTGAAACATATGTGGGATATGAAAGTGATGTTGTTGTTGTCATAAATCATATGTAGTTACTTTTATTGGAAATATGTTTTCAGAATTGATATCGTGCAAACAATTTTTTTATATATAATTTAAAATATGAATTATGAGTATGTTGTTGATTGCCTAAATTCACCGACCCAATTTGTGACCTAAACCAGTGAGTGAGTAAATGGTTGTACGGACATGTCAACAAGATCCTGGGAGTGTGATGGGTGGTAGTGGTAGATCTATTTTCTGTGATATGTTTGCAATGTGAGAAGTTCTTAAATTGCTTTGTTGATTTTGCTCTCGCTCGTTCATAGTCTATAATTGATCATCAAATTTGTTTAGTGGTGAAACCGTGTAAACCTTGGTTCCTTTTTCTTTTGTTCTTTAGTTTGATGTTGTGTTTTTCAGTTAAGCATGAGCTAGTAATAAATGTTACTTGTTGACAATCAGTTCATTCCGTAATAAAACCTTATTTCGACCTTAGTGTTAATGCGCAATCTTTTATCATATGTTCTTTCCTGTCACATGTGGTTGATAATGTTTTGTTGCATATGTATATGAAAATTGAAAAGAGGTTACGAGGACGTAACCATGTTTCTAGTCGGGTAGGATTGTAAAATCTTAATGCTTAAATTGCACCTGTTTGTAGATTGTAGTTTGATCAAGTTGATGTTTCGTTGTGGGGTACCTATGCAAATGAGTTCTATATGTTTTGTTCCTACTTCTGTTAGTCGGTTGAGGTGTAAAAGAAGAGTATAGTTAAACTACTGGTATTGAGTTATGAGTTGTACTGGTATTGAGTTATGAGTTGTGGGGCCTTTGTGCCGAGTTACGTTTACGGTTCAGTGAAACCATGGTTATTGAGTTACTTGAGTCTGTGATCGGAATTTAGATGGAAGATGACGGTGTTCTCAGATGAATATTTAGTTGTTATACATTGGTGTTCTCAGGTAGTTATTAGTCGTAGTTAGTTGGGTTAAGTAAAGACGAGTTAAACTTCGGGACGAAGTTTACTTTTAGGAGGGCAGAATGTAACATTTCGTGTCTGTTATGTTTAATTGATGTGTCAAAAGTGTGTGTTAACTGTGTTAGAGATGCGTGACGTCCGTATGTGCGATATACAATACCCTTCTGAGGTTTGAGTACGGGAGCGAACTTCGGGACGAAGTTCATTTTAAGGGGGGAAGACTGTAATACCCCGTATTTTATATAATCGATTAAACGAATATTGTTATATATTAGTTATTATACATTTTATATTACTAGTAAGTCGGGCAAATTGTTGAGTCGATAATTACGTTAATTATTTTACTTGACTCGCGTTGTATCGATCTAAGTTAATTGAGACGGGTTTATACGGAATTCGAAATGTGAGCCAACCCATTTACCCTCGACCCATTGGAGTTGGCCCAATAACATGTCCAGCCATATAACCCTAACCCTAATAATAACCCTAACCCTAATACTCAAACCGCCTCCCTCATCTCACATCCACTCAACCCGCCTCCCTTCTTCATCAACACCATTCACCTGCTTTCACGCATAGAGAGAGGGAGAGAGTGAGCCTGGGTTGTTGACGGCGCAGCAGGGAAGGGGTAGGGGCTTTTGTCGACGACTGTGGGTGGCCGTGGTGGCCGTTGTGGCGGCAGAAAGGTAAGTACTCAACCCATTTCCTCTGTTTTAGTATTGATGTCGGGTTTTGGTTGATTGTTTCGTGTCTTATAATGGTGTCTATGGTAGTTGTTGACAGGGTATAAGGGTAGTGTGGTGAGAGACGAGTGACGTGGTGGTTGTTGGGGTGGTTATGGGTGGTGGTAGTGGCTGTGAAAGGCGGCTTTGACAGGGGGTAGCAACGAGTTTATGTGTGCAGTTTCAGGCGAGTTTGGGTGGTTAGGATTGGGGAGGCGCCACCGTGGACTAGGGGGAGGTCGAACCGGCGGCGCCACTGTACCTGGGTGCGCTACTTGGCGGCGAGCAGGGTAGTGGTGTTTTGGGCAGGGGTTAGTTAATGATTGCGGTGGTGGTGAGTTGAGAAAAGGGGCGGTTGGGAAGGCGTGGTGGCGAACCAGGCCAAATGTCGGCCATGGTTTGACTCGCCGGCGACAGTCGACCCCAGTAGGGGTGGTCGTTGGTGGCTGGGTCAGAGTGGATGTTGGGTCTGGTGGTTGACACGGTGGTGAGGTGGCGCGTGGGAGTGCGTGAGTGCGTGCGAAAGGGGTAGTGTTGATGACGGGTTATTGTAGTTTTAAAACGGGTTTTGTCATAAGTTTAATCGTTATATTTCGTTAAGTGATCGTATACTTAATTAATTAATTTAGTTCCCGAGTCTTCTAAATAATTTATTTAATTTAATTCCCGAGTTATTTAAATAATTAAAGACGGGTTTCGAGTCGGGTTTGTTAAAAGAGAAAAGTTACTATAACGGGAAAGTTTCCATTTTAAGAAATTCTATTTTTAGTGACCTTCTATTTTGGGAAGTTGGGTCAAATACTAATCGGGTTATTTTAGTTCAGTTGGGCATAAGTTTGGTGTCGGAATTGTATTTCGGGAAGCTTCTATTTTGGGAGATTTCTATATTTAGTAGTTAGTAATTATAAATATTATAATTGTTTTAGGTGACGGATTCGTGAAGGATCGATAATCAGATTCGTTGCTTTATTTTCTGGACTGCTTGAACTACTTAGTTGGATTTGCTGGCACTTTGAGGTAGGGAAATACACTTGACCTATTATCGTTGTTGTTGAATTGTGTTGACTTGATTCGTGGTTGTTGATTTACGTTTTGATTCATATACGGGAAGGTGATTGACTGCATTGATCGTGTTGAGTTTGTTATCACAACATTCGGTAGCTGGCATGATTTCATTCATTAATATACATATTGTGTTGCATTATTACTGTTGAGCATTTCATATGCATTGGAGTTGGAGGATGGTGTAGGAGTGACGATGTTGAGATACGATGTTGAAGGAAATGTAGATTCATATACATATTTAACATACTCATATATGTCTAATTAATTTGTCATAAAATTAAAACGGATTTTATGCATGCAAACATTAATAAAAGAGAAGAGAAATAATGTCCTTACATTCAATATTTCGGCTATATTGGGCACAAGAGAGATCACCTTTCTCTTCTTGTTCTTGAGCTATTCCAATGGATGAACAAGATCTAAGAATAAGATCTCTCCCCAAGCTATATACCCAAGGCTTAACACTTAATCTAATTAATATTATGAATACTAGTATAATATTAATCTAGTAGAAAAATGACCCAAAATTATTATATACTCTTAATAATTTCGGTTTTATGGGAGGAAGAAGAAGAGAGGATTTTGTCTCTCTAAAACTCTTATATTTTGATGAGTAAAAGAATGAATGAACATCCACTACTTCTTAGTGAATATTAGGCAAAATAAGAAAAACAAACTCAAGTGTTTTTACTTCCCAAAACCGGTGGGAGTGGAGGAAGGAAGGAGCCAATGCATGAAATTGTTGCTCTTAACAATGTTCATAGGCTTGCATGGCTAGATCACTTTATAATCATTATGTTTTCTTATTTAAAATATAAACACAATATTAAGTCCATTCCCCTCTTATTTTCGGCACTTTACATAACATGGTGTCCATATTATTTTTGTCAATTGTCTATATGTTACATGTCACATGTCACATATATTTGTTATGTAATTTTTAACATATTAAAAATCAACGTATTATCAAAAATACGTCACATACAAAAAATTGACTTAGTAATTTCACAATTACTCGTACCAGAATATTTTACCACTTTATAAATCACAACAGTTTGTATTTATAATAATTCATTCAATTCAATTGTTATATTAAACAATTATTTCATCCGAGTAATGATACAATTCAATTACTTGGACCGTATCTCATTTAATCACATTTCAATTTGATACGTAAATTTTACTTCCAAAATCGTCCGTCAATTTTCAAGTAATTTAATTAACTCGCAACGTTATACGATTAATTAAATAATCAATTAAGTGTATTGCCCTTTAGGTATGACCTAGGGGTCAATCGATCACCACCGTCTCACGACAGTAATGTCAAACTCTAGTCAGCCAATCATTACCGATATATGTTGACCAGTTGACAGTAACAATATTACTTCCCAATTGTATTCTTTAAAATGAGATTTAATAATGATTTTGAATCATATGATCGCACTATTGTTGAGGACACATTTCCCAACAGATGTGAGTTGTGATAAGGCCCAGGCGGGTTCTGCAGGACTTGCCCTGGTGTCCTCAGCTGCGAGCTGGCAGATCGGCTACGGTCGATATATATAGTCTACCGGGGATCGGTATGGCTGGGTTGTCCGGGTTATGAGATATGAGAAATGAGATATGAGATACGAGTTGAGATGGAGATGGAGGTGATGGAGGATCATGCATAACATATTTTGTTGTTTAATTGTTTTCCCTACTCAGCTTCGCGGCTGACCCTGTGTATTCGTGTACGCCTGTGATGATCCAATTATTGGGAGATTGACAGGTATTTCAGAGACTGATGGGAGCTGGCCGGGAAGAGAGCTTGGATGACTGACTTAGTGCCTAGCCCACCTTAGTCTTATTAGTGGATTTATCAGACTTTATCTTTTGATCATATTTTTGGAGGCTTTGTTTAAATTCCAGTTGTAACCTCACTATGAACATTTTAATAAAGTACTGTGTTTCTTTCCTTTGTTATCTACTGCCTCGGGTTTCCGAGATGGTAACACCGTCATTTATCTGAGGAGTCCTAGTTCAGGCCCTTAAATAAATGGGGGTGTTACAAGGCCAAATTAGGATAAATGGCCATTTAACACAATGTTAATGCTATAATTTCTCAATGTACTTTCTAAACGTACTAAATGTACTTTTTAAATATTTACAATGTTAATGTTGTAATTTCTCAATGTGGGGAATATCTAATATGCATGAGTAGTTGCAACTATATGCACACGTTGGGAACATAGACCATGAGTCATACTATCATTCCATGTCTACATTCTGCTTTTGTTTTATTTCAACTGCTTGAGTCAAAGGGAATTTTCTTTGCGTTTGTATTAAATAAGGTCACTTTATATTGCAATGTACTGTTCTCATTTTTTACATGTGCCTCATGATTAGTTAAAATGTACCCTTCAAAGAGTTTGACTGTACTTATGGTTGTACGTCATTTGTTTTGTAATTTCAGTTTTTTTCCCAATTGTACACGAGAAACACTTTTTCTTATACGTGGTTGACCTGGTGAGGAAGCGTTTCGTCATTCTTGACAACTCACTCTCAGATGAAGACGCCATCAAGAAATATGGTGTATCTCCACTGTTAACAGTATGTTTGAATTTGACACATTTTTGTTGTTCTATTGAATTTTGACTATTAGTCACGCTTAACACCGGTTTAAAATGTTTTGTCATAGATTGATGCTCTTGGAAGGCTTTTGGGTGAGAACCCAAAAACTTCTGACTCTAGCAACATTGTGTTGGCTATGGATCCCATTGTTGCAAAGCTTAGTTGGAGAAATAACTACAATGTTGATGACTGTGGTATATACACAATGAGACACATGGAAACATTTATGGGATTAATCTCTTGGAAATGTGGCCAGATGAAAAATGATGTGAGTGTTGGTTCTTATTTTAAAGAAATTCATGTTCATTGTGTTTTGCCTATCTTGTTAATTGTTGGCTTGTTTTGCGAGTGGAGCGTGCTTAAAGTGTTACGATACAAATATCTATGCACATTACTTATGTTCGACCACAACGATTGCCATGAAAGCGTCATTGATCATGCAAAGAAGGGTCATTTCTCTAAAGCTAGTGATTACATTTAATATTCAAATATTATCTCGCAAAGACGTTAGAATTTGTCTGATGACATCCCTGTTCCTGTATTATGATGTTTTAAATTCTAGTGTACGTTAGTATGTGTAATGATTTGTAATTGCATAAGCAAATAAAATGTTGAATTTGTGAACCAATGTTTTGTTGCACTTAATTAAAGTACTTCTTTGTCTATTTTTGGCGTGCTATTTACTTGAACGTTATTATCTCCTTGAATAGCGACTTATGATGTACTGAATTAGCAAAATAATATAATGTACATTTCAGGTCTGCTTTTAAATCTCTTTTGTAAAACAGTACATGCACATTATGAACATACATAATGGACATTTGAATTAAATTGAAAGAACATTTATTTCTATTATACATTGAAAACAGGAAAATAAGTCTAAAATCACGTCAAAGAACTATCTATAGCGACATCATAATCTAAGTATATGAATGAACTTTTGAAGTTTTCTATCTTATTAAACGATCACATGCATTACAATTTAATTAATGTTTCATGTTCTTTTTAAAATAATTTAATGTACCTTTAAATATAATATAATGTACATTTTCCAAACAGTGCTTAATGATATTTTAGTTGCATCTAATTATCAGAACATGCACATTATGAATATAGATAATGGACATTTTACATAAATTACATAATATATACAGTGTAAACAGGAAAACCTGTTTAATAAACTGTCAAAGATCTATTTTTAATCCCTTCCTAAAAATGGGTTCACTCGCCCCTTGTTGGGTGTCTTTTGGTCTTGCGGCTACACAAACCACACATAAGGGAAAGGGTTTAGAGTTGGATTAGGTGGATTTGCGGTAGCGGTCTGCCTAATGCAACCCTAAACGCTTTCCCGTCCCATTTTAGGATATCTAACCCCTAGATTTAATCCCGTTCCCAAAAAGGGTTCAGTCGCCCCCTCTAGGGTGTCTTTTGGTCTTGCGACCGTTCATAATTCAACCGTAAACCCTTTCTCATGCCGTTTTAGGATACTTGGCCCCCTAGTTTTAATCCCGTCCCCAAAAAGCGTTCACTCGCCCCCTCTAGGGTGTCTTTCGATCTTGTGGTCGTTCGTAATCCAACAACTTGAGCTAATTTGTACATTATGAATGTCGAAAAAGTACATTTAGAACTTTTAGAAAATACATTGACAAATTATAACATTACCATTGTG
Source organism: Silene latifolia (assembly GCF_048544455.1). NCBI lineage: Eukaryota > Viridiplantae > Streptophyta > Magnoliopsida > Caryophyllales > Caryophyllaceae > Silene > Silene latifolia. The sequence goes on from NC_133534.1 coordinate 12,342,146, forward strand.
TTAAATGGCCATACATCCTAATTTGACCTAATCTGAAGTTTTTAAGTATAAAATGGGTATATAAAAGTAGAGGTACAAATGGTTCTAGCAGTTGGAATAAACAAAAAAAAAGAAAAAAAAAAGAATGGACATATGGAATTATAGTATGACTCAATTTAAAAAAAAAAAACGCCACTTTAAACTTCTTCTCTTTAATATCTTACTACTTTTTGATAAACCTGTCAATTAAATTGTACCTGCACGTTTTCTCATTCTCAGATTGTTCACTTACTCTTATCGCTCTCTATCGGAATGAAGGTTATACTCTTTGCCTTTAATTATTTGCTAAAAATAACTGTGTTTACTTTTCATCTGCTTCGAATTTTACATAGTTTCCTTAGCTATTAATGTTCGAAGATGTCCATTACAAATCAGTCCTAATATTATTTCTCTGGTGCATCAATATGTCGGAATTTATACGCATTGTTTCCTAATGATTTTGATGTACTTTGCTATGGCTTAATATTTTTAAATATTTAGGATGTATTTTCTTCATGTACTTTTTTAATGTTTAGCATTTACTTTCTGGATACGTGTCCTTCATATCAATATGTCGGAATTTATACGAATTGTTTGCTAATGATTTTGATGTAGTTTGTTAATGTTTGGCATTTACTTTCTGGATACCTGTGCTTCATATTAATATGTCGGAATTTGTACGCATTATTTCCTAATAATTTTGATGTTCTTTGCTATGGCTTAATATTTAGGATGTATTTTCTTCATGTACTTTCTTAATGTTTCCCAGGTGAAGATTGTGTCAAACAGGCCCATTCAGCAACTGAATTTGTATATTTGACATATAGTGATGGTACCGAAGATGTGTCGTGTGCACCGCCGTGGGAATCCAACACACTAGATGAGGATTAACAGTTAATTGCTGTAGCAAATGCAGCTGAGAAAGCGTACAAATTGAAACTTGCTCGTGCTAAACACAGAGAACAATGTGCTAAGTGGAGAAATTCATTTGTACCTGTCACTGGTGAATTTTCGTTCGATTTAGGGTTGGAGAAAGACTTTGCTGAGAGTGAGGCAAGGTTAGCCACAACTAAAGGGGTTAAACGGGACCACCCTGTCACTGGTGAATCTTCTTCAACTACCAAAAGGGTTCATTTCATGGCAAGTCCTTATATACCTCTATCCAGCAACAAGCAACAGTCATCTCGTTTTGATCCGATGTTTTCTGCTATCTAAGATGACACCAATGTGTTAACACCTCTTACTGTGGTGCACCTTCAAGTGGCTGATTATGTTTTCAGTGACCGGGGCACTAACAATCGTCGTTCTAGGTAATCTAAAATGTGTACTTGCTAAATTACCATTTTGTGTATGTCATTTTCAGTGTTTCACACCTGACAAGTAATTTGTTATATTTTTTGCTCTAGTGAGCACTTATATTCGTACAAGACTTATTTTGCAACGCGAATGCATTTGTGGTCATTAAAGTCGTCTGAACATTTTTCGAGTGTTGTAGTTGATTGTTGGTCATCATATTTGAATTGTAAAGAGGAATAAAATAATCTTGGTACTCCGAAGCGGTTCTTTTTTACCATGCTTGTGCATGTAAGTACATTTACATACACTCTTAAATGTTGTGTGTAATATGTATTTTAAAATATTGTACTTCCCTCTTTCGTTACTTTCCCATGCAGTCTGTATTAGCGAAACCCATCCCAGGTTTAAGTGATGAAAAAATTTATGAATTATTCGAGGCTCGTGTAAAAATGGAGTTGCAGCTTTTCCCGGGAATAGACATAACTTCAATCGCACTCGTAAGTTGTTATTGTTTGCTTGAAATACTTTGCAATTTTCTTTGCCATTGTTGTATTGCATTTTTAAAAATTGAGTCATACTATTATCCCATAAGTCCTTTCTTTTTTTGTTTAATTCCAACTACTAAACTCATTTGAACCTCAACTTGTATATACCCATTTTATATTAAAAAAGTTCAGATTAGGCCAAATTAGGATAAATGGCCATTTAACACAATGTTAATGCTATAATTTCTCAATGTACTTTCTAAACGTACTAAATGTACTTTTTAAATATTTACAATGTTAATGTTGTAATTTCTCAATGTGGGGAATGTTGGGAAATGTGTCCTCAACAATAGTGCGATCACATGATTTAAATATCATTATTAAATCTCATTTTAAGAATACATGTGGGATGTAATATTTTACAGTCAACTGGTCCACACATATCGGTAATGATTGGCTGACTAGAGTTTGACATTACTGTCGTGCGACGGTGGTGATCAGTTGATCCCCTTAGGTCATACCTAAAGGGTAACACTCTTAATTGATTATTTAATTAATCGTATGACGATACGGGTTAATTAAATTACTTAAAATTGACGGGCAATTTTGGAAGTAAAATTTACGTATTTCATTATAGTATGATTAAATGAAATACGGTCTAAGTAATTGAATTGTTTCATTACTTAGATGAAATTATTGTTTAAGGAAACAATTGCATTTGAATGAATAAATTATTATAAATACAAGATGTTGTGATTTATAAATTGGTAAAATTTTTGGTACAAGTAATTATGAATTACTAAGTCATTTTTGTATATGACGTATTTTTATTAATGCGTTGATTTTTAATATGTTAAAAATACATAACAATTTTATGTGACATGTGACATGTGACATATGACAAATTGACAAAGATAAAATGGAATCCATTTTATCTCATTTGGACCGAAAATTAGGAGGGATGTATGGTGTTTAAATTGTGTTAATTTTTGAGTGGAAAACAACATAATTGCACCTAGCCATAGCCATGCAAGCCTATGTTTTCTTGGATAGAAAAACTTCACCATGCATTGGCTCCCTCTCACTCCTCCCCACCGGTTTTCCAAGGGACTAATAGAGAGTTTTCTCTACCATTATTCATTCATACTTTTGCATAATATTTTCTAGTGTGAGAAATAAAAATGCTCTCTACATCTTATGAAATTAGAGAGATAAAAACTCCAAAATTCCTTCCTCTATATACCGAAATTATAGAGTACAAATAATTATTTTTGGGTCAATTTTTAGTAAGGTTATTATTATTCTAGATCTAATAATATTAATCTATTAAGGGGTTATCTTGGGTATATGCTTTTGGGAGAGGTTCTAATTTGAACCTTGTTCATCCATTGAGGAAAAGCTCAAGAACAAGAGAGAAAGGTGATCTCTCTTGTGCCCATTAAACCGAAATACCATTGTAAGAATAATGATTTCTTCTCTATTTTATTATATTGTTTGCATGCATAAAATCCGTAATAAATTTTATGACAAATTATTTAGACATATAAGAGTATGTTAAAATGTATATGAATCTACATTTCCTTCAATCGGTATCAGAGCCACGGTTGTTTGCATGCAAATTGGTTAAAAGTTTTTCCGAGTTATACGAATAACAAAATAAAACTTGTAAAATTTGTGTTATTATGATATATCACGAAATAATTACATGCATGTTAATATTTCTGGTCCTAAAGTGTTTTAGGATATTTTGGTTAATTTTTCGGATTTTTATTGTTCATATTTAATAATAATGACATTTAAATGTGATTTTATGAGTAAAAATGTCATTTTTGGTCGAAAATTAGCTATACTTCGAATTTTCACTTGGTTTTTGGATATGTTGTTACATATATTATTTTGAGATAACCTGTAAATTTTCATAATTTTTGGACTAGTTATGCTCGAAAAATGAATTTTTCATCATTAAATTCGGATTTAAGAGAAAAATAGGTTAATATGAGTTAAATTTCGAATCTGGTCATAGAAAATTAATATGTTGTCACATGCAATTTTACAAGATGTGTGTAAAATAATTGGCTATAAAGAAGTCTTTTAGCATGATTTATGAATTTTTGAAGAAAAATGGCATAAATAGTGACATTATTAGTTGAAAATTAATAAAACATAATCTATGACTTAGGAAAAACGTCTAATGTTGCATTTTATTATATTTTTCAGATCTAAAATTGAAAAGTTAATGAAAATAATTTTTCCATGTTTTTATGATTATTTTATTAAATATCGATAAACCGCAACATTGTTTTTCCGGAAAAATTTCGAAATTTTTAACCTAAGATTTTGAACATTATGAGTGTCATGGAATTTTACCAGAATGTTCATGAATTTAAATTTTGAATTTTGAATTTATTTGAAATTTTTTGGATTTATTTGAAGTTTAATAGCTCATTTTTGTAATTTTTGTCCATTTATGAACAATTTTGTAAATAAAAGTTAATTATGGTCAAATTACTAGTGAAGACTATATTTTGAGTCCTAAAAGGTTAGGGTAATTAACTTATGCATAAATATGAGTTTGTGCATTTTTGTGATTATAAAATGTTGAAATCACGCAAATCCGTAAAAACCGAGTAATATACGATATTGGCTAATTAAAAGGCGATTTAGCATAAAAATTGAGCATGTTCATACATATTATAATGCTGCATTTTTCTTTATGATTGTCATAATTTTAATTTATGTAATTTTGAATTATGTAATTTTACTTAGTATGGCCTTAGATTTTAATTGGTATTTCCCGAAATGTATGGGAATATCGATTCGGTTGTAATTTTTATTGTGATCTCGTATCACCGTTTTGTAATTTAATAGATTTATTTTATTTTAGTTACAAATGTATAATAGGAAATTATGTAATTTATTATGTAATTTTATTCATTCCGGAGTTCCTAAAGACGGATTTCTTCAAGAATGGCGATACATAAAGACGGTGTTACCTCGAGATGCGTGCCACAACCGAAGTTCAAGGGACCAATGGAGTTGGTTTCCGAATATGTAATAGATTAATAGTTTTTCTATTTTAGGAAAGGCCATACTAGGATTTTTTTTTTTATGCTTGCATTTTATTTTATGTCGCATGCATCGCTAAATCGCCATAACTAAACATGCATTGTCATTTTATCGAGTTTATCGACCGTGTCAATTAAAATTATCGTAGTTCACCGCTTTAGTTCACTTAAAACGTGATAGATAATAAATTGACATGACCTCTCGCTAAAACAAAACAATTGAGACATAGCCTTACCAAATAGTAGAAACCATGAAAACCTATTTCGTGAGGGAGTGCACTCGGCCCTACCGGGGTACAAACCTTGTTACGTAGGGGAAGTGGGTGATAAATGTCAATCCACCGAATTCATGTTGATGAGGGTTTTCATCGGCCATACCGTGCCCAAGTTGATGTGGATTTGGATCATGGACACATTTATTCGAAATTTGGATTGAGCTCAACGGAAGTATTCGCGACCGTAGTTGCATGTGTTCCGGGCTATAGATAAATATTAGAGTAATTTTATCGACCAAGAGTTCTAAAAGTAGAATCGATTAAAGCGTTAATCCACCGAGTTATATTGATAAGGGTTTCATCGGCCATACCGTGCCTAAGTCAATATGAATTTGGGTCTTGGAATCATTTATCGTAGTTGGGTAGAGGTCACTATGTAAATGCTATACTTGTTTTTCAAGTATTAATAAAACGATAAATGTTAAAGTTTTCCACTATTCCGTTGTTATATTGTTCTATTTCTTTACCACAATTCATATACGATATCATTTTGATTTTGATACAAATCTCCATTAAAACATCGTAACTAAAGACAAAATTTGAATTTGCTTCTAAAAACCTCAAACGAACCATTGCTAAGGATCTCTTGTAAAGAGTATAGATTAAAGTTATTCATTATCAAACAGGTTTTTGATTCTTGACTAACACTTCTACTTACAATGGACTATGTTTCATATGCTTAATTGAATTAAGTACCTTGAAGCGATAAATTGTTTTGGTGATTAGATTTTCAGAATTCGTAATTGGCCAAAATAACGCAACCACTTCAATGAAAGTTTTAAGACTAAAACGAACAAATGAAGAGTAATCTTCATGAATTCAATTTTGCTTCTCAAAGCAGAGACTCATTGAAATGAGTGGGAGCATTCTCTTAAACCGTTAAGATGAGAACGAGGTTCAAGAAGTAAAGATTTTAATGGAATTGATACAAGGTAATGTTAAAGGTAAAGTTGTTGAGAATGACAATGCTAAACCTATCAATCCCGACCGATATAGTTTCCATTGTCTTAAATGTTGGACACGAGAAAGGAAACTACCCCAAATTATTGAAGAATCAACAAGTTAGTTGTGGGACATCTAATGGGACCTTCTTCTTTAAATGTTTATTTGATTAAACATAAAATTTTGCTAATACTACTTCGTCAATATTAGAAACCAGTGGAGGTTTTCATCATTATGTTTGATACATAGGATGATTGGAATATGACGACTAGCAACAATGAAGTCGAGAGAAAAAGTCATTGTGTACTAAATCTAGTTTTTGGGTTTGGAGTTATACTTAATTGTGACTATTAAGTACATAAACTCTAAATGAGAATATAAACTTGTTAAGATACAAAAGAGGTTTCACTTTTGTGATCCTATACACCACGAATTGATGTATGGCTAGCCCATTATCAAGGTGATTATATTCTAAACCAAACTAGAATAATATATCATGAAGATGATGCAAGACTCAAAATTGGTAACCCAAGATTAAACCTTAAATTTTGGAATGATTAACGCAAAGAGTTATCGAGTACTCTTGAAACCATTAGATTGTTAATGGTATATGCGTATCTTGTATTGAAAGCAAGATGTCTCGTGCCTTTTGGTTGAAAAGGAGATCGAGGTTGTAAATCATTGATCCATAATAGGTTAATCAATTTCTTTTACCAACGATTTAAGTTGATGCTAATATGTTCACTTAATAAGGTAAATAGAGAAATCTTTGAAGAATTTCAAAGAGTTCAAGGAATCACGATTTAGTCGTGATGGGATTATCAAAGTGAAGACTTTGATATAAGCCAAATGAATTGTGATATAGTATCACAAATTAATCTCTCTTAACACGCATTATGGGATAATGTATGATTGGATAAGAATTCAAACGCTATTCGATAAGGTTTGGACTTCGATCAAGTTACTTTGAGTTACTTGATCCTTTTGGGGATTTTATCATTTTGTCTAAATTATTTTTCCACTAAAACGAATCATATGAGATATGAAATGGTAAAGGTACCATGTTTGTAAGTTTTCACAAGAAACAAATGCTCATTTTTCCCTTTTCAATTATCGCGAGTACGACGAGTTTGCGGCTCATGAAGCTGTCTTTCTAAAATACAAGTTTATTTCTAGAAGACAGAGTGGGAGAAAATTATTCAAAGAGCCACAAAGATGTTATGTCGCAAGAAACTGGTCTTTCTTGGCTACATGAGACGTTTTGTGTAAGATGTTGTTTCTTTAAAACCTAGGAGGTTAAATTCGTCATTTATTGAAAATGATGAATTCATGCTACTTTTAAGAAAGTAAAGAGTTTATAACTTACAAAGAAATTGTTTGATTCAAGTTGATTACTTCTGGAAAGTAATGAACGTATGACTTACATAAGAGTGTTGAAGTCACAACTCAATACAAGGCTTAGAGCCATGAAAATCCGAAATAAAAGGCTTGATTAGTGACAAAGGGTTTTGCACTAATAAAGAGAGATTTCAAAGCAAGATTGGTCGCAAAGGGTTTTTGCACTAATTGAAATGCTTAAGTCTATTTGGATCTTCTTAGGGATTGTGTTTCATTATGAGGTTATGAAATACATAGCAAGTGAATCTAAAACCCACTTCTTCAATAGAAGGAATGTATTCAATACATGTCTTGAGTTTGGTAGATTCTTGCAATCCTAAGATAATGTGAAACTTAAGAGAGGGTCTTAAGTAGGACATCAATGAGTTAGAATCAACATTTTGATCATGTGATAAAACATTTCTCGATAAGTCGAGAAGTTGTGTTTATACATGAAGTTTAGTGGGAGTTACGGAAATTTTAATTAGTCCAATATGTGGATGACATATTGATCATTGAGAATGATTTAAGACTATTGGAGTATTATGATACATCTTCAATATACGGATTTATGAAGATAAATCCACATGATATTAGCGTCAATAAGAAGTCTTATGTTGATAAGATTCATGACTAGTTCAATTAAATTGAACATATTTGATTGATTCCATTTGCTTCATTGCCGGATCAATTAAATGAATAATGATGTATAAGATTTCATATGCTTTGAGTATGATGAATTGTTTTAAAATCGAATTAAGTAATCTTTACCAAGTAAGCTATAAAGATTACCCTTAAATGCATGCAGAAGCATTAAGTAAAGCAAAGTGTTTATGATGCAATCTTGTGTAAGGGTGTTACACAAGTGACAATTGACAATTGAGATTGCGCATGGTTTCCGACAAAACCATAATCAAAACACATCAGAATGGTTAAGATACCATTGTGGTTATGATATTTAAGAAGTAGATTTTCTAGAATCGTTCTAGGCAATAAAGAACAATGAGAGAAATTTATAACGGAAATTGAGTACACTTGCAATCATGAGATGTGCAAGAGGATGAGTCCCGCACACTGTGAAAATGGTGGGAGCTATTCTTAGGCTAGAGGACCTATGTCTTGATTGGATCTCGACACGTACTCAGAAAGTCTTGTGATGCAAATGTATACATTACAAAGGAAAACGAGTATGTAGTAAGGTTGAGTAAGGTACAAGAAATTGATAAAACCTACTAACCAAAGCCTTCTCAAAGGCTAAACATGATGAGTCATGTCATTTCAATTGAATTGAAATGAATAACTACGTACAAGATCAAATTAGATTATAGAACATGAAATAGTAATCGAGCATTGACTATTCATGTGTGATAATCGCATTTGTCGTTCGAGTTTTATTATAAAACTCTTTTATTATACTTTGTTACATCCAAACGGGTTGTGGAGACAATTGAACCCCGTTAAAGTGAACACGGATTAGCATTGTATTCGCCCATAGTCACTTGTATGAGGTGACGTCTCGAAGTGACTAGAGTGTGAGGCGATTGATGGCAAGTTCAAGTGCCATAGAGTCATGTGAGATGACTAGTCGATCACATAGGCAGATTGATAGGAACTTTCTGTCGGGCCTTATGACCGCTTATAGAGTTCTGGCAAATTTATATAGCCTGGTCGTGGCGAGAGCTGCTATAGTATTCAAATGAGTCGATTCTTTTGACTAAAGACTATTCACCTAAGATGGCACAGTTTCAGATTAACTTTGATTTGTGTTACTACGACCTTCGTAAATGGGGTCAAATGGGCATATTTTGGGTTATGATGGCTGTGGCTAGTCGAAGGGAATGAGTGCGATAGGAATTGTCCATCCCCTTGTCAGGGTTAAAACAATATCTCAGGGCCACTCGAGGAGTAATGAACTGGAAATGCGTGGCCACGCTCGGATGGTATCCAGAGTGGATAAATCCGGTCAATCAGTTATTCTCCAGATCGAGGAAACCACTCTCGATATGATCACTTGCAAGTACGACCTGAAAGACACCTTGCATTGAGTGGGAGATAGTAATAGGACAAGAGAATTGGTGACGCACACTTGTCGAGGACAAGTGGGAGATTGTTGGGAAATGTGTCCTCAACAATAGTGCGATCACATGATTTAAATATCATTATTAAATCTCATTTTAAGAATACATGTGGGATGTAATATTTTACAGTCAACTGGTCCACACATATCGGTAATGATTGGCTGACTAGAGTTTGACATTACTGTCGTGCGACGGTGGTGATCAGTTGATCCCCTTAGGTCATACCTAAAGGGTAACACTCTTAATTGATTATTTAATTAATCGTATGACGATACGGGTTAATTAAATTACTTAAAATTGACGGGCAATTTTGGAAGTAAAATTTACGTATTTCATTATAGTATGATTAAATGAAATACGGTCTAAGTAATTGAATTGTTTCATTACTTAGATGAAATTATTGTTTAAGGAAACAATTGCATTTGAATGAATAAATTATTATAAATACAAGATGTTGTGATTTATAAATTGGTAAAATTTTTGGTACAAGTAATTATGAATTACTAAGTCATTTTTGTATATGACGTATTTTTATTAATGCGTTGATTTTTAATATGTTAAAAATACATAACAATTTTATGTGACATGTGACATGTGACATATGACAAATTGACAAAGATAAAATGGAATCCATTTTATCTCATTTGGACCGAAAATTAGGAGGGATGTATGGTGTTTAAATTGTGTTAATTTTTGAGTGGAAAACAACATAATTGCACCTAGCCATAGCCATGCAAGCCTATGTTTTCTTGGATAGAAAAACTTCACCATGCATTGGCTCCCTCTCACTCCTCCCCACCGGTTTTCCAAGGGACTAATAGAGAGTTTTCTCTACCATTATTCATTCATACTTTTGCATAATATTTTCTAGTGTGAGAAATAAAAATGCTCTCTACATCTTATGAAATTAGAGAGATAAAAACTCCAAAATTCCTTCCTCTATATACCGAAATTATAGAGTACAAATAATTATTTTTGGGTCAATTTTTAGTAAGGTTATTATTATTCTAGATCTAATAATATTAATCTATTAAGGGGTTATCTTGGGTATATGCTTTTGGGAGAGGTTCTAATTTGAACCTTGTTCATCCATTGAGGAAAAGCTCAAGAACAAGAGAGAAAGGTGATCTCTCTTGTGCCCATTAAACCGAAATACCATTGTAAGAATAATGATTTCTTCTCTATTTTATTATATTGTTTGCATGCATAAAATCCGTAATAAATTTTATGACAAATTATTTAGACATATAAGAGTATGTTAAAATGTATATGAATCTACATTTCCTTCAGGGAATATCTAATATGCATGAGTAGTTGCAACTATATGCACACGTTGGGAACATAGACCATGAGTCATACTATCATTCCATGTCTACATTCTGCTTTTGTTTTATTTCAACTGCTTGAGTCAAAGGGAATTTTCTTTGCGTTTGTATTAAATAAGGTCACTTTATATTGCAATGTACTGTTCTCATTTTTTACATGTGCCTCATGATTAGTTAAAATGTACCCTTCGAAGAGTTTGACTGTACTTATGGTTGTACGTCATTTGTTTTGTAATTTAAGTTTTTTTTCCCAATTGTACACGTGAAACACTTTTTCTTATACGTGGTTGACCTGGTGAGGAAGCGTTTCGTCATTCTTGACAACTCACTCTCAGATGAAGACGCCATCAAGAAATATGGTGTATCTCCACTGTTAACAGTATGTTTGAATTTGACACATTTTTGTTGTTCTATTGAATTTTGACTATTAGTCACGCTTAACACCGGTTTAAAATGTTTTGTCATAGATTGATGCTCTTGGAAGGCTTTTGGGTGAGAACCCAAAAACTTCTAACTCTAGCAACATTGTGTTGGCTATGGATCCCATTGTTGCAAAGCTTAGTTGGAGAAATAACTACAATGTTGATGACTGTGGTATATACACAATGAGACACATGGAAACATTTATGGGATTAATCTCTTGGAAATGTGGCCAGATGAAAAATGATGTGAGTGTTGGTTCTTATTTTAAAGAAATTCATGTTCATTGTGTTTGCCTATCTTGTTAATTGTTGGCTTCTGTTTTGCAGTGGAGCGTGCTTAAAGTGTTACGATACAAATATCTATGCACATTACTTATGTTCGACCACAACGATTGCCATGAAACTGTCGCTGATCATGCAAAGAAGGGTCATTTCTCTAAAGCTAGTGATTACATTTAATATTCAAATATTATCTACGCAGTACGTTAGAATTTGTCTGATGACATCCCTGTTCATGTAGTATGATGTTTTAAATTCTAATTCTAGTGTACGTTAGTATGTGTAATGATTTGTAATTGCATAAGCAAATAAAATGTTGAATTTGTGAACCAATGTTTTGTTGCACTTAATTAAAGTACTTCTTTGTCTATTATTGGCGTGCTATTTACTTGAACGTTATTATCTCCTTGAATAGCGACTTATGATGTACTGAATTAGCAAAATAATATAATGTACATTTCAGGTCTGCTTTTAAATCTCTTTTGTAAAACAGTACATGCACATTATGAACATACATAATGGACATTTGAATTAAATTGAAAGAACATTTATTTCTATTATACATTGAAAACAGGAAAATAAGTCTAAAATCACGTCAAAGAACTATCTATAGCGACATCATAATCTAAGTATATGAATGAACTTTTGAAGTTTTCTATCTTATTAAACGATCACATGCATTACAATTTAATTAATGTTTCATGTTCTTTTTAAAATAATTTAATGTACCTTTAAATATAATATAATGTACATTTTCCAAACAGTGCTTAATGATATTTTAGTTGCACATAATTATCAGAACATGCACATTATGAATATAGATAATGGACATTTTAATTAAACTGTTTACATAAATTACATAATATATACAGTGTAAACAGGAAAACCTGTTTAATAAACTGTCAAAGATCTATTTTTAATCCCTTCCTAAAAATGGGTTCACTCGCCCCTTGTTGGGTGTCTTTTGGTCTTGCGGCTACACAAACCACACATAAGGGAAAGGGTTTAGAGTTGGATTAGGTGGATTTGCGGTAGCGGTCTGCCTAATGCAACCCTAAACGCTTTCCCGTCCCATTTTAGGATATCTAACCCCCTAGATTTAATCCCGTTCCCAAAAAGGGTTCAGTCGCCCCCTCTTGGGTGTCTTTTGGTCTTGCGGCGGTTCATAATTCAACCGTAAATCCTTTCTCATGCCGTTTTAGGATACTTGGCCCCCTAGTTTTAATCCCGTCCCCAAAAAGCGTTCACTCGCCCCCTCTAGGGTGTCTTTCGATCTTGTGGTCGTTCGTAATCCAACAACTTGAGCTAATTTGTACATTATGAATGTCGAAAAAGTACATTTAGAACTTTTAGAAAATACATTGACAAATTATAACATTACCATTGTGTTAAATGACCATATATCCTAATTTGACCTAATCTGAAGTTTTTAAGTATAAAATGGGTATATAAAAGTAGAGGTTCAAATGGTTCTAGCAGTTGGAATAAACAAAAAAAAAGAAAAAAAAAAGAATGGACTTATGGAATTATAGTATGACTCAATTTTAAAAAAAAAAACGCCACTTTAAACTTCTTCTCTTTAATATCTTACTACTTTTTGATAAACCTGTCAATTAAATTGTACCTGCACGTTTTCTCATTCTCAGATTGTTCACTTACTCTTATCGCTCTCTATCGGAATGAAGGTTATACTCTTTGCCTTTAATTATTTGCTAAAAATAACTGTGTTTACTTTTCATCTGCTTCGAATTTTACATAGTTTCCTTAGCTATTAATGTTCGAAGATGTCCATTACAAATCAGTCCTAATATTATTTCTCTGGTGCATCAATATGTCGGAATTTATACGCATTGTTTCCTAATGATTTTGATGTACTTTGCTATGGCTTAATATTTTTAAATATTTAGGATGTATTTTCTTCATGTACTTTTTTAATGTTTAGCATTTACTTTCTGGATACGTGTCCTTCATATCAATATGTCGGAATTTATACGAATTGTTTGCTAATGATTTTGATGTAGTTTGTTAATGTTTAGCATTTACTTTCTGGATACCTGTGCTTCATATTAATATGTCGGATTTGTACGCATTATTTCCTAATAATTTTGATGTTCTTTGCTATGGCTTAATATTTAGGATGTATTTTCTTCATGTACTTTCTTAATGTTTCCCAGGTGAAGATTGTGTCAAACAGGCCCATTCAGCAACTGAATTTGTATATTTGACATATAGTGATGGTACCGAAGATGTGTCGTGTGCACCGCCGTGGGAATCCAGCACACTAGATGAGGATTAACGGTTAATTGTTTGTAGCAAATGCGGTGAGAAAGCGTACAAATTGAAACTTGCTCGTGCTAAACACAGAGAACAATGTGCTAAGTGGAGAAATTCATTTGTACATCCTTTGGTGAATTTTCGTTCGATTTAGGTTTGGAGAAAGACTTTGCTGAGAGTGAGGCAAGGTTAGCCACAACTAAAGGGGTTAAACGGGACCGCCCTGTCACTGATGAATCTTCTTCAACTACCAAAAGGGTTCATTTCATGGCAAGTCCTTATATACCTCTATCCAGCAACAAGCAACAGTCATCTCGTTTTGATCCGATGTTTTCTGCTATCTAAGATGACACCAATGTGTTAACACCTCTTACTGTGGTGCACCTTCAAGTGGCTGATTATGTTTTCAGTGACCGGGGCACTAACAATCGTCGTTCTAGGTAATCTAAAATGTGTACTTGCTAAATTACCATTTTGTGTATGTCATTTTCAGTGTTTCACACCTGACAAGTAATTTGTTATATTTTTTGCTCTAGTGAGCACTTATATTCGTACAAGACTTATTTTGCAACGCGAATGCATTTGTGGTCATTAAAGTCGTCTGAACATTTTTCGAGTGTTGTAGTTGATTGTTGGTCATCATATTTGAATTGTAAAGAGGAAGAAAATAATCTTGGTACTCCGAAGCGGTTCTTTTTTACCATGCTTGTGCATGTAAGTACATTTACATACACTCTTAAATGTTGTGTGTAATATGTATTTTAAAATATTGTACTTCCCTCTTTCGTTACTTTCCCATGCAGTCTGTATTAGCGAAACCCATCCCAGGTTTAAGTGATGAAAAAATTTATGAATTATTCGAGGCTCGTGTAAAAATGGAGTTGCAGCTTTTCCCGGGAATAGACATAACTTCAATCGCACTCGTAAGTTGTTATTGTTTGCTTGAAATACTTTGCAATTTTCTTTGCCATTGTTGTATTGCATTTTAAAAAAATTGAGACATACTATTATCGCATAAGTCCTTTCTTTTTTTGTTTAATTCCAACTACTAAACTCATTTGAACCTCAACTTGTATATACCCATTTTATATTAAAAAAGTTCAGATTAGGCCAAATTAGGATAAATGGCCATTTAACACAATGTTAATGCTATAATTTCTCAATGTACTTTCTAAACGTACTAAATGTACTTTTTAAATATTTACAATGTTAATGTTGTAATTTCTCAATGTGGGGAATATCTAATATGCATGAGTAGTTGCAACTATATGCACACGTTGGGAACATAGACCATGAGTCATACTATCATTCCATGTCTACATTCTGCTTTTGTTTTATTTATTTGCTTGAGTCAAAGGGAATTTTCTTTGCGTTTGTATTAAATAAGGTCACTTTATATTGCAATGTACTGTTCTCATTTTTTACATGTGCCTCATGATTAGTTAAAATATACCCTTCGAAGAGTTTGACTGTACTTATGGTTGTACGTCATTTGTTTTATAATTTCAGTTTTTTTTTCCCAATTGTACACGAGAAACACTTTTTCTTATACGTGGTTGACCTGGTGAGGAAGCGTTTCGTCATTCTTGACAACTCACTCTCAGATGAAGACGCCATCAAGAAATATGGTGTATCTCCACTGTTAACAGTATGTTTGAATTTGACACATTTTTGTTGTTCTATTGAATTTTGACTATTAGTCACGCTTAACACTGGTTTAAAATATTTTGTCATAGATTGATGCTCTTGGAAGGCTTTTGGGTGAGAACCCAAAAACTTCTGACTCTAGCAACATTGTGTTGGCTATGGATCCCATTGTTGCAAAGCTTAGTTGGAGAAATAACTACAATGTTGATGACTGTGGTATATACACAATGAGACACATGGAAACATTTATGGGATTAATCTCTTGGAAATGTGGCCAGATGAAAAATGATGTGAGTGTTGGTTCTTATTTTAAAGAAATTCATGTTCATTGTGTTTTGCCTATCTTGTTAATTGTTGGCTTGTTTTGCGAGTGGAGCGTGCTTAAAGTGTTACGATACAAATATCTATGCACATTACTTATGTTCGACCACAACGATTGCCATGAAACTGTCGCCGATCATGCGAAAAAAGGGTCATTTCTCTAAAGCTATTGATTACATTTAATGTTCAAATATTATCTACGTGAGACGTTAGAATTTGTCCGATGACATCCTGTTCATGTAGTATGATGTTTTAAATTCTAGTGTACGTTAGTATGTGTAATGATTTGTAATTGCATAAGCAAATAAAATGTTGAATTTGTGAACCAATGTTTTGTTGCACTTAATTAAAGTACTTCTTTGTCTATTTTTGGCGTGCTATTTACTTGAACGTTATTATCTCCTTGAATAGCGACTTATGATGTACTGAATTAGCAAAATAATATAATGTACATTTCAGGTCTGCTTTTAAATCTCTTTTGTAAAACAGTACATGCACATTATGAACATACATAATGGACATTTGAATTAAATTGAAAGAACATTTATTTCTATTATACATTGAAAACAGGAAAATAAGTCTAAAATCACGTCAAAGATCTATCTATAGCGACATCATAATCTAAGTATATGAATGAACTTTTGAAATTTTCTATCTTATTAAACGATCACATGCATTACAATTTAATTAATGTTTCATGTTCTTTTTAAAATAATTTAATGTACCTTTAAATATAATATAATGTACATTTTCCAAACAGTGCTTAATGATATTTTAGTTGCACCTAATTATCAGAACATGCACATTATGAATATAGATAATGGACATTTTAATTAAACTGTTTACATAAATTACATAATATATACAGTGTAAACAGGAAAACCTGTTTAATAAACTGTCAAAGATCTATTTTTAATCCCTTCCCAAAAATGGGTTCACTCGCCCCTTGTTGGGTGTCTTTTGGTCTTGCGGCTACACAAACCACACATAAGGGAAAGGGTTTAGAGTTGGATTAGGTGGATTTGCGGTAGCGGTCTGCCTAATGCAACCCTAAACGCTTTCCCGTCCCATTTTAGGATATCTAACCCCCTAGATTTAATCCTGTTCCCAAAAAGGGTTCAGTCGCCCCCTCTAGGGTGTCTTTTGGTCTTGCAGCCGTTCATAATTCAACCGTAAACCCTTTCTCATGCCGTTTTAGAAGACTTGGCCCCCTAGTTTAATCCCGTCCCCCAAAAGCGTTCACTCGCCCCCTCTAGGGTGTCTTTCGATCTTGTGGTCGTTCGTAATCCAAAAACTTGAGCTAATTTGTACATTATGAATATCGAAAAAGTACATTTAGAACTTTTAGAAAATACATTGACAAATTATAACATTACCATTGTGTTAAATGGCCATATATCCTAATTTGACCTAATCTGAAGTCTTTAAGTATAAAATGGGTATATAAAAGTAGAGGTTCAAATGGTTCTAGCAGTTGGAATAAACAAAAAAAAGAAAAAAAAAGAATGGACTTATGGAATTATAGTATGACTCAATTTTTTTAAAAAAAAACGCCACTTTAAACTTCTTCTCTTTAATATCTTACTACTTTTTGATAAACCTGTCAATTAAATTGTACCTGCACGTTTTCTCATTCTCAGATTGTTCACTTCTTCTTATCGCTCTCTATCGGAATGAAGGTTATACTCTTTGCCTTTAATTATTTGCTAAAAATAACTGTGTTTACTTTTCATCTGCTTCGAATTTTACATAGTTTCCTTAGCTATTAATGTTCGAAGATGTTCATTACAAATCAGTCCTAATATTATTTCTCAGGTGCATCAATATGTCGGAATTTATACGCATTGTTTCCTAATGATTTTGATGTACTTTGCTATGGCTTAATATTTTTAAATATTTAGGATGTATTTTCTTCATGTACTTTTTTAATGTTTAGCATTTACTTTCTGGATACGTGTCCTTCATATCAATATGTCGGAATTTATACGAATTGTTTGCTAATGATTTTGATGTTGTTTGTTAATGTTTAGCATTTACTTTCTGGATATCTGTGCTTCATATTAATATGTCGGAATTTGTACGCATTATTTCCTAATAATTTTGATGTTCTTTGCTATGGCTTAATATTTAGGATGTATTTTCTTCATGTACTTTCTTAATGTTTAGCATGTCCTTTCTGGATATCTGTATTTTTAATGGCTTTATGTTTATGTCTTATATGTTTTTTTATCTTTTTTTTTTTTTTTTTAAAAAAACAACATTTAAAACTGAAGAACACAGATGTCACTATGGTTGTGCAAATCAGTCCTGATTCACCTACTGTTTGTCAACCTCCATCAAGATTCACCACAGACTCTTCTTCTGCTGAGATAATTGAAGTTTATGACAGTCCTACAATAGGTGTAACACCCCGATACTCCAAGTGCCTTACCAGGACCACTCAGGTATGAAGACATTACCATCTCGGTTACCCGAGGCAATGATAATCAAATAACAATGAAGAAACAACGTTTAATTATAAATACTTAGCGAAGAGTTACAATTCTCAAAACCAAACCAAAAGTACGATACATGTTCTCAAACTGACTGTTCTAACTGAAATGTAAATAACTAATAAGCTACAGCGGAAGACTCCTATCATCATGTCGTGGCCATCCCGGCTATCCCAAGTACTCATCTCAATACGCTCAATATCCGCTCACCATCCCCGAATGGATCACCGCAGTTTACAAAACAACACCAGGGGTCGTACTAATCACACAATTCAATATATACCAACAATAAGATAAACAGACATCTTAACTGTCACACACACACAATCACGCCAAATCCAATCATCTCAATCACCGATCGTCCTTTGGACCCCCGCCGATGGGGGACCGTTTGTACCCACCAAATCCCCGCTCCACATAGTGAGCGATAACCCTGTCCATTAATGTGCACATCCCTTCGTGGCGGGTTCCATGAAGGCGAAACTAGGGCGTGAAGCCACTCCCGCAAGTGACCCCACTCAGCGAGGACACGCCTCGAGATCCACGGACAACAATCACAAACACAATCGCAATCACAACCGTCACAATACAATTACTATATCAACAATCAATCTCAACACATCAACCAATATCCCATTATGGGACTAATACTGAGTAGGAAATCCTACCTGGTAAGCACACAATCGACGGTCTCTACCGCCTGAATCAAAAGCTTCCTCTATGAACCCTCCTCCTATCATACAACACATAAAGGCTACCAAATCACATACTACACATAAACTCCCAAATCTCTAAATTAGGGTTTAACCAAATCAAAGGAAAGACAATAAATAGGGTACATAGATCTTACCCTCGACGCAAGGAACTCAACGGTATAATCAATGCTAAGAACTGACCTTCCAAACTCCGGGGATTGCTAATAATGCGATTAAGAAGATGAACTTGCTTGCTTTCTCTCTTAAACAGTAATTTAGGTTTTGAAAAAGTGATTTAGAATATGACGACAAAGCTTATATACCTTAATCGTATAATTAACAAAACCCGAGAAAACTCCCCGTAAAACCGGCTACTCGATCGAGTACCCGAGGTACTCGATCGAGTACCCCCTTACTCGATCGAGTGCCCCAGCTACTCGATCGAGTACCCAACAGGTCAGAAACTTTTCTAAAACGCAACTTACCCTTACTCGACAGAGTAAGGCCTACTCGATAGAGTACCCCAAGACTTATAAATACGGAGTATTACAGTCTTCCCTCCTTAAAAGGAACTTCGTCCCCGAAGTTCAAACCACTACTAAACAAAGGTACTCCCATAACATTCCCGACTCAATAATCAAACAAAATTCAACATAAAACATGTTACTAACCCAACTCATCCCGACAAACATCCCGACACAACATATAAACGGGTTATAAAACTCTTAAAAACTGTTCGCGATCATCTCCTACCCCCCTAAAAGAAACAAGGTTACGTCTCCGTAACCATACATAACTGATCAAAAAGGAAAGGGTAACGCTCTTTCATAGCCTCCTCTGGCTCCCATGTAGCTTCCTCGGTCTCGTGGTTAGACCAAAGGATCTTGAGCAGAACTATCTCACCACTCCTAGTCTTTCTAACCTTTCGGTCTAGAATATGTTTAGGCACCTCAAGATATGATAAGGACTCATCTAGCTCCAAGTTCTCGGCCTCTAACACATGTGACGGGTCACTCACATACTTTCGCAGCTGCGATACATGAAACACATTATGCACTCTCTCTAAAGCAGCTGGTAAAGCCAGACAATATGCAACTTCTCCAACCCGCTCTAAGATCTCATACGGCCATATAAACTTCTGACTTAGCTTGCCTTTCTTCCCAAATCTCATAACCCCACGCATAGGAGACACTTTCAGAAGAACCTTATCCCTAACCTGAAACTCTATATCCCGGCGATGTAGATCTGCATAACTCTTTTGTCGATCCCGTTTGCTCTCATCCTTTCCCCGATCATCTTAATCTGTTCCACCATCTCATGCACCATCTCTGGTCCTAAAACCTTTGCCTCAAAGACTATCGTCCCCAGATTGGACTCCTACATCTTCTCCCATACAAAGCCTCAAACGGTGCCATACCAATACTAGTGTGATAGCTGTTATTGTAAGAAAATTTTATCAAGTCCAACCTTTGCTCCCAGCTACCACCAAAATCCATCACATAAGCTCGCAACATATCCTCAAGAGTCTTGATTGTTCTCTCAGTCTGCCCGTCTGTCGCAGGATGAAATGCTGTACTCATCTTCAAAGTTGTTCCCAACGATTCCGCAACTCCTTCCAAAACCTCGATATAAACCTCGCATCTCTGTCAGACACTATGTCCTTAGGGACTCCATGTAACTTAAGCACGTTCTTTCGATAGGCCATAGCCAATTGTGCCTTAGTCCATGTATCTTTCATTGGAACAAAGTGAGCTGACTTGGTCAGTCGATCCACTATTACCCAAATCATGTCGTTACCTTGTTGACTCTTTGGCAAACCCACAATGAAGTCCATGGAAATGGATTCCTACTTCCACTCAGGTACCTCTAAAGACTGAATCTTACCTTGTGGTCGTCGCTGTTCCCCTTTGACTCTCTGGCATGTCAAAAAACGGGACACAAACTCAGCTATCTCTTTCTTCATCCCAGACCACCAAAACGTTTTCTTCAAATCCTTATATAGCTTGTCACCACCCGGATGTACTGAATATGGTGTGCAATGTGCCTTTGTCATGTTAGTCTTTTTCAACTCCTCATCATTAGGAACACACCACCTACCATCAAACCTCAAACTACCATCTGTATGAATAGAAAACCGGGACACTGTCCCTTTCTCTACTCCAGCTCTCCACTCCACTATCTTAGGATCCAACGCCTGTTTACCTCGAATATCATCATAAAACTCAAGTTGTACTGTCATATCACCCATGGCATCTCCTTTCTGCATCATATGTATCCTAAGGCTCGCTACCTCATCTCTCAGCCTCATCAAAGATAGAGCTGTACACAGAGAATGTATACTCTTCCTACTCAAAGCATCAGCTACAACATTGGCCTTCCCTTCATGGTAGATAATTTTCATGTCATAATCGCCAATCAGCTCCATCCACCTCCTCTGTCTCATGTTCAACTCCTTCTGAGTGAAGATGTACTTGAGACTCTTGTGATCAGAAAATACCTTAAAGATTGCTCCATAAAGGTAATGTCTCCAAATCTTGAGAGAAAACACCACAGCCCCCAACTCCAGATCATGAGTAGGGTAGTTCTCCTCATAAGGCTTCAATTGCCTAGAAGCATAGGCAATCACTTTACCATTCTGCATCAACACACATCCCAGCCCATTCTTCGAGGCATCTGTATAAACCTCAAAGTTCTCGGTCCTTTCAGGCAATGCTAAGATAGGAGCTGTGGTCAAACGCTCCTTTAATGTTTGGAACGCCGTCTCACAACTCTCATCCCAACGAAACCCGTTCTCTTTCCTCATCAACGCTGTCATAGGTCTAGCTATCTTGGAGAAATCTTTCACGAACCGTCTGTAGTATCCAGCTAAACCCAAGAAACTCCTAACCTCGGCAACATTCTTTGGTGCTTCCCACTTTGTCACTACTTCTATCTTCGCCGGATCCACAGCTACCCCATCTTTAGAGATCACATGTCCCAGAAAAGCAACTTTCTCTAACCAGAACTCACACTTGGATAGCTTGGCATACAATTCATGATCCCTCAAAGTTTGCAACACGATCCTCAGATGCTCCTCATGCTCCTCCTTAGTCTTAGAGTAGACTGAGATGTCATCGATAAATACCACTACAAACTGGTCCAAGAATTGTCTGAAGATTCTATTCATCAAATCCATAAACACTGCCGGTGCATTAGACAATCCAAACGGCATCACCACATACTCATAATGGCCATACCTCGACGTGAAAGCTGTCTTTGGTATGTCCACCTTTCTAATCTTCACCTGATGGTACCCCGACCTCAAATCAATCTTAGAAAACACTGATGCACCACTCAACTGATCAAACAGGTCTTCTATCCTTGGCAAAGGATACTTGTTCTTTATCGTCACTCGGTTCAGCTCCCTGTAATCTATGCATAACCTCAAACTCCCATCTTTCTTCTTCACGAAAAGAACTGGTGCTCCCCACGGCGATACACTTGGTCTAATGCATCCCTTCTCTATCAAATCATCCAACTGCTTCCTAAGCTCCTTCATCTCCTTAGGACCCATACGGTACGGTGCCTTAGAGATTGGCCCCGTCCCTGGTTTCAACTCAACAGTGAAATCTATCTCCCTCTTTGGTGGCAACCCCGGAATCTCCTCTGGAAAAACATCTGCAACTCTCCCACCAATGGTATCTCATCAACTGTCGGACTCTCTATCCGGTCATCTCTCACATGGCACAAGATCAAAGGACATCCCTTCCTCAGATAAGACTTCAAGGTGACAGCTGCAATCAACTTAACTTTGGGTTTGACTAGAAACCCACGATAAGACACACTAACACCCTTAGGACCTCTTAAAGACACTTTCTTCTGATGACAGTCTATCTTAGCTTTATACTTTCCTAACCAATCCATCCCGACTATCATCTCAAAACCGTCAAAAGGAAACTCTAGCAAGTCTACAGGTAGATCAACTTGCCCCACTATCATAGATACATCTCTAAACAATCTCCCACATGATACAGACTCACCCGAAGGTATAAAAACTCGCTCACTAAGAGACTCATATACCCTTAAACCCAACTGTTTAACATGACTCGAAGACACAAACGACTGAGAAGCCCCCGAATCAAACAAAACAAAGGTAGGAATACCATTTACAAGAAAAGTACCGGTGATAACGTGCACATCTTCCTCAGCTGCTTTCTTCTCCATTATGAATAACTTGCCACTGGTCTTCTGCCCACCTCCCTGGACAGTACTGGCTGAAGTGGTCGGCTTAGCACCCGACCCTTGATTGTTGTTGTTGTTCGTTGGTGGTTTCTGATAAGAATTACCGCCGTTGCGGTTGCCTCCACTCTGGTAACTCTGACTTCCCCGGTTAGGCCATGATCCAGCCGGTTTGTTGCTCGCGAAGCCCTGCGTAGGTCTCTGGAAAGATCCTGGTGCACTTGTGCACTCATGTCTCTTGTGGCCTACACCACCACAGCTATAGCAGGTCACACTCCAACTACCACTAACACTTCCCCGGCCGCGCCCAAAGGAAGCCCCAGCACTGAACCCTGACCCAGAAGAAAACCCCTTAGACTGATTGTGGTTGCCTTTATTGTGATTAGAGTGGCCACCACCCTCGCTCTCAGACTTCCTTTTCTCACCACCTAACCTCTCCTGAGCCATCTCCACCAACCTCTCAGCTCTCCCAGCCCTCTCATAAGCTTCCTTAACATCAGTAAGGACTCCCACGGGTAACTTGTCCATAATCTTAGGGGTCAACCCCCTCTCAAACCTCAACGCCAGGTTCTCCTCACTCAAACCCATATCCTCAGCATACCTAGACTTCTCATTGAACTGTCTGTAGTACTCGGCCACAGACATCTCAGCGGTCATCTTAAAACTGTCAAACTCTTCCCTCAACTTACTCCTCACATGTTCCGGTACAGACTCCTTCCTCACAGCCCTACGAAACTCCTCCCAAGGTATAGCAGGTAACCCTTGGTTTGTATATATCTCCTTAGCACTCACTTTCACTGTATCCCACCACTTGCCAGCTACCTCCCTCAGATAGAACGCAACCTGTTCCACTCTCATCTCATCAGGACAGTGAACCTGGCCACGCATCTTTCCATATGATCTACGAGATCATTTCATCATGTTATTAAACGCCACATTGTAAAACATCCAACATGTTATCATTCCATCAACAAGTTTCCATATATCATCACTTTTCTTTCACATTCTCAACTTTCTACTTCAACACCCAACAATCACACACACTTCATCACATTCTTACACAAGTTAACCAAACACACATACGACTCGACAAATACTCCCCCCATGTGACCGGTTCAAAATTGTAGGGCGACTTCGCGACTTTAGGACGTCTCCCAAGCCTTTGCATTAGCTCCTACAACTTTTACCCCGGGTTCATTTTAGTTGACTCTCTATGTTCATTAGGTTCATTGGTTACAGGTTTCAGGATCGTTGCACTGATACCATTTGTAACACCCCCATACTCCAAGTGCCTTACCAGGACCACTCAGGTATGAAGACATTACCATCTCGATTACCCGAGGCAATGATAATCAAATAACAATGAAGAAACAACGTTTAATTATAAATACTTAGCGAAGAGTTACAATTCTCAAAACCAAACCAAAAGTACGATACATGTTCTCAAACCGATCGTTCTAATCGAAATGTAAATAACTAATAAGCTACAGTTGGAAGACTCCTATCATCATGTCGTGGCCATCCCAGCTATCCCAGTACTCATCTCAATACTGCTCAATATCGCTCACCATCCCCGAATGGATCACCGCAGTTTACAAAACAACACCGGGTCGTACTAATCACACAATTAAATATATACCAACAATAAGATAAACAGATGACTTAAGCGTCACACACACACAATCACGCCAAATCCAATCATCTCAATCATCGATCGTCCCTTTGGACCAGCCCGCCGATGGGGGACCGCAGCCGTACCCACCAAATCCCCGCTCCACATAGTGAGCGATAACCCTGTCCATTAATGTGCACATCCCTTCTGTGGCGGGTTCCACAGAAGGCGAAACTAGGGCGTGAAGCCACTCCCGCAAGTGACCTCACTCAGCCGAGGACACGCCTCGAGATCCACAGACAACAATCACAAACACAATCGCAATCACAACCGTCACAATACAATTACTATATCAACAATCAATCTCAACACATCAACCAATATCCCATTATGGGACTAATACTGAGTAGGAAATCCTACCTGGTAAGCACACAATCAGACGGTCTCTCTCTTTGAATCAAAAAGCTTCCTCTATGAACCCTCCTCCTATCATACAACACATAAAGGCTACCAAATCACATACTACACATAAACCCCCAAATCTCTAAATTAGGGTTTAACCAAATCAAAGGAAAGACAATATAAAGGGTACATAGATCTTACCCTCGACGCAAGGAACTCAACGGTATAATCAATGCTAAGAACTGACCTTCCAAACTCCGGGGATTGCTAATAATGCGATTAAGAAGATGAACTTGCTTGCTTTCTCTCTTAAACAGTAATTTAGGTTTTGCAAAAGTGATTTAGAATAATGACGACAAAGCTTATATACCTTAATCACATAATTAAGAAAACCCGAGAAAACTCCCCGTATAACCGGCTACTCGATCGAATACCCGAGGTACTCGATTGAGTACCCCCTTACTCGATCGAGTGCCCCAGCTACTCGATCGAGTACCCAACAGGTCAGAAACTTTTCTAAAACGCAACTTACCCTTACTCGACAGAGTAAGGCCTACTCGATAGAGTACCCCAAGACTTATAAATATGGAGTATTACAATAGGAGTAGTACATCATCCTAGCATTTGTCATACTTTACAAACAGTTGACAAAAAATATTCTTCTGTTGCGATAATTGATGTTCCCGACAGCCCTACAATAGAAGAGATTGTTAATCATCCTAGAGTTCGCCGCACTTCGTGTAGCATCTTAAAAAACTCCTCTTATCCTTTGTTGATTGATATTCCTGACAACCCCATTGAAGATGGGATTGTTGATCCATCTTGTAATTGGCCACGCATTAAACAGACTGTGAGGGACAAACATGACATTGTTAGGGCTACCTTAGGAACAAGCTGTGCAGAAGTGTCACCAATAGAAATTCTTGCTCATTTAACTGAAACACCTATTCAAACGTCATATCAAATGGACCAAGTTTTCAACAAACAACCCACTTCGCTAGCAAACACATAGCGGCTCTTCGCAAAGTGAGAAAATTAATTGCGGAGAGGAATAAGGATGCGCCTACAAACGCCTTTGTGTCATTCGGTTTAGGTGTGTTCCCGAGAAGATGAGGACTCTTCATGTTTATGCAGCACAGAGCGGGGTAAAAAAGAAAGAAACTGTCACGATCGTCCACCTTTATATCCGAAAACAGGGAATCAATATCATTTTAGTAAAAGTCCTTCCTGTGAACCTCTCCTTGATGCTATTGACAACACGAATCCCTTCATACATTTGACATCAATGCAATATCAGATTTTAAATTATGTGTTCACTTTGGCCAGGACTCTGTGGATAATGAGTTGGTAATTACATACGAGAAGATTTAATATTTTATATTCATTTACATAGTTCATCTTTACATATCTCTTTGCTAATCATAATGCTATTATGTTGTTTTTGTGCAGTAATACGTTATTTGAGTTCAAAAATAATGTCCTTGGTTGGGATCAACTGTTGTCATTAAAACCGTATCACTATATCTCAAGCTTTGTCATAAATTCTTGGTCGGCATATCTAAACTACAAAGAAAAGGATGGGAATCCAACCAATCCCACACGATTCTTTTTTAGTACACTTACATATGTAAGTTTGGTCATTGTTTTCATGTATTTCAGTTTACTATTTCCAACATTTTCACATTAGTAAAATTTTATCTTCATTGTGCAGTTGTTATTAATGAAGAACACAGGTGCTTCTATTGATGATCATCGGTACAAACCTTTCAAGCGTCGCATCGAAGTAGAATTAAATGAGTTTGAGTGGATTGATCTTCCATCCATTGAATTAGTCAGTCCCTCACTTCATTTAGTAATTGAAATTAAATTCAGTATTACTGTAGTAGTCTATTTGAATAGAAGTCCGTGAATGTACTGTCAAAGTTTTCAAAATGTGCTATTACTTAACATGAAATTAACCTTTACCTGTCAGTGACCTTACAATTGTTTCTTTCCATGATGCTAGTTCTTCTTCCCTATTGCACTTGAGAATCATTTTGTGTTGTACGTTTTCGACCTGCCAAGGAAATGTCTCATTATTCTTGACAATCGCATTAGAAGGGGGAGTGTCTTAGAAGAGTATGGTGATAGTGTACTTGAACTGGTAAATTTACATTCTCCTCAACTATGAATTATTATCGTTCACTTGCATTGGTAAATTCATGTACATTATGGTTCATCTCGTCTAATTTTTATTATTGTGTTACAGGGTGATGCTTTTGCACGGTTTTTGGGTGAAAATCAATCAACTATGGAGAAAAGTAATATAGTAATGGGCATGGATCCTATAATAGCAATGCTGAAAGAAATGTAGATCTATATACATACTAACATACTCATATATGTTAAAATTAATTTGTCATAAAATTAAATATGGATTTTATGCATGCAAACATTAATAAAAGAGAAGAGAAATAATGTCCTTACATTCAATATTTCGGCTATTAGGGCACAAGAGAGATCTCCTTTCTCTTCTTGTTCTTGAGCTTTTCCAATGGAAGAACAAAGATCTAAGTGTAAGATCTCTCCCTATGTATTATACCCAAGGCTTCCTCTTAATTAAATTAATATTACAAATACTAGTGTGATATTAATTTTTTAGAAAAATTGAACCAAAAATATTTGGTTTTGAGCTCTCAAAACCGGTTGAGAGAATAGGAGAGGAAGAGGATTAATTTTTGTCATACTAAAAATAATTTATGATGAGAATGAATAATAATTTTTCCACACACTACTCCATATAGTGCATAATAGAAAAATAAGAAAAAGAACCCTTGTTCTTTCCAAGGGAGAACTAGGGTAGGGTGAGGGAAAATGGCCTATGCATGGCCTTTGTGCTCTTACACAAAAGGCATTAGGTATGCAAGCCTATATATGAGTAATCATCATTATGTTTCCCATTAATTTAAACAAACACAATATTTGTTCAAATATCCTCCCAATTTCGGCACATATGTTAATATGGAATCCATATTATTTTTGTCAAATGTCAACATGTCACATGTCATGTGTGACATAAATTTGTTATGTAATTTTTAACATATTAAAAATCAACGTATTAATAAAAATACATCACATAAAAAAAACGACTTAGTAATTTCATAATTACTTGTGCCAAAATATTTTACCGTTTATAAATCGCATTTATAATAATTCATTCAAATCCAATTGTTTCTTTAAACAATAATTTCATCCGAGTAATGATACAATTCGATTACTCAGACCGTATCTCATTTAATCACATTTCAATTTGATACGTAAATTTTACTTCCAAAATCGTCCGTCAATTTTTCAAGTAATTCAATTAACTCGTAACATTATACGATTAATTAAATAATCAATTAAGTGTATTGCCCTTTAGGTATGACCTAGGGGTCAATCGATCACCACCGTCACACGACAAGTAATGTCAAACTCTAGTCGACCCAATCATTACCGATATATGTTGACCGGTTGTGAAGAACAAAATTACTTCCCAATTGTGTTCTTTAAAATGAGATTTAATAATGATATTTAAATCATGTGATCGCACTATTGTTGAGGACACATTTCCCAACAATCTCCCACTTGTCCTCGACAAGTGTGCGTCACCAATTCTCTTGTCCTATTACTATCTCCCACTCAATGCAAGGTGTCTTTCGGTCGTACTTGCAAGTGATCATATCGAGAGTGGTTTCCTCGATCCGGAGAATAAGCGATTGACCGGATTTATCCACTCGGATACCTTCCGAGCGTGGCCACGCATTTACGATTCATTACTCCTCGAGTGGCCCCGAGATATTGTTATAACCCCGACAAGGGGATGGACAATTCCTATCGCACTCATTCCCTTCGACTAGCCACACCATCATAACCCAAAATATGCCCATTTGACCCCATTTACGAAGGTCGTAGTAACACAAATCAAAGTTAATCGAAATCGTGCCATCTTAGGTGAATAGTCTTTAGTCAAAAGAATCGACTCTTTAGAATACTATAGCAGCTCTCGCCACGACCAGGCTATATAAATTTGCGAGAACTCTATAAGCGGTCATAAGGCCCGACAAGGTGTTCCTAACAGTCCGCCTATGTGATCGACTAGTCATCTCACATGACTGTATGGCACTTGAACTTGCCATCAATCGCATCACACTCTAGTCACTTCGAGACGTCACCTCATACAAGTGACTATGGGCGAATACAATGCTAATCCGTGTTCATTTTAACGGGGTTCAACGTTGTCTCTACAACCCGTTTGGATGTAACAAAGTATAATAAAAGAGTTTTAAAATAAAACTCGAACGACAAATGCGATTATCACACATGAATAGTCAATGCCTGATTACTATTTCATGTTCTATAATCTAATTTGATCTTGTACGTAGTTGTTCATTTCAATTCAATTGAAATGACATGACTCATCATGTTTAGCCTTTGAGAAGGCTTTGGTTAGTAGGTTTTATCAATTTCTTGTACCTTACTCAACCTTACTACATACTCGTTTTCTTTTGTAATGTATACATTTGCATTACAAAACTTTCTGAGTACGTGTCGAGATCTAATCAAGACATGTGCCCTCTAGCCTAAGAATAGCTCCCACTGTTTTCACAGTGTGCGGGACTCATCCTTCTTGCACATCTCATGATTGCAAGTGTACTCAATTTCCGTTATAAATATCTCTCATTGTTCTTTATTGCCTAGAACGATTCTAGAAAATCTACTTCTTAATTAACATTGCCACAATGGTATCTTAACCATCCTAATGTGTTTTGATTATGGTTTTGTCGGAAACCATGCGCAATCTCAATTGTCAATTGTCACTTGTGTAACACCCTTACACAATATTGCATCATAAACACTTTGCATCATAGCCTTAATGCTTCTGCAAGCACTTTTAAGGGTAATCTTTATAGCTTACTTGGTAAAGATTACTTAAATTCGATTTTGAAAACAATTCATCATACTCAAAGTATATGAAGTGTTATACATCTTTACTCATTTAATTGATCCGGCAGCGGAAGCAAATGGAATCAATCAAATATGTTCAATTTAATTGAACTAGTCATGAATCTTATCAACATAAGACTTCTTATTGACGCTAATATCATGTGGATTTATCTTCATAAATCCGGATATTCAAGATGTATTTTAATACTCCAAAAGTCTTAAATCATTCTCAATGATCAATATGTCATCCACATATCGGACTAATTAAAAATTTCCGTAACTCCCACTAAACTTCATGTATAAACACAACTTCTTGACTTATCGAGAAATGTTTTATCACATGATCCAATAATGTTGATTCCAACTCATTGATGTCCTACTTAAGACCCTCTCTTAAGTTTCACATTATCTTAGGATTGCAAGAATCTACTAAACTCAAGACATGTATTGAAGTGGGTTTTAGATTCACTCGCTATGTATTTCATGACCTCATAATGAAACATAATCCCTAAGAAGATCCAAATAGACTTAAGCATTTCAATTGGTGCAAAACCCTTTGCAACCAATCAAACCTTGAAATCTCTCTTTATTAGTGCAAAACCCTTTGCAACTAATCAAGCCCTTTTATTTCGGATTTTCATGGCTCTAAGCCTTGTATTGAGTTGTGACTTAAACACTCTTATGTAAGTCATATGTTCATTACTTTCCAGAAGTAATCAACTTGAATCAAACAATTTCTTTGTAAGTTATAAGCTCTTTACTTTCTTAAAAGTAGCATGAATTCATCATTTTTTTGACAAGTGACGAATTTAACCTCCTAGGTTTTGAAGAAACAATGTCTTACACAAAACGTCTTATGTAGCCAAGAAAGACCAGTTTCTTGCGACATAACATTCTCTTGTGGCATTCTTTGTGGCTCTTGAATAATTTCTCCCACTCTGTCTTCTAAAAATAAACTTGTATTTTAGAAAGACAGCTTCACGAGCCGCAAACCCGTTATACTCGTGATTATTTAAGAGGAAAAATTGAGCATTTGTTTCTTGTGAAAACTTACAAACATGGTATCCTTACCTTTTCATATCACATATGATTCGATTTAGTGGAAAAATAATTTAGACAAAATGATAAAATCCCCAAGAAGATCAAGTAACTCAAAGTAACTTGATTGAAGTCCAAACCATATCGAATAGCGTTTGATTTCTTATCCAACCACACATTAATCCATAATGCGTGCTAAGAGAGATTAACTTGTGATACTATATCACATTTCCTTTGGCTTATATCAAAGTCTTCACTTTGATAATCCCATCACGACTATATCGTGATTCCTAGAACTCTTGAACTTCTTCAAAGATTTCTCAATTTACCTTATTAAGTGAACACACTAGTGTCAACTTAAATCGTTGGTAAAAGAAAATGATCAACCTATTTTGGATCAATGATTTACAATCTCGATCTCCTTTTCAACCAAAAGGCACGAGACATCTTGCTTTGAATACAAGATACGCATATACCATTAACAATCTAATGGTTTCAAGAGTACTCGATAACTCTTTGTGTTCATCATTCCAAAATTTTAAGGTTTAATCTTGGGTTACCAATTTGAGTCTTGCATCATCTTCATGATATATTATTCTAGTTTGGTTTAGAATATATTCACCTTGATAATGGGCTAGCCATACATCAAATCGTGGTGTATAGGGTCACAAAAGTGAAACCTCTTTTGTATCGTAACAAGTTTGTATTCTAATTTAGAGTTTATGTACTTAATAGTCATAATTAAGCACAACTCCAAACCCAAAAACTAGATTTAGTACACAATGACTCTTTCTCTCGACTTCATTGTTGCTAGTCGTCATATTCTAATCATCTTATGTATCAAGTACAATGATGAAAACCTCCATTGGTTTCTAATATTGATTTAAGTATTACTAGCAAAATTTATGTTTAATCAAATAAACATTTAAAGAAGAAGGTCCCATTAGATGTCCCACAACTAACTTGTTGATTCTTCAATAATTTGGGGTAGTTTCCTTTCTTGTGTCCAACATTTAAGACAATAGAAACTTTTTATTCGGTCGGGATTGATAGGTTTAGTATCGTTATTCTCAACAACTTTACCTTTAACATTACCTTGTATCAATTCCATTATAATCTTTACTTCTTGAACCTCGTCCTCATCTTAACGGTTTAAGAGAATGCTCCCACTCAATTCAATGAGTCTTTACTTAGAGAAGCAAAGTTGAATCTTATGAAGATTACTCTTCATTTGTTCGTTTTAGTCTTAAAACTATCATTGAAGTGGTTGCGTTATTTTGGTCAATTACGAATTCCAACAAATCTAATTACCAAAACAATTTATCGCTTCAAGATACTTAATTCAATTAAGTATATGAATAACAATCCATTGTAAGTAGATGTGTTAGTCAAGAATCAAAAACCTGTTTGATAATGAATAACTTTAATCTATACTCTTTACAAGAGATCCTTAGCAATGGTTCATTTGAGGTTTTAGAAGCAAATTCATATTTGTCTTTAGTTACGATATTTTAATGGAGATTTGAATCAAAAACGAAATGATATCGTATATGAATTGTGGTAAAGAAATAGAACAATATGATAACGGAATAGTGGAAAACAAAACATTTATCGTTAAATTAATACTTGTAAACAACAAGTAAAGCATTTACATAGTGACCTCTACCCAACTATGATAAATGATTCCAAGACCCAAATTCATATCGACTTAGGCACGGTATGGCCGATGAAACCCTTATCAATATAACTCGGTGGATTAACACTTTAATCGATTCTACTTTTAGAACTCTTGGTCGATAAAATTACTCTAATATTTATCTATAGCCCGGAACACATGCAACTACGGTCGCGAATACTTCCGTTGAGCTCAATCCAAATTTCGAATAAATGTGTCCATGATCCAAATCCACATCAACTTGGGCACGGTATGGCCGATGAAACCCTCATCAACATGAATTCGGTGGATTGACATTTATCACCCACTTCCCCTACGTAACAAGGTTTGTACCCCGGTAGGGCCGAGTGCACTCCCTCACGAAATAGGTTTTCATGGTTTCTACTATTTGGTAAGGCTATGTCTCAATTAATTGTTTTAGCGAGAGGTCATGTCAATTTATTATCTATCACGTTTTAAGTGAACTAAAGCGGTGAACTACGATAATTCGAATTGACACGGTCGATAAACTCGATAAAATAACAATGCATGTTTAGTTATGGCGATTTAGCGATGCATGTGACATATAAATAAAATGCAAGCATAAAGATAAATAAATCCTAGTATGGCCTTTCCTAAAATAGAAAAACTCTTAATCTATTACAAATTCGGAAACCAACTCCATTGGTCCCTTGAACTTTGGTTGTGGCACGCATCTCGAGGTAACACCGTCTTTATGTATCGCCATTCTTGAAGTAATCCGTCTTTTGGAACTCCGGAATGAATAAAATTATATAATAAATTACATAATTTCCTATTATACATTTGTAACTAAAATAAAATAAATCTATTAAATTACAAAACGGTGATACGAGATCACAATAAAAATTACAACCGAATCGATATTCCCATACATTTCGGGAAATACCAATTAAAATCTAAGGCCATACTAAGTGAAATTACATAATTCAAAATTACATAAATTAAAATTATGACAATCATAAAGAAAATGCAGCATTATAATATGTATGAACATGCTCAATTTTTATGCTAAATCGCCTTTAATTAGCCAATATCGTATATTACTCGGTTTTTACGGATTTGCGTGATTTCAACATTTTATAATCACAAAAATGCACAAACTCATATTTATGCATAAGTTAATTACCCTAACCTTTTAGGACTCAAAATATAGTCTTCACTAGTAATTTGACCATAATTAACTTTTATTTACAAAATTGTTCATAAATGGACAAAAATTACAAAAATAAGCTATTAAACTTCAAATAAATCCAAAAATTTCAAATAAATTCAAAATTTGAAATTTAAACTCATGAACATTCTGGAAAATTCCATGACACTCATAATGTTCAAAATCTTAGGTTAAAAATTTCGAAAATTTTCCGGAAAAACAATGTTGCGGTTTATCGATATTTAATAAAATAATCATAAAAACATGGAAAAATTATTTTCATTAACTTTTCAATTTTAGATCTGAAAAATATAATAAAATGCAACATTAGACGTTTTTCCTAAGTCATAGGTTATGTTTTATTAATTTTCAACTAATAATGTCACTATTTATGCCATTTTTCTTCAAAAATTCATAAATCATGCTAAAAGACTTCTTTATAGCCAATTATTTTACACACATCTTGTAAAATTGCATGTGACAACATATTAATTTTCTATGACCAGATTCGAAATTTAACTCATATTAACCTATTTTTTCTCTTAAATCCGAATTTAATAATGAAAAATTCATTTTTCGAGCATAACAAGTCCAAAAATTATAAAAATTTACAGGTTATCTCAAAATAATATATGTAACAACATATCCAAAAATCAAGTGAAAATTCGAAGTATAGCTAATTTTCGACCAAAAATGACATTTTTACTCATAAAATCACATTTAAATGTCATTATAGAGAAATATGAACAATAAAAATCCGTAAAATTAACCAAAATATCCTAAAACATTTTAGGACCAGAAATATTAACATGCATGTAATAATTTCGTGATATATCATAATAACACAAATTTTACAAGTTTTATTTTGTTATTCATATAACTCGGAAAAACTTTTAACCAATTTGCATGCAAACAACCATGGCTCATGATACCGATTGAAAGAAATGTAGATCTATATACATACTAACATACTCATATATGTTAAAATTAATTTGTCATAAAATTAAATATGGATTTTATGCATGCAAACATTAATAAAAGAGAAGAGAAATAATGTCCTTACATTCAATATTTCGGCTATTAGGGCACAAGAGAGATCTCCTTTCTCTTCTTGTTCTTGAGCTTTTCCAATGGAAGAACAAAGATCTAAGTGTAAGATCTCTCCCTATGTATTATACCCAAGGCTTCCTCTTAATTAAATTAATATTACAAATACTAGTGTGATATTAATTTTTTAGAAAAATTGAACCAAAAATATTTGGTTTTGAGCTCTCAAAACCGGTTGAGAGAATAGGAGAGGAAGAGGATTAATTTTTGTCATACTAAAAATAATTTATGATGAGAATGAATAATAATTTTTCCACACACTACTCCATATAGTGCATAATAGAAAAATAAGAAAAAGAACCCTTGTTCTTTCCAAGGGAGAACCGGGTAGGGTGAGGGAAAATGGCCTATGCATGGCCTTTGTGCTCTTACACAAAAGGCATTAGGTATGCAAGCCTATATATGAGTAATCATCATTATGTTTCCCATTAATTTAAACAAACACAATATTTGTTCAAATATCCTCCCAATTTCGGCACATATGTTAATATGGAATCCATATTATTTTTGTCAAATGTCAACATGTCACATGTCATGTGTGACATAAATTTGTTATGTAATTTTTAACATATTAAAAATCAACGTATTAATAAAAATACGTCACATAAAAAAAAACGACTTAGTAATTTCATAATTACTTGTGCCAAAATATTTTACCGTTTATAAATCGCATTTATAATAATTCATTCAAATCCAATTGTTTCTTTAAACAATAATTTCATCCGAGTAATGATACAATTCGATTACTCAGACCGTATCTCATTTAATCACATTTCAATTTGATACGTAAATTTTACTTCCAAAATCGTCCGTCAATTTTTCAAGTAATTCAATTAACTCGTAACATTATACGATTAATTAAATAATCAATTAAGTGTATTGCCCTTTAGGTATGACCTAGGGGGTCAACTGATCACCACCGTCACACGACAGTAATGTCAAACTCTAGTCAGCCAATCATTACCGATATATGTTGACCAGTTGACAGTAACAAAATTACTTCCCAATTGTGTTCTTTAAAATGAGATTTAATAATGATATTTAAATCATGTGATCGCACTATTGTTGAGGACACATTTCCCAACAAATGCTTCCAATGAGAAATAACAGAAATATTTTTGACTGTGGTATTTACACCATGAGGCACATAGAAACATTTATGAGAATAGCCACTTGGGACTGTGGAGTGTCCAAAATTGTTGTGAGTTTTACATTTTAATTGTAACTTATTTAGAACAAATCAATGTTATTTTGTTGGTTATTAAATTCTAATTTCATGTTTTTTTTGCAGATGAGATCGTTGACAATGCTGAGATTCAAGTACCTATGCACGCTACTAACATTTGAGCACAACAAACATCGTAATAAACATTATATTAGACATGCATTAGCGTGTAACGACATTCACAAATAGTTCCTGAATATGATTTATTAGTTTTCTTTTGTTCTGTCGACATATCTGACGTTAGTTAATGTCTATTGGGTTTGCTGTATTGATAATGTACTTTTGATCTTTGGCGTATGTACATCAAAGTTGTACTGGATGTGCATTCATCCCAAGCTACTTGTTATAATGTACATTCTAGAATGATCAATTGTCCATTTTAAGGAAAACAAATGTTCACCAAAATCAATGATGTTCTTGCTTTAATACGAGAATGTTCATTTTAAGGAAATCAAATTTACATCCTGTGTAACTTTATTGCTTTAGGATCTCACAATTGATATAATTAATTTATATCGTGCGTGGTCATTTTAATACGAGAATGTTCATTTTAAGGAAAACAAAAAAATATACTCCGTATACACTAATATTTAAACAAATCATATGAGAAGAGGCGAAAAAGAAAGGAAATAGCAATATTCGAAATTGAGTAAATATGTACAATTAGTATTTAATTTAACTATTACTTCTATATCATATGTTGCACACAATTTTTCTACTTGCCCAAATAACCCCAACACACGTAAATCTAGGGTGGACCTAATAATACCTATTATGAAAGTATAGCCAATTTATGTTCAATTATAAAACACACAATTAGGTGTAAATCTAAAATAGATAAAATGAATACTTATTTCAAACAATCTTTCCAAAGAAAATACTTCTTTCAACTACGGAGTATTAGGTAACTTCTCCATAAATTTTGGTTATACTTCACCTTCGTTTTCAATACTTCTTCATTGCCAGGTAATCACGTTCATTTACTAACTTGTCCTGAATTTCGTCCATTCTTTTGGTGTATTTCTTAGGTAACTATACTTGGTTGATTTAAAGCATTGACAAAATCACCTGAAAATCACGCCTCTTTTGTTGGTTACATTTTCATCGTCTTCAGTTTAATTGGATGTTCATGTCAAGTTTAAATGGATGTTATTTACTGATTACAATTGTGTGAGATTTTACGTGTGTTGGGATAATTGGGGCAAGTAGGAAAATTGTGTACAACATATGAAATA
The DNA here is from genome assembly GCF_048544455.1 of Silene latifolia. Lineage (NCBI taxonomy): Eukaryota > Viridiplantae > Streptophyta > Magnoliopsida > Caryophyllales > Caryophyllaceae > Silene > Silene latifolia. The sequence goes on from NC_133534.1 coordinate 12,379,785, forward strand.
GGAGTAATAGGTAAATTAAAATACTAATTGTACAATTTACTCAATTTCGAATATTGCTCACAGTGTTCATCGTTTAATTAATAGTGTTTTTAAAGTTTACAGTATGATGTTCTAAATGCTATCGTTCAATGAACATTTTGGAATAACCATTTTAAATCTGTCTACAGAGGAAATCATGTCATTATTTTGCTTGGGATTGGTAACAAATTCTGAAGAGGAAGACAGAAAACAATTCATTGAACATTATCTTGACACAAAGAAGACAATACTAGGATGACTATTCAATGGGAAGGACGCCATAATTGCAGGGGTGGAGGACAACTATGCAAAAAACACAGTACTACAAGATGAAACTTACATGCTACAAATCTTTCAAAAAGTTAATCAAGCTGAGAAACATAACATGGAAGCAGTATGCAAGTGTTGGGCTAAGATGTTTATCTTACACAATGAGGAAGCCCGTTTAAGAGAGGAATATGAAAGCAGATTACAGACAAGCATTTCATTTGGGGTTAGAACGACTACCAGGGATAATGTAGTGGTTTTCCGAAGGTGTCTTTGTTACTTGACAGACAATCTCTTAACAAGGAGGACATTGCACCTGTTTCAATATCATTTGGCACCCGAGTTAGGAAATCTTGTTGTTGTAGACAGTGAAGACGAAGATTTTGACTCTATCCCAACATCAATTTCCCGACCAGCGGTCGAACTTGCTTTTATTCTATTAAATCAAAACAAGTAATACTATATATAAACAGCTGAGGTACATTTGAGTATAAGTTTTATATTTACCTCATACCTCTTGTACCTACTGTTGATTTTCAATGTCCATTCAGAATATAAGAATATAAGTACATTCTCTTATTTGTTAATGATATTTCATTATATTGACGTAGTACCTTTTGTAATTTTTGAATTTTCGATACATCATGAAAAGAATTGTCCCATCACTGTATTTACAATGTCCATTACGTGCATTAACAATGTACCATTTAAATTAAATAATATAAATTAATGCATCTAATAATTACACTCGCAGATGCAAGTTGTAAAATAATTCAGGTGAAAAGACACCACTATTCATGATTATTTGATTAAATGAGACATGTGTCAAATGGCAGTTGTAAACTAATGCATGTGAAAAGACAAATAATACTACACTCATAAATTGCAACTTCTCCTATTCTTATCCAAAGCAGTTTATATATAAAACTCACTATAAATACTTATCTAAACTAGTGTGCTAATTACAAAATCTAAGTTTATTGTCACTCTTTTTAAAATACGTTTATTTTTTGCCTGAACCAGAATATGAGTTCCTTTACCAATATGGAAATAATGTCGGATATCGAGCAAAAACTCGCTAACGTTGAGTATGATCTCGCTGAAATGAAACGTGAAAGAGATTCACTGGATCAATATCTTATTGAGGTGCTTGGTAAAAAACGAAGTATTAGAAGAACATCATGAAGGGTTGTACGAGAAACTGGACATAGCTGAAGTGATTCCAAAGTCACTACAACAGAGGCTGGACATTGCTGAAGCGCAGATTATGTTTATCACGGCTGAAAGAGACAGCATAGCCCGACAACTTGAAGCTAATAGACAAAAATAGTATACAGAGGCTGATATGGACCGTCAGTTTCTAACCGGTGTCACGGCTGTACGAGAATCATATGCTCTTCTTGATGGTGAAAATACTATACCATGGCCAGCAGTCGTGAAGGCTTGGAATTAATAGACGGTTATAAGAAACATCTAAAGGAGGACTTGCTGGAGGGTGAGAGCAGTGTTCATCCATCTGTTTGCAGTAAACCCAGAAAGGGTTAAGAACTTTGATGTTAATTTATGTATAATTATAATATGCGGTTAAGTTTAGAAACATATGAGTTGTCATTAAGTATTATTGTCAGAACATATTAGCAGTTTATTATGAATGTTTATTTGAATCTAAATTATTATATCTACCTAAGCTTTAACTGTTTAGAATTGACCCTTTCTAATTTAAAGCCAGTTACAAGACTGATCAACTGTAATGTACCTTCAACATTTTACAAATGTCCATATTACTATGTAACGATGTACCAAAGCTTTAAACCCGCATTTCTTTCAAAGATTATCCTCTTAAAATAAGGGAATGGGTTTAAGGTTGGATTAGGCAGACCGCGGTCTGCCTAATCCAACCATAAATCCTTCACCGTCCCGTTTTAGGATACTCAGCCCCCTAGTTTTAATCCCGTCCCCCAAAAGGGTTCACTCGGCCCCTCTAGGGTGTAATTTTGTCTTGCCGCCTTCAAATGAGAGGCAAGGGAAAGGGTTTAGGGTTGGATTAGCCGGATCCGCGGTAGCGGTCCGCCTAATCAAACCCTAAACCCTTTCCCGTCCCGTTTTAGGATACCCGGTCCCCCCAAAAAGGGTTCACTCGGCCCCTCTAGGGTGTCTTTTTGTCTTGCCGCTTTCGAATGAGAAGCAAGGGAAAGGGTTTAGGGTTTGATTAGGGGGATCCGCGGTAGCGGTCCGCCTAATCAAACCCTAAACCCTTTCCCGTCCCGTTTTAGGATACCCGACCCCCAAAAAGGGTTCACTCGGCCCCTTGAGGGTGTCTTTTTGTCTTGCCGCCTTCAAATGAGAAGTAAGGGAAAGGGTTTAGGGTTTGATTACGGAGATTTGCAGTAGCAGTCCCCCTAATCAAACCCTAAACCCTTTTCCCGTCCCGTTTTAGGATACCCGGTCCCCCCAAAAAGGGTTCACTCGGCCTCTCTAGGGCGTCTTTTTGTCTTGCCGCCTTCGAATGAGAAGCAAGGGAAAGGGTTTAGGGTTTGATTAGGGGGATCCTAATCAAACCCTAAACCTTTCCCATCCCGTTTTAGGATACCCGGTCCCCCCAAAAAGGGTTCACTCGGCCCCTCTAGGGTGTCTTTTTGTCTTGCCGCCTTCAAATGAGAAGCAAGGGAAAGGGTTTAGGGTTTGATTAGGGGGATCCTAATCAAAACTTAAACCCTTTTCCGTCCCATTTTAGGATAACCAGTCCCCCCAAAAAGGGTTCACTCGGCCCCTCTAGGGTGTCTTTTTGTCTTGCCGCCTTCGAATGAGAATCAAGGGAAAGGGTTTAGGGTTTGATTAGGGGGATCCGCGGTAGCGGTCCGCCTAATCAAACCCTAAACCCTTTCCCGTTCCGTTTTAGGATACCCGGCCCCCCAAAAAAGGGTTGACTCGGCCCCTCTAGGGTGTCTTTTTGTCTTGCCGCCTTCAAATGAGAAGCAAGGGAAAGGGTTTAGGGTTTGATTAGGGGATCCGCGGTAGCGGTCCGCCTAATCAAACCCTAAACCCTTTCCCGTCCCGTTTTAGGATACCCGGCCTCCCCAAAAAAGGGTTCACTCGGCCCCTCTAGGGTGTCTTGCCGCCTTCGAATGAGAAGCAAGGGAAAGGGTTTAAGGTTTGATTAGGGGGATCCGCGGTAGCGGTCCGCCTAATCAAACCCTAAACCTTTTCCCGTCCCGTTTTAGGATACCCGGTCCCCCCAAAAAGGGTTCACTCGGCCCCTCTAGGGTGTTTTTTTGTCTTGCCGCCTTCAAATGAGAAGCAAGGGAAAGGGTTTAGGGTTTGATTAGGGGGATTCGTGGTAGCGGTCCACCTAATCAAACCCTAAACCCTTTCCCGTCCCGTTTTAGGATACCCGGTCCGCCCAAAAAAGGGTTCACTCGGCCCCTCTAGGGTGTCTTTTTGTCTTACCGCGGATCCGCCTAATCAAACCCTAAACCCTTTCCCGTCCCGTTTTAGGATACCCGGTCCCCCCAAAAAGGGTTCACTCGGCCCCTCTAGGGTGTCTTTTGGTCTTGCTGCCTTCAAAGGAGAAGCAAGGATCCGCCTAATCCAACCCTAAACTCTTTCTCGTCCTGTTTTAGGATACCCCCCCCCCCCCAAAAAAAGGGTTTACTCGGTCCGTCAGGTGTCTTTTTTTTTGTTTTTTTTGTTTTTTTTTTTTTGACGAGGGGGGTAACCAGTTTTTAGCTCAGTGGTTTTACATTACCAGTATAGACGTTGTCATAGGAGAATTGTTCAACAGCAGTATAATTTTGAAGTTACGCCCAATTTCCTCCGTTATACTAAGGTATTTTCTTTTCAATTTCGTTTCTTCTTTATCATAACTCTAATATAATGTTTAATTTGGATCACTTAATTGTTCAATAGCAGTATAATTTTGATGTTTTGATTTCAGATATTTATACTGCTTTACTGTTAAAAATTAATTCGGATTAATGTGCATGAATTATTTTTTCTACCTTTAGATACACATTCGCATTGTTCTTCCCCAATTTTATATCTCTGAAGTATTCTTTCAACATTTACTTTCTAGTTTCTGTTAATTTTGAATTTTTAATTGAAGGTAATAATATATATTGTTCATACAGCTTTAAATTAATGTGCGTATTGTTTTTAATATAGAAATTGTTCTGAATCATCTAAAAGTACATTATCTTTGTGACTAATGTACATTTCCTAAAATTACTTGTTTTGTAATTTCATTTTATTATTACAGACTATGGAGCAGGAAGATAAAAAATCTGAAAAGCGGAGAAAAGTTACTTTTATTTTTCCACCAACTGAAAGTTGCACTGATGGTAAAAATGAGTGTGCTCCATTTACAAGAAAGCGTAAATCAGCTACTATTAACAGTAAATCTAAGTCTATACAATCTTTCACAAAGAAGATAAATGAAGAAAGTGACGATGATCTTGCAGTTAAGAAACAAATTGTTTCTGTTAATAAACAAATTGTTATTGCAAAGAAAGAAAGTCCTCAAAAGGGTAAAGTAAGTAATAAGATGGTATTGGGTTCCAAGTGTAAGCAGAAGTTTGATTTCTCTTCGTTTAAAAGTGCATATACGAGAATGTCTCCTACAGGAGTAGTTGAGGTAGTTGAACGTTTGTCATACGAACAGTGGTGCGCGCTAGAAGAGATTGGATTTAGTGGGCTGTTTTGGTTAAGAGTTCGTTCCATTCCTTTAAAGCTTGGATACTGGTTAATTAAGCAGTATAACCCATACCAAAACTGTATCGATCTTCTTGATGGTGAGAAGTTGTTCTTGAAGGTTTCTGATGTAAGATCAACATTTGGATTTCCAATAGGCCCTAAAACAGTTGAATTATGCAAAACTCATACTGAATCAGAAGAGTTTCAAGAGTTTTATGGCAAATAGAAACAACAATTTGGTATAAAAGATGGACAAGTTCCACTCAAAACGCTTGAGAATTGGTTGATAAATCATGATCATGGTGGTGATGAATTCAAGGTTAACTTTGTTGTGTTTGTTGTTTATTTGCTCATGAGAAACACCCAAAAGCCTTTGGTTAATCATCATGTTTTGAAATCATTGATGAATGTTGATGAAATCAAAGATTACAATTGGTGTTCCTTTTTGTTAAAAAGTTTGCAAGAAAGCAAGATTGAGTGGGTGGAAAAGGAGACTCACTTCGGCGGGCCACTGTTGTTTTTGGAGGTAAGAAGTCTCAAAAAATGTATTTGAAGTTCATAAATTAATTTAACATTGCAAGGTACGTTTTCCTTCTCTTGTAATTTTTTTTTTTTTTGCAGCTCATCTATGTTGATCGCGTTGTTCATGTGGAACGAAAAGTTGAAAGAGATTATTATACGTTGGTAGGTTGGACTAGTAGTTTGTTATCATCGAGAGAGAAGGATGAGATGAAAAGCGATATGTTTGGAAATGGTAAGGTGGAAGCACCAATGGAGGAGGTGGTTGACAATACAGGTGTTGAATCTGTCTATCAAACAAAGGACTACACTGAGGAGTATATTCTTGATCTTGCTAAATGTATAACTAGTTTATCTCAGAACATATAATCTGTTAAGGCTAAGTTAGAAAAAGAAGCATCAATAATTAAGGAGAACAAGACTGCTCAGAAGCTCTGTGATCATGCATTTAATTTACTCAATTTTGTCAAATGAGCACAGCTCCGCTGATAGTGAAAGTTCTGTTGGTATTAATGTTGTTGATATTCCATGATCTTTGTTCGCTCATGAGAATGATGTTAGTAATCATCCTTTGGTTGTTGAAGCTTTGAATAATGTAAACATAACTTTAAAAAATAGTATTCAGGTTGAAAGCATGTCATTAAAGAGGCCGATTTTTTATACATACAAAAAGGTAAATATGTTGATCATATTTTTTGTTATATTATGTTAACTTGGTGCTTATGTGTATTGTTCTTGAATTTGATACATTTCAACTACTCCAGAAGCCTTGTGCATTGAGAAAAGAAGGTGAATTAGTTTACAATGTAAATGAACATAACAAGGTTGAAAATGGGAATGAAGACAACAAGAAAGAGATGTCAGAAGGGGAGTGTGACAACAAGAAAGAGGTGTCAGAAGGGGAGTGTGAAAATGGGAATGAAGACAATAAGAAAGATGATGACAAGAATGTGCGAAATTATTCGAACCATCTTTATGTTGATAGTGACGTGGAGAATGAGGAAGAAGCCAATATGGATAATCTTATAAATACCCTTGTATGTAGCATGTTATCTGAAGATTATAGTGAAGAACCCAAGGCAACAAATCCCAATCCAAGCTTAGATATTAGTACTGAACTTGATTTACTAAGATGAGACACTGACCCATGTACAGAGCCATCTGAGTTTCAGCACTGTATTGCTGACTACGTCTACTACACCAAGGGAAAAGACATTTTTCTTGCTAGGTATATTTTATTCTACTCATTATGTTTCTTTTATTTAATCATTATGTACATTTCGTTTGGGTATTATGTGCATTATTAATAAAGATAATGTACATATGTGTAATTAACTGACTTGTTTTGTGTAACGTCTGAACCAGTGAGAAGCTCTTTGAGTTTAAGAATGTCGTGGGTACCCAATATCTTTTTGCATCTCTAAAACCACCTCGGTATATAGCATATGTTGTGGTTGATTGTTGGTCAGCTTACTTGAATTTCAATGAACTTGAAAGAAAATCTTCAGCACCACGTCGATTCTTTGCTTCAACCCTCGTATTTGTATGTAAAATTTTATTTCATTCTATATTACAATAATTTTATGTTATACAAGTGTATATTAATAGAAGAATATTATGTTCTGTGTGTGCAGCAAGCATTTCAAGGGCAAAGGAAAGAATTCAAATTTGAAAGACAATTGGAAGTATTCAAGAGGCATTTTAGAAATGAGTTAAATCATGCTGGGATTATTGATGTGACAAAAGTTGATATGGTTAGCTCAAACAATATAAATAGTCAATACATAGTGTTTTCTACTGCTAATTTACTCTCGTAACAAATTTTATGTCTGTTGTATCTTCTAATCTTTTCTTATATAAAACAGTTTTTTTTCCCAATAATATCCGACAAGCATTTTTACCTGTTCGTATTCAATATGGAGAAGAACAAGTTTGTCATTCTTGATAATCAACAACATGATGAAACCCCAAAAACTCGTTATGGAAACAAACCTTGGAATATGGTAATTGTTCAGTTGCCTTTCATTGGTTATTTTTTCTTTTACAATGTCATATTTTTTGCACAATCTCTCTAGACAGTTTGATCTGAATTTTTCCATGCAGCGTAATGCTTTGACAGAATATTTTAATGACATTGGTGATTTGAAGGAAAGAGTAAGAGCAATGGAGCCTGTTATATTGAAAATGCCTTGGAGAAACCATCAAAATGTTGTTGACAGTGGTATTTACATAATGAAACACATGGAAACGTACAAGGGGGGGGGGGGGGGGGTTAGTATTGGACTTGTGGGTTGAAAAAAAAACAACGTAAGTTTCTAAACAATTTATATCCAATAATTGTAAATGTACTTTTGGTTTAATTAAATGATCTTTCTTAAAGTATTAAAAGCACATTCTTGTTTATAAGTTATCTATCCTCAAGATATTTTAACTTTTGTAGATGGATGGACTTCGAATATTGAGAATAAAATATCTTTGCACTTTGGTTTCATCCAAGTGCAACATTGTTTGTGATGACATTTTAACAAAGGTGAAGCAGTATCAAGAGAAGCCCTTCCCAAAGAAACTGGATTCGTCTGATGAAGATTTCTACGAGGGTGATGAGACTATTGGGGATGAGAAGATAGAAGAGGAGGTAGTTAGAAAGAAAGAGAAGAGTATCGATGATATTGGTGTCCCTGACAACAATGAGACTGTTAGGGTTAAAAAGAGAACAATGGAGGTAGGTTGTACAGAAGGGAATATTATACCAGATGGTTATGATGCTTGTGAGAACAATGATAGCATGACAGATGCGAGTAATACAAACGACAAGAGTACAAATGAGCATAATTTGCTTGACAGTGGTGACACTACCAAGGGCAAAGTCATCAACAATGAAAATGTTCATGAACGTGAAAGAAGTCAACCAGAGTCTCTGAGCATCCATGCAAATCGTAATTTACTAAGCACAGATACATGCATTATTACTCCTCTTACTGACTTTCAGAATTGCATTGCTGATTATGTGTCGTATAGTAGAGGAAAACATACCGATTTAGCCAGGTATATATATATATATATATATATATATATCTCCACTAATGTACAATATTTAAATTTAAAATGTTTTGTATCCTGTTTTGAGTTAACACTGGTAGTCCTGAGCCAGGGAACTTCTTGTGCATGTGGGTGAAATTTCTCTTCGGCGTATTGAAATGGCAACGCTACGATAATCTAAGTATTTAACGAGTGATGTGATCGATTGTTGGGCAAAACTTTTGAATGCCAAGGAATCTAGAAGAAACTCTCTAGAGCCATATCGATTTTTTTTCACCACAGCTGTGTGTGTAAGTCAAATATTTATATAAACTTATTTCAACAAGTAAATTTTGTAATGTTTTTTCCCTTGATTAACATCGAAAACTTTACTTGTCTTGCATGCGAGATGATGCTTCAAGGAGAACTGGACACTTTGTTGAAAATTTTATGGTGATTAAGGATATAATGAAAGAAGAGTTTACCCAATTCTCGGTTAACCGGATAGAATTGATTTGGTTAGCATCGACAATATACACTCTTTCTGCATGTTATTTTTAATTTGCTTGTTGCCTAATTAAATCTTTTAAAATCTACAGTTCTTCTTCCCAGTTATATATAAAAGGCATAACCATTTACTAGTCATTGACAGCAACAAGTATAAGTTCATCATCATTGATAATGTGCATCGTGACGGAAAACCAGAAGAATTTTTCCACGATAGACCACTGTCTTTTGTAAGATTCTATGCTCTCTTTTGCTTAACAGCACTACATACTGTTCCTATTCATTATTGTAAATGTACAATGACCTTACATAGAGTGTACCTTCCCCAAAAAATTTGTGTCTGTCTTAATTTTCTTATTTTTGTGATATTGTAGCTCATAATTATTAGTGTCCTAATGTTTTATTGCCCCCCTTCTCTGCCAGCGTAATGTTCTAGTAGAATACTTGAAAGACATCGGTGTTTCAAAGGTAAAAGTTGATCGCATTAAAAAACTGCAGCCTATTCTTGCAAAGATGAAGTGGAGAAACAACACTAACAAGACTGATTGTGGTGTTTACGTTATGAGACATATGGAGACATTTAAGGGTAATCTAAATTGGACCCGTGGGCTTAAAAAAGGCGATGTGAGTTTCAGAAGTAATACAATTATTTTTAATACATAATTCAGTACACATTTGTACATGTTCTAACCCCTTGTTTTCTTTACTTTCCTAGGATGCTCCCCTACTGATTCTGCGGAAGAAATACATTTCATATATGATTTCAATAGAAGGCTATGTATGTTTTGATGCTTTACTAAAGAAGGCAATGGATTTCCGTTCAACCCCACTGCCATGGGAAGAATATGACGATGAAGATGAGGAAGATGCTGAATTGATGCTGTAAAAACTTTTTTAGTTTCGTTTGTGACATGTGTGTGAGTAATGTAACATATATTGAGGAAGCTGCGAGTTGAATGATACGTGCCTAATGTATAGTCTTTTTAGCCTATTTCAGCACGTATTTCTATGCATTTTCATATTGTTTTCTATGGTATTTTGCCCCGACTTGGCTACTTTGGTTCGTTTTGTCCATTTTGTAGAAATGAACGCGAAAGTAGTGGAATCGTACCATTTTTCGTCCTTTTTGCATGCATTTAGAGGAGACGGGATTTTCCTGAGTGAGATACTGCATTTGGAAGCGTCGTGGCACGCATTACGAGGCATTTAGGCAAGGACGTGAGCTGAATTGAAGTCAAGTCACTCGATCGAGCTGTTTTCCACTCGATCGAGTGGTTTCTACATCCCAGAAGTGGTCGATCGAGTACTTTGTACTCGATCCTTAAGCTGCACAAAGACCTGTTACTCGATCGAGCAGCTTTCCAGTCGATCGAGTAGAAATTGCTGAAGAATTGGTCGATCGAGTGGTTTTAATCCACTCGATCGAGTGGTTTCGTTGGTTTTGGGCTTTAAACAGCCCGTGAGTTGTTTATTTTCGCTAAACTTATTTTGTTTGCTATTTAAGCACGCTTTACTAGGTTAATTAGGATCATCTTTTCATCTACCAAACTCTCTACTGTTAACATTATTACGTTGCTTCATCCTTCTCTACTGTTACTTTAATTCGGGATTGTTTCACTTGGAATTTATGTTCTTTACGCCGGATTTCTTGGATTGTAATTCCTTCTCTCCCTTTAATAATAATTATTCAATTGTTTGCTTTTATTACTTGTTTCGTTGCATTTACTTCTTTGCCCTAATTTTCCTTATTGCGATCTATTGTTATTTCATTATGTTTTCTGCTGGAATTTTAATTGCTGTTAGTTTACTTAGCGATATGAGTAACTATTTAAATCCCTTTCATGTTGGGATTAGGGAATCTGCGGTAGAAATATGACGATGTAGTAAATGAATTAGATGAATTAATTGTGAGACCCTGTCACCATAGCAATTTAACTGTATTTATCCGACCTAGTTGAGTGCACGCTTCTATGTCACCCTTTAATCTGGCTGAAATTAATCCTGGATCGAAAGATTGGACTAAATAGGCCTGCTATGAACAGTAGACTACCCTAATGAGGACGAAAGTTTAGTTAGTGGTATTTTAGGATAGAAAGTGGACCGAAAGGACCTTTTAACATCCGTCTTACATTAGTTCGTCTGAGTCATTTACAGCTGAGTTATTGGACTACCGTAGTGAACCGAAATCCCGACATGTCCCTCTCTTCTTGATAGTTTAAACCGATTTTTTTTCTGCCCTTATTGCTTTTGTTTTTATTTATTTTCCCTTTAAATCTCGTAGTTTAGAAATCAATTCAACAAAACCCCCCATTGTTACTTTAGGACCAGAATTAGGCAACTGTTAATTACATTACCTCCCTGTGGATTCGATACTCGACTGCCTCTGCTACATTTTAGTTGAGACCGTTAGGTTTTATCTTTGATAGGGTTGCGATAGCCGTGTCAAATTTTGGCGCCGTTGCCGGGGAGGCAATTGTTTAATTTATTTGTTGCTTTATTTTAGTCCTTTTTCAGTCTAAGGGACATCCGTTCCTTAGACTATTCTTATATCTTGTTTGTAGTTTCCTCTTATGCGCAGGTCACAGGGCGGTGAATTATTGCCTTATAATCTTGAACTTGAGAAATCCTTGTGCGAGTTGAGGCGATCACAGAGAGTATTGCCGACAGAGGAAGAGCTGAGTACTCTGTCTAGTTATTACGAGAACGCTTTGTTTGAGGAGAATCCACCTTCATCTCCAGTTTCCAATTCATCAGTTGAGACAGTCACTTCTCCAGACTTTCTAGAAATGGCTGAAGAAGCAACTATTGCCAGTCACTCTGAGCCGACAGCCGCAAATCTCTATAAGGGGTTTGTATTACCAGGGGAGGCGAGAAAATTCGAGCCGAAGCCAGCTTATATCAATCTGGTTGAGAAAAACCAATTTGGGGGAGCTGCAAATGAAGATGCAGCTAAGCACATGGAGACTTTTATCGATTATTGCTGCTCCATACCTCCACTTGCTGGCGTGACCCAGGATCAGATAAAAGAAACCATGTTTATTTTCTCACTCCGAGATGCTGCAAGGGAGTGGTACAGGGATTTGGACCGGGAAGCTCATGGTATAACTGACTGGAATTCGCTGGCTTTAGCATTTTACAAGAAGTATTTTTCTGCATCGAAGACTATTGTCATTAGAGCTTAGATCACGAGCTTTAAACAAGGGCCTGATGAGAACTTTCATGAAGCATGGGTCCGTTTCAAGAAGCTGGTGCGAACCATTCCGCATCATGGGTTTGAGAAGTGGAGTCTTTGCAATCAGTTCTATAATGGGCTGTACGACGATCAGAGAGCTATTTTGGATGCTGCTGCCAATGGCCGATTTGCTGAAAACATGGGAGAGACTAAAGGGTGGAAGATCATTGATGATTTGGCCACCCATAAGGCTGAATATGGGAACTCCAGAGGCAATCAAAGAAGAGCTGTTGAATCTTCTTCTGTAGCTGCACTAGAAGCTCTTACTGCGAGATTTGACAAATATGAGTTGGGAGGAGCTTCCAAAGGAGGGATGTATCGGTGAATCTTTGTGTCGAGACGGTCCTTTCGTCTGTCGAAGATGTGGAGCTGAGGGGCATGTTTCTGAGAATTGTCCCAGTCCTTTTGAGCAATGTGCTGCCTTTCAACATTACAGGCAGACGAATACTTATTATGAGCCAAATGTCCATCCCAATTTGAGGTGGACAAGCCAAAATGTGCTCAATTCTATTCCTCCTCTGAACCAGCAATAGCAGCCGTATATTCCTCCACATAAGAATCAACAAGGCTATCAGAAGCCTCCGTCTTTTAATCCTCCTAACCATGGTGCATCATCTTCCGGTGGGGTGAGTGAAATGGGTGAGCTTAAGTCTATGATGCAAGCTCTTACAAAGCAGATTCAGCTGAGCGATCAACAGAAGGACGCGTCTATTAAGGCACTTGAAACTCAAGTTGCCCAAATGGCCGTAAATCAATCCTAAAGAAAGCAGGTGATGCGGGTTTCTACACCAAAAATAAAATACCTAGATTACTGCTAACGAAGTCAGCGGCAAGTAGGGTCGATCTCCACAGGGAGGCTTAGTTGCTATTTATCTGTCTAGTTGGTCTGTCTAGGGTGTCACAGAAATAGGGGTTTTGAATTGATTTAACTAACTAGAGACTAAGCGTGGGAAATGAATAAGAGAATTAACAGCAAGAGAAAAGGGAGTATGCTAGGAGTCGGTCCACCGTGGCAGCTATCAGATCTTACTATCGGGAATATTAAGGCGATTAGACTATTGATAAGAAGAGCTACGGTCGTCACCTTTCGGTCCTTAAACCGCCCTAGAGTGTAAACAGCTTAACTTTCGCCCTCACTGCAATACCCTATTGTAATTAAGTAAGCCTTCCCTTCCAATCTTTCGATCTAGGTCGGGGTTGACTAAGTTTATTGGTCTCCTGCATGCATTCATTCGACCGGATAACAGTTAAATTGCCTAATACAATTCTTATCGCAGGGCTAATCTATTTAATACAGTTAAAGCATTGCTACCACGGCTTCCCTAATCCTAACATACTAAGGGAAATTAGCTAGACATGGAATTAATAAGAACAATAAATAAAAAGGGAGAGGGAATAATAAACATTAAATAAAAAGAGAGAAAAGAAGAAAGAATTACTGAATTAAAGAGATCCGAGAAATGAACGGGAATAAAAGTAACAAAGTGTATAGAGAAAAGAGAAGAGCAACGTGATCCTTGGATGATTACAAATGACATCCCTAACTCCTATTTATAAAAAAATAGGAGTAGGATTAAACCTAATGACGGAAAATAACTAAAAAGCCCGGCCCCGTCAAAGATAGCCACTCGATCGACCACTTAAATCACTCGATCGAGTGAACTTGACTTTCGAAGCACTCGATCGACCTAGAATAGTGCTCGATCGAGTAAGGCTATAAAGGAACTGGTCGATCGACTTAGCAAATAGCTCGATCGACTAATTATTGCACCTAGAACCACTCGATCGAGTAATAAATCACTCGATCAAGTGAAACTTGACTTCAAAGACTTATAATTCTCGTTAATTTGGCCTTAACTTGTCCTTTTAGCGCCCGAAACACCTTCACGCATCCCAAGACAGCAATATTCTCCGCTCCAAATCGTCTCTTCCTCCAAATGCATGCTAAACGGACGGTAAATGACTTGATTTATTTGCTTTCGGTCCATTCCGTAAATAAGACAAAATAACCCAAAGTAGCATATTCGGGGCATTTCGTAGCATAAAACCACGATAAAAGCATAGAAATACGTGCATAAAATAGGCTAAAAAGACTATATAAAATGCACGTATCAAATCTCCCCAAACCAAACCTTTACTCGTCCCCGAGTAAACTCAAAACTATACGCTAATGGAACGGAAAAATAACTCAGAGCTAGCTACAAATGCCCACTTAAGCCAATTTAATGCAAGCAAACTAACACTTATAGCTAAGCAGTCAAATGCAAACGAGTTATAGGATGTTTATAATTAAGCTGAACCGTCGACCTTGCAAGACCTTTAAAATCGGACTCTCACGGGTCACTCTTCTCTCATGAAGCAAAGGGTAGGCATATATGTATAAGAGAGAAAGAAAAATAGTCGCTCACCTAGACTACGACCCACATAAACATGCATGCAACTAATATGATAGACAATTCTAGCTACCGTACACACATTCCAACCAAACAAGGTCCTGTCACAGCTGAGGGCTTACAAAAATATGGCAAAGTGAGGCAATGGGTAAGAAAAGGCAAAACATTTATGGGAATGTGGAGGTATAGGTGATCAAGCTAGTACCTAAACAAAACCATATGAGACATATCCATTCTTAAGCAATTATGAATAAAGCACATGCCCTTCATTTGGCATAAAATCTCACCAAACCGAACTAGAAATACTCCTCAAATGATATAAGATAGAATATAGGAGTGAAACCGACTAACAAACAAACATTTTTTTTCTTTTCTATTTTTTCGTTTTTCATTCCTTTTTTTTTTCGAATTCTTTTTTCTTTTCTTCGAATTTTTTTTCTTTTTTTTTTTCTTTTTCACGTCTTTTTTCATCATTCTCCTTTCCTTCATAAATTACCAGCTCCAAATCAATATGATATGAGCCAAGATTTGATACAATAAACAGTATACCGCAGAACAATCTAAACTAGCTTGACAAGGCAGGCTAAATTTGGGATGTAGTTAAGGGTCAACTGGCAAATTTGGCTAATGTGGAGTTTATGGGTAAAAATGAAAGAAAGGGAAATTGTAAGCACCTCCCTGCATGTGACACCAACCACTAACCCGAATGTATGAAGGCAAAAAGCAATTGAATTTCATATACGTGCAAATTGATGATACATGTTATGCAAGGAGTAACTACTCACAATCCTACATGAAACTGGTCATAAATGACACCAGCTTATAAGGCTCTAAAACTCAGAAATTGTAAGTAGGTTGCCAAAAATTCAGGTCAAGTCTATTCGTTCAGCTAAATTAAACATTAACTCGTAAATTATGCAAAAGACAAAGCTAAAAGATAACAGTTTAATGCAAGGCTTAAGCAGAAAGACAAATGCAGTGCAATTTCATCATGGAAATCCACCGTTCCGACTCAACCTATATGCTAAAATAAACGTGAAATTTTTGAAATTTTTAACAATTTTTTTCTCAATTTTTATGGAATTTTAAATTTTTATGAAATAAATAACAATGCAAGCAGAAAATTAAACGTGATTACTGAAATGCAATAAAAACAATATGCAGACACAGATATGGATGCATAACCTCCCCAAACCAAACCGTACAATGCCCCCATTGTACCAAAACATGGAAAGGAAATGCAAACTAAAGGAGGAAAAGAGTAAAAGCGGAAAAACTCACAAAATACGCGAAAATAAGGGACCTCCCCAAACCGACCATGAAATGGGAGGTTGCTAAGGGCCCGGAAAACCGTCTCAGGAAGCTAATCCAAGTCAACAATACTCGATAGCAAGGGATAGTGGCTGATCGAGTGAACTGGGCGTTCAAAAACTGCTCGATCGAAAGGTAACTAGGTCGATCGAGTGGTTTCTCATCCTGCAGGTGGTCGATCGAGTAACATCTTCACTCGATCGAGTGGATTCATCAGCAAAGGTGCTCGATCGAGTAGAAAAACTACTCGATCGAGCGGATCTCAGCGTGTTCCTGCAAAATGCAATAAAAACAGCCCGCAAACTAACAAGACAAGCATACTGAGAAAGTTTATGGTATAAAACCATTTATTACAACTGAAAGTAAATAAAAATGCAAAATAAAATCGCCGGGTTGCCTCCCGGGTAGCGCTAGCTTCAGTCAGGTCCCAGCTCGACCTTCTTTTTCTTCGAGCCCTCTAATTAATCGCAATCAAAACAGCTCAAAGCGCGCAGCAACCTGTCAAATAGCTGCGCATGTGCTACACAACAGCATAAGTAGCACCAAAGTGGAATCAAGAAATAGGAAATGAAATTAAACAACCGTTTGAGTCTAACAAATTTCCTATGTGAGCTCCTAAATTTATCCACAAAATAAAGGAGCGCGGGAGCAATTGTCAATAAGATGGGGCTCCATTTCAGATTAACAGTTTTGAAATGATGAGGACGGTGAAAAATCTTTAAATTAATCGACCACATGAGAGGAGGTATAACTTTAAAAGAAATAGCGCGAGTCAAACGAGGCAAAATACTATTAGAACAAACAATAATAAAATTATAGTTTACTACCTCAGATCGGTCGCACTCAATGACGGAATCATAGGTAAAAGAGTTTATTACCTCTTCCGTGCTAGGAGCAATTACCGTCTCAGCTGCTTCTTCATCAACCTCCTCAGTGGAATCCATCCCGTAGATCGCAGCTTCAAGTGTATCCGACTCGGCTGTGAATAGGGGAGGTTCACCGTAACTTTCATCATCGTCAAACTCGTCATCCAAAATGAACCCAAGTGACGAATTAAAGCTCCCAATGGCCAAATCAGTCGATCGAGCAAAATACTCACTCGATCGACCAACTTCCTCCCGCATCTCACTCGATCGAGTAACAAAATCACTCGATCGAGCACTTCCCTCATGCATGTCACTCGATCGATAAGAAATATTACTCGATCGAGGACTTTTCTTCTGTCTGTGTGACATCCTTGCATACACTCTGGAAATACGATAGAATTTCGTCATCCGAAATATAGAAATCATTTTCAGCATTGGGCAACGCGGGTTCTTCATGGGAAAAACCGCTCTTGGTCAAGCACACCTCTTTTGGTTGCCGAGCAACCAACCCAAAGTGATAACCGAGCAATTTGATCGCAACTCAGCAATTTCGGTGACTTGAGCACCCATATGTCTACCAAATTCCAGAACTAAGGATCTCAGCTCCGTGATTTCTTTTTTCTGTACATCACGAGGATCTTGTTGCGGTGGCCATTGATGGGGTAGATGTGGCGGCACAACTACGGCTGCATTGTGCTTAGCAGGACCACATCCCCAAGACTTCTTCCTTTCCCAACTAGCAGGTTTCTCAGCTTGGGCTTCGAACTGAGCAATTAGTCGGGAGACAGATGTCATCTTGGCAAGAGGGAACGAAGGTACTCAAGCCTTCCCTTCGATAATCTCCCTCAGTAGCCTGTCTAATAAACCTGTGAGCCTATCAAAACAGCACTAAAGAAAAAGATAAGAACAGCCTCAAGGTACTTAGTCTTCCCTTGAGGCGA
Source organism: Silene latifolia (assembly GCF_048544455.1). Lineage (NCBI taxonomy): Eukaryota > Viridiplantae > Streptophyta > Magnoliopsida > Caryophyllales > Caryophyllaceae > Silene > Silene latifolia. The sequence continues at coordinate 12,397,546 of NC_133534.1, forward strand.
AAGGACAACAAAATGAAACAGATAAAAAGCGTCGCCTCCCCGGCAACGGCGCCAAATTTTGATGCGGTCGTTTCTACACCAAAAATAAAATACCTAGATTACTGCTAACGAAGTCAGCGACAAGTAGGGTCGATCTCCACAGGGAGGCTTAGTTGCTATTTATCTGTCTAGTTGGTCTGTCTAGGGTGTCACAGAAATAGGGGTTTTGAATTGATTTAACTAACTAGAGACTAAGCGTGGGAAATGAATAAGAGAATTAACAGCAAGAGAAAAGGGAGTATGCTAGGAGTCGGTCCACCGTGGCAGCTATCAGATCTTACTATCGGGAATATTAAGGCGATTAGACTATTGATAAGAAGAGCTACGGTCGTCACCTTTCGGTCCTTAAACCGCCCTAGAGTGTAAACAGCTTAACTTTCGCCCTCACTGCAATACCCTATTGTAATTAAGTAAGCCTTCCCTTCCAATCTTTCGATCTAGGTCGGGGTTGACTAAGTTTATTGGTCTCCTGCATGCATTCATTCGACCGGAGAACAGTTAAATTGCCTAATACAATTCTTATCGCAGGGCTAATCTATTTAATACAGTTAAAGCATTGCTACCACGGCTTCCCTAATCCTAACATACTAAGGGAAATTAGCTAGACATGGAATTAATAAGAACAATAAATAAAAAGGGAGAGGGAATAATAAACATTAAATAAAAAGAGAGAAAAGAAGAAAGAATTACTGAATTAAAGAGATCCGGAAATGAACAGGAATAAAAGTAACAGTGTATAGAGAAAAGAGAAGAGCAACGTGATCCTTGGATGATTACAAATGACATCCCTAACTCCTATTTATAAAAAAATAGGAGTAGGATTAAACCTAATGACGGAAAATAACTAAAAAGCCCAGCCCGTTGGCATACCCACTCGATCGACCACTTAAATCACTCGATCGAGTGAACTTGACTCAGAAACAGCTCGATCGACCTAGAATAGTGCTCGATCGAGTAAGGCTATAAAGGAACTGGTCGATCGACTTAGCAAATAGCTCGATCGACTAATTATTGCACCTAGAACCACTCGATCGAGTAATAAATCACTCGATCAAGTGAAACTTGACTTCAGCAGCTTATAATTCTCGTTAATTTGGCCTTAACTTGTCCTTTTAGCGCCCGAAACACCTTCACGCATCCCAAGACAGCAATATTCTCCGCTCCAAATCGTCTCTTCCTCCAAATGCATGCTAAACGGACGGTAAATGACTTGATTTCGCTGCTTTCTGGTCCATTCCTGTAAATAAGACAAAATAACCCAAAGTAGCATATTCGGGGCATTTCGTAGCATAAAACCACGTTAAAAGCATAGAAATACGTGCATAAACAAAATTTGATGCGGTCGTTTCTACACCAAAAATAAAATACCTAGATTACTGCTAACAGAAGTCAGCGGCAAGTAGGGTCGATCTCCACAGGGAGGCAAAGTTGCTATTTATATGTCTAGTTGGTCTGTCTAGGGTGTCACAGAAATAGGGGTTTTGAATTGATTTAACTAACTAGAGACTAAGCGAGGGAAATGAATAAGAGAATTAACAGCAAGAGAAAAGGGAGTATGCTAGGAGTCGGTCCACCGTGGCAGCTATCAGATCTTACTATCGGGAATATTAAGGCGATTAGACTATTGATAAGAAGAGCTACGGTCGTCACCTTTCGGTCCTTAAACCGCCCTAGAGTGTAAACAGCTTAACTTTTGCCCTCACTGCAATACCCTATTGTAATTAAGTAAGCCTTCCCTTCCAATCTTTCGATCTAGGTCGGGGTTGACTAAGTTTATTGGTCTCCTGCATGCATTCATTCGACCGGATAACAGTTAAATTGCCTAATACAATTCTTATCGCAGGGCTAATCTATTTAATACAGTTAAAGCATTGCTACCACGGCTTCCCTAATCCTAACATACTAAGGGAAATTAGCTAGACATGGAATTAATAAGAACAATAAATAAAAAGGGAGAGGGAATAATAAACATTAAATAAAAAGAGAGAAAAGAAGAAAGAATTCTTGAATTAAAGAGATCTGGAAATGAACAGGAATAAAAGTAACAGTGTATAGAGAAAAGAGAAGAGCAACGTGATCCTTGGATGATTACAAATGACATCCCTAACTCCTATTTATAAAAAAATAGGAGTAGGATTAAACCTAATGACGGAAAATAACTAAAAAGCCCGGCCGTCAAAGATAGCCACTCGATCGACCACTTAAATCACTCGATCGAGTGAACTTGACTCAGAAACAGCTCGATCGACCTAGAATAGTGCTCGATCGAGTAAGGCTATAAAGGAACTGGTCGATCAACTTAGCAAATAGCTCGATCGAGTAATTATTGCACCTAGAACCACTCGATCGAGTAATAAATCACTCGATCAAGTGAAACTTGACTTCAACTTGACTTATAATTCTCGTTAATTTGGCCTTAACTTGTCCTTTTAGCGCCCGAAACACCTTCACGCATCGCAAGACAGCAATATTCTCCGCTCCAAATCGTCTCTTCCTCCAAATGCATGCTAAACGGACGGTAAATGACTTGATTTTTTGCTTTTCTGGTCCATTCTGTAAATAAGACAAAATAACCCAAAGTAGCATATTCGGGGCATTTCGTAGCATAAAACCACGATAAAAGCATAGAAGTACGTGCATAAAATAGGCTAAAAAGACTATATAAAATGCACGTATCAGCAGGGTCATTTACTGACTCAAAATGAGAAGAATCCAAATGAGACGGTACATCTGATAGAATTGAGAAGAGGTCTTTCTTATGAGGGACCAGAAAATGTAAATCGATCCAGGAAGTCAGAATCGTGGTGAGGCAGTGTTGTTGTTAAGAGAAAAGGGCTAACGACAAAGGAATTACTCGATCGACTGAAATCTGGTGTTCGATCGAGTAGAACTGAAGATGAAAGTCCTCGATCGAGTGGTTTTTCCACTCGTTCGAGTGAACAGGAAGAACAGGTTTGTCGATCGAGTAGTTTATCTACTCGATCGAGTGAAGCAGAAAGTGGAGTTGGTCGATCGAGTGGAAATTTTACTCGATCGACTGACATTGATGAAGGAACTGCTCGATCGAGTGAGCAAATGAGTCGATCGAGTACTATTGATGACGGGAAGCTTATTCGAGAGCCTGTTAGTGCTCGTGTAAGCGATATATCACCGGAAAGACCTCGTTCGAGAGGTAAGAAGCGTCCAAAGGATACTGAACTTGCTCCGGAAGACACTTTGGAAGAGAGAAACAAAGGACTCGAGATACCTATCACGGTTCCTTTCCCGAGGAAGCTGCAAAACACGAAAGCTAATCAACAATTCGGCAAATTTGTCGAACTTCTGAAAAGCTTGGAAGTCTTTGTGCCTTTTCGAGTTCTTTGACAAAGGTACCCTCTTATTTAAAATTTATGAAAGAAATTTTGAGTCGTAAGAGGAATATTAATGACAGTGAGACCGTAGCTTTGACTGAGGTAGGGTCAGCCCTATTTCAAAATAAGTTACCTCCTAAGCAGTCAGACCCGGGTAGTTTTTCGATCCCTTGTCATATCGGCATGCATTTGGTTGATAACGCGCTATGCGATTTAGGCGCTAGCGTAAGTGTCTAATTACCTTTGTCTCTGGCTAAGAGACTCGGTTTGACAAAGCTGAGTTGCACCAACATGACTGTTCAGATGCCGACCGTAGTTTATCACGGCCACTAGGTGTAGTAGAAGACGTACCTGTTCAGATCGGGAAATTATTTATTCCCGTAGATTTTTTGTCTTGGAAATCCCCGAAGATGCACACACACCTATTATTTTAGGGAGACCATTTTTATCTACTGCCCGTGCAGTAATAGACGTCGGGGGTAAGACTTTGACCTTTCAGGTAGGGGATAAAGAGCTGATTTTCCATCAGTCTAAGTCCCGGAGGGCTCCCATGCAAGCTCAGCCTTGCAATGCCCTCTCTTCTATTGTTCCTATTATTGACACTCCAGATGAAAATTTGGAGAAATGTGCTGCTATTGTTAACCCTCCGCCTCAGACTGAGAGCAATAAGGAGGAAAGTTCGTCTGTTTTCCTTGCTGTAGGTACAGATGAAAGCAAAGGAGTTGTCAAAGGACATGGTGCAATCATTATCAATCAAACTGGAGATGTTGACGCTAAAGCTGGTGATAAAGGAGCAAGGACGAGGAAGGTTCACGCTTATGTGGATGTGAACTACTCCCCTCCTACCGTTTCAAGTGATTACTCATGCTCATGGAAGTTGAAGAGGACAGTCAATGTTGCTGAGGTGACGTCCTCCAGTCAGAAGCCCACCAAGGGGCTACTGAAATTTGATGGGAATTAAACGGGGAAATGGCCCGTGTAACACTTTGTAATAGATAATTTTTTATTTTCCTTTGAATTTATTTTATTGCGTTTTTAATTAGGACAATTATTTTTAGACAGTTTTTAGCATAAACGTAAGACTATAGACTGTGCTTTTGCGTATTTGGTATTTTGGGAAATTTTTGGATGTGTTTTTTATGCAGGTTTGGGGAAGTTTCACGCATCCCGAGGAGGAAATGACGAAAATTAAAGAGTTTACACGAGAAAAGAGCTCGATCGAGTACTTTTTGTACTCGATCGAGTAAACATATGGTCGATCGAGCAGTTTTACAAGTCGATCGAGTAAAGCAAAATGAGGGATTGGTCGATCGAGTAAAATTTTACTCGACCAAGCAGCTGGACCACAAAAGTGCTCGATCGAGCGGTTTAAAACCACTCGATCGAGTGAAATGAACAGTGTACAGGGAGTTTTTCGCCTTAAACTCTTATGTTTTTGTTCTAACTTTCATTTCATCCCATTTTTCGTCTAACAAAACCCTAATTGCGATTTAAACTCCCCCAAATCCCCATTTTCTTGCCCAAATCACCAAACCCGCCTCCTACATTTCATTGTTTGCATATTGATCTTCAAAAGACCCTTAAATTCACCCTTATTTGTGTTCATTTTCGCGGTTTTAAAAGGGTTTTCGGGTTTTTCGACTGAAAATCCGCCATTGTTGCTTGTTTATTTGAGGATTAATTGCAATTGTAGGATCAATCTCATCAAGTAAGCATTTCCTTCACCTTCTTTGTTTTTTGATTTCGATTAATTGGAATTTTATGAGAAAAATCGATTTAGGGTTTGAATATCCATGTTTAGTCGAATTCTTTTCGACTTGTCTGTGTTTATTACCCTTGCTTAGCTTACTTGATGATCATAATTCCCCTTCCTCGCTGTCTTGCATGCTTAATTCGAAATTCACCTGATTTTTGTGGTTTGGTTCAGAACAGTCGAGTTTTTCGACTGTCACTTGGGTTATTGCTGCTGTATGTTGCCTTGTTAGCATCTTTGTTGCGATTTTGCTGCTGGTTGTTAACTGAAATCGCACTCCCATCGATGCTTAGCCATGTTTTCACTGAACCTTTGCACATAAACTGCGATTAGGGTTGTTTAAGTCGAATTTTTTTGACTGTCAGACGGGTTCATATGCTTTCATGCTTTACTTAACTTCAATCAGTGTTTACTGCTATCCCGTCCCCTACTGCTGCTTACATGCTGAATTTCGAAATTTTTGAGGATCATTGGGAATTATTTGCAGTAAAGTCGAATTTTTCGACTGATAGGGCATTCACATGCTGTCACATGCTGGTTTTACGTGTTGTTTTAGCCACGGTTAGCAGCTATTTTCTTATCATGCCCTTTTCCTTGCCACAGGATGGAGTCTAGTACTTTGCCTACTACCAGTACCACCTCCAGTCCGTTCTTGAGTGAGTCAGTGGCCCCTGCTGTTGCCACTACCTCCACCTTAGTCACCACTGCAGCCCCAGTTTTCCTTGTTTCAGCTGCAGGGACGGTCTTTGCTCCAGCTAGCTCAGCTGGAAGCCCAGTTCAGGCTGCCACTTCCACTACGGTCACCACCACAGCTAGCACTGCTGCTAGTTCCTCTTCAGTGGTGGCCCCAGCAGCCACTACATGTACACCAGCCTCTACTTCTGCACCTATGGCGGACTCACCTGCGGTTGCAGCTGCCTTCAGAGCTGCTTTGGTTCCTTACACAGTCCGAGAGCGGGTCGCTGCCTTGCGCTCCAGAGACCGAGGCCGGGGTCGTAGGCAGTCTTGAGCTACGCCAGCTCCTGTTGCCTCTACTCCCGCTCCTAGCACTTCCACAGCTGCTGCTTCGGCTTCTACTTCAGCTGCCGCTCCGTCTACTTCTGAGACAGTTACAGTCCGAGGGGACACTTCCCTCGACTCCCACCTAGACTACCAACAGGTATTATTCGTCAACGCTTTCCATCGTACGAAATTCTTTAGCTTGGTCAAGTGTGTACATGTGCCTTCCCGATTTTTGGATAAATCGGGATTAGAGAAACTCGGTATTTACGAGTCAGTCTGTACTTTACTACGGGGCACGGGGATGCCTGACCTCATTACCATGAGGGGCCGTACCTTCTTAGAGCTGAGCCTTGAGTTTCTCAGCTCTTTTACCTTCTCCTCAAGGGCATACGATCGACCCCGACGTTTGTCGTCTCCTTCCGGTTGTTTAACTTAGGACTTTTCCGATGCCTCTAGCGGAGTTTGGTAGGTTACTTGACCTTACCTCCTCGGGTGTGACGTCGGACTCGAGGAAGGTTTATCGTCGAGGTTTGGCGGTGCCGGCCCGGACACCGTTTCCGGGAGCGTAAGCTCCACCAGTCCACCATCCCCCGTTCGTTGTTTTCTTAGACGATGGGGAGCTCTATTTTCGGCCGAAAGGAGCCGAACAACACTACCAACACCGAACTCTCCATCCTGGGCGGTTTTCTGAACGTCGACTGTGAAGGTCCTTTTACCTTCAACATTGCCTACCTCACCGCCCAGTACCTCCACGGCCAGGGGAAGAAGGAGGCGGGAACCATTGCCTGCGGTGGCATAGCCACCATTCTTGCCCATCGCCTTTTCCCCACCTGGCCACGTGACTTGCAGTACCTCGAGTGGGAGACGTCACTGAGTCTGGCTGCCATGCTCGCTCAACATTAGCTTACCCCGTGTAACACCCCGTAATTTCGGACCGTTAATATATTGCGGAAGTAATTTATTAATCAAGTAAAATTTGATATTAATGTATTTGAAGTAATAATAATTCAAAGAAATATAATTTTATTATATTTTGAAGTAAAGTATTTATTTTGATAGTTTCGAAACGTTTAAAAATAGTTTAAACCATGTAAAAACTTTTTATTTCGAAATAAGGGCATATCGGGGAAAAATGACAACTCTATTGAAAATTGGGCAAACGATTTTGGAAATGGGTCATATGAATACTCAATTTTCTTGTAATCTCGTGTTTAAGAACTTTGGTCTTGTCGGAATTTGCATTTGACAAACGGTTCTAATTATTATCGAAACGAGCCAAAACCGACTCGTAAAATCCCGACTAAAACCCGCTCCCTTCCTTTTTTCCTTTCCTTTTCCCGCGGCACCTCCTTTCCCCTTCCTTTTTCTGATTTTTCTTTTCCTTCTTCATTCTCTTGAACCTTCTACCAAAAACCACCATTTTCATCTTAATCCAAGCTAAATTCATCATAATTTATTCGTTTCTTGTCGGATTTTCGCATAATTTATATTTCCGGAATCCTCTCTTCGAGATCTACAACCTAGTATGTTTTAATTTCAGTTTTCATTAAGTTGTTTTAAGACGATTTTGGGCAAATTTCGGTTTTTTATACTTATTATTGTGTTTTTATTGTTTATTTAGGTGAAGAATTGGAAGACGAGTTTGGGGACTCGTATATTGTTGAAGATAGTGGTTAGTTGCGTGTTAGGGTTTGGTATTCAAGGTTCTAATTGGTCATTTTCTAGCTTAAGGTAACATATTTCGAGTTACTCGACGAATAATCGTCACATTCCTTGCTTTTTGTATGTTTTTGTGATTTTTGTTTGAGTAGTTAATTTTCACATGATAAAATGGGTTGCATGCATGTCTTTTGTTAATTTAAATTCTCATAATAGTATAGAAATAGAATGGGAACGATTAAGTAATGCTTAAAACGGAGTTAAAATGAACAAAAACGGAAAAATGGAGGAGTGGGGGTGGCGGCGGCGAGCCGGCAGCCCGTGCGAGCCCACGGCAGGCCCATGGCTGGCCCGGGTCAGCCCGTTGCTTGTTTCGCGGTTTTCATGCAATATTTATCATTTCGGGTTCATTAATGTTATAGTTAGTATAAGTTACATATGAGTACACTTTTGAATTGAATCATATTAGTAGTAAAAATTATGTTAATGGTAAAAATTATGTTTATATTGGTAGTTGCACATGTTAGGGTAGATTATAAAATGAAATTGTAATGATTAGGCTCAAAATGAATTTTATAGCGATAATTGTAATGTTTTGATGATTGTGCCGAAAACTGAGCCTTAGTCCCTTTGACTGATTCGATGTCAGTTAATTGAGTGATTGGTCACCGCAATTTAACCGCACTGTCGCAGTGGGGGTTGCGGGTAAAAATTCGGTTGGATGAAATTTTATATGAATTGGATAATCGGCCTTTTTCTTGTTTTAGGCCATTTATCAAGCTTTTAGTTCACATGTATAGTTGGTTGAATTTAATAGTTTCTTATATTGTAGAAACGGCCCTAGATTCCCTGAAGCCTTTAATATTGTTAATATTGCTAGAATTGGTATTGAATACTTCTTGCAGGTTGTTGTGTTTGTCATAGATAGGTCTTTATAGTCTCTGACGAGTATATGTTCACTGCTTAATAGCCTTTGTGTTCCTGACTTGGTGGGTTTATATCTAAGTTGGGGCATGACCTCGTTACTTATTTTGATAGTAAGTGGTCAGCTTAAGTACTAGCCAACCCTTTGGTGGACTCCTTAGGGTACTCACTTTGTTTTAGAAAAATTGTGGGTCTTGGGTGCGGTGATGTGTATCCGCATGTCTAGGTCTGCGCAGATTTTAGGCTAGGGTTGTGTTGTGTCTTGGCCATGATTTGATAGAACCTCTGAGCCAAGATACCGGTTTGATTACCTTCCCTACCTCGTGGTATAGACTCGAGTTACAGAGTGTCTATTGACGGTGCTAAGAACTTATGCCTGTCTTTGATATATTGCCCTTTCTTGTATGGTGATTTTATGAATTGTAATAGGTGAGATGTAAGCCGGTTACAATTGATAAAGTTTGGATTACTATTTGTAATATGTTTCACATGATAGTTTAATTTGGTCAGTTTAGGGGTCATAGGTTAGAATACTTGATAATTAAATTGTTTATCATATTGTTTACATGTTACATTAAATATGACGTTTCGTGGCTGGGAGGACTCGAAGTTACTCCCCACTGAATTGTGGCTTTCGTGTTTGTATTAAATGCGATTGACAGGTTGAAGATGATTAGATGGGGTATACAGACGAGCTAGTGAGCAAAAGGACCTTGGACCTTGTTTGGCTAGTTTTTGTAGAAACCTTTTAACTTTTGGTTGTGTATATATTTTGAAGGGACATATGTCTCCCTCTTTGATTTTGGTTTGTATCATTATATTTTCTTATCGTTAGCTATGGCATGTAAATTAGTTGTTAGCTTTTGCAGGTTTTGACACTCTTCTCTCGGAATTGTTTGTGAATGGTTTAGGAAAGTTTTAAAAATTACAGGTTTTGTCTAGTTGAACCAATTACAAACATATCCTGTCAGTTTTTCTGTAGATTTTACGGGTTTATTTAACGCTAATTATGAGGGTGTCACAGTTGGTATCAGAGCTTGTTGCTCCCGACGCACGTTTGTGCACCCCACTTAAAATCACTTGACCTTTAAATAATAAACTAGAGAGATGGGTAGGATGGGTAGATTTAGGATTTTATGTGGTAGGATGTTTGTGATTGCTAATTGTTAGGTACTAATTAATTTTCTCTTTTGTAAGATGGCTCCGCCAAGAAGAATTGATGATGCTCTTTTACTAGTTCTTACTCAAATTCTCCAAAACCAACAAAATCAGCAGAATCAACAAGCTCCTCCTCCTCCGCCTCCTGAGGGTACTCCAGGCACCTATACTTGGGTGGCTAATCAATTAACCCGAATCAACACTCCCACTTATGGTGGAGAGATTGATCCAGTTGCTCTTACAGGGTGGTTTCGGGAGTTAGAGAAAAGCTTCACGTTGTATGATGTTAAGGTGGAACATAAGGTGAAGCTGGCATCTCACTTCCTAGTACGAGAAGCAGATCGATGGTGGTCCATGACTGGGCCTACCGTTTCATCTGTACCAGGATTTGACTGGGAACGTTTCAAGGAATTAGTGGAGGCCCGATTCTATCCGCAAGAACTTAAGCAGCAGAAGTTGAAAGGATTCATGGAATTAAAGCAAGGAAGCCTTCCTGTTCAGACCTTCACTGATAAATTCAACGAGTTGGCTCATTATGCAACTAGATTGGTGAAGGATGACAATGAAAAAGCCTTCTTTTATCTTGAAAAGCTCTCTCCTAAAATCAAAAGCATCGTTCGCCGAGACTCCACTAGCTTTGTTTCAATTTACAACGATGCTTTATGGGCTGAAAATTCCCTGAAAGACATTTAAAATGAAGCTCGTGCAACCAGTTCTAATCTTGGCAAGAGGCCTTTATATCCATCTTCTAGGCCCTTTACTCCTTCACCTAGGTTCACCTCTTCTCCCTCTGACCCAAACAAGAGGAGATTTGTTTCTACTGTGCAAGCTAACCGGGGTGGTCAATCTTCAGCTCTTAACGACAATAAAGGTACTAAAGACCGAATGTGCTATAACTGTAAGAAACCAGCACATCCTGGTAAATGCTTCGTTGATCCTATTATATGCTTTTCATGCAAAAAATCGGGCCACAGGGCCAATGTTTGCCCGGAGAAGAAGGTGACGACTCCTACTACTCCTGCCGCCCCAGTGAGGCCAGTGAGGCCGAAGGGCCGGATTTTTGTCATGAGCCGAGCAGAAGCTGAGGCACATCCTGATATCATTACTGGTACATTTTCTATTTTTGATGTTCCTTGTTTGGTACTATTTGATATGGGTGCCTCTTTATCTTTTATTTCAATAAAACTCTCCGATAAATTATCACTTGAATCATCACAAGAAGAAAGCACATCTATATCCTTACCCTCTGGTGATGTCTTTTCCTGTTCTAAAATCTATCCTGAAGTCCCTATTTCTATTACGAGATCTATATTTCCAGCAAATCTTTTCCAATTTCCGCTTGAAGAATTTGATGTCATTTTGGGCATGGATTGGTTACATACTTATCATGCTCGATTTGAATGTCGAGATCAGAAAATAATTCTTACAAGCCCTTCAGGTCACCGTGTGTCTTATCAAATGGTTAAAAGACAAACCAGTACGAAATTAATTTCTGCTATGAAGTTTGTCAATGTGATGAAAAAGGGTCATCAAGCCTTCTTGTGTATGGTGACTCCTTCTGATTCTTCCTCTCTGCCTCCTAAAGAGAACATTCCCTGTAGTATGTTAATTTCCCGATGTTTTTCCTGATGAGCTACCGGGAATTCCTCCTTGAAAGGGAAGTTGAATTTACTATTGATCTTATTCCTGATACCGGCCCTATTGCTAAAGCTCCTTATAGGCTGGCACCGTCTGAAATGAAAGAGCTGAAGACTCAGCTGGATGATTTGATTGTCAAAGGTTTTATCCGACCTAGCTCTTCACCTTGGGGTGCTCCTGTTCTCTTTGTAAGAAAGAAGGATGGATCTATGCGATTATGCATAGATTATCGTGAGCTTAACCGGGTTACTATTAAGAATAAATATCCTCTTCCTAGAATTGATGATCTTTTCGACCAACTCCGTAGTGCTTCTACTTTTTCTAAAATTGATCTTCGTTCGGGCTATCATCAAATTCCAGTCCGAGAAGCTGATATTCTTAAAACCGCCTTCAGTACGAGATATGGTCATTTCGAGTTTATGGTGATGCCATTCGGTTTGACCAATGCTCCAGCAGTATTCATGGATCAGATAAACCGTACTTTCAGAGAACACCTCGACAAATGCGTTGTAGTGTTCATTGATGACATCTTGATCTATTCTAAATCTGAAGAAGAACATGCCAAACACCTTCGTGCTATTTAAGAGATTTTGCGCCGTGAAAAATGGTATGCTAAATTCTCTAAATGTGAATTCTGGTTATCTAAAGTGACCTTCCTTGGGCATGTCATTTCTAAAGAGGGCGTTATGGTAGATCCTGCCAAAATTGAAGCCGTTGTTGATTGGAAAAGTCCGACCAATGTTTCTGAAATCCGTAGTTTCCTTGGCTTGGCGGGTTACTATCGGCGATTTGTGAAGGATTTTTCAAAGATTGCTAGTCCGATGACTCAGTTGCTGAAGAAAGAGTCTAAATTTGTGTGGTTTGAAGAGTGTGAAAATGCCTTCCAGGAATTGAAAAAGAGGTTGACTACCGCTCCGGTGTTGACCTTACCTGAAGAAGGAGTGGACTTTGATGTTTACTGCGATGCTTCTAAGCATGGTATAGGTTGTGTCTTGATGCAAAAAGGGAAAGTTATTGCGTATGCCTCTCGACAGCTTAGAGTTCATGAAGTTAACTACCCGACTCATGATCTTGAATTAGCTGCGGTGGTGCATGCTTTAAAGATTTGGAGACACTACCTTATTGGAGTCCATTGCAACATCTACCTCGACCACCAAAAGCCTGAAATATCTCTTTACCCAAAAAGAGCTGAACATGAGACAAAGAAGATGGTTAGAATTGGTGAATGACTATGATGCCGATCTAATTTATCACGAAAGAAAAGCTAATGTGGTGGCTGATGCTCTTAGCAGAAAATCCTGTCATTCTTTGAATTCTTTTCAGGAATTACCTCTTGAACTTGCTTTAGAACTTCAAAAATTAGGAGTAAGCCTTGTAAAAAGGGGCTCTCATCATCTTGATGCCATGTCAGCCGAACCTGACTTCTACCGTGAGATCCGTGCTTGTCTTCCTGATGATCCTACTTTCAAATCCATTCAAGCTAAAATTCAACTTGGGCAAGCTAAGGATTGTAAGATTGATGATGATGGGTATCTTCGTTATCATGGTAGAATTTATGTTCCGAGTGCAGCCGATTTGAGAAAAAGAATTCTTGATGAAGCACACCTCTCTCCTTACTCCATTCATCCGGGAGGTACCAAAATGTACAAAGATTTGAGATTGCAATTCTGGTGGCCTAGGATGAAGATTGAAGTTATGGAGTATGTCAGTAAATGCCTCACCTGCCAGAAAGTAAAGGTAGAGCATCAAAAGCCCGGGGGTTTGCTTCAACCCTTGGATGTTCCTCTTTGGAAATGGGAGTCTATTTCCATGGATTTCGTAATGGCTTTACCCAGGACTTCCACAGGGAAGAATGTTGTTTGGGTGATTGTGGACCGATTGACTAAGTGTGCTCGGTTTATTCCTATCAAAGAAACCTGGAGTTTAGAAGTTCTAGCTCGTGTCTATGTGGATGAGATAGTGCGCTATCATGGGGTTCCTAAAGATATAGTTTCAGATCGGGATCCTCGATTTTGTTCTCGTTTCTGGACTGCATTACAGGAGGCCTTGGGTAGTAAACTATTAATGAGCACTGCTTTTCACGCCGCCACTGATGGTCAGACTGAGAGAACAATTCAAACTTTAGAGGATCTTCTTCGTGCATGTGCTTTAGATTTCCAAACTTCTTGGGAGAAATGTTTACCTCTGGTTGAATTCTCTTACAACAATAGCTATCAAGCCTCCATTAAAATGGCACCATATGAAGCTCTGTACGGTAGAAAATGCCGTACTCAAGTCTGTTGGGATCAAACCCAAAATGTTCCAATGTTAGGACCTGATTTGGTGACCGAGTCCATTGAACAAGTTAAGATCATTCGGGAGCGGATGAAGGCCGCTCAGGACCGTCAAAAATCATATGCTGATGTCCGTCGTCGACCACTTTCCTTTGAGGTTGATGATCAAGTATTCCTTAAAGTGTCACCTATGAAAGGGGTGAAACGGTTTGGCATTAAAGGGAAGCTGAGTCCTAAATATATTGGACCTTTCCGGGTGATTGAAAAGATTGGTCCTGCTGCTTACCGTTTAGAATTGCCCCCAAATCTAAGCAAGGTTCACAATGTCTTCCATGTTTCTCAATTGAGGAAGTACATTAGTGACCCTAGCCATATCATCCAAGAAGAGATTCTTGAATTGGAGCCTAACTTGGCGGTTGAAGAAAGGCCAATTCGGATTCTTGAAAAAGCCAACAAGCAACTTAGGAGCAAAGTTGTACCTCTAGTCCGTGTTCTTTGGCGTTGTGGAAATGTCGAAGAAGAGACTTGGGAGACTGAAGCTTCTATGTTAGCTAAATATCCTGAATTATTCTCGTAAGGTATTCCTTTTCTTACTCTTTTTCCGAGTTACTAAGCCGTGTTTAATCATAATTAGTAAAGATATTATTCTTATTAGAGAACTTTAAACTAAAAGTTTGAAAATGATTTTATGATTTTCAATGGTTTTAACATTAGTGAATGTTAAATCTCGTTGTTGGAGACGTCCCAATAATGGGTTTTCTCATTTATTGGTGTAGAAATATTTTTATATCTTGATATGAATGTGGATGTTCTTGTCTGATCAACAAGAGTATCACCGTTTCATTGAAAAGATACCTATATTTTTCTTATCATTATATTATTAAGATGTTGTATACTATAATTTCTCCTTCTAAGTTTTGAAGACGAAACTTTTTAAAAGGAGGGGTGATTGTAACACCCCGTAATTTCGGACCGTTAATATATTGCGGAAGTAATTTATTAATCAAGTAAAATATGATATTAATGTATTTGAAGTAATAATAATTCAAAGAAATATAATTTTATTATATTTTGAAGTAAAGTATTTATTTTGATAATTTCGAAACGTTTAAAAATAGTTTAAACCATGTAAAAACTTTTTATTTCGAAATAAGGGCATATCGGGGAAAAATGACAACTCTATTGAAAATTGGGCAAACGATTTTGGAAATGGGTCATATGAATACTCAATTTTCTTGTAATCTCGTGTTTAACAACTTTGGTCTTGTCGGAATTTGCATTTGACAAACGGTTCTAATTATTATCGAAACGAGCCAAAACCTACTCGTAAAATCCCGACTAAAACCCGCTCCCTTCCTTTTTTCCTTTCCTTTTCCCGCGGCACCTCCTTTCCCCTTCCTTTTTCTGATTTTTCTTTTCCTTCTTCATTCTCTTGAACATTCTACCAAAAACCACCATTTTCATCTTAATCCAAGCTAAATTCATCATAATTTATTCGTTTCTTGTCGGATTTTCGCATAATTTATATTTCCGGAATCCTCTCTTCGAGATCTACAACCTAGTATGTTTTAATTTCAGTTTTCATTAAGTTGTTTTAAGACGATTTTAGGCAAATTTCGGTTTTTTATACTTATTATTGTGTTTTTATTGTTTATTTAGGTGAAGAATTGGAAGACGAGTTTGGGGACTTGTATATTGTTGAAGATAGTGGTTAGTTGCGTGTTAGGGTTTGGTATTCAAGGTGCTAATTGCTCATTTTCTAGCTTAAGGTAACATATTTCGAGTTACTCGACGAATAATCGTCACATTCCTTGCTTTTTGTATATTTTTGTGATTTTTGTTTGAGTAGTTAATTTTCACATGATAAAATGGGTTGCATGCATGTCTTTTGTTAGTTTAAATTCTCATAATAGTATAGAAATAGAATGGGAACGATTAAGTAATGCTTAAAACGGAGTTAAAATGAACAAAAACGGAAAAATGGAGGAGTGGGGGTGGCGGCCAGCAGGCCCGTGCAGGCCCACGGCTGGCCCGGGTCAGCCCGTTGCTTGTTTCGCGGTTTTCATGCAATATTTGTCATTTCGGGTTCATTAATGTTATAGTTAGTATAAGTTACATATGAGTACACTTTTGAATTGAATCATATTAGTAGTAAAAATTATGTTAATGGTAAAAATTATGTTTATATTGGTAGTTGCACATGTTAGGGTAGATTATAAAATGAAATTGTAATGATTAGGCTCAAAATGAATTTTATAGCGATAATTGTAATGTTTTGATGATTGTGCGAAAAACCGAGCCTTAGTCCCTTTGATCGATTCGATGTCGATTAATTGAGTGATTGGTCACCGCAATTTAACCCGCACTGTCGCAGGTGCTGGGGCGGGTAAAAATTCGGTTGGATGAAATTTTATATGAATTGGATAATCGGCCTTTTTCTTGTTTTAGGCCATTTATCAAGCTTTTAGTTCACATGTATAGTTGGTTGAATTTAATAGTTTCTTATATTGTAGAAACGGCCCTAGATTCCCTGAAGCCTTTAATATTGTTAATATTGCAAAAATTGGTATTGAATACTTCTTGCAGATTGCTGTGTTTGTCATAGATATGTCTTTATAGTCTCTGACGAGTATATGTTCACTGCTTAATAGCCTTTGTGTTCCTGACTTGGTGGGTTTATATCTAAGTTGGGGCATGACCTCGTTACTTATTTTGATAGTAAGTGGCCAGCTTAAGTACTAGCCAACCCTTTAGTGGACTCCTTAGGGTACTCACTTTGTTTTAGAAAAATTGTGGGTCTTGGGTGCGGTGGTGTGTATCCGCATGTGTAGGTCTGCGCAGATTTTAGGCTAGGGTTGTGTTGTGTCTTGGCCATGATTTGATAGAACCTCTGAGCTAAGATACCGGTTCGATTACCTTCCCTACCTCGTGGTATAGACTCGAGTTACAGAGTGTCTATTGACGGTGCTAAAAACTTATGCCTGTCTTTGATATATTGCCCTTTCTTGTATGGTGATTTTATGAATTGTAATAGGTAAGATGTAAGCCGGTTACAATTGATAAAGTTTGGATTACTATTTGTAATATGTTTCACATGATAGTTTAATTTGGTCAGTTTAGGGGTCATAGGTTAGAATACTTGATAATTAAATTGTTTATCATATTGTTTACATGTTACATTACATGTTACATTAAATATGATGTTTCGTGGCTGGGAGGACTCGAAGTTACTCCCCGCTGAATTGTGGCTTTCGTGTTTGTATTAAATGCGATTGACAGGTTGAAGATGATTAGATGGGGTATACAGACGAGGTAGTGAGCAAAAGGACCTTGGACCTTGTTTGGCTAGTTTTTGTAGAAACCTTTTAACTTTTGGTTGTGTATATATTTTGAAGGGACATATGTCTCCCTCTTTGATTTTGGTTTGTATCATTATATTTTCTTATCGTTAGCTATGGCATGTAAATTAGTTGTTAGCTTTTGCAGGTTTTGACACTCTTCTCTCGGAATTGTTTGTGAATGGTTTAGGAAAGTTTTAAAAATTACAGGTTTTGTCTAGTTGAACCAATTACAAACATATCCTGTCAGTTTTTCTGTAGATTTTACGGGTTTATTTAACGCTAATTTTGAGGGTGTCACACCCCGAACTACCAGACTTGGAAGATTGACGGCTCCTTGTCTGTTGACTTACCTTGCGACAGTCTCCCCCGTCTTGAGCCCTTACCTACTGTGGTAAAGGGCCACCGTCTGCCTTCTTTGCCTCTACTTCACCTTCCACTTCGACCATCTCCTGATGCACCCGCCGGCAAGAAGCGGCGAGTTGAGACTGGAGAGGGGTCCACACCTTCAGGGAGTACCCAGCCTTCCACGGCTACTCCCGATCCGACCCCTACTCCCACTACTACTACCACTCCTACTCCTGCTCCACCTCCCACTGACCAGACATAGACTGAGCCGGTCTTCCTGGCTACTTTTAGACCACCTCCTCCCTTTGTAGTGTCCGCGGTCCTGGACCAAGGGGGCGCAGTTTACGGTCTGTTGATTGAGCTTGCAGAGCGTCAGGCTTGTATGGAGAGGGACATGGCTCTTGCCTTACACCCTCTATACGAGTACCACTTGCGGAGACACAGACCGATCCCAGAGGGTTGGCCACACCCTTCCTTCTTCCAGTACCTAGCTGAGGGGTGCCCGGTTTCTGACGAGGACCCAGAAGTGGCGGTGGAGAGAGATCGCGCTGAGGAGCGGAGGAGGAGAGAGGAGGAGAGAGACCCGGAGTACAAGGTGGATGGAGACGACGACGACGACGAGTAGCTACTGGTCTACTCACTTCCCCAGTTTTCTGGCTGGTTTGGGGAAGTTCGTATTTTGTATGTATTGCTTACTCTTTTATTTTGTCTCCTTTATTTATTGCTTTTATTTTATTTATAGGTTGTATATCCCCATTCCCCCATATTTCTGCTGGTGTATGCTGGAGGACAACGAGGGTGTTGTCCATTTTGGTTTGGGGAGGGTATTGCATCCTTTTGAGTCTGCATCTGCATTTGTTTTGCATCCACGTTTATTTTTCAGCCTTGCATTGTTTTATATCATTGAAAAATCCAAAAAAATTGAAAAATTTCAAAAATTCAAAAAAATATTCACGTTTATTTCTCCATATAGGTTGAGTCGGAACGGTAGATTCCCATGATGACAATGCACTATAACTTGTCGTTTTGCTTGAGCCTTGCGCTTTTATTGATAGTTATTAGCTTTGTCATACGCATAGTCTACGAATTACTATTCAAATATAGCTGACTGTTTAGACTTGACCGATAAATTGGCAAACTACTTAAAAATTCTGAGTTTTAGAGCCATAACTGGTGACATTCATGACCAGTTCATTAGGAATTTTGAGTAGTACTCCTTGCATAGCATGTTTGTCTTTTTTGCACATTTATGACATTCAATTTCTCCTCAAATGCACATATTCGGGTTTGTGGTTGGTGTCACATGCAGGGAGGTGTTTGCAAATTCCCCTTTCCTTATACTTTTCACCCATTTAGCTCCAAATTAGCCAAAATTTGTCTTTTTGACCCATTAGCTACATTCCAAATTAAGCCTGCCTAGTCAAGCTAGTTTAGTATGTTCTTTTGTGGTATGAGTTTTTGTCTGCAGTTTGGCCGTATCCCTTTTGTATGGAGTTGTTGGAAAGTTGAGGAGAAGGAGAAAGAAAAGAATAGAAAAATATTGAAAAAAAAAAAGGAGAAAACGTGGAAGAAAAAAAAATGAAAAAGAAAAAAAGGCTGGAACGTGTAAGAAAGAAAAAAAAAAGAGGATGTGAAAATGGAGGAAACAGACGTGCTCCTCTTGTCTGAGTTGAGAAGATGTTCGAAGATGTACAATCGAAAAGTTGTTGTTTTGTTTCAGTTAGTTATTTCAGACGGTGTTTAAAAAAGGAAGTTTGTGACCGTCTGACTCCTCCGTTCTATTCCATATTTTTTTGAGGAGATTGTGTTTGAGTCTAGTGAGTTGTGTGCCAAATGAAGGGCACTTGTACTTAGTCTTTTAGTCAGTTGAGATTCGGATGGTTTCATTATGGTCCTGTTAGGAACTAGTGTAATACCCGTCCTTTCAGAGACCCTTTGACCAGTGTTGACCGGCCTTGGGAGCGGGAATAGTCTTAGAAAGACGTACCTAAGTTTTCTTGGGTTACGAGTTGGGAGTGGTACTCGATAGAGTAGAGGCTACTCGATCGAGTAGCTTAGTTACTCGATCGAGTAAAGGGCTACTCGATCGAGTAGGTTGGGTACTCGATCGAGTATCGAGTTTGCAGCGAGGGTTTTATATCGCGTTTTGTTAAACCCGCAAATCATTTCCGCCTCATTCCTTCCATCCTTTAGTCGCCTCTTTCCCTTCCCTTCACCACAAAACCTCCATGAAAGCCCTTTGAAGGTCCTCGTGCCTTAGGAGAGCGTAGCTTGAGTCGGGTAGCGGTCTTTTGCCGGGTTTCTCCTTATAGGTATGTCATAATCATCATCACTTTTCCCATCGTTGTGATTAGGGTTTGCTTGATAGTAATAGATAGTTGTTTTGCCCTTATAGGCTTTGCTTGGTTGCTGGTTATGACGTGTGTCGGCGCGGATTGGTTGCGGTTGCGTAAAGGTAGGTTCGCCTACTCAGTTTCTGTAGATAGCCTAGTGTGTCGATCGTTGTATCGTTGTTGTTGTGTTGTGATTTCGGTTGTGTGACGGTATGTAGACAATGTTGTGATTGTGATTGTGATTGTTTGTCTGTGGTTCTCGAGATGCGTTCTCGGCTGAGTGGAGTCACTTGCGGAAGCGGCTTCACGCCCTAGTTTCGCCCTTCGTGGAACCCGCCACGGAAGGGGATGTGCACATTAATGGGACAGGGTTATCGCTCGGTATGATGAGCGGGGCTTAGGTGGGAATGGCTGCGGTCCCCCACTGGCAGGGCTGGTCCAGTGGACAGTCGGTGACGGAGTTGGAGTGGAGTACCTGATTGTGATTGATTGTATTGTGTTGGTTTGTTAGTTGTGGTTAACTTGATTGTATCTTATCTCAGTACTGACCTTGTGTGGTTGTCTTGTTTGTTTATGTGTCTGCCGTGATCCCTTATGGTGAGCAGTCTGTCTTAGCAGGTGTTGATGTGGTTGCTAGCTGTAGTCCGGGCAGGGATGAGTCGCCACGAGATTTAATAGTTATAGCAAGTAGTCCTTGAGTTGTATCTTTTATGTTATTAATTGGATAAATGGCTTGTAAAGTAACTTAATAGTTCTTTTATCGACATTTGATTATTACTATCCTCGGGCAACCGAGATGGTAACGCCTTTATATGCTAAGGAAGGCCTAGTTAAGGCTCCTCTGTATATGGGGGTGTTACAACTAGCTTGACGCTTTTACCTCCACATTTCCATACCATGTTTTGCCTTTTTCTTACCTGAACCTCACTATTCCCAAATCATTTGCAAACCCTCGGCTGTGACGGACATTATTGGTTGGAATGTGTTCATTAGTACTTGAATTGTCTTTCATTTTTGTTGCATGCATGCTATGTAGGTCGCAGTTAGGTGAGTGACTGTCTTTCCTTATCTCTTTTACATATAACATTCACCCTTTGCTTCATGAGAGAAGAGTGACCATGAGAGAGTCCGATTTTGTTGGTATTGCAAGGTCGAAAGGTTGGCTATATTTCTGAACAGCTTATAATTCGTTTGCGTATTGACTGCTTAGCTTTAACTGTTAATTTTTGTTGCATTAAAGTGGTTCAAGTAGACAAGTTAAGCTAGCTCTGAGTTATCAATTCCGTTCCATTAGTGTATAGTTTTGAGTTTACTCGAGGACGAGTAAAGGTTCGGTTTGGGGAGATTTGATACGTGCCTAATGTATAGTCTTTTTAGCCTATTTCAGCACGTATTTCTATGCATTTTCATATTGTTTTTTTATGGTATTTTGCCCTGAATTGGCTACTTTGGTTCGTTTTGTCCATTTCGTAGAAATGAACGCGAAAGTAGTGGAATCGTACCCTTTTTCGTCCTTTTTGCATGCATTTAGAGGAGACGGGATTTTCCTGAGTGAGATACTGCATTTGGAAGCGTCGTGGCACGCATTACGAGGCATTTAGGCAAGGACGTGAGCTGAATTGAAGTCAAGTCACTCGATCGAGTGGTTTCTACATCCCAGAAGTGGTCGATCGAGTACTTTGTACTCGATCCTTAAGCTGCACAAAGACCTGTTACTCGATCGAGCAGCTTTCCAGTCGATCGAGTAGAAATTGCTGAAGAATTGGTCGATCGAGTGGTTTTAATCCACTCGATCGAGTGGTTTCATTGGTTTTGGGCTTTAAACAGCCCATGAGTTGTTTATTTTCGCTAAACTTATTTTGTTTGCTATTTAAGCACGCTTTACTAGGTTAATTAGGATCATCTTTTCATCTAACAAACTCTCTACTGTTAACATTATTACGTTGCTTCATCCTTCTCTACTGTTACTTTAATTCGAGATTGTTTCACTTGGAATTTGTGTTCTTTACACCGGATTGCTTGGATTGTAATTCCTTCTCTCCCTTTAATAATAATTATTCAATTTTTTGCTTTTATTACTTATTTCGTTGCATTTACTTCTTTGCCCTAATTTTCCTTATTGCGATCTATTGTTATTTCATTATGTTTTCTGCTGGAATTTTAATTGCTGTTAGTTTACTTAGCGATATGAGTAACTAAATCCCTTTCATGTTGGGATTAGGGAATCATGTAGAAATATGACGACGTAGTAAATGAATTAGATGAATTAATTGTGAGACCCTGTCACCATAGCAATTTAACTGTATTTATCCGACCTAGTTGAGTGCACGCTTCTATGTCACCCTTTAATCTGGCTAAAATTAATCCTGGATCGAAAGGTTGGACTAAATAGGCCTGCTATGAACAGTAGACTACCCTAATGAGGACGAAAGTTAAGTTAGTGGTATTTTAGGATAGAAAGTGGATCGAAAGGACCTTTTAACATCCGTCTCACATTAGTTCGTCTGAGTCATTTACAGCTGAGTTATTGGACTACCGTAGTGAACCGAAATCCCGACATGTCCCTCTCTTCTTGATAGTATAAACCGATTTTTTTTCTGCCCTTATTGCTTTTGTTTTTATTTCTTTTCCCTTTAAATCTCGTAGTTTAGAAATCAATTCAACAAAACCCCCCATTGTTACTTTAGGACTAGAATTAGGCAACTGTTAATTACATTACCTCCCTGTGGATTCGATACTCGACTGCCTCTGCTACATTTTAGTTGAGACCGTTAGGTTTTATCTTTGATAGGGTTGCGATAGCCGTGTCATCGAACAACCTGAAGTTTGAAAAATTTTTAATTCAAGAGAGTGTTATATTCCGGAAACAAATTTCAATAAAGTTTATTATGTTCTTGCAGAACAACAATAATGTTTATTGTGCAAAACGCCTTAAAATTATTGTACTCTGGGAAAACAATTCCAATCAAGTTGATGATGTCCTGTGAGAACAACAATAATGAACCTTTAATACAAATGTAATATACTTTGGCTATAAGAGTAATGTACTTTGGCAGTGAAATCCAATTGTACATACAAGCCTTTAAGAATGTTCCTTGCAGAACAACAATAATGATCCTTTAATACAAAAGTAATATACTTTGGCTATAAGAGTAATGTACTTTGGCAGTGAAATCGAATTGTACATACAAGCCTTTAAGAATGTTCCTTGCAGAACAACAATAATGATCCTTTAATACAAATGTAATATACTTTCCCTATAAGAGTAATGTACTTTGGCAGTAAAATCGAATTGTACATACAAGCCTTTAAGAATGTTCTCGTAGTGTATATTATGGATGTCTATCCTTGAATCAAAAATTTTCACCTTCCACTTCGTTATCAGATTCATCTTCTTCATCGTGGTCCTCCACATCATCAGATTCATCTCCTTCATCGTCGTCATCTTCATGGTAGTATTTGGTGAATATGCAACAAAATGTAAATTAAATATCAGATTTTATAAGGAGAAAATGGCCAAAATAAACAAATAAATTGATATAGATTTAATGTTAACCAAATATAAATTGCTGAAATTCTCATTTGTGCCTTGTAACAACCATAATGTTCATTGCACAAAGAGCTTATGTGCCTCCATATAAGAGTGATGATTTTGGAAGGTAAACACTATGCGCTATGCTTGTATAATTTAATAATTATTTAACATTAATGTAATATGCTTTAACAAGAAACCAAATTATACATACCTGTTAGATGGTTTGTTTCTTTGCAAGTCCTAGAGTTGTGTCCTTGGCGGCCACATGTTTTGCAGTACCTCTTCTCTTTTCCTCTCTTCTTTAGGGCTTTTAACATTTATGATTAAATTCTCTTGCCCTTGGTCCTACCCTTGTGTTTAGATTTTTTAGGAACATGAATCACCAACTTCTGAGGTATTTTGCAGCCCACGTACTTTTCTATTTCTTTTATCTTGTTTTTCTTCTTTGCTGGAACACTTCTGTTACTAATCATATCCAATCTAATATCTCTTAGTTTTTCAATCAAAAGCTTCATGTCATTATCATCACACTCAGCTACGCTGGCACAAGAATAAACCTCTTGCCACAGCTCAGTACTCAAACTTTTCCGGTCAGGAAACTTTTGAGAGACATCTATCAGTTTACCATCTTTATCAAAGACAGGCTTACTCATTGCAGCTTTTGTCCATCTTTGCATTATGTACTTTTCTTTTATTTTCTGAAAATCTTGGTTGTGTAGAATCCAAAGGCAGTGCCTGCACAACAAGCTCATTCTCTGAAACATAGAACATGAACAAGTAATCTCCATGTTATCTGGTGAATATGCTACGTTCTATGACTTATTTGGCATCTGCAAGTCTGTTAGAATATATATTTTTATCTCATTAATCTTCTCCACATCTTTAAAACGGTAATCAGACAAAGCTGAAACCAATTCTGTTTGGAAGTCTTTGAAAATGTTGTGCGAGTACATTTCAGAAGCATGGACTTCAAGGTTTAACTTTGTTTTCCGTGGGATTTCAGAGTGTTTGTTGTCACTGTTCAACTTGGACTGCTTGTGTCTTTGTGCTTCCAAGGCACTCTCATAGCACACCCAAAACTCAACAAGGGTCAAATGAGGTGTGAGGAACCTGTCAAAGAAACTGTTTTCATTCTTAGACCTAGAAGTAACCCTCATCAAGCCAGACATTGAAACATCTTTAAAATAGGCAGGGATTCACTGTTCCCTGAGATCGTACAAATCTGAAAACCACTCGTGTTCTACAAGTTGATAATCAGTCATTATCTTCCCCCATTGTTCTTCGAATTCATCAGGCTCAAGTTGGTTGTTCCAAACACACCTATTGAGCCTGGTCTTAAAATCCTCATCTTGAAACAGTTGATAACTGACTTTTTCTCTTAGTTTCATCATTATGTGCCACATGCACAGTCTGTGTGTTGACTCCTTAAACACTTCCGGGACTACCGACTTTATTGATTTGTCCTGATCAGTAATTATAATTCTCGGCTGGCACCTGCTCATTGCTTCCAAAAATGTCTTGAACATCCATGTATAACTCTCAATACTTTCATCGCCTATCAACCTAGCTCCAAAGGTTATGCACCTTTTGTGGTGATCAACTCCTGTGAAAGGCACAAACACCATATCGTACTTGTTTGTTCCATATGTAGCATCTGCTGATAACACCTCACCGAACAGCATGTAGTTCTTTATGCAGATCGGATCTGCCCAAAACACTCCAGCCAGACACTTGTTTTCATCTACTATAAAATCAAAGTAAAATGAACCGCATTTGTCTTTTCTCCCAATAAGATTTTTGTAATACCCCGTATTTTATTATCGATTGAGCGAGATATTATTATTTAATAGTAACGTAAAAATAATTAAATCATGTTGTTATGGTAATGGTAAAAGCGTAAAGGTAATTAATTGATTCATATTGTAAGATGAGTCGGGTTTATAGTTTTAGGTGGCATGTTGGGTCAAGATGTTATAACCCATTTACCCACTTACCTATTTACCATTTTACCACTCACCAAAACCCTAAAACCAAACCCTAAATCAACCTTAAAACCCAATCCCCTTCCTACCGTCATTTTTGCACATCATCATCATCAACCTCTTTTCCTCCATGCCGCAAGCCTCAATTACAGCCAACGAGCGCACGCCGGTGAGTGTGGAGGGAGTAGGGTCTGCCGTGAGTCTAGGGAACCTGTTGCTGGTGGACGAGGGTGGTTGTACTTGCCGGAATAGCGCAGATCGACGGCCGTCGTAGGTAAGGTTCCCTGTTTTTTCTTTTCTGTCATGCTAGTTTGATCTGGGTTGTACGTCGTTTAGGGGCTTTTATAGCAGTCGTAGGGGTGTGGGATGTGTTGCTGGTTGTGAGTCGAGTCGTGTGGTGGTAGGTTGAGTGGTTGTCGTCGCTGGTGGTGGTTGCAGTGGTGGCGATTAAGCGCCGGGGTTGAAATGGGTGGTTTTGTTTCATTTCAGACATGGGATAATGGGGTGGCACCACCGTGGACTCGGGGGAGGTCGAATCGGTGGTGCCACGTGTGTCAGAGGCGACGTTCGACGGTGGTGTCAAGGGTGGTGGTTAGGCGAGGTGGCAGGGATGTGTCGTGGTGGCAGACGAGTCAGAAATGGGCCTGTTGTGGTGTTTTGTGGCGGCAGAGTTGCAGACAGGGGGTGTTGGTGGTGGTGGTTCTAACCACCGACGTGGGTCAACCACGTTGGTGGTGGTTGGTGGTGACCAGGCCAGACCTGGTGTCAGGCCTGGTGGTTGACACGTCTGTCGCGTACCTGTCAAAAATAAAACCTAACGGTCTCAACTAAAATGTAGTAGAGGCAGTCGAGTATCGAATCCACAGGGAGGTAATGCAACTACAGCTATCTATTTCTAATTCTACGGTAACAATTGGTGTTGATTAAATTTTTGGTTCTAAACTACGGAGTTGAAGGGAAAGAGAAATAAGCAAAGAGCAGTAAATAAAGCAGGAAAATGAATTAAAACTATCAATAAGAGGGAGACATGTCGGGAATTCGGTTCACTACGGTAGTTCAACAACTTAGCAGCGAATGACTCAGACGAACTAAAGCGAGACGGATATTAGAAGGTCATTTCGGTCCACTTCCCACCCTAAAATACCACTAACTTAACTTTCGTCCTCATTAGGCTAGTCTACTGTTTATAGCAGGCCTATTTAGTCCAATCTTTCGATCCAGGATTAATTGTAGCCAGATTAATGGGTGACATAGAAGCGTGCACTCAACTAGGTCGAGAATTACAGTTATATTGCTATAGTGACAGAGTCTCTTATCGGTTCATCTAATTCATTCACTACGTCGTCATTATTCTACCGCAGATTCCCTAATCCCAACATGAAGGGGTTTAGCTACTCATACTCATAATTAATCTAACAGCAGATAATTTCCCAGCAGATAACATAACGAAATAATAAATAAACTCGATAATAGAAATTAGGGCAAGGAAGAATGATAACAATAACAAGAATTAAAGACAACAAGAAGGTTAATTATTATTAAAGGAAGAGAGAAGATTACAATCCAAGAAATTTCCGGCGTAAGGACACGAAATCCAACGAAGGAATTCCGGGAACAAGAGTAGCAGTCGAAGGTTTAAGCAACGTAACAATGTTCTACTGTGAAGGATAGTAAAAAGATAGATAAAAAGATAACTAATAACCTAGTAAAACATAGGTTATATAGTCAAACAACTTAAGAGTTTATGCGGAAAAGTAAAACATGGACTAATTAAAAGCCCACGCCTGTGAAAACCTCTCGATCGAGTAGATTAGACTACTCGATCGACCATCAACTCAGTAGAAGTCCCTCGATCGACCAGCAGGGTATTCGATCGAGGACTTGGTCATGTGCATCTTACTCGATCGAGTAAGGAATAGCTCGATCGAGCCTTGAGGAGCTTGGGAACCACTCGATAGACCATCAAACAGCTCGATAGACCACCTAACAGCTCGATAGACCACTTGGGTCTTCAATTTAGCTCACGTCTTCACCCAAATGCCTCGTAATGCGTGCAACGACACTTCCAAGTGCAACATCTCACTCTGGGACAATCCCGTCTCCTCTAAATGCATGCAAAAAGGACGAAAAGGAGTATGGTTCCGCTACTTCCGCGATTATCCCTACAAAAAGGAGAAAATACACCAAAGTAGCCAATTCGGGGCAAAATACTATAAAAACAGTATGGAAATGCATAGAAATACGTGCTGAAATAGGCCAAAAAGACTATACATTAGGCACGTATCAGTGGTCGGCGGTGAGGGCTGGTGGTTGTTGGAGGGAGTTGTGTCGGGTTGAAGGGGGTGTGTTTGTGTGTCGGGTTGAGTTATTGTTTTTGGGTAATTTTGTTACGGTTTCTATTTTTAGTAAGTCGGAAAAATATGTACATTACTATTATTTCTATTATTTCTATTATTAGTTTTAGTTATTAAGTCGATATTAAGTAGCGATGACGGAATCATATATTTAGGCTTTGAGTCGGGATTCTATTTCGGGAAGGTTACTATTTTTAGTAACCTGCTATTTTTAGTAAGTTGCTATTTTTGGAAACTTCCCATTTTAGGAAACTTTCTATTTTGGATAACTTACATTTTTTTTAGTAACTTCTAATTTGGGAAAGTTTCTACTTATAGTGACTCTTGAGTATGGGAACGGGAATAGTTAAGCGAATTAATTATGTTATGTATATGTTTAGGTGGCGAGTTTCGGGTGGAGTACTTCTGATCTACAGTTAGCTTATTACCGCTATTTGAGGTAGGGGAATACACTGGACTTGATATAGTACTATGTGACTGGATTGACTGAATCGGTGATTTATATGTTATAATATGATTGTCTGATTTAATTCCGTTAAGTATTATCGTTGAACTGTTTTACTATATTATTGCATCGGAGTTGGTGGAGGTGGAGGTGAGTATGGTGTGGTGATAAGACCCAGGCGGGTTCTGCAGGACTTGCCCTGGTGTCCTCAGCTGCGTTCTGGCAGATCGGCTACGGTCGATGTATAGTCTACCGGGGATCGGTATGGCTGGGTTATCCGGGTTATGAGTTGTGATGGCGGTGGTGGTGATGGAGGAGCATGTGTATTATGTTGATGTTTTATTGTATTACCTACTCAGCTTCGTGGCTGACCCTGTGTATTCGTGTACGCGTGTGATGATCCAATTATTGGTGAGCAGATTGACAGGTATTTCAGAGACTGATGGGAGCTGGCCGGGAAGAGAGCTTGGATGACTGACTTAGTGCCTAGCCCACCTTAGTCTTATTAGTAGTTTTATCAGACTTTATCTTTTGGTCGTATTTTGAGACTTTGTTTTATTTCCAGTTGTAATCTCACTATAAACATTCTAATAAAGTACTGCGTTTTCTTCCCTTTGTTATCTATGTAACACCCCCTTATACCAAGGTACCTTACCAAGGACTACCCTAGCATAAAAGGTTGTTACCATCTCGGTTGCCCGAGGTTAGTATATATCAAAAGCAACAGTCCAAACACATTTATTAATGTACGGTAATTATAAAAATGACATAGACTCCAAAATCTAATACACGAATTATCCAAATGGCAACAACTACCAAAACAATAACTAAAGCTCGTGATGGTGTCATCTAATCCAGCGTGGTGACTCTCCCATGACTGCCCCCAAGCTCAATAAATGTATCACCTGTCACAATCTGCTCACCATCCCCGAATAGATCACCGCAGGTTTTAGAAAACAACAACACGGGGTCAGTACTACTCAATCAATATAAGACAACAAACAATACAATCAGCTGATCATCGATCTCACACAGTAACCAACCACACACCGAAGTGTGAAGCCCTGTCAGATTACCCATCGCAACAGGTAATCCTCGCCGCCAGTGGGTGACCGCAGCCTATCCCCACCTAGTCCAGCTCATCAACGAGCGACTAACAATCCCTGTCCCTTAATGTGCACATCCCCTCCCGTGGCGGGTTCCACGGAGGGCGAACTAGGGTGTGAAGCCACTCCCGCAAGTGACTCCACCACAATCACACGAACCACAGCATCACAGCTGTCACAACACCACAACCGTCACAACACAATCACCTCACCACCGTCACCACAACACCCATACTCCGATGATCAGCAGATAACAACAATTACAATACAATAGTAATCTCAATCAATTAACAGTACTGAGTAGGGGGAAACCCTACCTTTTCGCAATCCGCTATGCTGCAATAACCCATACAAATGCATAACAAATATCACATCGTCACCTACAACAATAATCACATAATACAATTACACATTGCACAATCCCATTTTCCCCAATTCCATATATACAGTAACCCCAAAAGAATACAAATGACAAGGGAATGAAACTTACCAACAGTAGAATAAGAGACTACACGCAAGGATCACGACGATTTGCACACACAACGAGATATGAGGATGATTAGGGAGTGATTAGGGAGAGATCGTAGAATGATTAGGGTTGGAAGTGATGTTTTAGAAACTGACGTCGAATATAAAATAACCCTAACATTCCCTAATCAAACCGATAAAATAACATTCGCAGACCAGGATACTCGGTCGAGTAAAGCTATACTCGGCCGAGTATCATCTACTCGGTCGAGTATTCTCCATACTCGGCCGAGTATTACTCGGCAGAACCAAAACAGACTCCACAATTAACACTACTCGGCCGAGTAGGCTCTACTCGGTCGAGCATACAACTTAACAAAATCCGTAGTGTTACAATCTTCCCCCCTTAAAAAGAACTTCGTCCCCGAAGTTCCAACCCAACCTATAAAACATGGACACCTAACACCAGCTCCACTAACCACGCTTACTAGCTAACATATCCTCTCGGTATAGACTCCATAACATTATCGAATAACCACAAAATAATATTTCCAATCTTGTCTCACTTCCATAACACTCAATAGCACTCAATACCAAGACAATCCACAAAAGAAGATCAACCATCAAAACGGAATGTTACATTCTACCACTCTTAAAAAGGAACTTCGTCCTCGAAGTTTACTCACACTCATCAACATCATCATCCAGCTGCCAAAACTCTCGAACTCATAAATATCATCATCCACTTTTATCAACACTATCGAAAAAATCTCACACTCCTAAACATCGAACTACTACAAGCACAACCATGGCCTTTTAACACTATCAACCACTATATGTACCCATCCATTCCTTATGCTACACCAATACTCTACGTTCAATAATATTACGACATGCACAACCCTCAAACGCTCTTTGCCGCATCCTACTCCTCTTAAGACACATGTTACGTCCTCGTAACTCACTAATACTAGAACCTTAGCTATACCTCTCATTATCTTCATCACCACCACATATCAAAGATAACCTCCTATACCCTCACACCTATAACCATTCCTATTTCCAAGGCTCTCTTACTTAAACAGTTCTCATACCTCAACTCATTCTACACTCCATCTAGCCAATACCACAAAATCCTGATCATAACAAACACTCTAACTCTTCCACATTACCGCAACACGACATACCTCTCTATATATATAAAACTCTTATCGCCAAAAGCATAACTCACGATCCACACTTGTTACGTACAGTCACACTAGATCCTCAAGTTCCTTTCTTTCATTACCGCAAGACTCATACATAACTTAACACGACACTAATTACCCAACACCCTACACTCACTGTCTCAACAAAGGATTATGAACCACCTGCATATATCAGATCATTACCACACATGTTCCACGAATCACTTGCCATTACCATGTCTACCAAGACCTCATCTAGAACAAGATAAAAATTACTGTAACAACCTATCCCAACTATGTCCCATCAACAGAATATCACTATACCATGACAACAACGAAAACATATACAACTCTCTTTTATGTCATACTCTACCCTCATTCCCAAACTGAAACTGGTAAGACACATCAACAAACAAAACAACAGTCTACATGTCTAACCAAAACTCACAAGAAAAAACAGCAACAAAACAACAATCGTGCATAATCGGGTCTCAGACTTTCGAAACTCAAATCGTAACCACCTCGTATACTCCACCACAACCGGTGACGGCATCGCAACACCGCCACCAACAGCCGCACCGCAGCGCGAAAATGCCCGCATCACAACACGAAGTACCGTGCCCGGATCACCACCCGAGGCACAACAACAACATCGATAAACATTACACCCACATATAATTTCCACAAACACTGACTCAGTATAACTCTTCGGACAAGAAAACTTACTTAAAACTGCTTTACTCGATCATAACACAACATTTTATACGGAATAGACATACAAGAATCTCATGCATATCATCCATACCTTTTCACGGAATAAAATATGTATCATCAATACACATACGATTTTAACTATCCATGCCAGATCAATCAAATTATTACTTTTTGAACCTTATTCCATTAGATTGTCGTACCCAACATATATAACATTCATATAACAACTTTATGACTATCACACCATACCGCTTCTCGTGAGGTCAGAACCTCACACAAACATTTATACACATTATAGACCCATAACCACATCCAACTAGTCAATCCTGATCACATAAGTTACCACTTGACAAAAGTTACCTCTCACCCGAGCTTAACTCGTACACCCCTCATAACATATTCTCCTATTCGCATAACCATCACCCCCCGCCAAGTGTAACCATACCATTAATACTCAACTACTAACAACCGCCTCATATAACCACATCTTACACTCTCTCACAACCATACATATCAATCTGGTCTCTACAAAATCAAACTCATTAGAATAACTAGCTTCCCTAAAGTAACATCATCCTCAACCACTAGTGACAATACTATGACACCAACATCCTTCATGTGACTACTTTCTTACTATCACTTCTTAATATCACAATCCGTTTTCTCTCTTTGGTTATCATCCCAAATAACAAACATCCAATCCATCAACACAATTTACCTCAACATTATTCTCAATTCTATCCTTTATCATATCGTTATCTAACTCTCCACCAAAATCTCAGATCGTGCAAACACTCTACAAGCTTCTTATTCCCTTAATATCTCGAAACCCACGGCTAACATGTCGTCCTGTTCTCCTATATAACCATTAACTCACACCCTCTAGTGAGGCTATCGTACATTTCCATAATTTCCTACCTTCATGCTCCTTAACTCCGGTCAACGTTCTCTCAACTTCCATCCATCCATCTTTCCCCCGTTTTACTCAATGATACCAATTAATCATTCATCTCCTTTCTCTTTCTACTAAAATTTTTTTTAGTAAACTGTTTATTTTCCCACAGCTCCACAACTCTAATTTCATTAATTCATATCAATATCTTATCATTCTTCTTATCATTTATCCTCTCTCATCTTGTTTCTCACTCACCCTTGTCACCATCAACTCCACACTCTACAGTTACTATTCAACTAGTCGTATCTCCCTTTCGTATCTCTAGAAAACCAAAAATTAATCTCATACCGTTAATCGCCCAAAGAATTACACACTAGGCTCACCTCTTGATATTCCAAATTCCCAAACTTGGTCAGTATCTACAAATCCACGTCGCGACATAACTCTATCTAAGTTCACTATATACCCCTCTTCTCCATCCATCCAAAGAAACCTTTCATTACATATATCCTTAAGCAACACAATGCTAACCGTCTCCCTCTATAAGTTCTTGCACATCCCGAAATGTCACTATTCGTATCCCTCATCTCAATCTTTTATTCTCACGTTTCTTTAAACTCACATTACTTTTGCCCATATATGCTTACTTTTATATTACTCAACACACGACTATATCACTCACCATATCTCACGAAATATGCTATTTACCTCGACTAGCTCATCATTCTTCCCTTTCCTTTTTCCACTATTTCTCACAACCACATTAACACATGTCTTCCTTATCCAACACTTATCTCTCATAAGCCGGCCTTCTCCCTATCATAGCATTTGGTAACTTACGTATCAAGACCGTCACATATATAAAAGAATACTTTAAGACTCAAAACATACATGTGTATATACCCTACGACTCAAAACAATGTAAAAACATAGCCACCGGCTCAAAACAAAAGTAAGAACATAGCCACCGACTCAATGTGGCCATCCAATGAGGTATTCGGTCGAGTACATAACATACTAGGTCGAGTACAAGGTACTCGGTCGAGTAACTATATTACTCGGTCGAGTTTTCGACTCCAGAAGCAAACTTAATTGTCGCAGAAGGGTTACTCGGTCGAGTATTGGGAATACTCGGCCGAGTAGACCTTACTCGGTCGAGTATGAGACTACTCGGCCGAGTTCACAACTCCAGACGCTAAACAGTATTATCACAGAGATATTACTCGGCCGAATATGGAATACTCGGTCGAGTATGGTCGAGTATCGGCGCAGTTCTCAGCACCGTCCAGTTTTCGTAAAACAGTCATATCTCACTCGTTACTTGGTCATTTTGGGCGTGTGACCTATCGTTAGAAACGTAAGAGGACAAGCTATCACCTACACTTGGAATCACAACAATATGTTTTCTAGAACTCGACTTATGACAGTTTTAAAACAACCCTTCCGTAATCTATCTTCATACTAATCAAATTTCCTAAACCAAAACAATTTGAACATGCATCAAGCAACAACAACAACTCAAAACTCCAAGAAACCAATACACAAGTGAACTCTTATCATACTCACATGAAAATTAAACACGACATTCACATATATAGATGCATGACCTTAATCACATGCTTCTACCAACAATCAAGCATTAAAATCATCATGTTCATATGCACATGTACCACTACCATACTTCATGTTCAACATTGTATTAAACAGGTACCATGATCACATTCTTCATGCTCAATATCAACCAGATACAATTCACAATTCACCCTTCATATTTTTTTACCATGTTTCAACACTTAACATGCCAACATATTCCATGCTCAAAGTTTAACATCAACAAATCCTCGATACATCCTTCGACAACCATCACATTCCACTTCTTTCATCATTTCATCCAACCATGCACAAGATTCCAACTATAGGTATCAAACACACATGACTCCACATACAACAATTTCCCCCCATGTGACCGGATTGAGATCGTAAGGGCCTTAATGCGACTTCGAGACGTCTCCCAAGTCTTTGCGGTAGCTCCAAACAACTCTCCCCGGGTTCATTTTATTTAGACTCCCTAAGTTCATTGGGTTCATTTGTTTTAGGTGCCGGAATCGTCGGCTTTGATACCACTTTGTAACACCCTCTTATACCAAGGTACCTTACCAAGGACTACCCTAGCATAAAAGGTTGTTACCATCTCGGTTGCCCGAGGTTAGTATATATCAAAAGCAACAGTCCAAACACATTTATTAATGTACGGTAATTATAAAAATGACATAGACTCCAAAATCTAATACACGAATTATCCAAATGGCAACAACTACCAAAACAATAACTAAAGCTCGTGATGGTGTCATCTAATCCAGCGTGGTGACTCTCCCATGACTGCCCCCAAGCTCAATAAATGTATCACCTGTCACAATCTGCTCACCATCCCCGAATGGATCACCGCAGGTTTTAGAAAACAACAACACGGGGTCAGTACTACTTGTGGACAAGGCCCTCGGGAACTGCATCCGCGGGATCCACACTAGGCATAATCGACTCGAGGTTCTTTCGAATCGAATTAAGACAAATTAGAGTCGCCACCAAGTTTTTTGGGAACTTGGAACGTTCAAGTCAACTTTACACCTTTCATCGAAAAGCATAAAGCCAATCGACTACGAGTGATTAAAGATAAAGACTTGTACCATATATCACTCGATTTGAATGACTCTCGTAATCCAATGGTATTTAGACGGATCCACAAACCATAGATCTTGAGTAAGGGGTGAGGGTACGTGTTAGGAAGCCCATAAGGACACCCAACCCCGCCCGTCAATAACGGCCTCTACTAAGTCAAGTATGGATTTCAAACAAGGTCATAGCTACTACGATATATGATATGCAAACATCGTTTTAAAACCCTAACATGTGACAACAATTTCTATGTCGTTTAATGCATGAATACTAACTTTGTCAAAGTTGTTTTAGCATGTTGGTTGATTTGAAATAAAAGATGCGCAAACACGGCTTAGGAGGAATGGGGGAGCCATTGGGATCTATCCTATTACAACCCAGGCATTTCATGCCGACACAACGAGAAATAAATTACAACTCAATCTAATTACAACAACTATCGTAATTACTTTGACTCAGATTACAATACAAACTAACAAAATACAACTTAAATTATTAAGTCTTAATAAACGAAACAAATGTAAACAAAAAAGCTAAAGCTAAGTTAGACTAATTAAAGATGTTAGCCGAATTATTAGTTAATAAACAAAATAGATTAGAATTAAACTAATTAAATTAAAATAAATAAGTACAAAGGCTTGAAATAAATTAGGTACAACTTATTAATTAAATTGAACCCAACTTATTAAAATTATTCACCAATCCATATTTATTAAAATAGGATTAGTAAACAATTAAAGAAACAAAAGAAGAAAAGAAACTAAAACTGGCCGACACGTGCAGTGCACGGATCAGAAGTCAGACAGACCCGTGCAAGGCACGGTTTTTGGAGAAAAGCAAAGTTAATTATGTTTTAATTACGAAATCAGTAAAATAAATTACGAAAAAAATTCATTAAATTAAATTTACAGATTTTGAACCATAAAAGATAATTAAAACGACTTTTAAAAAATTAGAAATAAATAAAACAAATTAAAGGTTAATTAATTACAAATTGAATTAAATAAATACGAACTAGGTTACGTACAATTCTAAATCGTCAACGAGTGCAAATGGAAAGGTGTTAAGCACGCACTTCCATGATAGCGAGAAAATTAGTGAAAGGGAAGATGAATTCAATTAAGTTACAGAATTGTTAATCGGTTTTTAAAGCTATGTCGATGTACCTTAATGTGTCTAATTAGGTTATTTAAATGATCGAATGTCGCCTAAATAAGTCATATGTTAACAATCAGAGGTCATACTAACATGCAACGGGTCCTAAGGTGTGTCGAATTGGCCGAAACAAACAAAGGGTCAAAACGAGGAGCGAAGTTAGAAGTTCGTTTTATTTATGCCCTACCTTGAACACGAGGATATGTAAATGAGACGGGGGTGTACGACTGACTGATGTAGCGGTTTCTTTTCCCATCTCAAGTCAACGCGGGTGTTCATGGTGGTACTTTAACTCATACTCGGACTAAACTAGTTTCGTAGTTAATTAAACAATCGATAAACAAAAACGATAAACGAATAAAAAACAAACTATAAAAAACAAACATAAAAAACGAAATAAAAGGGAGAAAGAGGAGGATTTGATGCACCCTCAATCTACATGTATCGTTGACACCGTCTTGGGTCGTAATCGATGGTAGATTTTATCTCGAGAGGCCGTCGTCGACGAAGAAACAAAGCAAACACGCGTTTTTATCGAATCTGGACAGCAACTTTCAAACAGCGATTTCTCCCTCGTTTCATGATGAAAATTCGATTTAAAAGATGTTTTGAAAACTAGAAAGAGAGGAGAACAGAGATCTTAGAGCAACCCCTGCTCGTTTTGAGTTATTGGGCACGAAAAACGAGCACAAACAGAACTGGACAGACAGGAACAAACCGCGAAAACAGAGTGTATAACACTCTGTTTTTCGAGGGATTTCGTGTACTCTCAAGGGCAATTTAGCTCGTAAATCTTTGTCTAATGTGTAGATGGATGTTATGTGATTAATTAGGAACAAGAAACTCGAGTTTTGATGGAGGTTTGAGGGAGGAACGAATTGTTTTTCGAGGAGGACACACAAACAGTTTCAGTTTGTATGTCGGTTTTGTGGAGGGTTTTTGAGAGGCAATTAGGGTTTGTTTCTGAGGTTCAAAGCTTGTTAGTGATGGTAGGATGTGGGGAGAACTTAGAGGAATGAATGTATGATGAAGGGGTGGTATTTATAAGGAGTTAAAGTAGGGTAAAAGAGAGGGAGAGGTAGTCGGGCCTGCTCACGCATAGCTGCTGTCCAGCAGTTTTGTGAGGGTTTGAGAGGGGTTTTCTTGGTGATTAAGCTAGGGTAATATGGGTAGGATACTAGGGTATGGGTTAGGGTTAATGGGTACGGGTTTTGGTGTTATTTGGAGCGGGTTTTGGGCTCGGGATTTGAGCTGCAAAACAGGGGGGCTGCTCGTGTATATGCGGGCTGTTTGGGGGGTGTTTGGGATGGAATTTGGGCCGTGGTTATGGGGGTTCGAACTGGGTTGGATTGGTAGAGGCTTAGGTTGGTTAGTGTACTCGAGATTTGTGCCAACTCGTAAAGGAAACGGGCTCAAAAATCGAGCTATAATCGAGCTCAAAAACGCATGTTCAAAACGAGTTCTTTTCGATTTTCAAATCGATTTTTCAAATCAATTAACACATTAAAATAAATGATTTTTCAAACCAAATATACTCACAAAATGATTTTTCAAATCAAATATTTATTTTATTTTCAATAAAATAAACTTGGGAAAATAAATTCAAAATAAAATAAAATAAATTGAATCTACCTTAAAAAAGCTTTAATTTAAATATCATTTAAAATAATAAAATGAACTCACTTAAAAAAAACATTAATTTAAATATCATTTAAATTAAAATACTCCGTCGACAACGCTCATTCTACATCGTAAAACGAACCCAAATAAATGACAATGACAACTAAAAAATACATGTGTCCTATCATCATCGGGTGTTTGTCGGGTTCTCTATAAATTCCAATATCGACGGATACGGGTATCTCTGAGCCCCCACTTTGACCGAGGCTTGGACAAGGCGAAAGTCAAAGTATACCCCAGGTCCCTCTCGACCGGAGGATTCTTCGGGTCGTTTATAGTCCATTAGACTTGCGTATATAAGCTCGCTTGACCATAAGAAGAGATCATACCGAAACTTCGTTGGGGATTGACTCTTGCTTCTGTTGTATCAAATTATTGTCGTTGGTCGTCGACCCATAAATTGCATATATGGTGGATTGAGCCTTATCCTTAGGCGCCTACGTATCCGTTTCTGACGGAATCAAACCCGCGTCGTAGTTCGGCCACCACCGACACATGCCCAAAGTTTATCATCTCTTTGGCGTATGTCCAAAATTCATCATCTCGCCGACATTGGCCCAAAATTTATCATCTCATTGGCGCTTGTCCGAATGGAACGGGACTTTCCAAGGAGGTTGCTGCCGCTTTCATCATTTGCTTTCAGCTACGGAATTCTTCCATTTCATACTCTTGTATTGAATTGAATTCTTGGTGGATATCATCCTTTACATCTTGATAATGGTCTCTGAAGCCAACGGCTTCAGAGCCCCCAGTTTGCAATGGCTCTAAAGTCGAAGACTTTAGAGCCCCCAGTTGAAGTATATCCTGCTATATTTGAAACATAGAAAATGTACTAGCAATAATCATCACATAAGCACATTTGGATCATCGATCTTGAAATTGGATCATTTGAAAAACTGGGTCATCGACCCGAAAATTGAATTTGAAAATTTTGAATAAATGGGCCATCGACCCGAATTTTGAATCACTTAGAATATTGGGCCATCGACCCGAGGTTTGAAGTTGAAGTGTTGGAATGCTGGGTCGTCGACCTAAAATTAAATTTTGAATGACTGGGTCATCGACCCGAAATTTGAACAAGTTGAAAATTTTGAATAAATGGGCCATCGACCCGAATTTTGAATTTGAAATGTACCACTACTTGGATCATATATCCATAATTCGCAAAAAGTTTTTGAAATTTCGGAATTCTGAAATATTTGGCATTTTGAAATCGAACCTTGACGGGTGAGCATGAAACATGACACAGACACTCTGTAAGACTCGTAAACAACGTGGGCGTAGCCCGCTACCGTAAAACAAAAAAAGAAAATAAAACCGTAAGTGTGCACGGGTTTTAATTCAATTATTGACTTGTTGGGGGTAGAAATGTAAATTGGCCATTCTGACGCCAAAAGATGACAAAAGGGAATCACAAGGCCATCGGACTTGAGACAGAGATATCGTATGGCATGGGCGTGCTCCCAAGGGCACATGGGAATCAAGATCACTTGGCATTGACAAGGTGGATTAAACTCATGGAGCAACAATGTTAGCTTCGCCTAGACACTAAACACAGACTGATTTTATGAGAACAGTTGGACATCACATATCAATCTTGTTGGGAACATTCTGCCACTCTTCTCCTCGCCTCCTTTCTTTTCAGCGAGTATTCATCATTTCTTGCCACTGCCTTCTTTCTTTTCAGCGGGCTTTTACTATTTTTTCTTCCACGCCTTCTTTCTTTTCAGCGGGTTTTTCATATTTTCTGTTCCCAACACAAACCCACATCTATCTGACTCAGCATCTTTGCCTACACCGTTAGATAAAGCTCATTCCGAGACTTGACATTACTCATCTGAACCTATACCCTTATCCTAGCCTACATCGAGTGCTAAGACCGACTTAAACAAAGGTGGCTTCCTTTGGACTTGGTTAAGACCCGTAAGAAACCGACAAGATGACAACTTGGTTGATGAGTGGATTGAATCCCTTGTTCAGAAGGACTGCCTACGTATTCGCGTGGAGCGAAATCAAATCCGACGTAGTTCGATCGAGGTGCATAAACATGGCATTTTGATTGTGTGTACACACTCAAAGGTTTCACCTAAGGTATCATGTCGTATCCCATTCTAGCCTGTAAGGTACTGTTAAATCCCGTGTCTAGGGTTGGTACAAAAAGGCTTGGATCTTTTGGGATGTGGAGCTTGGTAAAAATAGGTTTGAAAGGTAAACCATCATTCTGAAGGTTCGTTTTGTGGTGTTAAGGCCAAGGGCTATGGCTTATAACATGATTGGAAATGGTGTCTCAGGTTTGATGAACCACGAGTGCAAATGGGTTGAAAAATGATGTGGGTTCAAATTTCCATGTCTGGACCCTAAAGGCTGGGTGTAACAGCACAAGCGGAATGATTCTCAAAATTCTCGACTATCCCTCTGTAACTGTCTCAGGAAGGACTTAGAGGGTAAAGAGGTTACTACTTGATCTTTTGGGCTTCGCCCATTGAACTTCAACTATGGGTACTTGACTTGACTTCTGGCTTCCGTAACTTCGACATCTTTTTTCCTTTTTTCTTTTTCTTTCATCTTTTTTTCATTTTTCATTTTTTTCATTTTTTTCATTTTTCCAATTTTTCTCCTTTTTTTCATCTTTTTCTCTCTTTGAAAATGATCTTCTATTAATTCTCTTAGTCATAAATGGATACACCTTGAAAACTGGGCTTCGCCAACTAATTTGGGTAAGAACTAACAATTCCTTGTTAGAACGGGTTGATATCTTCTCTCTTCGAGATGGGATGATTTTGTTGGGGAAAAGGCTTGCCTTCCATCATCGATAGGGGAAACAAGGAGCTAGTCCGGGTTTGTCATAGAATCATCTAAAAGCTTGTCACAAACATTGGTTCAGATGGAGGTTTTCTACCGCCAGACATGGAATAGGTAAAGGAATCAAACACGGGATCCTAGAGTACCTTCCATTTTGAAACGGGACATATTTCTACCCCAAGGATTCCTTTGAGTGTGTTGTGCATTTTATCATGTTTCGGAATGATTGAGGATTGGAAACAAGACATATTTGGAAACGAAACTGGAACTTTTTATTGGAAAGACAAATGCTTAACAGACTCGAAGGAACGATTCCTGGGACACACCCTAGGTCATCGCGGAACAAACGACTCAACTTCAGGAAAAGAAAGTCCTAGACTCGACTCGACTAAGAAAAGAAAACAGATCCCGACTCATAATTTTTCAAATCTGGTCTCGAGCTTTCCCTTATTCAGCTGTCAGCTTAGATGCTCGGTTCTAGTCCTTAATCCCCTTCATGGTCTGCCTGCATCCTGAGGTAGTCCTCTGAGGATCTACGCTAGTGATGAAGGTTGGTGAATCGAATTGTCTTTTATTAACTTCGTTAATGAGAGGTGAACATTCTAGAGCAAGACTCCCGACTTGAATTTCATTCTTCGGGTTCGGCAAGAATTCAGAACAATCCACAAATATATTCCCGATAAACACTCCTTTCCAGTGACATGGGCGGATAAGATGGGAATAATCGACATTGTCTTCGACAGAAACAAAGTTGGCGTGATTGCCAAATGGATTGGTGATGTTATTGGGTTTAACAGTTGGGATCGGGAGTGTTCCATTCTCGATCATATCTTGGATTTCGTGCTTCAGTCGATAGCACCTTTCAGTATCATGGCCTTTCCCTTGATGAAAGGCACAGTAGGCATTTGGTTTATACCATTTACCTTGTTGATCAGCGGGAGGGTCCGGAGTTGGACCAATAGGCTTCAGCTTTCCTTGGGCTATGAGCCTTTGGAGAGCGTATGTATAAGTGCATCCGATATCGGTGAATGCCCTAGGTGTTTGGCGCTACGACTTCTTCGATTGCCCTTCTAAGAGATTGATGGCTTCATCAATATGGGCCGTTGCTGGGGCCTTGCCCTTAGACGATGAGGCCCCTTGGTACCCTTTCGGCCTTTCAGCTTCTGTCCTTATGACATCATCTTCTACCTTTATCCCGATTCTTATCAATTCTTTGAAATAGCCAAAATTCTGGTATTTCAGAGCATTGCGATAAACAGGTTGTAGATTCTTTACAAACTTATCTACCATTTTAACTTCATCAGGCTTCTTGGCTAACTTCACGCTTTCAGCGCGCCATCTTGCAAGGAATTCAGTAAAGCCTTCTTTTTCCTTCTGTGTCATCACTTCCAAAGTCCTTATGTTGGTTTGAATCTCAACATTGTCAAAGATAGTGCTTGCGTAACTCCACCGTAATATCTTCGAAAGTGGGGAAGTTCTTGAGGTCAAGATTATAGAACCACGCCTTTGGGTGTTCACCCAGAGATTGGGCGAAAATTTCAGAGAGCATATCAGCAGGTACTCCCTTCAGTGCTAAGTACCCTTTATAGGCCTTAACATGGTGGACTGGATCTTCGGTGCCCTTGAACTTTGGGATGTCAGTGAGTACCATGTTCGTGGGCAACTTTTCCTGAACTGGGGCATAGGCCCTAGCATTCTCATAGTGGATGTTCTTCCCCTGGGAGAGTTTCAGACGGTCCTCAATGAACTTGAACCGTTTCTCCAGATCAGTCAGAGGTGGGGTAGATGAAGAGGAATCTTCACCCAACTTGGATTCGATCACATCCATTCTGGCCATTATGAGGTTCACGGCCTCAGTGAGTTTGTTAACAGCATCTTCCATTGCTTGAAGTCGGGTTTTTGGCGGCCTTTCTACAAGAAAACCCCGAACTGAGTCAATATTTAAATGTAAGAGCCCCTGCACACTTAAGGACATGACACCAACTTGACTCAAGCAAAGACTCGACTTAAGACTGACTAACCAAAAGGTTCGACTCACGGTTGGATTTAGACCTCGATTCATTTTAGACTCGACAAGACGACATGACTCAAGCTGTCATATCTCGATTCTAAACTGGACTCGGTGTGACTAAACCGTGATTGGACTAACATAGTCCTTAGGTTCGAGTGAAACGCCCTAAAGGGCCTAGCTTGGACGTTTCTGTGGACTATCCTAGACCAATTGGTCGACCAACATGACTCAAAGCCCAAGAGGTGAGCTTGGGTGACCCAACAGGGTCGTGTTCTAGACTCTTGGAACGGAAAAACGCCTGACCTAACACGGCCATGACCCGGACATGACTCGATGCATTTCATGCTTGGTTAAGGTTCGAGAAATATTTTGGATTGAATTTGAAGAAAACGAAGGATCGATTTGAAAAATGAGATTTGAAATGGGCAGCATGCCGGCTATAAAAGCTTGTTTTGGCCGAAATTTCTAGTCCTATTTGGGCAGCATTCCGCGTTTTTAAAACCATGCTAATTTTGAAAGTAAGTTGTTCAAAAGTTCGGTTTTGAAAAGGACATGGGAAATTTCGAAAAGACTCGGGAAAACAATTTGCACATTGTCATTCTCATGTTACAAGGATGTATGCTCCTAGACATCTCTAAGTCTCGGCAAGTCTTCTACAAGAAGGTCTATGCCCTCCATCCTTTTGCGGTCTTATAGAGCAAGGTGTCTTAAGGTAGAGTACCTAGAAGATCGTCCCCACCATCAAGAACCACGCGAGGTGAAGTGGAAGCGAGCAATGTGCAGCTTCCTAGCATAGTGGGACGTCGCCCCCCACGCATCACGAAGAAACGCTGGGACGGCCCGGGCAAGTCCTTAAGGGTTTATGCATGAATCGTAGCACTATGAGTAATGTTTTACTTTCCAACACTTTCTTTTCAAGTTTCACCTCAGAGGAAAAGACCCCAGAAACAAAGTGTAACTCGTCCTCTTTTCCCCAGCGGAGTCGCCAAACTGTGGACAAGGCCCTCGGGAACTGCATCCGCGGGATCCACACTAGGCATAATCGACTCGAGGTTCTTTCGAATCGAATTAAGACAAATTAGAGTCGCCACCAAGTTTCTTGGGAACTTGGAACCGTTCAAGTTAACTTTACACCTTTCATCGAAAAGCATAAAGCCAATCGACTACGAGTGATTAAAGATAAAGACTTGTACCCTATATCACTCGATTTGAATGACTCTCGTAATCCAATGGTATTTAGACGGATCCACAAACCATAGATCTTCAGGAAGGGGTGAGGGTACGTGTTAGGAAGCCCATAAGGACACCCAACCCCGCCCGTCAATAACGGCCTTTACTAAGTCAAGTATGGATTTCAAACAAGGTCATAGCTACTACGATATATGATATGCAAACATCGTTTTAAAACCCTAACATGTGACAACAATTTCTATGTCGTTTAATGCATGAATACTAACTTTGTCAAAGTTGTTTTAGCATGTTGGTTGATTTGAAATAAAAGATGCGCAAACACGGCTTAGGAGGAATGGCGGAGCCATTGGGATCTATCCTATTACAACCCAGGCATTTCATGCCGAC
Organism: Silene latifolia; assembly: GCF_048544455.1. NCBI lineage: Eukaryota > Viridiplantae > Streptophyta > Magnoliopsida > Caryophyllales > Caryophyllaceae > Silene > Silene latifolia. Next base: position 12,441,946 of record NC_133534.1, read on the forward strand.
ACAACGAGAAATAAATTACAACTCAATCTAATTACAACAACTATCGTAATTACTTTGACTCAGATTACAATACAAACTAACAAAATACAACTTAAATTATTAAGTCTTAATAAACGAAACAAATGTAAACAAAAAAGCTAAAGCTAAGTTAGACTAATTAAAGATGTTAGCCGAATTATTAGTTAATAAACAAATTAGATTAGAATTAAACTAATTAAATTAAAATAAATAAGTACAATGGCTTGAAATAAATTAGGTACAACTTATTAATTAAATTGAACCCAACTTATTAAAATTATTCACCAATCCATATTTATTAAAATAGGATTAGTAAACAATTAAAGAAACAAAAGAAGAAAAGAAACTAAAACTGTCAGACCCGTGCAGTGCACGGATCAGAAGTCAGACAGACCCGTGCAAGGCACGGTTTTTGGAGAAAAGCAAAGTTAATTATGTTTTAATTACGAAATCAGTAAAATAAATTACGAAAAAAATTCATTAAATTAAATTTACAGATTTTGAACCATAAAAGATAATTAAAACGACTTTTAAAAAATTAGAAATAAATAAAACAAATTAAAGGTTAATTAATTACAAATTGAATTAAATAAATACGAACTAGGTTACGTACAATTCTATATCGTCAACGAGTGCAAATGGAAAGGTGTTAAGCACGCACTTCCATGCTAGCGAGAAAATTAGTGAAAGGGAAGATGAATTCAATTAAGTTACAGAATTGTTAATCGGTTTTTAAAGCTATCTCGATGTACCTTAATGTGTCTAATTAGGTTATTTAAATGATCGAATGTCGCCTAAATAAGTCATATGTTAACAATCAGAGGTCATACTAACATGCAACGGGTCCTAAGGTGTGTCGAATTGGCCGAAACAAACAAAGGGTCAAAACGAGAAGCGAAGTTAGAAGTTCGTTTTATTTATGCCCTACCTTGAACACGAGGATATGTAAATGAGACGGGGGTGTACGACCGACTGATGTAGCGGTTTCTTTTCCCATCTCAAGTCAACGCGGGTGTTTATGGTGGTACTTTAACTCATACTCGGACTAAACTAGTTTCGTAGTTAATTAAACAATCGATAAACAAAAACGATAAACGAATAAAAAACAAACTATAAAAAACAAACATAAAAAAACGAAATAAAAGGGAGAAAGAGGAGGATTTGATGCACCCTCAACCTACATGTATCGTTGACACCGTCTTGGGTCGTAATCGATGGTAGATTTTATCTCGAGAGGCCGTCGTCGACGAAGAAACAAAGCAAACACGCGTTTTTATCGAATCTGGACAGCAACTTTCAAACAGCGATTTCTCCCTCGTTTCACGATGAAAATTCGATTGAAAAGATGTTTTGAAAACTAGAAAGAGAGGAGAACAGAGATCTTAGAGCAAACCCTGCTCGTTTTGAGTTATTGGGCACGAAAAACGAGCACAAACAGAACTGGACAGACAGGAACAAACCGCGAAAACAGAGTGTATAACACTCTGTTTTTCGAGGGATTTCGTGTACTCTCAAGGGCAATTTGGCTCGTAAATCTTTGTCTAATGTGTAGATGGATGTTATGTGGTTAATTAGGAACAAGAAACTCGAGTTTTGATGAAGGTTTGAGGGAGGAACGAATTGTTTTTCGAGGAGGACACACAAACAGTTTCAGTTTGTATGTCGGTTTTGTGGAGGGTTTTTGAGAGGCAATTAGGGTTTGTTTCTGAGGTTCAAAGCTTGTGAGTGATGGTAGGATATGGGTAGAACTTAGAGGAATGAATGTATGATGAAGGGGTGGTATTTATAAGGAGTTAAAGTAGGGTAAAAGAGAGGGAGAGGCAGTCGGGCCTGCTCACGCATAGCTGCTGTCCAGCAGCTTTTGTGAGGGTTTGAGAGGGGTTTTCTTGGTGATTAAGCTAGGGTAATATGGGTAGGATACTAGGGTATGGGTTAGGGTTAATGGGTACGGGTTTTGGTGGTATTTGGAGCGGGTTTTTGGCTCGGGATTTGAGCTGCAAAACAGGGGGGCTGCTCGTGTATATGCGGGCTGTTTGGGGGGTGTTTGGGATGGAATTTGGGCCGTGGTTATGGGGGTTCGAACTGGGTTGGATGGGTAGAGGCTTAGGTTGGTTAGTGTACTCGAGATTCGTGCCAACTCGTAAAGGAAACGGGCTCAAAAATCGAGCTATAATCGAGCTCAAAAACGCATGTTCAAAACGAGTTCTTTTCGATTTTCAAATCGATTTTTCAAATCAATTAACACATTAAAATAAATGATTTTTCAAACCAAATATACTCACAAAATGATTTTTCAAATCAAATATTTATTTTATTTTCAATAAAATAAACTTGGGAAAATAAATTCAAAATAAAATAAAATAAATTGAATTTACCTTAAAAAAGCTTTAATTTAAATATCATTTAAAATAATAAAATGAACTCACTTAAAAAAAACATTAATTTAAATATCATTTAAATTAAAATACTCCGTCGACAACGCTCATTCTACATCGTAAAACGAACCCAAATAAATGACAATTACAACTAAAAAATACATGTGTCCTATCATCATCGGGTGTTTGTCGGGTTCTCTATAAATTCCAATATCGACGGATACGAGTATCTACACTACTCAATCAATATAAGACAACAAACAATACAATCAGCTGATCATCGATCTCACACAGTAACCAACCACACACCGAAGTGTGAAGCCCTGTCAGATTACCCAGCGCAACAGGTAATCCTCGCCGCCAGTGGGTGATCGCAGCCCATCCCCACCTAGTCCAGCTCATCAACGAGCGACTAACAATCCCTGTCCCTTAATGTGCACATCCCCTCCCGTGGCGGGTTCCACGGAGGGCGAACTAGGGTGTGAAGCCACTCCCGCAAGTGACTCCACCACAATCACACGAACCACAGCATCACAGCTGTCACAACACCACAACCGTCACAACACAATCACCTCACCACCGTCACCACAACACCCATACTCCGATGATCAGCAGATAACAACAATTACAATACAATAGTAATCTCAATCAATTTAAGATCGAGTAGGGGGAAACCCTACCTTTTCGCAACCGCTATGCCGCAATCAACCATACAAATGCATAACAAATATCACATCGTCACCTACAACAATAATCACATAATACAATTACACATTGCACAATCCCATTTTCCCCAATTCCATATATACAGTAACCCCAAAAGAATACAAATGACAAGGGAATGAAACTTACCAACAGTAGAATAAGAGACTACACGCAAGGATCACGACGATTTGCACACACAACGAGATATGAGGATGATTAGGGAGTGATTAGGGAGAGATCGTAGAATGATTAGGGTTGGAAGTGATGTTTTAGAAACTGACGTCGAATATAAAATAACCCTAACATTCCCTAATCAAACCGATAAAATAACATTTCGGACCGGATACTCGGTCGAGTAAAGCTATACTCGGCCGAGTATCATCTACTCGGTCGAGTATTCTCCATACTCGGCAGAACCAAAACAGACTCCACAATTAACACTACTCGGCCGAGTAGGCTCTACTCGGTCGAGTATACAACTTAACAAAATCCGTAGTGTTACAATCTACTGCCTCGGGTTTCCGAGATGGTAACACCGTCATTTATCTGAGGAGTCCTAGTTCAGGCCCTTAAATAAATGGGGGTGTTACAAAGTGGTATCAGAGTGAACGATCCTCAGGCCTAACCCAATGAATCTAATGAATTTAGGAAGAGTCAAATAAAATGAACCCCCGGGATAGAACTGTTAGGAGCACACTAAAGGTAAGGGATGAGTTAGGGGCCCCCTCACACCGAACCATTGGCCCTCTCAGTTTGACCCGGGTACCTTGAGATCGTATGAGAGAAAAGGGTAGAGTAGGAAAGTTGTATGATATTGAACATGAAAGACTATTCTATGATATGGGAAATTAGGCAAGGTGATATGCTGTTAGTATGAGCACACATGTGTTTATTTGTGATTCGGAGGTAAGAATTGGCATGATAATGAAGTAAGATATATATATATATATATATATATATATATATATATATATATATATATATATATGATGCTTAAGATTTTAAGATGGATGTTATGTCTAGTGATATGCGGTTATGTGATCCCTGAACCATGTTAGCTAGATATGTAGGGTAGGAGATGATTAGAATTGACTAGAGTAGCCGATGTAATTCTAATGTTGCAGGGAACACTACTAACTCTCCTAAATTTTTATAGACATGCCTCCGAAAAGGGATACCACTGCTAATGACACCCAAGCGGATTTAAATAGGCTCCGAGCTGAGAATGAGGCCCTAAAGGCCAAACGAGTGGATCCGGGAAAGATGAGCACCATTGTGGCAAGGCATAACCCCACAATATTCACTGGAGAGGGGGAACCTCAATTGCTGGGGGAATGGTGTAGAGAATTCACCAATCTGTTTGAGCTGATAACATGTCCGGAAGAGCTACAGGTGGATCAAGCTACCCACTATCTTAGGGCCACAGCCGGTGACTGGTTGACCAGGAATAATGTGGAGATACGACAGGTTGCTAGGGATCTTGAGACGGGACATGTGTCTTGGTTGGAATTCCAAGAGTTTCTGAAGAATGAGTTCATGCCCGAGTTCCAAAAAGCCAAGCTACGGGAGGAGTTTGACACTTTCAAGATGACAGAAGACATGACGGTGGAGGCTTATCATCGGAAATTTTGACAGTTATCCTCATACATTGATGACTTTGGGCAGAATGAGGCTATTCTGGCTATGAGGTTTGAGCGGGGACTCACTATGGACATCAAGAAGAGGCTCACAGCAGCTCCACCCATCACAGTTCAGGACATTTACTTGAGGGTTGGTGCTGCTTGAGAGAGGCTCTCGAATGCATCAAGGCCGATAAGAAAGGCAAGGCCGAGAAAAGGAAGTCGGAGACCACGAGCGATAATCTTGGGGCAAAGAAGCGAGTTCGGGCAGATATGGTGGGTACTCCACTAACAAAGTGCCCCTGGGGGTATGAGAGCTCGAGTGGAGGCGGCCGGGGGGCACCGGGGGGAGGTAGCTCTGCGGGGATTACTTGTTTTGGCCGCGGAAAGACAGGACACAAGAGGTTTGAATGCCGATCATCTGGGGTGAATCAGTCTGGTGGATACAGGGCACCTATGTCTCGGTTCAGTGGCTCTCGTTCGGTGGGGTCTGGGTATAACAGTTATCGCACACCTATGTCTGGCTATGGGGGAGGTGCGAAGTCTGGAGCTAGTATGTGATTACTGGGAAGCTACAACAACTACGAACCGTAACCAGCAGAGTCAGCAGAGTGGGAGTACCAACTTTCAGAGGACTGCAAATGAGGGGAACAAACAATCTGGAGCAGCTTCTTCAAGTCAGAGTGGGTCTAAGTCCAGTGGCAAGCTCTTTGCCATGGGAAAGGAGGCAGCTAAGAATGACACTCATGTGGTGACTGGTACATTTCCTATTAACTCTAAACCCACCTTTGTGTTGTTTGATTCCGGAGCTACACATTCCTTTATATCTGCGGAACATGCCAGAGTCTTGAACCTTAAGTCATATGATAGAATTTTTGATTCGGTAGTTGTACCTTCGAGGAGTCGGTGTCTTGTGATAGAGTCTACACTGGGGTACCAATCCAGATCGGGGAGGTTGTGTTTCACTGTGACCTTATAGAGTTTCCATTGGGGGGTTTTGAGGTGATTTTGGGGATGGACTGGTTAGGGAAATACAAAGCTTTTATCGATTGCTATCAGAAGAAAATCTCATTGAGGGGACCTAAGGGAGCTAGGGTGTCAGATAAGGGGTATGTGGTCAAGCCAAGAGTCAAATTCATATATGTTAACACCCCAAAGTCGAGTCTGAGGAAAGGGGATCAGTTTATCTTGTGTCAGATGTGGGATTGTGAGTCGGAGACCCCTATGGTGTCTGAGATTCCAGTGGTGAGGGAGTTCGAGAGAGTATTTCCGGAGGACATTCCAGGGTTACCACCGAAAAGAGAAGTGGACTTTTCCATTGATCTGAAACCGGGCACAGGGCCGATTTCTAAACCACCTTACCGTATGGGACCAAAGGAGATGGAGGAATTGAAGAAGCAGTTGGATGCGCTAGCAGAGAAAGGCTACATACGGCCTAGTGTTTTACCTTGGGGAGCACCAGTGTTGTTTGTCAAGAAGAAAGATGGAAGCTTGAGACTTTGCGTGGATTACCGTGAGTTGAACAATGTGACCATCAAGAACCGTTATCCTTTGCCAAGGATCGATGATTTGTTCGATCAATTAAGTGGAGCCGGAGTTTTCTCTAAGATCGATCTGAGGTCGGGTTATCACCAGTTGAGGATTAAGAACGAAGATATACTTAAGACCGCTTTCAGAACCAGGTATGGGCACTATGAGTTCGTGGTCATGAAATTCGGGTTGACTAATGCGCCAGCAGTGTTCATGGACTTGATGAATCGAGTGTTCAGTCCTTACCTGGACAAGTTCGTGGTTGTGTTCATCGATGATATCCTGGTGTACTCCAAGAACGAGGAAGTACATGAGGAACATTTGAGGTTAGTATTGAAAACCTTGGAGGAGAACCAGCTATATGCCAAGCTGAGCAAGTGCGAGTTCTGGTTGAAGAAAGTTGCTTTTCTGGGGCATGTGATTTCCAAGGAAGGGGTGTCGGTTGATCCTAGTAAGATTGAGGCAGTGACAAGATGGCAGAGTCCTAAGAATGTGGGTGAGATCCGAAGCTTCTTGGGGCTAGCAGGTTATTATCGAATATTTGTCAAGGACTTCTCAAAGATCGCAAAGCCATTGACGTCATTGATGCGGAAGGAGAACAGGTTTGTTTGGGATGAGAGTTGTGAGGAGGCGTTTCTAACCCTCAAAGAACGTCTCACTACAGCTCCTATCCTTGCACTACCAGATGGGAATGATAATTTCGAGGTGTATACTGATGCTTCCAAGAAGGGTCTGGGGTGCGTATTGATGCAGAACGGGAAGGTAATCGCTTACGCTTCTCGACAATTGAAGACCTATGAGGAGAATTACCCTACTCATGATCTAGAGTTGGGGGCAGTGGTGTTTGCGCTTAAACTATGGCGACATTATCTTTATGGAGCTACCTTCAAAGTGTTTTCCGATCACAAGAGCTTAAAATACATTTACACACAAAAGGAGCTGAACATGAGACAGAGGAGATGGATCGAATTGATTGGCGATTATGACATGGAGATACTTTATCATGAGGGGAAGGTGAATGTCGTAGCTGATGCTTTGAGCAGGAAATCCATCCATGCTTTGAGCAGTGCCAGATCTAGGGTGAGGATGCATAATGAGCTGCGAGAGATGGGAATCCAGATGATCCGGAAGGGAGAGACTCTTGGGGACTTGACCGTTGAGCCGGAGTTATATGAGGAGATCCGAGAGTTACAGGAAGATGATGCTAGAATTCAGAGGTGGCGCAGCGCAGTAGAACAGGCAGAAGCTGGGGTTGATTCCGAGTTTGTTATCCATACTGATGGTAGTCTGAGGTTTGGGGTGTTGGAGTTAGTGTCCTCCACAATAGTGCGTTAACATAATAAATCTCATTAATAGAATATCATCAGATATTTAATTATTTGATCCTCGTCAGTTGATTAACGTAAATCGATAACGGTTGGCTGACTAGAGTTTGACGTTATTGTCGTGAGACGGCGGTGATCAACTGACCCCTTTCGGTCACACCTAAAGGAACGAACCCAAATTGATAACTAATTAATTGTATGAGATACAATTCCTTTAGTCCCTTGATTTATAGACTAAGAGGTTAGTCGATTATTGTTAGAGAGATTTCGAGTTGCGAACTCGAGGAGCGGCAGTTATTATTTAATTATGCGATAATTAAATAATAAGTTTTGGGAAACGGGTTTTAGTTAATTAATCGTAATTTACTAAAATTGTACTAATTGATTAATGTGATTAATATTAGTACGTAAATAATATGTGTAGTGGTACACGTATATTTACAGAGTGAATTGGACGAATTTATTATGGAAGCATTTAAACATGATACGATGTTTAATATGATAATTACACGGATTTGTGCGACAAATATAAAAACCAACATGGACCCGTATATGGTCATGTGGACCGTGTAAAATAAGTATAATGGATGATTACTCACATAATCATTTTACCTTATTTTGTATACTACCATAATTTATCTTATATAAGATTTTGCATGTGATGTAAGATGAAAAATATAAGACAAAGTTTATACACTCCATCACTCCATCATATTCCACCCGCCACTTCCCTTCCTTCACTCCATCTATTTATTCACTTCTTCACACTACCTTACTTACACATAAATCATTATGTTTTGCATGTGAAAAAAGCTCTCCCTTCTCTCTACAATAATTCCTCTCTAGTATACTATTATTACTAAGAATAGTTAGTAATATTACTAGTATTATTATCAAGGGCACATATTAATAAGTTACTAGTTCTTACTTATTAATATTATTTGGGTTGTTCTTGGGTGCTACTTGGAGGAGACTTTCTAGTTGAAGGTTATACAAGGAGGATCATCCACATATATTTAGCTCAAGAACAAATTAGTAAGGAGAACTAATTTGTGCCCATTTTACCTTATATTCAATGTAAGGAAATTGTTTTTCCTTATACTTTGTTTTTATGCTTTCATATTAGCATGCATGTTACATAGATCACATAAACATCAATTTATGAGATAAATTAATTTTATTAGAGAGTCTAATATGGATCTATGATCTTTCAAGTGGTATCAGAGCATAGGCTTGTAATTTGCATGTTGATTTTAAGCATTTTTATGAATTATGAGATAATTAGTAAAAACTCAAAAATTGTGTTAGAAGAGGTTTTGGCACGAAATTTTTGGGACATTCATACCTACTGATCTCAAAAGGTTTGTGGAATTTTTTGGTGATTTGTCAAGTAATTTTGCTAATTTTAATGATTTTTGGTAGAAAACCGAGTCAAAATGTCGCATTTTAGTGAAAAATTGACTAAAATTAGTTAAATGTTGATTCGGTGCATGGCCTTTTTATGGTATTTCATGCATGTTTTCTACTGATTGTATGCAAAAGGTTGAAGGTTGGTTCGAATTTTTTGCATGTTTATTGATTTTTGAGTAAAAAGTCGATAAAAGTCCAATTAATTAATCATTATTTCGAAATTTTTGATTCTGCCCATGATAAATTTATGTACATTTAAGAATATTATTTAAATGTCAAAAGTGATTTTGCATGTGTGTTTTCACTTTGTTTTGATGATTTATTGGTTTTAGTGGTTAAAAACCGATAAATATCGATCTTTTTCTTCACAAAATTTATCCGAAATTTTTGGGCATCTTTTATGACTTTTTGGTGTTCTTGGGAGTGTTCCAGAATACTAAAAATTTTTGTTTCAATTGTTTGGGTAATTTTTCAATTATTTTGGATTTTTACTTAAATATTATGATTTTTCGAATTTAATTAGCAAATTATCACCAAACCAAACTAATAATTTGTCATAAAATTAGTGAGGACTAATTTTGAGGTTCAAAACAGTTTGGACTATTAGTTTGGACTTAAATGAGATTTAAGAGTTAATTATTGATTTTTACATGTTAAAAATCGATTAAATCCACAAAACCGAGATGGATACCAATGAAGATAGGTAGGGCGATTTTGGCATCATATTTACAGCATTTTAAGCATATTTATTTAAGTTGAATGAATGATTGTCATTTATTTAAAGTATTTATCTTTTGTACCTAGTATGGCCTAGTTAATTTTTAATCGTTATTACCCGAAATGAATGGGAATATCGATTTGTTTGTAATTAAATACGATCTCGTATCGTCGGTTTGTAATTAATTAATAGTTTTATTCATTTTATTAATTAATGTATAATAGGAATAGCTATGTAATTAATTTGTAATAGTTATTTTACCGGCGTTTCCAAAAGACGGATTACAACGAGACGGAGTCTATTTTTGGAAGGTGTTCCAAATCCCACAAGGAAGAGCCACTTAAGGAATGAAGAGGCAAGGGACCAAGGAGTTGGTTTCCGAAGTGTAATAGACTAGTTGTTTATTAACTAGGAGGCCATACTAGGATTTAATCATATGCTTACATGTTTGCTTGTTTTATTTTCGCGCATGCCAAAATCGCCATTCACATGCATTTTATTTTTCGCGGTTGTCAATTCACGTCATTTACATTCACTGAATTAATTCACTTATAAGGAATTTATGACTAAATTGACAAGATCTCTCACTTAACTAAAATTGAGATTAGCCTTACCAATTAGTAACACCTATGAATCTCTTGTTCATTAGAGCCACGCTCGCCAAGCGGGGTGTTCTCTTTTTACCTTGGGTAAGTAGGGTGGTAAGCGGTTATCACACGCCAAAATTGGTTGGACTCAACGGGATATAAGACGGTCTTGTGTTCCGGGGCTAGTAGATAAATTTGAGGAAATTTGTCGACCAAGAGTTCTAGAGGTAGAATTAGTCAACGTGACTTACCGAATTTACGCAATTATGGGATGTTTCGCCCAAGCGATGCTCATTTTTGTTTAATATTTGGGTCTTGGAATCATTTATATAATTTAGTGGGAGGTCATTATATAAATGCTAAAACTTGCTAAACATGTTTTTACAAGTAATTTTTTAAAACAATGAATGTTAATTTTCCCTTTTTGTTGTAGCATTTTAATTCGCAATGCCAACTTCATCAACTCCATCGACTACTTCACTAGGCAAAGATTCATGGCTAAGGTCCGTAATGGACAAATGTATTTTAAAAGATGACGGTAGTAACTTTCTTGAATGGGAATCCAACATCAAAAGTGCCGCGTTGTCCGACAATGTGCTCACTTACTTGACCGATGCTCCTCCTATTGAGCCCGGTGCAAGAGCTTCATCGGCGGTGCGGACCGCCCATGATGACTATGTGAGGATGTTGAATGATATCAAGAATGTGTTGATATGGTCAATATCGCCAAACCTCAAGCTATCATGCATTTCTTTAAATGCTTACGAGATATTCACTCGTATGATCACTATGTTTTCACAAACACCTAAAGTCCGTCAATACGATGCGGCGGCACGCTTCTTTGAAGCTAAGCTTGAGAGGGGCCAAAAGGTTGGTCCCCATGTCCTTAAAATGGTCGAATATGTTGACATCCTAGAGCGTCTAGGGTGTAAGATTCCTAAAACTCTTGTGGTGGATCGTATCCTTCACTCACTCCCCACCAAGTTTGCCCACTTTAGGGTAAACTACAACATGAATGGTATGGATAAGAGTTACCATGAAATTCATGCACTCCTCACCCAAGCGGAGAGGGATATGGAGGCTAGTGGGAGTGAAAAGGGAGATGTTTTAACCATGAAGTTAAAGAACATGTCTCTTGGAGTCAAGAAAGGAAAAGGGAAAGAAAAGTCCCAATTCAAGAAATCGTCAAAGAAAATTGACAAGGGAAAGGGGAAGGCCGTTGTGAATGGCAATCCCAAGGCAAAAAGTGTCAAGCTCTCCGAGGCCGAATGTTTCCATTGTAATGGGAAGGGGCATTATAGGAGGAGTTGTCCCAAATACTTGGAGGATCTCAAGGAAGGGCGTGTGACGCCTATTGGTATGATTTCCTCTCTCTATGTGATAGACGTTAATTATGCTTGTACTTCCACTTGGGTACTTGATACCGGATGTGGCTCTCACCTTTGTAACCATTTGGAGGGTATAAGGGACGTGCAAGCACTAGCAAAAGGTGATGTGGATCTCCGCATGGGCAATGGAGCTAGAGTAGCCGCCGTTGCCGTAGGGACCTATGTGCTCACTTTAGCTAGTGGTTTAGAGTTGTATTTAAATAAGTGTTATTTTGTACCAACTTTAACTAAGAACATCATCTCCATTTCCGCGTTAGACGCGGAAGGCTTTTGTTTTATGATTAAGGACAAGTGTTGTACTTTTTCTTTAAATGATGTGGTTTATGGCAAGGCCATTTCAATTGGAGGCATTTATGTTTTAAATGATGTTAATGACGTTTATCATATGGAAACTAAAAAGCTCAAAAAGGGTGATCCAAACGAATCCTACCTTTGGCATTGTCGTTTAGGCCACATAAACGAAAGACGCATTAAGAGACTTGCTTCATCAAAAGTGCTCAAACCATTTGGTTTCGAATCTTATGGTACATGCGAGTCTTGCCTTTTAGGCAAGATGACTCGTGCACCTTTTGCGGGAAAAGGGACACGAGCAAGTGAGGTTTTGGCTCTCATACACACGGATGTGTGTGGACCATTAACCATCACCGCTAGAGGAGGTTTTCTCTACTTCATTACTTTTACTGATGACTTAAGTAGATATGGGTACGTCTACTTAATGAAGAACAAAAGTGAAGCCTTTGACAAGTTCAAAGAGTTTCAAAAGGAAGTAGAGAACCAATTGGATAAAAAGATAAAGACTCTACGGTCCGACCGTGGTGGTGAGTATCTAAATATTGAATTTGATTCACACCTAAAAGATTGTGGTATAGTATCACAATGGACTCCTCCTGGCACACCGCAATTAAATGGTGTGGCGAAAAGGAGAAACCGAACTTTACTTGATATGGTTCGGTCAATGATGAGTCTAACTGAGCTTCCTAGTTCATTTTGGGGTTTTGCCCTCTTGTCTGCAGTATTTTCACTAAATCGAAGCCCGACTAAAGCGGCCGATAAGACTCCATATGAGATATGGACAGGGAGAGTCCCTCATTTGTCATTCATGCGTATTTGGGGTTGCGAAGCGTACGTTAAGATCAAGTCCGACAATAAGCTTGCACCCAGATCGACAAATGTCTTTTTGTAGGATATCCAAGGGAAACACGTGGCTATTACTTCTACAATAAACACGAGAACAAAGTGTTTGTGGCTCGTGATGTCTTCCTAGAAAAGGAATTTATTTCTAAGAGACAGAGTGGGAGAAAATTTGAACTTGAAGAAGTTCGAGAGCCACAAACCGAGAACGAGGTAGAGGAGAACGTGGAGGAAAGCATTCCCTCTTCCTCTGAAACGGTAATTATTCCTAGAAAGTCAAGTAGGATTTCTAATCCACCCGATCGCTACCTTGGTAACATCGAAGAGGATGGTGTTTTGTTACTTCTTGAGAGTAATGAACCCACTACCTACAAATCGGCCATGTCTAGTCCCGACTCCTCGCTTTGGCTAGAAGCCATGCGGTCCGAAATGGATTCCATGTACGAGAACCAAGTATGGGACTTGGTGGATTTACCGAGGGAGTGCGACCTCTTCAAAGTGTAAATGGATATACAAAATTAAACTCGGCGTGGATAAACATGTGGATGTTTACAAAGCTAGATTGGTGGCAAAAGGTTTCACCCAAGTTCATGGTTTACACTATGACGAAACCTTCGCTCCGGTCGCTATGCTTAGGTCCATTAGGATAATCTTAGCGGTTGCCGCATTTCATGATTATGAGATTTGGCAAATGGATGTCAAAACCGCCTTTTTGAATGGGATTCTAGAAGAAGAGGTGTACATGATACAACCCGAAGGTTTTGTGGATACATCTAACCCTAAGAAGGTGTGTAAGCTCAAGAAGTCCATTTATGGTCTTAAGCAAGCATCTAGGAGTTGGAACCATCGCTTTGATCATGTCATTAAACAATACGGATTCACTAGAAGTGTGGAAGAACCGTGTTTATACATGAAGTTTAGTGGGAGTAAGGTTGTATTCCTTGTCCTATATGTGGATGACATATTGCTCATTGGGAATGACATTCCATCGCTCACTTCCGTTAAGGAGTGGCTAGGGAAACACTTCCAAATGAAGGACTTGGGAGAGGCACAACGAATCTTAGGTATCCGGATCTATAGGGATAGGTCCAAGAGGATACTAGCATTGAGTCAAGAAGCTTATATTGACAAAGTTCTTGACCGGTTCAATATGAAAGACTCCAAGAGAGGATTTCTACCTATGGGCCAAGGGATTACTTTGAGCAAGTCACGGTCTCCCTCTACCCCTAAGGAAATTGAACACATGAAGACCGTCCCTTATGCTTCCGTTGGGTCTATCATGTATGCTATGATTTGCACTCGTCCCGACGTTGCGTATGCCTTGAGCATGACAAGTCGGTATCAAGCCAAGCCTGGTGAGAGTCACTGGATAGCCGTAAAGAACATCCTTAAGTACTTGAGAAGAACTAAGGATTCGTTCTTAGTGTTTGGAGGAGAAACTGAGTTGTGTGTAAGAGGTTACACGGACGCAAGTTTCCAAACAGATCGGGATGACATGAAATCCCAATCCGGCTACGTGTTTATGCTAAATGGAGGAGTTTGTTTGCTTTGGAAGAGCTTCAAGCAAAGTGTTACTGCGGATTCTACAACAGAGGTTGAGTACCTTGCAGCGTCCGAGTCGCGAAGGAAGTTGTTTGGATTAGGCAATTCATGGAGGGGCTAGGAGTAGTCCATTCCGCCAAAGATCCTATCACTCTATATTGTGATAACGGTGGAGCTATTTTTCAAGCCAAAGAGCCTAAGTCTAGTAACAAATCTAGACACATTGAAAGGAAATACCATGTAATTAGAGATTATGTGGAAAGGAAGGAAATTGACATTTGTAAGGTTGGGACGGATGACAACATTGCTGATCCTTTAACCAAGCCTTTATCAAAGGCTAAGCATGATGGTCATGTCGTCTCTATGGGATTGAGACGAGTACCAGATTTTCTTTAGATTATGGATATGTAATAATTGGATAGTGTATCTTTTATTATATATATGATAATCACATTCATTGTTTTCGTATTAATTCTTTTATGAATTTTTTATTTAGTGTGACTAAATTTTAATACCTTGTTTATCTGAATAAGTTGTGGAGACAATGTTGAACACTATTCAAGTGAATAAGATGAACATTGTATTTTGTCCCTAGTCACTTAATGAGGTGACGTCTCGGAGTGACTAGATTGTGAGTCGATTGATGGTTGTTCAACACCATAAGGTCATATATGATGACTGGTCGATTACATAGGCGGAGTGTGTGACACTTTGCCGGACAGTGACCATTTAGAGAGTCCCTAAGTTCTATTATAGACGCCTGGTCGTGGCGGGGATCTCTAAGATGTTCTAATGAGTTGATTCTTTTGATTGGAGACTATTATCCGAGTGTGCGTTCCGAGTGACTTTGGTTTTTGTCCTAGGTCGTGCCGTGAAAGGAGGCCAAAAGGGCATTTACTAGGTCATGGTGAGCTGTATTGTGCAATAGGATAGATAGGGCATACAGAAATTGTCCACCCACGTTGGGTAACTATATCTCAAGGCCACTCGAGGAGTTAATGACTACAAATGCGTGGCCACGCTCGGAAGTAATCTGTGAGAGATTTTTCCGGTCAGGTAGTCACACTCCCGATCGAGAAAACCACTCGCGATGTGTTCATGTGCAAGTGCGACTTGAAAGACACCTTGCATTGAGTGGGAGATTAAAACGGACAAGAGAATTGGTAGCGCACACCTTGTGTCGGACAAGTGGGAGATTGTTGGAGTTAGTGTCCTCCACAATAGTGCGTTAACATAATAAATCTCATTAATAGAATATCATCAGATATTTAATTATTTGATCCTCGTCAGTTGATTAACGTAAATCGATAACGGTTGGCTGACTAGAGTTTGACGTTATTGTCGTGAGACGGCGGTGATCAATACCCCTTTCGGTCACACCTAAAGGAACGAACCCAAATTGATAACTAATTAATTGTATGAGATACAATTCCTTTAGTCCCTTGATTTATAGACTAAGAGGTTAGTCGATTATTGTTAGAGAGATTTCGAGTTGCGAACTCGAGGAGCGGCAGTTATTATTTAATTATGCGATAATTAAATAATAAGTTTTGGGAAACGGGTTTTAGTTAATTAATCGTAATTTACTAAAATTGTACTAATTGATTAATGTGATTAATATTAGTACGTAAATAATATGTGTAGTGGTACACGTATATTTACAGAGTGAATTGGACGAATTTATTATGGAAGCATTTAAACATGATACGATGTTTAATATGATAATTACACGGATTTGTGCGACAAATATAAAAACCAACATGGACCCGTATATGGTCATGTGGACCGTGTAAAATAAGTATAATGGATGATTACTCACATAATCATTTTACCTTATTTTGTATACTACCATAATTTATCTTATATAAGATTTTGCATGTGATGTAAGATGAAAAATATAAGACAAAGTTTATACACTCCATCACTCCATCATATTCCACCCGCCACTTCCCTTCCTTCACTCCATCTATTTATTCACTTCTTCACACTACCTTACTTACACATAAATCATTATGTTTTGCATGTGAAAAAAGCTCTCCCTTCTCTCTACAATAATTCCTCTCTAGTATACTATTATTACTAAGAATAGTTAGTAATATTACTAGTATTATTATCAAGGGCACATATTAATAAGTTACTAGTTCTTACTTATTAATATTATTTGGGTTGTTCTTGGGTGCTACTTGGAGGAGACTTTCTAGTTGAAGGTTATACAAGGAGGATCATCCACATATATTTAGCTCAAGAACAAATTAGTAAGGAGAACTAATTTGTGCCCATTTTACCTTATATTCAATGTAAGGAAATTGTTTTTCCTTATACTTTGTTTTTATGCTTTCATATTAGCATGCATGTTACATAGATCACATAAACATCAATTTATGAGATAAATTAATTTTATTAGAGAGTCTAATATGGATCTATGATCTTTCATGGGGGACGGTGGTGTGTTCCGGATAATGAGGAGCTGAAGAGGAAGATTCTTACTAAGGCACATGCTACACCATACTCAGTTCATCCTGGGGGAGATAAGTTGTACAAGGACCTCAAGAAGACTTTTTGGTGGCCGAATATGAAGAGGGAAGTTGCTGAGTTCGTAGCTCGATGCTTGACGTGGCAGAGAGTGAAGGGTGAACATAAGAGACCGCAAGGGAAGGTTCAACCATTAGATGTGCCAGAGTGGAAGTGGGAGAGTATTTCCATGGATTTCATTGTTGGGTTGCCTCGAACTCAGAGAGGTAACAATATGATTTGGGTGATCGTGGATAGGCTAACCAAGTCGGCTCACTTTATTCCCATGAAGGATACTTGGAGTAAAGCTGAGTTGGCCAAGGCTTATGTTCAGTATGTGGTGAAGCTGCATGGTGTGCCCAAGGACATCATTTCCGATAGAGACTCCAGGTTTCTATCCAAATTCTGGCAGGAGTTGCAGTCATTAATGGGTACTCAGTTAAAGATGAGCACCGCTTTTCATCCAGCTACAGATGGTCAGACAGAGAGGACTATTCAGACACTCGAGGACATGTTGAGGGCTTGTGTTTTGGAGTTCGGTGGGTCTTGGGAGGATAGACTGGGGTTGATTGAGTTTTCATACAACAACAGTTATCACGCTAGTATTGGGATGGCTCCATTTGAGGCTCTATATGGCAGGAAGTGTAGGAGTCCTGTGTGTTGGGATGATCGAGCTGATGCGGTAGTTTTGGGACCAGAGATGATTCAGGAGATGGTTGAGCAGGTGCAGATCATTCGACAGAAGATGAGGGCTGCCCAGGACCGGCAGAAGAGCTATGCTGACGCTAGGAGAAGCGACATTTCTTTCAAGGTGGGAGAGAAAGTACTTCTTAGAGTGTCTCCGATGAAGGGAGTGATGAGATTCGGGAAGCGGGGGAAGTTGAGCCAGAAGTTCATTGGGCCATATGAGATCTTGGATAGAGTTGGAGAGGTGGCATATCGGCTAGCCCTACCACCAGCTTTAGCCAAGGTGCATAATGTCTTCCATGTTTCTCAGTTGCGGAAGTATTTGAGTGACCCTTCGCATATTTTGAGCCATGATGTGGTCGAGGTGGACGAGCAGTTGACCTACATCGAGACACCTAAGGAGATTTTGGACAGGAAAGTTAGAAAGACCAGGCACAGAGAGACTGCATTAGTGAAGGTGTTGTGGACTAATCATAAGGCAGAGGAGGCTACCTGGGAAACCGAGGCCGCAATGAGAGAGAGTTATCCACATCTGTTCACTTGAGGTAAGTTACGGGACGTAACTTTCTTTTTAGGAGGGTAGAATGTAACATTTCGTGTTTATTTAGTCTAGCTGTGTGTTTGACTGTGTTAGTTATACGGGATGTCTTTTATATTCGGATGACATGTTTGGTATGGGAGCGAATTTCAGGACGAAGTTCATTTTAAGGGGGGAAGACTGTAATACACCGTATTTTATTATCGATTGAGCGAGATATTATTATTTAATAGTAACGTAAAAATAATTAAATCATGTTGTTATGGTAATGGTAAAAGCGTAAAGGTAATTAATTGATTCATATTGTAAGATGAGTCGGGTTTATAGTTTTAGGTGGCATGTTGGGTCAAGATGTTATAACCAATTTACCCACTTACCCACTTACCCATTTACCATTTTACCAATCACCAAAACCCTAAAACCAAACCCTAAATCAACCTTAAAACCCAATCCCCTTCCTACCGACATTTTTTGCACATCATCATCATCAACCTCTTTTCCTCCACGCCGCAAGCCTCAATTACAGCCAACGAACGCACGCCGGTGAGTGTGGAGGGAGTAGGGTCTGCCGTGAGTCTAGGGAACCTGTTGCTGGTGGACGAGGGTGGTTGTACTTGCCAGAATAGCGCAGATCGACGGCCGTCGTAGGTAAGGTTCCCTGTTTTTTCTTTTCTGTCATGCTAGTTTGATCTGGGTTGTACGTAGTTTAGGGGCTGTTATAGCAGTCGTAGGGGTGTGGGATGTGTTGCTGGTTGTGAGTCGAGTCGTGTGGTGGTAGGTTGAGTGGTTGTCGTCGCTATTGGTAGTTGCAGTGGTGGCGATTAGGCGCCGGGGTTGAAATGGGTGGTTTTGTTTCATTTCAGACATGGGATAATGGGGTGGCACCACCGTGGACTCGGGGGAGGTCGAATCGGTCGTGCCACGTGTGTCAGAGTCGCCGTTCGACGGTGGTGTCAAGGGTGGTGGTTAGGCGAGGTGGCAGGGATGTGTCGTGGTGGCAGACGAGTCAGAAATGGGCCTGTTGTGGTGTTTTGTGGCGGCAGAGTTGCAGACATGGGGTGTTGGTGGTGGTGGTTCTGACCACCGGCGTGGGTCGACCACGTTGGTGGTGGTTGGAGGTGACCAGGCCAGACCTGGTGTCATGCCTGGTGGTCGGCGGTGAGGGCTGGTGGTTGTTGGAGGGAGTTGTGTCGGGTTGAAGGGGGTGAGTTTGTGTGTCGGGTTGAGTTATTGTTTTTGGGTAATTTTGTTACGGTTTCTATTTTTAGTAAGTCGGAAAAATATGTACATTACTATTATTTCTATTATTTCTATTATTAGTTTTAGTTATTAAGTCGATATTAAGTAGCGATGACGGAATCATATATTTAGGCTTTGAGTCGGGATTCTATTTCGGGAAGGTTACTATTTTTAGTAACCTGCTATTTTTAGTAAGTTGCTATTTTTGGAAACTTCCCATTTTAGGAAACTTTCTATTTTGGATAACTTACATTTTTTTTAGTAACTTCTAATTTGGGAAAGTTTCTACTTATAGTAACTCTTGAGTATGGGAACGGGAATAGTTAAGTGAATTAATTATGTTATGTATATGTTTAGGTGGCGAGTTTCGGGTGGAGTACTTCGATGCGAGTTAGCTTATTACCGCTATTTGAGGTAGAGGAATACACTGGACTTGATATAGTACTATATGATTGGATTGATGAATCGGTGATTTACATGTTATAATATGATTGTCACGATTTAATTTCGTTAAGTATTATCGTTGAACTGTTTTACTATATTATTTCATCGGAGTTGGTGGAGGTGGAGGTGAGTATGGTGTGGTGATAAGGCCCGGGCGGGTTGCGGGACTTGCCCTGGTGTCCTCGGTGCGTCTTTGTGCAGATCGGCTACGGTCGATGTATAGTCTACCGGGGATCGGTATGGCTGGGTTGTCCGGGTTATGAGTTGTGATGGCGGTGGTGGTGATGGAGGAGCATGTGTATTATGTTGATGTTTTATTGTATTACCTACTCAGCTTCGTGGCTGACCCTGTGTATTCGTACGCTTTGTGATGATCCAATTATTGGTGAGCAGATTGACGGGTATTTCGAGTAGACCGATGGGAGCTGGCCGGGAAGAGAGCTTGGATGACTGACTTAGTGCCTAGCCCACCTTAGTCTTATTAGTAGTTTTATCAGACTTTATCTTTTGGTCGTATTTTGAGAATTTGTTTTATTTCCAGTTGTAATCTCACTATAAACATTCTAATAAAAATCTGCGTTTTCTTCCCTTTGTTATCTACTGCCTCGGGTTTCCGAGATGGTAACACCGTCATTTATCTGAGGAGTCCTAGTTCAGGCCCTTAAATAAATGGGGGTGTTACAATTTTCATTAAACATTTGTGCATCAAAATTACCAATGTAGGTTTTTATGTCCCTGACAAAGTTTTTAAAATCAACCTAAGTAGCCCCAATGTTGTCGTAAACTCCACACAGCTCCTTCCAACCTCTATAGGCTTTCACACCACCTAGTTTTAGCACCTTTACCTTTGTGATAAATTGCTTCTGTACCTCTGTCATTTTTCGGTTTCCTTTCAAGAATATTGTAGATTCAGGCGAAGCAAGTGGATGGTTATGCGCTTCATCGAATCTGGTAACAATATAAGTTCCATTTTCTTGGTATTTAAACTGCACTAATGCACGACAATCAGTTCTTGTAATCGGCCTCACACGGCTTACGTCTGTCACATCAGATTCTGCATCATTCTCAGCAGTATCAGTATCAGTATCAGTCCTCTTCCTTTTCCTACTTTCCTTTACACCTTGCCTATTGCCGACAACATTCCTTAATGCAAAACTGTTTGGTAACTCATTGCCTTTAATCCTTTTTATTGTTGCAAGTCTTGGCATAAACCTACAGATTGTACAATATTCTTTGTAGAATAACTCTGCTGATTCTAGCGTTTCGAATACTTGTCCTACATTAGGTTTCTTTTCCTCCGGATGAGAATGGAATGTCTTGGAGTGAATTTAATGTTTCAATTCTTGTCCTTGGTGTTTTTTACAATTTGTTATTTGTAGAAGAAGACGTAGTTGCATCACTTGTACTCATTGTCTGCTTCAACAGTAGTTAAGTAAGTAAGTATATTGAATATTATTGCATCAATAATGCAGTAATCCAATTCTAATATGCTCTACAAAGATTGGTAATTTATTTCGTACAAATAAAGGTTCATATATAATGTATTCATGCGAATGTCCATTATCATGCCTTTAAAGGAACATTTATTTTACTGCTAATATTCATAGGAAATATTGTTGTCCATTTTGATATAGCATATATAAAATATATTGAATGCTAATGACAGTAAACAAACAAATAGTCATAATATTATTTCATTAATATTAGAAAAATATTTACAAAAGCCATTTAAGGCTTTCAAAATCATAAAGCCTACTAAGGCTTATACTGGAAAAAAAAACACAAGATAATACCTAATAACAATAAACACAAGATAACACAAGATATTTCTAAACTAATCTAACAGTCGAAGTCATAATAACCCTCATCCCCATACTGTTCCTCAATTTCATATTCTTCTCTTTGCTTTCTAAATTGTCGTTCTTGTTGTTTGTGATGTCTAATTATTTCTGCACGACTAGACATAGTCGTGCACATGCAGAATCTGGCAAGGAGCGGATTATTCTTTGTGACATAGATTACACCATTTTTATTTCCCCGAACCGCGCCTCGGTAATAATCCCTATCCATTACCTTTGCATGTCTCCCTATAGGAACCACTTTGACCAGCCCTTGCACACCATGGCCATGTTTCTCTTTTCTTCCCTCCCAAGTCGATAAAAAAAAATCCGGAGGAATGCCTGATTAGTAAGGAAAGGATGTAAAGGACGACTGTGAGATGGTATATCCATCTGCACAGGAATGTCATCTCCATCAAACCAGTTTGAAGAAAACTGGCTTACTTTCCATTCATGATAATGGTCCACGAAATTTTGCTTGTAAGCAGCATTCGTGTAGGGAACTATTGTGCATTTTGAGTAAGACATTGTTTTTTTTTTTTTTAAATAAAATTAAGTAGTTTTCTGGACAGATTAAATGTTTTGCTTATTGGAAAAGGTAGGATGGAAAAGTGGTTGTGTACTCTTGGGTTTATATAGTGGATTAATTGATTATAAGAGATTAAATTCTGTGAACAGTTGTGTCTTTTCAATTGACACAAACATAATCATGGTAATTAATAAATTGGGTGAAGTTATCTATGTTACTTTAATCTCTTGCATAAAACAGTATATGCACATTATCAAAATACGTAATGGACATTTGAATTAAACTGAATTCACATTTTTTTCCAAATAATGTTCCATGTTTTTTTATAACTAATATAATGTACATTTAGAAGTAATATTCAAATTAATGTGAATAATTGCGTCTTTTCACCACATAAGCAAGTTACAAACCGTCATTTGACTTATTGTGACTTATTATGAACAGTTGCAAGACCACTTGTAAAAGGCAATAATTACTTGCACATCCTTATTATATATAATGCACATTTCACTAAGACTGATTGGACATTTCCTTATGAAACGTGTACAACACAACACAACACATTATTTTTACATGCAAAATTACTTTTCAGTTACTTCAAATTGCACACTTTTCCTTTCTCATTATTTTTAGTACATTTTTTCTCACCACAAAGTACATTTGCAT
Organism: Silene latifolia; assembly: GCF_048544455.1. Taxonomy (NCBI): domain Eukaryota; kingdom Viridiplantae; phylum Streptophyta; class Magnoliopsida; order Caryophyllales; family Caryophyllaceae; genus Silene; species Silene latifolia. The sequence goes on from NC_133534.1 coordinate 12,464,746, forward strand.
TTATCATCCTCCTAAAATCAAACAAACAAACTATAAACCCTAATTTAACATTTTCATTATAAAATTAATGTTTTTGTGGTTCTGGACATTAAATCTAGTTAACTAAATTTAATCAAATCCAAAATTAAGTTGAATTTGATTAAATTCAACTTTAACATCATCATAAAATCAATTCAACAACGATTCAGAAAGGAATTAAATAACATTGAATGAACATACCTCAATTTTGACTGTAGAAAACTGTAATACCCCGTATTTTATATAATCAATTAATCGGATATTATTATATATTATTTATTATACGTTTATATTACTAATTAAGTCGGGTTAATTGTTGAGTCGATAATCACGTTAAATTATTTTACTTAACTCGCGTTGTATCGATCTAAGTTAATTGAGACGGGTTTATAGGGAATTCGAAATGTGAGCTAACCCATTTGCCCTCGACCCATTTGAGTTTACCCAATAACAGGTTCAGCCCAATTAACCCTAAACCCTAACCCTAATAGTACTCTAATCACTACAAACCCTATTCCCTAACACTCCCTCAACCCGCCTCCCTCAACCCGCCTCCCTCACTTCTTCAACTTCAAATCTCAGCCTTTCACGCATAGAGAGAGAGAGAGAGAGAATGACCGTGGGTGTTGACGGCACAGCAAGGAAGAGCTAGGGACGATTGTCGACGGCCGTGGGTGGCCCTGGTGGCGGTTGTGGTGGCGGAAAGGTAAGCATTCAACCCCCTCCTCTGTTTTTCGCATTGATGTCGGGTTGTTGGTTGTTGTTTCGTGTCTTATAGAGGTGGTTATGGTGGTTGTTGACAGGGTATATGAGTAGTGTGGTGTGAGACGAGTGACTTGGTGGTTGTTGGGGTGGTTTTAGGTGGTGGTATTGGCAGGGAGAGGCGACAGCGACAGGGGGGGAACAAACGGGTTTAAGATACGGGTTTTCAGGTGAGGTAGAGGGTTAGGATTGGGGTGGCGCCACCGTGGACTCGGGGGAGGTCGAAACGACGGCGCCATGTCGTCTGGGTTCGTGGGCTGACGGTGAGCGGGGACGGTGGTGAGTTGTGAGTAATAGGTGTTGGCTGCGGTGGTGGTAAGGAGAGAGCAGAGGGTGTTTGGTGAGGCACGGTGGTGAACTAGGCCTTATGGCAGCCCTGGTTCGACTCGCCGGCGGCAGTCGACCAGGCTGGTGGTGGTTGTTGGTGGTGGGGTCGAAGTGGGGAGCACGGCTGGTGGTTGTCGCGGTGGTTCAGGCGGCGCGTGAGGGTTTGGGGCGAGTGAGATGTCACGGGTTGTGGATTCGGGTTTTTCGAGTTGTTTTATGTTTGATTCGGGTTTTCTTAAATCGTTTAATTCGTTGAATATTTTATTTATCATATTAGTTATTAAATGCAATTCCCGAGTCATTTAAATAATTTATTTAATTTAAATTCCCGAGTCTTTTAAAATAATTAGAGACGGATTTTGAGTCGGGTTTGTTAAAAGAGAAAAGTTACTATATCGGGAAAGTTTCCATTTTAAGAAATTCTACTTTAGTAACTTTCTATTTTGGGAAGTTGGGTCAAATACTAACCGGGTTATTTTAGTTATCAGTTGGGCATAAGTTTGGTGTCGGGATTGTATTTTGGGAAAACTTCTATTTTAGGAACTCTCTATATTGAGTAACCTATCTATTTTTAGTAGCTTCTACTTTGGGAGATTTCTATGTTTAGTAATTAGTAATTATAAATATTATAATTGTTTTAGGTGACGGATTCTTGAAGGATCGATAATCAAATTCATTGCTTTATTTTCTGGACTGCTTAAACTGCTTAATTGGAATTGCTGGCACTTTGAGGTAGGGAAATACACTTGACTTATTATCGTTGTTGTTGAATTGTGTTGACTTGATTCATGGTTGTTGATTTACGTTATGATTCATATACGGGAAGGTGATTGACTGAATTGATCGTATTGAGTATGATGTCACAACATTTGGTAACCGGCATGATTTTTATGATTTATCAGTTCAATGATATATATATATTGTGTTTCATTAATTTCTTTTGAGCATTCATATGCATTGGAGATGGAGGATGTTGTGGTGATGTGGTGTGGTGATAATGATGTTGTGTTAAGGCCCAGGCGGGTTCTGCAGGACTTGCCCTGGTGTCCTCAGCTGTGAGCTGGCAGATCGGCTACGGTCGATATATATAGTCTACCGGGGATCGGTATGGCTGGGCGTTCCGGGTTATGAGTATGAGAAATGAGATATGAGTTGAGATGGAGATGGAGGTGACGGAGGATCATGCATATCATATTTTGTTGTTTAATTATTTTCCCTACTCAACCTCGTGGTTGACCCTGTGTATTCGTGAACACCTGTGATGACCCAAATATTGGCGAGCGGACTTTGGGTTCAAGAGATAGAACGGGAGCTTGGTGGGCGTGAGACACTGGATCAGAAGACTTAGTAGCTAGATCATTATTTAGAAGACTTCACTTTTATTTATACTAGTTCTTTGTAATTTGATGTAAATGAGGTTTGTAAAAGTTAAGTTAAAAATAATTATATAAATTGCCTTGGAGTTTAATTTGTTATTCACTACCTCGGGAAACCGAGATGGTAACAGTCCGGTTTATTAGGAATGTCTTGCTGGAGGCTCCTTTATAAATCGGGGTGTTACAAAGTGGTATCAGAGCGAACGATCTTCAGGCCTAAACCAATGAACCCAATGAACGTAGGATGTGTCTAAATAAAATGAACCCCTGGGAATAAACTGTTAGGAGCTCACAATGCGGTTAAGAAGGCGCCCTTAATACGTACTCTTTTACCCTCTCAGTTTTGAACCAGGTAACCCGAGAGAAATTGAGTGAATGGGGTAGTTAGAAGGAAAACCTTGGATATAATCGAGTTGATGTATACCTTGAGACCCATATATCTAACCATTCTACAGGACAACGTTACGGTAAGTGTTTCGTATGAATGATGACGTGATCATATGATGTCGTGGAGATGAGAATAAATTTTCGTGTTCAGTTTAATAATCAATGAGGTGTTGGATTGTGGTAATCGTGAGCGTGAAAATAATTGCGAATTGATGATAATTATCTGGATAGATGTTGAATGATGTGTTGATAGTACTACTATGTCTAGTAATATGCGGTTATGTGATCCCGAAGCCATGCTAGTATAGTATTGTGATAGTAATTATAAACACTATTGAATTGCATGTTTCTAGTCATAGCAATCGTGATTTAGATGTAAGGAGTAGATCGAGATGCGAAGGGATTCTATGGGATAGATGTTTACGTAAGTACAAAGTGTGAGATTTAAGTTGGGATGGGTTAGTATACATAGTATGTTCATAAGAGCTTGTAACATAGTAAAGAATGACCTAGTGTTGAAACTCGTTTTGTTTGTTTTTACTCTTTAATTGACCTTACTGCCATTTATTTTCTGTTTATTGTCTATGGATGAAAATTTTATGGGAGATAGCTTCGGGAGTTAGTGTTCATTTGGCGTTCGTTTCATGCTTATAGGATATACGGATTAGGAGTAATAAATGTTTTAGTGGGCTGTGGTCAGGAAGTTCCTGTGCAGTGATGTTTTGACCAACGATTTTGTCAAAATCCTCATTTAAATTGTATTAATAATTTTTGCATAATTCCAACCCCGTCGATCAAAAGATTCGCATACGTTTTCAAATTGATAAGCCACGAAAATTCTTGATGTCTCTATATTCATTGGTAAGTCTTGCAAACTGACCCAAGTTTTGGACCAATTGCTGTCACATGTTTGTTTGGACCAACTGAGTTGTAAAATTCTTTAAAAACGGAATTCTTGTGCTTTAGACCTAATTCATTTTCCCTGTGTTTTTTTAACTTTCCGTATTTTATATAGGTAATATGAATCAAGTTTTAATCGAACGGTTATTTATTCGTGATCTTTGAAAGTTACAACGTGAATCATGACTTGTAAAATGTGTGTTCTAGGTTGAGTTTTCATACAGTTGTTTGATTAATTCATGAGCTTCAGTAATGTGAATTTATAATGTCCTTATATGATGATAGTAGCAGGCATGTTCAGTAGTTATGTATCTTAACCGGTGATAAAATTAAAGTTTAGTTGATAACATTGTTGGCATGATAGTATGAGTAAAATTGAATAGCTTAAATTGATTCTTAATCAAGGGTGAAATATTTTATACGAGTCCAGTTGTTTGCATATTTTACATACGTTTGGCATGTTGTAATATCTCCGGTGTGTGCATCATATTTTCATAGTGGCCGGATATATATAAATATAGAACTATATTGTCATATCTTGGTAAAGTTGATGGTGTTAAAAGTTAATTTGATTGTTCTAATATACTCGCCTGAATAATTATAATAATTATGTTTAAATGTTTACACATGGATGGTAGTAATGATTATGTCTAAATGTTCACACATGTAGGATGCATCTGAGTTCTAATGTCTTTCATGTGAGTCTGTGTGCCTATAGTTATACTCATAACTTTCATTTCATTAAATTATTTCAGTTGAACCTAAAACCTATAACATGATAATAAACAGTGTCGTTATTCCTTATTGAATATGTTCGTTATTATATTATCATAAAATGCTAAAGTGATTCTTGCAATTGTAGCACGACATTTGACATATCTATATTCTCGAGTCGTTACTATCAATTATATTATAATAAAGATTGTTCATGATAACTATGTTGGCAATTATAATGGGATAACCCTTTGATGATTCATATGATATGCATTGGTTTAAATGATAGTCGTTATAGTTACGTTTAATTGAGCCTACGAGTTGCCTAATTATTCAAATCGTGCAAATCAGAGAAGTTGTTCAAGTTGCTAATCTTTTATCATAGCTAGTGTTCTACAAAGTATATGATGGCAAAAGTATATGTTTAAGCTAATTACACGATATCTTTTGTTTTGCTGAAAATGAGTTATACTCAGTTGCTGGACACAATTGAATGATATAGTGGCTAAAATGTTAAACACATGTGTGATATGGAAGTAATGTTGTTGTTGTCATAGATCATATGTTGTTACTTTTATTGGGAAATATGTTTTCAGAATTAATATCGTGCAAACAATTTTGATAATTTAAAATATGAATAATGAGTATGTTGTTGATTGCTTGAATACATCGGCCTAATTCGTGACCTAAACCAGTGAGTGAGTAAATGGTGGTACGGACATGCCAATAAGATCTTGTGATTGTGATGGATAGTAGTGGTAGATCTATTTTATGTGATATGTTTACAAATGTGAGAAGTCTCTTAAATTGTTTTGTTGATTTTACTCTCGCTCGTTCATGGTCTATAGTTGATCATCAAATTTGTTTAGTTGAGAAACCGTGTAAACCTTGGTTCCTTTCTTGTTGTTCTTTTAGTTTGATGCTGTGTTTTTAAGTTAAGCATGAGCTAAGTAATAAATGTTACTTGTTTACAATCAGTTATTTCCATAATAAAATCTTGTTTCGACTTTAATGTTAATGCGCAATCTCTTATCATGTGTTCTTTCTGTTACATGTGGTTGTGAGTGATTTTGTTGCATATGTATATGGAAGTTGAAAAGAGGTTACGAGGACGTAACCATGTTTCTAGTTGGGTAGGATTGTAAAATCTTAAGGCTTGTGTTGCACTTGTTTGTAGATTGTAGTTTTGATCAAGTTGATGTTTCGTTGTGAGGTACCTATGCAAATGGGTTCTATATGTTTTGTTCCTACTTCTGTTAGTTGGTTGATGTGTAAAAGGGAGAGGGTGGTTAAACTACTGATATTGAGTTTAAGTTAGCCTATGAGCCGAGTTATGTCTACGAGAGTTATGTTTACGGTCCGGTGTGACCATGGTTATTGAGTTACTTGAGTTTGAGATCGGAATTTAGATGGAAGATGACGGTGTTCTCAGGTGATTATTTAGTTGTTATACATTTGTGTTCTCAGGTAGCTATTAGTTGTAGTTAGTTGGGTTAAGGGAAGATGAGTTAAACTTCGGGACGAAGTTTATTTTTAGGAGGGTAGAATGTAACATTTCGTGTCTGTTATGTTTAATTGATGTGTCAAAAGTGTGTGTTAACTGTGTTAGAAATGCGTGACGTCCGTATGTACGATATACAATACCCTGCTGATGTTGAGTACGGGAGCGAACTTCGGGACGAAGTTCATTTTAAGGGGGGAAGACTGTAATACCCCGTATTTTATATAATCAATTAATCGGATATTATTATATATTATTTATTATACGTTTATATTACTAATTAAGTCGGGTTAATTGTTGAGTCGATAATCACGTTAAATTATTTTACTTAACTCGCGTTGTATCGATCTAAGTTAATTGAGACGGGTTTATAGGGAATTCGAAATGTGAGCTAACCCATTTGCCCTCGACCCATTTGAGTTTACCCAATAACAGGTTCAGCCCAATTAACCCTAAACCCTAACCCTAATAGTACTCTAATCACTACAAACCCTATTCCCTAACACTCCCTCAACCCGCCTCCCTCAACCCGCCTCCCTCACTTCTTCAACTTCAAATCTCAGCCTTTCACGCATAGAGAGAGAGAGAGAGAGAGAGAATGACCGTGGGTGTTGACGGCATAGCAAGGAAGAGCTAGGGACAATTGTCGACGGCCGTGGGTGGCCTTGGTGGCGGTTGTGGTGGCGGAAAGGTAAGCATTCAACCCCCTCCTCTGTTTTTCGCATTGATGTCGGGTTGTTGGTTGTTGTTTCGTGTCTTATAGAGGTGGTTATGGTGGTTGTTGACAGGGTATATGAGTAGTGTGGTGTGAGACGAGTGACTTGGTGGTTGTTGGGGTGGTTTTAGGTGGTGGTATTGGGGGGAGGAGGCGGCGGGGGGGGAACAAACGGGTTTAAGATACGGGTTTTCAGGTGAGTTAGAGGGTTATGATTGGGGTGGCGCCACCGTGGACTCGGGGGAGGTCAAAACGACGGCGCCATGTCGTCTAGGTTCGTGGGCTGACGGTGAGCAGGACAGTGGTGAGTTGACAGGTAATAGGTGTTGGTTGTGGTGGTGGTAAGGAGAGAGCAGAGGGTGTTTGGTGAGGCACGGTGGTGAACCAGGCCTTATGGCAGCCCTGGTTCGACTCGCCGGCGGCAGTCGACTAGGCTGGTGGTGGTTGTTGGTGGTGGGGTCGAAGTGGGGAGCACGGCTGGTGGTTGTCACGGTGGTTCAGGCGGCGCGTGAGGGTTTGGGGCGAGTGAGATGTCATGGGTTGTGGATTCGGGTTTTTCGAGTTGTTTTATGTTTGATTCGGGTTTTCTTAAATCGTTTAATTCGTTTAATATTTTATTTATCATATTAGTTATTAAATGCAATTCCCGAGTCATTTAAATAATTTATTTAATTTAAATTCCCGAGTCTTTTAAAATAATTAGGGACGGATTTTGAGTCGGGTTTGTTAAAAGAGAAAAGTTACTATATCGGGAATGTTTCCATTTTAAGAAATTCTACTTTAGTAACTTTCTATTTTGGGAAGTTGGGTCAAATACTAACCGGGTTATTTTAGTTATCAGTTGGGCATAAGTTTGGTGTCGGGATTGTATTTCGGGAAAACTTTTATTTTAGGAACTCTCTATATTGGGTAACCTATCTATTTTTAGTAGCTTCTACTTTGGGAGATTTCTATGTTTAGTAATTAGTAATTATAAATATTATAATTGTTTTAGGTGACGGATTCGTGAAGGATCGATAATCAAATTCCTTGCTTTATTTTCTGGACTGCTTAAATTGCTTAATTGGAATTGCTGGCACTTTGAGGTAGGGAAATACACTTGACTTATTATCGTTGTTGTTGAATTGTGTTGACTTGATTCATGGTTGTTGATTTACGTTATGATTCATATACGGGAAGGTGATTGACTGAATTGATCGTATTGAGTATGATGTCACAACATTTGGTAACCGGCATGATTTTTATGATTTATCAGTTCAATGATATATATATATATTGTGTTGCATTAATTTCTTTTGAGCATTCATATGCATTGGAGATGGAGGATGTTGTGGTGATGTGGTGTGGTGATAATGATGTTGTGTTAAGGCCCAGGCGGGTTCTGCAGGACTTGCCCTGGTGTCCTCAGCTGCGAGCTGGCAGATCAGCTACGGTCGATATATATAGTCTACCGGGGATCGGTATGGCTGGGCGTTCCGGGTTATGAGTATGAGAAATGAGATATGAGTTGAGATGGAGATGGAGGTGACGGAGGATCATGTATATCATATTTTGTTGTTTCATTGTTTTCCCTACTCAACCTCGTGGTTGACCCTGTGTATTCGTGAACACCTGTGATGACCCAAATATTGGCGAGCAGACTTGACAGGTTCAAGAGATAGAACGGGAGCTTGGTGGGCGTGAGACACTGGATCAGAAGACTTAGTAGCTAGATCATTATTTAGAAGACTTCACTTTTATTTATACTAGTTCTTTGTAATTTGATGTAAATGAGGTTTGTAAAAGTTAAGTTAAAAATAATTATATAAATTGCCTTGGAGTTTAATTTGTTATTCACTACCTCGGGAAACCGAGATGGTAACAGTCCGGTTTATTAGGAATGTCTTGCTGGAGGCTCCTTTATAAATCCGGGTGTTACAAAAACAATAATTCTAGATGAATGACGAAATCAATTCCGATTTTCCTTACAAAGTTTTGATCTTGAAATAACTGAATAGCTGATGAATGCAAAAGTTTGAACAAATTGATTCTGATTTGCGCTTCGAACACAGCAATTGGTGATGAATAACCGATTTTAGATCACTAAATTTGATGTCGAAAGACAAAAATTTACAAATTAAGGAAGGATTAATGATGAAATCGATTGATTTTGTTTCGTGTGATTTGATTTTGTTACGTAGACTTGATATTGCTGACATGTACAGTCTTATTTTTTGTTTTCCGTGAAATTCTAAGAGAAGCGCGCCTCTAATCTCAGCCGTCAGATAATTTGATGGACGGTTGAGAGCTGTTCTCACGGTTCTCACGATAAGCCCCGTTCTCACCGGAACTCTACCCTAATAATAATAATAATAACAATAATAACAATAATAACAACAATCATAATAACAATAATAATAATAACAACGGAAAATGCACGCGGTGCCCTTGAACTTTGATGTTTTGCCCGAAATACCCAATTTTTTGATCCGGAAATCTTTAAGAGGCTATAACTCGTGTTTACAAGTTCGGAAAGTAACGATTTTTTTTTCAAATTGATTATCTTTTCGAGACTTACGACTTGAAAAAAAAAATTGTCGTGTTTGGAATTCGTGACCAAGAGATATGGTCACTCAAAGTTTGTACGGTAAAAAAAACTTTGACGTACAAAAACTCATAGCCACGGGATCCAAATACGACAATTTTTTTTTTCAAATCGTAGTTATCGGAAAGATGATCGATTTGAAAAAAAAAATTATCACTTTCTGAATTCGTAGACACGAGCTATAGCTGCTTAAAGTTTTTCGGAACAAAAAATTGGGTATTTCGGGCAAAATTCGAAACTTTAAGGGCACCGCGTGCATTTTCCCTAATAACAATAATAATAAAAACAACAACAACAATAACAACAATAATAAAAATAATAATAATAATAATAATAATAATAATAATAATAATAATAATAATAATAATAATAATAATAATAATAATAATAATAATAATAATAATAATAATAATAATAATAATAATAATAATAATAATAATAATAATAATAATAATAATATTAATAATAATAATAATAATAATAATAATAATAATAATAATAATAATAATAATAATAATAATAATAATAATAATAATAATAATAATAAAAGGAGGTTGATATCATTTTGGTTGATGGACATGGTGGCTCTCTTCGTCCTGCGGATTTATTGCTTTATTCTTGGGACAGGGGGCGTGATGTGTGCGTTGACTTGACAGGTTCTTCTCCTTTGACTCAGATTGGGATGGCAGATTTTGTGCCTGGCCGGGTTGTCGCTGATGTTGCTCAGCGAAAGTGTGCTAAGTATGGGGATTTGTGCGCGGTGGCGGGTTACGGTTTCCTTCCTTTCTCTTTCTCTTCACTTGGGGAGCTGGGTTCGGATGCTGTGGCCTTGCTCAAGCGGATCCAGAAATTCTCGGTATCTCAGGATGAGGGGGCTCGGGTGGCCGCTTACATTTTTACTAGACTTAGTTTTGCTATTGCTAAGGGTATGGGAGCCCAGATTGTATCTCGGCTCCCCACCAATTTCATGTAAACTTTTACTTTTATTTTAATGAAAGCTGCGCACATCTTATAATAATAATAATAATAATAAATAATAATAATAATAATAGCAAAATTGAAATTGGCATGGATTTAGTAATAATAATAATAATAATAATAATAATAATAATAATAGCAAAATTGAAATGGAGCCGATTTGAAGCCGAATCGAATCGAATAGAAATCGAGCCGATGAATCAATGAACGAGCCGAATCGAATGAATCGAATAGAGCTCAATTTGAACTAAAAATAGAATAGAGCTGAGCTGAACTGAACTGAAGTGAGCTGAAAATAAGCCAGAAAGAACAGGGCCTAATTGGTTTAATTATTGTTGTTGTTTGATATCTTGAAACTTCAAGGACGAAGTTAATTTTAAGAGGGGTAGAATGTGATAATTCAAATGTTTTGAGTTATTGTTGTGACATCTTGTGATTAGATTAGTAATAGTAAATGGATAATCGTGTTATAATAAGTTAGATAGTGCTCAGTTTTGTGGATGTTTATAGATGTTGATATGGTATGTATGGGCGAAGTTCGAGGACGAAGTTCATTTTAAGAGGGAAGACTGTTATACCCCGTAATTTAATAATTGTTATAAGAGTGAGTAATACAATTTAAATAATTAATCAATGACATTAATGATAGTAGTTGCCTGTAAAACGATAATTAAATAATAAAGTAAGTAAGCAAGTCGGGAATAGTCATTGGGTCGTGTGACACGAATTGGAGTACCGGTTTTATTGGCCCGATACATAAGTGATCGGGATTTAAAGCGGGATATAATAATAATAATATGGAAATAATAATAAGTAAAAATAATAATGATTATATCAATATAAGCCTAATAATAATAGTGTTATGGTAATAATAAGATTAGAAAAGATAGTATGTAAAAATCCTACTTATGGTAAGACTAACATAATATGTAGTAATAATAATATTATTGGTAATTCATACAATAATTAGAATAAGGTAATAGTTCTTAGTTTTTTAATTGACCTCATATACTCTCCAAATGTAGACTATAAATACTATGATAGCTGAAACATAATTCATAAAAAATAAGAGAATGATTTTTAAGAGACGGAAAGAGCAAATAAGCGATAAAAGGTAAGATCGTCGTAATTTATGTTTATATTGTCTTAATAATTTAAGTTATATTTAATACGTCGTATGGACCACCGTAAACAGTGCCAATGACCTTATTAGTTGCCCTTGACCGTAGTGACTCCATTAGGACCAATCGTGGCCTTTGTCGATCACCGTAGGTGGCGGTTTTGGTGTCTAAAGGGGGAGGTGACGTGAGATTTAAGACAGATAGTGTAGCTTGTGTAGTTGTCGTATGAACAAAGGAATTGGATGGTTGGTTGTATCGGCTAAGGGCGGTTCTAATGGTAGTGTCGGGGTGGTGAGTCGTGGTGGTTGGTACGGTGGCTGTCGTGGGGGTAGTTGTTACGGGATGTGTCTTTTATATAGGTCATGTGTCGCGTATGGTTGGTTGTGGGTTGTCATAGGGAGTCATGGCAGGAGGTAGGGATCATCGTCGGTCAGGGGAGACCATGGTGGTGGCCCTGGTTGCCGTGAGGTGGTGCAAGGTGGCGAATGGGGTTAAGAGTGTAGTTCTGTCGAGTTTTCGTGGGGCTGTTTAGGGTGTCGGGTTGTGTGGAGATGATGCTCGTGTGGCTGGTGGTTAGGGTATAATTGAGGACGTCGGGTTGCAGGTTGGTGGTGATGGGGTTGGGTGATGTTTGCGGTGATTGATGGTGTTGGGTTTGGTGGTTCAAGGGTGTTGTGTACACGGGTGTAAAACCGTGTATATGGGGTTGATGATGAGTGTTGTTTTGGGTCGGGTTTTTAGTTGGGTGAATCAGATTTAGTATCGTAATCCTTTAATAATAATAAATAGTTAAATAATAAATAATAATAGAATGTGATAATTAATAATTAATAAAGAAATTACTATATGTGAGTTAGGTGACGATTTGTGAAGGAAGTATAATTGGATTCGATTGCTTGATTATTGGATTGCTTTAAGCTGCTTAATTGGATTTGATTGCCAGATACGTTAACTACTCAACTATACTATAATGGTAATTGGAGATTTGTTGAAAGATGGTTTATTGTTGTACTTGTCGTGTTGAACATTTTTGTTATTATTGTTGTCTTATTATCATATTATTATCTTGTTGGTTGGTTCTCTGTTATTGGTTGGTTTTGTGGAAAAGATTGGAATTGAGTTTGGCAATGTTTGAGATTATATTGGTCGGTCAGGCACGAGGATGTGGAAGAGCCGTGGTCCTGTACGGTTTCGGTAGGCCAGGCACAGGTGGCGTTAGGGGATTGGCCGTGGACCTGAGCAGTGCACCGTGGGGTTTCAATTGAATTCCGTTGGTTGTGACGAGTGGGTGGCATACGGTTGAGCCGTGTGTGACGGATTTGTTTGTGTTCATTTGTCATAACTTGTTATTGTTGTTGTTAGTTATCCTACTCAAACTCGCGGTTGACCGTGTATTCGTGAACACCTGTGATGAACCATAAATGGGGAGCAGATATTGCATGTCTTAAAGATTAGCTGACTTGAGAAGCTTATGGGAATGCGTAAGGATTTGGCCAGTCTACTTAGAAGTCTAGACCGTGTAGATGATTTAATCACTTATCTAGTTCCATTACGAGTTGTATTGAGATTTTAAAGTTGAAATTGGTTAGTCACATTGTAATGATTATGTAATCATTAAAGTTTTATTTAAATTACTTTAGTGAGTTGGACTTTGTTATACACTACCTCGGGAAGCCGAGATGGTAACAACCCTATTTATCTAGGAATGTTTAGCTAAAGGCTCTCGGGTAAATGGAGGTGTTACAACGTCATCCACTCGATCCGCTGGAAGCTCTGCTCGGTCCACTAGAAGTGTACTAGGTCTAGTTTAGATCTCACTTGGTCTAGTGTACAGTCATCATTTGCTTCCGAGTACACGTTGGTCCGTTCACGTGTCCCAAGGTGCTTTTGGGTCCCAAAATATCCGGGACCTAGTCAACTTAGGCCAAACCATTACCCGAGACCTAGTCAACCCCAATTTCTCATCCATTCTACTCGGGTGAAGCCAAGGACCCTATTTTTCCCTTAATAGATTATAAATATTTTGTTTACATGGCTATAATTTGTCTTAGTTGTTGGTAAAATTTCTGAATTTTATTCGATTGACTAATTAAACTTTGATTAAAACGAATTAAGTACAACTTCACTCCATCCTCATGGTTCCACCCCGATTATACTACTATAGTTGGGTAAATTACAAATTGTTTTTGGTGCGAGAATTGACGGCAAAATTCGGTCATCAATGACTCATACTATGCAAATGATGATGAAAGACACGCACATAAGTGTACACATTATCAAAATCGAGTAGCATTAACCTACCTTTTAGCAATCTCCATAAGCTACCCGAATCCGACTCGATTCCGTCTCATGAAATCGTCTCATCCTATATAAATTATATAATAACTAACAGCAAGCATTCTACACTATTATACAATACAATCCCCTTATTATTACCCATTAATTACCCCTATTATATATGCTAATTACTAATTAATTAACCCAAATAAAAAACCTTAAAAGTTAGGGTTCATAAGAAATAGAAAAGTGTAGATCTCAATTCTTACAAGGTGGAAGGAAGGAAGGGTATGATCCTTTAATACAAGTTTAAATCCCATTAGGAGGTGTTTGTGAGGGTTTTACAGAGAAGGGAGATGATTTGGAGTAAAAAGGAAAAAAAAATTAAATGATTTGGATAAGATCGATAGGATAAGGGGAATCACGAGTCACTTTAACCCGTCTGACATAGTGCACTCGGTCGAGTGCTGAGTTCACTCGGCCGAGTGACACTCACTCAGTCGAGTACAACCTGTACTCGGCCGAGTGGAACCTGCTCTACTCGGTCCACTATAGGTTCACTAGGGCAAGTCCAAGTCCTACTAGGTCTAGTGTACACTCACTAGGTCCATCAAACAGTCCACTAGGTCCATTGTAGGGTCACTATTTACACCCGAGTGGCCTCTCACACACCTCAAGGTCTCTTATATGGGTCCCATAATATCCGGGTATTACATAATGTTTTGGATTGAGAGGGCTCCCGAGTATTATTCACGTTACTCATATCGGGTGTTCGATCAGTTATCTATTCAGCTATTTTTTATCCGTATTTTCGGGTGGTGTTCAGATTTACTTTATCAGGTCTACCAGCACGGCAACAAGGAGGGTTGCAATGGCGCATTGGAAAACAAAATTTCTGTAAAAATTTTGAGTATTCAGTTACTACCACTGCTTGAAAATTTCATCCATACTCAATCTATAAGGTTGTTTATTAAGTCATTGTCGGCAAATGTCTTCCCTCCCCCTAAAATGACTCAATCCAAACATGACTCGAATAACTTGTTTATTAGTAACTCGACTGACCTTACTTTAATAACTCGATTGATTAGTTTAACAAAACATAAACGTAAAATGACCTTGCGAGAGATACGCGACAACACGGTAAGTCAGCACTCTCTTTTAACAGACCCCAAAGGTCCCCGTGCAATAACCGCATCTTTGTTTATGCAGGAGCCGAAGTCGGGACCTCGCAATTCATGCCATTGCATGTTTTAAGGGTGACCCGCGCTCTACTGCACTCACAACACTTGGTTAAAAATGACCTTACTTTAATAACTCGATTTATTAATATTATTATAATAATTTCAAAGCACAACATATATATGTAATTTTACAATAAATTTGTGTGAGACGACATCATACTGTAAGACGGTCTATTTATTTATATAGATATTCCGTCTTACAGTGTGAGACCGTTTTACTCTAAAATTTGGGTTAGTTATTTTAAAGATCCACTGGGCTCGTTTTTTTTTTTTTTTTTTTTTTTTTTTTTTTTTTTTTTTTTTGACAACAATGAACTTCATATATTAACTGAAAAGTGCATACAGTATTAGCCAGTTGATACCGTCGTTTAGTACCAAAAATAATATTTATAACCTAAATACTACTAACAGAAGCTAGTGGCAGTCAGGGTCGATCCGCAGGGAGGAAGGGAATTTCAGTTGTTCTATATTTCAGTCTAGAAGTAACAAATAAGGGGGGTGTTTGAGTTGAATTGGTCTAATACTAATGGCAATGAAATTAAAAGTAAACTAAAGAGACTGGATTAAATCAAATATAAAAGAAATGCTAAGACGGTCGGTTCACTATAGCTGCGATGGCACAAAATCCTAGGTAAGTCTGAAATAAAGTCGTGTAGATGGGTAAATAACAAGTCCTCTCGGTCCAAGTTAACCAGTAGCTCCTTTCGGCCTATGCTACTAGCCCCTAAGTCTCACTAATGCTAGCTCTCGCACTGAAAAGTGATTCTTAAAGCCTAAATTACCTGTCTTTCGATCTTAGCAATTTAGTTGTTCTAATTCATTAATTATTTTCCTCCCCTATCTCGCGATCTTAATGGGTTGGTCAATACTAAGCATTTAACAAATAGCCTCTCGGTCTCGCTGTCAAATATTGCTATTAATAAATTAAAAACGATGCTAACCATACACGCGTCAGTCGATCGACCACTATAGGCAGTCGATCGACCAACTAGCACAGTCGATCGACCAGAGAAGCCAGTCGATCGACCAATGCCCTAATTCAGGTCGCCTAATTCTACGCCATCTACGCTATAGATCCCCTACATCCTAGCACGAGGGATTTAGCTACTCATGATATTGATAAAAACAACAACAATATTAACGAAACAATCTACCGAATTCATGCTTGAAATAACAAAAAGGCAATAAACGATAATCGGCTTCGGGAAACTAACTAGCAATTCTATACTATGAACTAAATATAAGCAATAAACTGAATAAGAACAGGAGGATACCGAATGGAAGAATTGCCGAAGAGTAGAATCCAGAAAACGAATGAAAAAGGGTAACTTGTATTGAATACGAAACAAGAATGAAAACCTAACTATTTGATATTCTAAAACTGATGAAAACTGAATGCATAAATCTGAAACCTAAGCTACGTTATATAGGAATATCACGCAACTCTTATTCCTAAACCTAATATACAATGGGCTTAAGCTAAATCTCGTCTTTTAATTCACGCATCAGCTCGTGGAGTGGTCGATCGACCACTAGACCCAATCGATCGACCAAGTATAGCTGAACAGTAGCTTCTGATGCCCGCGGTCTGGTCGATCGACCACTTGGACCAGTCGATCGACCAACAGCGCTGTACAGAATTGCATTCTGACGAATTCTGCAGCGCGCACCGATCTTAAAACAGCTGCCATTTCTTCGTTACTTGGTCAAATCAGGCGTTCTACACGGCGTTGGAAAGCTAAGAGGATAAGCTTTCACCTCCAATTGGAATCACTCGATTATCTGCTCTAGAACTCGAGATATAGCCATCTGAAGCAGCCTGCAATGTCGTGAGGTGCTTCTTTGCTTGTTAAACTCGTACGCACCCATGCTTTTGCTATCTTCAGGCCTTGAAATGCATTCTAAACTTCAAGTCCGAGTCAAATATTCATGTCCTTCCTAAGCTTAGCTTCCGGGGTCAAGATTTGGTTCATTTTCTGCTCATTTCCGCAATAATCTGCAATATTACATAAAAATACGAGAGTAGACAGAAATAGGGGAAATAGTAGAATAAACTACATATAATAGACATAAAATGCGTGGAAATAAAGATGTAAAACATCATATTATAGACACGCATCAAACTTCCCCAAACCAAACCTTTGCTTGTCCCCAAGCAACTAAATGCAAAACTAAATTTAGATAGAAAGGAGCAAAACATGGACAAACTGAAAATCGTCTACTTAAACCAATTTAATGCATATGAATCAACTACTAATAGCTCAATGTCACGCAAACGAATTTATGCATATTTCGAAAAGATGTTGAACGTTTGACCTTGCAAGACTTTCAAGATTGGACTCTCCCGGGTCACTCTTCTCTCAACAAAGCAAATGGTAAGCAAATATATATGTGTAAGAGAGAAGGAAATAAGAGTCGCTCACCTAAACTCAACCAACATGATCATGCATGCAATATAGTATGATAAGTAATTCTAGCTACCGTGCACATACATTCCAACCATTCAGGGTCCATCACATGCCGAATACTTGCAAAGATTTGGATAAGTGAGGCTATGGGTAAGAAGAGGCAAAACAATATGGGAATGAGAGGGAAATAGCCAAGCTAGCATCCTATCAAACCGAATAAATACATCCACTTCTAACTCAATGAAATAAGCTCAAATGCCTTAATGAATTAGGCAAACACTTCACTAATCCAAACTCAATACTCCTCATAAAATATAAATCGCAACATAGGAGTAAACCCCCTTTTTTTCTTTCTTTGCCGTTTCTTTTTCTTTTGTTTTCTCTTTTTTCTTCTTTCGTTTTTTTTTCTTTCGGCAGTCACTATTTTTTTTCAATTTTTTCATTTTTCTTTTTCTTTTCTCTTTCATTCATTACCAACTTCATAGAGTGCAAATCGAGCCAAAATTGATACAATACAACGAACACCACTAAAACTACTAAACTAGCTCAGCAAAGGGTAGGCTTAGTTTATGGATTGTAGCTAAGGGGTCAACTGGCAATTTTTGGCTAATGTGAAGCTAATGGGTAAAATGAATAAAAGGGATTTTCGCAAGCATTCTCCAAACATGCAATACCAACCACTAACCCGAATGTATGCAGGCAAAAAGAAATTAAATGTCATACTTGTGCAAATTAATGTTACACGATATGCATGGAGTAACTACTCACAATCCTAAATAAAACTGGTCATGAATGACACCAGTTTATAAAGCTCTAATTCCTTAGAATGTTTTGTAGTTTGCCAAAATTTCAAGTCAAGTCTAATTGTTCAACAAATTTTGAAACGAAATTCGAGATATTGCTAAAACTTTTGCTAAAAGATGTGATAAAATGCAGGGTATAAGCAAATGACAACTATCAGTAATGAATACTCCAATCTGACTCAACCTAATATGCAAAATTAAACGTGATATTTTTGAATTTTTTTTTTGAAATTTCTCAATTTTTTTGGATTTTCTGTATATATAGGGGAAAATAAACAACAATGCAAGACAAAAATGTAAACGTGTTAACTGAAATGCAATAAAAACAATGCAAATGCGACGCAGAACCCTTCCCCAAACCAAATCACACAATGCCCCCATTGTGCGAAATCATGTATAAAGAAGCAAAAGGAAATGGGATTTTGCGATAAATAACTAAATAAGACATGAAATTGGGACTCGGAAACTTACAAGATTTTAAGCGCAAAAGGAAACCTCCCCAAACCAGCGTGAGCTAGGAGGTTTCAGTAGCCAACAGTGCTACCAATAAGTACCTGAAAAGACAAACAAAAGTACCGTGCATAAAACGAGAAAACAAAATTGGGACGGTAAAATTATATGCTAAAATGAAGAAACGGAAGAAAACAGAAATTAAGCGGAGAATAAAGTGGAGAAAAGACTCCCTCGATTCCGCAAACCGACCAAACACAGCAGGGGAATGATCGATAACAGGTACAGCAGCGAAAGTGGTCGATCGACCACATCACCAAGTCGATCGACCAAGGTGACACGAACAAAAGCTTCTGTAACTGTAGCAGTCAGTCGATCGACCACTTCGGCCAGTCGATCGACTGAAAAACATGCTGTAACTTCTGATTTCTTCAAATTAGCTCAATAACTTGAGCTAATATGGTCTATAAACCTGCAAAAACACATAATAACGCGCCCAAAAATTGCGCACAACCCAAAGTAATAGTTTAAAGCATAAATAAATCCTAAGCAAACTTATAAAAGCGAAGTCTCGCGCAAACCAAAAACAGTAAAAAGTCTTAAATGCGATAAATTGTCTTAAGAACTCAAGCATTAAAAAGTTTATCCGTGAAAATTGCGGGATAACTCCGACCATGGCCTTTGGCTAGATGCAGTCGCCTCAGCAATACTAATCTCAGCAGATGGAGACCACCCATCTCCGTCATCTAGGTAAATAAATGGATTGTCAGCAGCTCTAGCCCTCCATGGTCTAGTATCGTCCGGCTCATCGAACTCCAGATCATACTCCATGCCTCGCTCTGACTTCTTCAAAGCTGGAAAATCAGGCGGCTCTTTCTTCCCAAAACCAGCTCCTGAAATAGTCAAAGCAGCAAAATCTTCCTCCATCTTGCTCCCATTCTGGGGCGGAGGTGTTAGAGCAGAAATAAGGGTAGGAATAAAAAATGGGACATCATCAATATGCAGTCGATAGTGTACCTCATCTGCCGATTTTTGGAGCAGCTCAGGAAATGGAGGCTTTATCGACAACTTGACCCGCTCTTCTACTTCCTTCCTTGAAACATCCTTTGAATTAAGGACCTTGTCCTTATCAACTCTCGGAAATGACTTCATAGCTCGCTCTATGAACGACCCGTCAATAACTCGGGCCGAAGTATCACGTAAATCGACAATATCGGACTTGTCCATGTTCAAAACCCTCGTCACATCATCATTAGCTGTCGAATTTTGCAAATCAGATGACGGTTTTGCGTTCTGCTCAGGTATACTGGTCGGTCGACCAGTGGTGTTGGTCGATCGACCATGAGCACTGGAAACGTGATCTCTTTCTGAATCAGAAATTTTAACAAGCTTCTCCATATTTCCCGAATCCTTTCCTTGCTGATTAGCCGCTAAGATTGCCATTTGGCTCTCAATTTTCACCATATGAGCCATAAGAGCTTGGACTGCCGTTCTCAATTCCGCAATCTCATTGGTGCCATGAACCGAAGCATTCTGCTCTGAATTTTCTTGCTTCAATTGTGCCACCTCAAGCTTTTCAGATTGAGCATTAACAGAAGCCTCAAGTGCCGCAACAGTACTCATCTCTACACTTGCTTTCCGCGACTGTCTACTCTCCAGCTTGTCAGATTTTTCATTTTGAGCTTCAAATTGTGCTACAATTCTTGAGACGTTAGACATCTTGGTGGAAGAATAAAAGGTACTCAAGCCTTCCCTTTGGTATTCTTCTTCCAAAATCCTGCTTAGATAGGACCTGAAAGACCTATAAAAACAAAACTACAGGAAAAAGATGAGAACTGCCTCAAGGAATAAATCCCTTGAGGCTAAAGACAGACTAAAATAAAAACAACTAAAACTAGCGCTACCTCCCCGGCAACGGCGCCAAAATTTGATACCGTCGTTTAGTACCAAAAATAATATTTATAACCTAAATACTACTAACAGAAGCTAGTGGCAGTCAGGGTCGATCCGCAGGGAGGAAGGGAATTTCAGTTGTTCTATATTTCAGTCTAGAAGTAACAAATAAGGGGGGTGTTTGAGTTGAATTGGTCTAATACTAATGGCAATGAAATTAAAAGTAAACTAAAGAGACTGGATTAAATCAAATATAAAAGAAATGCTAAGACGGTCGGTTCACTATAGCTGCGATGGCACAAAATCCTAGGTAAGTCTGAAATAAAGTCGTGTAGATGGGTAAATAACAAGTCCTCTCGGTCCAAGTTAACCAGTAGCTCCTTTCGGCCTATGCTACTAGCCCCTAAGTCTCACTAATGCTAGCTCTCACTTTGAAAAGTGATTCTTAAAGCCTAAATTACTGTCTTTCGATCTTAGCAATTTAGTTGTTCTAATTCATTAATTATTTCCCTCCCCTATCTCGCGATCTTAATGGGTTGGTCAATACTAAGCATTTAACAAATAGCCTCTCGGTCTCGCTGTCAAATATTGCTATTAATAAATTAAAAACGATGCTAACCATACACGCGTCGTCGTCGATCGACCACTATAGGCGATCGATCGACCAACTAGCTGATCGATCGACCGAGAGAAGCGATCGATCGACCAATGCCCTAATTCAGGTCGCCTAATTCTACGCCATCTACGCTATAGATCCCCTACATCCTAGCACGAGGGATTTAGCTACTCATGATATTGATAAAAACAACAACAATATTAACGAAACAATCTACCGAATTCATGCTTGAAATAACAAAAAGGCAATAAACGATAATCGGCTTCGGGAAACTAACTAGCAATTCTATACTATGAACTAAATATAAGCAATAAACTGAATAAGAACAGGAGGATACCGAATGGAAGAATTGCTTAGAAGAGTAGAATCCGTAAAACGAATGAAAAAGGGTAACTTGTATTGAATACGAAACAAGAATGAAAACCTAACTATTTGATATTCTAAAACTGATGAAAACTGAATGCATAAATCTGAAACCTAAGCTACGTTATATAGGAATATCACGCAACTCTTATTCCTAAACCTAATATACAATGGGCTTAAGCTAAATCTCGTCTTTTAATTCACGCATCAGCTCGTGGAGTGGTCGATCGACCACTAGACCCAATCGATCGACCAAGTATAGCTGAACAGTAGCTTCGATGCCAGCGGTCTGGTCGATCGACCACTTGGACCGATCGATCGATCGACCAACAATATGTCATGCATGCATTGCATTTCGACGAATTCTGCAGCGCACCGATCTTAAAACAGCTGCCATTTCTTCGTTACTTGGTCAAATCAGGCGTTCTACACGGCGTTGGAAAGCTAAGAGGATAAGCTTTCACCTCCAATTGGAATCACTCGATTATCTGCTCTAGAACTCGAGATATAGCCATCTGAAGCAGCCTGCAATGTCGTGAGGTGCTTCTTTGCTTGTTAAACTCGTACGCACCCATGCTTTTGCTATCTTCAGGCCTTGAAATGCATTCTAAACTTCAAGTCCGAGTCAAATATTCATGTCCTTCCTAAGCTTAGCTTCCGGGGTCAAGATTTGGTTCATTTTCTGCTCATTTCCGCAATAATCTGCAATATTACATAAAAATACGAGAGTAGACAGAAATAGGGGAAATAGTAGAATAAACTACATATAATAGACATAAAATGCGTGGAAATAAAGATGTAAAACATCATATTATAGACACGCATCACCAGTCGCCAAGCTAACTGACCAGTGAACATACATACGAAGGAAACTACGAATTGTGCTCAAAGAGTGGCGCAATTCGATTGGTACTGGCTTTTTGGAGGCCAGAACAGCAGATAATTTTTTTGATGTAACCTTGAAAACAGCGGAAGGTTGCGAAGCTAAGTGTGCTCTATACATTGTGAGAAGTAGGGCTTTTGTTGATGCTGCAAAAACCGTATATGCACGGACCTGTTGGACAACAGGAATATCAGAGCTCGTATCCGAAGAAGAGATGATGTAGTGATCCCTCTGAGATGACCTGCAAACAGGAATAAAGTAAGTAATCGCAGAGGCAGGAAGAGCATCGTTCAAGATTGGTAAAGACGGTTTAGAAGCTGCCGCAGAAAAGGAGGAACAAAGAACGAGCAGCTGAGAATGAGATGCAATAAGGTAGTCAGATAGGTGTAAAATCTGAATTGGATTGACGCTGCAGTTGTCAAAGACTACCGAGTTGCGAGTCATCCAAATGGCCTTAATAATACAAAGGAAACGAAGTAGGCACTGATCTGAAGATTCCGTGACCCTGTGAAAATAGGTAACAAAATCAGCAATCCATCGTTGCAAAGAAACAGCAGGGTTGGCCACAGAATTAATGCCAAGAACTGAAGATAGCCAAACATGTCTAGAAACAGGACAAGAGCGAAAAAGATGATCTAAAGACTCCGAATGCGAGTGGCATAAAACACAGCAAGTACTAACCTGGATGCCTCTAACAGAAAGATTTTCTAAAGAGGGAAGGATATTATGTACAATACGCCAAACCAGGAGAGGGAACTTTGGAGAACAGCGAAAACCCCAAAGAATATTCCAAGGAAAGGCAGAGAAGAACGTGGGAGAGCAGGAAAAGGACATCTGTGACAACAGGAAATCATATCCAGAGCGGACTGTATAAACTCCATCCTCCGTGTATTTCCAGTATAGGAAATCATCTATATCAATATGAGGGGGTTCCATAGCAAGAATAGCCTTGGCACACGGAGGTTGAAACCAACGGTAAACAGAGAAAGGATTCCAATCGCCTGAATCATGAAGCAAATCACCAAGAGATGGTGTTTCAGCGGCCGAAAATAACCTCACAGAGGGGGTGTGGCCATTCACCCATGGGCTAGTAAGCAGGTCAACAGTGGCACCGTTACCAAGCTTCCATGAAAAACCAGGAGAAAAAGCACTCGCCGCACGACATAATCCAGACCATAAAAACGAAGGACGAGAGACTTTAGATCTTGAAGCTGGAATAGGTAGATCCTTCCTGTACTTGGGAGTCATAAACTTTGATAAAAAATCAGACGGATGATGATGTATACGCCAGAAATTTTTCATAAGGGAAGCCTGACTGAGCAAAGAGACAGATTGCAAACCCAGGCCACCACTATCAAGTGGAAGCTGCAGAGAATCTCGAGAAAGCCAGTGAATAGATCTATGACGTATGTCTTTGCGCCACCAGAAAGCCGCAATCAGAGAGTCAAGCTTCTTACAAATCCCAACCGGGAAAGGAATAACAGCCATCAGAAACCTTAGAGAGCCCAAAATAATAGAGTTGATAATAAGCAGCTTACAAGGCTGGCTGAGGTGGAGAGAGGACCAAGCAATAATCCGAGAAGTCATCTTATCCAGCAAAGGGTGAAACGCTGAAGATCTCTTAGAAGGAAGATCTACTGGGAAGCCTAAATAATTCCCAAAGCAGTCAGAGGATCGCATCTTTAGAATGGATGCCATGTGGGACTTGAAATCAGTCAGAGCATTAGGACTGAATTTAATAAAGGACTTATCCAAATTTATCATCTGTCCCGATGCAAGTTCAAAGCACCGAAACAAATCCCTGAGAGTCTCAAAAGAAGATGGATTTGCTTTACAGCAAATGAAGGCATCGTCAGCATAAAAGAGATGCGTGATAGGAGGAGCATACCGAGAAATCTTAAATCCATTTAAATTGCCAGTCTTTTCCGCTGTTCGCAACTGGCAAGATAAAACCTCCATGCACATAATAAACAAATAAGGTGAAAGAGGATCACCTTGCCTAAGACCACAAGAAGGTCTAAACATAGCAGATGGCTCGCCATTGATAATGATATTAAAAGTGACAGTCGATATGCATTCCCAAATAATATTTTGCCAGAAAATCGGGAACCCAAATTTATTCATAACCGCAACAAGAAAAGTCCAAGAAACGCGATCGAAAGCCTTATGCATATCAAGTTTCAAAGCTGCATAAGAAACCGATCCTTTCTTTGTCTTATTAAGATAGTGCATGATCTCGTGAGTAATCAGACAGCCGTCTGACATAAGCCGAGAAGGAATAAACGCTTGCTGAGAATCCGAAACAATAGATGAAATAACAAGCTTGAGGCAATTAGCAAGACACTTGGAGGCAAGGCGATAAATAACATTGCAGAGACTAATAGGACGATACTGAGAAATCAACTCTGGCTTCGCAACCTTAGGGATAAGAACAATATGCGTATGGTTCCATTCTTTCAGCATAACACCCGAGTTAAGGAAACGAAGAAGAGCCAAAGTAACCAACTGTCCTATCTGGGGCCAAAACATCTGGAAAAATTTGGGAGTAATCCCATCAGGCCCAGGGGATTTGGACCCATCCATACCATTGAGTGCATGTATAATATCAGATTCCGAAAAAGGAGCAGATAACAGCAGGCAATCCTCAGAGCTGAGCATCGGAAGATCTAGCGACTCCAGCAAAGGGGCAACAAACCCCCGAGGTGAGCCAGAGTCATGAGGAGGTGTTGCACACAGGAGATCCCGAAAGAAAGATGTAATTTCCAACGAAATCTGATCTGGACTAAACAACCATTCACCAGAGCTAGAAAGTAAAGCAAGAATACGCTGATGAGAAGACCGTTGTTTGACACGGGAATACAAGAACCGCGAGGGGAGGCCATCAAGAACCTCGTGCTTCAATTTTGCGCGTTGAAGCCAATAAGAATGCTGAGTCTGTATAAGTTGAAGTTGTGCAGCACGAACTTGTTGAAAGGAGGTTGCTGATTGAACATCTGTAATCCCGGAACTAGAACATTGAGCTTGATGTTGAATTTCAGACCAATTAATACCATGGGACAACCGATGATGAATAACCCATTGCATTATAGAAAAACGGACAGCAGCAAGGCGGCGGGACAAAACATACATAGGGGAGCCAGTAAAGGATAGCTGCCACGCACAAGCTACTAGTTGGGCTATTTCTGGTGAATCAAAGCACCAGTTATCAAGCCGGTAAGGGCGTCTTCCCACCTTAGAAGGAGAGAAAAACTTGAGGATAATCGGAGCATGGTCTGAAATAAGAACAGGAAGATGCATAACAGATGCATCAGGAAAAAGGTGAAGCCATTCAAAGTTAGCGTAGGCGTGGTCGAGGCGTTCCATAATTAACTGACCATCAGAACGATTATTTAACCAAGTAAATGGCGGACCAAAGAAAGGAACATCAAGCAAAGAGTTATCAAGTCTCCAGGTAGTGAACTCCGGTTGACCGCGAATGTCACATGATCCACCTAACTTATCGGAATGCATCTCAACCTGATTAAAATCACCAATAATTAGAAAAGGAGACAGACTAGAAATCAAAGCAGTAATAGAGGTCCATAAAGAAAGACGCAATTCTAAAGATGGTTCACCATATATAAACATCACATACATATCAGGCTTTGTACATACATCAGAAACAGGTAGACGTAATTTACACAAAATAAAGTGGGGGTGAATACTAATCGAACTAAGTACAACCGAGTCATCCCAACGCAAAAGAAGAGCCCCACTATGCCCAACTGAGTCAATGCCACAAAATGAGGGAGTCCAAGATGGGCTGTCTTCGAAGCAGCAGCAGAAAGAGAAGACATAGTCTCTTGCAAAAACAAAATTGACGGATGATATTGACGGACACTCCAAAATAAAAACGGAATTGTAGGATCATCCATCTCTCCTAATCCCCTACAATTCCAGGCAAAAGTAGTCATTGGAAACCGGGTGGCGAATTATGGTCCGCCACCAGACCTTCAGCTAGCATATCTTCAACGCTGGAACAAAGCAAAAAAGAAACAGGTAAGGAATAAGATACAAAACGATAAAGAAAAATCTCATCTGGACGTGCGCGTTTGGGAGGCAGCTGATCAAATTCATCAGACGCAATAGAACTGAACAGACGCTTAGCAGCCGGCCTCAAATTAACATTCAAATTATTAGAAGACTCAGGAAATAAAAAAGAAAAAGGAGGAAAACGAGATGGATTCAATAACAAATCAGGGGAAATGGTCATCGAATCCATCGTGCATTCCAAATCAAAAAACGAAGATCGATTTGTTCGTTTAAAAGAGACACGACTAGAAGAGCGAATACCCAAATTTACCTTACGTTTGTAGACCATAGCTAAAGACCTCGACACAGGTTCCACAGAGTCAAAATCAACATTAGAAACAGCAGCGATCGAGTCACGAAAAAGGCAACCAATATCTACAATCTGAGCAGGAAGAGCGGGTTCCCGAAGTCCTAGTAAAGGTGAGTCCTCCATGGCATCTTCTGGAACGTGCATACGGAACGCCGGAGATGGAGGATGGACAGAGACAGCGGGTGGAACAAAACGCGAAGAAGAAGGAGGATCAAAAGCCGCAGGTCCACGCAGCACCGGGAACGCTTCCAACAGGGCTTCACGGTTTAAATCCTCATGGACCTGAAAATCAGGTGGAGCAGACGACGAAGGTCCAGCTTCATCTTGATCGTCATCTTCAGAACTTGAGAACGAGAAAACAGGGGAAGCACCCCCTGAGTCCATCACCACAGGATCACCATCAACCGTAAGATCAATAGAAGTGTTCAAATATTTATATCTTGGTGGAAGGCCCATAATTTCTGTTGAATAAAAAGGAGTAGCAGACGGCCCATGAAGAACCACCAAACCACGCGCCGCTAGCGAAGCTATACGGGCACGAATAGCTCGAGCTCCTGTTGCCTTACTCGTTGGACAGAATGAAATCCTATGGCCCACCTGGCCACAGGTCTTGCAAAATCTGAATACACCTTCGTAAGAAAAAGAAATCCATTAATGCTCCTTTTCGTTCAGCGCCAAATAACATCCGGGAATCAAAGGCTTTGAAAGGTCTATCCAAACTTTAACACGGACAAAGTTGCGTGGAGGAAGCAAAGTCGGGTATGATTCCTCTTCACATACATCACCAACATGGGCAAGTAAGAACGCCGCAACTGAGGTATTCATAAGATGAAACGGTAAATGCTTCACCCGGATCCAAATAGGAACAATATGGAAGAAAAGATTGTCCGGGGTCGACGTAGCAGAGATGGGGCGGAAAACAAGCAGGCTACCATCCAAATTCACCGTTTGACGCTGACGGAAGTAATCATAATCTTGCTTTGAAGAGAACGAGAAAAGGTAGTAAGGCTCAAACCGACGGACAGAAACCGTACCATTCAACTTCCACTTCGCATTGACAATCTGCAAAATCCGGACAATCTCGAAGTACCGTTGATCCTGCAGCTTTCCCAACAGTGTGAGAGATGGATCAATATCCGTGAAATCAACACACAAATGAGGCGGGAGCTGTAAGCAAGCTCCAGCTCTACAAGGGGGCGAGAAAGTGGAAGAAGAAGAAGCCATTAAAAGATGTAAAGGTGTTAAAAGAAAGCTTCTGAAAACGGAGGAGGATGAAGCAGCAACTAGAACCTAGTTTTCGTGGAGCCGATCTAAAGCCTTTATAAAAACCCCTCGTTTGACTCACCAGTCACCTCTCTCTATCCTCACTTTCTGATTCCTCTCTTCCTCGCTTAACAAGTAGCAACCTCTGTTTTAATGGCAAAAATGGCAACTAACCTAACAATCAAACCCACCCTTGTCTTAAAATTCTATTTTCCAAGAACTACTTCACTTCCCACCCAAGCAATCTCCCTTCCTAACGACTCTACCCAACCCCATCTAACCATGAAAAATATAGCCGAAAAACCCGAATTCGTCGAAAAGATTGAAGATATCTCTCAACACGCTGATTTCAACAAGAAGCCTCTTTCTCGCCCTTGTCTTGGTCTTATTTTTTTGTTTTTAGGAGCATCTTGTGTTGCTAGCATAATATGGAAGAAGGGATTTAAACTTTTTTTTAAACTCTTACCTTGTCTCGTGGATTCTCTAAAAATGTTTTTTCCAGAATCTCTGAAACTCGTGCTTACCATTGTCAAGTTTGTTGCTGATTTATTGGATAAGTGGTTTGAAGTTGGAGATGGGGTGGAGAAGAAGAATTAACTGGGTGAAGACTGAAGAACGAAGAGAAGGGAAGACAAGTGGAGGGTAGATAACTAGATATTATTATGGTTAAATAAGTGTCAATTTCTCTTAATTAAACTGCCGAATGAGATACACTTTTTGCTAAATTCTGGGCATTAGTATTAGGTAAGGATTGAGGAACTAGTTTTATTTTGCTAATGACAGTATTGCAGCTTATTATTCTAGGCATTTGTCTATTTCTCATAATTAAATTATAGGACTAGTCGAATGAGATGTTTTTTTACGTTAAATTCTGGGTGTTGTTATTATTATTATTATTGTAATGAACTAATTTAATTTTTTTTTGTTTTGCTAATTACGATTATGGAGTAG
Source organism: Silene latifolia (assembly GCF_048544455.1). Lineage (NCBI taxonomy): Eukaryota > Viridiplantae > Streptophyta > Magnoliopsida > Caryophyllales > Caryophyllaceae > Silene > Silene latifolia. The sequence goes on from NC_133534.1 coordinate 12,493,658, forward strand.
CTTATTATTGTTGTTTTATTATTTTTATGTTTTTTTGTTATTTTATTATTTTTTTGTTTTTTTCAAATTATTAAATATGTTGTTATTATGTGGTGTGGGTAATACTTAACCCGATCCATCTCAAACTTGTGACGGATATATCCGTTGTTATCCGTCACAAGGGAGACATAGTTATATTATGTCACAACTATTTCCAAATATGGAAATATGTACTTCACAAGGAAAGCGGATAATGGCAGCTCTACAACCTGACCGGCACAAGAATCACTCAGGGTAGTGGTAGTGCAAACTGCAAATCATCATCATTAGAATCAGAGAAGCTGGACCACAGTACAAATTTACAAAACAGAGGGAAGAAGAAGAGAGGGCTAGAAGGCAGAGGGAGGCAATAGAAGTGGAGCCTTTGAGCATTGAAGTGCCTGTGGTGGATGTAGATACTAATGCCACTGAGTATGTAAGAATTTACACCTCCCAAGAGATTGCTGATGAAGTCCCACTAACCCAACCCACTGATCAACAATCTACTCCACATTCACAACCTACAGACAAATCTCCTCCACAACCTACTCTCAAATCTCCTACACAACCTGCTCCCAACTCTCCTCTACAGCCTGCTCCCAAATCTCCTCCACAACCTACTCCCAACTCTCCTCCACCTGTAACACAAACAACTCAATCAACACAATGTCCCACTTCTGATAGATTCCATTCACAACCATCGAACTGTTTCTAAGTCGGTCCCAAGAAGGAGTCAGCAAACATCAAATAGGAAGATACCTAAAACCTCTGCCAAGAGGAAAGGGATATATGTTCCAAAGTCTAAGCAGGGGACCCCTACTGAGGTTGATGGTGTTGAAGAGAGGCCTAGAAGGAAAAGAGTGCCTCATTCTTGTATGGAGATGGAGGATGACATTGATAAGACTGATGAGAGTGATGAAGACTATTATTGCAGTGATGGTGAAGATAGTAGTGACACTGATGACAGTGCAATAGTTGAAGAGCAAGAGATTGAGGAGTTGGATGATAATGAGGCTGTTCATCCATTTGATGTTGGGCTCACTGTTGGAGTTAATGAAGAGGATGAAGAAGATCATGAGCAGAGTTTGAAAATGTACAAGAATGGAAGGATGTATACACCAGCTAGATGGGGGCAAATTGTGTTAAAACCATGGCTAATGTTTATGTCTAAGGGGAGTTTACATCGGTTATATCGATTATTGTGTACAAGAGGGCTTGGTGTCATTGTGTTAAAGTATGATAAAAAAAGATATACTGTTTGAATGCGGTGGGAAGTTGTGTACTTGGAAGCTTCATAGCTCATGTTTGCACGACTGTTACATGGGCTATTAAGACTCTAACAGGGAACCATAAGGAGTGCTTTAACTTGAAAAGGAATCCCATGGCAACTGTTCCTTGGATGGCTAAAAAGTTAGAGGCGAATTGAGAGCTCATCCCGAGATGCCGATTAAGTCTATGGCGATTTGTTAATGAAGGGTTATGGCATTGATGTATGCCTAAGGACAATGTATAAGGTGAGAATTCTGTGCATTTGAAATGGTGTATGGAGGATTTGAGGAGAGTTATAATAGCTTGGCAGCTTATGGAGAGGTGATAAAACAGACTAATCCAGGTTCTTGGGCTTTAACTACTTGGCATAACCCTCAAACTGGTCAGACTGGTGGTCAAACTGGTGGTCCAGTCCACTTCAAAGCTATGTTTGTGAGTTTTCACTCATGGATCCTTGGGTTTTTGAGAGGTTGTAGGCCCATCATTGGTGTTGATGGGTGTCATCTGAAGGGGAGGTATAAGGGGATCTTTGTTATCTCGCTATTAGTGTAGATGCCAACAATAATTTGTTTTGTATTGCATATGCAATTGTGGGGAAGGAGAACACTGAATCTTGGAGTTATTTTTTCAGGAATCTAAGGTTGGCATTTCAGAGTGTTGGATGTTCCAAATGGGATTGGACATTTATCAGTGACAGAATGAAGGGAGTTGAGAGGGCACTTGAAAAAGAGTTTCCTCAGTGCACCAAGAGGATTTGTGCACAACATTTGTATTCCAACTTCAAGCTGAAATGGGGAGGGCCTGCATTCCATGACCTGTTTTGGAGGGCAGCCAATGCAACCTCAACTCATGCTTATCATAAAGCAATTGAGGAGATAAATAAGTTGTCCAAGCCAGCTGCTGATTATTTGTTAAGTGTTGAGGACCAATGGTCAAAATCACAGTTTGACCCAACCATTGCTTGTGACCATAACACCTCCAATTTTGTGGAGTCATTCAATGCACTTATAAATGATCTAAGGGAGAAGCCTGTCCTGACCCTTATGGAAGGAATCAGAACTGATTTCATGGCAAAGATGGCTGAAAGGATGGAATTGGCAGATGGCTTACAAGTGCATGAGCCAACACCTTATGCTAGGGAGATATTGGAGTACAATATCCATGGGAGTAACCAGTGTATGGTTATTAAAGCAGGTGGTGGAGAGTTTGAGGTGCTTGAGGTACTAAACCTCATCCAGTGGACATTCTTAAGGGGACATGCTTATGTGGGGGGTGGCAGATAACTGGAATCCCATGTAAGCATGCATGTAGAGCCATTTTTGACAATAGGGAGCAACCAGTGGACTATGTGCATGGATTCTATAGTGGTCAATGTTACAAGCTCACCTATGGAGAACATATGCATCCTTTTTACGATAAGGATGCATGGCCAACCTTCCAATTCCCTCAAGTTTTACCTCCTATTCCAGAGAGGAGCATAGGAAGACCTGCAAGGCAAAGAAAGAGGAAACCAGACGAGCCCAAGAAAAAAGGTAAAAGATCAACAACAATCACATGCTCAATATGCAAAACTGTTGGACACAATGCAAGATCTTGTAAAGGAGGCCCAACAGCAAAATAGAGGAAGGCTAGTGCTGGTGGTGGCAGTCAGAAGAAAAGGGCAAGGAAAGATGGAGCTTCAACAAGCAAGGGATAAGTATGTTTCTGAAAAGATACTCATTTTTTTGGCTAAGCTAGGTTGTTAATTAAGTCAGTTGCCATATTTTGTTGTACTGATTAATCTACTCCATATTTTGTGCATTTGGTAAACTGTTATGGGTATATTTTGTGCAGTTTCTTAACTGTGTTGCAGCTTTTGGTGATTTATATATCACATAGTCAGCAACTTTTTGGTGATTTATAAATCACAGGAACAACCTTTGTATAATTAACAACAATGATCAATGCTAGCATTGCAAGTTTTAATCTTATTAATTGCATTTGATTCTATTACAGTTGTTGCACATTACATAGTTTATTATCCACGTCTTTGGTTCATCATGACATATAACAGAAACATGAACATAAATATGCCTATTTTTATGCTAAGCTGTAGTAGCTTTGACATATCATCCATTTTTGCCTTCAACAAATTAAGCATCTCAGCTTGTTCCTTCATACTCTTCGTCACTTCATGTAAATTATGCATTTGTTGTTTTTCTTCTTCTTCATGTTGATTGTCTTCTACTATTTTAGCTTGGCACCATTGAAACCAACCACAATCATCACACTTATAATATAGCTTCATTGGATTTGCTGCAGTAGGCCCCGAGGACCTTATGTTTGATCTTTTCTTGCATCTTGGGCATTGTTTGTTTTCTACTTGAATTCCTCTTGAATAAGAACTTGCATTAGATGTGTAAGACATTATTGAGTTTCCTTAGATATTGAACTTGTTTTAATTGTAAATGAGGGAGATTTGACTTTTAAAGCAACAGATTCCAACGGCTACATCAATATAGCCGTTATTTTTGTTCTGTTCTAGAAATTGGGTACATTGGGCAAAAGTTTGAAACACAGGGGTACCACGGGCAAAAAGTATACAATTCAAACTAACTTTCCCACCAAAATGTGAAAACCAAACTGACGTTAAGAAAATTTAACAGCCGTTTGTCAATGGCCATTTTGGGAAAGAAAAAGTCAACCTAATGGGTAACTTATGTACAAAGTTAATTTGAGGGGTACCATGTGTAATCTGCCAAAGTTTGAGGGTACCATGGGAAATTTTCGAATTTACAATGCCCACCAATATTGGTGGTGTAGTACTGCTAGGTGTTACTTGTTAGTATAACATTTTTGTCTTATTATTGCTGAGTCATGTGGTACTATCGTTGGAGTAAAAGATTGATCAACAATATTGAATGAAACCTGAGTTAATGTAAATATTCTAATATTATAACTAATTTTATTCTTTTGTCTTCATAATAATTACCATTTTGCAATATAAACAGTAAATAAGAACGTAAATTTTCATTTAAGACAGGTCAAATAATAACCTGATACGATTGCATAAACGGATTAAATTAACGAACGATGATAGTGGTGAGGATAACCAACAACTCACCAACTCACCAATTAATCATATTATAACCCATTTGTAGATAAGACAAACATCTTTGTTATTTCCTAAACATTTCATTTTAATTTTGTCTTATCCATACAAGTGGTTACTACTTAATCCTTTTGGAATCCCGATTGTAACATCTCATTTACATTGGTATGATTCGCACTGCTACAATCAATAATTCCTACGAGATTGTTATCCTCTACTTTGGCAACTCCGCTCTGATTGCTAAGCCGAGTTCGAAACCACCAAATTAGTGATTTTAGTTTGTAACTTCGTTCCAACCAAAGACCCGTGGTATACGAACATTTGAAAGAAATTATTGAAGTTAGGACTGGATATCAATCGGAAATTTTGAAGTTTGGACTAGTAGATAATTTATATTGGAAGTTAACTACAAACGGAAAGTACTCGATAAAGAGTGCATATGATGTTGCTTTCTCAAAATTATGGGACAAATGGGCCGCTACTATAAATAAGTCTCGCATGGCTTCTTCTTCTGCGGATATTTGCAAAAACAAATTGTGGTATCTGCCTGTCCATAAGAAATGGAAGATTTTCTTATGGAAAATTCTGTCAAATTTTTTACCTTGTGGTCAAGAAGCTATGTCAAAAAGTCTTAGCGAAAAAATAAGACAAAACATAATGTTACTACCTAGGCACTCTTCTATTCTCTTATCTACCCATCAAATTAGTGATCTTAGTTCGTGTTGGGAATTTCTGCCTTGAATTTGTGTCGAAGATGGAAAGGCAAGAAAAGACGAGTTGAAGCAAAGGCGAAGAAAGATGGCTGACAGGCTTCACGTGAGACACGCATGGATTCGACGCAGGTCGTACACATTGCTGATTATAGCGTATTGTTTCATGGTGTTTCACGTTATTAAGTTGCTATTGATTTCTTTGTCTTTGGGCGTTGACTTTAATTATGACTTTACTTAGTTTTCTAGCTTATTACGTGGGTTTGTCCTTCATTAATTAGTTTTAGGAAATTATTATATATATTTCCTAATTGGGTCTTATTTCTTATTTAGTTTAGATATTTTATCTTAGATAGAATAAATATAGTGTAAATTGATAAATAGTACCAATATAATTACCCTTTTTCATAATGAGTACCAACATAAAATTTAATTTGTAAACAGTACTAACTTATTTGCTCCGAACAATAAGTGGTACCAATTAACCTCTAACTGCCATTTAAAATTGAATTTGAATTTTCTGTCAATATCTTTGTTTTTATTCTTATTCCACCCCTCCCTTTTTGCTATTAAATAACCCATCTCTTCCATTACTACTTCATTCTTTCCTTGATGCGTGCATTTTATATAGTCTTTTTAAGTCTTATTTGCACGCATTTCTATGCGATTCCCAAAGTTTTAGGCTACGAAATGCCCCGAATAGTCTACTTTGATTTGTTTGACTTTAATTGCAGGAATGGACCCGAAAGAAGCAGAATTGAGCCTTATACTCTCCCGTTAGCTCGTATTTAGGATATGGAAGAATTGGACCGGAAATACCTACTGTCTTAGCATGCGTGAAGTTGCCTTGGAAGCTAAATCATACGTCTTAAGGTTGATTCAGTGGCAGTTGACTCGATCGAGAGGTTTTGCTGGACAATCTGCTCGATCGAGACCTTTTGGATGGCGAGAAGTCCTCGATCGAACCCCTGCTGTGTTCGATCGAGAGGTTTTGGTTGGGAGTTGTTCGATCGAGGAGTCTGAAAGTGCTCGATCGAACACTTTGCTATCGGACGAGGGATTTTTATTGCGTGAACTTATTTATTTTAATTTCTTAAGTTACGTATTAGGTTAATAAAATATATTTGCTATATAAAGGAAAGACTTAATTAGGTTTAGGGATCTCTTAATCTTGAAACCATTCAGTTTCAACGTGGCTTTCAATTTCCGGATCCTCAATTATGTAATTCCTATTCTCTTTGATCCATAGTATTATCTCCTTTTACACGCATTTAATTCTCTTGTCTTTTATTCCATCTTTATACCATGTTTGCTATTGTTTTATTTACCGTTAATTGTTTTATTTATCGTCATGCGTAGCTAAATTCCCTTATGTTAGGATTAAGGGAGTCATGATAGTAAAACAACGATGCTTTAATTAGTATTAGGAGGTTTTGATTGTGAGAATTGTTTTATAGCAATATAACAGTAATTATTAAGTTGAATGCATGCAACTGAATTAATTAACCTGGTTAAATTCAGACCTAGATCGGAAGATTGGAATGAATAGACCTGTTATGGACAATAGACTACCCTAATCAGAGCGAAAGCTATTTATGAAGAATCTAGGGCGGATAGTAGACCGAAGGACCTTTCCACTACCCTTCTCACATCAGACCGAATGACCTTACCTTTAGTTGATTTGTGTAATATCATGGTGAAACGACATCCTGGCATCTTACTCTGTATTGATCTCAGTCCTTTTCACTCTTGCTATTTTAAATGTTATTTCGTTTATTGCTTTTATTTCAGTTCATTAGTTTAGAAATCAATCGACCCCCCCCCCCCACTTTGTGACCGTAGACAGACTGAATAACGAGTGGATAGTGACCGCCTCCGTGTGGAGTACAATACATGACTTACCTCTGCTATATTAGTTAGAGCCGGTTGGTTTATTTTTTATAGGGTTGTGACAACCGTGTCAAATTTTAGCGCCGTTGCCGGAGAGGCAACTATTTTATTTACTTGTTTTATTTTAGTATATCTTTAGCCTCAAGAAATTCATTCCTTGAGGCAGTTCTTATCTTTTCTTCTAGTTTTGTTCTGATAGGTCCTACTTTGATAGGATTTTTGGAGAAAAGCGTCAAAAAGAAGGCTTGAGTAGCTTTGATTCTTCTACCCAGATGTCTAACGTCTCCGGAATTATAGCACAATTTGAAACTCAGAATGTAAGATCTGACAAGCTAGAGAGTGGACAATCTTGGGGTGGTCCACCCCAGTTCCATACTATTACACAACAGGTGGTCTACTGTGAAAGATGTGGTGCTGCGGGGCACAATGCTGTCATTTGTATGGCGGAGATCGACGAAGTCTATGCGTTTAAGCAGCGTAGACAAGGTAGTCATTTCTATGGTAACCATAGTGGGGCTTACCTAAACTTTACCCCACCTTCGCAACAACTGACATATGTGCCGCCATATCCGTTTAAGCAAAGAGGCTATTAACAGCCTCCATTTGTTTGGCCACAGCAACAACAAACCCCTTCCCCTGCTGAAAAGAATGAAGAGATTGCGGAATTGACATATATAGTGAAGACACTTGTGTTGCAAGCACAAGAGATTATGCAAGCTAAAGATGCCATTATCAAGAGACTTGAGACTCATTTGGCTCAAGTAATTGTCGAGCAAACTTTCAGGCAACTTGAGACAGTATATGCTGTTCATACCGAGAGTGGTCCTCCCTATGAAGAACTTGAGTTGCCTATTGAGAATCCTGAATTGTCAGACTCGGAGGTTAAAGCAACTGTTCAGGGGAAGACATCTTTTGACGAAAAAGTGATTAATTCACCTGGTGTACTTGATCGACCAATTTGTGATGGTCGATTGAGAAAATTTGCTGAAGAAATGCTCGATCAAGGAGAAAAATGTGATCGATCGAGCACTGAGGAAAATATGGCTCTCGATCGAGCAACTCAAACTGCTCGATCGGGCAAAAGTACTGAGAAAAGCTCTCGATCGAGTGGCGATTTTACTCGATCGAGCGCTATTGATGCTGAAAGTGTTAATTTGTCGTCTAAATCTAATATAGACGATAAATATGCTAATAAGGATAATGCCTATAATCCCCAAGTTCCATTCCAGGGCGGCTACGGAGGACAAAAGAGCAACAACAATTCGGCAGATTTGTCGATCTTTTGAAAAGTCTTAAAGTTAATATTCTGTTTGCCGAGTAGTCACCCAGGTACCCTCTTACTCAAAATTTATGGAAGAAATTCTTTTCGTAAAAGGAATATAGATGAACTTGAAATGGTGGCTTTGACTGAGGAGTGCTCCGTACTTCTTCAGAATACGACTCCACCGAAATTGGGTGACCCGGGTAGTTTTTCTATACCATGTCATATAGGGACCCACCTGATCGACAATGCTTTATGTGACTTAGGTGCTAGTGTTCGTGTGTTACCTTTATCTCTTGCTAAGAGATTAGGTTTGACCAAGTTTCAGTCTACTAGCATGACCATTCTGATGGCCGACCGTTCTTTATCACGACCTTAAGGAGTTTTAGAAGATGTACGTGTTAGGATCGGGAGGTTCTTTATTCCCGTTGACATTGTTGTCTTAGACATACCCGAGAACACTCGTACCCCTATTATCTCAGGGAGATCATTTTTGCACACTGCTAGTGGAATTGTAGTTGTCGGGGCTAGAACGCTTACCTTTTAGGTAGGAAGGGAAGACTTGGTTTTTACCCAGTCCAGTATATGTAGGGCACCTGTGCAAGTTATGCCCTGTAATTCTATCCCTTCTGTAGAACCCGATGGGGTTCCTTCTAATCCTTCTGTTGTGTCACATAAGGTTGTTAATTTGACACCTCCGCCCCAGTTTGGGAGCAAGTTAGAGGAATATCTCTCTGTTACTCCTTTTACAAGTCTTGAGAGGTTGAAAACCTAGGAGGCGGGCATGGTACGTTGAATTTGGAGACTGGAATGGTACGAATTGATGACCCGGGTAGAGGTTTGGACGAGGCTATGCCGCATAAGAAGAAAGCGCGCGAGGAAGCCAGAGGTGGAGGCAATGATGCTGCAAAAAGTTGTTGTTCTTCGGTTGATGCGATGGTGTGGAGGCCTAAAGTCAAGCTCATGGATGCCGAGGGGACTTCATTCATTTAGAAGCCTTATTGTGGAAAATTTAGCTGCTTTGGAAGATTATAAGGAGAAGGTCGAGCTGGGACCTATCTGAAACTAGCGCTGACCGGGAGGCAACCCGGAGTTTAAAATTTTTTAGTTAATTTTCAAACATTCCAGCTTTTGTTGGACGTGTAATAATTGGTTTTCAAACGATAGACTGGAACATTTAGGCTTGTTTTGTTAGTTCTATGGGTCATTTGTTACGTATTAGTTGGTGCTTCGAATGATGCCTAGGAGTTCAGGCTTAAAGAGTTCGATCGAGTACTATATTTTCACGATCGATTACTTTCCTCACTCAATTGAGAACTTCACCCGCTCGATCGAGCACCCTCGGATGAAGACTTCTCGATCGAGTGCCTTTTCTTCCCTCAATCGATCACTTTTGCGGTCCTTTCTACTTGATCGAGCACTTTGTTGTCTCAATCGACTTCGCTTGTTTTGATTAGCTTCCATTGACGTTGTTATGAAGCTATTAGCGACCACCCATGTTGCTGGCTGGTTTGGGGAGGTCCCTACTTCGAGTGTTCTTGTAAGTTTTTCGAAGCTTCACTCTTCTTTTCAGTTTACATTTTTTTCCCCTATTTTTGAGTACAATGAGAGCATTGTATGGTTTGATTTAAGGAGGTTATATGCATCCATATATGTGTCTGCATACTGTTTTTATTGCCTTTCAGCTTGCACGTTTATTTCCGCATGCATTGTTTGTTTTAATTTTAAAAAAAAAAATCACAAAATCCAAAAAATCAAAAAAATAAAAAAAATAAAAAAAAATCGAATAAATCGAATAAATTCAAAAAATTTCACTTATTTTAGCATATAGTTTGAGTCAGAACGGTGTATTTCAATGATGAAAGTGCTTTCCATTTACTCATTTTACTTAAGCCTTGCATTTAACTAAGTATCTTTTAGCATTGTCTTATTGCATAATCTACGAGTTTTTGTTAAATTTTAGCTGAACAAATAGACTTGACCTGATATTTTGGCAACCTACTTATAAATTCTAAGTTTTAGAGCCTTAAAACTGGTGTCATTCATGACCAGTTCATGTAGGATTGTGAGTAGTTACTCCTTGCATAACATGTAACTTTAATTTGCACAAGTATGAAATTCGGTTGTTTATTGCCTGCATACATTCGGGTTAGTGGTTGGTGTCACATGCAAGGAGGTGCTTATATTTCCTTTTTTCCATTTTTGCCCATTAACTCCACATTTAGCCAAATTTGCCTTTTGACCCTTAACTACGTCCAAATTTAGCATGCCTTGTCAAGCTAGTTTAGATTGTTTTTGCGGGTATATAATTTATCGTGCCAAATTTGGTTTGTATTGAAAGTCAAGAGTTGGTATTTTGGAGAAGGAGAAATGAAAAAAAAAGTTGAAATGAAAAAGAAAAAAAAAAGAGAAAAAAAACCGAGAAAAAGAAAGAAAAGAATTGAAAAAGGATTTGATTGTTATTGGTTTTTCTCCTATGCATCATTATGTCTTATGAGGAGTTATTTGATATACGACTTAGTGAGTTTTTATGCCGAATCAAAGGCATTTGTGCTTATTTTTGGAGATGGATTAGAAGCGGATATGGTTCCTTTGGTTTTGTTAGGATGCTAGCTTGGCTATTACCCTCACATATCCAAAAATGTTTTGCCCTTTCTTACCCATTACCTCCCTTTTCCATAATTTTTGTACGCCCTCGGCTGTGACGGGACCTTGTTTTGTTGGAATGTATGTGTACGGTAGCTAGAATTGTCTATCATACTATATTACATGCATGTTTATGTGGGTCGTAGTTGGGTGAGCGACTTATTATTATTTCTCTCTTACATATACTTGCTTACCCTTTGCTTCATGAGAGAAGAGTGACCCGTGAGAGTCCATTTTTAAAGGTCTTGCAAGGTCGACGGTTCAGCTTTTTTATAGACATCTTATAACTCGTTTGCATTTGATCGTTTTTGCTATAAGTGTTGGTTTGCTTACATTAAATTGGTTGAGTGGACATTTGTAGCCGGGTCTGAGTTTTTATTCCGTTCCATTAGTTAGTTGCATATAATTTGCTTGGGGACAAGCAAAGGCTTGGTTTGGGATGATTTGATGAGTGCATATTATATAATCTTTTTAAGTCTTATTTGCACGCATTTCTATGCGATTCCTGTAGTTTTAGGCTACGAAATGCCCCGAATAGTCTACTTTAGTTTGGTTGGCTTTAATTGGAACCGAAAGAAGCAGAAATGAGCCTTTTATTGTTCCGTTAGCTCGCAATTAGGAGATGGAAGAATTGTAGCGGAAATACCTACTGTCTTGGGATACGTGAAGTCGCCTTGGAAGCTAAATCATACATCTTAAGGCTGATCCAGTGGCAGTTGACTCGATTGAGAGGTTTTGCTGGACAATGTGCTCGATCGAGACCTTTTGGATGGCGAGAAGTCCTCGATCGAACCCCTGCTGTGTTCGATCGAGAGGTTTTGGTTGGGAGTTGTTTGATCGAGGAGTCTGAAAGTGCTCGATCGAACACTTTGCTATCGGACGAGGGATTTTTATTGCGTGAACTTATTTATTTTAATTTCTTAAGTTACGTATTAGGTTAATAAAATATATTTGCTATACAAAGGAAAGACTTAATTAGGTTTAGGGATCTCTTAATCTTGAAACCATGGCTTTCAATTTCCGGATCCTCAATTATATACTTCATATTCTCTTTGATCCATAGTATTATCTCCTTTTACAAGCATTTAATTCTCTTGTCTTTTATTCCATCTTTATACCATGTTTGCTATTGTTTTATTTACCGTTAATTGTTTTATTTATCGTCATGCGTAGCTAAATTCCATTATGCTAGGATTAGGGGAGCCATGATAGTAAAACAACGATGCTTTAATTAGTATTATGAGGTTTTGGTTGTGAGAATTGTTTTATAGAAATATAACAGTAATTATTAGGTTGAATGCATGTAACTGAATTAATTAACCTGGTTCAATTCAGACCTAGATCGCAAGATTGGAATGAATTGACCTGTTATGAACAATATACTACCCTAATCAGAGTGGAAGCTATTTATGACGAACTAGGGCAGATAGCGGACCAGAAGGACCATTCCACTACCCTTCTTACATCAGACCAAATGACTCTACCTTTAGCTGATTTGTGTAATATTATGGTGAACCGACATCTTGGCATCCTTCTCTCTATTTGATCTTAATCCTTTTCACTCTTGCTATTTTAATTGTTATTTCTTTTATTGCTTTTATTTCAGTTCATTAGTTTAGAAATCAATCGAACCCCCCACTTTGTGACCGTAGATAGACTTAATAACGAGTAGATAGTGACCGCCTCCTTGTGGAGCATGATACCCGACTTACCGCTGCTAAATTAGTTAGAGCCGGTTGGTTTATTTTTTATAGGGTTGCGACAGCCGTGTCACCCCTCCTTCTTTCCTTTCTTCTTTAGCATTTCCTCCTCTCTTTTCACCATTTAAGTTATGTATCTTTATTATTATCCTTTGCTTCTTCTCTCTCATTTTTTTTGTGGCCGCCTGTTTTAATCTTCTTTTCTTCTCTGTCCATCTTATTCTCTTTGTTTTTTGTTGTGAATTTGTTTTGATCAATTATTTACACCATTAAACTTAAAATCATTCATCTTCTATTGATTGAAGCAGGTTATGGATTTTCCCCAAAACCTGAAATGCCATTGCCGTGTACCTGTTGCTATACTGAAATCATAGACCTGTGAAAATCCTTGACGAAGATTCATGGCTTGCAAGTTTCGTCATTGTCAGTTTTGGCAAACGGTAGATGAAAGTCAAAGTGAATGGAAGAAGAACGTTATCAACAACCTTATGTTAGATAAAAAACTCTTGTAAAGTGAGAAACACATGTTGAAATCTGAGAATCGACACTTGGCGGAGAAGGTAGAAACCTTTAAGGTTGAAAATGGATTACTAAAGTCCAAAATCAAGGATTTAGAAAGAGATTTAATTTTCCCTTTGTATGAGCAAAAGGGAAAAGGTTCCTTTTGTAAGATAGTTCATTCATTTTGTTAGTGCTTGTTGCTATATTGTTGGCTAAGTTGTTTAAGTATTAGCTAGTTCCTCATGTAAGGTGTAAGGTGTACCTCATAAATGGTATCTACTCATGAGCCAGTTCCTATAAGGTTGTTTCAAGTAATGGAAAAGACTATTCCAATCAATTTGTTTTCAGTTAATGAAAAAGAATGAACACCACGACAATGAGTCAAAATAGCCATTGATTTGTCCAAATACCAAACTAAATTAAAAGGTTGTCTCACAAACATTGTTCCATAATAGAAATGCATTTACCAAACTATATGAAATGACATAGTAAAAAATCAAAATGATTATAACTAAATGATTACAACTTGTCTAATTCATGTTGACCTTCTTCTTTATGACCTTCCTCTGCCTTAATGTCTGGCTTTGAGATTGAGTTTGCTGATCATTTGGTTGGCTGAGGTTGGGTTGGCTTTGATGATGACTTGGTTGGCTGAGGTTAGGTAGGCCACCTTCAGTAACCCTGGCAATCACCTCAGCATCATGATGTTTCTTAGCCTTCCTTGCTTCAACTTGAGTTCTATATCTTTCAGTCCATTCATAGGTGTGTTTTGCAACAGCCTGTTCTGAGTTCTTGTAGGTCTTCACACTATGCCCTAGTTGGCCACATTTTCTACATGTCCTTTGTAGCCTTGGCTTCTTAGGCACATGCCCACTTGTTTCCTCACCAGGTTCTTTCCTCCTCTTTTTATGGCCTAGTATGCCTGGCAGTTTTCTAATAAGTGGTGGCAAAGGCTCAACAAGATCCACCTTCTCTTACTGAGTTATATCTGATATTGGTCGTATAGGTAAACTATAACATTGCAAATACTTCTCTCTTGTATTAGCCTCATCCACAAAGTCTTCATAGTCAGCCCTTTGATGATGAATACAAACTATAACATGTTGGCATGGAAGGCCACATAACTGCCAGTGGAAACAACTGCAATTGTGTGCTTTTAAATCAACAACATATTGTTTGCTCATATACTCAACTTCAAAGGTCTCATTACTTGAAGTATAAACATAACAACAATATGCTTATTTCACAACCCATTTTAAGAACTTATCCACATAAGGCATCACCCTACCTTCATAATTTCTCACCCCCTCTCTCTTCTCATAGTGTCTCTTCATCAGATATCTTCTGATTCACTCCATTTGAGTTAATACATTACGCCAAATAAGACCTTCAATAACGGTCAAATAATGCAATTACCGTTATTAAATATAAACACGGAACCGTTATTGCAACGACTATTGTTAAATATATACGACGTTTGTATACAAACACGCGAACGTTATATAACATCAATAACAGATCTATAATACCGTTATCACAACTCAAGAACCGTTATAAAATGGTTGTTAAATATGTTTATGGAAACCGGTATACTTTTAGAAAACCGTTATTAAATATTAATAACGGTTTCAAACCCGTTGTCCTAGTTTACTATTGACAACGGTTTAGTGGTTCCAAAACTGTTGTTAAATATTACCTATGATAACGGTTCATTTTCTTATATTATTTTATTAAATGTCAAAATTTAACAACGGTTTAATTGCGTGCTAAACCTGTTGGAATATGTGTCCTCCGACAATAATGCGATCACAACTGTTGATCATGATGATCACATGTTTAAATCTCATTTTAAGAATACATGTGGGATGTAATATTTTACAGTCAACTGGTCCACACATATCGGTAATGATTGGCTGACTAGAGTTTGACATTACTGTCGTGCCACGGTGGTGATCAGTTGATCCCCTTAGGTCATACCTATAGGGAAATACTCTTAATTGATTATTTAATTAATCGTATACCGATACGAGTTAATTAAATTGCTTAAAATTGACGGATAATTTTGTGAGTATAATTTACGTATCTTATTGTAATATGATTAAATGAGACACGGTCTAAGTAATCGAATTGTTTTATTACTTAGATGAAATTATTGTTTACAGAAACAATTGAAACGGAATGAATAAATTATTATAAATACAGAATGTTGTAGTTTATAATTCGGGAACACTTTTGGTACAAGTAATTACGAATTACTAGTCGATTTTGTAAATGACATATTTTATGAGTATGTTGATTTTTAATATGATAAAAATACATTGCATTGTAACATGTCATGTAACATGTTACATGTGACAAATTTGACAAATGACAAAATAAAATGGATTCTCCATTTTATGCATAAAACCGAAAATAAGGGTGTGTGTATGTAGTTTATATTGTGTTGTTTATTTTTAAATGGAGACACAATCATAACCCTAGGTTGTAGGCTTGCATGCCTAGTCTCTTGTGAAGAGCAAAAATGAAAAATATTAGGCAACCTACCCAAGCCAATTTTTCAGCCAAAAGAAAAGAAAGGAGAAGAGTTTTTTTTTCCCACTCATTCATTCATTCAAGATGATAATTTTCTAGAGTAAGAAAATATATACTCTTTACATCTTATGAGATTTCTTGAGAAATAAACCACAAAAATACTCCCTCTTGACCGAAATATTCAAGAGTAAAATACAATTTATTTTGTGTCAATTTTATAATAAAACTAATATTATTACTAGATCTAAATAATATTGGTTATTATGAGTTTTCCTTGGGTATATGCTTTTGGGAGGGATTCTACACTTGAATCCTTGTTCTTCCATTTGGAGAGCTCAAGAACAAGTGAGTAGGAGAACTCACTTGTGCCCATAAACCGAAATATCAATGTGAGATGATGATTTCTTCTTTAATTATATTATTGTTTGCATGCATAAGATCACCTTTTAATTTTATGACTAAATTAAAAATAAAAACATATATGAATATGTTTAGTAATGAGATCTAGATTTCTAACAAGCGGTATCAAGAGCAGTGGTTGTTTGCAAGCAAATCGGTTATAGTTTTTCCGAGTTATACGATTAACATATAAAACTTGTAAATTTGTGTTATTATGATATATCACGAAATTAATTTATGCATGTTAAAGTTTCTGATCCTAAAATATTTTTAGGATATTTTGGTTAATTTATGGATTTTTATTGTTCATCTTATAATATAATGGCATTAAAAATATGATTTTATGATTAAAATGTCATTTTTGGACGAAAATTAGCTAAACTTTGAATTTTCAGGTGGTTTTTGGATATGTTTTCACATATATTATTTTTAGATGATCTGGAAATTTTCAGTATTTTTGGAGTTATTATGCTCGAAATATGGATTTTTCTTGTTTAAAATCGGTTTTAGGAGAAAAATAGGTTAATATGAGAAATATTTCGAATCTGGTCATAGAAATTTAGTATGTTGTCACATGCAATTTTAAAAGATGTGTGTAAAATAATAGGCTATAATGAAGTCTTCATGCATGATTTATGGTTTTTTGATGAAAAATAGCATAAATAGTGACTTAATTAGTAAAAAATTGCTAAAACATACTTCATGACTTAGGAAAAACGTCACATGTTGCATTTTATTACCTTTTTCAGATCTAAAATTGAAAAGTTGATGAGTATAATTTTTCTCATGTTTTTATGATTTTAATTGATAAATCCGATAAACCGCAACATTGTTTTTCCCGATAAATTTTCAAAATTTTTAACCTAGGTTTTTGAACATTATGAGTGTCATGGTATTTTTCCAGAATGTTCATGAGTTTAAATTTCAAATTTTGAATTTATTTGAAATTTTTGTGATTTATTTGAAGTTTATACCTTTTTGTTGTAATTTTGAGTCCATTGATGAACAATTTTAAGAAATATAAGTTAATTATAGTCAAATTGTTAGTGGAGACTAATTTTGAGTCCTAAGATGGTTAGGGTAATTAACTTGTGCATAAATATGATTTTATGTAATTTATTGTGATTTTAAAACGTTGAATCACGCAAATCCGTAAAAACCATTTAATATACGATATTGGCTACTTAAAGGCGATTTAGCATAAAATTGGGCATGTTCATACATATTATAATGCTGCATTTTATTTATGATTGTCATAATTTTATTTTATGTATTTTTTGAATTATGTAATTTTTACTTAGTATGGCCTTAGTTTTTAATTGATATTACCCGAAATGTATGGGAATATCGATTCGGTTGTAATTCATTGTGATCTCGTATCACCATTTTGTAATTTAATAGATTTATTTTATTTTAATTACAAATGTATAATAGGAAATTATGTAATTTGTTATGTAATTTATTTATTCCGGAGTTCCTTGAAGACGGTGTCATTCAAGAAGGCGTTACATAAAGACGGTGTTACCTCGAGATGCGTGCCATAACCGAAGTTCAAGGGACCAATGGAGTTGGTTTCCGAAAATGTAATAGTTAATTAGATTTTCTATTTTAGGAAGGCCATACTAGGATTTATTTTTATGCTTTGCATTTTATTTATATGTCGCATGCATCGCTAAATCGCCATAACTAAAACATGCATTGTCTTTTTAATCGAGTTTATCGACCATGTCAATTAGAATTATCGTAGTTCACCGCTTTAGTTCACTTAAAACGTGATAGATAATAAATTGACATGACCCCTCGCTAAAATAATCAATTGAGACATAGCCTTACCAAAAAGTAGAAACCATGAAAACCTATTTCGCGAGGGAGTGCACTCGGCCATCCCGGGGTACAAACCTTGTTACGTAGGGGAAGTGGGTGATAAATGTCTATCCACCGAATTTATGTTAATGAAGGGTATTTCGGCACACCGTGCCCTAAGTTGATATGAGTTTGGATCACGGACACATTTATTCGAAATTTGGGTTGAACTCAACGAAAGTATTCACGACGTATTTCCGGATGTGTTTCGGGCTAAAGATAAATATTAATGTAATTTTATCGACCAAGAGTTCTAAAAGTAGAATCGATTAAAGAGTTAATCCACCGAGTTATATTAATAAAGGGTATTTCGGCACACCGTGCCCCAAGTTAATATGAATTTGGATCTTGGAATCATTTATCATAGTTGGGTAGATGTCACTATGTAAATGCTTTACTTGTTATTTACAAGTATTAATATAACGATAAATGTTAGTTTTCATCATTCCGTTGTCGTATTGTTCTATTTCTTTACCTCTATTCATATACGATATCATTTCGATTTTGATTCAAATCTCCATTAAAACATCGTAACTAAAGACAAATTTGAATTTGCTTCTAAAACCTCAAATGAATCATTGCTAAGGATCTCTTGTAAAGAGTATAGATATAAGTTATTCATTATCAAACAGGTTTTTGATTCTTGACTAACACATCTACTTACAATGGATTGTTTTTCATATACTTAATTGAATTAAGTACCTTGAAGCGATAAATTATTTTGGTAATTAGATTTGTTAGAATTCGTAATTAATCAAAATAACGCAACCACTTCAATGAAAGTTTTAAGACTAAAACGAACAAATGAAGAGTAATCTTCATGAATTCAATTTTGCTTCTCAAAGCAAAGACTCATTGAAATGAGTGGGAGCATTCTCTTAAACCGTTAAGATAAGGATGAGGTTCAAGAAGTAAAGATTATATTGGAATTGATACAAGGTAATGTTGAAAGTAAAGTTGTTGAGAATAGCGATACTAAACCTATCAATTCCGACCGATAAAGTTTCCATTGTCTTAAATGTTGGACACAAGAAAGGAAACTACCCCAAATTATTGAAGAATCAACAAGTTAGTTGTGGGACATCTAATGGGATCTTCTTCTTTAAATGTTTATTTGATTAACATAAATCTTGCTAGAACTACTTCGTCAATATTAGAAACCAATCACTACTACAGATACAGGATATAACAACGGTCAAAAACCGTTGTTATATAAAAAAGCGGACGTTGTTAAAGCGTCCGTTGTAGAAGGTTTTAACAACGGTTGGCTTACTTAAGGAAACCGTTGTTAAAACTATTAACCACGGTTTTATGTATAAAAACCCGTTGTGGAAAGTGTGACACAATTTTGGGGGGAAAGTTATAACAACGGGTTTTAATATACAAAACCGTTGTTATAACTAAAGACAACGGGTTGTTATAAAATAACCGTTGTTGTTTGTTCTTAAAAAATAAAAAAAAAATTAAATTAAATATTACTAGATGCATGCATAATTACGGCCTGTTAGAATTCAGATGCATGCATTATTACCGACATCACCTTTGTACATATGAACGGATAATATGGAATGAGAAGGGTTAGTAATAGGATTTGAAGCAGCATTATTGAGAGATATGATGATGATTATGGCACAACTTCCTAACATATTTATTAATTAAAAAGCAATTAACTGAACCCACACATTGCTTAGTATAAATACATTGCATATCTCAACTAACATTTCCATTATCTCATATATTCATCTCCAAACTCTAACTGTTAAAACAAACTCTACTTAATCTTTCAAATCAAACTCAAAAAACTCTAACAAAATGAATGATTTCATCCTAAAGACTCTTACCATGATCGAGAACAACAACAACTTCATCCGCCGGTTCCTCCATATTGAGGAAAGTTTCAGGAGCTACCTTGCGGAAGCTCGATCCGCACTGAAACACGCCAAAGAAGATGGCTTGACGGAGCAGCAGCAGTTGCAGCTATATGACGATATAGCAACTGCTGAACGGAACCTCCAAATAGCCAAGGAGGAGAGGATGGATACGATAGAGCACAATAAGATCCTCCATGAAAATATAAGAACTGCATTTTTACATATGTAATTTTTTTTTTTAATTTATGTATTTATAAATATATATATATATATATATATATATATATATTAATTATGTTTATCTTACTTCTTCATCTTGCTTCTTCATTGTTTTAGTAACTAATTATGCGAACAATACTTAAACAAATAACATAATGGTCGATAAAAACACATATATGCAAAAGAAATAAATAGAAAAAGAAAATAATGACGATGAAACTAACAAAGACGGCGAGATTTACCGATAAATACGAACGTAATAGACGATGAAATCACAGTGACGGCGAGAAGATAAAGCGACGATGAGAAAGAGAGAAATAGAGAAAGAGAGTGTGTATGTGTTTTGTGTTTGTTTGTCTGCTGTGTTTGTGTTTGTGTATTAAGGGTTGTGTTTTGTGGCTGCAGAAGACTTCTGTTTGTGTGGTTTATAGTATGGAAGGTATTGACAACGGTTATTAAACAACAACCGTTGTGAAATATGTTTTAACAACGGTTGTAAAAAACACCCGTTGTTAAATAAGTTTTAACAACGGTTTTCAAAAGTAACCGTTGTGATTACTTTTCACTAACTTTGCGCCAATTTTGCGCCAAATTATTAACAACGGTTCCGCATGTGTGACCCGTTGTTAAAACTAATAACAACGGTTTTTATAACCATACCCGTTGTAATTAATTTTAGTAAAATTCGCGCCATACATTCTACAACGTCTATTGTGATTTTCGTGAATAATCGTTGTTAAAGGGGCGTTGTAGTTGCCTAAATTTGTAGTAGTGAATAGTTGTTTTCATCATTGTACTTGATACATAGGATGATTAGAATATGACGACTAGTAGCAATGAAGTCGAGAGATAGAGTCATTCTGTACTAAATCTAGTTTTCGGGTTTGGAGTTGTACTTAATTGTGACTATTAAGTACATAAACTCTAAATAAGAATACAAACTTGTTAAGATACAAAAGAGGTTTCACTTTTGTGACCCTATTCACCACAATTTGATGTATGGCTAGCCCATTATCAAGGTGATTATATTCTAAACCAGACTAGAATGATATATCATGAAGATGATGCAAGACTCAAATTGGTAACCCAAGATTAAACCTTAAATTCTGGAATGATAAACGCAAAGAGTTATCGAGTACTCTTGAAACCATTAGATTGTTAATGGTATATGCGTATCTTGTATTCGAAGCAAGATGTCTCGTGCCTTTTGGTTGAAAAAGAGATCAAGGTTGTAAATCATTGATCCAAAATAGGTTGATCATTTTCTTTTACCAACATATTAAGTTGACGCTAATATGTTCACTTAATAAGGTAAATAGAGAAATCTTTGAAGAAGTTCAAAAGTTCAAAGAAGCACGATTTAGTCGTGATGGGATTATCAAAGTGAAGACTTTGATATAAGCCAAAGGAAATGTGATATAGTATCACAAGTTAATCTCTCTTAGCACGCATTATGGAATAATGTGTGATTGAATAAGAATTCAAACGCTATTTGATATGGTTTGGACTTCAATCAAGTTACTTTGAGTTACTTGATCCTTTTGGGGATTTTATCATTTTGTCTAGATCATTTTTCCACTAAATCTAAAACGATTCATATGAGATATGAAATGGTAGTGTACTATGTTTGTAAGTTTTCACAAGAAACAAATGCTCATTTTTCCTTTTCAATTATCACGAGTACGACGGGTTTGCGGCTCATGA
This sequence comes from Silene latifolia, assembly GCF_048544455.1. Lineage (NCBI taxonomy): Eukaryota > Viridiplantae > Streptophyta > Magnoliopsida > Caryophyllales > Caryophyllaceae > Silene > Silene latifolia. The sequence continues at coordinate 12,515,332 of NC_133534.1, forward strand.
AACTGTCTTTCTAAAATACAAGATTATTTCTAGAAGACAGAGTGGGAGAAATTATTCAAAGAGCCACAAAGAATGTTATTTCGCAAGAAACTGGTCTTTCTTGGCTACATGAGACGTTTTGTGTAAGACATTGTTTCTTCAAAACCTAGGAGGTTAAAGTCATCACTTGTTAAAGATGATGAGTTCATGTTACTTTTAAGAAAGTAAAGAGCTTACAACTTACAAAGAAATTGTTTGATTCAAGTTGATTACTTCTGGAAAGTAATAAACATATGACTTACATGAGAGTGTTTAAGTCACAACTCAATACAAGGCTTAGAGCCATGAAAATCCGAATAAAAAAGGCTTGATTAGTGAGAGAGGGTTTTTTGCACTAATAAAGAGAGATTTCAAAGCTTGATTGGTGGCAAAGAGTTTTGCACTGGATGAAATGCTTAAGTCTATTTGGATCTTCTTAGGGATTGTGTTTCATTATTATGAAATACATAGCGAGTGAATCTAAAAACCCACTTCTTCAATTAGAAGGAATGTATTCAATACATGTCTTGAGTTTTGAAGATTCTTGCAATCCTAAGATAATGTGAAACTTAAGAAAGGGTCTTAAGTAGGACATTAATGAGTTGGAATCAACATTTTGATCATGTGATAAAACATTTCTCGATAAGTCGAGAACTTGTGTTTATACATGGAGTTTAGTGGGAGTTACGGAAATTTTAGTAGTCTTATATGTGGATGACATATTGATCATTGCGAATGATTTAAGACTTTTGGAGTATTATAATACATCTTTAATATCCGGATTTATGAAGATAAATATACATGATATTAGCGTCAAATAAGAAGTCTCATGTTGATAAGATTCATGACTAGTTCAATAAAATTGAACATATTTGATTGATTTCATTTGCTTCCGCTGCCGAATCAATTAAATGAGTAATGATGGATAACACTTCATATACTTTGAGTATGATGAATTGTTTTCAAAATCGAATTTAAGTAATCTTTACCAAGTAAGCCATAAAGATTACCCTTAAGTGCTTGCAGAAGCATTAAGGAAGTAAAGCAAAGTGTTTATGATGCAATTTTTGTGTAAGAGTGTTACACAAGTGACAATTGACAATTGAGATTGCGCATGGTTTCCGACAAAACCATAATCAAAACACATTAGGATGGTTAAGATACCATTGTGGCTATGTTATTTAAGAAATAGATTTTCTAGAATCATTCTAGGCAATAAAGAACAATGAGAAATATTTACAACGGAAATTGAGTACACTTGCAATCATGAGATGTGCAAGAGGATGAGTCCCGCACACTGTGAAAACAGTGGGAGCTATTCTTAGGCTAGAGGGCCTATGTCTTGATTGGATCTCGGCACGTACTCAGAAAGTTTTGTAATGCAAATGTATACATTACAAAGGAAAACGAGTATGTAGTAAGGTTGAGTAAGGTACAAGAAGTTGATAAAACCTACTAACCAAAGCCTTCTCATAGGCTTAACATGATGAGTCATGTCATTTCAATTAAATTGAGATGAACAACTACATTCAAGATCAAACTGGATTATAGAATATGAAGTAGTAATCAGGCATTGACTATTCATATGTGATAATCGCATTTGTCGTTCGAGTTTTACTTTAAAACTCTTTTATTATACTTTGTTACATCCAAACGGGTTGTAGAGACAACATTGAACCTCGTTAAAGTGAACACGGATTAGCATTGTATTCGCCCATAGTCACTTGTATGAAGTGACGTCTCGAAGTGACTAGAGTGTGATGCGATTGATGGCAAGTTCAAGTGCCATAGAGTCATGTGAGATGACTAGTCGATCACATAGGCAGACTGTTAGGAACACTTTGTCGGGCCTTATGACCGCTTATAGAGTTCTGGCAAATTTATATAGCCTGGTCGTGGCGAGAGCTACTATAGTATTCTAATGAGTCGATTCTTTTGACTAAAGACTATTCACCTAAGGTGGCACAATTTCAGATTAACTTTGATTTGTGTTACTACGACCTTCGTAAATGGGGTCAAATGGGCATATTTTGGGTTATGATGGCTGTGGCTGGTCGAAGGGAATTAGTGCGATAGGAATTGTCCACCCCTTTGTCAGGGTTAAAACAATATCTCAGGGTCACTCGAGGAGTAATGAACTGGAAATGCGTGGCCACGCTCGGAAGGTATCCATGGTGGATAATTCCGGTCAATCAGTTATTCTCCAGATCGAAGAAACCACTCTCGATATGATCACTTGCAAGTACGACCTGAAAGACACCATGCATTGAGTGGGAGATAGTAATAGGACAAGAGAATTGGTGACGCACACTTGTCGAGGACAAGTGGGAGATTGTTGGAATATGTGTCCTCCGACAATAATGCGATCACAACTGTTGATCATGATGATCACATGTTTAAATCTCATTTTAAGAATACATGTGGGATGTAATATTTTCTGATCAAGCTGGTCCACACATATCGGTAATGATTGGCTGACTAGAGTTTGACATTACTGTCGTGCGACGGTGGTGATCAGTTGGTCCCCTTAGGTCATACCTATAGGGAAATAATCTTAATTGATTATTTAATTAATCGTATGCCGATACGAGTTAATTAAATTGCTTAAAATTGACGGATAATTTTGTGAGTATAATTTACGTATCTTATTGTAATATGATTAAATGAGACACGGTCTAAGTAATCGAATTGTTTTATTACTTAGATGAAATTATTGTTTACAGAAACAATTGAAACGGAATGAATAAATTATTATAAATACAGAATGTTGTAGTTAATAATTCAGGAACACTTTTGGTACAAGTAATTACGAATTACTAGTCGATTTTGTAAATGACATATTTTATGAGAATGTAGATTTTTAATATGATAAAAATACATTGCATTGTAACATGTCATGTAACATGTTACATGTGACAAATTTGACAAATGACAAAATAAAATGGATTCTCCATTTTATGCATAAAACCGAAAATAAGGGCGTGTGTATGTAGTTTATATTGTGTTGTTTATTTTTAAATGGAGACACAATCATAACCCTAGGTTGTAGGCTTGCATACCTAGTCTCTTGTGAAGAGCAAAAATGAAAAATATTGGGCAACCTACCCAAGCCAATTTTTCGGTCAAAAGAAAAGAAAGGAGAAGAGTTTTTTTTCCCACTCATTCATTCATTCAAGATGATAATTTTATAGAGTAAGAAAATATATACTCTCTACATCTTATGAGATTTCTAGAGAAATAAACCACAAAAATACTCCCTCTTGACCGGAATATTCAAGAGTAAAATACAATTTATTTTGTGTCAATTTTATAATAAAACTAATATTATTACTAGATCTAAATAATATTGGTTATTATGAGTTTTCCTTGGGTATATGCTTTTGGGAGGGATTCTACACTTGAATCGTTGTTCTTCCATTTGGAGAGCTCAAGAACAAGTGAGTAGGAGAACTCACTTGTGCCCATAAACCGAAATATCAATGTGAGATAATGATTTCTTCTTTAATTATATTATTGTTTGCATGCATAAGATCACCTTTTAATTTTATGACTAAATTAAAAATAAAAACATATATGAATATGTTTAGTAATGAGATCTAGATTTCTAACAAAACCGTTAATATATTTATTAACTGACAACGATATTTAACTGTTATCTATTTTTATTGATGAAACTTTGACAACGGTTCTTCCTAAATAAACCGTTTTGTAAAAGTTTTGAACTCGACAATAGTTGTCGTTCATTATCTTATATTTTCGGCGTTTTGAATGGAGGGAAAAGATTTCAACGGTTATTTATCTAAATAAAACCCTTATCAAATAATTGTTTGCAACCGGTTGTTTTTAACCGTTATCGTTTTTAATTATTTTTTTAAACAAATGATTTTAGCTTGTTCTAGCAGCTGCTGGAATGCTATTTTTTAGCTGCTGTTGAAAATAACATTCTAGCAGCTATGCACTTCAAAAATTCAATCCTGTATCAAAATATTATACCCCGTGATCAATTAAACCCAGTTTCAAAATAGTACAAACAGGATGATCAAAAGCAAAACACAATTTCCTCATAAAAACAAAAGAAGCCAATACACAATGGCTCTATATATACACACACAAACGTACATAAAGCATGAGCAAACTATGAGACTCCGCTAATGAAACAACATAGCTGGCCCACATATTTCTCATCTGGTTGATGTCCTCTGGCGAATATTCTGGGGCTTTGTTGAGTATTAGTGGAAACTACAATTCAAAATATACATAATCAAAATAGATATAATACATGGAAGTATACGGAATTGAACTCAATTTATGTCTGAAATAGTTTTTAAATCACACTAACCCGTATCGGAATGGTAGAAAGTTTTCCGTTGATAACCTTCCACATGGACTGACAAACGTAAAAGTCGCATTGTTTGTCCTCTGGTGCTTTAGGAGACTCTCATATAAATAACACACATATCAGCTAAATTAGATAATCAACCTCTTGCATAAACATTAATTAAATTATACGAGTAATTATTAAGAATACACTTACTAATGTCGTGATAAAATTGGGAACAATATTGCTTTTATATATCCCAATTGGACATAATTTTTTTTGCTTCAAAAACACTAATTCATAAAAATACACACATGCCATTATTATTTGCATATATATGGCTCAAGTCATACAATAACAAATGACGTTATTGAAGGTTGTAAACTTACTCAGTTATCATCCTTACACAACTGTCAGAGGGTTCGCCTTCGCGGAGTCAATCCAGCACACTATTTTTGTTTGCACTCGGATTTCCAGTAGTACCCAATGCTTCCTATTCAATTTGGGACATTGAACTGTTAGTTCATTTACACCCATTTAAGCATGTTAACAATAAATTTATAGAACCGTGATTTATTACAATAATCACATACTATACATACATATTCTCATTGTAGGGGGCAAGCCATAGTTTTTTGGACGACATCAACCGACGAGCGATACTATTGATTTGTTATTAGTATGAAATTCTGTGCACAAAGAACGCCTTAGGACTTAAGAATCCGTAGGTGTGAATTGGGACCTTCAACTCAGCAAACTGATTATTGAGGTACCTATTACGCCACATGGAACGAAGATTGTTATTATAATTGATAATTTAAACAAACATCATTATTCGAAATGGAAATGACTAAATAGTTTTATTAATAAAACTTCATCCAAATCAAAATGTGAACAACATCTCAATTGTCATGGTCGACAAATTCCATCAGTTACTTCGGGTCTAGTACAACTATATCAGCTGCGCCCATAATTTCCTTTTCAATGTTAATCATGACTACATCCCCTCTAGGTGACCTCTTTATAGCCAGGTTGTGCAAAGCCTTCAGCGAAACAGTTTTCATTTTTTTCTTATATTCACATGATTCATAATAAGAATCATAAGCATGCTTGACTGCAAGAACTTTCGTTGACGTAGTAATAATTGCTTTAGCTGCCATCATGGCTTTGCTTAACTTCTGCAAATGTAAAGATTAAATTACTTACGATATGTTAATATTCGTACCCTAAAATATTTAAAGAACCAGTACTAATTAACGTCTGCATATAGGTACCTCGGGGATGACAACATTGATGAGGTTGTTAGGCCATTGCACATAAGAGCTTAGGGCTTCTTTCAAATAAGTGACCTCATCATTAGGAAATGGTACTTTACTTCCCTATACTCGTCTTTATATAATTGGGACACTTCCACTTTCCTGCATTTGTCACGAAGGGGTATACCATGAACCTTAACTTGTTGAAACCGGTCGTAATTGAACACGTATCTCCTGGCAACAACAACTTTCTATTTTCCATGTAAATAGAACAGATGACAAGCCACCTTGCAATCGCCCTTCACTTTAGCTTTAATCAATTAGTACACATAAATTCACTATGTGACACCCCTCGATAGGGCATCAAAATTAAAGCGGAAATTACGAGATTTTTAAAATCTTTAAAGGTTTAAAGTGCGAAATCCACCATAAGCGATCAAATAAAATGAAAAGAAAGATAATTAAGTTTTACAATTTAAAACAAGTGCGTTGGGGAAAAGATATCCCACGAATAAACACAAGTCTAACGATAGGTGAGTCTAAGCAACCTATAACTAAGGTCCAAGGGTCAACGTTCTCGCTAGCTCACACGTCTTCCCCATAATCTGCATCACAAACCTGTCATTCATGTAAACATGAACGCCACAGTCAGTGGGGAGTAACTCAGGGTTCTCCCAGCCACCATATGTCGAAATGCACATAAGCAAGAACTTAATTAAACATATTAATCATGCATCATACTTGAATGATATGAACAAGGGAATATAATGATAATCATAACGATATAGGCATGTTGCATTCTTAAAGAGATAGGCATGGTACATCATATTAAACATGCATTCAAGGTAACAAAACATGGATATGAGATTAGGCATCGAATCATATGAAGAAGGTAAACAACGGATCAATTGAATAGAAAATACGTGGATGGAAACCAATAGCCATTCCTTTGAAAACCTCTTAACAACCATAGCACGGGACGTGGCTACTAATGTCACATTCATACTTATGGCTTACATCTCACCATAAGAACGGATGGGAACATCAATCCCGGTGATCATATCGCAACTAGGGGCTTGCATCTCACCACTAGTATCCGATAGGACCAAGACTCTCACAAACAAGCATAGAAGACGTGCACTCTCGTATATAAGAACACACCAATGACCGTAACAAGCAAGACATTTACAAGCTTTGACTCAAAACAAGACAACCCTCTAAACTCCAACCTCTTGGTAGGACGACGATCATAATACGGTCCTAGTCTAAACCTGGCCAGACTCTCGGGATGGACGACACCCGATTCGACAAACGATACCAAATCGTATCCAAGACTCGAAATATGGTACACCTAACCGTGCCCGAAAGTCGAGTAACCTCAAACGGGACCTTGTCACCTAACCGTGACCCCCGGTCCGAAGAGGCGGAAGGAAAAATAGCCCAACTCGGAAACGATGGCACCTAACCGTGACCCAATGTCCGAGGGCAAATAAATGAGGAATGTCGAGTAGTCACACAATGTAAACCGTCACACTCCGGTCACAAATACGAGTAACAAAGATTGCACAAACGTAACGTAAACAATTCATGTGAAGCATGTATAAGTATAAGAGTATAACAAATATCAGGTGCTCTCTGCCGGTGTGGGCACCGGCTGCCGGCCCACCGGCAGAGGATTCAGGCTAAAATGAAACAAGGCCAAAAATAGATGAAAGGTATTCTCTGCCGGTTGACCGGCTGCCGGCCCACCGGCAGGGGATACAAGCCAAGTTAAAACGAAGTCAAAATAGCAAAGAGTGTATTCTCTGCCGGTCGACCGGCTGCCGGCCCACCGGCAGGGGGGTACATGCCAAAGATAAGACAAGGAAAACATGCTCAATGTGTATTCTCTGCCGGCTGACCGGCTGCCGGCCCACCGGCAGGGGATACACCCTATAGCCAAATAAGCTCAACTTTGCACATTATGTATTCTCTGCCGGTTGACCGGCTGCCGGCCCACCGGCAGGGAGTACACCCTATAATAAAAGGCATCAGAACTTCACATACTCGCTGCCGGTTGGGTAGGCCGGCTGCCGGCCCACCGGCAGAGGCTCACTGTATACGAAAACTCAACAAACATTCATCTAAAGCCTTCCAATTTCAACCATCTTTCATTTAATCATTTCATACTTCCCTCATATGATGAATACCCATAAAATTTGGCATGTTAGGATAATTTAAAACATATGACCTCAATTTATGAACCTTAAAATAAGATAGCATGTCACTCCAACATATGAAAATGCTCATAAACCACTTTATACAACACAACAATGGAATGAAACATGAAAGTTACCAACTTTAACATTTATATGCATCCAACCACACATAAAACACACAAATTTGACATGTAAGTCGAGTAACCCATCACCGTTACCTTTTTAGCTCTCAATCTCTAATGTAATCGTCTCACATGCAAGAATCCACTTCCGGGTCAACTAAACTTTCCCCTAAACATAAGAAAACACAATTTAAGACTAAGAATCGAATTTAGAAAAAGGATACCGAGTGCAATATGGGTCGACAGCCACATATAAGGAGGAAAGTCGGATCTTTTCTTACCTAGAAAGAAGGAGGGCGATGAGAGGAAGAGATAGACGCGAAAATCACTTAATTTGGATAAGAATTGAGCAAGTTATGGTGTTTTGAAGATTTGAAAGGTAGATGTATAAAAATGGTGTTTGTTGTTGAGGAGAATTTCAGAAAAATAATGAGGGAGATGAAGTTGTGAGGTATTATGTGAGGGTTTTATGAAAAGAAAAGAGAAGGAGAAAAGGCCCATAAGTTGTAACAAGCCCAACAACTCAAATTGAGTCGGTTTCCACTAGAATTTTCGTCTCAAGCCTACTATAACTCAAGACGGAGAATATTATTATTATTATTATTATCCGCCCAAAAATATTTATTTCACATAACTTAAGCTTTAAAAATATAATATTTATAAAAATCATGTTTAATAATGAAATTAATTAAATTAAATAATTAAAATATAAATAAGACAATAGAACAGTTAATTAAATTATATTTGCCAAAATGGAAAATTCGCGGGTGTTACAATCACCCCAACTTTTAAAAAGTTTCGTCCTCGAAACTTGAAAGTAGAAAGGAAAAGTAATATAAAAATAAAACCGAAATTTTGAAATCGGTAAACAAAACATTAAAAGTTTACTTATCGTAAGAATCGAAATCCTTTCAAAAATCCCAAATAACATTTTCCGACATAACCAAATTCTCATCAAAGGAACGAAAATGCTCTCGTTGCGCATTCAAGAACATCACATTCCAAATCGAAGATATGGTCAAAAGCAAATCGTTTGTATAAATCGAAAATCAAAATACTTTCAAAAACATTAATAAAGAATTTTCAAAAGTATAAGTCTCATTCATGGAACGAAATTGCTCTTGTCGTGCACACAAGAACGCTAACTTTCCAAGTCAAAGACAATTTAAAACAAAAATCATTCGCCGACAAGCGCAGAACAAGTTATTAAACGTTTCAAATAACGAGTTCTAACATCCGATCAACGTCAAAATCAAAAGAGAAGGCAATTCACTCAAATTTTCTTTTGCAAAGATCAAAATAGATGTAGAGGTTTCATTTCTAAATTCAAAAGGAAGTCAAATTCCTGAAAATATAATATTAAACTTTTGACAACGAAATCATAAGTAGATCAAAGCTAGTTAGAAATTGAGCAAAGTTAAAAGTAACTCGGGTTTAGCAATTAAAATCAATAAAAAGGAGTTATACTCGTAGGACAAAAGGATAACTAAATCAAATTTTCATTTTTGAACTCTTAAAATAGGTAGGGTTTAGTAAAAGTAACATAAACTTTTAACGACGAACCAAAAATGGTAGTTTGAAATGTTTAGAAATTTTATGAATTGAAAAGTAACTTAGATATCATGAAAACAAGATACGCTAAGAGGGTTCAAACTTAACCAACAAAAGAGATATGATGAACTTCCTAGGAGAGGAGTTGAAATCGAATCTACAAGGATATCAAAGATTGAATTTCATAGGTTAACATCAAATTCTAAAGGAGGAGCAAGCATAAACGAGGAAGAGAGGTATGAACGGAAACACTTATGGTCAAAGAGGACGGGAAATTAGGCAACAAGGAAACACTAGATACTTAAATCTCGAACAACAAAGTCATCCTGAACGGTTCCGAAAACATCCTAACCACAAAACTCATAACCACATAACTCCCAAGCATTTCCTCAAATACCCACACTTTACTCTTAGGCTACCCCGTGGGTCAAGTAACTCCACCACAATTGTGATTCCATAACTCTCAAATATAAATCATCTATAAACGATTTCCACGAAAGATCAAAACTACTAAAACAGTTACACACCTAACCAACTATCGACTACTAGGAGTTCTCACTATAGTAAAATCCTCAATCAAAGGTCAAAATCTTAAGGTCTTCATACTTTCTAACACTCCAAACCAAAATCTTATTCACACCCGAGTTCACAAGCATAGATGATTGCATTCCCCAAATCATAAAGACCACCAACCAAAAGTAAATAGGTTTGTCATACAATTTTTCCTACCCAACTCAACTCAAGTTCCACTTATCCAATTTTGACGAAATCAAGGTTCACAAAGAATCCTCAAAGAGCATCTCACTCACTCTACAACATAGCCAACAATGCCATCACTCCACTAAAGAGACAAAGAGTAATAACTAGGTCAAGAAATGATAGGAAATTTCAAGGGAATACATGAACATGACGAGGTGTGAGATTAAAGGAGTCAATAGTAAAGGTAACTAGTTAACATCAGTAAGAGACATTAGAATTAGAGAGGTATTCAAGGCAAGGAAACGACAAGTAAACTTTTATACTTAAGAAATAAATCCAATCAAGTATGAACGAAGGGAAGGAAGATGATTAAAGGTACGAGGGGGATTTTAGGGCTTAAACCACACACTTTCTAAGACTTATGGTTCTCTCTAACAAGGTCACACCTATTAGGATATTGTGCCTTCATAACAAAACGACCAAATTCCAAAACGAGGGTCAAGGCAATTCATCTCATTCCTTATATGCAAGTCTCCCTTAAAGGGTTACACCTCTATGACTGATCAAGGTAAAAATAAACGCTCGCTTAAGGGTTGATACATTGGTTAGGCTCATTGTTCACCTATCCTATCACATATTAGGATATCCCTAAGGTAAGTCTACCACTCAAGTATAACAACGTCTCTTTATCTCAAGTTCTCAACACAACCTCGATATTTTAAAAACCAAAGAACGAATTAACAAAGACTTCTCAACCAAATTCTTCAAGGGAAAACTAATATCAAATCACATCACCATTCTATTTGGGACCTTTAACATCTAAGAATGGGTTTTCTTCCAAATTCATATCCTAAACTTATCTCATGTTTACTCCTAAGGTAACGATGCTCAACCTACTAAGCTTTCAAATCCCAAACATAAACAGCAAATCCAAGTTCTATAACTTTAATCACATAGGCAACTCATTCCTAACATAAAGAATCCGCCAATCAATTATACTCACTTGGTCAAGGCACTAGGTGTAAGAATCACTAGGTATGTCCCATCACATTACCTAAGTCTTTCTAACATCACGACCTCTCAAAACCGGGGTTAAGGGTCGAACACAAACAAACTCCACAAAAGTTAAATTATCCGACCAAAGTTAGCATTCCATAAGGCGAAGATGAAGGTGTACAAGAGGGCTCTTATAAGGGGAAAAGGTACAAAGACATCTTCCAGGATATGGGATAAGAGTTGCGAAAGGCATAGAAGCACAAAGATAAGGGAACATGACAAGGTGCTCGAACAGAGGGAGGTATCTTCAAGACGGTAAAGAAATCCTTCAAGAGAAAGAGATCCACAAGCAAGGTGTTATGGGAGGAGAAGTAAAAACGAAGGATAAGTCGAGTGAGTACTAAGCTAGTTCCCAAGGTTAAGCAAAAGAGAGCTTATGAAGGAAAGGATGAGCATCACAGGATAAAAGTAAGGAAAGGTGGATCAAGGATAGAAAACACACCCATAACGGTGTCGGGAGGAACGGCGGTTCCGACTTGATTCTCGACAAGAGTGACTCTTCTTGGCTCGGCTTCCGGAGCATGAGGGAGAGGAGGAGTAATCTTCTTCTCGGGGCAATCCTTCATGAGATGTCCGGGCTCCTTGCAATGGTAACACTTCAAGGGTACATCCTAGCATCCAATCCCGGGGTGATAAGCGTAGCTTTTAAAGTAAAACAGAAGAGAGTTTCGAAGGAGGATAGGCATCAAGAGATAAAGAATAAGGCAAGATACACAAAGAACGAGAAACACTCTCAAGGAAGTAGAAGCATTCTTTAAAGGTTGAACAAATCTTCAATCCTCAGCAATAGGCACCAAATCTTGATCGTCGCATAGATAAGCTCGCGGTCATTAATTCAAGAACACAACAATTACTAAATGACAATCAACAAACATGTTAGTACCTAACAAAGAGCAAACACACTACAGACTACCACCTTAGGTCCTTAAGTCTACCCATCTCTCATTCATTATTCAAGGTCAAGTTCAAGGTTAAATTCGGGGTACACGTGTGTGCGTCGGGAGCAACATATGCTCTGATACCAACTGTGACACCCCTCGATAGGGCATCAAAATTAAAGCGGAAATTACGAGATTTTTAAAATCTTTAAAGGTTTAAAGTGCGAAATCCACCATAAGCGATCAAATAAAATGAAAAGAAAGATAATTAAGTTTTACAATTTAAAACAAGTGCGTTGGGGAAAAGATATCCCACGAATAAACACAAGTCTAACGATAGGTGAGTCTAAGCAACCTATAACTAAGGTCCAAGGGTCAACGTTCTCGCTAGCTCACACGTCTTCCCCATAATCTGCATCACAAACCTGTCATTCATGTAAACATGAACGCCACAGTCAGTGGGGAGTAACTCAGGGTTCTCCCAGCCACCATATGTCGAAATGCACATAAGCAAGAACTTAATTAAACATATTAATCATGCATCATACTTGAATGATATGAACAAGGGAATATAATGATAATCATAACGATATAGGCATGTTGCATTCTTAAAGAGATAGGCATGGTACATCATATTAAACATGCATTCAAGGTAACAAAACATGGATATGAGATTAGGCATCGAATCATATGAAGAAGGTAAACAACGGATCAATTGAATAGAAAATACGTGGATGGAAACCAATAGCCATTCCTTTGAAAACCTCTTAACAACCATAGCACGGGACGTGGCTACTAATGTCACATTCATACTTATGGCTTACATCTCACCATAAGAACGGATGGGAACATCAATCCCGGTGATCATATCGCAACTAGGGGCTTGCATCTCACCACTAGTATCCGATAGGACCAAGACTCTCACAAACAAGCATAGAAGACGTGCACTCTCGTATATAAGAACACACCAATGACCGTAACAAGCAAGACATTTACAAGCTTTGACTCAAAACAAGACAACCCTCTAAACTCCAACCTCTTGGTAGGACGACGATCATAATACGGTCCTAGTCTAAACCTGGCCAGACTCTCGGGATGGACGACACCCGATTCGACAAACGATACCAAATCGTATCCAAGACTCGAAATATGGTACACCTAACCGTGCCCGAAAGTCGAGTAACCTCAAACGGGACCTTGTCACCTAACCGTGACCCCCGGTCCGAAGAGGCGGAAGGAAAAATAGCCCAACTCGGAAACGATGGCACCTAACCGTGACCCAATGTCCGAGGGCAAATAAATGAGGAATGTCGAGTAGTCACACAATGTAAACCGTCACACTCCGGTCACAAATACGAGTAACAAAGATTGCACAAACGTAACGTAAACAATTCATGTGAAGCATGTATAAGTATAAGAGTATAACAAATATCAGGTGCTCTCTGCCGGTGTGGGCACCGGCTGCCGGCCCACCGGCAGAGGATTCAGGCTAAAATGAAACAAGGCCAAAAATAGATGAAAGGTATTCTCTGTAGGTTGACCATGCCGCCCACCGGCAGGGATACAAGCCAAGTTAAAACGAAGTCAAAATAGCAAAGAGTGTATTCTCTGCCGGTCGACCGGCTGCCGGCCCACCGGGGGGGTACATGCCAAAGATAAGACAAGGAAAACATGCTCAATGTGTATTCTCTGCCGGCTGACCGGCTGCCGCCCACCGGCAGGGGATACACCCTATAGCCAAATAAGCTCAACTTTGCACATTATGTATTCTCTGCCGGTTGACCGTCTGCCGCCCACCGGCAGGGAGTACACCCTATAATAAAAGGCATCAGAACTTCACATACTCACTGCCGGTTGGGTAGGCCGGCTGCCGGCCCACCGGCAGAGGCTCACTGTATACGAAAACTCAACAAACATTCATCTAAAGCCTTCCAATTTCAACCATCTTTCATTTAATCATTTCATACTTCCCTCATATGATGAATACCCATAAAATTTGGCATGTTAGGATAATTTAAAACATATGACCTCAATTTATGAACCTTAAAATAAGATAGCATGTCACTCCAACATATGAAAATGCTCATAAACCACTTTATACAACACAACAATGGAATGAAACATGAAAGTTACCAACTTTAACATTTATATGCATCCAACCACACATAAAACACACAAATTTGACATGTAAGTCGAGTAACCCATCACCGTTACCTTTTTAGCTCTCAATCTCTAATGTAATCGTCTCACATGCAAGAATCCACTTCCGGGTCAACTAAACTTTCCCCTAAACATAAGAAAACACAATTTAAGACTAAGAATCGAATTTAGAAAAAGGATACCGAGTGCAATATGGGTCGACAGCCACATATAAGGAGGAAAGTCAGATCTTTTCTTACCTAGAAAGAAGGAGGGCGATGAGAGGAAGAGATAGACGCGAAAATCACTTAATTTGGATAAGAATTGAGCAAGTTATGGTGTTTTGAAGATTTGAAAGGTAGATGTATAAAAATGGTGTTTGTTGTTGAGGAGAATTTCAGAAAAATAATGAGGGAGATGAAGTTGTGAGGTATTATGTGAGGGTTTTATGAAAAGAAAAGAGAAGGAGAAAAGGCCCATAAGTTGTAACAAGCCCAACAACTCAAATTGAGTCGGTTTCCACTAGAATTTTCGTCTCAAGCCTACTATAACTCAAGACGGAGAATATTATTATTATTATTATTATCCGCCCAAAAATATTTATTTCACATAACTTAAGCTTTAAAAATATAATATTTATAAAAATCATGTTTAATAATGAAATTAATTAAATTAAATAATTAAAATATAAATAAGACAATAGAACAGTTAATTAAATTATATTTGCCAAAATGGAAAATTCGCGGGTGTTACACACTACCTTTAATAAATTACATAAGTAAAAAACGTATATGATATGAATAATTATAAACTAGCATCTATTACCTTTTTCGGTGTTGAGAAGAACATCTGATCATCAACTACCTCCACCTCATCCTGTGTCACAGCCTTCCTGGCTTCCTCTCCCTCTTCAACTTCCTGATATCGATCCTCGGCTCCCACCTCAGTCTCCTTTGCCATTTCCTTATCCCTTGCCATGTCATCCTCGGATTCCTTCTGTACATTAACACTTGTCCATATAACACGTACTGATTTTCCAAATCATAAAACACACTGTATATAAGACATAAATATTATCACCTCTTTTTCCTCCTCCTCCCACCCCTCCTCCTCCTCCTCCTCTGATTCCTTTATGACTTCTTGAACCATATCCAACTCTTTTTCTTATGGACTTTCCCAAGTTTCCAACATTCTCAACATCAACCTGACTATTTTCTGTAGCTGTGTAGTAGAAATTAATGTCAGCATATATAGTTATAAATTACGTTAGTTCAAATACAGTATTTATACGGTTACCTTCTTGGAATCATAACCACTCATCAACCTTCGAGTAGTTTTACCAAAATACTTAGTGATACCAACATGCGTCGATACCCCTCTCACACGACCTAGATGCTCTGCTTTGCTGATTGCCCTAGCAAGAATGTCATCACGTCCTTCACGCTTCCATTTTCCTTCATGTACTTCCTTCTCACAGATCCTCGACATACACATAAAACCATTAAGCAACTCACAATTATATAACTCCGACCACCAGTGGTAGGAGTGACATATTTATTCAAACTTACAATTTTCTCCTTGATGTCCTTATCATATTCAGTTTCCGTCATTCCATTCTTAGGAGTGTGACCTTCCACCCAAGCATCGTGATGACTGAATTTTCCAAGCTTTGCCTACAATTCATTCATCACATTGATATCCTCTCAAAATATGTATGATTACTATGAACATATATAACATCCGACTAAAACACCTAATAGTCTAATACTATAAGAATTATGTACTTACAAGTTTCGTCTTAATCAATCTATAACCACCTCGGGAGCCATAAAGGATTGTCTTTTCCTTTGAAATGTTCGCCTTGTTCCTCTCACTCATAGCCTTCATCAAATAAATTGTATCAAGAAACGTAAGCATGACCAAACACTAAACTAAGTATACTTCTTTACTTATTATTATTAAGTTACCTTAAACTTGTCAGACTGCCTATAAGCGATATAGCTATCCCAATGGTCATAACTGACATATAGATAATTCTTTTTTGGTGGTTTCTTGTTCATCTCCCCGGTTTCCTTGTTGAACAAGTGGTTCTCAGCAATCTTTAACTTCCAAGATCTGAGGGCTTCCCCTATCTTTTTTTTAGGTACTTATCATTCTTTTCGGGGACAACGTAAGCTAACTATATATATGATGTGCATAGTTGGTACAAGTGTTTCGACTAATACACATATTAATTAGTAACTTAATTTCACTGATACGCGTCATACTTCCTCAGCAAGAAAGATTTCCGCGTTTTATTATGGAATTTCGGTATATATACACTTCCTTATTCCATGAAACACAATATTACAATAGGTATTTACTTAAAATATTAATTTTAATTAGGTATAAATATCTAGAGAAGTCTAGAACATTCCGGAATATTCTGACTCGGTATTTAAATGGTTTTTAGAAAATGAAGCGGTTTTTAACCCGGACTCCAAATGAACTCTAATTACTGTCAAAATGACCATATCGGTGCGTAGATGACGACTCAGGGGTTGAGTCGAGTGTTTGAGCTATCATTTGACGATGAACTTATGGATTATCATAAATCGTTCCGCGTATCAAACATGCGGCCCAATCATCATTAGATGGTTGGCGGGAGGTGTAAAAATGAGGTATCTACAATATTTCATTTTGTTTGATTTTACCGCCAAGCAATAAAGCATCATTTTTATATAGATAACAACGGCCTGAACCGTTATAACTGTACACGTCCTGAACAACAGTTTAGGTATAACCGTTTTATTTAATAATTCATTTTGTTTGATTTTACCGCCAAAAAATAAAGCATCATTTGGTACGATTTTTCCCTAACCCGCCCGCTGCAACAAAATAAAAGGTTTACAACAGTAGTTTGATATATAAAAGTAAGACAATAATTACACATGACGTAAGATATCTTGATTGGATTGCTGATATTTTACGGCTGCCGGGAGGGTTTTTTTGGATTTGCTGCTCTTTTCATTAACCCAAATACCTTCATCATGATCATCCCGTGTATATATGTTTAGAATCTTAATATTTTCACTATCATTACCAAATTGCGATATAGCACTGTGATCAAGTCCTTCAAATTCGACGTCTTCGATCATCATCTAGAATTCGGCGATGGCATGATAAAACAACTGACCACTTCTTATTCATAGGATTGGTAACATAAAACACTTGTTTTGCTTGTGACGCTAATATAAAAGGATCGTCCTTGTTTTCAACCTTGTCAAAATTTAATAATGTGAATCCTAAATCATCCTTTCTAACACCATTGTTGTTGTCAACCCACTTGCACCGAAATAGAGGTATCTCAAAATCCATGTAGTCTAAAACCAATATCTCTTGAATAACTCCATAATATTGCATTGTACCCAAAATAAGATTTTTAACCTTTGAACTAGCATTGTATATTGCCTCAGAATCTACGCAAACTCCACTGTTTTGCATTGTGCTCGCCTCATCTTGAATGCGAGTGTAGAAAGTGTACCCATTGATCGCATACCCACTATAAAAAGTTGCACGAGCATCAGGACCGAAAGCGAGATGTCATAGGCTGGTTGAGCAATCATCAATTGGGTTGTCATCATCGTAAATAGTATCCTTAAAACAGTCACTAAATTGTTTGTAATGCTCATTTTCATACCATCTTTCGTTATTATGAGGGTGTTTTCCCTTAAGGTAACTTTGGTGTTCCATACTGTAAGGCTGGACATGATCATCGTTAAAAAGAACTTATGTATGAGCTCTATGTCGCATGTCAGATGACATATCTTTGGAAACACGACCTCTTACACCTTTGCCATTCATCCAGTTATAGATACCCAGTATCTACTGAGACTCCAACAAACACTCGATGATTATCAGACTACAACATGCTTAGGAATCACAGCATTTGATCGACAGTTTGTGTACAACTTTACGTCGAAAAACTTAAAACGATTTCGAAAATAAAACATTTCAAAAGTACCTAGAGTGTTTAATGCATGACGACGGGGTCGCATTGACACTAACTAGAGTCAAAACCGACACCGGACCAAAAACCGACTCAAAATTCGAATACCGACTTTAACAACGAGTCAAACCGAGTCAAACACAAAAAACAAAACCATTAAGAAGCTTCTATGTTAAGGTTTCCCGGAATCTTACATAGGCAAGTACCAAACATGTTCATCCAAATCCTATGATAGAGCAATCATGATTGCACTTGTGTGAAAACGACAAGTCACCTCGAAGACGTGCGACATGGCTCGCGCCTCTTTGAGCAGCCCAGATGGACATGTCGCTCAAAACTCACACAACCACTCATTCTTCTATAAATACCTCTCAAATGCCACCATTTGAGAGTTACACAAGCATCCGCCCCCTCACCTCTCCCTTAAAATTCTAGACTCAACTTCCTAAGTCACAATCCGACACGTGTTTATGACCTACCGATCGTAAACACAAGCCTTACACATTTTTTGGTACCGTCATCGTGCATTAAACAACTTGACCGACAATCTCGACCACTACACCATCACTAAACTTAACAAAACACTCTTTTTACTTACCAAAACGGTTTTAAACCGAGCTTTTCGACCAAACGAGCTGATACACTTCCGTCGATTTCTTGGCATAAGCCTAGCATGTGAGTATGAGGGTGTAAAAACCTTCTTTTATCATGTTTTCATATGTTTCATGACTATAACATGCTAAATCGTGCATAACATGGTCCAAAACATGGGAAGAATGAGCCAAAACCGGATTTTTGGTTGAGACAGAGGCTACTTAAGTAGCACACAGGCTCGCGCCTAAAGCAGCTTGCCTCACCCACAAATCGAAACCCTGTTTGGTCTCTTCATCTCCTTGATTTTCATTTCATATTTGTAATCGGCTTTTACCATTTCAAGTATTTTCGAACCATTTTTTACAAGTTTTAACCATGAAAGCTTTTTTTCACCCTTGGTTCTTAATACAATGACGGTTTAATCCGTGTTTCGGTGATAATATTTGGTTAATTACATTTTAAAAGGTATTTTAAAGCCTTTAATCTCATTTCTTTACATTTTGAAGGGTATTTTAAAGCCTTTCATCATTTCTTTACATTTTCAAAACAAATGTATTAGTCACCAACACAAAATCATCCTTGGTTCTACATACCATGTCGGATTTTAACCCGAGTACGATGATCAATATTGACTAATTATATTCAAATGAACTTAAAACAATTAGTTCATAATCATTTTCAAAACTATTCATGTCAAGTTTACAAAATCGAACCCGACATCGAATATTGTCAAAACAATGACGATTATTCAAGTCTCGTTCTTCAAATCAATACAAAGGCGGCCTAAACGGCCTTTTCAAACCAAAACGGGTTCAAATACCCGTCCTTCAAAACATCTAACAAACTTTTTCAACAATCAGAACATGTCTTCCATCGTGTGCTGACCCGCGCCTAAACATGCCTTTTTTTTTTTTTTTTTCTATTTTCAAACCAGGGGAGACCCCTTTGCATCGCCAATAGGCTCGCGCCGCATAAGCCTGCCTGATGTAGGGTATGTTCCTTTTCGAGCACTTGTCTAGGACGATCCCGACTTCGGTTAACCCGAATACAGGACGGATCAGATGACTAATCTGCTTATTTCAAACATCATATTTGCAAAATGCCTTACTAAGACAAATGGATCACGTTATGCACCATAAGCCCAACTCGGTAACCGATGTAGAAAGCTCACATGTTAGGTTTAAACTATTGGATGCGTATTCATGCATCTAAACCGTTTTATCAACTTTTGTATTCAACTAACCAAGATCGATCAGTAGAGGCCGCTACCGGGGGGGGGTGATTAAAAGGGATTCCCAATACGTACCTTCACCTCTTACTTAGAAACTTTGGGTAGTGGACGACCTTATCCAGGGCATATGAGAGTCATTCTAGAGATAGGATGCTAAAGAGGGACGATTCCTTATCTTTAGTACCTATGTCAAACCCTGCTTTGTGCTTCGTTTGACCAAGGTATAAAGTGGATTCGAACGGGTTCCAAGCATCCCACAAATGCTTGGTGGTGACTCCGAACATCTCTAATCGTTTCGAGACCCTTGACAAGACGAAACCTACCGATCTAAAATGATCTGGTCGAAAGCATTCTTACGCCACCGAGCGTGGCTTTCAAAAGACAGCTATATGTCCACAGATCGGCTGAGCGTGTAGGTGGCTATGTCCACAGATTGACGACTCCGCTGGGGTAAACTAGGACACTTGTGTCTTCGTGATCCCTAGATGGTGAGACTTGGACGAGGTCTTGGTTGAAATGCATTAACTGATATTACGGTCATGGTCGGGTTCCTTGTCCCGGCCCACAACCTAACCCTTTTCGACCAATTGGCTCGTCTCGTCGGCTTGAGTTTTCTCATCACCGCGTTTCGAATCCCGATTGAGTCAAGCATACCGTTGACGATACACATTTTTGTTTCATCAAAGGGTTTTATTTCCTTGGAGCATGAGGCTAGGGAACCCTCCTTACACATTCTGTTTGGATTGGTATCCCTATCGAAAATCGGAGTTTGATTGCTTGGTGTGTAACCCACCCTTTTAAGCCAAAACCCGTGTCAGCATTATGCATAATATAATGAACTGTGAGTGCTTATGTTGTTGGAATAAGTATCCCCGACAATAATGCGATCACAATTGTCGATCATATTGATCACATATTTAAATCTCATAACAAGAATACAAAAGGGATGATACATTAAATATATAGTCAACTGGTATACACATATCAGTAATGATTGGCTGGCTAGAGTTTGACATTACTGTCGTACGACGGTGGTGATCAGTTGATCCCTTGAGGTCACACCTAAATGACGATTCCCTTAATTGAAAAAGGTTAATTAATTGTATGTCGATACAAATTAATTAATTCCTTAAAATTGAACAAATTATTATCATAAGAGAGAAAATGACATCTTATTATAATGTGATTAAATAAGATTTTATTTAGTAATTTAAGAAGTTATATTACTAAAATTAATCGGTGTTTGCGAAACACGCGAGATGAGAATGATAAGTTAGTTATAATTATAGTAATACATGTGAATTATAATAACTAGTATTTAAATGACCATTTTATGTGAAAGTAATTTTGAATTACTAGTCAAATTGTTAAATGTGATTTACTTAATTTGTAAATGATATTTAATTTGTTAAATATGCATTTTAAATTAAAACATGACATAAGACATGTCACATGTCACATGACATACAATTGTACAATTGACAAAAATAAAATGGACTCCATATTACACATGATAACCGAAAATTGGTGGGCAATTTTAGAAGTTTTGTCTTATTCATTTGTCTTATTTATTTGTCTATGACATTTGATAGTGACTTGACTATGACAAAGGCTTACACTAATTAGTCTTGTGAAGACAAAAAGGAAAAAGGAAAAGGTCCTAAAAACCTCCCCTACCCACCGGTTTTTACAAGGGACAATTGAGAGATATTTCTCAATTTTTCATTCTCTCATGTTTTATGAAAAACACAACACTCTCTCTCTTGTTCTTCATAAAAATTATTTTTATGAATCTAATTTGTACAAATCAATCACTAATAATACTAGTAGTAGTATATGAGTATTAGTAATCGATTTTAAAGTAAACTACATTACAAATATCTAGTACATATTATTTTGTGGGATTTTCGGATAGTCTTGAGTGCTACTTATTGAAGGGCTTCTATTTGAAGTCATGGATGATCATCCTAATGTATTTTCTAACTCAAGAACAAATGAAGGTAGGAGACCTTAATTTGTGCCCATTTGGCCGAATTTTTGATGGTGAGAAGACGATTTTCTCATCTCTTGTTATTTAGTTTGCATGCATAAGATCTAGTTTTAATTTTATGACTAAATTAAAATATCACATATATGAATATGTTAAATTAATGAGATTAATAAATCTAACAAGTGGTATCAGAGCCTTAGGTTGTTTGCATGCAAATCGGTTTATAATTTTTCCGAGTTATATGATTAACATACAAAACTAATTAATTTGGTTTCATGAAGATAAACCTAAAAATAACCTTGCATGTTAAAAGTTTATGGTCCTAAGTGATTTTTAGTATATTTTGGTTTATTTATGGATTTTATTGTTCATTTTATATATTATTGGCATTAAAATGTGATTTTTATGGCAAAACTGTCATTTTTGGACGAAAAATAGCTAAACTTCGAATTTTTTAGTGGTTTTTGGATATATTTTCACATATATTATCTACTGATGGCCTGTAAATTTTCATGATAAAATGAGTTGTTTTGCTCGAAATATGGATTTTTAAGTTAAAATCGTATTTAAATGGGTAAATAGGTTAATATGAGTTATATTTCGAATCTGGTCATGGAAATTTAGTATGTTGTCACATGAAATTTTACAAGATGTGTGTAAAATATTTGGCTATAATGAAGTCTTTATACATGATTTATGAATTTTTGATGAAAAATCACATAAATAGTGACTATAATTAGTAATAATGCTAAAACATACTTCATGACTAAAGGAAAAATGTCACATGTTGCATTTTATCATATATTTCAGATCTAAAAGTGAAAAGTTGATAATAATTTTTCTCATTTTTTTATGGTCATAATTGTTAAAACCGATAAACCGCAACATTGTTTTTCTCGATAAATTTTCGAAATTTTAACCTAAGATTTGAACATTATGAGTGTCATGGTATTTTTCCAGAATGTTCATGCGTTTAAATTTTAAATTTCGAATTTATTTGAAATTTTTATAATTTAATTTGAAGTTTATAGCATAATTTTTTTTTTTTGGGTCCATTTATGAACATTATTAAGAAATCAAGTTTAATTATTGTCAAAATGTTAGTGGAGACTAATTTTTTAGTCCTGATGGTTAGGGTAATTAACTTGAACATAAATATGAGTTTATGTGACATATTGTGATTTTAATAAGTTAAATCACGCAAATCCGTAAAAACCGATTAATATACGATATTGGCTCTTAGTAGGCGATTTAGCTTAAAAATTGGCATGTTCATACATATTATAATGCTGAATTTTATTTATGATTGTCATAATTTAGTTTTATATAATTTTGAATAATGTAATTTTACTTAGTATGGCCTTAGTTTTAATTGGTATTACCCGAAATGTATGGGAATATTGATTCGGTTGTAATTATTGTGATCTCGTATCACCGTTTTGTAATTTAATATATTTATTTTTATTTTTAATTACATATGTAAAATAAGAAATTATGTAATTTATTTAATTATTCCGGAGTTCCTTGAAGACGGTGCCATTCGAGAAGGCGATCTATCAATAAAAGTGTTGCCTTGAAATGCGTGCCAAGACCGAAGTTCAAGGGACCAAATGAGTTGGTTTCCGAATTTGTAATAGTTTATTAGATTTACTATTTTAGGAAGACCATACTAGGATTTTTTATGCTTTGCATTTTATTTATATGTTGCATGCATCGCTAAATCGCCATAACTAAACATGCATTTTAAATCGAATTTATCGACTGTGTCAATTACAATTATCGTAGTTCACCGCTTTAGTTCACTTAAAACGTGATAGATAATAAATTGACATGACCTCTCGCTTAAATAAACAATTGAGACTTAGCCTTACCAAAAATTAGAAACCATGAAAACTTATTTCGTGAGGGAGTGCACTCGGCCTTACCGGGGTACAAACCTTGCTACGTAGGGGAAGTGGGTGATAAATGTCTATCCACCGAATTTATGTTAATAAAGGGTATTTCGGCACACCGTGCCCTAAGTTAGTATGAATTTGGATCATGGACACATTTATTCAAAATTTGGATTGAACTCAACGAAAGTATTCACGACGATTTCCGGATGTGTTTCGGGCTAGAGATAAATATTAATGTAATTTTATCGACCAAGAGTTCTAAAAGTAGAATCGATTAAAGAGTTAATCCACCGAGTTATGTTAATAAAGGGTATTTTGGCACACCGTACCCCAAGTTAATATGAATTTTGATCTTGGAATCATTTATCATAGTTGGGTAGAGGTCACTATGTAAATGCTTTACTTGTTATTATATTTACAAGTATTATTATAACGATAAATGTTTTGTTTTCGTTATTCCGTTATAATATTGTTCTATTTCATTACCTTAAATAATTCAAGAGCCACAAAGAATGTTATGTCGCAAATTCAAGAGCCACAAAGAATTTTATGTCGCAAGAAACTGGTCTTTCTTGGCTACATGAGACGTTTTGTGTAAGACGTTGTTTCTTCAAAACCTAGGAGGTTAAAGTCATCACTTGTTGAAGATGATGAATTAGTGTTACTTTTAGAAAGTAAAGAGCTTGCAACTTACAAAGAAATTGTTTGATTCAAGTTGATTACTTCTGGAAAGTAATGAACATATGGCTTACATGAGAGTGTTTAAGTCACAACTCAATACAAGGCTTAGAGCCATGAAAATCCGAAATAAATTCCAAGTGAATTGTTAGATATCAAAGCTTGATTGGTTGCAAAGGGTTTTGCACTAGTTGAAATGCTTAAGTCTATTTGAATCTTCTTAGGGATTGTGTTTCATTATGAGATATATAGCGAGTGAATCTAAAACTCATTTCTTCAATTAGAAGGAATGTATTCAATACACGTCTTGAGTTTTGTAGATTCTTGCAATCCTAAGATAATGTGAAACTTAAGAGAGGGTCTTAAGTAGGACATCAATGAGTTGGAATAAATGTTTTTATCATGTTATAAAACTTTTCTCGATAAGTCGAGAAGTTGTGTTTATACATGGAGTTTAGTGGGAGTTACGGAAATTTTAATTATTCTTATATGTGGATGACATATTAATCATTGAGAATGATTTGACACTTAAGGAGTATTATAATACATCTTTAATATCCGGATTTGTGGAGATAAATCTACATGATATTAATGTCAAATAAGGAGTCTTATGTTGATAAGATTCATGACTAGTTCAATCGAATTGAACATATTTGATTGATTCCATTTGCTTCCGCTGCCGAATCAATTAAATCGGAAATAATGTATAACACTTCATATACTTTGAGTATGATGAATTGTTTGAAATCGAATTTAAGTAATATTCACCAAGTAAGCTGATACGTGCCTAATATATAGTCTTTTTAGCTTATTTTAGCACGTATTTCTATGCATTCTTATACTATTTTTATGGTATTTTGCCCCGAATTGGCTACTTTGGTTCGTTTTGTCCATTTTGTAGAAATGAACGCGAAAGTAGTGGAATCGTACCCTTTTTCGTCCTTTTTGCATGCATTTAGAGGAGACGGGATTGTTCCAGAGTGAGATACTGCATTTGAAGGCGTCGTGGCACGCATTACGAGGCATTTGGTGGCGAAATTGAGCTGAATTGAGGATGAAGCACTCGATCGAGCAGTTTTTCCACTCGATCGAGTGGTTTCTACGTCCCAGATTGGTCGATCGAGTAGTTTACTACTCGATCCTTAAGTTGCAGAAAGACCATTCACTCGATCGAGTAACTATTTGGTCGATCGAGTGGATTTTGCTGAAGAGTTGGTCGATCGAGTGGTTTTAATCCACTCGATCGAGTGGTTTCGATGGTTAATGGGCTTAATCAGCTCGTGTGTTAATTATTTCGCTAAACTTTGTTTGCTTTTCTATTTAAACCTATGTTAACTAGGTTAAGGACATCTTTAATCTATCTTTAATACTATCAAACTCTCAACTGTAAAACTTTAGTACGTTGCTTTCCCTCCTCTACTGTTACTTATTTTTGGGATTATTATTGCTCGGATTCGATTGTTCTTTACGCCGGATTCGCATTGATTGTAATTCCTTCTCTTCCTTTAATAATAATTAACCTTTTTGTTGCTTTAATTTTTTATTTTTCTTATTATTCCTTTTGCCCTAATTTCTCTTTATGCGATTTATTGGTTATTTCATTATGTTTACTGCTGGAAAATTAATTGCTGTTAGTTTATTTAGCGATATGAGTAGCTAAACCCCTTTCATGTTGGGATTAGGGGATCTGCGGTAGAAATGTGACGATGTAGTGAATGAATTAGACGAATTAATTACGAGACTCTGTCACTATAGCAATTTAATTGTTTTTATTCGACTTAGTTGAGTGCACGCTTCTATGTCACCCTTTAATCTGGCTAAAATTAATCCTGGATCGAAAGATTGGACTAAATAGGCCTGCTATAAACAGTAGACTACCCTAATGAGGATGAAAGTTAAGTTAGTGGTATTTTAGGATAGAAAGTGGACCGAAAGGACCTTTCAACTTCCGTCTCACATTAGTTCGTCTGAATCATTTACAGCTGAGTTACTAGACTACCGTAGTGAACCGAATTCCCGACATGTCCCTCTCTTCTTGATAGTTTAAACCGATTTTCTTGTCTTATTTTTCTTGCCTTTAATTCTCTTTCCTTTAAATCTCGTAGTTTAGAAATCAATTCAACAAACCCCCGAATTGTTACCTTAGGACTAGAATTAGATAGCTGATAATTACATTACCTCCCTGTGGATTCGATACTCGACTTCCTCTACTACATTTTAGTTGAGACCGTTAGGTTTTATCTTTGATAGGGTTGCGATAGCCGTGTCAAATTTTGGCGCCGTTGCCGGGGAGGCAATTGTTTAAATTATTTGTTGTTTTATTTTTAGTCCTTCTCAGTTTAAGGGACATCCGTTCCTTAAACTATTCTTATATTCTATTTGTAGCTTCTTCTTATGCGCAGGTCACAGGGTGGTGAATTATTGCCTTATAATCCTGAGATTGAGAAATCTTTGCGCGAGTTGAGGCGATCAACTAGGGTATTACCGACAGAGGAAGAGCTGAGTACTCTGTCTAGTTACTACGAGATCGCTCTATTTGAGGAGGATCCACCTTCATCTCCAGTTTCCAATTCATCAGCTGAGACAGTCACTTCTCCAGACTTTCTAGAAATGGCTGAAGAAGCAACTATTGCCAGTCACTCTGAGCCAACAGCAGCGAATCTCTATAAGGGATTTGTATTACCAGGGGACGCAAGAAAATTCGAGCCGAAGCCGTCCTATATCAATTTGGTTGAGAGAAACCAATTTGGGGAGCGTAATCGAAGATGCGGCTAAGCACATGGAAACCTTTATCGATTATTCTTTGTTCCATACCCCCCCACCGGTGGCGTGACCCGAATCGATAAAAGAAACCATGTTTATTTTCTCACTCGCGATCTTTGCAAGGGAGTGGTATAGGGATCGGACCGGGCTGCTCATGGAATAACAGACTGGAATTCACTGGCTTTAGCATTTTACAAGAAGTACTTTTCTGCATCGAAGACTATTGCCATTAGAGCTCAGATCACGTGCTTTAAACAGGGGCCTGATGAGAACTTTCATGAAGCATGGGTCCGTTTCAAGAAGCTGGTGCGAACCATTCCGCACCATGGGTTCGAGAAGTGGAGTCTTTGTAATCAGTTCTATAATGGGCTATACGACGATCAGAGAGCTATTTTGGATGCTGCAGCCAATGGCCGATTTGCTGAGAACATGGGAGAGACTAAGGGGTGGAAGATCATTGATGATTTGGCCACCCATAAGGCTGAGTATGGGAACTCCAGAGGAAATCAAAGAAGAGTGCTTGAATCTTCTTCTCGTAGCCGCACTAGAAGATCTTCTTTGCGAGATTTGACAAATATGAGTTGGGAGGAGCTTCCAAAGGAGGGATGTATCAGGTAAATGCTGTTTCAGACGGTCCTTTCGTCCGTAGAAGATGTGGAGCTGAGGGACATGTTTCAGAGAATTGTCCTAGTCCTTTTGAGCAATGTGATGCCTTTCAACATTACAGGCAGACAAATACTTATTATGAGCCGAATGTCCATCCCAATTTGAGGTGGACAAGCCAAAATGTGCTCAATCCTACTCCTCCTCCAAACCAGCAGCGGCCGTATATTCCTCCACATAAGAATCAACAAGGCTTTCAGAAACCTCCGTCTTTCAATCCCCCTAACCATGGTGCATCATCTTCCGGTGGGGTGAGTGAAATAGGTGAGATAAAGTCTATGTTGCAATCCATTACAAAGCAGTTGCAGTTGAGTGATCAACAAAATCAACAGAAGGACGCGTCTATAAAGGCACTTGAAACTCAAGTTGCCCAATTGGCCGCAAATCAATCCACGAGGAAGTAGGGTCATTTACCGACTCAAAATGAGAAGAATCCACATGAGACGGTAAATCTGATAGAATTGAGAAGCGGTCTTTCTTATGAGGGACCAGAAGTGTTGAAATCAGACCCGAGGATAGCCAAAACTGATGATGAACAGTGTTCTGGCGAAAATAACGAGCTATCAGCCAAGAAAGTGCTCGATCGACTGATTTCAGGTGGTCGATCGAGTAGAAATGGTGAAGAAACAGGTCGATCGAGCAGTTTTTCTGTTCGATCGAGTGAAGAGCAAAGTGGAGTTGGTCGATCGAGTGGAAATTGTACTCGATCGACTGACATTTATGCAAAAACTGCTCGATCGAATGAAGAAATTGGTCGATCGAGTAGTATTGAAGGCGGGAAGCTTATTCGAGAGCCTGCTAGTGCTCGTTTAAGCGAGATATCACCGGAAAGACCTCGTTCGAGAGGTAAGAAGCGTCCAAAGGATACAGAACTTGCACCGGAAGATACATTGGAAGCGAGAAACAAGGGACTTGAGATACCTATCACGGTTCCCTTCCCGAGGCGGCTGCAGAATACAAAAGCTAATCAACAATTCGGCAAATTTGTCAAACTTTTGAAGAGCTTGGAAGTCACTGTGTCGTTCACTGAATTGCTGACAAAGGTACCCTCTTATTTAAAGTTTATGAAAGAAATTTTAGCGCGTAAGAGGACTATTAATGATAGTGAGACCGTAGCTTTGACTGAGGTAGGGTCAGCCCTATTTCAAAATAAGTTACCTCCTAAGCAATCAGACTCGGGTAGTTTTTCAATTCCATGTCATATCGGTATGCATTTGATTGATAACGCGCTATGCGATTTAGGCGCTAGCGTGAGTGTCTTACCATTGTCTCTAGCTAAGAGATTTGGTTTGACAAAGCTGAGTTGCACCAACATGACTGTCCAGATGGCCGACCGTAGTTTATCACGGCCACTAGGTGTAGTAGAAGACGTACCTGTTCAGATCGGGAAGTTCTTTATTCCCGTTGATTTCGTTGTCTTAGACATCCCCGAAGATGCACACACCCCTATCATTTTAGGGAGACCATTTTTGTCCACTGCCCGTGCAGTAATAGACGTCGGGGGGAAGACTTTGACCTTTCAGGTAGGGGACGAGGAGCTGATTTTTCATCAGTCTAAGTTCCGGAGAGCTCCCATGCAAGCCCAGCCTTGTAATGCTCTCTCTTCTATTGATCCTATTATTGACACTCCAGATGAAAATTTGGAGAATCGTGCTGCTATTGTTAACTCTCCACCTCAGTCTGAGAGCAAAAAAGAGGAAAGTTCGTCTGTTTTCCTTGCTGCAGGTACAGATGAAAGCAATGAAGGAGCTGCCAAAGGACATGGTGTAATTATTATCAATCAAATTGAAGATGATGACGCTAAAGCTGGTGATAAAGGAGCAAGGACGAGGAAAGTTCGCGCTTACGTGGATGTGAACTACTCCCCTCCTACCGTTATAAGTGATAATTCATGCTCATGGAAGATGAAGAGGACAATCAATGTTGCTGAGATGACGTCCTCCAGTCAGGAGCCCTCCGAGGGGCTACTGAAATTTGTTGGGAATTAAGCGGGGAAATGCCCCGTGTATCACTTTGTAATAGATAATTTTCGAATTTCTTTTGAATTTGTTTTATTGCGTTTTAATTAGGACAATTAGTTTAGACAGTTTTTAGCATAGACGTAAGACTTTAGACTGTTCTTATCTATTTGGTATATTGGGAAATTTTTGCGTGTATGCAGGTTTGGGGAAGTTTCACGCATTCCAAGGGAGAAAAGACGAAAATTCAAGAGCTTACGCGCGAAAAGCCCTCGGTCGAGCACTTTTTGTACTCGATCGAGTGAAAATTTGGTCGATCGAGCACTCCTACAGGTCGATCGTGTAAGACAAAAAGGGAGAGTTCTCGATCGAGTAGAATTCTACTCGATCGAGTGACTGGAGCATAAAAGTGCTCGATCGAGTGGTTTAAAACCACTCGATCGAGTGAAATGAACAGTATACAGGGAGTATTTTGCTTTAAACTCTTTTGTTTTGTTCTAAACTTCATTTTCCCCTAATTTTTCGTCTATCAAACCCTAATTGCGATTCAAACTCTCCCAAATCCCCTTGTTTCTTGCCTAATCACCAATTTCGTTTCCTATATTTCCTTGTTTGCTTATTAATTTCAAGAGCCCCTTATTTTCCCCTTCATTTGTATTGATTATCTCGGTTTTAAAAGGGTTTTCGGGTTTGCGGTTTTTCGACAAAAAAATCGCCATTGTTGCTTGTTTATTTGAAGATTAATTGCAATTGTAGGATCATTCCTATCAAGTAAGCATTTCTTTTACCTTCTTTGTATCCTGATTTCGATTATTTGGAATTTTATGAGGTAAAAATCGAATTTATGGTTTGAATATCCATTGTAGGTCGATTTTTCGACTTTAATTGAGTTTATTGCCCTTGCTTAGCTTACTTGATGATCATAATTTCCCTTCCTCGCTGTCTTGCATGCTTAATTTGAATTTCACATGATTTTTGTGGTATGGTTCATGACAGTCGAATTTTTCGACTGTCACTTCGGTTTTGCTGCTGTATCTTGCCTAGTTAGCATCTTTGTTGCGATTTTGCTGCTGATTGTTAACTGAAATCGCACTCCCGTCGATGCTTAGCCATGTTTTCATCGAACCTTTGCCTGTAAACTGCGATTAGGGTTGTTTAAGTCAAATTTTTCGACTGTCAGACGATCTATATGCTGCATTGCTTTAATTAACCTCGTTGTTCTCACTTGATCTTTGTTGTTAATCGCCACTCCCGTCCCCTATCGCCATTACATCTTTGTAATTCGAATTTGTTTGAGGATTGTTGGGAATTCTATCTTTGTAGAGTCGAATTTTTCGACTTTTAGGGGATTTATATCTTTGCCACATCTTTGGTTTTACATCTTTGTTTTAGCCACGGTTAGCAGTCGTTTTCTTATCATACCCCTTGTTTTGATTACAGGATGGAGTCTAGTACTTTACCTTCTACTAGTACCACTTCTAGCCCGTCCTTGAGTGAGTCAGTGGCCCCTGCTGTTGCCACTACCACCACCTTAGTCACCACTGCAGCCCCAGTTTTCCTTGTTTCAGCTGCAGGGACGGTTTTTACTCCAACTAGCTCAGCTGCTAGCTCAGTTCAGGCTACCTCTTCCTCTACGGTCACCACCACAGCTAGCACTGCTGCTAGTTCCTCTTCAGCGGTGACCATAGTAGGCACTACCTCTGCACCACCCCCTATTTTTACACCTGTGGCGGACTCGCCAGCAGTCGCAGCCCTGGTTCCTCACACCGTCGCTTTATGGGCTTCTGCCTTGAGTTCCAGAGGCCGGGGTCGTATACAGTCTCGAGCTACGCCAGCTCCTGTTACCTCTACTTCCGCTCCTAGCACTTCTACAACCGCCGCTTATCCTTCCGCTCTACTTCTGCATCATACGGTCGAGGAGACACCTCCCTCGACTCTCACCCAGATTATCCGCAGGTATTATTCGTTAACGCTTTACACCGAACAAAATTTTATAACCTGCTTAAGTGTGTGCATGTACCTTCCCGATTTCTAGAGGAATCGGCGCTTACGAGACTCGGCATTTACGAGTCGGGTTGTGACTTACTACGGGCCACATGGATGCCTGGCCTCATCACTATGAGAGGCCGTACCTTTTTAGAGCTGAGTCTCGAGTTTCTCAGCTCTTTCACCTTCTCCCCTGATGCGCACAAGACTGACCCCGACAGCCTTTCAGTCTCCTTCCGGTTGTTTAACCGGACTTTTCCGATGCCATTAGCGGAGTTTGGTAGGTTACTTTACCTTTCCTCTACGGGCTTGATGCCGCCCGAGGAAGGTCTACCGTCGACTTTGGCGGTGTCTGGCCCAGACCACTTTTAGGGAGCGAAAGCTCCATCAAGTCCACCTACCCCCTGTCCGTGTTTTCCTTAGACTGATGGGGAGCACTATCTTCGGCCGAAAGGAGCCGAACAACATTACCAACAACGAGCTCTCCATCCTGGGCGGTTACCTGAACGTCGACTGCGAGGGTCCCTTCACCCTAAACATTGCGTACTTGACCGCTCAGTACCTTCTGAGCCAGGGGAAGAAGGAGGTGGGAACCATTTCCTGCGGTGGCATAGCCACCATTCTTGCCCGTCGCCTTTTCCCCGTTTGGCCTCGTGACTTGTAGTACCTCGCTGGAGAGAGGCTACTGAGTCTGGACGCCATGCTCTCTCAGCATTGGCGTACCCCAGACTACCAGACTTGGAAGATAGACGGCTCCTTGTCTGTTGTCTTACCCTGTGAGACTCTCCCCCGTCTTGAGCCCTTGCCTACTGTCGCAAAGGGCCACCGTCTGCCACCACTACCTCTCCTTCACCTTCCACCCAGACCTACTCCTGATGCACCTGCCGCCAAGAAGCGGCGACTTGAGACTGGAGAGAGGTCCACACCTTCAGGGAGCACCCAGCCTTCCATGGCTACTCCCGATCCAACCCCTACTCCCACTACTACTACCACTCCTACTCCTACTCCACCTCCCACTGACCAGACTGACCCGGTCTTATCGGCTACTTATAGACTACCTCCTCCCTTTGTGGCGCCCGCGGTCGTAGACCAAGGGGCGCCGTTTACGGTTTGTTGCGTGAGATTGCAGAGCGTCAGGCTCGTATGGAGAGGGACTTAGCTTTGACCCTTCACCCTCTGTACGAGTACCACTTGCGGATACACAGACCGATCCCAGAGGGTTGGCCACACCCTTCCTTCTTCAGGTACCCAGCTGAGAGGTACCCGGCGTCAGAGGAGGAGGAGGAGGACGAGGAGCCAGAGGTGGCAGTGGAGAGAGCTCGCGCTGAGGAGCGGAGGAGGAGAGAGGAGGAGGAGGACCCGGAGTACATGGCGGAGGTTGGCCGTGAGAGCAGTGACGACGACGACGAGTAGCTACTGGTCTACTCACTTCCCCAGTTTTCTGGCTGGTTTGGGGAAGTTCGTATTTTGTATGTATCTTTCACTCTTTTATTTTGTCTCCTTTATTTCATTGTTTTTATTTTGTTGGTTGTATATTCCCGATCCCCTGCATATATCTGCTGGTGTATGCTGGAGGACAACGAGGGCGTTGTTCGTTTTGATTTGGGGAGGGTATTGCATCCTTTTGAGTCTGCATCTGCATCTGTTTTTACATTCACGTTTACTTTTCAGCTTGCATTGTTCTTTATTTTCCATCAAAAATCCAAAAAAAGTAGAAAATTTCAAAAAATCAAAACATTTTCACGTTTATTTTTGCATATAGGTTGAGTCGGAACGGTAGATTTCCATGATGACAATGCACTATAACTTGTCAATTTACTAGAGCCTTGCACTTTATTGATAGTTATTAGCTTTGTCATACGCATAGTCTACGAATTTCTGTTCAAATATAAGCTGACTGTTTAGACTTGACCTATAAATTGGGAAACTACTTAAAAATTCTGAGATATTAGATCCCATAACTGGTGATATTCATGACCAGTTCATTAGGAATTTTGAGTAGTACTCCTTGCATAGCATGTTCATCTATTTTGCACAGTTATGACATTCAATTTCGAGTCAAATGCACATATTCGGGTTTGTGGTTGGTGTCACATGCAGGGAGGTGCTTGCAAATTTCCCTTTCCTTATATTCTTCACCCATTTAACTCCACATTAGCCAAATTTGCCCTTTTTGACCCATTAGCTACATCCCAAACTAAGCCTGCCCAGTCAAGCTAGTTAGTATGTTCTTTTGAGGTATATTTTCCATTGCAGTTTGGTCCGTATTACTTGTTTGGAGTTGGTATAAGAATTAAGGAAGGAGGAAAAGAAAAAAAAAAAGTATTGAAAAATAAAAATAAAAAGAAAAACGTGAAACAGAAAGAAAGAAAAAAAATGAAAAAAAAGGGATATCACGTGTACAGTGAAAGGAAAAGAAAGAATTGGAAAAAGTTTGATTTATTTGATTTGGTTCATTCAGACGGTATTAAAAAAGGGAAGTTTGTGACCGTCTGACTCCTCCGTTTTATTCCATATTTTTTGAGAAGATTGTGTTTGAGTTTAGTGAGTTGTGTGCCAATTGAAGGGCACTTGTTCTTAGTTCTTCAGTCAGTTGAGATTCGGATGATTTATTATGGTCCTGTTAGGAACTAGCTTGACGCTTTTACCTCCACATTTCCATAACATGTTTTGCCCTTTCTCACCTGAACCTCACGATTCCCAAATTATTTGTAAGCCCTCGGCTGTGACGGACATTATTGGTTGGAGTGTGTGCATTAGTACTTCAATTGTCTTTCATTTTTGTTGCATGCATGCTATGTAGGTCGCAGTTAGGTGAGTGACCGTCTTTTCTTCTCCCTTTTACATATAATTTTCACCCTTTGCTTCATGAGAGAAGAGTGACCACGAGAGAGTCCGATTTTGTTGGTCTTGCAAGGTCGATAGGTCAGCTATATTTCTGAACAGCTTATAATTCGTTTGCGTATTGACTGCTTAGCTTTAACTGTTAATTTTTGTTGCATTAAATTGGTTCAAGTAGACAAGTTAAGCTAGCTATGAGTTATCATTTCCGTTCCATTAGTTTAGTTTTGAGTTTACTCGAGGGCGAGTAAAGGTTTGGTTTGGGGAGATTTGATACGTGCCTAATATATAGTCTTTTTAGCCTATTTTAGCACGTATTTCTATGCATTCTTATACTATTTTTATGGTATTTTGCCCCGAATTGGCTACTTTGGTTCGTTTTATCCATTTTGTAGAAATGAACGCGAAAGTAGTGGAATCGTACCCTTTTTCGTCCTTTTTGCATGCATTTAGAGGAGACGGGATTGTTCCAGAGTAAGATACTGCATTTGAAGGCGTCGTGGCACGCATTACGAGGCATTTGGTGGCGGAATTGAGCTGAATTGAAGATGAAGCACTCGATCGAGCAGTTTTTCCACTCGATCGAGTAGTTTCTACGTCCCAGATTGGTCGATCGAGTAGTTTACTACTCGATCCTTAAGTTGCAGAAAGACCATTCACTCGATCGAGT
The DNA here is from genome assembly GCF_048544455.1 of Silene latifolia. Lineage (NCBI taxonomy): Eukaryota > Viridiplantae > Streptophyta > Magnoliopsida > Caryophyllales > Caryophyllaceae > Silene > Silene latifolia. The sequence goes on from NC_133534.1 coordinate 12,550,824, forward strand.
AACTATTTGGTCGATCGAGTGGATTTTGATGAAGAGTTGGTCGATCGAGTGGTTTTAATCCACTCGATCGAGTGGTTTCGATGGTTAATGGGCTTAATCAGCCCGTGTGTTAATTATTTCGCTAAACTTTGTTTGCTTTTCTATTTAAACCTATGTTAACTAGGTTAAGGACATCTTTAATCTATCTTTAATACTATCAAACTCTCTACTGTAAAACTTTAGTACGTTGCTTTCCTTCCTCTACTGTTACTTATTTTTGGGATTATTATTGCTCGGATTCGATTGTTCTTTACGCCGGATTCTCATTGATTGTAATTCCTTCTCTTCCTTTAATAATAATTAACCTTTTTGTTGCTTTAATTATTTGTTTTTCTTATTATTCCTTTTGCCCTAATTTCTCTTTATGCGATTTATTGGTTATTTCATTATGTTTACTGCTGGAAAATTAATTGCTGTTAGTTTAATTAACGATATGAGTAGCTAAACCCCTTTCATGTTGGGACTAGGGGATCTGCGGTAGAAATGTGACGATGTAGTGAATGAATTAGACTAAAATTGTTTTTATTCGACTTAGTTGAGTGCACGCTTCTATGTCACCCTTTAATCTGGCTAAAATTAATCCTGGATCGAAAGATTGGACTAAATAGGCCTGCTATAAACAGTAGACTACCCTAATGAGGATGAAAGTTAAGTTAGTGGTATTTTAGAATAGAAAGTTGACCGAAAGGACCTTTCAACATCCGTCTCACATTAGTTCGTCTGAATCATTTACAGCTGAGTTACTAGACTACCGTAGTGAACCGAATTCCCGACATGCCCCTCTCTTCTTGATAGTTTAAACCGATTTTCTTGTCTTATTTTTCTTGCCTTTAATTCTCTTTCCGTTAAATCTCGTAGTTTAGAAATCAATTCAACAAACCCCCTAATTGTTACCTTAGGACTAGAATTAGATAGCTGATAATTACATTACCTCCCTGTGGATTCGATACTCGACTGCCTCTACTACATTTTAGTTGAGACCGTTAGGTTTGATCTTTGATAGGGTTGCGATAGCCGTGTCATAAGCCATAAAGATTACCCTTAAATGCTTGCAGAAGCATTAAGGATGTAAAACAAAGTGTTTTTGATGCAATTTTGTGTAAGGGTGTTACACAAATGACAATTGACAATTGAGATTGCGCATGGTTTCCGACAAAACGATAATCAAAACACATTAGGATGGTTAAGACACCATTGTGGCTATGTTATTTAAGAAATAGATTTTCTAGAATCGTTCTAGGCAATAAAGAACAATGAGAAATATTTACAACGGAAATTGAGTACACTTGCAATCATGGGATATGCAAGAGGGATGAGTCCCGCACACTGTGAAAACAGTGGGAGCTATTCTAAGGCAAGAAAGCCTATGTCTAGATTGGATCTAGACACGTACTTAGAAAGTTTTGTAATGCAAATGTATACATTACGAACGGAAAACAAGTATGTAGCAAGGTTGAGCAGGGAGTTGCTAAAACCTACTTACAATGCCTATTCATAGGCTTAACATGATGAGTCATGTCATTTCAATTGGATTGAGATGAACAACTACATACAAGATCAAATTAGATTATAGAATATGAAATAATAATCGGGCATTGACTATTCATATGTGATAATCGCATTTGTCGTTCGAGCTTTACTTTAAAACTCTTTTATTATACTTTGTTACATCCAAACGGGTTATATGACGATATTGAACCCCGTTAAAGTGAACCCGGATTAACATAGTATTCGCCCATAGTCACTTGTATGAGGTGACGTCTCGAAGTGACTAGAGTGTGATGTGATTGATGGCAAGTTCAGTGCCATACAGTCATGTGAGATGACTAGTCGATCACATAGGCAGACTGTTAGGAACACTTTGTCGGGCAGTGACCGCTTATAGAGTTCTGACAAATTTATATAGCCTGGTTGTGGCGAGAGCTACTATAGTATTCTAATGAGTCTATTCTTTTGACTAAAGACTGTTTGCCTAAGATGGCACAGTTTTAGATTAGCTTTGATTTATGTTACTACGACCTTCGTAAATGGGGTCAAATGGGCATATTTTGGGTTATGATGGCTGTGGCTAGTCGAAGGGAATAGTGCGATAGGAATTGTCCACCCCTTTGTCAGGGTTAAAACAATATCTCAGGGCCACTCGATGAGTAATGAACTGGAAATGCGTGGCCACGCTCGGAAGGTATCTATGGTAGATAATTCCGGTCAAATCAGTTATTCTCCAGATCGAGGAAACCACTCTCGATATGATCACTTGCAAGTACGACCCAAAAGACACCTTGCATGGAGTGGGAGATAGTAATAGGACAAGAGATTTGGTGGCGCACACTTGTCGAGGACAAGTGGGAGATTGTTGGAGTAAGTGTCCCCGACAATAATGCGATCACAATTGTCGATCATATTGATCACATATTTAAATCTCATAACAAGAATACGAAAGGGATGATACATTACATATATAGTCAACTGGTCTACACATATCGGTAATGATTGGCTGGCTAGAGTTTGACATTACTGTCGTGCGACAGTGGTGATCAGTTGATCCCTTGAGGTCACACCTAAAGGACGACTCCCTTAATTGAAAAAGGTTAATTAATTGTATATCGATACAGATTAATTAATTCCTTAAAATTGAACAAATTATTATCATAAGAGAGAAAATGACATCTTATTATAATGTGATTAAATAAGATTTTATTTAGAAATTTAAGAAGTTATATTACTAAATTAATCGGTGTTTGCGAAACACGCGAGATGAGAATGATAAGTTAGTTATAATTACAAGATGTTGTGAATTATACGAACTAGTATTTAAATGACCATTTTATGTGAAAGTAATTTTGAATTACTAGTCAAATTGTTAAATGTGATTTATTTAATTTGTTAAATATGCATTTTAAATTAAAACATGACATAAGACATGTCACATGACATACAATTGTACAATTGACAAAAATAAAATGGACTCCATATTACACATGATAACCGAAAATTGGTGGACAATTTTAGAAGTTTTGTCTTATTCATTTGTCTTATTCATTTGTCTATGACATTTGATAGTGACTTGACTATGACAAAGACTTACATTAATTAGTCTTGTGAAAACAAAAAGGAAAAAGGAAAAGGTCCTAAAAACCTCCTATACCCACCAGTTTTTACAAGGGACAATTGAGAGATTTTTCTCAATTTTTCATTCTCTCATGTTTTATGAAAAACACAAAACTCTCTCTCTTGTTCTTCATAAAAATTATTTTTATGAATCTAATTTGTACAAATCAATCACTAATAATACTAGTAGTAGTATATGAGTATTAGTAATCGATTTTAAGGTAAACCACATTACAAATATCTAGTACATATTATTTTGTGGGATTTTGGGATAGTCTTGGGTGCTACTTATTGGAGGGCTTCTATTTGAAGTCATGGATGATCATCCCAATGTATTTTCTAGCTCAAGAACAAATGAAGGTAGAAGACCTTCATTTGTGCCCATTTGGCCGAATTTTTGATGGTGAGAAGACGATTTTCTCATCTCTTGTTATTTAGTTTGCATGCATAAGATCTAGTTTTAAGTTTATGACTAAATTAAAATGTCACATATATGAATATGTTAAATTAATGAGATTAATAAATCTAACATATGTGTTATGTGATCATAAGTCCTTCTGTGTCATTTTCAAACTTTCAAAAAACACCTTTTTGCGCCGTTATAATGGCTATTTCAAAACCTCGGTCTTTCGCCGACAGTCGCTTTTCAACACGCCTTTCTAGGCCGTCGTAATGATTTTCAAACCCGGTTTTTATAAACATTTCAACACGCCTTTCTAGGCCATCGTAATGATGATTTTCAAACCCGGTTTTACAACCATTTCAACACGCCTTTTTAGGCCGTCGTAATGACAATTTTCAAACTCCGTTTTCTACAACCATTTCAAAACACCTTTTACGCCGTTATAATCGCTGTGTCAAGACACGGATTATGACCCGTCTCGCGCCGATAATGGCTCTTTCAAAACCCGAGAAAAGCACACACCCCTTTCTCGAGACACTTTCGAGATCCAAAGGACCATACACTGTCCCCGAGACCTTTTCAAACACTTCAAAACTCAATTTTCAAAACATACAATTTTGAATTTCAAAGCCGTCTTGGGAAACAGTACATTGTTTTCCGAGTCGACTCAAAATTAAACCGTCTTTTGCAAACAAACTTAAGACAACCTTTCAACTGACCGACTTTCGGAGATCCCTATTCTTCGGAAGTCGTACATAAAGCGGCAAACGAATCTTTTTGAAAATCTCTATTTTTGAAAACTTCAGTCCACCATTCCAATTCCGCCTCGTGTCTATCGAGTCGAAGCAAACATACTTATGAGTCTTTTCTTATGAATCGTCTCACCACGAGACTTTTCCAACGGCGTCACGCCACTATGTTGGACGCGAGTCAACGTCCGGTCAACACCGTCACGCTATTAATCGAGTCAGCACCGAGGTACCACACACGGTCATCCTCATCTTGTTAAGTCCGATCTTTGCTCCGTCCTTTGTGTTATCTGCGTTCAGTCTTTGAACCATGTCGGATTGAGTTGTAATGTGAGCCATTTTTCTGCCTCAGAACCATGGCCCTGTCTTCAGCTTCGTCCAACAACAACAATGACAACAAAGATGTGACAACTGCTCAGCTAGCCAGCCTACTCACTGCTCTTAAGGTCACCCTGAACCATTTCGAGACCCGTATCGACACCCTGTAAAACAAAAAAACTGGAGAACACAACCCCCCGCCCTTGACCGAAATTGAGAAAAGGCTCAAACTCTTGGAAGAACAACTCCTAGCCCGGGGTAACAACATCCACCTTGAGAACAATCGAAGATTTGAACCCGTTGGGGATCAACTACCCGACAACTTTACCTTGACCGATGTGCCCAAATTCAAGGGAGTGGAGGACCCACTCAATCACATTCGAGCCTTCAAGGATTACATGGCCATAAAAGAGGTAAAACAAGAACTCTTCACCTGGATCTTTCCATCATCCTTGGAACCGATCCCTCGCTAATGGTATTACTCCCTAGGATGAGGTTGCAGTTGAATTTGCTACGCAATATGCCGATAATGTCAAAATTCAGGCCAATACCCGCACTCTTGAGTTTCTAACTCAAAATGATAAGGAGGGATTCACGGAATTCCTGACCCGTTGGAGGAGAGTAAGCACTCAATTGGTCAGCATGCCGAGTGAGTCAACTTTGGTGGAGAAATTTGTCAACAATCTCCGCCTGGTATATGCCAACTTAATGAGGTACCAAAACATCAAGACGTTCCAGGATCTATAAATCTTTGGAACCCGCATTGAAGATGACATCCGAAATGGTGTCCTAGCCAAAACCAGCGGTAGAGGCTGCCAGGGATCTATATCAACCGGATCTCGCCCTTATGATCAGACAAACAAATTTGATGAGCTCAACCTCGAGCCAACCACTAAAAGAGCTGAGCGCCCTCAAAGAGTGTTCACCAACATAGGGCCGACTTATGCAAGCGCCCTAAAAAGGCTTATGGACCAAGGGAAATTACAACCAATCAGACCCATCCCGGATCCGTCTGTTGCTAAGAAATCCTGCTTCTGGAACCCCAATGCCTACTGTCAATACCACCAAGGGAATGGTCATGACACGGAAACCTGTTCAAGCTCAAACACGTCATTCAGGATATGATCGAGAAAGGGGAATTACCTTTGCCTCCACCAACAAAACCAAACAACAAGACAAACCCTTTGGGAATCCATGTTATCTCCGATAATGAGCCGACCTTAGACTGCTCACACCTCATCTTACCAATTGATGACAAGGTGAATGCCTTGGAGAAGGATGCCTCAGACAGGGTATTTGTGTTCAGCGCCGCAACCATGCTCGCCATGTTCCAACAAGTTGAGAAGGCCATAGCCAGCATCTCCGAAAGAATTACTCGACTTGACGACGCTTACCACCGATTGATTTTCAATCTTCCAATACGGCACCCGAGGGAGGGTCCCCCAAATAACCAAAACTACCCTCACCAGGAAGGATTGCTCATGCAACCATTCTGGCACGCACCCCACAATGATCGACCCCAGAGGTTCCCTCGAGATCCTGAAGTCAATGGTATCTGGAGAGATGACGTTGAGGATGTCTATGTGATCCCGGGAAAAGAGAAACAGGCAAAAGAGATTGGTCATCTTACCCGGTCCGGACGCCCCTATCAAAACCCAAGCAGTTCAACAGTCGTTCCGACGACGAATGACCAAGTTGTCCTGGACACAGACACTCAACCAAAGGCTCATGGGAATTCGATCCTCAAATAATTGCAGAAAGCAAAAGCCGAAATTTCAGTTTGGCAACTGATTGTTACATTTTTCGAGCATCGGCAAGCTCTTCTGCAAGCCTTGGTAAAACTGACTGTGCCCTCTACCCCCTCCCCTGAGGAAGTAGTAGCACACATGACAAGGGATGTCCCTTACCCGAGCAACCTGGCCATCTTCTCTGATGAGGATATCCCTCCCTTCGGAGCCAACCATAACCTGGCACTATACATCACTGCGCAGTACCTCAAAAAGAATGTGCCTATGGTTCTTGTAGATGACGGATCTGCGGTTAATGTCACCCCCCCTCAAAACAGCTCATAAACTAGGTATCAAGGAAGCTGATTTGGTCCCAACCAATCAAGGAGTACGCGCTTATGACGACACTTGTCGTAAGGTCGCGGGGCTTATTACTCTAACCACTGCAACCGGACCACTGGAAAAGCAAACCAATTTTCAGGTAGTCGACATCGACGCCTCCTTAAACATGCTTCTAGGACGTCCCTGGATTCACGCCGTCAAGGCGGTTACCTCAACCCTTCATCATAAAATCAGGGTCCCTTTCAACGGGAAGACGATCACAATTCCCGCTTCCCCGATCAAAGCCGTCATGAAAAAGGGAATAGCTTCCCAAGCCATCGAGGAGGAGGACAATGAGATGTGGGGATTCCAAGATGTGAATGCCCTAACCGATGAATCAACGCCCTTTGATTGTGAGCCGTTTGCTAACCTCACAGTCAACCGCATTCTGATGCGCCAGGATTATTTCCCGGGTCTACCCCTAAATCTACTAAAGAGCGCCTTACCTCCCTTGAAACAAGCTAAGGTCCCCAACATCCCCTTCGGGCTGGGATATGACCCTACCGATGAAGACATCCAGGAGATGAACCTCCTAATTCGAAAGCGCAAGAAATAAGGAGTTATCCTCCGTCCCTATCATTTGACTCTCAATGAATACTTCGTCCCCGAGGGAGAGTCCGAGCTCTACCATGGCTTTCCTGAGCCGATCTATGACTCTATGGCCAAGGTCAGGTACCCGGGTGTGGAAGTCTTCTAGGACTGCTACTTCATCCCCAATAACATCAAAGCTGCATCAACCGAGTTTAAGTCGACCCCATGCCTCGACGGACATGCTGTCACTCTCCTCTTCGAAGAGGATAACATCAAGCACCTTGACTATGAGGACATCATCAACATTGCTCTGAAGGACAACCAGTTTGACCCCACCGCCCAAATCTCTGATACTGACCCAGAGAAAGCTACACAAGGCTGGAGGAAAACTGTCAAATGGACCGATCGTCAAGGCCGCATTCTCAAGATTACAACTGGAGAAGGCCCTATGTTCAAAGAGGGAAGTGAGAAGAATCTGAGTCTGAGTTAGAGTCCGAGTCTATCTTAGCTCCTAGCACTCCTGATGTCCCGGTCAAGGTCCCCTTCCCACTGTTTTATCACAAACTTGTGGCTGCTTCAGAGGCTAAGTCAACTAGGATTATTTCCACTGCCGTTGAAGGTGACAACCTGGAGCTTGTTCCATGGGCCACCTCCTATGATGTGTCGCCTATGACCGCCCATGAGATGTCTGTCATGGGAGCGTTTTGCTCAAGTCAACGTAATGAACGCTAAGTTTGCTTATGACTCGTCTCAATTTAACTGCAATGCAATTCTGAATAATTATGAGGTATTTGACTTGAGTGAGTACCCACCTCACCTAGCCAAAGAACTTGATAAACGGGAAACCAGAACCCCCATCATTGAGGAGACCGAACCTATTAACGTAGTAACCGACAACACACCTTAAGAACTTAGGATAAGGACGACCCTTGACCCCTCGGAAAGACAGAAGTTCATCGACCTCCTACACGAATACAAGGGCGTAGTCGCCGTGTCTTACAGAGATATACCTGGGATTGACAGGGAGATTGCAGAGCACATGATACCCATTAAGCCCGGAGCTGAACCCGTGAAGAAAAAGTTGCGCCGAATGCGCCCTCAATGGGCCCTGAAAATCAAAGAAGAAGTGGATGAACAGTTCAAAGCCGGTTTCATCAAAGTGTCTGAATACTCCAACTGAGCGGCCAACATCGTGCCTGTACCCAAGAAAGACGGAAGAATTCGGGTTTGTGTCGACTTCAGGGATCTAAACAAAGCAAGTCCAAAGGACGACTTCCCTTTGCCACATGTTGACATTCTGGTGGACAATACCGCCGAACACGCCCTCCTATTGTTCATGGGCGGTATGCTGGGTAGAACCAGATCAAAATGACTGAGGAAGACATGCAGAAGACTGCATTCACTACACAGTGGGGTATATGTTGCTACACGGTCATGCCCTTCGGCCTCACTATGCCGGAGCAACCTATCAGAGAACCGCTACCACTCTCCTACATGATATGATGCACAAGGAGGTAGAGGTATATGTCGATGACATGATTGTCAAATCAAGAGAATGGGACGGCCATATCAACGCCCTCCAGAAATTCTTCGCTCGTCTGCGGAAATACAACATGAGACTAAATCCCCAGAAATGTACATTCGGGGTTTCCTCCAGAAAGCTCTTAGGACATGTCATCAGCAAAAGAGGCATTGAGATTGATCCAACCAAAATCAAAGCACTTCAATAAATGCCTCGGCCTAAGAACGAGAAGAGGATTCGGGGATTTCTCGGTCAGGTTCAAGACATCAGCCGCTTCATAGCCAAGCTCACCATGATTTGTGAACCAATCTTCAAGAAGCTTCGCGCCTCCGATCACACCGATTGAGACGATGAATGTCAAAAGGCCTTCGACAGGATAAAGGAAATCCTATCCAAACCACCTGTCTTGATGCCACCTCAATAAGGAATTCCCTTATCCCTGCACCTGACTGTCACCGACACAGCCATGGGAGCAATGCTAGCACAAACAGTAGACGGTGAAGAACGAGCCATCTACTACATCAGCAAAAAGTTCATTGAGTATGAGACAAGGTACACCCAACTGGAAAAGACATGCCTTGCCCTAGTATGGTGACCAAAGAAGCTACGACACTACATGCTGGCTACACGGTTCACATCTTTCCAAGATGGACCCGGTCACATACATCTTCGAAAAACCCTTACTAGATGGAAGGCTGTCTAGATGGATACTCATGCTATCCGGGTTTGATCTCAAGTTCGTACCCCTCAAGGTTATCAAGGGAAGGGCAGTCGCCGATTTCCTAGCAGAGAATCCTGTCAACAAGGATCCAACGACCGAGACATGGTCACTTACTGATGAGGACATCCTTTGCGCCGACTCCGACGCATGGGACCTATACTTCGATGGTGCATCTAATCTGAGAGGTTTAGGGGTAGAAATCCTTTTAATATCACCTGAAGGAGAACATGTTCCGATCTCGGTCAAATTAGACTTCGCCGTCACCAACAATGCCGTCGAATATGAAGCATGCCTCATCGGCCTACAAGCAGACATAACTCTTGGCATCAAGAGACTGAGGGTCCACTGTGATTCCTCACTCATCATCAATCAAGTGTCCGGATTATGGAAAATCCAAAGTGAAAACTTAGCTCCCTACCGAGCCAAAAACAATCAAGAGGCCGAGTTCTTCGACCAAGTCGACTACTTCCACTTGCGACGAGAGGAAAATCAATTTGCTGATGCTCTGGCAAAACTTGCCGCGCTCATCAACATACCTGATGACATGACATCAATGCCCCTATGTGTCGAGATAAGGAGCGAGCCAGCTCACATCTTCACCATCAACAATGACGAGGAAAACCATGTCGAACCTAGGTACCAAGCCATCCTCAACTACAAGACCAAAAACGAATTCCCTCCTAACTCTGATCCAAGAGGGCAAAGAGCCATCTGTTTACCTGCATCACAATTCGTGGTACCAAGACCAATTATACAAAAGAATACCCCAAGGGATTCTCCTCCTTTGCATTGACCATCACAAAGCCAAAAAAGTCACGGGAGAGGTACACGATGGAGAATGTGGCCCTCACATGAGCGCAATGATGCTTACCCAAAAAATCATGCGGTTAGGATACTATTGGACCACCATGGAAGCCAATTGCCGCAACTACGTTAAACATTACCACAATTGCCAAATGTTCGCCAACATACAACACATACCACCATCCCTTTTATACACCATGACATCAGCCTAGTCTTTCTCGACCTGGGGCATCGACATCATCGAGAAAGTCAACCCGATAGGCACTAAAGGGAATTGCTTCGTACTCGTCGCCATCGACTATTTCACCAAATGGGTGGAAGCACAGTCGTACGTATGACCGCCAAATAAGTGGCCAAGTTCATCCAGGACAATATCATCTGCAGGTATGGGGTACTCCATGAAATCATCAGCGATCAAGGCTCTCACTTCTGGGCGGAAACACAGGCCTTGCTGGAAAAGTACAAGATCAAACGACATCGATCATCCCCCTACTGTCCCCAAACCAACGGAGCGGTGGAGGCAGCAAACAAAACTCTTGTCACCATTATCAATAAAATTCAAGATAACTACCGCGATTGACCGAGCAAACTCCCATTCGCACTTATGGGATACCGAACCTCCATTCGAACACCAACTGGCGCCACACCCTTCTACCTAGCATACAGTATAGAGGCGGTTTAGCCGGTAGAGTTAGAGGTCCCATCTCTTGTAGATACCTCATTTCTGCACCTCTCGCAAACCACCCGGTGATGATTGGGCCGCATGTTTGGTACGCGGAACGATTTGTGACAGTTCGTAAGTTTATCATCAAGTGATTGCTCAAACATTAATGTCTACCTCTTAGTTGTCATCTACGTGCCGATACGGTCGGTTTGACAGTAATTAGAGTACATTTGGAGTCCGGGTCAAAAAACCGTCTTCATTTTCTGATAACCGTTAAATCCCGAGTCAGAATGTTCTGGAATGTTCCGGATATTTCTATTCCATATTTTCTAAATATTTCACAATCTTTATCCTTTGGTAAACAATTTCCCATAATATTCACATAGGATATTAAGGAAAACCAAAATATTCCGTCCTACCATAACTTAAACACGGAAATCTTTCTTCCGCAGGAGGAAACCACTTGGGAACAGACGCATCAGGTGTTGCGCCTCTTCCAAGAGACGCAGTGGCTGCTGCGCCTCTTCCCAGGTCCTTTTCTGCGTAATTTTCGTATCTTTTTCATATCTTTACGAGATTCACTTCCAAAGACTCTCCGAAACCCCAATTCCTTCACGTGATTAGTATAAATAGGAGCCTTCGCTCTTCATATTTCTCACGCGAGTGTCCGCCCTTCTCTTTTCCCTTTGTATTCGAAACCTTTGTTCTTACTTTTTGGCGTCTACGTGCTTGAACATTCGACCACGTAAGCTCGGATCTTTCTGAGTACCATCCTCGTTTGCATGACCGACCAATCTGACCAACTCCACAATCAATCAACTTAACTAATCTTAATCGTTTTCCTCTTACGAGGGCACTTTCATATTTGCATTATAGTTCGAGTCGAGCAACGCTAATCGATAACTTAGTCCTTCTCGTTTCGTCAAACATGTAAGTCTGAGGGTGTAAATCTCTCTTTTTATTTATTGTTATTTACTTTTTGTATCATAGTTGTAAGGTTTATGTCGAAAACACCTCTTAAAACCGATTTCTAAAACCGTACTTTAAAATCTCTTTTTTACGGATTTCCAGAAGACAAACCGTCGAGAAAGGACGCAGCAACTGCCGCGCCTCTTCGAATGAGCGCAGTTCCTGCTGCGCCTCTTCGTGAGGCTGCCGCAGTTCCTGCTTCCTTTCTTCTTCCTTCGTCCTCTGTAATTCTTTCGTGTTTATTTGTTTCATTTGTTTTCTTTAATTCTTTGACACAATAGCATATTAATTTCACATATTATTATTGTTCATTAACATGTTTAATTCATCATAAAATCCGACCTAAATCCCTTATAATCTCATATTTGCGGGTTTTCGTCATTAAATTCAATCCGGGTTGTAGAAATTTGATTTTTTCATATTGAGTTTCTGGAATTCGATCTTTGATATATTTTCATCAGTCTTTTATCGCATATTTGTCATATTCGTCATCGATTCATCATATTCAACCTAATTAATTAGTTAGTTTCTTAATTTGTTAATTATTAATCTCCTTCAATAATGTAATTAATTCGTTCACTCCTCTCATCCATGTTTTATCGTTTTTATGACTCATTCATATGTAATTAATGAATTAAATCACTTTTATCCGAGTAAATATAGTAATTAACCATTAAAATCACCAATTAACATTAACGATTTGCAGTTCCGGCTTCACAGCCAGAACGCACCCTTGGAATAGACGCAGCAACTGCTGCGCCTCTTCCAGAGGGCGCATAAGAGTTCCAGGATGAGTTCTGTCTCAGAACTCCGTTGTTGCTTGACCTAGTTTAATTAGCATACGTATAATTGACTATTATTCGTATTATCTCCTACTGATTTGTTCGTTAATTTGTTCTTTTATTCTTTTTCTCATATTATCCGTTTTTAAAGGTATTTTCGACATAAATCGTTAAACCCGTTGTAATTATTGTAATTTTTATTATCGTAATTCATTTTATTGTAATTTTATTTTCTTGTATCATTTGTATGTCTTCACATGTAATTGAGCATTAAATCCTACTTCGACATTAATTGTATGCTAATTAATTGTTCACCGACTTAGTATTAATTCTCACATGTTAGGATTAAAACTTGGATGTTGCATTGCATGCATATAATCGACGATATATCGAGTATAGACGATGTCCCTAATCATTAGTAGAGGCCGCTATCGAGGCGGGCGGGATTAGGTGTTCGATCAAAAGAGCTTCCTAATACGTACCCTCACCCCTGACTCCAGATCTCTGTGAACATCTGTGTTCATTGGCATCCACGAGAGTCATTCTAGACATAGAATGCTAAGGGTAACGATTTATTGGTATTCATGTCTCTACTTTGTGTCCTGACATGACATGAGGTATTCGAACGGTTCCAATTTCCCATAAAAATTGGTGGCGACTCCAACAAAAATGCAAACGCTTGTTCTCTTCCTCCCAAGCGCCCCCGTGGGCCCCCCGTTGTCCACAGTTTGGCGACTCCGCTGGGGATAATACACTTACGTGTAGCCAAGGGTGAAACTTGAACAAGGTTAGGGAATAGTTTGTACAAGACAATTGTCGGTTTTCATAACTCGGTCTTCCTAGACCGTTTTATTCGGCCTTCCTAGGCCCAACCCAACCCATTCGACCAATCGTCCCGTCTAAATGGTCCTAATTCTTAATTGGGCATAAGGATGGATAGCGATTGACGTCATCCATACCATGATGCTTACTCTTGTTTGTATCTAGGGCCTTCACTATTTGAGGAAATGGACTAGGAATCGGCCTTACTCTTGTTTGGTACGAGCCTCTCCACAGACTTCGGGTTTGATGGTTCGGTATGGCAACCCACCCTTTAAACCAAAACCCTTTTAAATGCACTCAGCATCCCGTTATAATGCTTGTATGAATGTTTGTACCTTACGTGATCACCATTTCTAAACCATGACGATTTTTGTAAAAATAAAAACCCTTTTTAAATAAGTATTTCGAAATAGGCCATTGATTAGCGCAAAACCCAGTCAAACTCTGTCCGTTTGTCGAGTCAAAATTCGGGCCACAAGCCCATTTCAAAACCTCACTTTGAGTCCACTCCTACAACTACACTATAGTTGACTAGGATACACATTTTCAAAGTTTTGTCCTTTCTTCAAAGCTCACTCAACACAAGTGGCACACACCCACTTCAAAAGTCAAAACATTTCTTCTCTTTGCAAATGTCTTAGAATGGTCGAGCGTGTTTTGATTCGTCATCGATCTCTTATCCAGTTTTCGAGATGCCTGGAACCAGTGACACGAACCTCAACCAACTTCAAGATGGTAATGATCGAATCCTAGCCGCACTAGCTCAAATCCAAGTTACTCAAGATCAAGTGTATGATCACCTTGATACCATCGAGGGCCGGATCTATGCCGTAGAGGGGAGATTGCCTCCTCATGAAAGTGAAGTAGTAGGTGACTACGCGGATGAATCCAAGGATGAAAATCCTCCCATGGGACTAATTGTAGCTGAGAAAAGACTCCAATACTTAGAGGAGCAATTAATGTACCTTAAAGGGGATGACATTTATAGGGAGAATAATCGCAAGTATGAGGCCGTCAACTCCAAATTTCCAACCAACTTCAATATGACGGATATCCCTAAATTCAAAGGGCAGGAGAACCCTTTGAACCACATCTGTGCCTTCAAGGATTACATGTCTATCAAAGGCATCAAACCCGAGATGTTCTTAAGGATCTTTCCTTCATCTCTTGACACCATCCCAAAGCAATGGTTCTACTCTTTAGAACATAAGAAGATCGCTACTTGGAAAGATGCCGCGATCGAGTTTGCCAAGCAATATGCGGATAATGCCGAGATCCAAGTTAACATGCGCACTCTAGAGGTTCTTACCCAAAATGACAAAGAAGGATTCACCGACTTCCTAAGTAGGTGGAGGAAGACTAGTACCCAACTAGTTGAACGCCCGGATGAGGCTACCCTTGTGGAGAAGTTCGTGGATAATCTTAAACCCATCTATGCCAATCATTTGAGATACCAAAACATCAAAACTTTCAAGGACTTAACCGTACTAGGGACAAGGATTGAAGATGACATCCGTAAAGGGCTCTTGTCCAAAACGGTTGGTCGAGGATATCAAGGCTCAACAAGTCGTTCATACGGCTCCACTAGCAAGACTAACGAAGTTAACCTTCTTGAGCCATCCAAGAAAAGCACCCCACCAAGGAAATTCACAAATCTTGGGGACACTTACTCCAACGCTCTAAAAAGGTTAATGAAGCAAGGCAAACTCCAACCCATAGGACCTACTCCCGAACCTGAAAAGAAATCCAAGTTCTGGGACGAGAACTTGTACTGTGAATACCATAGGGGTAAGGGGCATGACACAGAAAAATGCTACAAATTGAAAAATGTGCTTCAAGACATGATTGAAGATGGTCGACTACCAATACCGCCGGGAGGCAAACCCAACAACACTCAGAATCCTCTTGGATTTCTAGTGATTACAAGTGACGAATCTACCTTAGATTGTTCGCACCTCATTTCTCCAATTGAAAATGAGATCCACGCGATCGAGAATGAGGGGTTCTACTCTACCATCTCCCCTACCATTTCCGACTTTATCACATGGGCAAGGAGTGTGGATAGGCATGTTTGGGAATTAGAAAGTATGGTGACAACTTTACATGACCCCGACGCAACACCTAAGGAGCATGTGCCACTAATCTTCTCTCAAAATGCCACTATGCAAGAAATAGTCACCGTGGTTGATAAACTAGTCGATCAAATCATACGACTAGAAGACGAAATCATGAGAATGAGGGAACTAGCTATAATCAATGGAGTTTGGGCCGATGATGATGAGGACGAGTATCTCATTGAAAACTCCCTAGTCAAAGAAATAGTCCAAAATGGAGAAGACCAAGATGTGGACCACCTACCTCGTTCGGGGCGTCCATATCAAAGCACTACTCAAAATGTTCCAACCAACGTTGTCACACCAAATGATAACGAAGATGACTCCACTGATCATTTGCTCAAGCAATTACAGAAGACAAAGGCTGATCTTTCAGTCTGGCAATTAGTAGCAAGCTCATTCCCACATCGCCAAGCTTTACTGCAAGCTTTGACCAAGCTAAATGTAGCACATAACTCGACACCCGAAGAGGTTGTCAACTTGGTCTTCCAAGAATCACCGAAGCTAATTAATCCCATTACTTTCTCAGACGAAGATTGGCCATCTTTTGGCGCTAGTCACAACTTAGCTCTTTACATCACTGTAATTTGTCTAAAGAAGAATGTGCCAATGACCTTGGTAGATGATGGCTCTGCGGTCAACGCCATACCCCTTAAAACGACATACAAATTAGGCATGAAAGAGTCGGATTGGACCCCTACCAATCAAGGTGTTGGCGCATATGATGGTACACGATGAAAGGTAGTAGGGCTCGTTAGCCTAACCATAGCCACAGGGCCAATTGAGCGAAAGGTTAACTTCCAAATAGTGGATATTGAAGCTTCCTTCAACATACTTCTAGGAAGACCTTGGATTCACGCTTCCAAAGCGGCGACATCCACCCTTCATCAAAAGATCAAGATCCCACTAAATGGCAAAGTGGTGACAATCACTTCGTTACCCATCAATGAAATAATCGAAAAGAAGTCAAACAATCAAGTCCTTGCAGATCCAGTATATGAACTTGGGGGCTTCCAAAGCATAAGCGTCATAGAAAGTGAATTGGAACCCTTATACTATGATCCCTACTCCAACTTAGTGGTCAACCACATACTTAAATCCCAGGGATACTTCCCTGGAATGCCTTTGAACCCTATTCGAAGAAACACCTTCGCACCATACAAGGAAGGCAACTCAAAAAGGATACCACTAGGACTAGGGTACAAACCCACTAAAGAGGAAGTTCTCGAGATGCTTGCCCAAGTTCAAAATCGGAAGTATGTAGGAGTCCAAATGCGACCCTATCTCCCTACCCTAAATGGGTACTTTGTTCAGGAAGGAAGTCTAGAACTCTTTCACGGATTTCCCGAACCTTGGCACTATCTCGAGAGAAAGCTAGCCGGAATCGAGATCTTTCACGATTGCTACTTCATCCCTCCAGAAACGGTTCCTACCGTCAAAACCCGTCAAGCACCTTGCTTAGACGAACAAGCTGTTAGTCTATTGTTTGGAGAAGATCGATTCGTCAGAGCCGCGCAGGATGAGATCATTACCATGATACTTCAAGACGATCACTTCAACCCTACCGCGTTAATCACAGAAACAAACGCGAATCAACAGAAAGGATGGAGAAAATCAATCAAGTGGACCAACAATCAAGGAAGACTCTTCAAGCTCACCACTGGAGAAGGAGAGATGTTCAAAGGAGAACCAGAAGACGATGAGTTCGAGTCAGAGTCGGAGTCAGAGTCAGAGTCTAGAGAAGTCACTAGGGAGTCTCCTCCTGTCATCATCCCCATTCTCTTTGTTTCTCCTAGCTTAGCCTCGAGTAGTTACAGTAGTTCGGGAAATGTCCCAACCACTGTCCCTTTGCCGCCACTGACCACAGAGCAGATGGCTTCTTTGTTTCAACTTTTCTCAAATTTTAATATGAATAAATCAGGTTCTGCTTACTCTTTGTGTTATCTTGAGTGCAATTCTGTTTACGATGATACTGAGGATGACCAAGACCCAGACTCAATTGAAATACCTCCCTACATAGCCAAAGAAATACTACATGAAGGGGAAGGGGGACCAGTAATAGAGGACACCGAACCCGTCAATGTAGGAACCGAACTAGAACCCCAAGAACTTAGGATAGGGACTACCTTGAGCTCTACCGAAAGGGCCGATTTCATAGACCTCCTAAACGAGTTCAAAGATGTTTTCGCTTGGTCCTACAAAGATATGCCAGGGATCGACAGGGATATCGCCGAACATAGAATTCCGATTAAGCCAGGTTTCAAACCTGTAAAACAGAAGCTTCGACGAATGAGAACGGAATGGGCTCTCAAGATTAAGGAAGAAGTCGATAAGCAATTCAAGGCCGGGTTCATCAAAGTTTCCGAGTATTCTCACTGGGTAGCCAACATAGTACCTGTACCCAAAAAGGACGGGATAATCCGTGTTTGTGTTGATTTTAGGGACTTAAACAAAGCAAGTCCTAAAGATGACTTCCCTCTACCACATATCGACATATTGGTGAACAATACTGCAGACCACGCATTACTATCCTTCATGGTTGGGTATTCGGGTTATAACCAAATCAAGATGGCCATAGAAGACATGCATAAGACCGCCTTTGTCAATCAATGGGGAACCTATTGCTATACGGTAATGCCGTTTGGGTTATTCAACGCCGGAGCTACATATCAACGCACCGCAACTACACTCTTACATGACATGATGCACAAAGAAGTTGAGGTATATGTAGACAACATCATTGTCAAGTCCAAGGGTAGAGAGGGGCATATTGCGAACCTTCGCAAATTTTTCGCAAGACTACGAAAGTAGAACATGAGGCTCAATCCTCAGAAATGCACATTCGGAGTAACATCTGGCAAACTCCTGGGATACGTCATTAGCCAACGAGGTATAGAAATATACCCTTCCAAGATCAAGGCTCTGATCGAAATGCCACAACCTCAAACAGAAAAAGAAGTCAGAGGATTCCTCGGAAAAGTGCAATATATAAGTCGATTCATATCGAAACTCACCATGATTTGCGAGCCTATCTTCAAGAAGCTCAAGAAAACAGACCACACCATGTGGGATGATGATTATCAAAGGGCATTCGACCGAATCAAAGAGATATTGGCTAAACCACCAGTGCTCATGCCACCTCAACGAGATCAACCTCTTGGTTTATATCTCACGGTAACCGAAACAGCCATGGGTGCCATGCTAGCTCAAACTGTAGGAAGTTAAGAAAGGGCTATCTACTACCTTAGTAAGAAGTTCTTGGAGTACGAGTGCAAATACTCACAACTCGAAAAGACATGCCTCGCTCTTGTGTGGGCAACGAAGAAGCTACGCCATTACATGCTTAGCTACTCCGTCAAAATATACTCCAAAATGGATCCAGTCAAATACCTCTTCGAGAAACTCGTCCTCAACGGACGCCTAGAAAGATGGACTTTAATGCTCTCAGAAATCGACCTCAAATACGTGCCTCTGAAAGTTATAAAAGGTCGCGCCGTCGCCGAATTCTTCGCAGAAAATCCCATTAATGATGTACAAACAATAGATACTTGGTCATTTCCAGACGAGGATATACTCCAAACTGATGTAGACTCCTGGGACCTTTACTTTGATGGAGCATCAAACTTAAGAGGATTTAGAATAGGAGTGTTGCTCATTTCTTCTGAAGGCGAGCATACACCAATCTCTGTCAAACTCGACTTCGAGGTGACAAACAATGCTGCAGAATACGAAGCTTGTCTCATTGGACTACAGGCGGCAGTGAGCTTATGCATTAAAAACCTCCGAGTACATTGGGATTCATCCCTGATCATCAATCAAGTTACGAGATCATGGAAAATTCGAAGTGAAAGCTTAGCACCTTATCAAGCCAGAATAGACCAAGTTGCCCAATTCTTCGATAACGTGACCTATCTACACCTACCTCGGGAAGAAAATCAATTTGCAGATGATCTTGCAAAACTTGCATCTTTGATTAATATGCCAAAGGACATGGTGGAAATGCCTTTGTGCATCGAACGACGGTCAGAGCCAGCTTATGTACACCAAATCACCGATGAAGAGGAAATCGCGCAGGAACCCTGGTTCCAAGCAATCCTGAATTTCAAGCTCAATGGTACCTATCCACCTGACATGGACAAAAGGGGACAACGTGCTATACACCTACTAGCTTCCCAATACGTTCTCATGCAAGGAGAGTTATACAAAAGAACACCTCTTGGTGTAATCCTACGTTGCCTTGATCATTCACAGGCGCGGAAAGTGATGGAAGAAGTCCACGATGGAGAATGCGGTCCTCACATGAGTGGGCCCATGATGGCAAAGAAAATCACACGTTTGGGGTACTACTGGACCACAATGGAATTCGACTGCATCAAATACGTAAGACATTGCCACAGTTGTCAAATCTTCGGGAATGTACAACATGTCCCTCCTTCATTGCTCTATACAATGACATCTCCTTGGCCATTTTCTGCCTGGGGAATCGACATAATCGGGAAGATAACTCCAGCCGGAATAGGAGGTCACTGTTTCATCCTAGTGGCAATTGACTATTTCACCAAATGGGTGGAAGCGGCTTCCTACACTAGCCTTACGGCAAAACATGTGGCAAAGTTCATACAGAACAACATCATCTGTCGATACGATTGCCCACATGAGATCATTAGTGATAATGGATCACATTTCCAAGCTGAGATTGAGCAATTGCTAGCCAAGTATAAAATTAGGCATCACCACTCTTCGCCCTATAGACCACAGACTAATGGCGCGGTAGAGGCAGCAAACAAGAACGTTTTCACAATTCTCAAGAAAATGATTGACAACTATCGAGATTGGCCAAGCAAGATACCCTTTCCTTTGTGGGGATATTGCACATCTGTCACGACACCCACTGGGGCCACTCCTTTCTATTTGACCTACGGCATGGAAGCTGTACAACCAGTCGAGCTAGAGATACCATCCTTGCGTATTTTACTCGAAAGTCAAATCCCAGAAGCCGATTGGAAGAGGGTATTTTATCTTTTTTGGTCCGTCTTTGGCGCGCCTCTTCCCAAATGCTATTTTATCTTTTTTGGTCCGTTTGACGATTATCTTTCGCTCCGACCCGCATTTCTAAGCCAGCAACATACTATTACATGCTATTTATTGCTTCTAAGACTTTGCTTGTCACAACGAGCAGATATTCTTTCACAGGTGTTTCGACACGCCTTCATTATATTTCCCCAACGAGAGTAAGCGGATAGACTTTCCCTCTCGAGACATGGAGATTAGTTCCCGATTATGTTCCCCAACGAGAGTAAGCGGATAGACTTTCCCTCTCGAGACATGGAGATCAACATCAGCCCCTATTTCTTCCGAAGTTTGTTTGATACACGAACATATTTCTCCCAGCAGTTCCCGCCTGTGTCCTGCTACTCACAGTATTTCTTGTTTCCCCTCTGAGTGCGATAAAGATGTCGTTCTCCATGAGTTCCCAAACCAGTAGAGTTCCTACACTCGAGCCTTATTTACCTTCAGACCTCCTTCCCGTCGATGCTTTCCTTTGGGATCCCATACCTAGCACCAATCCTTATATATCTTTTAGGTCTTACCCTTAGCTCCTATGCACCTTTGGAAGCATCTCGAGAAAGAAGTTTCAGGTATGGTCTCTTATTATGGCTGGCGAGCCTCCTTACATAGTCTAATGGACTTTAAACGAGCCTCCCCGATAGTCGACAGACTCTAAAATGTTCCCGACGACAGGTCCTTGGTTAAGACCCCTTGAGCCGCCTCGCGTCGCCATAGTCGTCATGTTGTAATCTTCGATTGACCAGATGGCTATACTTTGACTTTCGCCTTGTCCAAGCCTCAGTCAAAGTGGGGGCTCTGTAGATACCTCATTTCTACACCTCTCGCAAACCACCCGGTGATAATTGGGCCGCATGTTTGGTACACGGAACGATTTGTGACAGTTCGTAAGTTTATCGTCAAGTGATTGCTCAAACATTAATGTCTACCTCTTAGTTGTCATCTACGTGCCGATACGGTCGTTTTCACAGTAATTAGAGTACATTTGGAGTCCGGGTCAAAAAACCGTCTTCATTTTCTGATAACCGTTAAATCCCGAGTCAGAATGTTCTGGAATGTTCCGGATATTTCTATTCCATATTTTATAAATATTTCACAATCTTTATCCTTTGGTAAACAATTTCCCGTAATATTCACATAGGATATTAAGGAAAACCAAAATATTCCGTCCTACCATAACTTAAACACGGAAATATTTCTTCCGCAAGAGGAAACCACTTGGGAACAGACGCAGCAGGTGCTGCGCCTCTTCCAAGAGACGCAGTGGCTTCTGCGCCTCTTCCCAGGTCCTTTTCTGCGTAATTTTCGTATCTTTTTCATATCTTTCCGAGATTCACTTCCAAAGACTCTCCGAAACCCTAATTCCTTCACGTGATTAGTATAAATAAGAGCCTTCGCTCCTCATATTTCTCACGCGAGTGTTCGCCCTTCTCTTCTCCCTTTGCATTCTAGACCTTTGTTCTTACTTTTTGGCGTCTACGTGCTTGAACATTCGACCACGTAAGCTCGGATCTTTCTGAGTACCAGCCTCGTTTGCATGACCGACCAATTTGACCAACTCCACAATCAATCAACTTAACTAATCTTAATCGTTTTCCTCTTACGAGGGCACTTTCATATTTGCATTATAGTTCGAGTCAAGCATCGCTAATCGATAACTTAGTCCTTCTCATTTCGTCAAACATGTAAGTCTGAGGGTGTAAATCTCTCTTTTTATTTATTGTTATTTACTTTTTGTATCACAATTGTAAGGTTTATGTCGAAAACACCTCTTAAAACCGATTTCTAAAACGGTACTTTAAAATCTATTTTTTACGGATTTCCAGAAGACAAACCGTCGAGAAAGGACGTAGCAACTGCTGCGCCTCTTCGAAGGAGCGCAGTTCCTGCTGCGCCTCTTCGTGAGGCTGCCGCAGTTCCTGCTTCCTTTCTTCTTCCTTCGTCCTCCGTAATTCGTTCGTGTTTATTTGTTTCATTTGTTTTCTTTAATTCTTTGACACAATAGCATATTAATTTCACATATTATTATTGTTCATTAACATGTTTAATTCATCATAAAATCCGACCTAAATCCCTTATAATCTCATATTTGCGGGTTTTCGTCATTAAATTCAATCCGGGTTGTAGAAATTCGATTTGTTCATATTGAGTTTCTGGAATTCGATATTTGATATATTTTCATCAGTCTTTTATCGCATATTTGTCATATTCGTCATCGATTCATCATATTCAACCTAATTAATTAGTTAGTTTCTTAATTTGTTAATTATTAATCTCCTTCAATCATGTAATTAATTCGTTCACTCTTCTCATCCATGTTTCATCGTTTTTATGACTCATTCATATGTAATTAATGAATTAAATCACTTTCATCCGAGTAAATATAATAATTAACCATTAAAATCACCAATTAACGTTAACAATTTGCAGTTCCGGCTTCACAGTCAGAACTCACCCTTGAAACAGACGCAGCAATTGCTGCGTCTCTTCCAGAGGGCGCAACTCTGCTGCGCCTGTTCCAGGATGAGTTCTGTCTCTGAACTCCGTTGTTGCTTGACCTAGTTTAATTAGCATACGTATAACTGACTATTATTCGTATTATCACCTACCGATTTGTTCGTTAATTTGTTCTTTTATTATTTTTCTCAAATTATCCGTTTTTAAAGGTATTTTCGACATAAATCGTTAAACCCGTTGTAATTATTGTAATTTTTATTATCGTAATTCATTTTATTTTAATTTTTTTTCTTGTATCATTTGTATGTCTTGACATGTAATTGAGCATTAAATCCTACTTCGACATTAATTGTATGCTAATTAATTGTTCATCGTCTTAGTATTAATTCTCACATGTTAGGATTAAAACTTGGATGTTGCATTGCATGCATATAATCGACGATATATCGAGTATAGACGATGTCCCTAATCATTAGTAGAGGCCGCTATCAAGGCGGGCGGGATTAGGTGTGCGATCAAAAGAGCTTCCTAATACGTACCCTCACCCCTTACTCCAGATCTCTGTGAACATCCGTGTTCATTGGCATCCACGAGAGTCATTCTAGACATAGAATGCTAAGGGTAACGATTGCTTGGTGTTCATGTATCTACTTTGTGTCTTGACATGACATGAGGTATTCGAACGGTTCCAATTTCCCATAAAAATTGGTGGCGACTCCAACAAAAATGCAAACGCTTGTTCTCTTCCTCCCAAGCGCCCCCATGGGCCCCTCGTTGTCCACATCTCTACGCATCCTACTAGAGAGTCAAGTTCCTGAGGCGGAATGGACCCGTTGAAGGTACGAGC
Organism: Silene latifolia; assembly: GCF_048544455.1. Classification (NCBI taxonomy): domain Eukaryota; kingdom Viridiplantae; phylum Streptophyta; class Magnoliopsida; order Caryophyllales; family Caryophyllaceae; genus Silene; species Silene latifolia. The sequence goes on from NC_133534.1 coordinate 12,574,849, forward strand.
AACTCACACTTCTAGACAAACGGCGACTCAATGCCTTGCACAACGTCCAGCTATACCAACGACGTATACAACGGGCATTCAACAATAAGGTTAAACAAAAAGGGGACTTGGTCCTCAAGTCGGTTCGAGCACCATTACCCGTCGATCCGAGGGGGAAATTCAAACCCAATTGGGCCGGACCATACCTGGTCAAGAAAATACTTTCGGGGGGTGCAGTGAGACTGAGTGACCTAGACGGGGAGGTTTTTAAAAACCCGACCAACCTATACCAACTCAAGAAATACTATCCTTGAACCGTAGCAACCAATGGCCTCACCCTAGTTTTACAACTAGCGACCACCTTAACCCTTTCAAGTCAACTTCCTCGATGTGTTCTGAATTGAAATTGCATGTTTTATCGAGTCTAAGTCGCGGCACCTTGCCCGTTTTGAATGCCCTTTGATGTGTCAAAGGCAACATCCATTTGCACTAAAACAAAAAAAACCCACTGAACTACGAGCATGGTTTGATTTCACCTCTTTAGGTGGATACGTAGGCAATCCTTCTCATACAAGAGGGATACAACCACAAAACCCAATCAAAATTTACAAAACATTTTGAACTACGATCATGGTTTGATTTCACTTTTTTAGGTGGATACATAGGCAGTCCTTTCTTACACAAGAAGGATACAGCCATCCCCATAAAAAAAAACATCCCCATAAAAAAAAAAACATCCCCATAAAAAAAAAAAATCCCCATAAAAAAAAATCCCCATAATCAAATAAAAACATTCCCATATGTTTACCCACATAGAAAAAACATCACCCACATCAACTTTCGAAAAAGAAAGGGAAAAACATTCCTTTTCCCGCAAAAATACAAAGAAATAAGCCTTTCTTCCTTCCTACAAAAAAACCCATATCCCAAGTGCAAATGTTTAGGATAATTCAAACCGAATTGCCTTTACAAAATGAATGGAAGAAACAAGCGTTCGCAAATTTGACACAATCAATACTCTTATTTAGTTAATAATGAGAAGGATTGCAAATTCGACAACTTAAAGCTCGACAAGTCTATAACTTGTCAAAGCTAAGGTGTCGACTAACACACCTCACATAGTAAAACTAACACAATACACACAATACATAGCTAGTTCAATATAATAAAAACTCACAACACTAGTACAACATAATAACAAAATGGGTAATAGAGGTCTTCATTCTTCCATTCTACCCTTGCCTTTCCCCCGGGGTACTTCTTCCCCTTGTTCTTCTTGTTAGCCCGCCTAGCATGAACTTCCTCTTAGGAACGGATCTACAACGGCGACGACCTCCGGTCTCTTGCGAGCCCATACACGGCCCACTACATTTTTGGGACCCGAGCTCCTCCTCTTTGGTGGCCTCATCACATCCGGGCTAGCTCCATCAACATAATCCTCAAAGAAGGCACGTTTGGCCTTGCCAACCTCTTGATACTTCAAGTCAACAACCTCGTCCTTACGAGATTTGGACCTTTCCTCCAAGGTTTGAGCTCTTGACCACTTGACATAAGTGGGAGTCACCCATGTCCTGGCAACGGGGTTTGGTACCTCCCAAAGCGGCCGAGTGGCCCACCACCTTTTGAAGACCTAAAGAAGCTCGTAGTTTTGAAAACACTCTCTTGGACAAGGGTATCTTGAGCGGGCACCTTTTGTTGACGCCCTATTTGCCTTATGAGCCTTTCACGATAGATGAAGGAAGCAACCTTTAAACCCACCACCATCAAAGAATGAGAGCTAGCACCCGAAGCGGGCAACCCCGTGAAGGACCTTAAGTGCCACCATGGCACCACCCAACGGATATGAGGACCACCCTCCTCCACCAATCTTGCGGTCCAATAGGCCTCGATGGATGCAAAGCTATCCGAGTACAATTTCTTCCTCATGGTAAGGTGACGGAAGGAATAAGAAGAAGAATCAACTGGAGGCTCTACATACCTTAGCCTCTCAAATAGCCACACTTAGAGGATCCTTGGAGATCCAAACGAGGGAGCTTCTCCAAAAGAGCCCTTCTTGTCCAAAGCTTGGATGATCTCGCCAATCAAAAACCATGATGGATCTCTACCATGCTCCATTTGCTCAACTACATGCACAAGGGTCATGCTATCATAGCATTTTGGCCCCTCTTTCTTCAAAGCATCAACAAAGAGGTATACATGGACAAGGCAAAACGCAAGAGCCCTTCTCCTAGCCACCTCTGAAACATTGGCATCCAACCGGTTCGAGAAAATGTTGATAAGAGCCAACATATCCACACACATGAGGAGCATGGAGAAAGTTGAGTTGACTTGTTGACAAGCCCAACATTGAACAAAATTTCTCCTTATAACACAACCGAGTCGGGGGAAGTACCAGAACACAACCCGGCCACCCACCAATGGCACCAACTTCTTCGGCAAGAGGACAAATTTCGCCTTTCGGAAATATGAAAACATGATGTTTCGAATCCCAAAACCGAGAGCATGCTTCAAGGAATGAGGATTGCATCTTGACTTGACGAAGCACCAACAATTGACCAACTCCCATGCAAACGAGTTGATACTTTTCGGGAAGCGACAAATCCCGGCACCATTGTCGTAACACATTTTCAAAAGCATCCATGAATAATTTTATGGAAGAAAAAGAAAGGTTTTTGTAGAGATGTTTTTTTCGGTTTCGGATGACGAAACAATGAAGCACAAACATCCCTATTTATACACAACAATCAATGCCTTTTTTCCGAAAAAGAGGAGGCTGATTCCCATCGCCAATTTGCTCGTGCCTCTTTGGGCCCGTCCTCAAGATTCCCACCTTGAATTGTCCCTTTCAAGTTGTGTTTCTCCCTGACACCTCAAACCTCCCGCCAGAATGCTCGCGCCTCTTCGGGCAGTCCAGGATGTTTTTTGTTTTCTCACACCCACATTCCCTTGTTTTACGAAATCCGACACGGTTTCCATGATGCAGCTTTAAACATACTGATTTTTCCTTTTTTTTAGGGGGGAAGCGCTACTCGCCCGATCCACGTCGAATAGTTTCCTTGTCAGTTGAAATTCCGAGAATTTTTTGCTTTTTCGCGTTCTTCCACAAAAATCGAAAATTGATAACACAACGTCAGTTTTCTTCAAAATTTCAAGCTCTCACAAATCCGAGTCTTGATCTCACAAAAATCAAACCAAATACACTCGCAAAAATCTAATTTAAAATTCACCCCTGGCGGTTTGAGTTTGAATTTTTCGAGTCACAAATCAATTTCAACGATGTCGATGCAATTTAATTCAAGACACGAGTTAATTGCTCAAATTTTCAAATCAATTCTTTTTGAGAAGTCCAAACATGACGATTTGTCGCGGAATTTTCAAAATACCTTTCCAAATTTCAATTTTAACTTCGAGTCATCGCGGTTGATTTTGCTTTCAATCGAATGCTTTTTACGTGTTTACGTTTATGCATATATGCTACCTGTTGCCTGTTTTGTACATTAACGATGCAGGAACTAGTGCGAAGCAAAAGGGGAACTGACAGCCGACAGCGCTTCTCCGAAACACAACACAAAAAAAGCCAAAAATCACAAAATAAACCACAATCAAAAAATACATATATACAAACCGCCTCACGCAAAATGTAAATATGTACAAACAAGAGTCCAAAACACGGACAAACAGCTACAACTACTCAGCGCCTCCCGTCGGACCAGTCTCGATCTCACAAGGAGTCGCGGGCAAGGCAGATACCACCATCTACTCAGGCTCCCTCTCCGAAGAACTCTCTAACGTCTCGTACTCCATCATGACGCGAAGCTCCTTCGCTGCAACCAACAGAGCCCCGAGAGAAGCAATCTCTGCTTCTCGGCTCTGCAACCCGTCCTCACGACGCCTTAACTCCTGGTCTCCGACTGGTGATCCCCAACCCCTGTGCCTTAATCATCGACCTGGCTGTGTCCAACTCAGCATGGACCCGAGCAAGCTCCGTCGGATCCGCAGTACCCTGCAAAACACAATACAAATCATTGAGATCTAAAAACGTGAAATGCAACACAAAAATACACAAAAACAACCTACAAAAAGTACCTGAGCAAGCCGAGCCTGAAGAAAAGTAGATCTATATACTTACATATTCATATATGTTTTAATTTAATTTGTCATAAAATTAGATAATGATCTTATGCATGCAAACTTTTAAACAAAATAAAGTAGACACTTTGTTCTTACATTGGAAATTTGGTTAATATGGGCACAAGAGAGATCACCTTTCTCTCTTGTTCTTGAGCTTTCCTTTTGGATGAACAAAGACCCAAGTGTAGGATCTCTCCCAAGGATTTATACCTAAAGCTCACTTCTTAATTAAAATTAATACTATGAATACTAGATAATATTAATTTTGTAGAAAAATGACCCAAAATAATTTGGTTTTTAATCTCCCAAAACCGGTTGAGAGAGGAGAGAAGAGGAAGTATTTTTATGTTTCTAAAATTCTTAATTTTTGATGAATGAATAAGTGTAGTAACAACAACAACATTATGTATTGTTTTATCAAAAATATAAGGCAAAAACCCTTGCCTTTCTTTGTCAAGAAAACCGGGTAGGACGAGGGTAGGGGAGCCAATGCATGCCTTTGTTTGTCTTCACAATGTAAACTAGGTGTGCATGGCTAGATAATTAGGGTAAATGATTGTGTTCTCCACTAATTAATCAAACACAATATTAGCTTAAACCTCCTCCTTATTTCGGCACCTCCATAAAATGGAACCCATTTTATTTTTGTCAAATTTGTCAATATGTCACATGTCATATGTAACATAAATTTGTTATGTATTTTTAACATATTAAAAATCAACGTATTAATAAAAATACGTCATATACAAAAATCGACTTAGTAATTCATAATTACTTGTACCAAAATATTTTACCAATTTACAAGTCACAATAAATTGTATTTATAATAATTCATTCAATTTCAATTGTTTCTTTAAACAATAATTTCATCTGAGTAATGATGCAATTCAATTACTCAGACCGTATCTCATTTAATTAAATTTCAATGAGATACGTAAATTTTGCTTCCAAAATCGTCCGTCAATTTTTCAAGTAATTTAATTAACTTGCAACGTTATACGATTAATTAAATGATCAATTAAGAGTGTTGCCCTATAGGTATGACCTAGGGGATCAACTGATCACCATCGTCGCACGACAGTAATGTCAAACTCTAGTCAGCCAATCATTACCGATATATGTTGATCAGTTGACAGTAAAATATTACTTCCCAATTGTATTCTTTATAATGAGACTTAAACATGTGATCATCATGATCAACAGTCGTGATCGCATTATTGTCGGAGGACACATATTCCAACAATCTCCCACTTGTCCTCGACAAGTGTGCGTCACCAATTCTCTTGTCCTATTACTATCTCCCACTCAATGCAAGGTGTCTTTCAGGTCGTACTTGTAAGTGATCATATCGAGAGAGGTTTCCTCGATCTGGAGAATAACTGATTGATCGGATTTATCTATCATAGATACCTTCCGAGCGTGGCCACGCATTTCCAGTTCATTACTCCTCGAGTGGCCCTGAGATATTGTTATAACCCTAACTAGGGATGGACAATTCCTATCGCACTCATTCCCTTCGACTAGCCACAACCATCATAACCCAACATATGCCCATTTGACCCCATTTAAGAAGGTCGTAGTAACACAAATCAAAGTTAATCTGAAACTGTGCCATCTTAGGTGAACAGTCTTTAGTCAAAAGAATCGACTCATTAGAATACTATAGCAGCTCTCGCCACGACCAGGCTATATAAATTTGCCAGAACTCTATAAGCGGTCATTAGGCCCGACAAAATGTTCCTAACAGTCTGCCTATGTGATCGACTAGTCATCTCACATGACTCTATGGCACTTGAACTTGCCATCAATTGCATCACACTCTAGTCACTTCGAGACGTCACCTCATGTAAGCAACTATGGGCAAATACAATGTTAATCCATGTTCACTTTAACGGGGTTCAATTGTCTCCACAACCCGTTTGGATGTAGCAAAGTGTACGGTGAGTTAATAATAACTCAAACGACAAATGTCGACATCACACTCGGGTAGTCAATATCATATTTCAACCTTGTGATGTATATCGTAAGTGTAAACACTTATTGATTGCAATAGAAGTTTAACATGCCATGTGTCCATGTGTTCAAACTTCTAATACTTGTATTTTCCTTTACATTCATGTTCTCTCTCATAGCATGAACCTTACCAAGTACACATCAAGGTTCCCGACCTTGGTTTTGGTTCTTTATCTTGAAAGAACTTCCTTGTTGATTATCACATAACGAACGAATTTGTGGTGAATGATATAACTTGTACTGATCAAGTACTTTATCCACACACAATGCACTAGGTATATGTTTTGTAGAGTCTTGCAACAATTTGTCAAGGTGATTAGCCTAGCACTTCTTACAAGTCCTAGCATATTAGGAAAGATTAGTCTTGAGCAACTTATTCTCTAACTAAGTATCTTTCCAAAACTTCTTATTTCTCTTTCTAGCTTGAAAGGTTAAGGATTCTCATAAATCCTTGCATGTGCTCGGATTTTCTATAATATGTGCAACCTCTTGACACACAATAAAGCATTCCGTCAAACACCGAAATCGCTCATCGGATTCTACTCGAGAATTCATGACGTTTCTATTGTGGCTTACCAATGAATAATCATGCTCTTATGCATATGATTCACCATTGGACATGTGTATGATTATTCTAATGGGGGAAACATTAGTAACTTTTAATCATGTCATCAACTATATTTAGGTTCAAGGAACGACCATGACTGCTAATGGCAATTTCATTTCATTTAGATGAATAACCTATGTTTCTTGTTGATTCGATGTGTATCTCCCAATACTTATCCAACATCCCTTGATGTAATTGGATTCATCATAGTCCACTTTCATCCAGAATTGAAAACTCAAATCTTCCTCTATGAAGGAAGGTATTAGCTCGTCATTCTTCAATGAGTGGTGAGTTGTAAACATTCAAAGGATGATAGCTCCCACTAAATTCCATGTCTTCACATGATAATTTCCTAACTCCCACTCAATTCCACATATTTCAAAATTGACTTCTCAATCGAAACTTTTCAAGAATTGAAATATAAATTGCATTGCCAAGTTATTAAGATAAAACCATATATGTTCCCATCATATCCTTTCAAAATACCTATTTTGAAGTGGTCTCATCTTAACCTTACGGAAAAAGATTTTAATCTCTAACTTACACATATCATAATGATGTGTAGGGATGTCATTATTCAAATATAAATAATATCTAGAACACGTCCTTCAAAATACCCTTTCGGAAGGAGGTTTAACCATTTCATAATGAGGTTAAGTAATGACATTTGCGTGGTTAAAACTTGGCCATTGAAGATATCGGTATATCAATCTTTGCAATTGAAGATATCGGTATATCAATCTTTGCAACTCGATCATAACTAGTATGTTACTTTGATTCATTTAGGCTCTTAAGTAAATATCAAGGTTGAAACTATTGGTCAAAATTTTCATAAACTTAGTCAAAACTCTTGTTAAGACTTTACGTTAGTCATTTTGTTCCAAAACTTTCTTTTGGTCTCCTCGTGTAGTTATCTTAAGAATATGTTCTTTTGATTTCTTCACTTGGAACTTACTTGAGACCATAGATCTCATCTATTTGGTATACTATGTAAATAGATATACCTTCATTCAAATCATTCTCACTTGCGTAGATATTCATTTACACAAGTACACAATTTTATCTTGCCTTGTGTGTTGTGTCTTGCCTTGTGTGTTGTGTTCTCATTTTTCTCCCACTCTATCTTTAGAATGAATACACTATAGATTTAAAGATAGCATATGAGACACAAATAATGAATTTGAAGTATAAGGAGAACTATCTCATTGGTTGACTAATAGTTTAGATTTCGTAAGTGTACTTGGTGATTTGACATTCCTTTAAGAGAGTTCATAGACTCAATATTACTTTATAAGTGATCATACACAAGCCTTAAGCATGTGTACATGTAATGAATCCCGTCATTATAATTGTTTATTAGATCATTTTAAGTGAATAATCATATGTTTCTAAGATCAAGCATTTAAATACGGATTTTAGAACAAAAGGATAAAATGATAAAACGGGTGACTTGGGTTGCAAACCAAGTCACCATTATCCAAAATACAACCAATTATCCAAAATACTTTTCCATGTCATACACGGAAACTTGAGGTTCTAAAAATCCAAAACATAATTTAAAATAAGACAATGAAAAGCAAAGCTCCATGAAAGCTATCCTTAGCTTCTTGATGGTTTCTCATGCTTGTTTTTCCTTTCCCTAGTCTTTGCTTGGTGGAGGCCCTATTTACAATAAAAATGGAGATACATTATCACAACTTTAATTTGTATCATAATACCATAGTTGAATTAAAAACATAAAAGAAGAAATAGTCATTTACCTACTGGAGTAATCTTTCCAGCTTTAATATCACCAAGGTATTTGGAACAATTTCTTTTCCAATGTCCCATACCATTACAATAATGGCATTTATCAAGAGGACCCTTCTTGATTTTCGAAGTGCTAGCATCATTAGCTTTAGCTTTGGTGAAAGTGGGAGCTTGCTTCTTACCCTTCCTCCCATTCTTCTTGAACTTCCCCTTACTCTTAGTGCTTATGTTAAGCACATCCTTTGGTGTGTTCACATTTAACCCCATGTCCCTCTCGGCTTGCACAAGTAACTTGTGCAATTCTTCAAGAGACACATCCTTGTCTTGCATGTTAAAATTCACCCGGAATTGAACATACGCTTTGACTTTGGACAAGGAGTGTAGAATCCTATCTACAATGAGTTCCTTGGGGATTTCAACCTTTTGAATTTTCAAGGTCTCGACAAGCTTCATTAGTTTGAGCACATGAGGGCTAACCTTTTGGCCCTCTTTGAAGTCGAGATCAAAGAATGCCGTGGCCGCCTCATATTGGACGATCCGCGAATTTGTGAAAACATTGTCACAAGCTTGGAGTAAATCTCATTAGCATTGCCCATTTTAAAGGCTCTCCTTTGAAGATCCGCCTCCATCGCAAATATCAAGACATTTTTTATTGCGGCGGACTCCTTTTGGTAAGCCTCATATGCTTCCCTAGTGGCGGCGGTCGATCTAGTAGTAGGTTCGGGTGGAGAGGCCTCGGTAAGGTAACGAAGCTTGTCGTCACCTTGGGCGGCTAATTTGAGTTGGGCATCCCAATCGGAGAAATTTGACCCATTCTTTTCAAGTTTACATCGATCCATGAAGGATCGGAGCCATGATGTATTAGCGAGAGGCGTGGCGTTAGGGGTTGGTGTTGCCATTTGTTATGAGAAAAGAAGTGGTCTACAAAACAAAATAGAAGGAGTTAAACAAATGTCGTTTTAATAATAATACTCGTAAAAATTATAATTTAAACAAGTTTTATGCATTTTTCTAGTGACCTCTACCCAACTAGATAAATGATTCCAAGACCCAAATTCATATTAACTTGGGCACGGTGTGGCCGATACATCCCTTATTAATATAACTCGGTGGATTAACGTTTTAATCGATTCTACTTTTAGAACTCTTGGTCGATAATATTACATTAACAATTATCTTTAGCCCAAAACACATCCGACAGGGGCACGGTGAGGCCGATACATCCCTTATCAAAACTTTTGTTGAGTTCAATCCAAATTTCGAATAAATGTGTCCATTATCCAAACCCATATTAACTTAGGCACGGTGTGGCCGATTCATACCTTATCAACATGAATTCGGTGGATAGACATTTATCACCCACTTCCCCTACGTAACAAGGTTTGTACCCCGGTGTGGCCGAGTGCACTCCCTCGCGAAATAGATTTTCATGGTTTCTACTATTTGGTAAGGCTATGTCTCAATTAATTGTTTTAGCGAGAGGTCATGTCAATTTGTTATCTATCACGTTTTAAGTGAACTAAAGCGGTGAACTACGATAATTTTAATTGACACGGTCGATAAACTTGATGAAAGAAGATGCATGTTTTAGTTATGGCGATTTAGCGATGCATGTGACATAAAAATAAAAAGAAATGCAAGCATAAAATAAATCCTAGTATGGCCTTTCCTAAAATAGAAAAACTATTTAACTATTACATATTCGGAAACCAACTCCATTGGTCCCTTGAACTTCGGTTGTGGCACGCATCTCGAGGTAACACCGTCTTTATGTATCGCCATCTTGAAGAAATCCGTCTTGGGGAACTCCGAGATAAATTAAATTGCATAGCAAATTACATAATTTCCTATTATACATTTGTAACTAAAATAAAATAAATCTATTAAATTACAAAACGGTGATACGCTATCACAATAAATTACAACCGAATCGATATTCCCATACATTTCGGGAAATACCAATTAAAACTAAGGCCATACTAAGTAAAATTACATAATTCAAAAATTACATAAATTAAATTTTATGCTAAATCTCCTTTAATTAGCCAATATCGTATATTACTCGGTTTTTACGGATTTGCGTGAGTTCAACATTTTATAATCACAAAAATTACATAAATTCATATTTATGCATAAGTTAATTACCCTAACCTCTTAGGACTCAAAATTTAGTCTTCACTAATTATTTGACCATAATTAACTCATATTTCTAAAATTGTTCATTAATGGACCAAAAATTACAAAAATAAGCTATAAACTTCAAATAAATCACAAAATTTCAAATAAATTTGAAATTTGAAATTTAAACTCATGAACATTCTGGAAAAATACCATGACACTCATAATGTTCAAAAACTTAGGTTAAAAATTTCGAAATTTTTCCGGAAAAACAATGTTGCGGTTTATCGGTTTTTAACAAAATAATCATTAAAACATGAGAAAAATTATATTCATTAACTTTTCAATTTTAGATCTGATAATGACAATAAAAAGCAACATATGATGTTTTTCTTTAGTCATAGAGTATGTTTTATTAATTTTTCACTAATAAAGTCACCATTCATGCTATTTTTCTTCAAAAATCCATAAATCATGCAAAAAGACTTCACTATAGCCTACTATTTTACACACATCTTGTAAAATTGCATGTGACAACATACTAAATTTCTATGACCAGATTCGAAATTTATCTCATATTAACCTATTTTTCACCTAAATCCGAATTTAATAATGAAAAATCCATTTTTCGAGCATAAGAAGTCCAAAAATTATGAAACTTTACAGGTTATCTCAAAATAATATATGTGACAACATACCCAAAAATCACTGGAAAATTTGAAGTATAGCTAATTTTAGACCGAAAATGACATTTCTACTCATAAAATCATATTTAAATGCCATTATTGTATAATATGAACAATAAAAATCCGTAAATTAACCAAAATATCCTAAAACATTTTAGGACCAGAAATTTAACATGCATAAATTAATTTCGTGATATCTCATAATAACACAAATTATTCAAGTTTTATATGTTATTCTTATAATTCGGAAAAACTTTTAACCGATTTGCATGCAAACAACCATGGCTCTTGATACCGATTGAAGAAAAGTAGATATATATACTTACATATTCATATATGTTTTAATTTAATTTGTCATAAAATTAGAGAATGATCTTATGCATGCAAACTTTTAAACAAAATAAAGAAGAAACTTTGTTCTTACATTGGAAATTTGGTTAATATGGGCACAAGAGAGATCACCTTTCTCTCTTGTTCTTGAGCTTTCCTTTTGGATGAACAAAGACCCAAGTGTAGGATCTCTCCCAAGAATTTATACCCAAAGCTCACTTCTTAATTAAAATTAATACTATGAATACTAGATAATATTAATTTTGTAGAAAAATGACCCAAAATAATTTGGTTTTTAATCTCCCAAAACCGGTTGAGAGAGGAGAGAAGAGGAAGTATTTTTATCTTTCTAAAATTCTTAATTTTTGATGAATGAATAAGTGTAGTAACAACAACAACATTATGTATTGTTTTATCAAAAATATAAGGCAAAAACCCTTGCCTTTCTTTATTAAGAAAACCGGGTAAGAGGAGGGTAGGGGAGCCAATGCAAGCCTTTGTTTGTCTTCACAATGTAAACTAGGTGTGTATGGCTAGATAATTAGGGTAAATGATTGTGTTCTCCACTAATTAATCAAACACAATATTAGCCTAAACCTCCTCCTTATTTCGGCACCTCCATAAAATGGAACCCATTTTATTTTTGTCAAATTTGTCAATATGTCACATGTCATATGTAACATAAATTTGTTATGTATTTTTAACATATTAAAAATCAACGTATTAATAAAAATACGTCATATACAAAAATCGACTTAGTAATTCATAATTACTTGTACCAAAATATTTTACCAATTTACAAGTCACAATAAATTGTATTTATAATAATTCATTCAATTTCAATTGTTTCTTTAAACAATAATTTCATCTGAGTAATGATACAATTCAATTACTCAGACCGTATCTCATTTAATCAAATTTCAATGAGATACGTAAATTTTACTTCCAAAATCGTCCGTCAATTTTTCAAGTAATTTAATTAACTTGCAACGTTATACGATTAATTAAATGATCAATTAAGAGTGTTGCCCTATAGGTATGACCTAGGGGATCAACTGATCACCACCGTCGCACGACAGTAATGTCAAACTCTAGTCAGCCAATCATTACCGATACATGTTGATCAGTTGACAGTAAAATATTACTTCCCAATTGTATTCTTTATAATGAGACTTAAACATGTGATCATCATGATCAACAGTCGTGATCGCATTATTGTCGGAGGACACATATTCCAACAGAGCCTCCCTCGCAGCCAGGTCACCATCAAGTGCCCTCCACCGAATAACCATCCGCCATAAAGCCTGATGACTAGCGGTCGACACCTACAACTAGAAAAGTCCTTCAATACAATGTAAGGCAAAACATAAATGAGGAAGAGTGTTCAGATTAAGAACTCACCCTCAGAACACTCAACCTCCACTCCATGCCAGCGTCGGTCACCTCAACGACCGCAGGCTCTAGCAGGTGCAGTTGCAGCTCCTCGCCCCCGGCCCGTGAAAGGTGGTCTCTGCCGGGAAAATTGGGGGCTGAGCCCTCATCAACACATCGACCCCCTACAATTTGGGTCCACATCAAAGGTAACAAGTCCTCCTACTCAAAAGAAGCAATGGAAACAAAAGAACAATAGAAAACATACCTCGATGAGGTACCAGGCAAGCCTCGAAAACTGGAAGGTGGCGTATTCGGCCTCTCACAGCAACAACTCCTCAACTCCCTGACCGTGAAGGTGCTCCTCAACCTCGTCGGGCGTCGACTCCTGGAACAACACCCTAGGCGTATCGACCGGTACCACGAAAGTCTCTGTAAAGCACTGACGAGCTAAACGCTCGCCTAGGTACCAGTCCTGCTCGATCGCCATCTCAAGGTACAAACGCTGAGAGCTGCGAGGCCGTAAACACTCCCTGACAGCGGCCGACACCTTAGTGTAGTGCTCCCAAGGCCACCCGACAAACTGCACTTGAAAAAGGCTAATCAACTAACTAGGGGCTTCCTAAGCTACCCAGTCATCCTATCTATATCTGTTTCTACAAAGCAAAAGGAGTAAGGGACAACAACTTACGTCAGCAATTCAAAGGGCGTTCACACGACGCCTACAGTCCTCGTAAGTCGACTTCTTCCAAGCCACCTTTCAGGCCCTCACAGTAAGGTAAGTCGAATGGACACCACCAGTAGTCCCCGGGAGCAGAGGGACGAAGTACGAGTACAACCAAGCCTGTAACAAAACACAGCAAACACAAATCAGTCAATTTTTCAAAAATTGCCAAAATCAAACCACAAATCAAAGCCAAATTCAAATCAAACTCAATAAAAAACTATTAAAACACTCGTACCTCCAAAATGAGGCCGGGACCAACCAAAGCAGGAAAACTACCATCCTCCATCGCCACTGGGCGCACTGCAGCCTGCAAGTACCGGGTGAAACTTGCCAGGGCCGGCGTGACCCAGTCAAACTGACCCAAAGTGTCGAGGTCAGCAAGGAGAAGAAGTACCTTGGTCGACAAGCGCTCACCCTTGTCACAAAAGCATGTGGCACCCAAGAAGTACCATAACCACAACCGCGCTCCTTCGCGTCAACTCTAGCCTCAGCCTCCAGACTCGCCAACGGCGCCAGAGCATAGCATGTCACTCTCCCTCTTAAGTGATCCCTCACATACGAGCTCGCGATCAGGTACGGGGTGATGTCAGAAGGCTCGGGCAAAACACTGCCGATCAAACTCGTAACCGCATGGAAAGACACTCTCTCTGGCATCTCTGAGAACTCAACAAGCGTCTCGCCATAGAGGAGGTCAGATATCATGACAAAATCCTCTAAGGTCACACCGACCTCCCCAAACTCCATTTGGAACGACGACGTCGTGTCCCAGTAACGGTCCAACATAGCGCGGATCAGACAGAAGTTCGACCTAATCGAAGCCCTGTGAATATCCCGCCAAGCAGCCACCAACGGCCCTAAAGCCGACCTCTCTATCAACGCCTTCGTACCCGCTCGGAGAACGTCATAGAAACCCAGACAGGTGGAGAAGCCTGAGAAAGTCCTCATGGTGCCAATCTTCTGAAATAAAAAACAAACAACGTCAGAACACCTATTCAGGTCTGAAATGTCAGAAATGACGAAAGTTCTACCAAATAACACATCTTACCAGGCCCTCGCGCACACGGTATGAGATGTGCCTATCTAGCCGAAGCAACAACTGGCTACCGTCAAAACCCTCGGCCCAAGCAAGAGCCGCCCGCAGGTTCAACCCTCGCGGAGCTGTAACCCGTCTGGCCTCCCAACCCGCGACGTGAGCGTCGTCCTCAACCGTCTCCGCTCTCCGTCTCTTCTGCCCACGAGACTCCACGTGACGAAAATGAGGCATCTCATCAACGCTAACGACGTTTTGCAACTCCCGTCTGGTCGGCCAAGGTGCCCTCCTTCTAACAACCCTCCTCCTCGAGGAACAAGCCTCAGACCCCGTCTGAGCTCTCTCAACGTGAGCAGCCTCAACAACAAGCTCCTCCCGAGCCCCATTGGCTCCCTTAGCACCGACATCCCCAACAACATGGCCCTCACGAACCTGAGCGGCTCTCTCAGCCCTGACAACCTCCTCGATGGGCTCCTCCTCCTCAGAAGCGTCCTCCACTACCGCCTCAGGTGCACTGGCCGGAGTACTAATCGACCGATCCCAAACAGGTCCTCAAAGGTCTCAGCAATGGACCCAACAGGCCCTGAGCACTCATCTGCAATCAAACAACGTCAGCCGAAATTTTGGCATTACGACGGCATAAAATGGACAAATAAAAAAACCTGCAAAACAAAACCAGGGCAATCTCGCCCAAACCCAACCAAACAAAACAATCTACTAAAAACCTGCACAAAAAACGACTCGCCCTTCTTTCTTAAAACAACAACAACAAAAACGACACCTCGAGACCCATACATGGTCCGCCAACAACAATCAATACATTCCCGACATAACGGGGTATTTGCCACGGCTCAAAAAGGTAATTTTACGGCAATTTGAGCGCAAACAGGTCAAAATACGACCACAGCGAGGCAACGTGATTTTACCACATCTCAAAGCGACCTAAACTACCAATGAGGTCCATTACAAAGCAAACTGACTTAATTTAAGCTCAAACAAACGCTTATTTTATCAGACATAAGACCGTCATAAAAGGCAAAAATCCCAATTTTGCCCCCAAATACACAACAAGGGTCCAATATGGCAAATACGGTCTTCCCTAACTACAATGCAACCGAGTGGAGCACACAACTCAAGCAAATAAACTTTACATTGTGAAATGATACGGTTTCCTTGTCTCACTCACGTTTTTAGAGCATAAGGTGCTGGAACGGGGACCAAAATACAAACTAAAAGCACACGTATACTCCTAAACAGGTTTCTAACCTAATAATCATCAATTTCACTCGAAATTGGCTCAATCAAAAACGTCCAATTCTATTTTTGAGGGTATAAAATTTCACCCTAATTCAATCAACAAAAAGACCAACAAATTCAAATGGATTCAAGAGGATTTACATACCTTGAGATGACATGGTGATAATGGCAAGAAAACAAGCGAGAAAGCAAGGTCGACAATGGCGATTTTTCCTGTTTTGTCGCGTGTTTGTGAGGTAGACGAAGTGACGAATGGGGAGCTTCCTATTCTCGCGTCTTTTTACAGAAAAAGGGAAGCTCCCTTCCCTCGCTGGTATGCTCGTGCCTCAATGAGGCGTTCCCTGACTCATTCAGCGAAATTTTGGGCTTTGGCCTAATTTCCCCACACAAACCATCAAATTTCAACAAAGGTAATTAAAACCGTCATTTCAAAAAATAATAGTGAAAATTCAAAATTCGTTATTTCTTCAAATTAGAACAGCGACAATTAAAACCGTCATTCTAAAAAATAGTGAAAATTCAAAATTCACTATTTCTTCCAATTTCAAACGATGACAATGACACTAGCTAAAGTCAAAACCGACATCGAACCAAAAACTGACTTAAAATTCAAATCCCGAATCCAACAACGAGTCAAACCGAGTCAAACAAAAAAAAAACAAAACCATTCAAAAGCTTCTATGTTAAGTTTTCCCGGAATCTTACATATTCAAGTACGAAACATATTCTTCCAAATCCTAGGATAAAACAAATCATGATTACACTTGTGTGAAAGCGACAAGACACCTTGAAGACGTGCGACATGGCTCGCGCCTCTTTCAGCAGCCCAGGTGGTCACGTCGCTCAAAACTCACATAACCACTCATTCTCCTATAAATACCCCTCAAATCCCACCATTTGAGAGTTACGCGAGCGTCCGCCCCTTCACCTCTCCCTTAAAATTCTAGACTCGACTTCCTAAGTCACAATCCGACACATGTTTACGACCTACCGATCGTAAACACAAGCCTTACACATTGTTTGGTACCGTCATCGTGCATTAAACCACTTGACCGACCATCTCGACCACTACACCATCACTAAACTTAACAAAACACTCTTTTTACTAACCAAAATGGTTTTAAACCGAGTTCTGTCGGAGGCGGTATTGGTCCTTTGAACTCGAATATCCCCGATTTGAATCAGCCGGAGGAACTGCCGGATCTTATTGAAGAAAAAGTAGATCTATATACTTACATATTCATATATGTCTTAATTTAATTTGTCATAAAATTAAAGATGGATTTTATGCATGCAAACAAATGAGCAAAATAGAGGAGAAATCCTGTTCTTACATTGTGATTTCGGTTTTAAGGGCACAAGAGAGATCACCTTTCTCTCTTGTTCTTGTGCTTTCCTTTAATGGAAGAACTAAGATCCAAGTGTAGGATCTCTCCCTAAGCTTTATACCCAAGGCTTACTCTTAATACAAATTAATATTATAAGGACTAGTACAATATTAATCTTATAGAAAATGACTCAAAAATATTATAAACACTTAATATTTTCGGTTTATTTGAGAGGAAGATGGAAGCTTTTATCTCTCTAAAATACTTGTTTTAGGTGAGGTGGGATGAATGAATAATACACTAACTAATATGTGTAGTGTATATCAAAATATAAGGCAAAAACTCTTGCCTTTCTTAGTGGAAAAAACGGGTAGGAGGAGGGATTAAGGGGAGCCAATGTTGGGGCTGGTGTCCTTTACAGTTAGTGCAAGGACTTATAAATCTCTAAAAGGATCAAAGGGTATACTTTTGTATCATAATCAGTTGGTCCACGTTTATCAATAACGGTTGGCTTGCTAGATAAGTTTGACGTTATTGTCATACAGATGGCGGTGATCAACTGGTCCCTAAAAGTCACACCTATAGGATACGTTTGAGAGATGTGACGGTATGAAAATACAGTCATGTAGATGCAAAATTTGACTAACCAGTTAGTCCGAGTTATTTGACTAATAATTAGTCAAAATGTGATGTTGAGATATTTTATTTAATACGGATTAAATAATAACGGCTAAGGCGAATTAAGCAATTAATTCGTAAATTAAATATAAGCGATTTATATTTGATTAATGTATATTGAATATAATTATACAATATCGTCTTTGTCGGACATGTATTAATATTTCAACTAATCCGTATTATTAGTTGATGCTTTAATAACCGATAACCGATGACGATTTATAACAAAACCGCGTCATATACATTTTAGCGATTTGCGAACCAGACCATGAGCTAAAACTAAAAGGAAGTGGAAGCCCACTTCCCAAGAGAGCCCATGGCCGGCCAAGTGAGGACAAAAGAGAGGATTTTCTCTCTTTTGAAACCTAATTCATTTTAGACAAAATTCTAGGGTTTTGAGAGATATTTTTCCTCTCAAAATTTAGATCTCACATCTAAAAAGAAAACTCACAAAACTAATCCTCTCAATATTACAAGGCAATTAGAGGATTCATTCTAGCACAAGGGCATTTCTCAGACGATCTTGGGTGCATCATTTAGGAGGAGATCTACTTTGATCACTCATTGCCAATTTGCACTAGGACCGAAGGTTATTTCTTAATCTTTATCATTGTTCATTGTTTTTCGTTTATGACTATAAATCACGTATTAAATTTGCGTTATAATCCTATAATTTAAGGGTTTTATACGGATATTACCCCACAAGTGGTATCAGAGCGAGGCCACGTAAATTTTTCTATGTGTTTTTCATCAAACGAATTTGAATCGATATTTTTTGGCTTGGAAAACCGTGAGGCAGCAGCCATTTGGTCTCGGAAAAATTTTTTTTTGCTGCGTTTTTCTTGTCTTGGGATCCGTGTCATGTTTACACGGTGATGGTTGTCGTTTGTCTTGTTTTCATTTTGATCTTTGCATATTGTTTTGTAATCGATATTCATTGCAATATGTTAAAGATCTATCAAAATGTTTGCATAAAATTTCGTGAGGCAATTTTTTTTTGTCTCGGCTGTTTTTTTTTTTAAATACACGGCCTGTTTTTGTTCATTGGAAATCGTGCCTTGTGTCGATCTCTTGTTTTGTTTTCGATTTGTTCTTTGCGTATTGTTGTTTTAAACGATAATTATAACAATATGCGAAGATCATGTCAATTGTAATTTTGTTTTAATACGGATTATGTTCAATTTACAATTGGTTTTTTTACAAATCGATTTTGTTTGCATTGATGAGGCTCTCGTTTTTTATTGAGCCGTTTAATTTTTTTTTTTTTTGTCTTTTTGATGCTCTCGGCATTTAAGCAAAGAAAGAAAAAAAAAAAAAAAAAATTTTCTGGGTACTGTTCACGCCCAGCAGTAAAAAAAAAAAAAAAAAATTGTTTTGTTTTTTTTTTTCGGCCAATTTTGCATAATACTGACTTATGCACTCGCTTGATAGTGAAACGGTTCACCCACGAACAATTTAGTTACTTTAAAACGATTTAAAGTAACGGATTATCATGAATTAAAAATTAAGTTGATGAAGCGGTTTTGTCACATAATTTTAATTGTCTTTGGTGGTTTGGATAAATTTAACATAATTACGGAATTATGTCACGAATAAATTTAATTTAGTTGATGCATTTTATTTATCGTTATTTTGAATGTTTTGAATGCTTTTATTACGTAGTTATCTATTTTTGCAAACGGTTGTAACTTAGTGTGGCCTTAGTAGAACGTGTTACCGTAATGATGGAACACGGTCTTGGTTGTATTTTGAGATCTCGTATCTCCCTTTTTATTTCTTGTAATTACAGTTTTTGTATTTATAATGTAAATAGGTTTATATTTGTAAGTTTTAAATTGTAATTTTTGAGAAGACCAAAGATGGAGACCGGATGCTCACTCCTGCTACATGGATCAAGATGGAACATCAAGACAAGCTTCTCGGGTCCAACGGTGGATTCCAAAGTTGTTTTATGTTCTTTTTATTAGGATAGGCCACACTAGGAATTTTTATTTACGTATTGCATTCTTTTATTTATTTTTCGTAACGATAATATGCATCATATTCCGCCTAAAAACCAAACCACCTAATTATTGCATGAAAACTGACACATATAGAGGTCACGAGTTAGTTTTCTTTGACATTCTTATGTCACATGATTTTAAGCCATCACCCAAATTAATTCATTCACGCAGACGCTAGTTATTCGTTCACTTAATATGAATTATAATTTAGTTGATGGGATCTTCCTCGTATAAACCAAAATTGATAATAGTCTTTATAGGTCAAACTCCAATGAGTCCCTTCTTCGTCGGTAGGCATAATATGACCCCTTCTACGTCGGGTAAGTTGGAACCGATTGACCTATTTTATCTCAATGCTATGGTCACTCGTACGATCCTGTGATCATGGTGGACTATAGATAGGATTTACGGAAATCTATCGACCATGAGTTCTTACGGAAGAATTAGCTAAACAGTTGGCTTATCAATTTACGGAAATTGAGTCTTGGGATCACTTGTATCATTCTTGAGGGAGATCAATTATGCAAGTGCAATGAGTCTAAAATGATTTTTAAATAGACTTAAATCACCTCGATGAGTTGCTTATTTCGTTTTTGTTTTCCTTTCTTTTTCAGTGTAGAACACGATCATTTAAACTGCTAATAACTAATTGGCTGGCCGTATGGACGACCCAATGCCAAGTGTCACATTGGACCGTGAGTCCTGGCTTCGGATCTTCATGAATCAGATGAATCATTCCACTCGACTGAAGAATGATGGATCAAACTTCGCATGGATCGGGAGGCGGCATTACGGAATCTTTGCGCCATCGCGACGGGAAGCTCAAATATCTGATTGAGCCCATGCCGCCACACCCAGGTCCCACGGCTAGAATTAACAACCTCGCCAAGTATAGCGAGTTCGCCATGGAAGCGGGTGCGATTAAAAACGTACTCATTTTTGCAATGGAACCCAATTTGCAGAAACGCTTCATAGCCCAAGGTGCAAACAAGATTTTCACCACGCTCACTAAGGAATTCTCGAAAGCACCGAGAATCGTGACCTATGAGCATACCACTCGCTTCTTTGATGCGAGACTCCAGAAGGGCCAACCGGTTAGCCCACACATTCTCAGCATGATTGAGAATGTCGAGAAGCTGGAGACGCTTGATTGTAAAATCAGCGAGAACATTGTGATTGACCGCATGCTTCATTCACTCCACGATGGTTTTGCGCTCTTTAGAGCGAATTACTATATGAATGATTTGAAGAAAAGTCCCCATGAACTGCACTCCCTTCTCGTACAGACCGAGAAGGACATGAAGTTCAGTGGGAGCATGAAACAGGATGTTCTCGTTGTGTCAAACAAGGGCAAGGGTAAAGGCAAAGTTCAACCAGGCCTAGCAGTAGGCAAACCGAAGTTCAAGAAGTCGGGTTCAGGTAAGAGTGGGCCTGGTGAGTCGAGCAACTCATCAGGCGCGACAAAGAGCAAGAATGAAAACATGGAATGCCATCATTGCCACAAGACTGGGCATTGGAGGCGTACATGTCCTGTTTATCATGAGGACTTAAAGGCAGGTCGTGTTAAACCTGTTGGTATGTCTTCATCCTCTTCTACTTTTATTCATATGATTGAGATTAACCACGCAAGTTACGGAACTTGGGTACTAGATACTGGTTGTGGTTCTCATCTGTGTAATCATGTGCGGGGGGCTCGAAACATTGAACCCCTCGTAAAGGGTGAGGTGGACCTGCGTGTCGGGAATGGAGCACGAGTGGCTGCCGTCTCGAGGGGAACATACGTGATCCAGCTTCCTAGCGGATTTGAGTTATTTTTATAACTGCTATTATGTACCCAGTCTTTCCAAAAACATTATTTCAGTTTCTGCACTTGACAAACTTGGTTTTTCATTTGTAATAGAGAATAATACTTGCATTTTCTCATTACACGATATAATTTATGGCAAGGCAGTCTCCATGAATGGAATTTATGTTTTAGATCAGACCACCGAAATATTACACGTAATGAATAAAAAGTTAAAGGTTGGTGACAAAGATCAAACATATCTATGGTAATCGCCGTATGGGACACATTAATGAGAAACGCGTAAAAACACTCATTAAAAATGGAGCTATCTCGGCCTTTGATTTTCAATTATTTGGCACGTGTGAATCATGTCTCATCGGCAAGATGACTCGGATTTCCTTCAAAGGTGTTGGAATGCGCGCTGCTGACCTATTAGGACTCATACACACGGATGTATGTGGACCTATGTCAATCACCGCACGAGAAGGCTATAGGTATTTCATCACTTTCACGGACGATTTAAGTAGATATGGCTATGTCTACTTAATGAAGCATAAAAGTGAATCCTTTGAGAAATTCAAAGAATACCAGAATAGGGTACAGAACCTATTGGGTAGAAAGATTAAAACACTACGTTCAGATCGTGGTGGCGAGTATTTTTCTCACGAGTTTGATCAACACCTTAAAGACGTGGGATTGCCTTACGATTAACTCCACCTGGAACACCTCGGTTGAATGGTGTGTCCGAACGGAGAAATCGAACACTACTTGATATGGTTCGATCCATGATGAGTCACACCGTGTTGCTCGAATCATTATGGGGTTATGCTCTTTGTCATTTGCTCTAATACTTAACCGAAGTCCATCTAAAGCTGTTGACAAGACTCCATATGAACTATGGAAGGGAACGGTCCCTAACTTGTCCTTTATACGGGTTTGGGGCTGCGAGGCTTATGTCAAGTGGAGACACGAGGATAAGCTCGGCCCGCGAGCGGTCAAGACATACTTTATAGGTTATCCTAAAGGAACGCTTGGTCATTACATTTATTCGCCAACCGAACAACGTGTTTTTGTTGCGGCCAGTGCGACATTCTTAGAGAAGGAATTTCTCGAGAATGCAAAGAGTGATAGAACCTTCGAACTGTCGGAGATTCTAGAAACAAGTACCGAGCAAATATTGGAGGAACCTATTCCTTCAATCCCGGCTGCGGTTAACATTCCTGAGGAACCTAGGAGGTCGGGTAGAGTCTCTATTCCTCCGGACAGATACATTGGTATGGTCGAGGAACATGACATAGATGACATTCTACTCTTAACGAGTAGTGAACCCGCAACCTATAAAGGTGCCATGACTAGTTCTGACTCAAAGCTATGGCTTGAGGCCATGCAATCCGAGATGGACTCCATGTATGAGAACAACGTATGGGATCTTGTTGACTTACCTGCTAAGGTTCGTCCCCTTCAATGCAAATGGCTTTACAAGATAAAGCATTCTGTGGAAGGTCAACAAGATATCTATAAAGCACGACTAGTTGCTAAAGGTTTCACCCAAGTGCCAGGTTTGCACTACGATGAAATTTTTGCACCCGTAGTCATGTTGCGTTCCATTCGGATTATCTTAGCGATTGCCGCTTTTCATGACTATGAAATTTGGCAGATGGATGTGAAAACCGCCTTCTTAAACGGCTTTTTGGAGGAAGAGTTGTACATGGTACAACCCGAAGGTTTCATCGATCCTGAACATCCTAAGAAAGTATGCAAGCTTAAGCGTTCCATTTATGGACTTAAGCAAGCATCTCGGAGTTGGAATCATTGCTTTGACCAAGTGATTAAAGAAAATGGATTTACTCGATCGGTCGAGGAACCATGTCTTTATATCAAGTCGAGTGGGAGCAAGATTGTCTTCCTAATATTGTATGTCGATGACATACTTCTGATTGGGAATGACATACCTCTCTTAACTTCGGTGAAAGTATGGTTGAAAAACCATTTCCAGATGAAAGATCTGGGTGAGGCACAAAGAATTCTGGGCATCCGTATCTATCGAGATAGATCACGACGGATGTTATCTCTTAGTCAGGAGTCTTACATAGACAAAATCCTAGAGAGATTCAGCTTGACTAACTCCAAGAAGGGTTTTCTTCCTATGGCTCCAGGGGTGCATTTGAGCAAGTCTCAGGCACCAGAGACACCGGAAGAGAAAGAGCGCATGACACGGATTCTTTATGCTTCGGCTATAGGATCAATCATGTATGCCATGATATGCACACGTCCGGACGTGGCATATGCATTGAGTATGACAAGTCGATTCCAACAGCATCCAGGTGAATCACATTGGCTGGCTGTCAAGAACATTCTTAAGTACCTACGGAGGACTAAAGATTGGGCATTGACTTATGGAGGCCCTCAAAAGCTATGCGCAACCGGTTACGCAGATGCTAGCTTCCAAACGGATCGAGATGACTCGAAATCTCAGTCTGGATTCGTTTTTACTCTTAATGGCGCTGCATCATCGGTGGAAGAGTTCCAAACAAACGATTCAGATTCGACGACCGAGTTCGAGTACTATGCCGCGTACGAAGCTACAAAGGAAGCGATATGGATGCGTCAATTCTTACATGGACTATCTGTAGTGCCTAGTTCGAATGACCCGATCACCATCTATTGCGACAATAGTGGTGCCATCTTCCAAGCTAAGGAGCCAAAGTCTAGCAACAAGTCTAGACATGTACAACGGAAAGCTCATCTAATCCGAGATTACGTGGAGCAAAAGGAAGTAGTGATAGAAAAGATTGCTACAGATGATAACATAGCAGATCCTCTCACTAAACCATTACGACAAGATAAGCATGAAGGGCACGTTAATTCCATGGGAATTAAACGTGTTCCTAAGTTGTAGTACTCTTTTTATGGATTAGATTCATTTTTTTTTTGTACTCTATACGACATCATCGTTTTGATATTTATATATTTTGTTTTTCATGTGGAATTGTACGACAATTTTTGAACACCACAAAGTGAACTGAACGAACATTATATTTTTCAGTCCTTAATTGCCCACATGAGCTGATAACTCTGGCAATTATTTTGTGACGTTGGTTGATGGTGGGTTCAACGAGCCATAAGTCAACCGGTTGTGACCAATCACGAGAGGCGAGTTATACGGATATCTCGTAGGACACAATTGTGACATCGACGTGGAGTCCTAAATGTTTTATAACATTCGGTGCCCGGTCGTGGATAGGACTTCCATGGTGATCCTAAGAGTCGATTCTTTTGACTATCGACTGTCTCTTGAGACTAAGGCAGATTTTGGGTGACTTTGGTTTCTTTCTCACGGTCATCCGTAACAGGGGGCCAAGTAGATTTTTTCTGGGTCATTTCATGCTGTGCTTAGATCGGAAGGAGTTCGAGTTGAAGGTGTAGACACCTCGTTTCTGCACCCCTCGCAAACCACCCGGTGATGATTGGGCCGCATGTTTGATTCGCGGAACGATTTGTGACAGTTCGTAAGATTATCGTCAAGTGTTTGCTCAAATATTAATGTCAACCTCTTAGTTGTCATCTACGTCCGGATACGGTCGTTTTGACAGTAATTAGAGTACATTCGGAGTCCGGGTCAAAAACCGTCTCCATTTTCTGATAATTGTTAAATCCCGAGTCAGAATGTTCTGGAATGTTCCGGATATTTCTATTCCATATTTCACCAAATTTTATCTTTTGGCAAATAATATCCCGTAATATTCAACAGATAATCGAATTATTTCCGTCCTACCATAACTCAAACGCGGAAATCTTTCTCAAAGCAGAGGAAACCTCCGGGAATAGACGCAAGCAGCGCTGCGCCTCTTCCAAGAGACGCAGATGATCGCCGCGCCTCTTCCCAGGCCCTTCTTTGCATGATTTACGTATCTTTTTTATATCTTTCCGAGATTCACTTCCAAAGAGTCTCTGAAACCCTATTCCTCCGTGTGATTAGTATAAATAGGAGCCTTCGTTCCTCATATTTCTCACGCGAGTGTCCGCCCTTCTCTTCTCCCTTTGCATTCTAGACTTCGTTCTTACTAATTGGCGCCTACGTGCTTGGACTTCCGACCACGTAAGCTCGGATCTTTCCGGGTACCAGCCTCTCTGTTGCATGACCGACCAATTTGACCAACTACACAGTAATCAATCTTAATTAATAAATTTGTTTCAATCGTTTTCCTCTTACGAGGGCACTCTCTTTGCATTCGCGTCGAGCATTCACTAGTCGATACTTAGTTCATCTCGTTTCGTCAACATGTAAGTCTGAGGGTGTAATAATTCCTCTTTTATTTATTGTATTTTACTTTTCGTATCAATTGTAAGATTCACGTCGAAAATACCGATTAAAACCGATTTCTAAAACCGTGCTTTAAAACCCTTTTTTACGGATTTCCAGTAGACAACCGTCGAGAAAGGACGCAGCAACTGTTGCGCCTCTTCGAAGGAGCGCAGTTCCTGCTGCGCCTCTTCGTGAGGCTGCCACAATTCCTGCTTCCTTTCTTCTTCCTCGTCCTCTGTAATTCGTTGTTCTTATTTGATTTCGATTGTTTGTTCTTTAATTCGTTCACATCATAGCATATAATTCACATGTATATTATAATTCATAATTCATCCACATGTTTAATTCATCGCTAAATCCGACTTAGATCCCAAGTAATTCATATTTGCGGGTTTTCGTCATTATATTCAAACCCGGATTTTAGAGATTCAATTTGTCCATATTGAATCTCTGGAATTCGTCATTGATACATTCTAACCTGTCTTTTATCATATTCATTGTTAATTCGTCGCATTCATCATGTTTAATCTAAATGATTTGTTTAGTTAGTTTGTTAATATCGTTCATCCATGTAATTAATCCGTCTAATTTCCGTCTCATTCATGTTTATTGTTTTTATGACCTTAATCACATGTAATTAACCTGTTAATCACTTTCATCCGAGTAAATACTATTAATCAATCATTAAATTCACCGACGAATACTAACAAATTGCAGTTCCGGCTTCATAGCCAGAACTCACCCTTGGAACAGACGCGGCGTTTTGCGCGCCTCTTCCGAGGGCGCATTCTCGCTGCGCTGTTCAGATGAGTTCGTCCCGAACTCCTTTTCTGCCTTGACTTGGTTTAATTAGCTTACGTATTAATTGACTATTATCCGTAATATCGCTTAATTCCTGTTCGTAATTTATTTAATTTTATCCTTTTATTCTTTTATTTCTTTTTATCAAATTATCCGTTTTAAAGGTATTTTCGACATAAATCGCCTACCCGTTGTAATTAATGTAATTTTCATTATTGCAATTCGTAGTTATTGTATTCCTTTTATTGCTTGTATGTTTCACATGTAAATCAACATTAAATCCTACTTCGACCCAATTGTGTGCTAATTACGTGTCAACCGACTTAGTTAAATATTCACATGCTAGGATTAATCTAATGGATGTTGCATTGCATGCATTATAGCCGACGATATATCGAGTACGAATAACTTCCCTAATCATTAGTAGAGGCCGCTATCGAGGCGGGCGGGATTAGGTGTTCGATCAAAAGAGCTTCCTAATACGTACCCTCACCCCTTACTCCAGATCTCCGTGAGCACCCGTGTTCATTGGCATCCACGAGAGTCATTCTAGACATAGAATGCTAAGGGTAATGATTGCTTAGTGTTCATGTCACTACTTTGTGTCTTGACATGACACGAGGTATTCGAACGGTTCCAATTTCCCATAAAAATTGGTGGCGACTCCATACAAAATGCAAACGCTTGTCCCTCGTTTCTCACCAAGCGCCCCCGTGGGCGGCCCGCTGTCCACAGTTTGGCGACTCCGCTGGGGACATACACTTACGTGTAGCTAGGGTGAAACTTGAACAAGGTTAGGGAATAAGTTTGTACAAGACAATTGTCGGTTTTCATAACTCGGTCTTCCTAGACCGTTTATTCGGCCTTCCTAGGCCCAACCCAACCCATTCGACCAATCGTCCCGTCTAAACGGTCCTAATTCTTATTTGGGCCTAAGGATGGATAGCGATTGACGTCATCCATACCATGATGCTTACTCTTGTTTGTATCAAGGGCCTTCACTACTTGAGGAAATGGACTAGGAATCGGCCTTACTCTTGTTTGGCACGAGCCTCTCCACAGACTTCGGGTTTGATGGTTCGGTGTGGCAACCCACCCTCTTAAACCAAAACCCTTTTAAATGCACTCAGCATCCCGTTATAATGCTTGTATAAATGTGTAAACCTTACGTGATCACCATTTCTAAACAAAACCATGACGAATTTTCAAAAAAATCAAAATCCTCATTTTCAAACAATATTTTCGAAAAAAGTAGGCCTTTAATTAGCGCAAAATCCGGTCAAAACTCTGTCCGTTTGTCAAGTCAAAATTCGGGCCACAAGCCCATTTCAAAACCCCACTTCGAGTCCACTCCTACAACTACACTACAGTTGACTAGGACACACACTTTCAAAGACCTTGTCTTTCTTCAAA
Organism: Silene latifolia; assembly: GCF_048544455.1. Taxonomy (NCBI): domain Eukaryota; kingdom Viridiplantae; phylum Streptophyta; class Magnoliopsida; order Caryophyllales; family Caryophyllaceae; genus Silene; species Silene latifolia. The sequence continues at coordinate 12,603,162 of NC_133534.1, forward strand.
ACTCACTCAACACAAGTGGCTCACACCCACTTCACGAGTCAAAATCTTTCTCTTGTAGCAAGTGTGATAGAATGGTCGATCGTGTTTTGATTCGTCGTCGATCTCTTATCCAGTTTCCAAGATGCCTGGGTCAAGTGATGAAACAAACCTCCAGCAAATTCAAGAAAGTAGTGATCGAATCCTAGCCGCGATAGCCCAAATGCAAATCACTCAAGAACAAACCTATGACCGCCTCGAACTTATCGAAGGCCGTATCTTTGATGTAGAGGGAAGGTTGCCTCCCATTAAAGGTGAAGTACTACAATTTTCTGATGACGAGTCTAAAGATGAGAATCCTACCCAAGGGACAACCGCAGCTGAGAAAAGACTCCAATACCTAGAGGAACAATTGATGTACCTTAAGGGGGATGATATCTATAGGGAGAACAATCGCAAATATGAAGCCGTCAATTCCAAATTACCCACTAACTTCAGCATGACGGATATCCCTAAGTTTAAAGGACATGAGAACCCTTTGAACCACATCCGCGCCTTCAAGGACTACATGTCTATCAAAGGCATCAAACCCGAGATGTTCTTAAGGATCTTTCCTTCATCTCTTGACACCATTCCAAAGCAATGGTTCTACACTTTAGATCACAAAAAGGTCGCTACTTGGGAAGACGCCGCAATCGAATTCTCGAAACAATACGCGGATAATGCCGAGATACAAGTCAACATGCGTACTCTAGAGGTTCTTACCCAAAATGACAAAGAAGGGTTCACCGACTTCCTAAGTAGGTGGAGGAAGACTAGTACTCAACTAGTTGAACGCCCGGATGAGGCCACTCTTGTGGAAAAGTTCGTGGATAATCTCAAGCCCATATATGCCAATCATTTGAGATATCAAAACATCAAGACTTTCAAGGACTTAACCGTACTAGGGACACGAATTGAAGATGACATCCGCAAAGGACTCCTGTCCAAAACGGTAGGTCGAGGATATCAAGGGTCCACAAGTCGTTCATACGGCTCTACTAGCAAGACCGACGAAGTTAACCTTCTCGAGCCATCCAAGAAGACTAGCCCACCAAGGAAGTTCACAAACCTTGGGGATACGTACTCCAACGCTCTAAAAAGACTAATGAAGCAAGGTAAACTCCAACCCATTGGAGCTACTCCCGAACCCGAAAAGAAGTCCAAATTCTGGGATGAAAACTCCTACTGTGAATACCATAGGGGCAAAGGGCACGACACAGAAAAATGCTACAAGTTAAAACACGTGCTTCAAGATATGATCGAAGATGGTCGACTTCCAATTCCACCAGGAGGTAAGCCCAACAACACTCAGAATCCTCTTGGAGTTCTACTGATTACAAGTGACGAATCTACCTTAGATTGCTCACATCTCATCTCTCCCACCGAAAATGAAATTCATGCAATTGAGAAAGAAAGGCTCTACTCTACCATCTCCCCTACCATTTCCGACTTCATCGAATGGGCAAAGAGTGTAGATAGACAAGTGTGGGAATTAGAAAACATGGTAACGACCTTACGCAATCCCAATGTAATGCCTAAAGAACGTGTACCATTGATCTTCTCTCAAAATGCTACTATGCAAGAAGTAGTCGCAGTGGTTGATAAACTAGTCAATCAAATCATACAACTAGAAAGTGAAATCATGAGAATGAAGGAACTAGCTGCAATCAATGGGGTTTGGGCCGATGACGATGAAGACGAATACCTCATTGAAAACTCCTTGGTCAAGGAAATAGTCCAAAATGGTGAAGACCAAGATGTGGATCACCTAACTCGTTCGGGTCGTCCATATCAAAGCACCACTCAAAGCGGTCCAACCAATGTCATCACACCAAATGACAACGAGGATGACCCCACCAATCATTTGCTCAAGCAATTACAGAAAACCAAGGCTGATCTTTCAGTCTGGCAACTAGTGGCAAGCTCATTTCCACATCGCCAAGCTTTACTGCAAGCTTTGGCCAAATTGAATGTAGCACATAACTCCACTCCCGAAGATGTAGTCAACTTGGTCTTCCAAGAATCACCGAGGTTAAGTAATCCTATTACTTTCTCAGATGAAGACTTGCCACCTTTTGGCGCTAGTCATAACCTTGCTCTATACATCACTGTCATTTGTCTAAAGAAGAATGTGCCAATGACTTTGGTAGATGATGGCTCCGCGGTCAACGTCATACCCCTCAAAACGGCATACAAACTAGGCATGAAGGAGTCGGATTGGACTCCCACCAATCAAGGTGTACGCGCATATGACGGTACACGACGAAAAGTGGTTGGACTCGCTAGCCTAACCATAGCCACGGGGCTAATCGAACGAAAAGTTAACTTCCAAATAGTGGACATCGAAGCTTCATTCAATATACTTCTGGGAAGGCCTTGGATTCACGCTTCCAAAGCGGTAACATCCACCCTCCATCAAAAGATCAAGATCCCACTAAATGGCAAAGTTGTGACGATCACTTCGTCACCCATCAAAGCAATAATCGAGAAGCAATCAAACAATCAAGTCCTTGCAGATCCCACATACGAACCTGGGGGCTTCCAAAGTGTGAACGTCATAGAAAGTGAGTTGGCGCCCTTATACTATAATCCCTACTCCAACTTGGTGGTCAACCACATACTCAAATCCCAGGGATACTTCCCTGGAATGCCTTTGAACCCAAACCGGAAGAACACTTTCGCACCATACAAGAAAGGCAACTCGACAAGGATACCACTTGGACTAGGATACAAACCCACAGCTGAAGAAGTTCTCAAAATGTTCGCTCAAGTCCAAAATCGCAAGTACGTCGGAGTCCAAATGAGGTCGTATCTCCCCACTTTAAATGGATACTTCGTTCAAGAAGGAAGTTCAGAACTCTTTCATGGATTTCCCGAACCTTGGCATTATCTTGAGAGGAAGTTAGCCGGAATCGAGATCTTTCATGATTGCAACTTCATTCCTCCCGAAACGGTTCCTACCGTCAAAACCCGTCAAGCACCTTGCTTCGACGAACAAGCTGTTAGCCTCTTGTTTGGAGAGGACCGATTCATTAGGGCCGCGCAGGATGAGATCATTACTATGATACTTCAAGACGATCGCTTCAACCCCACCGCGTTAATCACAGAAATCGACACAAAGCAGCAGAAAGGATGGAGAAAATCTATCAAATGGACCAACAACCAAGGAAGACTCTTCAAGCTCACTACTAGAGAAGGAGAGATGTTCAAAGGAGAACCAGAAGACGACGAGTTCGAGTCGGAGTCGGAGTCGGAGTCAGAGTCGGAGTCTAGAGAAGTCATTAGAGAGTCTACTCCTGTTGTCATCCCCACTCCCTTCGTTTCTCCTAGCTTAGCCTCGAGTAGTCACAGTAGTTCGGGAAATGCCCCAATTACTGTTCCTTTGCCGCCACTGACCATGGATCAGTTGGCTTCTTTGTTTCAACTTTACTCAAATTTTAATATGAATAAATCAGGTTCTGCTTACTCTCTGTGTTCTTTCGAGTGCAATTCTGTTTATGATGATACTGAGGATGACCAAGACCCAGACTCGACCGAAATACCTCCCTACGTAGCCAAAGAAATATTACAGGAAAGGGAAGGGGGACCAGTAATAGAAGACACTGAACCCATCAACGTAGGAACCGAATTAGAGCCCAAAGAACTTAGGATAGGGACTACCTTGAGCTCTACCGAAAGGGCGGATTTCATAAACCTCCTAAATGAATTCAAAACGTTTTCGCTTGGTCCTACAAAGACATGCCAGGGATCGACAGGGATATCGCCGAACATAGAATTCCGATTAAGCCGGGTTTCAAACCTGTGAAACAAAAGCTTCGACGAATGAGGACAGAATGGGCTCTAAAGATTAAAGAAGAAGTGGATAAACAATTCAAAGCCGGGTTCATCAAAATTTCCGAGTACTCTGACTAGGTAGCTAACATAGTACCTGTGCCCAAAAAGAATGGGAGAATCCGTGTTTGTGTTGACTTCAGGGACTTAAACAAAGCAAGTCCAAAAGATGACTTCCCTCTGCCTCACATTGACATATTGGTGGACAATACTGCAGACCACGCATTACTATCCTTCATGGATGGATATGCGGGATATAACCAAATCAAGATGGCCATGGAAGATATGCACAAGACCGCTTTCGTCACCCAATGGGGAACGTATTGCTATACAGTAATGCCATTCGGATTGATCAACGCCGGAGCTACATACCAACGCACCGCGACTACACTCCTACATGACATGATGCACAAAGAAGTCGAGGAATATGTAGATGACATGATCGTCAAATCCAAGGAAAGAGAAGGACACATTGCAAACCTTCGCAAGGCTACGAAAGTACAACATGAGACTCAATCCTCAAAAATGCACATTCGGGGTAACATCCGGAAAACTCCTGGGATATGTCGTCAGCCAACGCGGTATAGAAATAGATCCCTCAAAAATCAAAGCTCTGATCGAAATGCCACAACCTCAAACAGAAAAAGAAGTCAGAGGATTCCTGGGAAAGGTACAATATATAAGTCGATTCATATCGAAACTTACCATGATTTGCGAGCCTATCTTCAAGAAACTCAAGAAAACAGACCACACCATGTGGGATGATGATTGTCAAAAGGCGTTCGACCGAATCAAAGAAATATTGGCTAAACCACCAGTGCTCATGCCGCCACAACGAGATCAACCTCTTGGTTTATATCTCACAGTAACTGAAACGGCCATGGGTGCTATGCTAGCTCAAACCGTAGGAAATGAAGAAAGAGCTATTTACTATCTAAGTAAGAAGTTCTTGGAATATGAGTGCAAATACTCGCAACTCGAAAAGACATGCCTCGCTCTTGTGTGGGCAACGAAGAAGCTACGTCACTACATGCTTAGCTACTCCGTCAAGATATATTCCAAAATGGATCCAGTCAAATACCTCTTCGAGAAACCCGTCCTCAACGGACGTCTAGCAAGGTGGACCCTGATGCTCTCAGAATTCGACCTCAAATATGTGCCACTAAAAGTCATAAAAGGTCGCGCCGTCGCCGAATTCTTCGCAAAAAATCCTATCAACGACGCACAAACCATAGACACTTGGTCATTTCCCGACGAGGATATACTCCAAACAGACGTAGACTCTTGGGATCTGTACTTTGATGGAGCATCAAACTTAAGAGGATTCGGAATAGGAGTGTTGCTCATTTCTCCTGAAGGGGAGCATACACCAATTGCTGTCAAACTCGACTTCGAGGTGACAAACAACGCTGCAGAGTATGAAGCTTGTCTCATAGGACTTCAAGCGGCAGTAAGCTTAGGCATCAAAAACCTCCGAGTACACGGGGATTCATCACTGATCATCAATCAAGTTACAGGATCCTGGAAAATCCGAAGCGAAAGCCTCGCACCCTATCAAGCTAGGGTAGACCAAGTGGCTCAATTCTTCGATCACGTAACCTACTTACACCTGCCTCGAGAGGAAAATCAATTTGCAGACGCTCTTGCGAAACTCGCATCTTTGATAAGTATACCAGATCACATGGTGGAAATGCCTTTGTGTATCGAACGACGGTCAGAGCCGGCTTATGTCCATCAAATCACCAATGAAGAAGAAATCGCACAAAAACCCTGGTTCCAAGCGATCCTGAATTTCAAGCTTAATGGTACCTATCCACCGGATATGGACAAAAGGGGACAACGTGCTATACGCCTACTAGCTTCCCAATACATCCTCATGCAAGGAGAATTATACAAAAGAACACCTCTTGGTGTAATCTTACGTTGCCTTGATCATTCACAGGCACAAAAGGTGATGGAAGAAGTCCACGACGGAGAATGCGGTCCTCACATGAGCGGGCCTATGATGGCAAAGAAAATCACACGTTTAGGGTATTATTGGACCACCATGGAATCTGATTGCATCAAATACGTGAGACATTGCCACAATTGCCAAATCTTCGGGAACATACAACACGTACCTCCTTCGTTGCTATACACGATGACATCTCCTTGGCCATTCTCTGCATGGGGAATTGACATAATCGGAAAGATAACCCCAGCCGGAACAGGAGGTCACTGTTTCATTCTAGTAGCAATCGACTATTTCACCAAGTGGGTAGAATCGGCTTCTTACACCGCTCTTACGGCAAAAAATGTGGCAAAATTCATACAGAGCAACATCATTTGCCGATATGGTTGCCCACATGAGATCATCAGCGATAACGGGTCACACTTCCAAGCTGAAACCGAGCAATTGCTAGCCAAATACAAGATTAAGCACCACCACTCTTCGCCCTATAGACCACAGACTAACGGCGCGGTAGAGGCAGCAAACAAAAACGTTGTCACAATTCTCAAGAAAATGACTGACAACTATAGAGATTGGCCAAGCAAGATACCCTTTGCTTTATGGGGATATCGTACATCAGTTAGGACGCCCACTGGGGCTACTCCTTTCTATTTGACCTACGGCATGGAGGCCGTACAACCAGTCGAGCTAGAAATACCATCCTTGCGTATTCTACTCGAAAGTCAAATCCCTGAGGCCGATTGGAAGAGGGATAGATATGAAGAACTCATCCTCCTGGATGAACGTAGGTTACGCGCCTTACATAACGTCCAAACATATCAAGCACGTATCAAACGAGCTTTCAACAAAAGAGTTAGGCCAAGAAACATCAAAGAAGGAGACTTAGTACTCAAATCGGTTAGAGCTCTTTTACCTATCGACCCAAGGGGAAAATTCAAACCTAATTGGGCCGGACCATACCTAGTCAAATCCATACTTCCAGGCGGTGCGGTTAGAATCACAGACCTAGATGGGAATGAGTTTTCAAACCCCACAAACCTTGACCAACTAAAACGATACTATGCCTAGAATAGGACAAAACGCGCCTCGCGTAAACCCATGTGTCGCTCTTGTGGCACTAAATAAACGGCCCCTGGCCCAGCTGAAATAAGCTAAGTGTCACTACGCTCTTGCATCTTGACAAGACTATCATCCTCATATCGTCAAATAAACTAAATTCGCACCTTGAGAACAAGCAAAAGCTCATGCTTATTTTCTATGTTCATTACAAGCTGTTGCTTCGAACAATTATTCTTTTACATTTACTCGAACTACGCGCAAGGGTTTGATTTCGCTTTTTAAGTGAATACGTAGGCAATCCTTCACCGGATTCAACCCATTATACCTAAAATGTAAATAGAAGGACATTTGCATTGCATTTGAAATTCGACAAGAATAATAAAAGAAAATCACAGCGGTTTCTTAACCTTTCAACCTTTTTTTTTTTTATTATTATTCCATTCATTTTCTAGTAATAATAGTACGTTACATAATAAAAAAATAGAATGGGCTAGGATTCTAAAAATCCCTCCTTTTTATTACAACAATAATAATAATAATCAAATAATAAATAAGGACTCGGGCTATTCTTCCATCTTTCCCTTGCCCTTGTCATTCTTGTCATACTTCTTGTCACGACCTCGAGCCGGGCGCTCTTGCACCACTTCAGACCTAATCACCAACGGTCTTTCTCGAGGCCTGACTCTTCCATTCTTGCCAACCACCATTTCCGCAACAGGAGTAGTCTTTGATTTCTTGGAAGGATGAATGACCAAATCCGACTTCTTCTTCTCCTTCGTCGATGCTTCTCCTTCTCTTTCTCTCCCTCGCGCACCTTGTAGTCAACAGGCTCGCGTTTCCTCAGTCTCTCGCGCTCTTCCGAAGTTGCAGCCTTTCTCCACCTCAGATAGGAATCCGACACCCACAAAGCATTGGCGGAAAAGCTCAAGAACCACATGTTCCTCTGGGCCCATTTAGTAGCCCATTCTCTTCGGCTCTCGGTGGTAAGCGCCACAGCAGTCTGCGGAACGGTATCAAGCCTCGGGATAGTCTGCTTCAGCCCGACTTGCCTCATCAATCTTTCCGGAAAGATGCATACCATAAACTCCAATCCCGGAATGCGCACGGACCTGGTGGGATCCAAAGAAGACACTCCGGTGTGGACTTGAGATGCCACCACGGTACAACCCACCTAATCAGCGGGCCATCATCATTCTTGACTTGTTCTTCCAATAGTCACAAACCCGGGTAAAGTCCACCAGGTACAACCGCGTCCTCATCGCAATCATACGGGAATGATAGGAAAGTGCATGAACTGGGGGCTCGAGCAGTCGGAGCCGTTCCATAAGCCAAACCTACCAAAAGCAGGTATTAGACACCCGCCCAAAAACCAAAAAACCGAAAAAAAAAAAAAAAAAACCGAAAAAAAAAATAAAACCGAAAAAAAAAAACGAAAAAAAAAAAAAAAAAAAAAAAAAAAAAAAAAAAAAAAAGAGGAAAAGGTGTCTTTTACCTGCAAGATGACGGGACTCCCCAAAAGTGGAAGATCGCGGTTGGATTTCCTATTATCCAAACCCAAGATAATCTCCCTAAGCACAAGCAAGTGGGCTCTCGCGACTCCATTTGCTCGATAAGACCCAAAAGACGGGGATCACCTCGCAAATCTTCATCAACGTGTCCATGAAAGACATACACATGCAGCAAACAAAAGCCAAATGCTCTCCTCCTAGCAACATAAGAGACAAGTGGGGTCACTGTTGATGAATCGGTCTACAAAGTCCAAGATTCTCACGCCTTTCGGGGTAACCAAGCGATCCACCTCAAGTCTGGTCAATCCAAGCGGGTCTCCGAATTTGCTCTTATACCCCTTGTGAAGTGGAAGGAATAGCGGGTAAATGCTCGGGGTCCCACCCACCAACAGCAAACAATTTCCTCAGGAAAAGGACAAATATCACCACACAGGAACGCGAAAATATGACAAACGGGTCCCGTAGTCAAGGCAAGCATCCAAGAACGGTTTTACCACCTTAATGAGTTTCAAACTCAATAGAGACCCAAGGTTATGAGCACCCATATCGTGCTTCTCAACATTCGAAAATTCATTAGTCCATTCCTTCAAGCGAGCCTCCAAAGTGTTCATGATGACAAATTTTCTCTTGAAAATTTATTTTGGGAGATTTTTATGAGATTAACGGAGAAAAGACGGAAGAATTATATGATTTAAAGCTTCGTCGACGCTTCTATTTATACTAATTGCTGTTTCCAAAATCCGCCAGGAAAGACAAACTTGGGAACAGGCGCAGCTCCTGCTGCGCCTATTCAAAGCGACGCAGCTCGTGCTGCGCCTCTTCCCCAGGCTCACTCTCTGTGATTTCCGCGTTTGGATCTTTCCTAATTCTATAACGAATAATTTCCTATTCCTACGGGATTTTATTTTTTGGTAAATACGAGCAGTTTACCATGTTTCAAACTTCCTAAATTCGCGGGCACGCATTTCGAGGCGACGTCGACACCTTCGCCATTTTCATCGCACTTAATTCTTCTTTTTTTATTTTAATTCATTTATTTATTCTTAGGAAATAAAATTTCATTTTAATTAAATTTCATAAGTTTCATTTTAATTTCCTTTTTTTAGGAAATAATTCTCTTTTGTTTTCATTTCAACATTTTCATTTCTACACTTGTAGATTTCTTTTTTCTTTTTTTTTTAGGGGGTAACCCTCCCTACCGTCCGGTCATTTCCGACATTTTTTTGCTTTTTTTGTCCTTTTGAGTCTCTTTTTGCGCTAATTAAGACCATATGTGTATAAAATGTATGTTTTGCGTGATTTCCATGTAAATTTCGGCAGCATGACGGCGTAAACCGTTATCTACCAAACCTGTTCAAGAACTAACCTGCAGGTACAAGCAACACAACCCAGCAGCAAAGGCACTCAGGCCATCATATATACAAATGTACAAGCAAACTGGGGGCTTGCACCCCGAACCAAATTCAAAGTCCAAGCAAACTGGGGGCTTGCGCCCCAAACAAGTCCGAAAATGTTCAAAATCAAATGTCCAGATGTACAAGTCTACAAAACTACGCCAAACTATCATTGGGCACCCTCCAACTCAGCAACCCTCGCCATAAGAGCAGCAATCTCGGCATCCCGAAACTGGAGCTCCCTCGACAAGCGAGCCGTCTCCTCCCGAGACTGGGCCAACTCTCGCTCCAGCTCGCGGTCACCCTGTAAACAACAAATTGGCTCATGTCAATCAACTCAAACAAAACTGAAAATCAAAAATCAAAAGAAAGCAAACGAGGTTCGTACCTGACGACCTCGACCACCGACGAGTGCCTCAATGGCGGTAGCTCGTAGCCGGTTGGCGACCCTCCAAAGTGCCACGAACCGAGATGGCGCAACCTGCATTTCGAAAGAAAGTCTCAGTGAGAACAAGTTTAACCGAATGTGTTCTTACACGAAAGGTATATAAGCTGGAGGCTCACCCTCCGAATCAGATGCTGCCAGTCGTCTAGGCCAGCATCCGTCACAGCTACGTCAAAGTCACGCAACTCGGAGATCGTCGTCCTCCCAGTCGCGTCAGTGTACTCAAGAGTCTCGGGGTACACTGGGGGCTCGACGCCCGCCGCCTCGACCTCCTGCAAAGACAAATAGCTCTCATCAACCGATGATCTTTCATCGTAATTCTTGAAATCAAATCAAGGAAAGTAAAGGATACTCACCACTACTGGCCAGTACGCCAACCTCCCGTAAAGGAACGCCGAGTAGTCCTCGCCAGGCAGAAGAAGGTCGTCGCCACTGGCACCAGCCAGGTCCGCCTCCCTCTCGGCCTCAGTAGGCTCCCTGAACATCGTCCTCGGAGGGTCAATAGGAACCGTCAACGCGCCCCGAGAGCACTGACGAGTCAAACGCTCGCCCAGATACCACACATGACCCATCGACGTCCACAACAGCAGTCGGCTCGGGCTCCAAGGTCGAAGGACCTCAGCGACAAAAGGAGGCGCTCCAGCATACTCCGCCCAAGGTCTGGGCACCCACTGCGACAAGATAAGGCAAAGATCATTCCTATGGTCAAGTGAAAGCAAAGGACAAGAATTATGAATACGAGTGGGATACTCACGTTACTCAGCTGAAGGGCGTTCACATCCCGCCGGTAGACATTGTGAGAAGAGCGCTTGCTCTTCGTCCGACACATCACCCAATCCCTCACCACGGGATAGGCCTTCTCCAGCGGCTCTGTCCTCTTCGGCGCGAGACTCGGGAAGTAAGAGTACACCCATGCCTATAAAACAAAATAATCAATGACGATCTTTCGTATTACAACAAAGAAAAGAACTTGCTTTGGTCTAAAGGAAGGTTCATACCTCCAACAGTAGTCCAGGTCCGACAGCGCCAGGAGAAGTCCCCTTCTCCATCAACTCCGGACGAACCATGGCCCTCATGAAGCGGATGAGGACCGCAAAACCAGCAGTGACCCAGTCCCAGCGCCCTAGGGAGCTCAGGTCAGAAAGAAAGGGAAGAAGCTTCGTCGATAGCCTCTCGCCCTTGTCTCCGAGGTAAATCGAAGACAAGAACCACCAAAGCCAAAGACGAGCTCTCTGCTCAGCTGTACAAGGAGGAGGAGCAGTCTCCCTCCCATCGATCGTCACCAACTCCGGGGTCTTCCCCGCAAAGTGATCTCGAACATAGGTACTGGGTACCAAGCCCGACACTGCAACAGCCTTCGGCGACAGGTTCCAACCGATCAATCTCCTCGCCTCGGCCGAATCCGCTCTCATAGCAGTCTCCGGCCACACCATCTCCTCGGTCCCGCACGGCAGACCAGAAATCATGCCGTAGTCCTCCAGAGTGACTCCCACCTCACCAAAAGGAAGGTGAAACGTGGAAGTCGTATCCCAGAATCGATCCAAGAAAGCACGGACCAGGCTAAGGTTGGCCCGCAACTTCCTCTTCACGATATCCCTCCAGACCTGAACCAGAGGACCAAGCGCCCCACGCTCGATCATGGCCCTCTCCTCCGCCGACAGCCGCTCGTAATGCTCCATCGCTGTCATGTAACCCGAGAACGACCTGATGTTCCCGGCCTCCTATAATGATTGGAAACAAAGCTATCTTTAGTTTTGAATGGAAATTTGCAAGAAGTTTGGACAAAAGAATGAAAGAGAATAGGTGATGAGTAGTGAATTCTTATTTACCAAGCTCTTCACCGTCCTGTAGGACAGGTGACCCTCCGCAGCCCACACAAGGTGCCTACTCTCCCAGGTCTCAGCCCACGTAGGAGCTCCCCTCAGCTGACGACCTCCTCGCCTGACGTTGGCCCGTCTCGGAGCCTCCTCCTCCTCCGCCTCCTCGTGAGCCTCGTCTCCAGTAGCCATCACCGCAGCGGTGAAAGCCTGCTCCAAAGCCTCCTCAACCGTAATGGCATCTATCTCCATGGGAGTCCTCCCAGAAGTAGAAGCCTCATCACCTGCACATTAAAGTAAATTTAGGCCGCGTCACGTGACGACAAGCCTTTGTTAAGGAGTTTTTTTTTTGAGCCCTCAAGGCCCTGAAAACTGCCCTTTCTGGCCATCTTTGGCCGTATTCCCGCCAATCCAATCGCTCGTGTGATAAATTGGGTCAAAGTCAAGTCAAGTCCAGGCCTAGTTCCGGGTTCGAGTCGAAAATTCGGCAGCATTTCGTTATAAACGGCGATTATGCCCTAGAAAGGTGCCCTGAAAAAGTTGTCACAAACCAAAATTTCGAGATGACAGGAAGTTTCCCCATCATCCAAGGATCCCAAATATCAAATTTCATCGCCAATGGGCAATCCTAAGGCTATTTTCGAAGCAATTTACGATCTAGCTGTAAAACCGTCTCAAAATTCGTTCAAGGGCTCAAAACTCGATGAAAATTCAAAGCGAATACATGGTTATGTTCCTAACATTGCCTACTATCCATTTCTAGCATCAATTTGGCAAAGCAAATTCATTTGGGGGAAAAGCCCCAAATTTTCGATCAAAGGGTCGAAAACCCTAGAATTTTCGGCTCAAAATTCGACAAATACGGATGATTAATGCAAGATTAAGACACATACCTCGATTAGTCATATTTCAAGCAAGCTTTTGGATCAAACCTCGACGGAAACGGTGAAGATTTGAGAGAGAAACTGAAGGAAATGTGTTTCGAAATAATGAACAAAAACCCTTCTGATTTCGCGTTTTTTACGCGAAAATTGCCAAATTGGGGAAAGGACGCAGCAGGCGCTGCGCCTCTTCCAAGAGACGCAGCTCTTGCTGCGCCTCTTCCTTGTGTTCCCTCCATACGAATTTTCAAAAATTCGTTATGAGTTCGTTATTTGTGGGCCCATCTTTGGTGCGCCTCTTCTTCAACGCTATTATACTCTTTTGGTCCATTTCAACGATTTTCTTTCGTTCTGGCCCGCGTTTTATCCTACGCGACAGTATTTTGCAGTATTGTCCAAATTCATTTTATCCCGCGCAGCAGTATTTTGCAGTATTGCTCAATTCCTTATATCCAGCGCGGTAGTATTTTGCAGTGCTCCTCCCTCAAGATTTTTTTTTCCTATGACGATCAAGATGTTCCTAGTCGTCAATATATTCCCCAGCGAGAGTTCATGACAGCCGATTGCACTTCTCGAGAGACTGAGTTTGTTTGAAAACAGATACAAGCAGATTTTCCAGAAATGATTCAATCCAGACAGAGTCATTTCCCAACAAGAGTTCGCTTGAGACCGACGCAAGCAGATTCAACCTTAAGTTTTTGCCAGAGTTCGCTTGAGACCAAGGCAAGCGGATTCCCCAGCAATTTCTACCGACGTCCTGCTGCTTTCACTATATTTTGTGTTTCCCCGCAGAGTCCGACAGGGTGTCGTTCTCCAGGAGTTCCTATACTCAAACCTTAGCCGCCTTTAAGTTGATCTTATTGTTAGGCCTCCTTCCCGTCAATGCTTTCCTTTAGGGCCCCACACCCTAGCACCAATCCTTATATATCTTTTAGGTCTTACCCTTAGCTCCTACGCTCAACTTTAGCTCTTATGCACCTCCGGAAGCATATCGAGAAAGAAGTCCCAGGTATGGTCTCTTCTTATGGCTGGCGAGCTTCCTCACGTAGTCTAATGGACTTTAAATGACCCTCCCCGATAGTCGACAGACTCTAAAATGTTCCCGACGACAGGTCCTTGGTTCAGACCCCTTGAGCCGCCTCGCGTCGCCATAGTCGTCAGGTTGTAATCTTCGATTGACCTGATGTCTATACTTTGACTTTTGCCTTGTCCAAGCCTCAGTCAAAGTGGGGGCTCTGTAGACACCTCGTTTCTGCACCCCTCGCAAACCACCCGGTGATGATTGGGCCGCATGTTTGATTCGCGGAACGATTTGTGACAGTTCGTAAGATTATCGTCAAGTGTTTGCTCAAATATTAATGTCAACCTCTTAGTTGTCATCTACGTCCGGATACGGTCGTTTTGTGATAATTAGAGTACATTGAGTCGGGTCAAAAACCGTCTCCATTTTCTGATAATTGTTAAATCCCGAGTCAGAATGTTCTGGAATGTTCCGGATATTTCTATTCCATATTTCACCAAATTTTATCTTTTGGCAAATAATATCCCGTAATATTCAAAAGATAATCGAATTATTTCCGTCCTACCATAACTCAAACGCGGAAATCTTTCTTCAGCAGGAGGAAACCTCCTGGGAATAGACGCAAGAAAGCGCCTGCGCCTCTTCCAAGAGACGAGTGATGGCTCGCTGCGCCTCTTCCCAGGCCCTTCTTTGCATGATTTACGTATCTTTTTTATATCTTTCCGAGATTCACTTCCAAAGAGTCTCCGAAACCCTATTCCTCCGTGTGATTATTATAAATAGGAACCTTCGTTCCTCATATTTCTCACGCGAGTGTCCGCCTTTCTCTTCTCCCTTTGCATTCTAGACTTCGTTCTTACTAATTGGCGCCTACGTGCTTGGACTTCCGAGCACGTAAGCTCGGATCTTTCCGGGTACCAGCCTCTCCGTTGCATGACCGACCAATTTGACCAACTACACAATAATCAATCTTAATTAATCAATTTGTTTCAATCGTTTTCCTCTTACGAGGGCACTCTCTTTGCATTCGCGTCGAGCATTCACTAGTCGATACTTAGTTCATCTCGTTTCGTCAACATGTAAGTCTGAGGGTGTAATAATTCCTCTTTTATTTATTGTATTTTACTTTTCGTATCAATTGTAAGATTCACGTCGAAAATACCGATTAAAACCGATTTCTAAAACCGTGCTTTAAAACCCTTTTTGACAGATTTCCAGTAGACAACCGTCGAGAAAGGACGCAGCAACTGTTGCGCCTCTTCGAAAGAGCGCAGTTCCTGCTGCGCCTCTTCGTGAGGCTGCCGCAGTTCCTGCTTCCTTTCTTCTTCCTCGTCCTCTGTAATTCGTTGTTCTTATTTGATTTCGATTGTTTGTTCTTTAATTCGTTCACATCATAGCATATAATTCACATGTATATTATAATTCATAATTCATCCACATGTTTAATTCATCGCTAAATCCGACTTAGATCCCAAGTAATTCATATTTGCGGGTTTTCGTCATTATATTCAAACCCGGATTTTAGAGATTCAATTTGTCCATATTGAATCTCTGGAAATCGTCATTGATACATTCTAACCTGTCTTTTATCATATTCATTGTTAATTCGTCGCATTCATCATGTTTAATCTAAATGATTTGTTTAGTTAGTTTGTTAATATCGTTCATCCATGTAATTAATCCGTCTAATTTCCGTCTCATTCATGTTTATTGTTTTTATGACCTTAATCACATGTAATTAACCTGTTAATCACTTTCATCCGAGTAAATACTATTAATCAATCATTAAATTCACCGACGAATACTAACAAATTGCAGTTCCGGCTTCATAGCCAGAACTCACCCTTGGAACAGACACAGCGTTTGCTGCGCCTCTTCCAGAGGGCGCAGTTCCTGCTGCGCCTGTTCCAGGATGAGTTCTGTCCCTGAACTCCTTTTCTGCCTTGACTTGGTTTAATTAGCTTACGTATTAATTGACTATTATCCGTAATATCGCTTAATTCCTGTTCGTAATTTATTTAATTTTATCCTTTTATTCTTTTATTTCTTTTTATCAAATTATCCGTTTTAAAGGTATTTTCGACATAAATCGCCTACCCGTTGTAATTAATGTAATTTTCATTATTGCAATTCGTAGTTATTGTATTCCTTTTATTGCTTGTATGTTTCACATGTAAATCAACATTAAATCCTACTTCGACCCAATTGTGTGCTAATTACGTGTCAACCGACTTAGTTAAATATTCACATGCTAGGATTAATCTAATGGATGTTGCATTGCATGCATTATAGCCGACGATATATCGAGTACGAATAACTTCCCTAATCATTAGTAGAGGCCGCTATTGAGGCGGGCGGGATTAGGTGTTCGATCAAAAGAGCTTCCTAATACGTACCCTCACCCCTTACTCCAGATCTCCGTGAGCACCCGTGTTCATTGGCATCCACGAGAGTCATTCTAGACATAGAATGCTAAGGGTAACGATTGCTTAGTGTTCATGTCACTACTTTGTGTCTTGACATGACACGAGGTATTCAAACGGTTCCAATTTCCCATAAAAATTGGTGGCGACTCCATACAAAATGCAAACGCTTGTCCCTCGTTTCTCACCAAGCGCCCCCGTGGGCGGGCCGCTGTCCACAGAAGGAAATATTCAGCCTTTATCAGGTACTCGATATTTCTCAGGGCCACTCGAGGAGCTGTAACTGAAATGCATGGCCATGCTCGAATACGAATTCGTTTTATCAGTTAAGTTACTCTCTAGTCCGGGAAACCACTCTAGATACAGATCGATTGTAAAATACGACCTTTGCGGATCCAGATCTGCAAATTGTTTTACATTGAGTGGGAGAAATTTTAAATGAATATGAGAATCGGTTATCGCACATACACTTGTACGGACAAGTGGGAGTTTGTTGGAGCTGTGTCCTCCAGTTAGTGCGGATAACGTCATTGCACACACACTTGTACGGACAAGTGGGAGCTTGTTGGGGCTGGTGTCCTTTACAGTTAGTGCAAGGACTTATAAATCTCTAAAAGGATCAAAGGGTATACTTTTGTATCATAATCAGTTGGTCCACATTTATCAATAACGGTTGGCTTGCTAGATAAGTTTGACGTTATTGTCATACAGATGGCGGTGATCAACTGGTCCCTAAAAGTCACACCTATAGGATACGTTTGAGAGATGTGACGGTATGAAAATACAGTCATGTAGATGCCAAATTTGACTAACCAGTTAGTCCGAGTTATTTGACTAATAATTAGTCAAAATGTGATGTTGAGATATTTTATTTAATACGGATTAAATAATAACGGCTAAGGCGAATTAAGCAATTAATTCGTAAATTAAATATAAGCGATTTATATTTGATTAATGTATATTGAATATAATTATACAATATCGTCTTTGTCGGACATGTATTAATATTTCAACTAATCCGTATTATTAGTTGATGCTTTAATAACCGATAACCGATGACGATTTATAACAAAACCGCGTCATATACATTTTAGCGATTTGCGAACCAGACCATGAGCTAAAACTAAAAGGAAGTGGAAGCCCACTTCCCAAGAGAGCCCATGGCCGGCCAAGTGAGGACAAAAGAGTGGATTTTCTCTCTTTTGAAACCTAATTCATTTTAGACAAAATTCTAGGGTTTTGAGAGACATTTTTCCTCTCAAAATTTAGATCTCACATCTAAAAAGAAAACTCACAAAACTAATCCTCTCAATATTGCAAGGCAATTAGAGGATTCATTCTAGCACAAGGGCATTTCTCAGACGATCTTGGGTGCATCATTTAGGAGGAGATCTACTTTGATCTCTCATTGCCAATTTGCACTAGGACCGAAGGTTATTTCTTAATCTTTATCATTGTTCATTGTTTTTCGTTTATGACTATAAATCACGTATTAAATTTGCGTTATAATCCTATAATTTAAGGGTTTTATACGGATATTACCCCACAGCCAATGCATGCTTGAATTGTTCTTTACAATGAGCATTAGGGTTGCATGACTAGGAATGTAGGTAATCATTGTGTTTTCCATTAACTTAATCAAACACAATAATATTATCCTAATCCTCCTCCTTATTTCGGTATATACAATAAAATGGAACCCATTTTATTTTTGTCAATTTGTTTTATGTCACATGTCATATGTCACATAAATTTGTTATGTATTTTTAACATATTAAAAATCAACGTATTAATAAAAATACGTCATATTCAAAAATCGACTTAGTAATTTCATAATTACTTGTACCAAAATATTTTACCATTTATAAATCACAACAGATTGTATTTATAATAATTCATTCAATTTCAATTGTTTCTTTAAACAATAATTTCATCCGAGTAATGATACGATTCGATTACTCAGACCGTATCTCATTTAATCACATTTTAATGAAATACGTAAATACTACTTCCAAAATCGTCCGTCAATTTTCAAGTAATTTAATTAACTCGTAACATTATACGATTAATTAAATAATCAATTAAGAGTGTTGCCCTATAGGTATGACCAAGAGGATCAACTGATCACCACCGTCGTACGACAGTAATGTCAAACTCTAGTCAGCCAATCATTACCGATATATGTTGACCAGTTGACAGTAAAATACTTCCCAATTGTATTCTTTAAAACGAGACTTAAATATGTGATCATCATGATCAACAGTCGTGATCACATTATTGTCGGAGGACAAATATTCCAACAATCTCCCACTTGTCCTCGACAA
This sequence comes from Silene latifolia, assembly GCF_048544455.1. Classification (NCBI taxonomy): domain Eukaryota; kingdom Viridiplantae; phylum Streptophyta; class Magnoliopsida; order Caryophyllales; family Caryophyllaceae; genus Silene; species Silene latifolia. The sequence goes on from NC_133534.1 coordinate 12,621,834, forward strand.
GTGTGCGTCACCAATTCTCTTGTCCTATTACTATCTCCCACTCAATGCAAGGTGTCTTTCAGGTCGTACTTGCAAGTGATCATATCGAGAGTGGTTTCCTCGATCTGGAGAATAACTGATTGACCGGATTTATCTATCATAGATACCTTCCGAGCGTGGCCACACATTTCCAGTTCATTACTCCTCGAGTGGCCCTGAGATATTGTTATAACCCTGACTAGGGGTGGACAATTCCTATCGCACTCATTCCCTTCGACTAGACATAGCCATCATAACCCAAAATATGCCCATTTGACCCCATTTACGAAGGTCGTAGTAACACAAATCAAAGTTAATCTGAACTGTGCCATCTTAGGTGAATAGTCTTTAGTCAAAAGAATCGACTCAGTTGAATACTATAGCAGCTCTCGCCACGATCAGGCTATATAAATTTGCCATAACTCTATAAGCGGTCATAAGGCCCGACAAAATGTTCCTAACAGTCTGCCTATGTGATCGACTAGTCATCTCACATGACTCTATGGCACTTGAACTTCCCATCAATCGCATCACACTCTAGTCACTTCGAGACGTCACCTCATACAAGTAACTATGGGCAAATACAATGTTAATCTGTGTTCACTTTAACGGGGTTCAATTGTCTCCACAACCCGTTTGGATACAACAATGTACAAGGTATGATAATGACTACCCGAGTTGTAATATGATAATAACTACCCGGGGTTCGACTTGTCATCTCACATGACTCTAATGACTACCTCATACCCGTTTGGATACAACAATGTACAAGGTTGTAATATGATAATGACTACCCGAGTTGTAATATGATAATAACTACACTTGCATTTCCTTCACATTCATGTTCTCTCTTATATCATGAATCTTACCAAGTACACATCAAGGTTTCCAACCTTGGTTTTGGTTCTTTATCTTGAAAGAACTTTCTTATCGATTATCACATAACGAACGAATTTGTGGTGAATGATATAACTTGTACTGATCAAGTACTCCATTCACACACAATGCACTAGGTACATGTCTTGCAGAGTCTTACAACAATTTGTCAAGACGATTGGCCTAGCACTTCTCACAAGTCCTATCATAGTTAGGAAAGATTAGTTTTGAGTAACTTCTTATTCAACTAAGTATCTTTCCACAACTTCTTATTTCTCTTTCTTAGGCTTGAAAGATTTAGGATTCTCATAAATCTTTACATGTGCTCATATTTTCATTAATATGCGCAACCTCTTGACACATATAAGAGTATTCTGACAGACACCGAAATCGCTCATCGGATTCTACTTGAAAATTCATGGCGTTTCTATTGTGGCTTACCAATGAATCATCATGCTCTTATGCATATGATTCATTATTTGGACATGTGCATGATTATTTTAATGGCGGAAACATTAGTTACTAATAATCATGAGATCAACCGTTTATAGGTTCAATGAACGACCATGACTGCTAATGGCAATTCCATTTTCATCTTCATGAATAACCTATGTGAATGTTGATACGATGTGTATCTCTTAATACTAATCCAACATCCCTTGATGTAATTAGATTCATCATAGTCCATTTTCATCCAGCATTGAAAACTCAAATGCTTCTTTATGAAAAAAGGTATTATCTCGTCATTCTTCAATGAGTGATGAGTTGTAAACATTTGAAGGATGAAAGCTCCCACTAAATTTCATGTCTTCACATGATAATTTCCTAACTCCCACTCAATTCCACATATTTCGAAATTGACTTCTCAATCGAAACTTTTCAAGAATTGAAATATAAATTGCATTGCCTAGTTATTAAGATAAAACCATATATGTTCCCATCATATCCCTTCAAAATACCTATTTTGAAGAGGTCTCATCTTAAACCTTACATAAAGAGATTTTAAATCTCTAACACACTCATGTCATAATGATGTGTAGCAATGTCATTTATTAAATATAAGTAATATCTAATGCACATCCTTCAAAATATCCCTTTTGGAAGGAGGTTTAACCATTTCATAATGAGGTTAAGCAATGACATTTGCGTGGTTAAAACTTGGCCATTGAAGATATTGGTATATCAATCTTTGTAACTCGATCATAACTAGCATGTAACTTTGATTCATTTAGGCTCTTAAGTAAATCTCAAGGTTGAAACTATTGGTCAAAATTTATCATATAGAACTTAGTCAAAAACTTGTTAAGACTTTACATTAGTCATTTTTTCTTCCAAAACTTTCTTTTGGTCTCCTCGTGTAGTTATCATAAGAATATGCTCTTATGATTACTTCACTTGGTCTCTTTAGTCATATAGAACTAATTTGAGACCATAGATCTCATCTATTCGGTATACTATGTAAATAGGTATACCTTCATTCAAATCATTCTTTCTTGCGTAGATCTTCATTTACACAAGTACACAATTTTATCTTGCCTTGTGTGTTGTTGTGTCCTCATTTTTCTCCCACTCAGTAGATCTATATATACCAACATACTCATATATGTTTTAATTTAATTTGTCATAAAATTAACAAGTGATCTTATGCATGCAAACTAAAATAAATAAGAAAAGAAATCATATTCTCACCATAATAATTTCGGTCATATTGGGCACCAACAAGATCTCGTTCTTGTTAGTTCTTGAGCTTTCCATTAATGGATGAACATACATGACCTCAAAATAGAAGCCCTCCAATTAGTTGCACCCAAAACTATCCCTTAATCCCACAAACTAATATGTACTAGATATTTATATTGTGGTTTACCTTAAAATTGATTACTAACACTCATATATTACATTAATAATTTTAGTAATCATTATGAAAAATTTCAATCAAAATCTCATGTTTTTGATGAAGGAAAAGATGAACATGAGAGAGAGAGAGTAATGCATAAACTTTTTGCATGTGAATGAATAATAATAAGAGAAAAAACTCTCAATATTGATAGTAGTGAAGAGGGTGGACGGTTTGGGTAGTAGTATAGAGCATCTTACTTTTTCTTTTTGTCTTCACAAGAAAAATAGGTGTGTAAGATGTGTAAGACTAGTTGTAGGTAGACATCATTATGTTTATTTTATCAAATAAAATAAAACAACCAAAACCCACTAACACACCCTCCATTTTCGGTCCATATACATAAAATGGACTACCATTTTATTTTGTCAATTTGTCATTTGTCACACAATATGTTACATGTAGTATGATACATGTCATTAATTAATTTAATGCATATTTATCACATAAATATCATTTTATGAATTAATTAAGTTATACCCAATAAATTGACTAGTGATACTTGATCACATAAATAAAATGGGTCATGTAATTATAATTCACAATATCTTGTAATTATAATTAACCATTCATTCTTATCTCTATTGTGTCTCAAACAATAAACAATTTTAGTAACAAAACATTTTATTACTAAAATAAATCTTATTTAATCCCATTACAATAAGATATTAATATTCTCTCTCACAAATTGAATTGTTCAATTTTAAGGAATTAATTAATCTGTATCGGTATACAATTAATTAACCTTTTCAATTAAGGGAATCGTCCTTTAGGTGTGACCTCAAGGGATCAATTGATCACCACCGTCGCACGACAATAATGTCAAACTCTAGCCAGCCAATCATTACCGATATGTGTGGACGATTGACTATATATATATATATATATATATATATATATATATATATATATATATATATATATATATATATATATATATATATATATATATATATATATATATATATATATATGTATCATCCCTTCCGTATTCTTGTAATGATATTTAAATCATGTGATCGCACTATTGTTGAGGACACATTTCCCAACAATCTCCAACTTGTCCTCGACAAGTGTGCGTCACCAATTCTCTTGTCCTATTACTATCTCCCACTCAATGCAAGGTGTCTTTCGGGTCGTACTTGCAAGTGATCATATCGAGAGTGGTTTCCTCGATCTGGAGAATAACTTATTTGACCGGATTTATCTATCATAGATACCTTCCGAGCGTGGCCACGCATTTCCAGTTCATTACTCCTCGAGTGGCCCTGAGATATTGTTTTAACCCTGACAAGGGGGTGGACAATTCCTATCGCACTTATTCCCTTCGACTAGCCATAGCCATCATAACCCAAAATATGCCCATTTGACCCCATTTACGAAGGTCGTAGTAATACAAATCAAAGTTAATCTGAAACTGTGCCATCTTACGCGAATAGTCTTTAGTCAAAAGAATCGACTCATTAGAATATTATAGTAGCTCTCGCCACGACCAGGCTTTATAAATTTGTCAGAACTCTATAAGCGGTCACTGCCCGACAAAGTGTTCCTAACAGTCTGCCTATGTGATCGACTAGTCATCTCACATGACTTTATGGCACTTGAACTTACCATCAATCACTTCACACTCTAGTCACTTCGAGACGTCACCTCATGTAAGTGACTATGGGCGAATACAATGCAAATCCGTGTTCACTTTAACGGGGTTCAATTGTCTCTACAACCCGTTTGGATGTAACAAAGTATAATAAAAGAGTTTTAAAGTAAAACTCGAACGACAAATGCGATTATCACATATGAATAGTCAATGCCTGATTACTATTTCATGTTCTATAATCTAATTTGATCTTGTATGTAGTTGTTCATTTCAATTCAATTGAAATGACATGTCTCATTATGTTTAGCCTTTGAGAAGGCTTTGGTTAGTAGGTTTTATCAACTTCTTGTACCTTACTCAACCTTACTACATACTCGTTTTCCTTTGTAATGTATACATTTGCATCACAAAACTTTCTGAGTACGTGTCGAGATCCAATCAAGACATAGGTCCTCTAGCCTAAGAATAGCTCCCACTGTTTTCACAGTGTGCGGGACTCATCCTTCTTGCACATCTCATGATTGCAAGTGTACTCAATTTCCGTTGTAAATATCTCTCATTGTTCTTTATTCCCTAGAACGATTCTAGAAAATCTACTTCTTAATTAACATAGCCTTAATGGTATCTTAACCATCTTAATGTGTTTTGATTATGGTTTTGTCGGAAACCATGTGCAATCTCAATTGTCAATTGTCACTTGTGTAACACCCTTACACAAAATTGCATCATAAACACTTTGCTTTACTTCCTTAATGCTTCTGCAAGCACTTAAGGGTAATCCTTATAGCTTACTTGGTAAAGATTACTTAAATTCGATTTTGAAAACAATTCATCATACTCAAAGTATATGAAGTGTTATACATCATTACTCATTTAATTGATCCGGCAGCCGAAGCAAATGAAATCAATCAAATATGTTCAAATTAATTGAACTAGTCATGAATCTTATCAACATAAGACTTCTTATTGATGCTAATATCATGTGGATTTATCTTCATAAATCCGGATATTTAAAGATGTATTATAATACTCCAAAAGTCTTAAATCATTCTCAAGGTTCAATATGTCATCCACATATAAGACTAATTAAAATTTTCGTAACTCCCACTAAACTCCATGTATAAACACAACTTCTCGACTTATCGAGAAAAGTTTTATAACATGATCAAAACATTGATTCCAACTCATTGATGTCCTACTTAAGATTCTCTCTTAAGTTTCACATTATCTTAGGATTGCAAGAATCTACAAAAACTCAAGACATGTATTGAATACATTCCTTCTATTTGAAGAAGTGAGTTTTAGATTCACTCGCTATGTATTTCATAATATTTAAACACAATCCCTAAGAAGTTCCAAATAGACTTAAGCATTTCCACTGGTGCAAAACCCTTTGCAACCAATCAAACCTTGAAATCTGTCTTTATTAGTGCAAAACCCTTTGTCACTAATCAAGCCTTTTGTTTCGGATTTTCATGGCTCTAAGCCTTATAATGAGTTGCGACTTAAACACTCTTATGTAAGTCATTTGTTGATTATTTTCCAGAAGTAATCAACTTGAATCAAACAATTTCTTTTGTAAGTTATAAGCTCTTTACTTTCTTAAAAGTAGCATGAATTCATCATCTTTAACAAGTGACGAATTTAACCTCCTAGGTTTTTAAAGAAACAACATCTTACACAAAACATTCTTTGTGGCTCTTGAATAATTTCGCCCACTCTGTCTTCTAGAAATAAACTTGTATTTTAGAAAGATTGTTTCACGAGCCGCAAACCCGTCGTACTCGTGATAATTGAAAGGGGAAAAATGAGCATTTGTTTCTTTTTAAAACTTACAAACATGGTAACCTACCATTTCATATCTCATATGATTCGTTTTAGTGGAAAAATAATTTAGACAAAAATGATAAAATCCCCAAAAGGATCAAGTAACTCAAAGTAACTTGATTGAAGTCAAACCATATCGAATAGCATTTGAATTCTTATCCTAACCATACATTATCCCATAATGCATGCTAAGAGAGATTAATTTGTGATACTATGTCACATTTCTTTTGGCTTATATCAAAGTCTTCACTTTGATAATCCAATCACGACTAAATCGTGATTCCTTGAACTCTTTGAAATTCTTCAAAGATATCTCTATTTACCTTATTAAATGAACATATTAGCGTCAACTTAAATCGTTGGTAAAAGAAAATGATCAACCTATTTTGGATCGATGATTTACAATCTCAATCTCCTTTTCAACCAAAAGGCACGAGACATCTTGCTTTGAATACAAGATACGCATATACCATTAACAATCTAATGGTTTCAAGAGTACTCGATAACTCTTTGCGTTCATCATTCCAAAATTTAAGGTTTAATCTTGGGTTACCAATTTGAGTCTTGCATCATCTTCATGATATATCGTTCTAGTTTGGTTTAGAATATAATCACCTTGAGAATGGGCTAGCCATACATCAAATCGTGGTGTATAGGGTCACAAAAGTAAAACCTCTTTTGTATCTTTAACAAGTTTATATTCTTATTTAGAGTTTATGCACTTAATAGTCACAACTAAGTACAACTCCAAACCCGAAAACTAGATTTAGTACACAATGACTCTATCTCTCGACTTCATTTGATGCTAGTCGTCATAATATAATCATCTTATGTACCGAACACAATGATGAAAACCTCCACTGGTTTCTAATATTGACGAAGTATTTCTAGCAAGATTTATTTTAATCAAATAAACATTTAAAGAAGAAGATCCCATTAGATGTCCCACAACTAACTTGTTGATTCTTCAATAATTTGGGGTAGTTTCCTTTCTTGTGTCCAACATTTAAGAAAATGGAAACTTTATTGGTCGGGATTGACAGGTTTAGCATCGTTATTCTCAATAACTTTACTTTTAACATTACCTTGTATAAATTCCACTTCTTGAACCTCGTCCCATCTTAACGGTTTAAGAGAATGCTCCCACTCATTTCAATGAGTCTTTGCTTTGATAAGCAAAATTGAATTCGTGAAGATTACTCTTCATTTGTTCGTTTTAGTCTTAAAAACTTTCATTGAAGTGGTTGCGTTATTTTGGTCAATTTTGATTTCCAACAAATCTAGTTACCAAAATTAGAAACAATTCATTGTAAGTAGATGTGTTAGTCAAAAATCAAAAACCTGTTTGATAATAACTTTAATCTATACTCTTTACAAGAGATCCTTAGCAATGGTTCATTTGAGGTTTTAGAAGCAAATTCATATTTGTCTTTAGTTACGATGTTTTAAAAGGAGATTTGTGTCAAAAATCGAAATGATATCGCATATGAATTGTGGTAAAGAAATAGAACAATATGATAACGGAATAATGAAAAATTTAACATTTATCGTTTTATTAATACTTGTAAATAACAAGTAAAGCATTTACATAGTGACCTCTACCCAACTATGATAAATGATTCCAAGACCCAAATTCATATTAACTTAGGCACGGGGTAGCCGATGAAACCTTTATCAATATAACTCGGTGGATTAACCTTTTAATCGATTCTACTTTTAGAACTCTTAGTCGATAAAATTACTCTAATATTTATCTATAGCCCAAAACACATCAACAAGGGCACGGGGTAGCCGATGAAACCCTTATCAATAACTTTTGTTGAGTTCAATCCAAATTTCGAATAAATGTGTCCATTATCCAAACCCACATTAACTTAGGCACGGGGTAGCCGATGAAACCGTCATCAACATGAATTCGGTGGATAGACATTTATCACCCACTTCCCCTACGTAACAAGGTTTGTACCCCGGGGTAGCCGAGTGCACTCCCTCGCGAAATAGGTTTTCATGGTTTCTACTATTTGGTAAGGCTATGTCTCAATTAATTGTTTTAGCGAGAGGTCATGTCAATTTATTATCTATCACATTTTAAGTGAACTAAAGCGGTGAACTACGATAATTCTAATTGACACGGTCGATAAACTCGATGAAGAAGATGCATGTTTTAGTTATGGCGATTTAGCGATGCATGCGACATAAAATAAAATGCAAGCATAAAAAAATAAATAAATCCTAGTATGGCCTTTCCTAAAATAGAAAAAACTATTTAACTATTACATATTCGGAAACCAACACAATTGGTCCCTAGAACTTCGGTTGTGGCACGCATCTCGAGGTAACACCGTCTTTATGTATCGCCATCTTGAAGAAATTCGTCTTTGGGAACTCCGAGATAAATTAAAATTACATAATAAATTACATAATTTCCTATTATACATTTGTAACTAAAATAAAGTAAATCTATTAAATTACAAAACGGTGATACGAGATCACAATAAAATTACAACCGAATCGATATTCCCATACATTTCGGGAAATACCAATTAAAATCTAAGGCCATACTAAGTAAAATTACATAATTCAAAAATTACATAAATTAAAATTATGACAATCATAAAGAAAATGCAGCATTATAATATGTATGAACATGCCCAATTTTATGCTAAATCGCCTTTAATTAGCCAATATCGTATATTACTCGGTTTTTACGGATTTGCGTGATTTCAACATTTTACAATCACAAAAATTACATAAATTCATATTTATGCATAAGTTAATTACCCTAACCTCTTAGACTCAAAATTTAGTCTTCACTAATAATTTGACCATAAATAACTCATATTTATAAAATTGTTCATTAATGGACTAAAAATTACAAAAATAAGCTATAAACTTCAAATAAATCAAAAAATTTCAAATAAATTCAAAATTTGAAATTTAAACTCATGAACATTCTGGAAAAATACCATGACACTCATAATGTTCAAAAACTTAGGTTAAAAATTTCGAAAATTTTTCCGGAAAAACAATGTTGCGGTTTATCGGTTTTAATAAAATAATCATAAAAACATGAGAAAAATTTTATTCATCAACTTTTCAATTTTAGATCTGAAAAAGATAATAAAATGCAACATTAGACGTTTTTCCTTAGTCATAGATTATGTTTTATTAATTTTTCACTAATAATGTCACTATTTATGCTATTTTTCTTCAAAAATCCATAAATCATGCAAATAGACTTCACTATAGCCCATTATTTTACACACATCTTGTAAAATTGCATGTGACAACATATTAAATTTCTACGACCAGATTCGAAATTTAACTCATATTAACCTATTTTTCACCTAAATCCGAATTTAATAATGAAAAATCCATTTTTCGAGCATAACAAGTCCAAAAATTATGAAATTTACAGGTTATCTCAAAATAATATATGTGACAACATATCCAAAAATCACTGGAAAATTCGAAGTATAGCTAATTTTAGACCGAAAATGACATTTTTACTCATAAAATCATATTTAAATGCCATTATTGTATAATATGAACAATAAAAATCCGTAAATTTAACCAAAATATCCTAAAACATTTTAGGACCAGAAATTTTAACATGCATGAATTAATTTCGTGATATATCATAATAACACAAATTTTACAAGTTTTATATGTTATTCTTATAACTCGGAAAAACTTTTAACCGATTTGCATGCAAACAACCATGGCTCTTGATACCGATTGAAGGAAAAGTAGATCTATATACTTACATATTCATATATGTCTTAATTTAATTTGTCATAAAATTAAAGATGGATTTTATGCATGCAAATAAATGAGCAAAATAGAGGAGAAATCATGTTCTTACATTGTGATTTCGGTTTTAAGGGCACAAGAGAGATCTCCTTTCTCTCTTGTTCTTGTGCTTTCCTTTAATGGAAGAACTAAGATCCAAGTGTAGGATCTCTTCCTAAGCTTTATACCCAAGGCTTACTCTTAATACAAATTAATATTATAAGGACTAGTACAATATTAATCTTATAGAAAATGACCCAAAAATATTATAAACACTTAATATTTTCGGTTTATTTGAGAGGAAGATGGAAGCTTTTATCTCTCTAAAATACTTGTTTTAGGTGAGGTGGGATGAATTAATAATACACTAACTAATGTGTGTAGTGTATATCAAAATATAAGGCAAAAACTCTTGCCTTTCTTAGTGGAAAAACCGGGTAGGAGGAGGGATTAAGGGGAGCCAATGCATGCTTGAATTGTTCTTTACAATGAGCATTAGGGTTGCATGGCTAGGAATGTAGGTAATCATTGTGTTTTCCATTAACTTAATCAAACACAATATTATCCTAATCCTCCTCCTTATTTCGGTATATACAATAAAATGGAACCCATTTTATTTTTGTCAATTTGTTTTATGTCACATGTCATATGTCACATAAATTTGTTATGTATTTTTAACATATTAAAAATCAACGTTTTAATAAAAATACGTCATATTCAAAAATCGACTTAGTAATTTCATAATTACTTTTACCAAAATATTTTACCATTTATAAATCACAACAGATTGTATTTATAATAATTCATTCAATTTCAATTGTTTCTTTAAACAATAATTTCATCCGAGTAATGATACGATTCGATTACTCAGACCGTATCTCATTTAATCACATTTTAATGAAATACGTAAATACTACTTCCAAAATCGTCCGTCAATTTTCAAGTATTTAATTAACTCGTAACATTATACGATTAATTAAATAATCAATTAAGAGTGTTGCCCTATAGGTATGACCAAGGGGATCAACTGATCACCACCGTCATACGACAGTAATGTCAAACTCTAGTAAGCCAATCATTACCGATATATGTTGACCAGTTGACAGTAAAATACTTCCCAATTGTATTCTTTAAAACGAGACTTAAACATGTGATCATCATGATCAACAGTCGTGATCGCATTATTGTCGGAGGACACATATTCCAACGCTTTTCCGACCAAACGAGTTGATACACTTACGTCGATTTCTCGCCATAAGCCTAGCATGTAAGTATGAGGGTGTAAAAATCTTCTTTTATCATGTTTTCATATGTTTCATGACTATAACATGCTAAATCATGCATAACACGGTTCAAAACATGGGAAGTATGAGCCAAAACAGGATTTTTGGTTGAGGCAGAGGCTACTTAAGTAGCACACAGGCTCGCGCCTAAAGCAGCCTGCCTCACCCTCAAATCCAAACCGTGTTTGGTCTCTTCATATCCTTTATTTTCATTTCATATTTGTAATCAGTTTTTATCATTTGAAGTATTTTCGAACCATTTTTACAAGTTTTAACCATGAAAGCTTTTTTTTCACCCTTGGTTCTTAATACCATGACGGTTTAATCCGTGTTTCGGTGATAATATTTGGTTAGTTACATTTTAGAAGGTATTTTAAAGCCTTTTATCTCATTTCTTTACATTTTGAAGGGTATTTTAAAGCCTTTCATCATTTCTCTACATTTTCAAAACAAATGTATTAGTCACCAACACAAAGTCATCCTTGGTTCTACATACCATGTCGGATTTTAACTCGAGTACGAGGATGAATATTGACTAATTATATTCAAATGAACTTAAAACAATTATTACATAATCATTTTCAAAACTATTCATGTCAAGTTTACAAAATCGAACTCAACATCGAATATTGTCAAAACAATGACGATTATTCAAGTCTCGTTCTTCAAATCAATACAAAGGCGGCCTAAACGGCCTTTTCAAACCAAAACGGGTTCAAATACCTGTCCTTCAAAACATTTGACAAACTTTTTCACATAACATGTTTTCCATCGTGTGCTGACCCGCGCCTAAACATGCCTTTTCTTTTTCTATTTTCAAACCAGGGGAGACCCATTTGCATCGCCAATAGGCTCGCGCCTCATATGGCTACCTGATGCACGGTCTGTTCCCCTTCCAGCACTTGTCTAGGACGATCCCGACTTCGGTTAACCCGAATACAGGACGGATCATGTTATGTACCATAAACCTAACTCGGTAAATGGATGTTTAATTTCCATCTTGCATGCAAATCAATCATAAACCCAACTCGACATCTTATACTTGATACTTTGATTAAATCAACCGACGTAGAAAGCTCACATGTTAGGTTTAAACTATTGGATGCGCATTCATGCATTTAAACCATTTTATCAACTTTTGAATTCAACCAACCAAGATCGATCAGTAGAGGCCGCTACCGCGGGCGAGATTGGGTGTCTGATTAAAGGGCTTTTCAATACGTACCTTCATCTCTTACTCAGAAACTTTGGATAGTGGACGACTTTATCCAGGGCGTACGAGAGTCATTCTAAAGATAGGATGCTAAAGAAGGACGATTCCTTATCCTTAGTACCTATGTCAAACCTTGCTTTGTGATTCGTTTGACCGAGGTATAAAGTGAATTCAAACGGGTTCCAAGCATCCCACAAATTCTTGGTGGCGACTACGAACATCTCTAATCATTTCGAGACCCTTGTAGAGATGAAACCGACCGATCTAAAATGATCCGGTTAAAGCATTCTTACGCCGCCGAGCGTGGCTTTCAAAAGATCGCTACATGTCCACAGATCGGCTGGGCGTGTAGGTGGCTATATCTACACAAGTCACTATGACAATTCGTAGGAGCTCCAATTAACTCATCCAAGGAGAGGTACGCGTAACAGTACGAAAGTTTTTCATCGATAATTGCTCGCTCAACAATACACCCCTCTGGATGATACCTATTAGATGTGTAATCCTTGTATACTTTCATCAATCGATCGAATGGGTACTGATATCTCAAATACACTGGCCCGAGATACATAACCTCCTGGACTACGTGGACAGTCAAATGAATCATGATAGTGAAAATGAGGGACGAAAATACATTTCAAACTGACAAAGACTGGTGACAAGGATGTCCTGAAAAGTTTTTGCTTCATCGGGACCAAAGACTTTACTATTGATCGATTTGAAGAAATAGCAAAATCTAATTATAGCATTGCGAACCTTTGGAGGTAGAATGGAACGAACGACCACAACTAGTAGCTTTTGCATCAATGTATGACAGTCATGTGACTTTAAACTAGTACGTTGTTAGGTTCATATACCTCTTATTAGACTCTTCTAATAGTGAACTAATTAACTTCTTAATTATTTGTTCTTTAGATCTAGTGCAAGCATAACAAAATAAGGGATTTATAAAGAAAAACAATGTCCCTTACATTATGATATGGTTCGAAATAGGGCACAAATAAGGTCACCTTCCTTATTTGTACTTGAGCTTATTATGTTGGATGATCCTCTAAAATCTCAATGTAGAGATTCTCCTTTGATTGCACCCAAGACTAATCCCTTAAACTAGTATACTAATTAACTAGATTAATACACTAGTACCCTAAAAATTAATTCTAATAATATACTTATTACTACACTAGTAATCCTATATTATGTTTAGAATATATGATGAACAATTTATGAGGATTCTAAACCATTTTAGAGAGTGGTGAGAGTAGTAGAGAGTTTGCATGCAAGAATGAATATGATAGTCTTGTGTGAATAATAAGAGAACAAAACTCTCTTAAAAGAGAGTAGAAAAACCAGTGGAGGCAAGAGGGTAGAGCCAAAAATTGGCATCTTGCTTTTTACTTTTTCTCTTCTCCACACTATAGACATGTAAGCTAGTATGCTTTAGCCATGATGACATCTATTTCATCTAATAAAATAACATCATCCTCACAGCCTACACCATCAAATTTTTCGGTCCATTTAACATAAAATGGACTACCATTTTATTTTGTCAATTTGTCATTTATCACATAATAAGTCACATGTAGTATGTTACATGTTATTAATTAATTTGATGCATATTTATCAAATAAATATCATTTTATAAACTAATTAAATTACATACAACAGTTGACTAGTGATACTTGATCACACAAATAAAATGGGTCATATTATTATAATTCACAACATCTTGTAATTCATACTCATCTCAATTGTTTCACAACAATAAACAATTTTAGTAATACAGTATTTCAATTACTAAAATAAATCTTATTTAATCCCAATACAATAAGATATAAATATTCTCTCTCACAAACGAATTGTTCAATTTTAAGGAATTGATTAACTTGTATCGTCATACAATTAATCTACTTGTCAATTAAGAGAATTGTGCTTTAGGTGTGACCTTAAGGGATCAACTGATCACCACCGCCAAATGACAGTAATGTCTAACTCTAGTTAGCTAACCATTACTGATGAATGTTGATCACTTGACTATATAAATGAATCATCCCTTATGTATTCTTAATATGATATTTACACATGTGATCGCACTATTGTTGAGGACACATACTCCAACAATCTCCCACTTGTCCGAGATAAGTGTGCGTCACCAATTCTCTTGTCCTATTACAATCTCCCACTCAATGCAAGGTGTCTCGCATGTCGTACTTGCATTTGATCATATCTTGAGTGGTTTTCTCGATCTGGAGTGTAACTGTCTGACCAGAATTATCTACCATAGATACTTTCCCAGTGCGGCCACGCATTTCCAGTTCACTTCTCCTCAAGTGGCCTTGAGATTTCAAACAACCCTGACAAGGGGGTGGACAATTCCTATCACACTATTCCCTCTGTTTAGCCACAGTTTATCATAGCCCAAAATATGGCCATTTGACCTCATTTACGACAGTCGTAGATCATAAATATGTTGGAATATGTGTCCTCCGACAATAATGCGATCACGACTGTTGATCATGATGATCACATGTTTAAATCTCATTATAAAGAATACAATTGGGAAGTAATTTTATTCTTGTCATCAATGGTCAACATATATCGGTAATGATTGGTGACTAGAGTTTGACATTCTTGTCGTCGTGCGACGGTGGTGATCAGTTGACCCCCTAGGTCATACCTATAGGGCAACACTCTTAATTGATTATTTAATTAATCGTATAATGTTGCGAGTTAATTAAATTACTTGAAAATTGACGGACGATTGGAAGTAAAATTTACGTATCAAATTGAAATGTGATTAAATGAGATACGGTCTGAGTAATTGAATTATATCATTACTCGGATGAAATAATTGTTTAATGTAACAATTAAATTTGAATGAATTGTTATAAATACAATCGGTTGTAATTTATAAATGGTAAAATATTTTGGCACAAGTAATTATGAAATTACTAAGTCGATTTTTGTATGTGACATATTTTTTTATTAATACGTTGATTTTTAATATGTTAAAAATACATAACAAATTTGTATCACATATGACATGTGACATATTGACAATTGACAAAAATAATATGGAATCCATATTATGTAAAGTCTTAGAAAAATTGGAGGAGCATTAAGCTAATTAATTGTTTTATTTAGTGGTAAACATAATGATTAAAAAGCAAGTCTAGCCATGCAAGCCTATTGTTCATTGTGAAGAACAATTTTTCCATGCATTGGGTCTCCTAAAGCCCTCCTCTTACACGGTTTTGAGAAGAACAAAACCATCATTGGTTTTTCATCCAATTTTACCTAATATTACACTAAAATGTGTTAGTGATATTCATTCTAATTCATCATCCAAAATTAGTATTCCAGAGAGATAAAAAGCTCTCTACTACTCCCTCTATAAACCGAAATATTTAAGAGTTTATAAATATTTTTGGTTCAATTTTCTACTAATTAATATTATACTAGTTCTTGTAATATTAATTTAATTAAGAGAAAGCCTTGGGTATTAAGCTTAGGGAGAGATCCTACACTTGGATCTTTGTTCTTTCATAAGGGAAAGCTCAAGAACAAGGGAGAAAGGTGATCTCTCTTGTGCCCATTAAACCGAAATAACCAATGTAAGGACATGATTTCTCCTCTATTTTATTATTGTTTGCATGCATAAAATCCGTATTTAATTTTATGACAAATTAATTTCGACATATATGAGTATGTTAGTATGTATATGAATCTACATTTCCTTCAATCGGTATCAGAGCCACGGTTGTTTGCATGCAAATCGGTTAAAAGTTTTTCCGAGTTATAAGAATAACAAATAAAACTTGTAAAATTTGTGTTATTATGAGATATCACGAAATTAATCCACGCATGTTAATATTTCTGGTCCTAAAATGTTTTAGGATATTTTGGTAAATTTTTCGGATTTTTATTGTTCATAATTTACAATAATGGCATTTAAATGTGATTTTATGAGTAAAAATGTCATTTTTGGTCTAAAATTAGCTATACTTCGAATTTTCACTTGGTTTTTGGATATGTTGTCACATATATTATTTTGAGATAACCTGTAAATTTTCATATTTTTTGGACTTGTTATGCTCGAAAAATAAATTTCTCATTATTAAATTCGGATTTAAATGAAAAATAGTTTAATATGAGTTAAATTTCGAATCTGGTCATAGAAAATTAATGTATTGTCACATGCAATTTTAAAAGATGTGTGTAAAATAATTGGCTATAAAGAAGTCTTTTTGCATGATTTATGAATTTTTGAAGAAAAATAGCATAAATAGTGACATTATTAGTGGAAAATTAATAAAACATAATCTATGACTTAAGAAAAACGTCTAATGTTGCATTTTATTATATTTTTCAGATCTAAAATTGAAAAGTTAATGAAAATAATTTTTCCATGTTTTTATGATTATTTTATTAAAAATCGATAAACCGCAACATTGTTTTTCCGGAAAATTTTCGAAATTTTTAACCTAAGATTTTGAACATTATGAGTGTCATGGAATTTTTCCAGAATGTTCATGAGTTTAAATTTCAAATTTTGAATTTATTTGAAATTTTGTGATTTATTTGAAGTTTAATAGCTTATTTTTGTAATTTTTGGTCCATTTATTAACAATTTTGTATATATGGGTTAATTATGGTCAAATTATTAGTGAAGACTATATTTTGAGTCCTAAGAGGTTAGGGTAATTAGCTTATGCATAAATATGAATTTATGCATTTTTGTGATTATAAAATGTTGAAATCACGCAAATCCGTAAAAACCGAGTAATATACGATATTGGCTAATTTAAAGGCGATTTAGCATAAAATTGAGCATGTTCATACATAATATAATGCTGCATTTTTATTTATGATTGTCATAATTTTAATTTATGTAATTTTGAATTATGTAATTTTACTTAGTATGGCCTTAGATTTAATTGGTATTTCCCGAAATGTATGGGAATATCGATTCGGTTGTAATTTTATTGTGATCTCGTATCACCGTTTTGTAATTTAATAGATTTATTTTATTTTAGTTACAAATGTATAATAGAAAATTATGTAATTTTATTCATTCCGGAGTCCCCAAAGATGGATTTCTTCAAGAATGGCGATACATAAAGACGGTGTTACCTCGAGATGCGTGCCACAACCGAAGTTCAAGGGACCAATGGAGTTGGTTTCCGAATATGTAATAGTTAAATAGTTTTTCTATTATAGGAAAGGCCATACTAGGATTTATTTATCTTTATGCTTGCATTTTATTTTATGTCACATGCATCGCTAAATCGCCATAACTAAAACATGCATCCTTATTTTATCGGGTTTATCGACCGTGTCAATTAAAATTATCGTAGTTCACCGCTTTAGTTCACTTAAAAAGTGATAGATAATAAATTGACATGACCTCTCGCTAAAACAATTAATTGAGACATAGCCTTACCAAATAGTAGAAACCATGAAAACCTATTTCGCGAGGGAGTGCGCTCGGCCCCACCGGGGTACAAACCTTGTTACGTAGGGGAAGTGGGTGATGAATGTTAATCCACCGAATTCATGTTGATAAGGGATGTATCGGCCACACCGTGCCCAAGTTAATATGGGTTTGGATCATGGACACATTTATTCGAAATTTGGATTGAACTCAACAAAAGTATTTGATAAGGGATGTATCGCCCCACCGTGCCCTTGTCGATGTGTTTTGGGCTATAGATAATTGTTAATGTAATATTATCGACCAAGAGTTCTAAAAGTAGAATCGATTAAACGTTAATCCACCGAGTTATATTGATAAAGGATGTATCGGCCCCACCGTGCCTAAGTCGATATGAATTTGGGTCTTGGAATCATTTATCTAGTTGGGTAGAGGTCACTAGAAAAAATGCATAAAACTTGTTTAAATCATACATTTTTACGAGTATTATTAAAACGACAATTGTTTTACTCCTTATATTTTGTTTTGTAGACCACATCTTTTTCATAACAAATGGCAACACCAACACCAACTCCTAATGCTACACCTCTCGCTAGTTCATCTTGGCTCCGATCCTTTATGGATCGATGTAAACTTGAAAAGAATGGGTCAAATTTCTCCGAATGGGATGCCCAACTCAAATTAGCCGCCGAAGGTGACGACAAGCTTCGTTACCTTACCGAGGCCTCTCCACCCGAACCCTCCACTAGGTCCACCGCGGCCACTAGGGAAGCATATGAGGCTTACCAAAAGGAGTCCGCCGAAATGAAAAATGTCTTAATATTTGCGATGGAGGCGGACCTCAAAAGGAGAGCCTTTAAAATGGGCAATGCTAATGAGATTTACTCCAAACTTGTGACCATGTTCTCACAAACTCCGCGGATCGTCCAATATGAGGCGGCCACGGCATTCTTTGATCTCGACTTCAAAGAGGGCCAAAAGGTTAGCCCTCATGTGCTCAAACTCATGGAGCTTGTCGAGACCTTGAAAATTCAAAAGGTTGAAATCCCCAAAGAACTCATCGTAGATAGGATTCTACACTCCTTGTCCAAAGTCAAGGCATATGTGCAATTCCGGGTGAATTTCAACATGCAAGACAAGAATGTGTCTCTTGAGGAGTTGCACAAGTTACTTGTGCAAGCCGAGAGGGACATGGGGTTAAATGTGAACCCTCCCAAGGATGTGCTTAACATAAGCACTAAAAGTAAGGGGAAGTTCAAGAAGAATTGGAGAAAGGGCAAGAAGCAAGCTCCCACATTCACCAAAGCTAAGTCTTGTGAAACTAGAACCTCAAAAGTCAAGAAGGGTCCTCTTGATAAATGCCATTATTGTAATGGCATGGGACATTGGAAAAGAAATTGTTCCAAATACCTTGGTGATATCAAAGCTGGAAAGATTACTCCAGTAGGTAAATGACTATCCTTCTTTTATGTTTCTAATTCAACTATGGTATTATGATGCAAAGTTGTGATAATGTATCTCCCTTTTTATTGTAAATAGGGCCTCCACCAAGCAAAGACAAGGGAAAGGAAAAGCAAGCATAAGAAACCATCAAGAAGCTAGGGATAGCTTTTAATGGAGCTTTGCTTTTCATTGTCTTACTTTAATTTATGTTTTGAATCTTTAGAACTTTAAGTTTCCGTGTTCGACATGGAAAGGTATTTTGGATAATGGTTTGTATTTTGGATGATGGTGACTTGGTTTGCAACCCAAGTCACCCGTTTTATCATTTATCCTTTTATGTTCTAAAATTCATCTTTAAATGCTTGCACCTTGAAACATAAGATTAGTCACTTAAAGTGATCTAATAGACAAATATAATGACGGGTTTCATTATATGTCCACATGCTTAAGGCTTGTGTATGATCATTTATAAAGTAATTTTGAGTCTATGAACTCTCTTAAAGGAATGTCAACCACCAAGTACACATATGAAATCAATAACTATTAGTCAACCTATGAGGTAGTTCTCCTTATACTTCAACATCATTAATTTGTGTCTCATATGCTATCTTTGAATGTTTAGTGTATTTATTCTAAAGATAGAGTGGGAGAAAAATGAGGACACAACACACAAGGCAAGATTAAAATTGTGTACTTGTGTATATGAAGATCTAAGCAAGAGAGAATGATTTGAATAAAGGTATATCTATTTACATAGTATGCCGAATAGATGAGATCTATGGTCTCAAGTTAGTTCTATATGACTAAAGAGACCAAGTGTAGTAATCATAAGAGTTTATTCTCAAGATAACTACACGAGGAGACCAAAAGAAGGTTTTGGAAGAAAATGACTAATGTAAAGTCTTAACAAGTTTTTGACTAAGAAAGTGTAGTAATCATAAGAGTTTATTCTCAAGATAACTACACGAGGAGGCCAAAAGAAGGTTTTGGAAGTAAATGACTAATGTAAAGTCTTAACAAGTTTTTGACTAAGTTTATGAAATTTTTGACCAATAGTTTCAACCTTGAGATTTACTTAAGAGCCTAAATGAATCAAAGTTACATACTAGTTATGATCGAGTTGCAAAGATTGATATACCGATATCTTCAATGGCCAAGTTTTAACCTTGCAAATGTCATTGCTTAACCTCATTATGAAATGGTTAAACCTCCTTCCAAAAGGGTATTTTCGAAGGACGTGTTCTAGATATTATTTATATTTGAATAATGACATTGCTACACAACATTATGACATGAGTGTGTTGGAGATTTAAAATCTCTTTCCGTAAGGTTAAGATGAGACCACTTCAAAATAGGTATTTTGAAGGGATATGATGGGTACATATATGGCTCTATCTTAATAACTTGGCAATGCAATTTATATTTCAAATAAATTTCGATTGAGAAGTCGATTTCGAAATGTGTAGAATTGAGTGGGAGTGAGGAAATTCTCATGTGAAGACATGAAATTTAGTGGGAGCTATCATCCTTGAATGCATAAAACTCATTACTCATTAAAGAATGACGAGCTAATACCTTCTTTCATAAAGAAGCATTTGAGTTTTCAATTCTGGATGAAAATGGACAATGATGAATCCAATTACATCAAGGGATGTTGGATTAGTATTAAGAGATACGCATCGTATCAACATTCACATAGGTTATTCATGTAGATGAAAATGAAATTACCATTAGCAGTCATGGTCGTTCATTGAATCTATGAACGGTTGATCTCATGATTATTAGTAACTAATGTTTCCGCCATTAGAATGATCATGTACATGTCCAATTATAAATCATATGCATAAGAGCATGATGATTGATTGGTAAGCCATAATAGAAACGTCATGAATTCTCAAGTAGAATCCGATGAGCGATTTCAGTGTTTGACGGAATGCTCTATTGTGTGTCAAGAGGTTGCACATATTATAGAAAATCCGAGCACATATGAGGATTTATGAGAATCCCAATTCTTTCAAGCCCAGAAAGAGAAATGAGAAGTTTTAGAAAGATGCTTGGTTGAATAAGAGGTTATTCAAAAATAATCTTTCCTAATTAAGCTAGGACTTGTGAGAAGTGCTAAGCTGTAAATCTTGGCAATTGTTACAAGATTCTACAAAACATATACCTAGTGCATTGTGTGTGGATGGAGTACTTGATCAGTACAAGTTAAATCATTCATCACAAATTCGTTCGCTATGTGATAGTCGATAAGAAAGTTCTTTCAAGATTAAAGAACCGAAACCAAGGTCGGGAACCTTGATGTGTACTTAGTAAGATTCATGCTATGAGAGAGAACATGAATGTGAAGGAAATTGCAAGTGTAAGAAGTTGGAACAAATGGACACATGGGATGTTAAACTTCTATTGCAATCAATAAGTGTTTACACTTATGATATACATCACAAGGTTGTAATATGATATTGACTACCCGAGTTTGATGTCGACATTTGTCGTTTGAGTTATTATTAACTCACCTTGTACATTGTTATATCTAAACGGGTTGTAGAGACAATTGAACCCCGTTAAAGTGAACATGGATTAACATTGTATTTGCCCATAGTTACTTATATGAGGTGACGTCTCGAAGTGACTAGAGTGTGATGCGATTGATGGCAAGTTCAAGTGCCATAGAGTCATGTGAAATGACTAGTCGATCACATAGGCGGATGTTAGGAACATTTTATCGGCCTAATGACCGCTTATAGAGTTCGGCAAATTTATATAGCCTGGTCGTGGCGAGAGCTACTATAGTATTCAAATGAGTCGATTCTTTTGACTAAAGACTATTCTCCTAAGATGGCACGGTTTCAGATTAACTTTGATTTGTGTTACTACGACCTTCGTAAATGGGGTCAAATGGGCATATTTTGGGTTATGATGGTGTGGCTAGTCGAAGGGAATGAGTGCGATAGGAATTGTCCACCCCTAGTCGGGGTTATAACAATATCTCGGGGCCACTCGAGGAGTAATGAACTGGAAATGCGTGGCCACGCTCGGAAAGTATCTATGATAGATAAGTCCGGTCAATCAGTTATTCTCCAGATCGAGGAAACCACTCTCGATATGATCACTTGCAAGTACGACCTGAAAGACACCTTGCATTGAGTGGGAGATAGTAATAGGACAAGAGAATTGGTGACGCACACTTGTCGAGGACAAGTGGGAGATTGTTGGAATATGTGTCCTCCGACAATAATGCGATCACGATTGTTGATCATGATGATCACATGTTTAAATCTCATTATAAAGAATACAATTGGGAAGTAATTTTGTTTCTTGTCAATGGTCAACATATATCGGTAATGATTGGTGACTAGAGTTTGACATTACTGTCGTGCGACGGTGGTGATCAGATTGACCCCCTAGGTCATACCTATAGGGCAACACTCTTAATTGATTATTTAATTAATCGTATAATGTTGCGAGTTAATTAAATTACTTGAAAATTGACGGACGATTTTGGAAGTAAAATTTACGTATCAAATTGAAATGTGATTAAATGAGATACGGTCTGAGTAATTGAATTATATCATTACTCGGATGAAATAATTGTTTAATGTAACAATTAAATTTGAATGAATTGTTATAAATACAATCGGTTGTAATTTATAAATGGTAAAATATTTTGGCACAAGTAATTATGAAATTACTAAGGCGATTTTTGTATGTGACGAAATTTTTTATTAATACGTTGATTTTTAATATGTTAAAAATACATAACAAATTTGTATCACATATGACATGTGACATATTGACAATTGACAAAAATAATATGGAATCCATATTATGTAAAGTGCTTAGAAAAAATTGGAGGAGCATTAAGCTAATTAATTGTTTTATTTAGTGGTAAACATAATGATTAAAAAGCAAGTCTAGCCATGCAAGCCTATTGTTCATTGTGAAGAATAATTTTTCCATGCATTGGGTCTTCTAAAGCCCTCCTCTTACACGGTTTTGAGAAGAACAAAACCATCATTGGTTTTTCATCCAATTTTACCTAATATTACACTAAAATGTGTTAGTGATATTCATTCTAATTCATCATCCAAAATTAGTATTCTAGAGAGATAAAAAGCTCTCTACTACTCCCTCTATAAACCGAAATATTTAAGAGTTTATAAATATTTTTGGTTCAATTTTCTACTAATTAATATTATACTAGTTCTTGTAATATTAATTTAATTAAGAGAAAGCCTTGGGTATTAATCTTAGGGAGAGATCCTACACTTGGATCTTTGTTCTTCCATAAGGGAAAGCTCAAGAACAAGGGAGAAAGGTGATCTCTCTTGTGCCCATTAAACCGAAATAACCAATGTAAGGACATGATTTCTCCTCTATTTTATTATTGTTTGCATGCATAAAATCCGTATTTAATTTTATGACAAATTAATTTCGACATATATGAGTATGTTAGTATGTATATAAATCTACATTTCCTTCAAAATATAAGCTAATCAGAAATTTGTGCAAACTTGGGCGAATAGTCTCTAGTCAAAAGAATTGACTCATAAGAATACTATAGCAGCTTGCCACGACCAGGCTTTATGAATTACCAGAACTCTATAAGCGGTCACTGCCAGGCAGAGTGTCGCATACAGTCTGCCTATGTGATCGACTAGTCATCCCATATGACTCTATGGCACTTGAACTTGCCATCAATTGCATCACACTATAGTAACTTCGAGACGTCACCTCATACAAGTAACTAGGGGCAAATACTATGTCAATCCAGTTCACTTTAATGGGATTCAATTTGTCTCAACAACCCATTTGGATACAACAGAGTAATAATAAAGGCGAGTTTATTCAAAGAAACTCAAACGACAAATGCGATTATCATATATAAAATAAAAAAAAAGTTTTTCATTTCATATCTTATAATCTAATACAAACTTGGCATACGCTTTAGACCTATGGAAACAAAATGTTGGTCATGCTTAACCTGCGATAAAGGTTTGGTTAAAGGATCAACTATGTTGTCATTTGTCCCAACCTTACAAATAGCTAGTTCTTTTCTTTCAATGAAATCCCTAATTACATAAAATTTTCTAAGTACGTGTCTAGACTTGTTGCTAGAATTAGGCTTTTTATCTTGAAAGATTGCACTATTATTGTCACAGAATATCGTGATAGGATCTTTGGCGGTGGGAACTACCCTTAGCCCCTCCATAAATTGCCTAATCTACACGGCTTCCTTAGCAGCTTCTGACGCTGCAACGTACTCAGCCTCCATAGTAGAATCTGCAATCACAGCTTCGTTGAAGCTTCTCCAGCTTACAACACCACCATTGAGCATATATACAAATCCAGCTTGGGATTTCAAGTAATCTTTATCTGTTTGAAAACTCGAGTATGTGTAACCCTTAACACATAGCTCAGAGTCTCCTCCAAACACTAAGATAGAATTCTTAGTCCTTCGCAAGTACTTGAGGATATTCTTAACGGCTATCCAATGACTCTCACTTGGATTATCTTGATATCTACTAGTCATGCTTAAAGCATATGAGACATCTGGACGAGTGCATATCATGACATACATAATTGATCCAATGGCGGAAGCATAGGGAATCAACTTCATGCGTTCAATGTCTCCGGGTTCAGATGGAGATTGAGACTTGCTCAAAATTATCCCGCTACCCATAGGAATCAAGCCTCTCTTAGACTGATCCATTTTGAACCATCGAAGAATCTTGTCAATATAAGATTCTTGACTCAATGCCAATATCCTTTTGGATCTATCTCTATAGATCCGGATACGTAATATGCGTTGTGCTTCTCCTAAATCCTTCATTTAGAAATGATTTCCCAAACATTCCTTGACGGAGGATAACATTGGAATATCATTTCCAATAAGTAGTATGTCATCCACATACAATATTAGGAACAAAACATTGCTCCCACTGAACTTCATGTATAAACATGGTTCCTCAACACTTCGAGTAAAACCATTCTCTTTTATAACATGATTAAATCGATGGTTCCAGATTCTTGATGCTTGCTTAAGACCATAAATGGCTCTCTTAAACTTGCATACTTTGTTAGGATATTTAGGATCTACAAAACCTTCAGGTTGTATCATGTACACCTCCTCTTCTAAATGCCCATTTAGAAAGGCGGTCTTTACATCCATTTGCCATATTTCATAGTCATGAAAAGCGGCGATCGTAAATAGTAACCGAATGGATCTTAGCATGGCTATAGGGGGAAAAGTTTCATCATAGTGAAGAGCATGAACTTGGGTAAAACCTTTTGCCACTAACCTAGCCTTATAGACATCATCATGTCCTTTTATGTCATTCTTTACCTTGAATATCCATTTGCATTGAAGATGTCTCACTCCTTCAGGAAAATCCACCAAGTTCGAAACTTGATTTCATGCATAGAACTCAATTCGGATTCCATGGCTTCAAGCCATAAAGCTGAATTAGGACTAGAGATTGCAGCTTTGTAGGTTGTGGATTCGTCACTTTCCAGAAGCAACACTTCAAGACTCCCATCCTCTTGGATAAGTCCAACGTATCTATCAGGATGGCGAATTACTCGACCCGACCTCCTTAATTGAGGAATAATAACCGAATTAGACGACGAAGGAACGTCTTCATGTGCCTCTTCATCGGTTTCTGTATCTTGAACTTCATCAAGTTCAAAATTTCTCCCACTCTTTCTCTTAGAAATAAACTCACTTTCTAAGAAGACAGCCTCAGTAGACACAAACACTTGGTTTTCATGAGGTTTGTAGAAGTAATAGCCTCGGGAGGTATTAGGGTAACTTACAAAGATGCATTTTTCTGATCGTGGGGCTAGCTTATTGTCAGTCTTTACCCTGACGTATGCATCATGTTCCCAAATCTTCATATAGGATATATTAGGAACCCTTCCTTTCCCCATCTCATATGGAGTCTTTTCGGTTGCTTTTGATGGACTATTATTTAGTGATTTAATTGCAGTTCGGATTGCAAATCCCCAAAACGAGTCGGGTAACTCAGTTTGACTCATCATAGTTCGAACCATATCTAGTAGGGTTCGATTTATCCTCTCGGCAACACCATTAGGTTGTGGTGTTTCGGGTGGAGTGAGTTGTGACACAATGTCACAATTTTTCAAGTGTGAATCAAATTCATTACTAAGATATTCTCAACCATGATCCGATCGTAGTGCTTTTATCCTTTTGTTCAATTGGTTTTCTACTTCATTTTAAAATTCTCTAAATTTCTCAAAAGCTTCACTCTTGTACTTCATTAAGTAGATATACCCATATCTACTTAAATCATCGGTGAAGGTAATGAAGTAGTCATAATTTCCCCTAGCGGTGACAGTCATTGGTCCACACACATCGGTATGTATAAGGCCCAATAGTTCACTAGCTCTAGTCCCTTTACCACTAAAAGGATTACGAGTCATTTTGCCTAGGAGACAAGATTCGCATATACGATAGGATTGAAAATCAAATGGTTTTATAACATTAGTTGAAACTAATCGTTTAATGCGATTCACATTAATATGACCTAATCGACAATGCCAAATGTATGATTCATTTGGATCACTTGATTTGAGTCTTCTGGATTGTATGTTATCGATGTCATTCTTTGGATTTGAAGTCTTTAGAACATAAATGCCATTTATAGAAGAGTCTCGGCCTATGACCAAGTTATTTCTAGAAATAATACAACAATTGTTTTTAATGGCAAAATTAAAGCCCTATATGTCTAACATAGCAACTGAAATAATGTTCTTAGAAAGAGAAGGTACATAAAAACAATTATGCAAATACAAATCAAATACATTTGCTAGAACAAGAACATATGTACCCTTGGATGTGGCCGCTACCCTAGCTCCATTCCCAAGTCGGAGATCAACATCACCCTTCTCAGTTTTTCCATGTTTCTTAGCCCCTATAAATGATTACAAAGGTGAGAACCGCAACGGGGTCTAATACCCATGTTGTGGTGGAAGTGAAATTTACATCAATAACATAAATTTCAGAAGGAATTTTACCAAGTGTAATAACAAGTCCATCCCTAATATTTCCCAAATATATGGGGCAATTCCTCATCCAATGTCCCATGCCATGACAATAATGGCATTCATCATCAACTTTGGCTCCTCTGGTAGTCCCATTAGCCATCTTGTTTCCATTGTTGAATTTTTTACCTTTCTTTCCCTTTCTTTTGAACCATTTCCCTTTAGTTGCAAGAACTTTCTTGTTAGGACTCCCACTAGTTTTGGCATCCCTCTCTTCCAAAGATAAGGATCCCATAGACTTAGTGACATGGTCTACCCGAGACACATTCACAAAAGACCTAGTTATAGGAGGGGGTATGGAGGAAGTAATGAAATTAAGGTTTCCATCGGAACCGATCCCAAAATGAAGTTCTCTAGTAGTATCGAGATTGTTGTTTGAGCAAATTTCGTCAAATAAGTTATGACATGACCCAATGATAATTGATGTTGTTGCATGTGTAGGATCCATTGCGATATATATGAACTAAAAATATGGAGGTAAAGGAAATATTAACATTTGTCATTTTAATCAAACTTGTAAATACTTTAAGCAAGTTTGAACATTTATATAGTGTAATACTACGGTTTTATGAGACTCTGGGTACTCTATTGAGTGGACCTTACTCTGTTGAGTGAGGGTGTTTTGGATTTTAAAAATAGTTTCTGTCTGTAGGGTACTCGATCGAGTAGCCTTGGTACTCGATCGAGTAGGGGGCACTCGATCGAGTATGTTGGGCACTCGATCGAGTGGCTCGGGTTACGGGTAATATTTTGTCGGGTTTTGTTAATAATGCGAATTAATATATAAACCTTTCCGTCACTATCATAATACACTTTTATCAAACCTAATCACTTCAAAAGAGATTTCAAACTACGTTCTTCGCATCGTTCGCATTATTGACAAATCCCGGAGCTTGAGAGGTCGGAATCTATCGTTCTTTACATCCTTGTGATCCTTGCATCGAGGGTAAGATCTACGTACCGATTTTATAGTATTTTATTAAGGTTGTTTAAACCCTAATTTGGGGATTTGGGGGTTTTGTTGGTTTTTATGATTGTTAGTAATTATGTGATCATATGTTAGGAGGAGAATTCGTAGAGGAGGCGTTTTGATAACAGCTGTTGAAATCGTCTGATTGTTTTGCATTCCAGGTAGGGTTTCCTTACTCACTATTATTCACATATGTGTTGGTTGTGATCTATGTATGTTGAGTATTATCATACGAGTATTGTGACGGTTGTTGGAATTATTTACTGTTAGTAGTTATGATTGATTGTATCTGTCCGTGGTATTTGGGTTGCGTCCCTGGCTGAGTGGGGTCACTTGCGGGAGTGGCTTCACGCCCATTATTCGCCTTCTGTGGAACCCGCCACAGAATGGATGTGCACATTAATGGATTTGGGTTATTCGCTCTATTGTATGAGCGGGGCTTAGGTGGGAACGGCTGCGGTCCCCTACTGGCGGAGTGGAGTAACCTGTTGCGATTAGTACTCTGGCAGGACTACACACATTAGTGTGTAGTCGGTGATGAGGAGTTTATTGTGTAGTTTGGGTTATGTGACGGTTGAGATATGTTGGTTTCTGTCTTATAGTAGTTGTATTTGTATGATTGTGTGAATAGTACTGACCTTATTTTATTGTTTTAAAAACTGTGGTGATCCATTCGGGGATGGTGAGAAGTTGTTGAGCAGGTATGAGTTGAGACATATGGGCTAGCTGGGATGTGACACCTTCAGATGATAGAGTCTTCCCCTGTAGCTTGAGTAGTTTATCAGAATTTTGTTTAGTTGTTTAGACAGTTGGCTTATGAGCATGTAAACCGTTTTGGCAGTTTGGTTTTTGGATTGTATTCACTTTAAACTTATACTATTTAAACATTGTTTCTTTATTGTCTTTTGATTATCATTGCCTCGGGAAACCGAGATGGTAACAGCTTTATACCTGAGTGGTCCTGGTAAGGCACTTGGGAGTATGGGGGTGTTACAAAATGGTATCAGAGCGACGATCCTAAAACCTGTAACTAATGAATCTAATGAACATAGGGAGTCCATTAAAATGAACCCGGGGTAAAAGTTGTAGGAGCTAATGCAAAGGCTTGGGAGACGTCCTAAATTTGCGAACTCGCCTTACAATTTTGAACCAGTCACATGGGGGGGGGGGGTATGTGTCGGAGTCATGTGTGTTATCTTTGGTTTGTGTGTGTACGTATGATATATGTTGAGAATCATCGGATTTTGGAAATGGAGGATTGGGTGTGTGGTTAAAAGTTGAAGAGGTGTGTTTTATATGTGGAATTAAATGAAAGGCATGTTAGCTGTTTATAATGTGGCACTTGATAACATGAAGTAGATTAATTTTGTTGATTGTATGAGGAGTTGCGTAGATTTGCATGTGTAGTTGTTGTTATAATGTTACGATAATAATGAATGCGTAGTACGTTGGGGTATGTGAGATAACATGCGGCTAGTATTCACGAGTCTGTATGACTCGATCGAGTGGGGGGCACTCAATCGAGTGGGCGAGGTACTCGACCGAGTGGATCTGACTCGATCAAGTGAGTATTTGACGTTTTCATGATCAGAACCGTGTTTTTGGGTACTCGATCGAGTACATAGGGGCACTCGATCGAGTAGATGGCACTCGATCGAGTGGCTTGTCAGATCGATCGAGTAGGTTAGAGATCATAAGGTCTGTTTGGGGTCTGGAGTCGGGGTACTCGATCGAGTACGTGGGGCACTCGATCGAGTAGCCTCCACTCGATCGAGTAGGTTTGGGCACTCGATCGAGTGGTTTCCAGGCAGGTTGCTTTCGTGTTTTGAGTTATAGTACGTATGTTTATATCTACCTTTTCTTATATAGTTTCAAGATGCCGCCAAATAAAACCGCTTTATATGCGAGAGCTGAGAGCATAAACGTGGATGACATAGTTAAGATGTTCGAGCATCAAGATGCTCTTACGAAGGCCCTTAAGAGAGTGGGGAAGGATAAGGAGGTTGATCATTCTACGATCAGCCTGTACATAGAAAGGTTTAACCCCAAAAGAGTATAAGGGGACCGGGGAGCCAATTCTTCTTGACAATTGGCATAGGGAGATGGAGAACATTCTGGACTTAGTGCATTGTCCGGATGAGATGAGGGTAGAACAAGCTGCGTTCTACTTGAGGTAGGTAGCAGGAGAGTGGTGGGACAAGGTGAAAGTGAGTGCTAGAGAGATGTATGAGAAGCAGGGGTTGCCTGCTATTCCTTGGGAAGAGTTTAGGAAAGCTATGAAGAGGGAGTTCGTGCCGAAACATGTGAGGAGTAAGCTGAGGGAGGAGTTTGATGGGTTCAAGATGACCTCTGAGATGTCTGTGGCTGAGTACTATAAGCAGTTTAATGAGAAGTCTAGATATGCTGAGGATATGGGACTGAGTGAGGAGAACCTAGCTTTGAGGTTCAAGAAGGGGTTGACCCCCAAGATAATGGATAAGTTACCCGTGGGAGTCCTTAATGATGTTAAGAAAGCTTATGAGAGGGCTGGGAGAGCTGAGAGGTTGTTAGAGATGGCTCGAGAGAGAAGTGCTGAAAAAAGAAAGGCTGAGAGCGAGGGTGGTGGCCAATCTAACTACAAGAAAGGCAGCCACAACCAGGCTAGAGCGTATTCTTCTGGTTCAGGGTTTAGTGCTGGGGCTTCATACGGGCGTGGCCGTGGTAGTAGTGGTGGTAGTTAGGGTATAACCTGCTTTAACTGTGGCGGTGTAGGCCACAAGAGACATGAGTGCACCAGTGCGGCGAACGGGGGTTACCAGAGATCGGGACAAGGGAGTTTTTCTCAGGTACCGGCACAGAGTTTTGCGAGTAACAGACCAGCTGGGTCATGGAGCAACCGGGGAGGTAAGAGCAACAATGGTGGAGGTAACCGCAATGGCGTTAATTCTTATCAGAAACCAGTTACCAACACCAACAACAACCAAGGGTCGGGTGCTAAGCCGACTACTTCAGCCAGTACTGTCCAGGGAGGTGGACAGAAGACCAGTGGAAAGATGTTTATGATGGACAAACAAGCAGCTGAGGACGACACACATGTTATCACTCGTACCTTTCTTGTTAATGGTGTTCACACCTTTGTTTTGTTTGATTCAGGGGCGTCTCAGTCGTTGGTATCTTCGAGTCATGTTAAACAGTTGGGCTTGAGAGGATATGAGTCTGTAAGTGAGAAAGTTTTTATACCTTCGGGAGAGTCTGTAACATGTGGGAGGTTGTTTAGGGATGTATCTTTGATAGTTGGGCAAGTTGATCTACCTGTAGACTTGCTTGAGTTTCCTTTAAATGGTTTTAAGATGATAGTCGGGATAGATTGTTTAGGAAAGTATAAAGCAAAGATAGACTGTCATCAAAAGAAAGTGTCTCTGAGAGGTCCTAAGGGCATTAGTGTGTCTTATCTTGGGTTTGTTGTCAAACCTAAAGTTAAGTTGATTGCAGCTGTGACCTTGAAGTCCTATCTGAGAAAGGGCTGCCCGTTGATCTTGTGCCATGTGAGAGATGACCGGATAGAGAGTCCGACAGTTGATCAGATACCAGTTGTGGGGGAATTTTCAGATGTCTTTCCGGAGGAGATTCCGGGGTTGCCGCCGAAGAGGGAGATAGATTTCACGGTTGAGTTGAAACCGGGGACGGGGCCAATCTCTAAGGCACCGTACAAGATGGGTCCTAAGGAGTTGGAGGAGCTCAGGAAGCAGTTGAACGATCTGATAGAGAAGGGATACATTAGACCAAGTCTATCACCGTGGGGAGCACCAGTTCTTTTCGTGAAGAAGAAAGATGGGAGCTTGAGGTTGTGCATATATTACATGGAGTTGAACCGAGTGACGGTAAATAACAAGTATCCTTTGCCAAGGATAGATGACCTGTTTGATCAGTTGAGTGGCGCATCAGTCTTTTCCAAGATTGATTTGAGGTCGGGATACCATCAGGTGAAGATTAGGGAGGTGGACATACCAAAGACAGCTTTCACGTCGAGGTATGGCCATTATGAGTATGTGGTGATGCCTTTTGGGTTATCTAATGCACCGGTTGTGTTTATGGATTTGATGAACAGAGTTTTTAGTCAGTTTGTGGACAAGTTTGTGGTAGTTTTCATTGATGACATCTTAGTCTATTCCAAGACTAAGGAGGAGCATGAGGAACATCTGAGGATCGTGTTGCAGACCTTGAGGGAACACGAGTTGTATGCTAAGTTGTCCAAGTGTGAGTTATGGTTAGAGAAAGTTGCTTTTCTGGGGCATGTGATCTCTAAGGATGGGGTAGCTGTGGATCCGGCAAAGATTGAGGCAGTGACCAAGTGGGAAGCACCGAAGAATGTAGCCGAGATTCGGAGTTTCTTGGGTTTAGCTGGCTACTACAGACGGTTCGTGAAGGATTTCTCCAAGATTGCTAGACCTATGACAGCTTTGATGAGGAAAGAGAACATGTTTCATTGGGATGAGAGTTGTGAGACGGCATTCAAAACATTAAAGGAACGTTTGACCACAACTCCAATCTTAGCATTGCCTTAAGGGAGTGAGAACTTTGAGTTTTATACAGATGCCTCAAAGAATGGGTTGGGATGTGTGTTGATGCAGAACGGTAAAGTAACTGCCTATGCTTCTAGGCAATTGAAGCCTTATGAGGAGAATTATCCTACACACGACCTAGAGTTGGGTGCAGTAGTGTTTGCTCTCAATATTTGGAGACATTACCTTTATGAGGCGACCTTTAAGGTATTTTCAGATCACAAGAGTCTGAAGTACATCTTCACTCAAAAGGAGCTGAACATGAGACATAGGAGGTGGATGGAGTTGATTGGCGATTATGACATGGACATTATCTACCATGAAGGGAAAGCCAATGTTGTTGCAGATGCTTTGAGCAGGAAGAGTGTACATTCTTTATGTACAACTATATCCTTGATGAGGTTGAGAGATGAGGTGGGGAAGTTTGGGATACATATGATGCAAAGAGGGGATGCCATAGGAGATTTCACAGTGCAGCCTGATCTTTATGATGATATACGAGGTAAACAGGCTTTGGATCCTAAGATGGTAGAGTGGAGAGCTGGATTAGAGAAATGGACAGTATCTAGATTCTCTATTCATTCAGACGGTAGTTTGAGGTTTGATGGGAGGTGGTGTGTCCCTAATGATGAGGAGGTGAAAAAGACAATCATGACAGAGGCACATTATACACCGTATTCGGTATATCTAGGTGGTGACAAGCTGTACAAAGATTTAAAGAACACGTTCTGGTGGCCTGGGATGAAGAAAGAAACAGCTGAGTTTGTGGCCCGTTGTTTGACATGCCAGAGAGTTAAAGGGGAACAACGACGACCAAAAGGTAAGATTCAGTCTCTTGAGGTACCTCAGTGGAAGTGGGAATCCATTTCTATGGATTTTATCATGGGTTTGCCAAAGAGTCAACAGGGTAACAACATGATATGGATTATAGTGGATCGCCTGACCAAGTCAGCTCATTTTGTGCCAATGAAAGATACATGGACTAAAGCACAATTAGCTATGGCTTATCAGAAGAATGTGCTAAAGTTACATGGGGTGCCTAAAGACATAGTATCTGACAGAGATGCGAGGTTTATCTCCAAGTTTTGGAAAGAGTTACAGGAATCTTTGGGAACGACATTGAAGATGAGTACAGCATTTCATCCTGCAATAGATGGTCAGACAGAGAGAACAATCAAAACTCTTGAGGATATGTTACGAGCTTGTGTGATGGACTTTGGTGGTAGCTGGGAACAGAGGTTGGATTTGATAGAGTTTTCTTACAACAACAGCTATCACACTAGTATTGACATGACACCGTTTGAGGCCTTATATGGGAGGAGATGTAGGAGTCCGATCTGTTGGGACGACAATGCTGAGGAAGTGGTTTTATAACCGGCGATGGTACATGGCATGGTTGAACAGATTAGGATGATCAAGGAGAGGATGAGAGCAGCTCAGGATAGGCAAAAGAGTTATGCAGATCTTCATCGCCGAGATATCGAGTTTCAGGTTGGGGACAAGGTTCTTCTGAAAGTGTCTCCTATGCGTGGGGTTATGAGATTTGGGAAGAAAGGCAAGCTGAGTCAGAAGTTCACAGGGTTTGAGAGGTTGCTTACCGTTTGGCTTTACCGTCTTCTTTGGATAGGGTGCATAATGTGTTTCATGTATCATTCTTACATTGATATTTCGGATCAAAGGGCACAAGTAAGATCTCCTTCTTACTTGTTCTTGAGCACTCCTAAAATAGAAGAACAAAGGATTCAAGTATAGAATCCCTCCCAAGGAATAATACCCAAGGTAACCACTTAATAAAATTAATATTATTGATACTAGAACAATATTAATTTGAATAAAATTGACCCAAAAATATTATTTTGGTCTATTAATTTTCGGTTAAGAGAAGGGAGAAGGAGGAAGAAATGTATCTCTCTAAAACTCTATATTAGATGGTAGAACGAATGAATGAATAATTATTCACAAGAGTAGTCTATGTACCAAAAATAAGACAAAACCCTTGCATGTGAAGGTCGGAAAAACCGGGTATGGGAGGGAGAAAAAGGCCAATGCATGAGCCTCTATTCTTCCCAAGAAAAGACTAGGCTTGCATGGCTAAGAGACTAGGTTATAATTGTGTTATCCACTAAAATATAATTAACACAAAATAAGCCTAATTCACCCTCCTTATTTCGGCACATTAGGTGTAAAATGGAAAATCCATTTTATACATTAATTTGTCAATTTGTCACATGTAACATGTTTCATGACATTAGGTATATAAATGTATTTTTAACAATTAAAAATCAACATATTAATAAAATATGTCACTTATAAAGTTACCCTAGTAATTCATAATTACTTGTACCGTAATGGGTTCCCGAGTCATAAAATACAACATTCTGTATTTATAATAATCAATTCATTCCTTTCAATTGTTTCTATAAACAACAATTTCATCTAAGTAATAATTCGATTACTTAGACCGTATCTTATTTAATCAAACTATAATGAGATACGTAAATATTACTTCCAAAATCGTCCGTCAATTTTAAGTAATTTAATTAACCCGTATCGTCATACGATCAATTAAATAATCAATTAAGAGTGTTACCCTTTAGGTATGACCTAAGGGGATCAACTGATCACCACCGTTGCACGACAGTAATGTCAAACTCTAGTCAGCCAATCATTACCGATATGTGTGGACCAGTTGACAGTAAAATATTACTTCCCAATTATATTCTTAAAATGAGACTTAAACATGTGATCATCATGATCGACAGTTGTGATCGCATTATTGTCGGAGGACACATATTCCAACATTATTAGACTCTTCTAATAGTGAACTAATTAACTTCTTAATTATTTGTTCTTTAAATCTAGTGCGTGCATAACAAAATAAGATATTTATAAAGAAAAACAATGTCCCTTACATTGTGATATGGTTCGAAATAAGGCACAAATAATGTCACCTTCCTTATTTGTTCTTGAGCTTAATATGTTGGATGATCCTCCAAAATCCCAATGTATAGATTCTCCTTTGATTGCACCCAAGACTAATCCCGTAAACTAGTATACTAATTAACTAGATTAATACACTAGTACCCTTAAAATTAATTCTAATAATATACTTATTATTACACTAGTAATCCTATATTATGTTTAGAATATATGATGAACAATTTATGAGGATTCTAAAAAAATTTAGAGAGTGGTGAGAGTAGTAGAGAGTTTGCATGCAAGAATGAATATGATAGTGTTGTGTGAATAATAAGAGAACAAAACTATCTTAAAAGAGAGTAGAAAAACCGGTGGAGGCAAGAGGGTAGAGCCAAAAATTGGCATCTTGCTTTCCCCTTTTTCTCTTCTCAACACTATAGTCATGTAAGCTAGTATGCACTAGCAATGATGACATCTATTTTGTCTAATAAAATAAGATCATCCTCACACTGATACGTGCATGTTATATAGTCCTTTTAGGCCTTTTTATACACGTATTTCTATGCTATTATCGTAGTTTTATGCTACGAAATGCCCCGAATATGCTACTTTGGTTTGTTTTGTCTTATTTGCAGGAATGGACCAGGAAGTAGTAGAATCAAGCCTTTTATCGTCCGTTTTGCATTCATTTGGAGGATGAGTAGATTTGGAGCGGAAATGTAGCTGTCTTGGGATGCGTGAAGCCGTTTCGGGAACTAAAAGACAAGTCAAAGCTGAAACTAACGAAATTATGGGCTGCTGAAGTTAGATATCACTCGATCGAGTGCTTTACTAGCCGATCGAGTGCTTTTGGATGGAATAATAGGTCGATCGAGTATGTATTATGCTCGATCGAAAAGATGCATTTTAGGGTTTTCTCGATCGAGTGGTTATTTCACTCGATCGAGAGGTTTAAGCTTAATTCTACTTGATCGAGTAGTTTCAAATGACTCGATCGAGTGGTTTGCTATTGGGCTCGGGCTTTTTAGTCTTATTTCGTTATTAGGTTAAATAAGAATCGTCTTTGTTATATAATGGACGACGAGAGAAACACATTAGACATCTTGGACGCTGTTCCTTGACAGGTTATACATTAATCTTTTCCCTTTCTCTCTGTTGAACGTTACACTGCTTCTCTTTTCGGGATCTTAGTCTGTAATCTCTTTCCTTACTCTCTCTATTTAATTCTCTTTTTCATTTGCAATGTTTATTTCTTCTTTATCTTTCTCTCTTATTTCCTTTATCATTATGTCTAGCTAATTATCCCTGCTAGGAGTTAGAGGAGTCGATGATTATTGTTAATTGTTAATTAGTTTGTAGATCTGTCGTTGTTATTATGTCTCTGTTGTTTATCACTGCTCTTAATTGTATCTAGCTAATTGAATCGATGCAATTAGCTTATTTAACATTGGTAAGCCTTGACCTAGACCGGAAGGTTGGAAGGGGTGAGACCTGCAGTGAGCGTTAGGGCACTTTAGTGAGGGCGGAAGCTAAGCTATTAGTGTTTTAGGGCGAATTAGGACCGAAAGGAGATATTCGTTGCCCCTTAGACCGATACAACTGACTGATCTGTGACCTTAGCTGCAATTGACCGATAATCATTGATGACCCGACATCCTAGTTCCCTTTTCTTATTGTTAATCTCTCTTTTTATTTCCTCTTGCCTTATTCTCAGTAGTTTAGTTAAATCAATTCAAACCCCCTTCTGGTGACTTTAGACAGACCGAGTTGACAAGTAGATAGTGACCGCCTTCCTATGGCGATCGACACTACTTACCGCTGACTTCTGTTTGTAGTACTTAGGTATTTATTTTTGGTACTAAACAACGGTATCAAATTTTGGCGCCATTGCCGGGGATCGAACCCGGGTCACCTGCGTGATAGGCGGTAATACTTACCACTATACTACAACGATCTATCCGAAAATGAAGCGAGTTACGAAGATTTCTGCGATGCACTGCAAAGATCACTCGATCGAGCTAGTAATAGTGCTCGATCGAGTGGATTATCAGAGAAAACGTTCGATCGAACGGTTCAATGTGCTCGATCGAGTGAAATCAGGAAGAAAGCCTTCGATCGAGTAATAATTCTACTCGATCGACTGATTTGGCCAGAGAGAGCAATGCAACGTCACTTGGGTTCATTCTAGACGACGATTTTTATGAAGACAATGGATACGGTGAATCTTCCCTATTCAAAGCCGAGCTGGATGCGCTAGAGGGTGCGATTTACGGAATCCACCGAGGAGGGCGACGAGAAGACAGCTGAGTCGGTAATTGCTCCTAGCACGGATGAGGTATTATATTCTTTTGTCAATGATTCCGACATTGAGAGCAACCCACCTGAGGTAGTTAGCGATAATTTTTTTATTGTTAATATTAATAGTACACTACCTCGTATGACTCGTGTTTTTTCTTTTTATGGTATACCCTCTCCCAGTCGGTCAGTTAATTTAACAGTTTATCACTGTTCTTGTCATCTTCAATTTGTTAAACTAAAACAATGCCCTAGATTATTATTAATTGCTGATGTGACCATAATTAGAGCATATTTAGTCCCCGAATTAGCCTTGTTCCCATGCTTTTTAGTGCATATTTGGGTCATTTATTGTCTTTAGTCCTTTGTTTTGCTTATTCTTTGAGGTTTTGTGTCCTTGGTAGGAAAGGAGTGCAAACCTTGCATTTTCATGGCAGAATGAAGCTAAATTGATTGAATTCAATGACCAAGCATCAAAGAGAAGACAAGATTACAAGGGCCTTTATACATACTATAGTAGATGGGCAATGATAAGAAAAGATCCTTGCATCCCCGAGGAAATCCTCAAGGATTCTATGAAGAAAAAGGAAGAAAATAAGAAGGAAAGAAGCTGTAAGACAATCCGAGCGGATTGTCTACAAGACGCCCGTCCAGGAGGTGCAATCCGAGCGTCTTCCTCCACAAGACGCCCATCCAAAACACGCCCAATCCGCCCGTCTTCCCCAGCTGGACGCCCGTCCAGACATACCCAAATCCGCCCGTCCCGTGCCTAAGACGCCCGGATTCCCTTACAACCATTTCGTCTTCTACAAACTTCAAGGAAGGATGCGCATCTTTTTCTAAGACCGGCAAAAAGGAGACCGGAGCCTCCCTAGAGACCGGCGATTCCTCAAGGACTTAATCGTCATTTAAGCCCTTAGTAAACCCTAATTTATGTAACTAATCCCCACTATAAATACCCCATTAGTCTAATTAGAAGAGGATGTTCTTCTTAGCAATCTTTAGTGTAGTTAATATCAATAATCTCTCTTTAATATTGTAATCAACATTTAATCAAGTTTTAATACAAGTTTTATTTCCTTAATCTCTCTCTTGTTCGTCCTTTATTTTGGGTAATTGAAGATTATTTGGGTTATTATTGGGAGATTGACAACCTTCCAATCAATCATCAAGTACTTCTATTATTCTTTGCTTTATTATTGGAATCATTAGTAGGTATAATTCTCTTAATCCCTTTTTAATTATTGTTAATTATCTTCATTTATTCATCATGTTTTACTTTGTTAGTATGATTGACAACCTTGCTAGCATGTTCAACATGATAATGAGTGAGTAGTTTACTTAGCTAGGGTTAATGGGTAATTAGGGGAAACCAACATGGGGAATGATTCATGCTTAATTTAATATGTTTTCATAGTTTATTTGCTTGCTTGTTGTGATCTCAACTTATGCACATGTTATGTTTGATGAAATGTGAGCCTATGAATCCTTGCATTTTTTACCCATCACCTATCTTTACAATGAGACTTGTAAGACATAAACCAACTCGAGTCTCATTAGACCATGCATATAGTTGAGTAGGGAAGATTAAGTCGACTTGTAGGTGTTGTACAATCTAATCGATTCGGCTCCGGGACCCAAACTTTCCTAGGATTGTAAGATATAAACCAACTCAATCCATCACAACAATAATTGCTTGCTTATAATTTGAGAATATGTTTGTATGATCAATTCCCATGAATCCCCTATGACCCCATGACACCCTAGTGCCTTTTATAAATTGTTTACATCCCTTTTTAATCATCTTGCTTGTTTACTTTTATTGCTATTTAGTTTAGTGATCTTCTACTTCAAACCCCAAATTGTGAAACCCTTAGACACCACTAGTTGCAATAGAAAATCTCATCTCAATTCCCGTCCCTTGGGATCCGACCTTTACTTGCCTCTTTACTAATTGTAGAGTTGTTTGTGAAGTTATAAATTGTGTTTTGGTCTAGGTGCTCCTAACGACAAGTACAGAAAACTAAACCCTCATAAGGGATCACGACCAAAAATGGCGCCGTTGTCGGGGACGGTGTTAACTTGATTTAGATTTTCTTGTATTGTTATTAGTTGTGTCTTTATTTTCCTTGGGGAAGTAAAACTCCTCAAGTTTTGTTCTAATTATTTTCGAGTTGTTTGATATTTTGCATGTCTAGAAGATCACAAGGTAACTTATTACCCTTTGATCACGAAATTGAAAGGACTTTGACAAACAATAGAAGACTTGCTAGGAGAACTTTGAGAGGTATTGGTGAGGTTGTAGACATTCAACCAAATACTATTGAGTTCATCAACCCTTTTGCAAGAGAAGGTGAGGAGAACCCAACATAAAATCCAACACAAAATCAACCCACAATGCCTAAATTTTCATCACATTCCGTACCCATCGAGGAGAACCTACCCAATGGTACTCCCACACCACAACACTTAACCGAAAATTTTATTGCCAAATCCGCGTTTATCCAATTAGTCGAAAGAAGCCAATTTGGGGGGATGCCTAGTGAAGATCCTCACTCTCACATGGAGACTTTTTGTGACTATTGTGATGCAATTTCTCAAACCGGTGTAACTCAAGACCAAATCCGATGGGTCTTATTTGCTTTTTCTCTAATTGGCACCGCGAAACAATGGTTGAAAGGCCTTGATAAGGCTACTCTCGGAATTGATTCTTGGAAGAAGTTGGCTCTAGCTTTCTACAAAAAGTTCTATCCACCGGAAAAGACTAACATGCTAAGAGCTCAAATTACGGGCTATAAGCAAATAGATGAAGAATCTTTGTATGAAGCTTGGGAGCGATTCAAAGGAATTTGCCGCTCATGTCCTCATCATGGACTTAGCGAGTGGTTCTTGGTACAACAATTTTGGAACGGTCTTTATGAAGACTCAAGAAACATTCTCAACATGGGATCAAATGGAATGTTCACCGAAGTTGATGACAATCAAACTTGGAACAAAATTGAGGAAATTGCGGTCCATAACTCACAATATAGTAGACCTCGCAAGGCTACTAGAGGAGGAAAACATGAAGTGGACTCTATTACTCAATTGGGTGCTCAACTTAGTGCTCACATTGATACCATCAATTTGAAGTTTGAAAAAGCTATGGCTAGACTTGAAGAAGCCTCAAAATCACCAAAGCATCATGTTAATGCCATGACGGCATCTTCATCAATCCCAAGTGGGATATATGAGAATTGTGGAACTTTGGGACATGACCAAAGTGAATGTAGGGGAACAAATGAACAAGTGAATGCTTTCCAAGCATACAAGAGTGGTACCCCTTATTTAAACTATTATAATAAAAACACCAAATTCCATCCAAATCTCTCATACAAAAGCCAAAATGTTCAAAACCCTCAACCGACATACACCCCACCCCCCATGAGAAAGCAAAATCAAAGACCCTTTTTGTGGACAAGGCCCTCGGGAACTGCGTCCGCGAGATCCACACCAGGCATAATCGACTCGAGGTTCTTTCGAATCGAATTAAGACATATTAGAGTCGCCACCAAGTTTTTTGGGAACTTGGAACCGTTCAAGTCAACTTTACACCTTTCATCGAAAAGCATAAAGCCAATCGACTACGAGTGATTAAAGATAAAGACTTGTACCCTATATCACTCGATTTGAATGACTCTCGTAATCCAATGGTATTTAGACGGATCCACAAACCATAGATCTTGAGTAAGGGGTGAGGGTACGTGTTGGGAAGCCCATAAGGACACCCAACCCCGCCCGTCAATAACGGCCTCTACTAAGTCAAGTGTCAGAGTTCAAATAAGGTCATAGCTACTACGATGTATGATATGCAAACGTTGTTTTAACCCTATCATGTGACAACAATTTCTATGTCGTTTTAGATGCAACTAAACTAACTTTGTCAAAGTTGTAATTTAGCATGTGGGTTGATTGATCTAACAACATACAAAACAAAGCAAACAAGGCTTAAGGGGGAAAGGGGGAGCCGTTGGGATCTACCTATTACAAACCAGGCATTTCATGCCGACACAACAACAAATTAAAGATACAACTCGATCTAAATACAATTGCTACATACGTAACCATAAACGACAACACACGCGGCCGTTTGGCCTAGAAAACCGTGCACATGAGGGGTGGCCCACGGCTCACAGGACCCACGGCCTTGGGTCACTCCTCGTAATGCGTGCTCGCGCTTAATCTCATCGAATTAGACATAGGGCTACGCACCAAAGCATGCATTAGCATAAACCGGGCCATGTTGCTTTAGACAACATGCGGTTTACTACGCTCCTACAAGCATTGGGGAATAACCGTCTAACCAAACAAGACTAAGGTTTTTAGAAAAGGTTTTGACTCAATGAAAGTAAAACAAACTTGAAAGATTACAACTCGATAAACAAAGGATAAATTACAAACTAACAAACGACAAAGAACAAAAAATAAGAAACAAGCGAGACAAAGAAAGGCGTGGCCAACCCCACGGCCTAAAGCCACGGTTGCCCTAATTCCTAAGTCGGGTTCATTAGTTAGATGGATTTGCAAAGCGATACAGGAGATGCATTAGAAAACGACGATAAAAAAAGGTCAGAAAGCCTCGCTTAAAATCAAGTGTTTCACACGGCCCAAAGGGGTTGAATAGGTCAAATTCGCTAATTAATTTAACTCATCGAGTGTCAATAAGAAGGTGCTAATCACGCACTCTTATACTAGCGAGAAATTAGGTGAAAGAGAGAGATGCGTTCAATTATTTACAGAATTGTTAGTTGATTTTTAAAGCTACGTCGAAGCCACCTATCGTGTCTAGTTAGGTTATTAAATTAAATTAAAGTTATCTAAATATGTCGTAGGTTAACAATCAGAGGTTAAACTAACATACAACGGGTCCTAGGGTATGTCGATTTGGCCGAAACAAAAAGGGGGTCGAAAGCGAAGAACGAAGTTAGACAATTGTTTTATTTATGCCCTACCTTGAACACGAGGATATGTAAATGAGACGGGGGTGTACGACCGACAGAAGTAGCGGTTTCTTTTCCCATCTCAAGTCAACGCGGGTGTTCATGGTGGTACTTTAACTCATACTCGGACTAACTAGTTTCATAGTTAAATTAAAACAATCGATAAACAAAACGAAAACAAACAAGAAAACAAACTATAAGAAGAGCATAAGAAAACGAAATAAAAAGAGGAAAGAGAAGGGGATTTGATGCACCCTCAACCTACATGTATCGTTGACACCGTCTTGGGTCGTAATCGATGGTAGATTTTATCTCGAGAGGCCGTCGTCGACGAAGAATAAAGCAAACACGCGTTTTGGAAACTTTCTGGACAGCGATTTTCAAACAGTGATATCTCCCTCGTTTCACGACAAAAATTCGATTTAAAAGATGTTTTGGAAACTAGAAAGAGAGGAGAACAAGGATCTTAAAGCAACCCCTGCTCGTTTTGGGTTATTGAGCACGAAAAATGAGCACAAACAGAACTGGACAGACAAGAAGAAACCGCGAAAACAGAGTGTTATTTCACTCTGTTTTTCGAGGGATTTCGTGTACTCTCAAGGGCAATTTGGCTCGTAAATCTTTGTCTAATGTGTAGATGGATGTTATGTCGTTAATTAGGAACAAGAAACTCGAGTTTTGATGGAGATTTGATGGAGGAACGAATGAGTTTTCGAAGAGGACACACAAACAGTTTCAGTTTGTGTGTCGGTTTGGTTTAGGGTTTTTGAAGGATGTTTAGGGTTTGTTTCTGAGGTTTAAAGCTTGTGAGTGATGGTTGGATGTATGGAGAACTTAGAGAAATGAATGTATGGTGAAGGGGTGGTATTTATAAGGAGTTAAAGTAGGTTAAAAGAGAGGGAGGGGCAATCGGGCTTTATCCCGTATGGCTGCTGTCCATCGGTTTTTGGGAGGGTTTGAGAGGGGTTTTCTTGGTGATTAAGCTAGGATAATATGGGTAGGATACTAGGGTATGGGTTAGGGTTAATGGGTACGGGTCTTGGTAGTGTTTGGAGCGGGTTTTGGGCTCGGGATTGAGCTGCCAAAACAGGGGGGCTGCTCGTTTGTTGCGGGCTGTTTGGGGGTGATTGGGACGAGAATTTTGGGCCGTGGATAGGGGGTTCGAACAAGGGTGGAAGGGGTACTGGCTTAGGTTGGTTAGTGTACTCGAGATTCGTGCCAATTCGTAAAGGAAACGGGCTCAAAAACCGAGCTAAAATCGAGCTCAAAAACAAGTGTTCAAAACGAGTTTTCTTCGCTTTTAAAAAATCGATTTTTCAAATCAATTAACACATTAAAATAAATGACTTTTCAAATCAAATATACTCATAAAATGATTTTTCAAATCAATTATTTATTTTATTTTCAATAAAACAAACTTGGGAAAATAAATTCAAAATAAAATGAAATAAATTGAATTTACCTAAAAAACCATAATTTAAATATCATTTAAATTAATAAAATGAACTCACTTAAAAAAACATTAATTTAAATATCATTTAAATTAATAAAATACTTCATCGACGACGCCCATTCTACATCGTAAAACGAGCTCCAAATAATGACAATG
Organism: Silene latifolia; assembly: GCF_048544455.1. Lineage (NCBI taxonomy): Eukaryota > Viridiplantae > Streptophyta > Magnoliopsida > Caryophyllales > Caryophyllaceae > Silene > Silene latifolia. The sequence continues at coordinate 12,666,588 of NC_133534.1, forward strand.
ACAACTAAAGAATACATGTGTCCTATCATCATCGGGTGTTTGTCGGGTTCTCTATAAATTCCAATATCGACGGATACGGGTATCTACAGAGCCCCCACTTTGACTGAGGCTTGGACAAGGCGAAAGTCAAAGTATACCCGAGGTACCTTTCGACCTGAGGATTCTTCGGGTCGTTTATAGTCCATTAGACTTGCGTATATAAGCTTGCCAGCCATAAGAAGAGATCATACCTGAAACTTCGTTGGGGATTGACTCTTGCTTCTGTTGTGTCAAATTATCGTCATTGGTCGTCGACCCATAAATTGCATATATGGTGGATTGAGCCTTATCCTTAGGCGCCTACGTATCCGTTTCTGACGGAATCAAACCCGCGTCGTAGTTCGACAACTGCTGACACATGCCCAAAGTTTATCATCTGCTGGCGTATGTCCAAAATTCATCATCTGCTGACATTTGCCCAATGCTTATCATCTGCTGGCAGGTGCCCAAATGGGACGGGACTTTCCAAGGAGGTTGCCGCCGCTTTCATCATTTGCTTTCAGCTACGGAATTCTTCCATTTCATACTCTTGTATCGAATTGAATTCTGAGTGGATGTCATCCATTTCATCTTGATAATGGTCTCTGAAGCCAACGGCTTCAGAGCCCCCAGTTTGTGATGGCTCTAAAGTCGAAGACTTTAGAGCCCCCAGTTGAAGCATATCCTGCTATATTTGCAACGTAGAAAATATACGAGCAATAATCATCACAAAAGCACATTTGGATCATCAATCTTGAAATTGGATCATTTGAAATACTGGGTCATCGACCCGAAAATTGAATTTGAAAATTTTGAATAATTGGGCCATCGACCCGACGTTTGAATTTGACATCACTTGGTATGTTGGGCCAACGACCCTTCAAAAATTGAATTTGAAAATTTTGAAAAATTGGGCCATCGACCCGAAAAGATTCTACTACTTGGATCATCTATCCACAATGTTTAAAAAGTTTTTGAAATTTTGAAATTTTGAAATTTTTGAAATCGAACCTTGACGGAAATCGAACCTTGACGGGTGAGCATGAAATACGACACAGACACTCTGTATGACTCGTAAACAACGTGGGCGTAGCCCGCTACCGCAAAACAAAAGAGGAAAATAAAACCGTAAGTGTGCACGGGTTTTAATTCAATTATTAACTTGTTGGGGGTAGAAATGTAAATAGGCCATTCTGGCGCCCAAAAAACGGCAAATGGGAATCACAAGGCCATCGGACTTGAGACAGAGATATCGTATGGTATGGGCGTGCTCCCAAGGGCACATGGGAATCAAGATCACTTGGCATTGACAAGGTGGATTAAAATCACAGAGCAACAACGTTGGCATCGCCTGACACTAAACACAGACTGATCTTATGAAAGCATTTAGACATCACACATCACTCTTGTTGGGAACATTCTGTCACTCTTCTCCTCGCCTCCTTTCTTTTCAGCGAGTTTTCATCATTTCTTGCCACCGCCTTCTTTCTTTTCAGCGGGCTCTTACTATTTTTCTTCCACGCCTTCTTTCTTTTCAGCGGGTTTTTCATATTTTCTGTTCCCAACACAAACCCACATCTATGTGACTCAGCATCTTTGCCTAAACCGCTAGATAAAGCTCATTCTGAGACTTGATACTATTCATCTGAACCCATATCCTTATCCTAGCCTACATTGAGTGCTAAGACCGACTCAAACAAAGGTGGCTTCATTTGGACTTAGTAAAGACCCGTAAGAAACCGACAAGATGACAACTTGGTTGATGAGTGGATTGAATCCCTTATTCTGAAGGATTGCCTACGTATTCGCGTGGAGCGAAATCAAATCCGACGTAGTTCGATCGAAGTGCATTAAATTGGCATTTTGATTGTGTGTACACACTCGAAGGTTTCACCTAACGTATCATGTCGTATCCCATTCTAGCCTGTAAAGTACTGTTAAATCCCGTGTCTAGGGTTGATACAAAAGGCTTGGATCTTTTGGGATGTGGAGCTTGGTAAAAATAGGTTTGAAAGGTAAACCATCATTCTGAAGGTTCGTTTTGTGGTGCTAAGGCCAAGGGCTATGGCTTATAACGTGGTTGGAAATGGTGTCTCAGATTTGATGAAACCCGAGTACAAATGGTTGGAAAATGATGTGGGTTCAAATTTCCATGTCTGGATCCTAAAGGCTAGGTATAACAACACAAGCGGAATGATTCTCAAAATTCCCGACTATACCCTTGTAACTGTCTCAGGAAGGACTTAGGGGTAAAGAGGTTACTACTTAAGCTTTTGGGCTTCGCCCATTGAACTTCAACTATGGGTACTTGACTTGACTTCTGGCTTCCGTAACTTCGACATTCAACCAAAAACCTTTTGCAATAACTTCAACATCTTTTTTTCTTTTTCTTTCATCTTTTTTTCATTTTTTTTTCATTTTTTTTCATTTTTCCAATTTTTCTCTTTTTCTCATTTTTCATTCTTTTTCATCTTTTTTCTCTCTTTGAAAATGATCTTCTATTCATTCTCTTAGTCATAAATGGATACACCTTGAAAACTGGGCTTCGCCAACTAATTTGGGTAAGAACTAACAATTCCTTGTTAGAACGGGTTGATATCTTCTCTCTTCGAGATGGGATGATTTTGTTGGGGAAAAGGCTTGCCTTCCATCATCGATAGGGGAAACAAGGAGCTAGTCCGGGTTTGTCATAGAATCATCTAAAAGCTTGTCACAAACATTGGTTCATATGGAGGTTTTCTACCACCAGACATGGAATAGGTAAAGGAATCAAACACGGAATCCTATTGTACCTTACATTTTGAAACGGGACATATTTCTACCCCAGGGATTCCTTTGAGTGTGTTGTGCGTTTTATCATGTTTCGGAATGATTGAGGATTGGAAACAAGACATATTTGGAAACGAAACTGCAACTTTTTTATTGGAATGGCAAAAGCTTAACAGACTCGAAAGAACGATTCCTAGGACACACCCTAGGTCATCGCGGAACAAACGACTCAACTTCAGGAAAAGAAAGTCCTAGACTCGACTCGACTAAGATAAGAAAACAGATCCGACTCATAATTTTCAAATCTGGTCATGAGCTTTCCCTTGTTGAGCTGTCAACTTAGATGCTTGGCTCTGGTCCTTGATCCCTTTGATGGTCTGCCTCCATCCCGAGGTAATCCTCTGAGGATCTACGCCAGTGATGAAGGTTGGTGAATCGAATTGTCTTTTATTAACTTCGTTAATGAGAGGAGTACATTCTAGAGCAAGATTCCCGACTTGAATTTCATTCTTCGGGTTTGGCAAGAATTCAAAGAAATCCACAAATATTTTCCTGATAAACACCCCTTTCAAGTGACATGGGCGGATAAGATGGGAATAATCGACATTGTCTTCGACATAAACAAAGTTGGCGTGATCGGCAAATGGATTGGTGATGTTATTGGGTTTGACAGCTGGGATTGGGAGTGTTCCATTCTCAATCATGTCTTGAATTTCGTGCTTTAGTCGATAGCACCTTTCAGTAGCGTGTCCCTTCCCTTGATGAAAGGCACAGTAGGCATTTGGTTTATACCATTTACCTTGTTGATCCGCGGGAGGGTCCGGAGTTGGACCAATAGGCTTCAGCTTTCCTTGGGCTATGAGCCTTTGGAGAGCATAGGCGTAAGTGCACCCGATATCGGTGAATACCCTCGGAGCTTGGCGCGGAGGCCTTTTTGACTGTCCATCTAAGAGATTGATAGTTTCAACAAAGTGGGCCGCTGCGGGTGCTTTTGCTTTAGATGACGAGGCCCCTTGGTATCCCTTTGGCTTCTCAGCTTCAGCAATTCGGACATCGTCCTCTACCTTTATCCCGATCCTTATCAATTCTTTGAAAGAACCAAAGTTCTTGTATTTCAGAGCATTGCGGTAAACAGGTCGTAAATTCTTCACGAACTTATCTACCATTTCAACTTCATCAGGCTTCTTAGCTAGTTTTACGCTTTCAGCGCGCCATCTTGCGAGGAATTCAGTAAAGCCCTCCTTCTCCTTTTGTGTCATAACCTCCAAAGTTCTTATGTTGGTTTGAATCTCAACATTGTCAGCATAGTGCTTACAGAACTCCACCGTAATATCTTCGAAAGTGGGGAAGTTCTTAAGGTCAAGATTGTAGAACCACGCCTTCGGGTGTTCTCCCAGAGATTGGGCGAAAATTTCAGAGAGCATATCAGCAGGTACTCCCTTCAGTGCCAAGTACCCTTTATAGGCCTTAACATGGTGGACTGGATCTTCGGTGCCCTTGAACTTTGGGATGTCAGTGAGTACCATGTTCGTGGGCAGCTTATCCTGAACCGGGGCGTAGGCCCTAGCATTCTCATAGTGGATGTTCTTCCCCTGGGAGAGCTTTAAACGGTCTTCGATGAACTTGAACCGTTTCTCCAGATCAGTTAGTGGTGGAGGGGGTGGAGGTGAATCTTCACTCAGCTTAGATTCGATTGCATCCATTCTAGTCATCATGAGGTTCACGGCCTCAGTAAGCTTGTTAACGGCATCTTCCATTGCTTGACGTCGGGTTTTTGGCGGCCTTTCTACAAGAAAACCCCGTACTGAGTCAATATTTAAAGTAAAAGCCCCTGCACACTTAAGGACTCGACCCCAACTTGACTCGAACAAAGACTTGACTTGAGATTGATTAACAAGGATTCGACTCACGGTTTGATTTAGACATCGGTTCATTTTAGACTCGACAAAACGACATGACTCAAACTGTCATAACTCGATTCTAAACTGGACTTGGTGTGACTAAACCCGTGATTGGACTAACATAGCCCATAGGTTCGAGTGAAAATGTCCTAAAGGGCCTAGCTTGGACGTTTTTTGTGGACTATCCTAGACCAAAAGGTCGACCAACATGACTCGAAGCCCAAGAGGTGAGCTTGGGTGACCCAACAAGGTCGTGTTCTAGACTCTTAGAACAGAACACACCTGGCCTAACACGGCCATGACCCGGACACGACTCGACGCATTTCATGCTTGGTTGAGGTTCGAGAAACATTTTGGATTGATTTCGAAAAAAGGAGGTTTGATTTGAAAAATGAGATTTGAAATGGGCAGCATGCCGGCTATAAAAGCTTGTTTTGGGCCGAAATTTCTAGTCCTATTTGGGCAGCGTTCCGCGTTTTTAAAACCATGCTATTTTGAAAATTAGTTGTTCAAAGTTCGGTTTTGAAAAGGACATGGGAATTTTCGAAAATAAAGACTCGGGAAAACACATTGCACATTGTCATTCTCATGTTATAAGGATGTATGCTCCTAGACACCTCTAAGTCTCGGCAAGTCTTCTATAAGAAGGTCTATGCCCTCCATCCTTTTGCGGTCTTATAGAGCAAGGTGTCTTAAGGTAAAGTACCTAGAAGATCGTCCCCACTCCCAAGAACCACGCGAGGCGAAGTGGAAGCGAGCAATGTGCAGCTTCCCGGCATAGTGGGAACGTCGCCCCCACGCATCACGAAGAAACATTTGGGACGGCCCGGCAAGTCCTTAAGGGTTTATGCATGAATCGTAGCACTATGAGTAATGTTTTACTTTCCAACACTTTCTTTTCAAGTTTCACCTCGGAGGAAAAGACCCTAGAAAAACAGTGTAACTAGTCCTCTTTTCCCAGTGGAGTCGCCAAATCGTGGACAAGGCCCTCGGGAAGCTGCGTCCGCGGGATCCACACAGGCATAATCGACTCGAGGTTCTTTCGAATCGAATTAAGACATATTAGAGTCGCCACCAAGTTTTTTGGGAACTTGGAACCGTTCAAGTCAACTTTACACCTTTCATCGAAAAGCATAAAGCCAATCGACTACGAGTGATTAAAGATAAAGACTTGTACCCTATATCACTCGATTTGAATGACTCTCGTAATCCAATGGTATTTAGACGGATCCACAAACCATAGATCTTGAGTAAGGGGTGAGGGTACGTGTTGGGAAGCCCATAAGGACACCCAACCCCGCCCGTCAATAACGGCCTCTACTAAGTCAAGTGTCAGAGTTCAAACAAGGTCATAGCTACTACGATGTATGATATGCAAACGTTGTTTTAACCCTATCATGTGACAACAATTTCTATGTCGTTTTAGATGCAACTAAACTAACTTTGTCAAAGTTGTAATTTAGCATGTGGGTTGATTGATCTAACAACATACAAAACAAAGCAAACAAGGCTTAAGGGGGAAAGGGGGAGCCGTTGGGATCTACCTATTACAAACCAGGCATTTCATGCCGACACAACAACAAATTAAAGATACAACTCGATCTAAATACAATTGCTACATACGTAACCATAAACGACAACACACGCGGCCGTTTGGCCTAGAAAACCGTGCACATGAGGGGTGGCCCACGGCTCACAGGACCCACGGCCTTGGGTCACTCCTCGTAATGCGTGCTCGCGCTTAATCTCATCGAATTAGACATAGGGCTACGCACCAAAGCATGCATTAGCATAAACCGGGCCATGTTGCTTTAGACAACATGCGGTTTACTACGCTCCTACAAGCATTGGGGAATAACCGTCTAACCAAACAAGACTAAGGTTTTTAGAAAAGGTTTTGACTCAATGAAAGTAAAACAAACTTGAAAGATTACAACTCGATAAACAAACGATAAATTACAAACTAACAAACGACAAAGAACAAAAAATAAGAAACAAGCGAGACAAAGAAAGGCGTGGCCAACCCCACGGCCTAAAGCCACGGCTGCCCTAATTCCTAAGTCGGGTTCATTAGTTAGATGGATTTGCAAAGCGATACAGGAGATGCATTAGAAAACGACGATAAAAAAAGGTCAGAAAGCCTCGCTTAAAATCAAGTGTTTCACACGGCCCAAAGGGGTTGAATAGGTCAAATTCGCTAATTAATTTAACTCATCGAGTGTCAATAAGAAGGTGCTAATCACGCACTCTTATACTAGCGAGAAATTAGGTGAAAGAGAGAGATGCGTTCAATTATTTACGTAATTGTTAGTTGATTTTTAAAGCTACGTCGAAGCCACCTATCGTGTCTAGTTAGGTTATTAAATTAAATTAAAGTTATCTAAATATGTCGTAGGTTAACAATCAGAGGTTAAACTAACATACAACGGGTCCTAGGGTATGTCGATTTGGCGAAAAACAAAAAGGGGGTCGAAAACGAAGAACGAAGTTAGACAATTGTTTTATTTATGCCCTACCTTGAACACGAGGATATGTAAATGAGACGGGGTGTACGACCGACAGAAGTAGCGGTTTCTTTTCCCATCTCAAGTCAACGCGGGTGTTCATGGTGGTACTTTAACTCATACTCGGACTAACTAGTTTCATAGTTAAATTAAAACAATCGATAAACAAAACGAAAACAAACAAGAAAACAAACTATAAGAAGAGCATAAGAAAACGAAATAAAAAGAGGAAAGAGAAGGGGATTTGATGCACCCTCAACCTACATGTATCGTTGACACCGTCTTGGGTCGTAATCGATGGTAGATTTTATCTCGAGAGGCCGTCGTCGACGAAGAATAAAGCAAACACGCGTTTTGGAAACTTTTACGGACAGCGATTTTCAAACAGTGATATCTCCCTCGTTTCACGACGAAAATTCGATTTAAAAGATGTTTTGGAAACTAGAAAGAGAGGAGAACAAGGATCTTAAAGCAACCCCTGCTCGTTTTGGGTTATTGAGCACGAAAAACGAGCACAAACAGAACTGGACAGACAAGAAGAAACGCGAAAAAAGCAGTGTTATTTCACTGTTTTTCGAGGGATTTCGTGTACTCTCAAGGGCAATTTGGCTCGTAAATCTTTGTCTAATGTGTAGATGGATGTTATGTCGTTAATTAGGAACAAGAAACTCGAGTTTTGATGGAGATTTGATGGAGGAACGAATGAGTTTTCGAAGAGGACACACAAACAGTTTCAGTTTGTGTGTCGGTTTGGTTTAGGGTTTTTGAAGGATGTTTAGGGTTTGTTTCTGAGGTTTAAAGCTTGTGAGTGATGGTTGGATGTATGGAGAACTTAGAAAAATGAATGTATGGTGAAGGGGTGGTATTTATAAGGAGTTAAAGTAGGTTAAAAGAGAGGGAGGGGCAATCGGGCTTCATCCCGTATGGCTGCTGTCCATCGGTTTTTGGGAGGGTTTGAGAGGGGTTTTCTTGGTGATTAAGCTAGGATAATATGGGTAGGATACTAGGGTATGGGTTAGGGTTAATGGGTACGGGTCTTGGTAGTGTTTGGAGCGGGTTTTGGGCTCGGGATTGAGCTGCCAAAACAGGGGGGCTGCTCGTTTGTTGCGGGCTGTTTGGGGGTGTTTGGGACGAGAATTTTGGGCCGTGGATAGGGGGTTCGAACAAGTGTGGATGGGTATTGGCTTAGGTTGGTTAGTGTACTCGAGATTCGTGCCAATTCGTAAAGGAAACGGGCTCAAAAACCGAGCTAAAATTGAGCTCAAAAACAAGTGTTCAAAACGAGTTTTCTTCGCTTTTAAAAAATCGATTTTTCAAATCAATTAACGCATTAAAATAAATGACTTTTCAAATCAAATATACTCATAAAATGATTTTTCAAATCAATTATTTATTTTATTTTCAATAAAACAAACTTGGGAAAATAAATTCAAAATAAAATGAAATAAATTGAATTTACCTAAAAAACCATAATTTAAATATCATTTAAATTAATAAAACGAACTCACTTAAAAAAAACATTAATTTAAATATCATTTAAATTAATAAAATACTTCATCGACGACGCCCATTCTACATCGTAAAACGAGCTCCAAATAATGACAATGACAACTAAAGAATACATGTGTCCTATCATCATCGGGTGTTTGTCGGGTTCTCTATAAATTCCAATATCGACGGATACGGGTATCTACACTTTTACAACCAAAACCAAGGTTACCAAAATCAAACTCCATACAATCAACAAAATGACCAAGGTTTTGATGTTCAAAAAGCGGTCCTCCAAATGCAAAAGAATCAACAAGAGTTTTTCACTCAAATGCAAAAGGATAGTCAAGCAAAGGAAATCACCATCAACAACATCCTAGCTCACACCAAAATGTTGGAAACCCAATTGACTCAACTAGCATCTTCAAGCTCACAAAGACAAAAGGGGCAATTACCACCTCAAAGTAATCCCCCAAGACATGAAACGGTTAGTGCCATTCACTTGAGGAGTGGTAGAAGGTATGAAGCACCGAAGAAGAAAGTTGAGGATGAAGTTGTGGAAGCTAGTGACAAAGAAGAAGTTGTGCAAAACTCCAAGGATGGAGAACCATCAAAAGAAAAAGTTTCAAATAAAAATGAAGACAAGGTCAAGGAGAAGGAGCCCATTGTGATTAGACTTCCTTTTCCGAGTCGTCAAGTCAAGCCCAAATTTGATGACCAACTTGGAAAATTGATGGAAATTGTGAAGAATTTGGAAATCTCGATTCCTTTTACGGAATTAATCAATCACGTGCCAGCCTATGCAAAATACATGAAAGACATCCTCATAAAGAAGAAGTCGATCCGAAAGCTTGAGACTATCGCCTTCACTAAGGTGAGTAGTGCAATACTTCAAGGGAGTTCACCTCCAAAACTTAAAGATCCGGGAAGCTTCTCAATACCGTGTACCATTGGCGACACAAATATCAACAAGGCCTTATGTGATCTAGGGGCTAGTGTGAGTGTTTTGCCGTACTCGGTGAGTAAAAGGTTAGGGATGAGAGAGCTTAAATGCACCAATATCACACTCCAAATGGCCGATAGATCAACGAAGACACCATTAGGGATATGGGAAGATGTTCCCGTAAGAGTTGGGAAATTTTTCATCCCGGTGGACTTTGTCATTGTTGACATGGAAGAAGACTCTAACATTCCAATCATTCTAGGTAGGCCTTTCTTGCACACCGCGGGTGCGGTGATTGATGTGAAGCATGGAGAGCTCACTCTAGAAGTGGGAGATGAGAGCATAACTTTCAATCTTGACAAGACCATGAGAGCTCCCCGTTTACATGAACCATGCTTTATAGTTGATCATTATAGCCGGAAGGATGATAGGAAGAAGTCGGAATTCCAATGGAAAAAGAAAATTGATGATGCTCCATTCAAAAAGCAAGTGAATTGTGACAAAGAGAGCTTGAAAAGCTCACCAAAGTCAAGCAATGAAGAGGATGGCCTCATTGGCCAAGACAAGAAAGTGGGAGAGTTGTCTCTATCAACTCAAGAGATCTTTAGTGATCAAGTAAATGAAGTTTGTGGTCTTTGGGACGATGAGTTTGAAGGGATTTTCAATCCCTACATTGGTAATGCTATCGATAAAGACCAACATGAAGGACAACAAGGTCAAAGGTCTATTGAAGATCTTTATCATGATAATGAACAAGCTTTTGACTACTTTTTCAAGGTGTTGAGCAACATCAACAACACCTTGGACATGCCCCCATGACATCTCACTAAGGATGAGAGTTTGGCGGAGTCCTCCCTAAACCACCATTTGTAAATATTTCTAACTCCCTAACTCGCATTTTAATTCTTACATTGAATTTTTGTCATTTTTGGATTTTGTATGCTTTGATCAAGGTAATTATCATTTTTGAGAGAAGTGAGGGAGAAACTAATGATTTAATTGATGTGTAGTGCTTTAGCTTAGTGTGGGGATAACAATTGTCTAGGCTATTCATGCCTTAGTAATGCCCCTACAATGAGGAACACGGGATTTGAAGAATGAAAAATCACACGGGATATGCAAGTGCACGGATGGAACTGAATCCGGGTAGACTAGGAGGAAACCGAGCGTCCTTGAGAGGAATCCTCTCGTCTTTAGGGAATCCGAGCGTCTTTGGCAGAATCCGCCCGTCCAATTGAACTGAAAAATTGAAAATTTGGGACTGTTGAAGAATCTGAGTGTCCCAGCGGAGAAGATGCTCGTCTTGAAGAATCCGCTCGTCTTTGCAGAAAGACGCCCGTCTTTTTGCCAGTGCAAAATAAGAAAATATGCTGTAACAAAATCCGCCCGTCTTCAAAGAAATCCGCTCGTCCCGCAGTCGAAGAATCCGAGCGTCCTAGCTGAAAGACGCTCGTCTTTAGGCGAGAATTCCTGAACCCAGAATAGGCAGAATCCGAGCGTCCCGAAGGAAAAACGCCCGTCTTCCCCTGCAGTTTCAAAATTTTCGGGTGTTTTAAATACCCCTCCCACATTCATTTCTTCATTCATTCATTCAAAACACTACCAAAAACCCCAAAAACCTCAAAACCCTCATCCTCTCCATCACCAAAACAAGATTTCCTCAACCAAATTCAACAAAATCAAATCCAAACTTCCTTTTAACAACAATTAATCACTCCTCTTCCAACAAAAATCAATCCAAGCACCAAAATCTTCAACCTTTGAGTCGATTTTTGAAATACAAAGGCAAAGCCTTTCATCTTAAAATCAATTTGGTTATAATTGGAAATTGAAGATTTTCACTCTTTTCTTGGTATATTCATCAATGGCAAGAACAAAAGGGTCAACAAAGGCACTTAAGGCAAAGGCACTTTCAACAAGGCAACAATGCCTTCAAGCAAAGAAAGCCTCATTGGCTATGGTGGTTGCTAGTGCAAACATGGAAGTTCAATAACAACAAAATCCTCCCTTGGAAGCAACAACATCAACAACTCCGGAAATTGCTCAATTATCAAGTTATCCGGAGGTAATTTTCATTTCTAACTCCCATAGGGATACATTTGCCAAGTATGCTAAGAAATCCTTTCTACCCACCAAATTCATATGTGAAGATGCCTTGAACAAATTGGGTGTCCTTGAACAAACAAAAGCCTTCTTTGAAGCCATGGGGTTGGGAAAATTGTTTGCTACAAGAGAATTGACATACCCCTCCCTTACCTTGGAATTCTTGAGTTCATTGAAAGTGACTAAGGTAGAGACTAGAGAATACATCGAGTTTTGCCTTGCCAATGTGAATAGGCGCATCACCTTTGATGTTTGGAGTAAAGCATTAGGTCTTAGTGATACACCTCGTTATTATAAGAAGCCCGAAAAATATGACCACGCTCCTCTTTGGGAGGCGATTTCCGGGAAGAAATTCGAGAACTTTCATGCTTGTCGCGCTCTATTAGTCCACCATCCGGGCATTAGAGTGTGGCACAAAGTCATCGGGAATACTATCATTGCAAGAAAAGACACTAACCACTTTACCAAGCTCGATTGTATTCTACTTGAGTCGGCCTTAATTATTGGAAGGGAATTCACCAAGCCTTACAATGCTCTAAGGCTTTTGGTGGAAAGATGGCTCAATGTTGATTGTGGAAAGCAAGGCACCGCTTTTATCGTAAATGGAGGTCTAGTTACTCTCTTGGCCAAGTACTTTGATCCGAATTTCAACAAGGATAGCAAGTATGTGGCGAAAAAAGGGGGTCATCTCATTGACATGGATGCCATGATTAACAAGTATAAGTGGGTTACGCATAATCCTCTTGACACCAAATATGGGTGGCTCACCAATGATGCTAGATCTTTTACTTTGCCTTCCAAGATATGCCGTTTGAGTGTTCATAGAACAAACTACCTTCTCCCCCTCTCAAAGGAAGCCGAATACATCATCCATCAACAAAGGGGTGAAATTGAAATACCCTCCTCCTCCATTGTCACACCACCCTATCCATTCAAATATCAAGAGTTCAAACCCGAAGGTGTTGAATTGGGCAATGACTACATGACTCGACTTATGCAAGAGATGCACAAACAAGCTTATAATGATCGGGAAGATGCATACTTAGCCCAATATCCACCCCTCCTTCATTTAGCTAGGCAAGGACTACTTGATCCTTCATGTCCTTTGCCTAGTTGGGCGGATAGGGAAATATTCTTTCCAAGTGCATCTAGGGGTGAGAGACCGGGTGACGATGAGGTTGTCGGTGATGAGGTTGTTGAAGATGAGGCCATTGTTGAAGAGGTAAATGAAGAAGAAGAGGACGATGAAGGAAGTGAGCAAGGAAGTGAAGAAGGAAGTGGAGATGAGTCCACTTCTATTGAGGAAGATGATGCAAATGATGATATGGTGGAAGACTAGCAAGCTTTGGAAGCTCCTACCCTCTTGAGGTTTGTCTAATTCTTTCTTTATTTTATTTATTTTATCTTGATCATGGTTGCAGAGTCCTAGCAACATAGAGGACTAACACCTCGGCCCCATTGAGGTGTTCTTATTTTATTGTTCCCACTTTTGAAAATCCAAAATGACAATTTAGTTTCATGCATTGCATCTTGAGTGCATGAACCACCCCAACTTTAGGACATTAGAAATAATGTCTATCTAGGTTTAGGGAAGTATATGCATACGCAATGGGAGGTAATCTAAATTACGCTCTCCGTCATAAACAAAAACCCATGCATCATGTAGTGTAGTATAGTATAGCTTGCATTTAGTGTAGAATTCATGCATCATGCTTGCATAATTTCCCATCATCTTGGCCATTGAGGACAATGCCCATATTAGTGTGGGGATGGGGAATTCTAACTTAACTTTTATTCAAAAATCCAAAAAATTTAAAAAAAATTCGAAAAACCATAAAAATTTGAAAAATTGAAAAACCAAAAACAAGTTCATTTCCTTTGTAGTGTAGTCATGTATATATTGTTGTATATATTGTGTTTGTTCTATCCTTGCTCACATTGATTGACTACGCCACATCCGAGACATGAGGATATTGAAGACCGCATGGTATTATCTTTTCAATCTCCTTTTTCCTCTTTATGTTGATGACTATGTGGCTTTATTTTGATTAATGCGGTATAAAAATGTGAACTTAGGACTTGCATTTAGTTTATATGTCATATTAGTTGGTAGAATCATTTGCATTAGGATGTTCATATGATAGTTGCATCATGGCATGTAGTTTACATGTTAGAAAATTTTGCGAAGCCGTCTACTTGGGAAGCTTGACAAGTGTATATAGGCCCTATTAGATGCTTTTTCTTCTTAAGATTTTGCTTGTTAGAATACTTGTAAAACACCCTAAGATGTGCCATGCTAGTATCCTTTGACCCATGGATTAAGGCCTAGTCAAGAGTACCTTGTGGTGTGATAACTCCTTGGCTACTGTTTATTCCAAGGTGACCCTTGAAACCATGCATCCATCATCCATGTTCTACCACATTTTTGTCATCAAAGGGAATGGGCACAAAAAGAAATTGATTTGAGTTCAATGAAATGAAAAGTGAAAGAAAGTTTGCAAAAATGCATCAAATGAAAAGAGGAGCAAAAATAGACTCCTATGCTTCAAATATAAGGCACCCTCACTACATATGGGGTGACTTTGAAAATGTTCAAAAGAAATGGCAAGAAAGTGTTCTCAAATGTTATATGCCACAAGAAATTGGGGGGAAAAACATCAACAAAGCAAACTCCCAAAATGAAACTCAAATATCTATTGATCCCTTTATCCATCGTATCCATTTTTGTGCATGGTAGAGAGGGGACGACCCTTCTTCTTGTCTAGGCAAGAGGGGGAATTCCGCGATCCTCCAGTGTTTCTAACACCATAGGGAGTCTATTCTTGACAAAAACATTTAACGATTGAAGACAAAGGTACCCTAGCTTGACACAATTTGGAGGTGATTTATTGGTATCCTTCTAGGCTTAGTAGTTTGAAGAAATTGCATCTATGAAGGAGTGTGTACCCTTGAATTGCTTCCCTTGTAGATAATTTCTGCCACTTAGATGAGGAAAGTGGCTATTCTTTTGTAGATGCATCCATTACTTGATTTTGTGTGCTTAATGTTTGGATGTGTCGCCATTTTGGCAACACCCACCTTGCCTTGCAAGAAGGCATGCATCCTACCTCATGGTTGTCTTTGAAGGAAAAGTAGATCTATATACTTAACATATTCATATATGTTCCATTTTAATTTATCATAAAATTAATGGTGATCTTATGCATGCAAACTAATAAACAAATTAAAGAAGAAATATTCATCCTTACATTGGGATTTCGGTTTTTAGGGCACAAGAGAGATCTCCTTCTCTCTTGTTCTTGTGCTTTCCTTTATGGATGAACAAAGACCCAAGTATAGGATCTCTCCCAAGGATTAATACCCAAAGCACACTCTTAATTAAAATTAATATTATAAATACTAGTACAATATTAATCTTGTAGAAAAATTGACCCAAAAATATTATAGGACACTTAATTTTTCGGTTTATGGGAGGAGGAAGAAGGAAGATTTTTATCTCTCTAAAACTCAAATTTTAGATGAATGAATAATGAATAATACAACCACAATGTTATGTATTGTTTATCAAAAATATAAGGCAAAAAACCCCTTTGATTTTCCTATGGAAAACCGGGTAAGGGAAGAGGAGGGAAGAAAAGAGTGAGCCAATGCATGCAAGAGTTTATCTTCACAATGTAAACTAGTTTGCAAGGCTAGTCTATTAGGGAAATGATTGTGTTTTCCATTAGCATAATCAAACACAATATTAGCCTAATCCTCCTCTTTATTTTCGGCACATTCATAAAATGGAATCCATTTTATTTTTGTCAATTGTCAATATGTCACATGTCATATGTTACATAAATTTGTTATGTATTTTTAACATATTAAAAATCAACGTATTAATAAAAATACGTCATATACAAAAATCGACTTAGTAATTCATAATTACTTGTACCAAAATATTTTACCAATTATAAATCACAACAATTTGTATTTATAATAATTCATTCAAATTTAATTGTTTCCTTAAACAATAATTTCATCTGAGTAATGATACAATTCGATTACTCAGACCGTATCTCATTTTAATCAAATTTCAATGAGACATGTAAATATTACTTCCAAAAATCGTCCGTCAATTTTAAATAATTTAATTGACTCGTAACGTTATACGATCAATTAAATGATCAATTAAGAGTGTTGCCCTATAGGTATGACCTAGGGGATCAACTGATCACCACCGTCGCACGACAGTAATGTCAAACTCTAGTCAGCCAATCATTACCGATATGTGTGGACCAGTTGACAGTAAAATATTACTTCCCAATTGTATTCTTTATAATGAGACTTAAACATGTGATCATCATGATCAACAGTCGTGATCGCATTATTGTCGGAGGTCACATATTCCAACAGTCTTGTTGTGAGTTGAAGGGGCGGAGTGAGACTCGCTAATTGTCTCATATCGGCTATGTTATTAGGTTAGTTTAAATAATGGTCCTAGTCTTTGTCACCTCTTTACTCGGGACGAGCAAAGGTTCGGTTTGGGGATATTTGATGTGACCATAATTAGAGCATATTTAGTGTAACACCCGCGAATTTTCCATTTTGGCAATTATAATTTAATTAACCGTTCTATTGTCTCATTTATATTTTAAATTATTTAATTTAATTAATTTCATTACTAAACATGATTTTTATAAATATTATATTTTTAAAGCTTAAGTTATACAAAATAAATATTTTGGTCGGATAATAATGATAATAATAATATTTTCCGTCTGGAGTTGTAGTGGGCTCGAGACGTAAATTCTAGTGTATATCGACTCAATTTTGCTTGTTGGGCCTAGTATGACCAATGGACTCACCTACTACTCCTTCCTCCTCATAAAAATAATGAGGAAAACCCTAACTACACCTCCCTTCTCAATTTTTCAGCATTCATCCTCAACAACAAACACCATTTTTACACTTTCCTCTTACAAATCTTCAAAACACCATAACTTGCTCAATTCTTGTCCGAATCAAGTGTTTTTCGCGTCTATCTCGCCCTATGATCGCCCTCCATCTTTCTAGGTAAGAAAGGAACCGACTTTTATCCATTCATGGGGCTGTCGACCCATATTACACACGGTACCCTTTTCTAGTTTCGATTCTTAGTCTTAATTTGTGTTTTCTTATGTTTAGGAGAAGGTTTAGTTGACCTGGAAGTGGATCTTTGAAAGGTAGACGAGTCTTTTGTGGATTTCAGTGCAAAAAGGTAACGGTGATGGGTTACTCGACATTATGTCAATTTGGGTGTTTATATATGTAATAGTTTGTTCACATGTGTGTTAAAGTTAGATTCTTTACATGTTTTTACTTGTTTGTTGTTGAATGAGTTTTGTGTGGAATCTCTCTTGGGGGTTTGAAGAAGTTTCTAGTCTTTTGTGTACATGGATGAATTAATAAAGAAACCGTCTTATTCATGCTTAATAATTGTGTTTAATTATGTCATGAAGTTGTTAGTTTGGAATTGTTTGAATTTGAATCGAACCTTGTGTTTTAATCCCTCTTCTATGCTTTGATTTCACCCTTAATACTTGCATGAAGTTGCTTGGGTAATATATGGTGCAATTGGGATGGTAATGGCATGATAAAAAAATGATTTGGAGATGAAGATGAATTTGTTGTGTCGTGCAAATCAGTGAATTTGCGCAGGCTGCGCACCTCGGCGCAGGCTGCACCACAGCCTGGACCAGTTTTTGTAAAATGGCCATAACTTCTTCGTTACTTGTTTGTTTGAGGTTTATGACCTACCGTTAGAATCGTAAGAGGATAAGCTATCACGTTCAACTGGTTTCACCTCATTATCATATATAGAACTCAAGTATGACCATTTGAAGTTGACCCTTGTTGTAGTCGAGTACTAAACTTGTTGTTATAGATTGGGTTTTGAGTTTCTTGTTGGGTATGCATCTTAACCTTGGTTCTAATGCTTGTGTATGGTGTGTTGAGACTCTTTTATCATGGGAGTACTTGATATTTGTTATACTCTCGTACTTATGCATGCTTCACATGAATTGTTTACGTTATGTTTATATAATCATTTTTACTCGTATTTGTGACCCCGTGTCATATGACATTTTATCGTGTTTATATTCACATGATCGTTCTTATTCTTTTTGTGACCCGAGTGTGACGTTTTACATTGTGTGACTACTCGACATTCCTTATTTATTTTGCCCTCGGACCTTGGGTCACGATTAGGTGCCATTGTTTCCGAGTTGGGCTGTCTTCCTTCCGCCTCTTCGGACCTTGGGGTACGGCTAGGTACCATTGTTCCGATTTGGGGTTACTTGACCTTGGGGCATAGCTAGGTGTCATGGATCGAGTCTTGGATGCGGATAGGTCACCTCATATCGAATCAGGTGACGTCCATCCCGAGAGTCTGGCCAGATTTAGACTAGGACCGTATTATGATCATCGTCCTACCAGGAGGTTGGAGTCTAGGGGTTTGTCTTGTTTTGAGTCAATCCTTTGTAAATGTCTTACTTATTACGGTCATTGGCGTGTTCTTATATACGAGAGTGCACGTCTTCTATGATTGTTTGTGAGAGTCTTGGTCCTATCGGATACTAGTGGTGAGATGCAAGCCCCTAGTTGCGATATGATCGCCGGGATTGAAGTTCCTATCCGTTCTTATGGTGAGATGCAAGCCATAAGTATGAATGTGACATTAGTAGCCACGTCTCGTGCTATGGTTGTTAAGAGGTTTTCAAGTAATGGCTATTGGTTTCCATCCATGTATCTTCTATTCAATTGATCCGTTGTTTACCTTCTTCATATGATTCGATGCCTAATCTCATATCCATGTTTGGTTACCTTGAATGCATAATTAATATGATGTACCATGCCTAACTCATTATGAACGCACTATGCCTATCTCATTATGATTATCATTTATATCCCCTTGTTCATTATTATTCAAGTATGATGTATGATCAATATGTTTAAATAAGTTCTTGCTTACATGTATTTTGACATATTGTGGCTGGGAGAACCCTGAGTTACTCCCCACTGACTGTGGCGTTCATGTTTACATGAATGACAGGTTTGTGATGCAGATTATGGGGAAGACGTGTGAGCTAGCGAGAACGTTGACCCTTGGACTTTAGTTATTATTTTTCTTAGACTCACCTATCTTTAGACTTGTGCCTATTCGTGGGACATCTTTTCCCCAACACACTTTGTTTTTAATTGTAAAACTTATTCATCTTACTTTTCATTTTCATTTGATCACTTATGGTAGATTTCACACTTTAAACTCTAAAGGTTTTAAAAATCCCGTATTTTCCGCTTAGATTTAATAGTTCTTTTGATGCCTCATCGAGGGGTGTCGCATTTAGTCCCCGAATTAGCCTTGTTCCCATGCTTTTTAGTGCATATTTGGGTCATTTATTGTCTTTAGTCCTTTGTTTTGCATATTCTTTGAGGTTTTGTGTCCTTGGTAGGAAAGGAGTGCAAACCTTGCATTTTCATGGCAAAATGAAGCTAAATTAATTGAATTCAATGACCAAGCATCAAAGAGAAGACAAGATTAGAAGGCCTTTGTACATACTATAGTAGATGGGCAATGATGAGAAAAGATCCTTGCATCCCCGAGGAAATCCTCAAGGATTCTATGAAGAAAAAGGAAGAAAAGAAGAAGAAAACAAGTTGTAAGACAATCCGAGCGGATTGTCTACAAGACACCCGTCCAGGAGGTGCAATCCGAGCGTCTTCCTCCACAAGATGTCCGTCCAAAACACGCCCAATCCGCCCGTCTTCCCCAGCTGGATGCCCGTCCAGACACACCCAAATCCGCCCGTCCCGTGCCTAAGACGCCCGGATTCCCTTACAGCCATTTCGTCTTCTACAAACTTACAGGAAGGATGCGCATCTTTTTCTAAGACCGGCGAAAAGAAACCGGACTCTCCCTAGAGACCGGCGATTCCTCAAGGACTTAATCGTCATTTAAGCCCTTAGTAAACCCTAATTTATGTAACTAATCCCCACTATAAATACCCCATTAGTCTAATTAGAAGAGGATGTTCTTCCTAGCAATCTTTAGTGTAGTTAATATCAATCAAATCTCTCTTTAATCTTGTAATCAACATTTAATCAAGTTTTAATACAAGTTTTATTTCCTTAATCTCTCTCTTGTTCATCCTTTATTTTGGGCAATTGATGATTAATTGGGTTATTATTGGGAGATTGACAACCTTCTAATCAAGCATCAAGTACTTCTATTATTCTTTGCTTTATTATTGGAATCATTAGTAGGTATAATTCTCTTAATCCCTTTTTAATTATTGTTAATTATCTTCATTTATTCATCATGTTTTACTTTGTTGGTATGATTGACAACCTTGCTAGCATGTTCAACATGATAATGAGTGAGTAGTTTACTTAGCTAGGGTTAATGGGAAATTAGGGGAAACCAACATGGGGAATGAGTCATGCTTAATTTAATATGTTTTCATAGTTTATTTGCTTGCTTGTTGTGATCTCAACTTATGCACATGTTATGTTTGATGAAATATGAGCTTATGAATCCTTGCATTTTTTACCCATCACCTATCTTTTCAATGAGACTTGTAAGACATAAACCAACTCGAGTCTCATTAGACCATGCATATAGTTGAGTAGGGAAGATTAAGTCGACTTGTAGGTGTTGTACAATCTAATCGATTCGGCTCCGGGACCCAAACTTACCTAGGATTGTAAGATATAAACCAACTCAATCCATCACAACAATAATTGCTTGCTTATAATTTGAGAACATGTTTGTATGATCAATTCCCATGAATCCCCTATGACCCCATGACACCCTAGTGCCTTTTATCAATTGTTTACATCCCTTTTTAATCATCTTACTTGTTTACTTTTATTGCTATTTAGTTTAGTGATCTTCTACTTCAAACCCCAAATTGTGACACCCTTAGACACCACTAGTTGCAATAGAAAATCTCATCTCAATTCCCGTCCATTGGGATCCGACCTTTACTTGCCTCTTTACTAATTGTAGAGTTGTTTGTGAAGTTATAAATTGTGTTTTGGTCTAGGTGCTCCTAACGACAAGTACTAAAAACTAAACCCTCATAAGGGATCACGACCAATTGCTCCTGCGCTCCTTTATTTTATTGACAAATTTAGGTGCTGTCATAGGAAATTTGTTAGGCTTAAACGGCCGCACATTTCAATTTCCTCTTTTATTTTTATATTATGGTGCTACTTATGCTCTTGTGTAGCACATGCGCAGATATATGATCTCATGTTAAGAGCTTTGAGTTGCTTTGATTCTGACTAACTGGAGTAGCTGTTGAAGAAAAGAAGGTCGGGCTGGAACCTGTCTAAAGCTAGTGCTACCCGGGAGGCAACCCGGAGATTATATTTTTAATTGTTTTTCGAATACTTCATTTCTTTTCATTTGTATGTAATAATTGGTTTTCAAACCATAGACTATTCCGCTAAGCTTGTTCTGTTAGTTTTGCGGGCTGTTTTTATTGCGTCTTTGCAGGAATTTATTAAGGATGGCTCGATCGAGTACTTTTTGTACTCGATCGAACCCTTTTGCTGCTGAATCTACTCGATCGAGAATTTATGCTACTCGATCGAGTACCTGCCAAGGAGAAACAACTCGATCGACCACTATTCTTCTTCGATCGAGCAGTTTAGTATGCCCAGTTCATTCGATCGAGCATCATTCTCTCTTGATCGAGTGCCCTTGGATGCCCTTTGATTGGATTAGCTTCTTGTGACGGTATTTGGCAGCCGTTTGCGACCTCCCACATTGCTGGCTGGTTTGGGGAGGTCCCTTATTCGCGCAATCTTGTGAGCTTTCCGTATTTACTCTCTTTCTCTTTTAGTTTGCATTTCCTTTCCGTGATTTGGTACAATGAGGGCATTGTACGGTTTGGTTTGGGGAGGTTATGCATCCATATCTGTGTCTGCATTGTTGTTTTTATTGCATTTATGTTATCACGTTTAATTTTTGTATGCATTGTTGTTTATTTTCGTTAAAATTCAAAAATCTCATAAAAATAGAAAAAAAATTCGAAAAATTAAAAATTTTCACGTTTATTTTTGCATATAGATTGAGTCGGAACGGTTGATTTCAATGATGAAATTGCACTGTAATTTTCCTTTTTACTTAAGCCTTGCATAAAACTAAATATCTTTTAGCTTTGTCTTTTTGCATATCTACGAGTTTATGTTGAAATTTAGCTAAACAAATAGACTTGACCTGATAATTTTGGCAAACTACTTATAAATTCTAAGGAACTAGAGCTTAGTAAACTGGTGTCATTTACGACCAGTTTCATGTAGGATTGTGAGTAGTTTACTCCTTGCATAGCATGTTCATTAATTTGCACATATATGAAATTCAATTGCTTTTTGCCTGCATACATTCGGGTTAGTGGTTGATGTCATATAGAAGGAGGTGCTTACATTTCCCTTTCTTTAATTTTTACCCATTTAACTCCACATTAGCCAAATTTGCATGTTGACCCTTAACTACATCCAAATTTAGCATGCCTTGTCAAGCTAGTTTAGGTTGTTTTGCGGTATATAATTTATTGTGCCAAGTTTGGCTTGTATACATTGATTTGGAGTTGGTATTTAATGAAAAAAAGGAAGGAAAAAAAACATGAAAAAGAAAAAAAAAATTCGAAAAAAAAAAGAAACAGACGTGATGAAAGAAAAGAAAAGAAGAAAAGAAAAAAAAAGAGAATGTTGATGGTTTCGCTCCTATGCTTTATTTACATTTATTGAGGAGTATTTTCAGTTCGGTTTGGTGAGTTTTGATGCCAAATGAAGGGCATATGCACTTAATTCTATAATTGAGTTGGAAATGGATGTTGTCATATGGTTTTGTTTAGGTACTAGCTTGGCCGCCTATACCTCCACATTCCCATAAATGTTTTGCCTTTTCTTACCCATTGCCTCACTTTACCATATTTTTGTAAGCCCTCGGCTGTGATAGGACCTTGTTTGGTTGGAATGTATGTACGATAGCTAGAATTGTCTATCATATTAGTTGCATGCATGTTTATGTGGGTCGTAGTTTAGGTGAGCGACTATATTTCCTTCTTTCTTCCATTTAATGGCTTATCCTTTAGTTCATGAGAGAAGAGTGACCCGTGAGAGTCCATTATGAAAGGTCTTGCAAGGTCGACGGTTCAGCTTTATTATAAACATCCTATAACTCGTTTGCATTTGACTGTTGTGCTATAAATGTTAGTTTACTTGCATTAAATTGGTCTAAGTGGGCATTTGTAGCTAGCTCTGAGTTATCTTTTCCGTTCCATCAGTTTGCATTTAGTTTACTCGAGGACGAGTAAAGGTTTGGTTTGGGGAGATTTGATACGTGCATTTTATATAGTCCTTTTAGGCCTTTTTATGCACGTATTTTTAAGCTATTATCGTAGTTTTATGCTACGAAATGCCCCGAATATGCTACTTTGGTTTGTTTTGTCTTATTTGCAGAAATGGACCAGGAAGTAGTAGAATCAAGCCTTTTATCGTCCGTTTTGCATGCATTTGGAGGATGAGTGGATTTGGAGCGGAAATGTAGCTGTCTTGGGATGCGTGAAGCCATTTCGGGAGCTAAAAGACAAGTCAAAGCTGAAACTAACGAAATTATGGGCTGCTGAAGTTAGATATCACTCAATCGAGTGCTTTACTAGCCGATCGAGTGGTTTTGGATGGAATAAAAGGTCGATCGAGTATGTATTATGCTCGATCGAAAAGATGCATTTTAGGGTTTGCTCGATCGAGTGGTTATTTCACTCGATCGAGAGGTTTGATCTTAATTCTACTCGATCGAGTATTTCAAATGACTCGATCGAGTGGTTTGCTATTGGGCTCGGGCTTTCTAGTCTTATTTCGTTATTAGGTTAAATAAGAATCGTCTTTGCTATATAAAGGACAACGAGAGAAACATATTAGACATCTTGGACGCTGTTCCTTGACAGGATATACATTAATCTTTTCCCTTTCTTTCTGTTGAACGTTACACTGCTTCTCTTTTCGGGATCTTAGTCTGTAATCTCTTTCCTTACTCTCTCTATTTAATTCTCTTTTTCGTTTGCAATGTTTATTTCTTCTTTATCTTTCGCTCTTATTTCCTTTATCATTATGTCTAGCTAATTATCCCTGCTAGGATTTAGGGGAGTTGATGATTATTGTTAATTGTTAATTAGTTTGCAGATCTGTCGTTGTTATTATCTCTCTGTTGTTTATCACCGCTCTTAATTGTATCTAGCTAATTGAATCGATGCAATTAGCTTATTTATCATTGGTAAGCCTTGACCTAGACCGGAAGGTTGGAAGGGGTGAGACCTGCAGTGAGCATTAGGGCACTTTAGTGAGGGCGGAAGCTAAGCTATTAGTGTTTTAGAGCGAATTGAGACCGGAAGGAGATATTCGTTGCCTCTTAGACCGATACAACTGACTGATCTGTGACCTTAGCTGCAATTGACCGATAATCATTGATGACCCAACATCCTAGTTCCCTTTTCTTATTGTTAATCTCTCTTTTTATTTCCTCTTGCCTTAATCTCAGTAGTTTAGTTAAATCAATTCAAACCCCCTTCTGGTGACTTTAGACAGACCGAGTTGACAAGTAGATAGTGACCGCCTCCTTGTGGAGATCGACCCTACTTACCGCTTACTTCTGTTAGTAGTACTTAGGTATTTATTTTTGGTACTAAACGACGGTATCATACACCCTACAACATCCAATTTTTTCGTTCCATTTAACATAAAAATGGACTACCATTTTATTTTGTCAATTTGTCATTTGTCACACAATATGTCACATGTAGTATGTTACATGTTATTAATTAATTTGATGCATATTTATCAAATAAATATCATTTTATAAATTAATTAAATTACATACAACAATTGACTAGTGATACTTGATCACACAAATAAAATGGGTCATATTATTATAATTCACAACATCTTGTAATTATAATTAACCATTCATACTCATCTCAATTTTTTCACAAATAATAAACAATTTTAATAATAAATTATTTCAATTACTAAAATAAATCTTATTTAATCCTATTACAATAAAATATAAATATTCTCTCTCACAAACGAATTGTTCAATTTTAAGGAATTGTTAACTTGTATCGTCATACAATTAATCAACTTATCAATTAAGGGAATTGTCCTTTAGGTGTGACCTTAAGGGATCAACTGATCACCACCGTCAAACGACAGTAATGTCTAACTCTAGTTAGCTGACCATTACTGATGAATGTTGATCAGTTGACTATATAAATGAATCATCCCTTACGTATTCTTAATATGAGATTTACACATGTGATCGCACTATTGTTAAGGACAGATACTCCAACATACGTTTTAGGTCCTCTAACGAAACAAGGCTTCTAATATTAGAAGAATAGCCCTCTGGCACCTTAATACCATGCAAGCATTCACAAAACTCTTTTTTATCCTTTTTTTTGGAAGAGTATGAGCTGCAGGCGGCAAAAAAGTCCGATTTCCTTTTGTTTTAGCTGCCAGCTCGGGCCTAATACCCATCTCGACCATATCATCCCTAGCTGCCTTGTTGTCTTTTGTCCTACCTGGAACATTCAGTAGAGTATTGATTATATTAGTACAAAGGTTCTTTTCAGTGTGCATAAAATCTAGGCAATGTCTAACCGGGAGGTCACGCCAGTAAGGAAGTTTGGTAAAAAAATTATGTTTTTTTATAACCACGAGTAGACAACTTAGGCCCCTTCTTCCCATACGTTATCTCAATATCTCTCACTTTCTCATACACTTCATGACCATTCAAAATCTGAGGACTCCCACGTTGCTCAGGACACCCATTAAACGCCTTGTGAAGCTTACGATTATGATGATCAGGGGATAACCATCGACGATTTCCCCTGTACACATGCTTGCGAGAATACTTCAAATATTCTGATTCAACATTCCCCCCCCCCCCTCCCCCCGCCACACAATGGGCAAGCCTCTTTCCCATGTACAGTATGTCCAGAAAGATCGTCGTACGCCGGAAAGTCAGTTATTGTACACAATAACATAGCTCTCAGATTGAAACTTTCCTTCTTATAACCATCAAGCACTGGTACCCTTTTTCCCACAGAATCTTCAGATCATCTAGAAGTGGTTCCAAATACACATCTATGTCATTTCCAGGTTGTCGAGGGCCTGATATCAATAAAGACAACATCAGATACTTCCTTTTCATGCAAACCCATGGGGGCAAATTATAGAAGGCCAACACAACTATCCAAGTACTGTGTTGGGTACTCATGTTTCCATGAGGGTTCATTCCATCTGTGGAGAGCAATAGACACAAGTTCCTTGCTTCTTTGGCTAAGTCAGGATATTTAGTGTCAAACTCTTTCCACTGTTGACCATCCGCTGGGTGTCTTAACTTTCCATCTTCAATCCTTCCACTATTATGCCAAGTCAACATTCTTGCACCTTCTTCATTCAAATAAATCCTTATGAATGTTGGTACAATATGCAGTCATTACGACAAGCATGTATTTTATAATATTACATGCCCAATTCTCTAATCATTTTTATAGCCTCATATGTCCGACTCGGAAGAACATTACCGTCAGGAAGCATGTCACATAGAAAAGCTAGAAGATCCGTAAAACTCTTATCACTACACTCATTTGTCCCTTTTAAGTTATATAACTTTACCACCGCGGACAATTTGGTATACTTCTTACAACCAGTAAATAAAGGCATTTCAGATTGACTCAACTTCTCAATTAAATCATCAGCATTTATTTCCCCATCACCGGTAGCTTCAAAATCATCGAATCCATCATCTTCAGCAAACTTATCACCTAAAACAACTTCGGGTGAAGGTGAACGATTGTTTACACATACATCAAATCCCCCATCCCTATATCTAAACCAGCAGCTTCAGGTGTATGATTATTTACCTCTACATCAGATTCCCCATCCTCTAAATGTCCATAAAACAACTTCAGCTTCAGGTGTATGATTATTTAACTCTGCGTGGAAGAGGACGGCCATCTTTTTTTTATTTTTTGCAAAAAATTTATCATTTCATTCAATAATGAAAGAAATTACAAGAGTATTTTTTGCAAAGACTATCCACTATACAAAAAGCTCATAAACTAGCAACAATAAGCAAATATTGCTTATGATGAGTCCACATTAGGAGACGTGTAGAGACTAGAAATTTAACCTTCCTAACAATTTCATTAGCAGCAGCCTTCCTTCCTCTAAACAGACGAGAATTACGTTCATTCCAGACCTGATAAACTGCAGCTGCCAAAGAAGTACGAAACCAGGCCATCCTCCAATTCTGTTTACTTCCCATTCCAGCCTGTTCAAGTTCAGCAAGTAAACATGAACCAGCACGATTTATACCCATCCACTGCAGAAGCTGCTGCCAAATATCCTTAGAAAAGGAGCAATTAAAGAACAAATGGGCATGATCCTCAAGAGCAACTTCACAGAGAGAGCATCTATTCATCATATAAAGACCTCTATGCTGCATATTATCCACAGTAGCCAATTTCTGCTGAGCTGCCAAAGAGCAAATAATCCTATGACTAGGAACAATACGAGGATGAGTCAGAGCTTTAGTCCAAGGACCAGTCAAGACAACACCTCTCAGATAGCTATAATCTGCTGTAACTCTGAATTTACCATGAGAACACCAACTGTTTATCAGAGAGGATGCATTAGTAATACTGCCTGCTAGAGCAACCAGCCTGTCCCTTACAGTCAAGATTCCCTTTAGACTAGAGGAAAAACTATCCTGGGATTGCACAATACAGATAGACTGATGCTGTAAAATCTAAGCCTGATGCCAGGAAACCCTGAAGGAAATGTAGATCTATATACATACTAACATACTCATATATGTTAAAATTAATTTGTCATAAAATTAAATGTGGATTTTATGCATGCAAACATTAATAAAATAAGATAAGAAAACATTTTCTCACCATAAAGATTTCGGTCATAATGGGCACTAACAAGATCTCCTTATTGTTAGTTCTTGAGCTTTCCATTAATGGATGAACATTCTTGACTTCAAATTAGAAGCCCTCCAATTAGTAGCACCCAAGACAATCCCTTAATCCCACAAATAAACATGTACTAGATGTTTGTATTGTAGTTTACCTTAAAATCTATTACTAATACTCATATACTACTTCTAGTAATCTTAGTAATTTATATGAACAATTTAGATTAAAATCTCATCCTTTTTGATGAAGATGGAAGAGAGAGAAGAGAGGAAATTCTACATGAACATCTTGCATGTTTTATGAATGGTAGTATTTAAGAAAAATAAAGCAACCAACACTACTCAATTAAGAGTGTGTGTGCCGCCCAACTCTAGCCCAAAGGAGCATCATTGCTTTTCTTTTTCTCTTATCAAAAATATAGGTGTGTAAGAAAGTGGAGTAGGTTGTAAGGCTAGTCAAGAGTAGTCATCATGATGTTTATTTTATCAAA
Source organism: Silene latifolia (assembly GCF_048544455.1). Lineage (NCBI taxonomy): Eukaryota > Viridiplantae > Streptophyta > Magnoliopsida > Caryophyllales > Caryophyllaceae > Silene > Silene latifolia. The sequence goes on from NC_133534.1 coordinate 12,694,823, forward strand.
TAAAATAAAACAACCAAAACCCACTAACACACCCACTATTTTCGGTCCATTATGTATAAAATGGACTACCATTTTATTTTTGTCAATTTGTCATTTGTCACACAATATGTCACATGTAGTATGATACATGTTACTAATTAATTAAATGCATATTTATCACATAAATATCATTTTATAAATTAATTAAATTACATTCAACAAATTGACTAGTGATGCTTGATCACTTAAATAAAATGGGTCATACGATTTATAATTCACAACTTCTTGTAATTATAATTAACCATTCATTCTTATCTTTATTGTTTCTCAAACAATAAATAATTTTAGCAACAAAGCATTTTATTACTAAAATAAATCTTATTTAATCCCATTACAATAAGATATCAATATTCTCTTTCTCACAAATCGAATTGTTCAATTTTAAGGAATTAATTAATCAGATCGATATACAACTAATTAACCTTTTCAATTAAGGGAATCGTCCTTTAGGTGTGACCTCAAGGGATCAATTGATCACCACCGTCGCACGACAATAATGTCAAACTCTAGCTTGACCAATCATTACCGATATGTGTGGACCATTGACTATATATGTAATGTATCATCCCTTCCGTATTCTTGAAATGAGATTTAATAATGATATTTAAATCATGTGATCGCACTATTGTTGAGGACACATTTCCCAACAATCTCCCACTTGTCCTCGACAAGTGTGCATCACCAATTCTCTTGTCCTATTACTATCTCCCACTCAATGCAAGGTGTCTTTCGGTTCGTACTTGCAAGTGATCATATCGAGAGTGGTTTCCTCGATCCGGAGAATAATCGATTGACCGGATTTATCCACTCGGATACCTTCCGAGCGTGGCCACGCATTTCGATTCATTACTCCTCGAGTGGCCCCGAGATATTGTTTTAACACTGACAAGGGGATGGACAATTCCTATCGCACTCATTCCCTTCGACTAGCCACAGCCATCATAACCCAAAATATGCCCATTTGACCCCATTTACGAAGGTCGTAGTAACACAAATCAAAGTTAATCTGAAACTGTGCCATCTTAGGTGAATAGTCTTTAGTCAAAAGAATCGACTCATTAGAATACTATAGTAGCTCTCGCCACGACCAGGCTATATATAAATTGCCAGAACTCTATAAGCGGTCATAAGGCCCGACAAAATGTTCCTAACAGTCTGCCTATGTGATCGACTAGTCATCTCACATGACTCTATGGCACTTGAACTTGCCATCAATCGCCTCACACTCTAGTCACTTCGAGACGTCACCTCATGCAAGTAACTATGGGCAAATACAATGTTAATCCGTGTTCACTTTAACGGGGTTCAATTGTCTCCACAACCCGTTTGGATGTAACAAAGTATAATAAAAGAGTTTTAAAAATAAAACTCGAACGACAAATGCGATTATCACACATGAATAGTCAATGCCTGATTACTATTTCATGTTCTATAATCTAATTTGATCTTGTACGTAGTTGTTCATTTCAATTCAATTGAAATGACATGACTCATCATGTTTAGCCTTTGAGAATGCTTTGGTTAGTAGGTTTTATCAATTTCTTGCACCTTACTCAACCTCACTACATACTCGTTTTCCTTTGTAATGTATACATTTGCATCACAAAACTTTCTGAGTACGTGTCGAGATCCAATCAAGACATAGGCCTTTTATCCTTAGAATAGCTCCCACTGTTTTCACAGTGTGCGAGACTCATCCTTCTTGCACATCTCATGATCGCAAGTGTACTCAATTTCCGTTATAAATATCTCTCATTGTTCTTTATTGCCTAGAACGATTCTAGAAAATCTACTTCTTAATAAACATTGCCACAATGGTATCTTAACCATCTTAATGTGTTTTGATTATGGTTTTGTCGGAAACCATGCGCAATCTCAATTGTCAATTGTCACTTGTGTAACACCCTTACACAATATTGCATCATAAACACTTTGCATCATAGCCTTAATGCTTCTGCAAGCACTTTAAGGGTAATCTTTATAGCTCACTTGGTAAAGATTACTTAAATTCGATTTTGAAAACAATTCATCATACTTAAAGCATATGAAGTGTTATACATCATTTCTTTTTAATTGATTCGGCAGCGGAAGAAAATGAAATCAATCAAATATGTTCAATTTAATTGAACTAGTCATGAATCTTATCAACATAAGACTTCTTACTGACTCTAATATCATGTGGATTTATCTTCATAAATCCGGATATTCAAGATGTATTATAATACTCCAAAAGTCTTAAATCATTCCTAATGATCAATATGTCATCCACATATCGGACTAATTAAAATTTCCGTAACTCCCACTAAACTTCATGTATAACCACAACTTCTCGACTTATCGAGAAATATTTTATCACATGATCAAAATGTTGATTCTAACTCATTGATGTCCTACTTAAGACCCTCTCTTAAGTTTCACATTATCTTAGGATTGCAAGAATCTACTAAACTCATGATATGTATTGAATACATTCCTTCTATTGAAGAAGTGGGTTTTAGATTCATTCGCTATGTATTTCATAATATTGAAACACAATCCCTAAGAAGATCCAAATATACTTAAGCATTTCAATTAGTGCAAAACTCTTTGCAACCAATCTTGCTTTGAAATATCTCTTTATTAGTGCAAAACCCTTTGTCACTAATCAAGCCTTTATTTCGGATTCTCATGGCTCTAAGCCTTGTATTGAGTTGTGACTTAATCACTCTTATGTAAGTCATACGTTCATTACTTTCTAGAAGTAATCAACTTGAATCAAACAATTTCTTTTGTAAGTTATAAGCTCTTTGCTTTCTTAAAAGTAGCATGAATTCATCATTTTTAACAAGTGACGAATTTAACCTCCTAGGTTTTGAAGAAACAATGTCTTACACAAAACGTCTCATGTAGCCAAGAAAAGACCAGTTTCTTGCGACATAACATTCTCTGTGGCTCTTGAATAATTTCTCCCACTCTGTCTTCTAGAAATAAACTTGTATTTTAGAAAGACAGATTCATGAGCCGCAAACCCGTCGTGCTCGTGATAATTGCAAGGGAAAAATGAGCATTTGTTTCTTGTGAAAACTTACAACCATGGTACCCTTACCATTTCATATCTCATATGATTCGATTTAGTGGAAAAATAATTTAGACAAAAATGATAAAATCCCCAAAAGGATCAAGTAACTCAAAGTAACTTGATTGAAGTCCAAACCATATCGAATAGCGTTTGATCTCTTATCCATCCACACATTATTTCATAATGCGTGCTAAGAGACATTAACTTGTGATACTATATCACATTTCCTTTGGCTTATATCAAAGTCTTCACTTTGATAATCCCATCACGACTAAATCGTGATTCCTTGAACTCTTTGAAATTCTTCAAAGATTTCTCTATTTACCTTATTAAGTGAACATACTAGCGTCAACTTAAATCGTTGGTAAAAGAAAATGATCAACCTATTTTGGATCGATGATTTAAAACCTCGATCTCCTTTTCAACCAAAAAGCACGAGACATCTTGCTTTGAATACAAGATACGCATATACCATTAACAATCTAATGGTTTCAAGAGTACTCGATAACTCTTTGCGTTCATCATTCCAAAATTTAAGGTTTAATCTTGGGTTACCAATTTGAGTCTTACATCATCTTCATGATATATCATTCTAGTTTGGTTTAGAATATAATCACCTTGATGATGGGCTAGCCATACATCAAATCATGGTGTATAGGGTCACAAAAGTGAAAACCTCTTTTGTATCTTAATAAGTTTATATTCTTATTTAGAGTTAATGCACTTAATAGTCATAATTAAGTACAACTTTAAATCCAAAAACTAGATTGAGTACACAATTACTCTATCTCTCGACTTCATTGTTGCTAGTCGTCATATTCTAATCATCCTATGTATCAAACATAATGATGAAAACCACCACCGGTTTCTAATATTGACGGAGTAATACTAGCAAAATTTATGTTTAATCAAATAAACATTTAAAGAAGAAGGTTCAATTAGATGTCCCACAACTAACTTGTTGATTCTTCAATAATTTGGGGTAGTTTCCTTTCTCGTGTCTAACATTTAAGACAATGGAAACTTTATCGGTCGGGTTTGATAGGTTTAGTATCGTCATTCTCAACAACTTTACCTTTAACATTACCTTGTATCAATTCCATTATAATCTTTACTTCTTGAACCTCGTCCTCATCTTAACGGTTTAAGAGAATGCTCCCACTTAATTCAATGAGTCTTTGATTTGAAAAGCAAAATTGAATTCATGAAGATTCACTCTTCATTTGTTCGTTTTAGTCTTAAAACTTTCATTGAAGTGGTTGCGTTATTTTGGTCAATTACTTAATTCGACAAAACTAATTACCAAAACAATTTATCGCTTCAAGGTACTTAATTCATTTAAGTACATGAAAAATAATCCATTGTAAGTAGATGTGTTAGTCAAGAATCAAAAACCTGTTTGATAATGAATAACTTTAATCTATACTCTTAACAAGAGATCCTTAGCAATGGTTCGTTTGAGGTTTTAGAAGCAAATTCAAATTTTGTCTTTAGTTACGATGTTTTAATGGAGATTTGAATCAAAAACGAAATGATATCGTATATGAATTGTGGTAAAGAAATAGAACAATATAACAACGGAATAGTGGAAAACTTAACATTTATCGTTTTATTAATACTTGAAAAACAAGTAAAGCATTTACATAGTGACCTCTACCCAACTATGATAAATGATTCCAAGACCCAAATTCATATCGACTTAGGCACGGGGTAGCCGATGAAACCTTCATCAATATAACTCGGTGGATTAACCTTTTAATCGATTCTACTTTTAGAACTCTTGGTCGATAAAATTACTCTAATATTTATCTATAGCCCAAAACACATCAACAAGGGCACGGGGTAGCCGATGAAACCCTCATCAATTACTTTTGTTGAGTTCAATCCAAATTTCGAATAAATGTGTCCATTATCCAAACCCACATTAACTTAGGCACGGGGTAGCCGATGAAACCCTCATCAACATGAATTCGGTGGATTAGACATTTATCACCCACTTCCCCTACGTAACAAGGTTTGTACCCCGGGGTAGCCGAGTGCACTCCCTCGCGAAATAGGTTTTCATGGTTTCTACTATTTGGTAAGGCTATGTCTCAATTGTTTGTTTTAGCGAGAGGTCATGTCAATTTATTATCTATCACGTTTTAAGTGAACTAAAGCGGTGAAATATGATAATTCTAATTGACACGGTCGATAAACTCGATAAAAAAAAAAAGAGGATGCATGTTTAGTTATGGCGATTTAGCGATGCATGCGACATAAAATAAAATGCAAGCATAAAAATAAATAAATCCTAGTATGGCCTTTCCTAAAGAAGAAAAACTATTAACCTATTACACATTCGGAAACCAACTCCATTGGTCCCTTGAACTTCGGTTGTAGCACGCATCTCTAGGTAACACCGTCTTTATGTATCGCCATTCTTGAAGAAATCCATCTTTTGGAACTCCGGAATGAATAAAATTACATAATAAATTACATAATTTCCTATTATACATTTGTAACTTAAAATAAAATAAATCTATTAAATTACAAAACGGTGATACGAGATCACAATAAAAATTACAACCGAATCGGTATTCCCATACATTTCGGGAAATACCAATTAAAATCTAAGGCCATACTAAGTAAAATTACATAATTCAAAATTACATAAATTAAAATTATGACAATCATAAATAAAAATGCAGCATTATAATATGTATGAACATGCTCAATTTTATGCTAAATCGCCTTTAATTAGCCAATATCGTATATTACTCGGTTTTTACGGATTTGCGTGATTTCAACATTTTATAATCACAAAAATACATAAACTCATATTTATGCATAAGTTAATTACCCTAACCTCTTAGGACTCAAAATATAGTCTTCACTAATAATTTGACCATAATTAACCTTTATTTACAAAATTGTTCATAAATGGACCAAAAATTACAAAAATAAGCTATTAAACTTCAAATAAATCAAAAAATTTCAAATAAATTCAAAATTTGAAATTTAAACTCATGAACATTCTGGAAAAATTCCATGACTCTCATAATGTTCAAAATCTTAGGTTAAAAATTTCGAAATTTTTCGGGAAAAACAATGTTGCGGTTTATCGATTTATAATAAAATAATCATAAAAACATGGAAAAATTATTTTCACTAACTTTTCAATTTTAGATCTGAAAAAGATAATAAAATGCAACATTAGACGTTTTTCCTAAGTCATAGATTATGTTTTATTAATTTTCACTAATAATGTCACTATTTATGCTATTTTCCTTCAAAAATTCATAAATCATGCTAAAAGACTTCTTTATAGCCAATTATTTTACAAACATCTTGTAAAATTGCATGTGACAACATATTAATTTTCTATGACCAGATTCAAAATTTAACTCATATTAACCTATTTTTCTCTTAAATCCGTATTTAATAATGAAAAATTCATTTTTCGAGCATAACAAGTCCAAAAATTATGAAAATTTACAGGTTATCTCAAAATAATATATGTAACAACATATCCAAAAACCAGCTTAAAATTCGAAGTATAGCTAATTTTCGACCAAAAATGACATTTTTACTCATAAAATCACATTTAAATGTCATTATAGAGAAATATGAACAATAAAAATCCGTAAAATTAACCAAAATATCCTAAAACATTTTAGGACCAGAAATATTAACATGCATGGATTAATTTAGTGATATCTCATAATAACACATATTTTACAAGTTTTATTTGTTATTCTTATAACTTGGAAAAACTTTTAACCAATTTGCATGCAAACAACCGTGGCTCATGATACCGATTGAAGGAAATGTAGATCTATATACATACTAACATACTCATATATGTTAAAATTAATTTGTCATAAAATTAAATGTGGATTTTATGCATGCAAACATTAATAAAATAAGATAAGAAAACATTTTCTCACCATAAAGATTTCGGTCATAATGGGCACTAACAAGATCTCCTTATTGTTAGTTCTTGAGCTTTCCATTAATGGATGAACATTCTTGACTTCAAATTAGAAGCCCTCCAATTAGTAGCACCCAAGACAATCCCTTAATCCCACAAATAAACATGTACTAGATGTTTGTATTGTAGTTTACCTTAAAATCTATTACTAATACTCATATACTACTTCTAGTAATCTTAGTAATTTATATGAACAATTTAGATTAAAATCTCATCCTTTTTGATGAAGATGGAAGAGAGAGAAGAGAGGAAATTCTACATGAACATCTTGCATGTTTTATGAATGGTAGTATTTAAGAAAAATAAAGCAACCAACACTACTCAATTAAGAGTGTGTGTGCCGCCCAACTCTAGCCCAAAGGAGCATCATTGCTTTTCTTTTTCTCTTATCAAAAATATAGGTGTGTAAGAAAGTGGAGTAGGTTGTAAGGCTAGTCAAGAGTAGTCATCATGATGTTTATTTTATCAAATAAAATAAAACAACCAAAACCCACTAACACACCCACTATTTTCGGTCCATTATGTATAAAATGGACTACCATTTTATTTTTGTCAATTTGTCATTTGTCACACAATATGTCACATGTAGTATGATACATGTTACTAATTAATTAAATGCATATTTATCACATAAATATCATTTTATAAATTAATTAAATTACATTCAACAAATTGACTAGTGATGCTTGATCACTTAAATAAAATGGGTCATACAGTTATAATTCACAACTTCTTGTAATTATAATTAACCATTCATTCTTATCTTTATTGTTTCTCAAACAATAAATAATTTTAGCAACAAAGCATTTTATTACTAAAATAAATCTTATTTAATCCCATTACAATAAGATATCAATATTCTCTTTCTCACAAATCGAATTGTTCAATTTTAAGGAATTAATTAATCTGTATCGATATACAACTAATTAACCTTTTCAATTAAGGGAATCGTCCTTTAGGTGTGACCTCAAGGGATCAACTGATCACCACCGTCGCACGACAGTAATGTCAAACTCTAGCCAGCCAATCATTACCGATATGTGTGGACCAGTTGACTATATATATGTAATGTATCATCCCTTCCGTATTCTTGAAATGAGATTTAATAATGATATTTAAATCATGTGATCGCACTATTGTTGAGGACACATTTCCCAACAAACCCAACTTCCCACAGTAGTATGAGCCAACAGATAAAGCCATCTACACTGCAGAGCATCATTCCAAGTGGAGAGATCCTTGATGTTGAAGCCTCCTGCATCCCAGGGCAAACAGATATCCTTCCATTTTTTAAACACCATTCTTCTACCTTCAAACGGTATTCCATCAGAATGCACCCCTCCAAAATAAATGTTGGTTTTCTCTATGTTAGCATGAAGTCCAGATAGCTCAGCAAAAAGACTAAGAGTGCTCTTAACTGCTGCAATAGAGGGAACATCCCCCCTGACAAAGACCATCAAGTCGTCAGCAAAGATCAAATTATTAAGTTTAAGCCTAGAGCACTTAGGGTGATAAGAAACAAGAGGCTTATCACAAAGTGTCCTGAGATATGTTGATATGACTTCCATGCTGAGCACAAACAAGTAAGGGGAAAGGGGATCACCCTGCCTAATTCCACTTTTCCCTTGAAAAAAACCAGAAAGCTCTCCATTGATTTTTAAAGAATACCAAGGAGTTTGAATGCAGCCAAGCACCCAGCCAATGAATTGCTGAGGGAAACCCAAACCCGAAAGCATATTAGCAATAAAAGACCATTGTAGGGAATCAAATGCCTTCCTTATGTCCACCTTGATCATGCAGCGAGGTTAAATATTAGCCCTATTATACCCTTTTACCAATGTTTGAGATAACATTATGTTCTCAAAAATGCTACGGCCTTTAATAAAAGCAGCTTGTTCAGCACCAACAATGGAAGGAAGAATACTTTGAAGCCTGTTTGCTAAGATCTTATTAACTGTCTTATAGAATACAGTACAGCAAGATATTGGCCTATAATCAGTAATAACATTAGCTATGGCCTTCTTAGGAATCAGAGAAATAACAGTTGAGTTAGCCTGCTTGGACATTTTGCCAGAGGAAAAAAACTGATTCACAGCCTTGCAAAAATCCTTAGCAATGATCTGCCGGGCAGACTTAAAGAACCCAGCTGAAAATCCATCAATACCAGGACTACTATTAGAATCCATACTGAAAAGAGCATCTCTGATTTCAGTAGGAGAAATCTCTCTAATCAGGAAGTGGCTATCAGAAGAATTAACCACAGCACCAGAAGAGATAAAAGTAGTATCTAAGGGGGTGGTGGGAGAGTTATGCCCCAACAGATCCTGATAATACTAACTAAAAGCTTTACTAACTGAAGAAAACCCCATATGAAGCTTGCCATGGTGATCATGAATGCCACCAATAACCTGCTGATTAGTTCTCTCAGAAATTTTTACAAAAAAGTATTTAGAACTACAATCAGAGTCATGGATATCCTTTATTTTAGCCCTCTGAGAAAGTATTGAAAACTCATGATCTTTAAGCTTGGAATAATCAGCAATTAAGAGCCTTTCCTCCTGAATAAGAATATCAGAAAAAGGATTGGAAGCAAGTTTTTGTTGACACTCCATCAAGGCATTCTTAGCAGACTGAACTCTTTGAGAAATATTGCTGAAATGTTGCTTATGAAATTAGGTAAGAGCATGCTTAACACTTTTTAATTTCTGAAAGAAACAGTACATAGGACTACCCTGCAAAGGAGTAATCCAAGCTGCGTTTATTGTTGGTAAGTAGTCAGGATGGCCAACCCAACTATTAAGAAAACTAAATCTCTTAACAACTTTTTTATCTTGAGAAACTTGGACTAAGACAGGAGAGTGGTCAGATAGACCAGGCTCCTGAAAGTGTCCAAAAGCATTGGGGAAAGAAGAAATGAAGCTTGGATTAGCCAGCATCCTATCCAGTTTGGACCAAACCCTAGTCACAGAATCTTGCTTGTTAGTCCATGTCATATCAACCCCAGTGCAAGTAAGGTCATCAAGATGACAAGAAGCAAGACAATCATTGAAATCTAGCATATCCGGAAGCACGGGAGGAGTGTTACTCAATTTCTCAGAAGAAGTTATCACCACATTAAAGTCACCAAGCACCAACCAAGGCTCTGCATTGGAAGCTGCAACAAGACTAGACCATAGCCTATGCCTATCCAGAGGATCATTACACCCATAGACAATGCTTAAATGAAAATTTAAGCAAGACTCATGATGGTGCACCTTAAAGTGAATAAGCTGATCAACAACTGTCTTGCTAAGCATAGTAACAGTACTAGGGTTAAAGAAAATCCAAATTCTCCCATTATAATGATGAGAGTAATTTCAAACCACATTCCAATTACTAAACTTCTTTCTAATGATTTTAGAAGCTTTATGGTCCTTAACCCTGGTTTCCAAAAGAGCCATAATATCAATCTTATTAACCCCTAAATAGTCTTTAACTTCACTATGCTTTAAAGGACAGTTAAACCCTCTTATATTCTAGGAAGCAATCTTCATTGAGGTTTATCAGGAGGAACAACAATCTAAACTTCCAACACTGCAATAGAACATTCTGAGTGCAACTCAGAAGAAAGACCAGAAGAGGAAGGCATTACCACTGAAGATCTCTGACCTAGCAAAAAGCATCCTGAGTCTACATTCTCCAGGGTAGATACCATACCAGTTTTGGCCCCTTCTGAAGTAGCACCTAGTTCCAGAGAGGTCTTAGAAACAATTTCAACAGGCTCCAATATCTCTCCTGGTTCCAAAGCCTGATACTTATTGGCAAGAGGAACTGAACCATTCTGGGAAGAAGAAATAACTACAGGATCCTGCAAAACTTCTCCAGGAACTTCTTTAAGAGTACCATCTAGGACGGCCATCTTAGCCGTGATTCACTTCTCGTTTTCCTTATTGTGAAAGTTAGGGTTTAACTTATCTTATTTGATGATAATATATTAAAGATTCCATAATTCCTTAATCATCTAAATAAGATATGTTTTCCCTAAAAATATAGAATATATCTTGATATAATTATTAAAGAAAAGAATTTATAACTTTTTTATGATTTACTTAGATATTATTCTATAAAAGATAAGATAGAATCTTAAGAAGAATTCTTTTATTCTTTAACACGTGACACACGACACTAGGGTTTCGAAATTCTAAACCTAGTTTCCGTCTTATATAAATACTACTTTCGTTCTTTCAATTAAGTTGAGACTTTTCACGCAAAATTATTTTTGATCATATCAGGAAAATAAAGTAAAATTCTTTTAATTGCAAATGCCCTTAAAATTTCTTACTTTATTTATTACTTTGAAAAGTCAAGTTTTTCATTTTTCAATTACATTTATTGATATCGTTATTGGATAATAGTGCTTAGAAATGTTTCTTATTCGTTTAATTGTGTGAACATCGAAAGAACATTCAAACACTTTCTTATTGACGTAAGATAGATAGATCGCGTATTTAACAATACTCATTTGAGTTACAACTAGAGTTAGTTGTACGAGTGGGTTAAAAATTTTGTAATCTGTAGAAAGGTACTAAAATTATTAGCCGAGAATAGTGGATGTAGGTTTTGACTTGTCAAACTGAATCACTTCAAAATTCTGTGTGTCCTTGCATCTTTTACATATTTTGTTTTACTTTTGATTTCACATACAATCAAGTTAGTTGAATTTAATCAATAAATTCATACTAATTGATATTTACATGCCTCATACGGACATAATCGAAAAAGTGGGCTTATTTACTTATACTCAATTGACCCCCTCCCCTCGAGTATTTCGGATCGATTCAATTGGTATCAGAGCCTCGTGCTCTTAATTGCCTGACCGCAAAGAGGTTGATCCCTCGATCTATTTTTATTTTCTTTGTTCTTTATTATTCCGCTGCCTTACACGTATGCAATGGATTCGAAGTATCTAAAGTGTCTCGTCTTTGATAGGAAGAATTATGGACTGTGGAAGAAAATGATAGCACACTACATAAAAGGACATGATTTGGAGTGCTGGAAGATCATAGAAAATGGACCAAACAAATTTTTGGTTGGATCTACTGAAGGCACTACCTATAAGAAAAAGGAAGAAGACTATGTGGAGGCTGATTACAAGAAAGCAAAGAAAAAATCGTAAGCTATAAGCCTGTTGCAAAACGACATGACATCAAACGAATTTGATCGCTTTTTTTTCCTGTACCTCGTCCAAGGATATATGGGATGGTCTTTGTTGGGAAATGTGTCCTCAACAATAGTGCGATCACATGATTTAAATATCATTATTAAATCTCATATAAAGAATACGTAAGGGATGATTCAATTATATAGTCAACTGATCAACATTAATCGGTAACGATTGACTTGCTAGAGTTTGACGTTACTGTCGTGGGACGGTGGTGGTCAGTTCATCCCTTAAGGTCACACCTAAAGGATGATGCCCTTATCTATAAAGTTGATTAATTGTATGACGATGCAAGTTGATCAATTCCTTAAAATTGAACAATTCGATTTGTGAGAGAGAATAAATATCTTATTGTAATGGGATTAAATAAGATTTATTTTAGTAATAAAATGCTTTGTTACTAAAATATTTATTGTTTGAGAAACAATAGAGATAGGAATGAATGGTTAATTATAATTACAAGGTATTGTGAATTATAATCAAATGACCCATTTTATTTATGTGATCAAGTATCACTAGTCAATTTGTTGAATGTAATTTAATTAATTTATAAAATGATATTTATGTGATAAATATGCATTTAATTAATTAATAACATGTATCATACTACATGTGACATATTGTGTGACAAATGACAAATTGACAAAATAAAATGGTAGTCCATTTTATGAATATGGACCGAAATAATGGAGGTGGAAGGTGTTAGTGGGTGAATTATTTTATGAGATAAAATGACCTAATCATGGCTAACCTACACTAGCTTACACACCTACACTAAGTAGACTTACATGCCTACAATTTGGAGAAGTGAAAAAGCATAAAGAAAAGATGCCATCCTTGGCATTTTTGTCTCCTCCAACCGTGCTCCTCCTCCTCTTATTGAGAATATGAGTTCTCTTATTTTAATTCATTCATTAACACATGCAAGTTCATGCATTATTCTTTTTCTCTCTCTTTATCTTCATCAAAACATGAGATTTTTGATCCAAATTGTTCATAAAAGATTACTAAAATTATTAATGTAATATATGAGTATTAGTATCAATTTTAAGGTAAACTATTAAATAAATATCTAGCACATATTATTTAGTAGAGATATGGGATAATCTTGGGTGCTATCAAGAGGAGTGGCTTCTACACTTGAAGTCTTTGGAGGATCATCCTTTAATATATTGGAAAGCTCAAGAACTAACAAGAAGGAGATCTTGTTGGTGCCCATTTGACCGAAATTCACATGGTGAGAAATTGATTTTCTTATCTCCTTTTATTAAAGTTTGCATGCATAAGATCTAGAATTTATTTTATGACTAAATAAATTTGAAACATATAAGAATATGTTGAATCATGAGATATAGATTTCCAACAAGCGGTATCATGAGCACAAGGTTGTTTGTATGCAAATCGGTTATTATTTTTCCGAAGTTATATGATTAACACACAAAACTTGTAAATTTGTGTTATTATGATATATCACGAAATTAATTTTTCTCATGTTTTTATGATTTTTAATGATAAATCCGATAAACCGCAAGATTATTTTTCCCGATAAATTTCGAAATTTTTAACCTAAGTTTTTGAACATTATGAGTGTCATGGTAATTTTCCAGAATGTTCATGAGTTTAAATTTCAAATTTTGAATTTATTTGAAATTTTTGTGATTTATTTGAAGTTTATAGCTTTTTATTATATTTTTGGGTCCATTAATGAACAATTTTAAGAAATATGAGTTAATTATAGTCAAATAGTTAGTGAAAACTAATTTTGAGACCTAAGAGGTTAGGATAATTAACTTGTGCATAAATATGAATTTATGTAATTTTTGTGATTATAAAACGTTGAATCACGCAAATCCGTAAAAACCGTGTAATATACGATATTGGCTCCTTAAAGGCGATTTAGCATAAAATTGGGCATGTTCATACATATTGCAATGCTGCATTTTATTTATGATTGTCATAATTTTTACTTTATATAATTTTTGAATTATGTAATTTTTACTTAGTATGGCTTTAGTTTTTAATTGGTATTACCCGAAATGTATGGGAATATCGATTCGGTTGTAATTTATTGTGATCCCGTATCACCGTTTTGTAATTTAATAGATTTATTTTATTTTAGTTACAAATGTATAATAGGAAATTATGTAATTTGTTATGTAATTTTATTTATTTCGGAGTTCCCAAAGACGGATTTCTTCAAGATGGCGATACATAAAGACGGTGTTACCTCGAGATGCGTGCCACAACCGAAGTTCAAGGGACCAATGGAGTTGGTTTCCGAATATGTAATAGTTAATTAGATTTTCTATTTTTAGGAAGGCCATACTAGGATTTTATTTAATTTATGCTTTGCATTTTATTCATATGTTGCATGCATCGCTAAATCGCCATAACTAAAACATGCATCATCTTTTAATCGAGTATATCGACCGTGTCAATTATAATTATCGTAGTTCACCGCTTTAGTTCACTTAAAACGTGATAGATAATAAATTGACATGACCTCTCGCTAAAATAAACAATTGAGACTTAGCCTTACCAAATAGTAGAAACCATGAAAACCTATTTCGTGAGGGAGTGCACTCGGCCACACCGGGGTACAAACCTTGTTACGTAGGGGAAGTGGGTGATAAATGTCTATCCACCGAATTTATGTTGATAAGGGATGTATCGGCCACACCGTGCCCAAGTTGATGTGGATTTCGATCATGGACACATTTATTCGAAATTTGGGTTGAACTCAACAAAAGTTTTTGATAAGGGATGTATGGGCCACAACGTGCCCTTGTCGGATGTGTTTTGGGCTAAAGATAAATGTTAATGTAATTTTATCGACCAAGAGTTCTAAAAGTAGAATCGATTAAAGAGTTAATCCACTGAGTTATATTGATAAGGGATGTATCGGCCACACCGTGCCCAAGTTAATATGAATTTGGATCTTGGAATCATTTATCATAGTTGGGTAGAGGTCACTATGTAAATGCTATACTTGTTTACAAGTATTAATATAACGATGAATGTTTTGTTTTCATTATTCCGTTATCATATTGTTCTATTTCTTTACCACAATTCATATACGATATCATTTCGATTTTTGACACAAATCTCCATTTAAAACATCGTAACTAAAGACAAATATGAATTTGCTTCTAAAACCTCAAATGAACCATTGCTAAGGATCTCTTGTAAAGAGAATAGATTAAAGTTATTCATTATCAAACAGGTTTTTAATTTTTGACTAACACGTCTACTTACAATGAATTGTTTCTAATTTTGGTAACTAGATTTGTTGGAAATCAAAATTGACCAAAATAACGTAACCACTTCAATAAAAGTTATAAGACTAAAACGAACAAATAAAGAGTAATCTTCATGAATTCAATTTTGCTTCTCAAAGCAAAGACTCATTAAAATGAGTGGGAGCATTCTCTTAAACTGTTAAGATGAGAACGAGGTTCAGGAAGTAAAGATTATAATGGAATTGATACAAGGTAATGTTAAAGGTAAAGTTGTTGAGAATGACGATACTAAACCTATCAATCCCGACGATAAAGTTTCCATTGTCTTAAATGTTGGACACGAGAAAGGAAACTACCCCAAATTATTGAAGAATCAACAAGTTAGTTGTGGGACATCTAATGGGACCTTCTTCTTTAAATGTTTATTTGATTGACATAAAATTTTGCTAGTACTACTTCGTCAATATTAGAAACCGGTGGTGGTTTTCATCATTATGTTTGATACATAGGATGATTAGAATATGACGACTAGCAACAATGAAGTCGAGAGATAGAGTCATTGTGTACTAAATCTAGTTTTCGGGTTTGGAGTTGTACTTAATTGTGACTATTAAGTACATAAACTCTAAATAAGAATACAAACTTGTTAAGATACAAAAGAGGTTTCACTTTTGTGACCCTATATACCACAATTTGATGTATGGCCATTATCAAGGTAATAATATTCTAAACCAAACTAGAATGATATATCATGAAAATGATGCAAGACTCAAATTGGTAACCCAAGATTAAACCTTAAATTCCGGAATGATGAACGCAAAGAGTTATCGAGTACTCTTGAAACCATTAGATTGTTAATGGTATATGTGTATCTTGTATTCAAAGCAAGATGTCTCGTGCCTTTTGGTTGAAAAGGAGATCGAGGTTGTAAATCATCGATCCAAAATAGGTTGATCATTTTCTTTTACCAACGATTTAAGTTGACGCTAATGTGTTCACTTAATAAGGTAAATAGAAAAATCTTTGAAGAAGTTTAAAGAGTTCAAGGAATCACGATTTAGTCGTGATGGGATTATCAAAGTGAAGACTTTGATATAAGCCAAAGGAAATGTGATATAGTATCACAAGTTAATCTCTCTTAGCACGCATTATGAAATAATGTGTGGTTGGATAAGAAATCAAACGCTATTCGATATGGTTTGGACTTCAATCAAGTTACTTTGAGTTACTTGATCCTTTTGAGGATTTTATCATTTTTGTCTAAATTGTTTTTTTCCACTAAATCGAATCATATGAGATATGAAATGGTAAGGGTACCATGTTTGTAAGTTTTCACAAGAAACAAATGCTCATTTTTCCCTTTTCAATTATCACGAGTACGACGGGTTTGCAGCTCGTGAAGCTGTCTTTCTAAAATACAAGTTTATTTCTAGAAGACAGAGTGGGAGAAATTATTCAAGAGCCACAAAGAATGCCACAGAGATTGTTATGTCGCAAGAAACTGGTCTTTCTTGGCTACATGAGACGTTTTGTGTAAGACATTGTTTCTTCAAAACCTAGGAGGTTAAATTCGTCACTTGTTAAAAATGATGAATTCATGCTACTTTTAAGAAAGTAAAGAGCTTATAACTTACAAAAGAAATTGTTTGATTCAAGTTGATTACTTCTAGAAAGTAATGAACATATGACTTACATAAGAGTGTTTAAGTCACAACTCAATACAAGGCTTAGAGCCATGAAAATCCGAAACAAAAGGGCTTGATTAGTGACAAAGGGTTTTGCACTAATAAAGAGAGATTTCAAAGCAAGATTGGTTGCAAAGGGTTTTGCACTAATTGAAATGCTTAAGTCTATTTTGGATCTTCTTAGGGATTGTGTTTCATTATGAGGATACGCATACAGCATGTGAATCTAAAACCCACTTCTTCAAAGGAAGGAATGTATTCAATACATGTCATGAGTTTTATAGATTCTTGCAATCGTAAGATAATGTGCAACTTAAGAGATGGTCTTAAGTAGGACATCAATGAGTTAGAATCAATGTTTTGATCATGTTATAAAACTTTTCTCGATAAGTCGAGAAGTTGTGTTTATACATGAAGTTTAGTGGGAGTTACGGAAATTTTTATTAGTCTTATATGTGTATGACATATTGATCATTGCGAGTGATTTAAGACTTTTGGAGTATTATAATACATCTTGAATATCCGGTTTTATGAAGATAAATCCACATGATATTAGCGTCAATAAGAAGTCTTATGTTGATAAGATTCATGACTAGTTCAATTAAATTGAACATATTTGATTGATTTCATTTGCTTCCGCTGCCGGATCAATTAAATGAGTAATGATGTATAACACTTCATATACTTTGAGTATGATGAGTTGTTTTCAAAATCGAATTTAAGTAACCTTTGCCAAGTAAGCCATAAAGATTACCCTTAAGTGCTTGCAGAAGCATTAAGGCATTAAAGCAAAGTGTTTATGATGAAATTTTGTGTAAGGGTGTTACACAAGTGACAATTGACAATTGAGATTGCGCATGGTTTTCGACAAAACCATAATCAAAACACATTTGGATGGTTAAGATACCATTGTGGTTATGTTATTTAAGAAATATATTTTCTAGAATCGTTCTAGGAAATAAAGAACAATGAGAGATATTTATAACGGAAATTGAGTACACTTGCAATCATGAGATGTGCAAGAGAATGAGTCCCGCACACTGTGAAAACAGTGGGAGCTATTCTTAGGCTAGAGGGCCTATGTCTTGATTGTATCTCGACACGTACTCAGGAAGTTTTGTAATGCAAATGTATACATTACAAAGGAAAACGAGTATGTAGTAAGGTTGAGTAAGGTATAAGAAGTTGATAAAACCTACTAACCAAAGCCTTCTCAAAGGCAAAACATGATGAGTCATGTCATTTCAATTAAATTGAGATGAACAACTACATTCAAGATCAAATAGATTATAGAATATGAATCAGGCATTGACTATTCATATGTGATAATCGCATTTGTCGTTCGAGTTTTACTTTAAAACTCTTTTATTATACTTTGTTACATCCAAACGGGTTGTAGAGACAACATTGAACCCCGTTAAAGTGAACCCAGATTAACATGGTATTCGCCCATAGTCACTTGTATGAGGTGACGTCTCGAAGTGACTAGAATGTGATGCGATTAATGGCAAGTTCAAGTGCCATAGAGTCATGTGAGATGACTAGTCGATCACATAGGCAGACTGTTAGGAACACTTTGTCGGGCAGTGACCGCTTATAGAGTTCTGGTAAATTTATATAGCCTGGTCGTGGCGAGAGCTACTATAGTATTCTAATGAGTCGATTCTTTTGACTAAAGACTATTAGCCTAAGATGGCACAGTTTCAGATTAACTTTGATTTGTGTTACTACGACCTTCGTAAATGGGGTCAAATGGGCATATTTTGGGTTATGATGGCTGTGGCTAGTCGAAGGGAATAAGTGCGATAGGAATTGTTCATTCCCTTGTCAGGGTTAAAATAATATCTCAGGGCCACTCGAGGAGTAATGAACTGGAAATGCGTGGCCACGCTCGGAAGGTATCTATGATAGATAAATCCGGTCAATCAGTTATTCTCCAGATCGAGGAAACCACTCTCGATATGATCACTTGCAAGTACGACCCGAAAGACACCTTGTATTGAGTGGGAGATAGTAATAGGACAAGAGAATTGGTGACGCACACTTGTCGAGGACAAGTGGGAGATTGTTGGGAAATGTGTCCTCAACAATAGTGCGATCACATGATTTAAATATCATTATTAAATCTCATATAAAGAATACGTAAGGGATGATTCAATTATATAGTCAACTGATCCCTTAAGGTCACACCTAATGGATGATGCCCTTATCTATAAAGTTGATTAATTGTATGACGATGCAAGTTGATCAATTCCTTAAAATTGAACAATTCGATTTGTGAGAGAGAATAAATATCTTATTGTAATGAGATTAAATAAGATTTATTTTAGTAATAAAATGCTTTGTTACTAAAATTATTTATTGTTTGAGAAACAATAAATAATAGAGATAGGAATGAATGGTTAATTATAATTACAAGGTATTGTGAATTATAATCAAATGACCCATTTTATTTATGTGATCAAGTATCACTAGTCAATTTGTTGAATGTAATTTAATTAATTTATAAAATGATATTTATGTGATAAATATGCATTTAATTAATTAATAACATGTATCATACTACATGTGACATATTGTGTGACAAATGACAAATTGACAAAATAAAATGGTAGTCCATTTTATGAATATGGACCGAAATAATGGAGGTGGAAGGTGTTAGTGGGTGAATTATTTTATGAGATAAAATGACCTAATCATGGCTAACCTACACTAGCTTACACACCTACATTAAGTAGACTTACATGCCTACAATTTGGAGAAGTGAAAAAGCATAAAGAAAAGATGCCATCCTTGGCATTTTTGTCTCCTCCAACCGTGCTCCTCCTCCTCTTATTGAGAATATGAGTTCTCTTATTTTAATTCATTCATTAACACATGCAAGTTCATGCATTATTCTTTTTCTCTCTCTTTATCTTCATCAAAACATGAGATTTTTGATCCAAATTGTTCATAAAAGATTACTAAAATTATTAATGTAATATATGAGTATTAGTATCAATTTTAAGGTAAACTATTAAATAAATATCTAGCACATATTATTTAGTAGAGATATGGGATAATCTTGGGTGCTATCAAGAGGAGTGGCTTCTACACTTGAAGTCTTTGGAGGATCATCCTTTAATATATTGGAAAGCTCAAGAACTAACAAGAAGGAGATCTTGTTGGTGCCCATTTGACCGAAATTCACATGGTGAGAAATTGATTTTCTTATCTCCTTTTATTAAAGTTTGCATGCATAAAATTTAGAATTTATTTTATGACTAAATAAATTTGAAACATATAAGAATATGTTGAATGATGAGATATAGATTTCCAACAGTCTTGAATTAGCTTATGAGGGAACAACAATCGTTAGGATATATCGTATTGACTTGTTGATTCAAAAATATGAGATCTTTACAATGGAGCCAAATGAATCACTTGATAGCATGTCTGCACGATTCTCAAGCAATATAAATGAGTTAAAAGATCTTGGTCGGAAGTTTGAATCTGAGGACATTGCTAGGAATGTCCTTAGGAGTTTGACCAAAAAATGGCGTCCTAAGGTCACAGCAATGGAGGAATCAAGAGATTTTACCTCCTTGTTATACCCAGAGCTTATAGGAGCACTCATGGCTCATGAGCTTGTTCTTGATAACGATGATGCCGAGCCAAGTAAAAATAAGAGCATGGCTCTGCAAGCGTCGACAAGTGAAAAGGTTAATTCTGATATTGAGGATGAAACAGTCTTGTTTGCTAAACGATTAATAAAGAAGATTTTTAGAAACAAGCAAGCAAAATCATCATACAATAATAATAGATCCTTCAATAAAAATGCAACTGAGTCAAAAAATTTGTTCATTAATAGAGGATTCTTGAAGTGTGGAGAGTCTGATCATATGATCAAGGACTGTCCCACATGGGAGAAAATTAAAGACAAGTCTAAGCGTGAAAATACCAAAAAGGAGTTCAAACAACTAATGATGGCATCATGTTGAGGAGACCTTGACAAAGAAGATGAAGAAGCGTTTGAAGATGAAAAGGTTGCTAATATTTGTCTAAGCAACATGATTTGACTCTTAATTGCGCACATTTAGTCTCCTAATTGAACCCATTTTGTATACGAATATAGCATTTCATGGCCATTTTATCCGTCAATTCCTTCCTATTTTGCTTTCCTAGTGCATTTTATATGTCTTATAGGAAACGAGATAATGAGGCGGAATTCCCGTCTCCGTGCATATTTGAAAGCTTGTTGACGATCTTGAATGGACTAGTATGAACAGGAGGCAAGAATGGTGACCAAGGATGTAGGAATAAAGAGTATATAGAAGGATCATAGGCTTAAAAGCAAGGATGACGAGAAGGAAACCATTGCAAGAATAAATTGCTCTGAACCAAACAAAGAGTTGCTTATTTGGCTCTGAAAATATGCTCGATGAAACGGCGTTGAAAAATCAAGTGGTCTAGGCTTTTGAATCACTCCAATAGGAGTCCAGATGAGGAAATGACGTCCGTTTTACAATCCGAGCTCAAATAGACAAACTGGCCGCCAATTCGCGCGTCCCGAGTTTAGATCCGAGCGTGTCAGACTCAAGACGAGCGTACCAGACATAGGATGAGCGAATTGGTAGACAGTAAAGAAGAGAAGCACTCTGCCCAAGGATCCGAGCGAATTGAGCACGATCCGGGCGTCTCAGAACACCATGATGCGAGCGTCTTGCTCCCAGGACGAGCGGATTACGGAGCTTTGATCTGAGTGTCTTCCTTGTGATCGAGCGAATCTCCAAACAGACTGGCCGTGCGTCACGCCGATCCGAGTGGATTGTGGTGAAAGTAGCAACGTGATCTACGCATTTCCCTCAGGACTTGCAATTGCCTATTTAAAACATAGCATTGTTATTTACTAGTCTACCCTTGCTTAACCTAATGATGTACCACTATATATACTCCATTTGTAATAATCAAGCGAGGAAGCCCTCTTAGAGGAGGCAAACCTTCCTTAGATTAGATTAGAAGTAGATTAGAATAGATTAATCTCAATCATTCCACAAAATTACACATTAATCTTTCCTTAATTATTGTTCAAGCTTTCTTATTATGGGGTAATTGATGATTATTGGGTTATTATTGGAGAATTGACAACTCTTCATCAGTCAATCAAGTTCTCTTATATTATTCTTTGCTTTATATTTGGATTATCCTAAATCTAGTACAATTCCTCTGCTCTCTACTTGTTTATTGTTTATTGTTTATTGCTTATTGTTTATTGTTTCACTCTCTTCTCATGTTTATACTTGTTAAGATGATTGAAACCATTGTTAACATGTTTTCCATGATAATGAGTGAGTAGTTTCCTTAGCTAGGATTAATGGGGGATTAGGGGAACTATAACATGGGGGTAGATGCATACTTAATCTAATATGTTTTCATAATTTTTTGCTTGCTTGTTGTGATTTCAACTTATGCACATGTTATGTTTGATGAAATGCGAGCCTATGAATCCTTGCATTTTTTACCCATCACCTATCTTTTCAATGAGGCTTGTAATCATATACACCATCTCGAGCCTCATTAGACCATGCATACACTACTACAAATCCAGGTAACCACAACGGCCCTTCAGCAATGCTTATTCACGAAAATCACCAAAAGACGTTGTAGAATGGATTGCGCGAAATTTTGCTAACTTAATTACAACGGTTATGTGTTGTTAACTATTGTTATTGGTTTTTAAAACGGGTAAAACTTGCACAACCGTTGTTAATATAAAAACTAATAACAACAGTTTACTCTGTAATACATTATAACCGTTGTTATTAATTTGACGCAAAATTAGTGAAAAGAAATTACAACGGTTATATTAGAACCCGTTGTTAATACTTTTTAACAACGGTTGTCAGAGGAACCGTTGTTAATATGTTATCTAATGACAACGGGTTTATGTGTAATAATCGTTGTCAATACTTTCAAGCAAATACCACAATATATACCATACAAACACAGATCAGCTACAACCACAAACACAAACACACAACCACACTCTTTCTCATCGTCTCTTTCTCATCGTCGCTTTATCATCTCCGTCACTGTTGTTGTCATCGTCTCTTTCTTTCTCTAATTATCAGGTATATATCTATCGCTTTATGGTTTTAGGTTTTTTCATCTCCGTCATTATTGTTCTTTCTCTAATTATTTTATTTGCATGTGTTTTTCTCTGTCATTGTTCTTTCTCTAATTATTATTCGCTTAGTTTTTCTGCGTTTATTAGTAAAACAAATTAAATAAAATAAAACAAAGAAGATGATGGAAAGGATAGTAAAACAAATCCACATTTAACATACATAAACTTAATTAATTGATATATATATATATATATATATATATATATATATATATATATATATATATATATATATATAGAGAGAGAGAGAGAGAGAGAGAGAAGGGATCATGTAATGCCATTACATCTTAAGAGTCCATAAGTCCTTCTAAAGGCCCTTGGGTGAAGAGAATGGAAGGCTAGGATTAGATCTCAATGGATGGCTACAAATTAATCCCTCCACCTTTTCTCTAATTAGCTCATCAATTCTATTAACATACCTCACTAATCATTCATCATCTCATTATCACAACTTATTCTCCTCTCTCTACATCTCATTTCTCTTTCCTCTCTAAAAAACCCAAAAAAATCAAAAATCCCAAAAAATCAAAAATCCAAAAAATCATTCATTCCTCTCTTCCTCATTCACCACCACCCTCCACCACCCTACCCGACACCACCCGCCGCCGCCGCCAACCCCACCGCCGCCGACGTTTTTTTTTTTTTTTTTTTTTTTTTTTTTCGTGTTAGTTTTTATGTTTTGAGTTGTTTTTGTCCACTCGTTATTTTTGTTATCTTTTATTTTATTAATTTATTTTCCTTAGTTGTCTTTTATTTTGTTAATTCTCGTTTTTTTTACTTATTTTCTCAATTCTCGATTTTTTATAAAAAAACTCAGATTTGAAATAACACAAATAATAACACTCCAAAAAAAATATATAAAAAGTGTAACCTTAATTGTAAATTGTACTCCCTCCTATTCACTATATTCTTCCCCATTTCCTTATTCGGATTATTCGGGTTTTCTTCCCTATTTCCTTTTTTGGGTTGATTTGTGTGGCCCAAATTAAATTGCATGTGGGGTAGTGTATTTTGAGTGGCCTAAATTTACTTTCTTATTTCTTGTGCAAAAAGGAAATGGGAAGAATAGAGTGAATAGGAGGGAGTATAACTTTAATGTTTTACGAGTATAACTTTAGTCGTAAATTCTATAACTTTAATGTTTTAACGGTACAACTTTTGTATAACTTTTGTTTGGAGTTGTTTTTTTTCTATTTGTTAGTATTAATCTTAGACATATTAAAGTTATTATAATGCATATTTTGACATTTCAAATATCGTCTTGTTTTTTATTTTTACATATGTCGTTTCTTTAAAATTCGTCTTATTTTTTATTTTTACAAATGTCGTTTCTTTAAAGTTATTATAAATTTTCCAGTTATGGGCAAAAGTTATACTGTCATGGACTAAAGTTAACAAAAATGGACTAAAGTTATACAAAAATTGCCTAAAGTTATACTGTTATGGACTAAAGTTATACAAAAATAAACTAAAGTTATACAAAAATTGCCTAAAGTTATACAAATATGGACTGAAGTTATACAAATAAGGATTAGAGTTATACAAAAATGGACTAAAGTTATACAAATATGGACTGAAGTTATACAAAAATGAACTAAAGTTATACAAAAATGGACTAAAGTTATACAAAAATGGACTAAAGTTTAGTCCATTTTTGTATAACTTTAGTCCATTTTTGTATAACTTTAGTCCTTATTTGTATAACTCCAGTCCATATTTGTATAACTTTAGTCAGTTTTTGTATAACTCTAGTCCTTATTTGTATAACTTTAGTCCATATTTGTACAACTTTAGTCCTTATTTGTATAACTTTAGTCCATATTTGTATAACTTTAGTCCATTTTTGTATAACTTTAGTCCTTATTTGTATAACTTTAGTCCATATTTGTATAACTTTAGTCCACTTTTGTATAACTTTATTCCATTTTTGTATAACACTAGTCCTTATTTGTATAACTTTAGTCCATATTTGTACAACTTTAGTCCTTATTTGTATAACTTTAGTCCATATTTGTATAACTTTAGTCCAAAATTGTGTAACTTTAATACAAAATCGCATAACTTTACTCCAAAATATAAGAAATTTGAAGGAAAAAAAATACACTGTCTCACACCAACAAAAAAAAACCAACAAAACCTAACAAATAAATGTAAAAAAATCAAACAATAACAAAAAAAAAAAAATCAAAACATAACACAAATCATAATGTTTCAATGGTATAACTTTAGTCGTAAATAGTATAACTTTAATGTTTCGAAGGTATAATTTTAGTCGTAAATAGTATAACTTTAATGTTTCAAGCGTATAACTTTAGTCATAAATAGGATAATTTAAATGGCCTTACAAAACAAAGGAAATCTAATAAAAAAATTAACAAAAAAATCTTAAAAATCCGTATATAATAAGACCAATTAAATTAGAAAATACAATAACAAATAACAAAACAAAACAAATAACAACAACAACCAAATAAAAAAAAAACGGCCCAAAAAATTATTAAATAACAATACCAACAACCAATAAAAAAACCAAATCTGAAAAACAAAAAAAAAAAAACAAAAAAAAACAGGAAAAACAAAAAATTAGATCTAAAAGAAACCAACAAAAAATTGAAACCAACAAACCTGAAAAATTAAAATTAACAAATCTAAAAATCAATATTTGTATAACTTTAGTCCATATTTGTATAACTTTAGTCCATATTTGTATAACTTTAGTCCATTTTTGTATAACTTTAGTCCATATTTGTATAATTTTAGTCCATATTTCTATAACTTTAGTCCATTTTTGTATAACTTTAGTCTATTTTTGAAACCAACACAATAAGAAAATGAGATTAAAGTTACTTTAGTCATATAGTCCAAGTTTATGTAACTTTAATGTTTGAAGTGTATAACTTTAGTCGTAAGTAGTGTAACTTTAGAGGTTAATAGTATAACTTTATTTTGATTGTTGTATAACTTTAATATTTTAAGGGTATAACTGTAACACCCCCATACTCCAAGTGCCTTACCAGGACCACTCAGGTATGAAGACATTACCATCTCGGTTACCCGAGGCAATGATAATCAAATAACAATGAAGAAACAACATTTATTATAAATAATTAGCGAATAGTACAATCCTCAAAACCAAACCAAAAGTACGATACATGATCTCAAACTGACTATTCTAACTGAAATGTAAATACTAATAAGCTACAGCGGAAGACTCCTATCATCATGTCGTGGCATCCCAGCTATCCCAGTACTCATCTCAATACCTGTTCAATATCTGCTCACCATCCCCGAATGGATCACCGCAGGTTTACAAAACAACACCGGGGTCAGTACTAATCACACAATTCAATATATACTAACAATAAGATAAATAAGACAGCTTAACTGTCACATAACACACTCTCGCCAAATCCAATCACCTCAATCACTGACTGTCCACTGGACCAGCCCTGCCAGTGGGGGACCGCAGCCGTACCCACCAAATCCCCGCTCCACATAGTGAGCGATAACCCTGTCCATTAATGTGCACATCCCTTCTGTGGCGGGTTCCACAGAAGGCGAAACTAGGGCGTGAAGCCACTCCCGCAAGTGACCTCACTCAGCCGAGGCCACGCCTCGCGAACCATAGACAACGGTCACAACCACAAACACAATACAATTACTATATCAAACAACCAAACATAATACATAAACCAATATCCCATTATGGGACTAATACTGAGTAGGAAATCCTACCTGGTATGCACACAATCAGACGGTCTCTACTGCTGAGTCAAAAAGCCTCTTCTATGAACCCTCCTCCTATCATACAACACATAGAGACTACACATAAAACCCCCAAATCTCTAAATTAGGGTTTAACCAAATCAAAGGAAAGACAATAAAAAGGGTACATAGATCTTACCCTTGACGCAAGGAACTCAACGGTATGGACAACGCTAAGAACCGACCTTCCAAACTCCGGGTATTGCTAATAATGCGATTAAGAAGATGAACTTGCTTGCTTTCTCTCTTAAACAGGAATTTAGGTTTTGTAAAAGTGATTTAGAATAATGACGACAAAGCTTAAATACCCTAATCGCATAATTAACAAAACCCGAGAAAACTCCCCGTAAAACCGGCTACTCGATCGAGTACCCGAGGTACTCGATCGAGTACCCCCTTACTCGATCGAGTGCCCCAGCTACTCGATCGAGTACCCAACAGGTCAGAAACTTTTCTAAAACGCAACATACCCTTACTCGACAGAGTAAGGCCTACTCGATAGAGTACCCCAAGACTTATAAATACGGAGTATTACAGTCTTCCCTCCTTAAAAGGAACTTCGTCCCCGAAGTTCAAACCACTACTAAACAAAGGTACTCCTATAACATTCCCGACTCAACAACCAAAACAAAATTTAACATAAAACATGTTACTAACCCAACTCATCCCGACAAACGTACCGACGCAACATATAAAAGGGTATAAAACTCTTAAAAACTGTTCGCGATCATCTCCTACCCCCCTAAAAGAAACAAGGTTACGTCCCCGTAACCATACATACCTGATCAGAAAGGAAAGGGTAACGCTCTTTCATAGCCTCCTCGGGCTCCCACGTAGCTTCCTCGGTCTCGTGGTTAGACCAAAGGATCTTGAGTAGAACTGTCTCACCATTCCTAGTCTTTCTAACCTTTCGGTCTAGAATCTGTTTAGGCACCTCAAGATATGATAAGGACTCATCAAGCTCTAAGTTCTCGGCCTCTAACACATGTGACGGGTCACTCACATACTTCCGCAACTGCGACACATGAAACACATTATGCACTCTCTCTAACGCAGCTGGTAAAGCCAGACGATAAGCAACTTCCCCAACTCGCTCTAAGATCTCATAAGGTCCTATAAACTTCTGACTTAGCTTGCCTTTCTTCCCAAATCTCATGACCCCATGCATAGGAGATACTTTCAAAAGAACTTTGTCCCCCACTTGAAACTCTATGTCTCTGCGATGTAGATCTGCATAACTCTTTTGCCTATCCTGAGCTGCTCTCATCCGTTCCCGATCATCTTAACTGTTCCACCATCTCATGCACCATCTCGGTCCTAAAACCTTTGCTTCAAAGACTATCGTCCCAACAGATTGGACTCCTACATCTCCTTCCATACAAAGCCTCAAACGGTGCCATACCAATACTAGTGTGATAGTTTGTTATTGTAAAAAAATTCTATCAAGTCCAGCCTCTCCGCTCCCGCCTACCACCAAAATCCATCACACAAGCTCGCAACATATCCTCAAGAGTCTTGATTGTTCTCTCATCCGCCTGCCGTCTGTCGCAGGATGAAATGCCGTACTCATCTTCAAAGTTGTTCCCAACGATTCCTGCAACTCCTTCCAAAACCTCGATATAAACCTCGCATCTCTGTCAGACACTATGTCCTTAGGGACTCCATGTAACTTCAGCACGTTCTTTCGATAGGCCATAGCCAGTTGTGCCTTAGTCCATGTATCTTTCATTGGAACAAAGTGAGCTGACTTGGTCAGTCGATCCACTATTACCCAAATCATGTTGTTACCTTGTTGACTCTTTGGTAAACCCACAATGAAGTCCAT
Organism: Silene latifolia; assembly: GCF_048544455.1. Lineage (NCBI taxonomy): Eukaryota > Viridiplantae > Streptophyta > Magnoliopsida > Caryophyllales > Caryophyllaceae > Silene > Silene latifolia. The sequence goes on from NC_133534.1 coordinate 12,723,773, forward strand.
GGAAATGGATTCCCACTTCCACTCAGGTACCTCTAAAGACTGAATCTTACCTTGTGGTCGTCGTTGTTCCCCTTTAACTCTCTGGCATGTCAAACAACGGGACACAAACTCAGCTGTCTCTTTCTTCATCCCAGGCCACCAAAACGTTGTTGAACCATATAGAATATATGTTTATGTTTTGATGATGTCAAGAGTGCTTTATACTTTATATACTCGTTGCGCGTAGTTGTTTGTTTTAGTCTTTTAGATTGGACTTACTAATCGCAAGTATTAAAGAATTGTGACGGAAGTATACAAGAACATATTATGATCATGCCCTCAGTCAAGGATCAAGATATTAAAGATAATGGAAGAATTGTTCAAGCATTCATGAGAAGATGAAGCTCAATTTAAGATTGATCAAGCTTGGATAATGAAGTAGCCTACACTCGAAGATCTCCTAACGAAGATTAGAATAGCGTAGGTGATTATCTCGTAATAATAATTAGAGAATGAGTTTCCTAATTAGTAAAGTTATAGCTTTGCAGCTATAACATTACTAGTAAAAGAGTTCAATGTTATAGCTCTTCTACTATAACATTGAAATGCTGAGTTTTCATACACGACTTTTAAATGATTCGAAAATTGTTTTTACAAATTCTTATAGTTTATTTTATATGTTTTAAAGAAAGTATTTATTTTTTAAAAGCCCGGTTTAATGAAGTCCGGTTTTGTGGTTGGCGTTAATTGATAGTTTTTGGGACAACTTATGAGTTGGACTCTACTATCAATTAGGGTTTCCATCTAGCCTCTTCTAAACCTAAATTCTAATTATATACTAAGATTAGGGTTTGCATGGTTCACGGGCCTATGAGCCGTGTTATGCCATGTTACCTAAGAGATATTAGGTAAAGATTTTATTCTATAATATAATCTTTACATATCTTGTATATCTTACCTATATATTTGTTTATGATAAAAGATTTTCTTGTTTTAGGAAAATCTTATCATAATCTTAGAATTTATAGTAAAGATAATATTTGAAAGATTATATTCTATCTTTTAGAATATTCTTTATTATCTTCTTCTATGGCTTTTAGGTAAGAGATAATAAGAAGATATAATTTACAATTATATCTTATTTCGGCTATTAGGGTTTTTATAGAAACCGTGTGGCCCTTCTCTTTCTTGCCTATAAATACTTTGTTATTTGCAACATCTAAAACAGAGACCTAAAGCATAAAAAATGTTTTCATATTTTAAAGAGCAAACCGTGTGTTTTTAACGAAAACCGATTTGCAAATTTTGAAAGGTCGTGTGTCACAAAACTCGCATACTTGTTCTTCATTTATCGTTATAAGATAATAGTGCTTAGTTGATTTCTGAACTTGTTCATTAACGTGAACCTTTGTTAGAATCATTAGTGCTTTCTTATTAGCGTAAGTTAGTCACTCGAGTATTTAACGGTACTCATTGAGTTACAGCTAGAGTTAGTTGTACGAGTTGGGTTAGTAAATTTGTAATCCGTAGAAAGGTACTAAATTTATTAATCGAGAATAGTGGACGTAGGTTTCGATTTGTGAAACTGAACCACTTCAAAAATCCGTGTGTCTCTTCTTGTTTCGTTCTTTCGTTTATTTCGCTTATCATCATTAGTTGATTAGTTGAAGTTTAATCAATAAACTTTAAATAATCAATTACATACGAACAATCGAAAAAGGTTTAAAAAGTTTTAAATCCTCAATTCACCCCCCCTCTTGAGTATTTTGGATCAATAGACTCTTCAATTGGTATCAGAGCCTCGTGCTCTTGATTGCCTAACCGCAAAGAGGCTGATCTATCTCGTTTTTCATCTATCTTATCGTTTTATATTCCGCTGCCTATCACGTGATAAATGGATTCCAAATATCTCAAGTGTCCCGTCTTTGATGGGAAGAATTATGGATTGTGGAAAAACATGATGACTCACTATGTGAAAGGACACGATTGGGAGTGCTGGAGGATTATTCAAAATGGACCACACAAAATTCTTGTGGCATCCGAGGAAGGCACTACCTATGAAAAGAAAGAAGAGGACTATGTCGAGGCCGACTACAAGAAAGCCGAGAAAAACTCCAAAGCAATAAGTCTTCTGCAAAACGGAATGACTTCCACTGAGTTTGATCGGTTCTCTTCATGTTCCACGGCCAAGGAGATATGGGACGGGCTCGAATTAGCTTATGAAGGTACTTCCATTGTTAGGAAGCACCGAATTGACTTGCTTATGCAAAAATATGAGCTATTCATCATGGAGCCTAATGAGTCTCTAGATAGTATGTCCGCAAGGTTTTCAAGCATCATAAATGAACTAAAAAACCTAGGTAGGAAATTCTGTACTGAGGACATTGCTAGAAAGGTTCTTAGGAGCCTTACTAAAAAGTGGCGTGCTAAAGTCACCGCAATAGAGGAATCACGAGATCTTGAAAACCTATCTTATCAAGAAATTATCGGTGCTCTCATGGCCCATGAAATTACTCTTAACAAAGATGACACTGAACCAAGTCATAATAAGAGTATGGCCTTGAATAGTGAAGAGGTTGACTCTGAATTAGAGGATGAAACCGTTTTGTTTGCACGACGTTTCAAAAATAAAATATTTCGAAATAAACAAACAAAATCATCCTACAACAACAACAACAAGTCATTCAACAAAAAGGTTAATGACTCAAAGTCATCCTTTGCAAATAGAGGTTGCTTTAAGTGTGGCGAATCTGGTCATATGATCAAAGATTGTCCAACATGGGAGAAAATAAAGGACAAGACGAAACGTGAGAAGACAAAGAGAGAATTCAAGCAAGTTATGATGGCTTCGTGTTGGGGAGACCTTGACTCGAGAAGATGACGAGGAATCAAGACGACGAAGTAGCAAACCTTTGTCTCAGCAGTGTCAGTCTTGACCTAATCTCCGATAGTGACGATGAAAGCACAAATTCTCATTCAAACTATTGCTTTCTTGGAGAATCAGACGAGGATGACGATGAAGAGGTAAGTTATCTTGAGCTTAAGAAACGTGTTAGGAAATTGTCTAAAAGTTCTTTAATTCAATTCTTTGAACAATCTCTTGATAAGTGTCACGAACAGGATTTGGAATTAAAGGATCTAAAGGAACAGATTCTCGAAATTGCGGAAGAGAATCATATTCTCAAGACTAAAGCTAAGAAGTTGAAGTCTAAAGTTATAGCAGAGAATGCTACAACATTAGATTCTACTATGGCTGAAAAGAAGGAATTAGAATCCAAAGTTATAGCTAATGAAGCTATAACTTCCGACCTAAAGCTTAATATTAAGCACCTTCAAGCCAAAGTTATAGCTAATGAAGCTATAACTTTAGAACTTAGAAAAGTCAGAGAACATTTGGAAGCTAAGGCCACTTCTAATGAAGAAGTGATCTTGGATCAAAAGAAAGAGATAGATTCCCTTTCAAAGCAATTAAAAGAATCTAAGACTGATATGATCAATGTTAAGAAACACCACACCGATGTTGTGTTCATTCTTAACAAACGATTCCAAGACTTTCGTGACAACTTTAAAAAGGACAATGATGTAGATCACACGAAATGTCAAGAGGAAATTAAAACCCTAAAAGACCTTCTTCTACACGCTAGAAAGGTACATGACAAATGGGAAGGTAGCACGAAAGTCCTGAACTTCCTAACCGAACAATCTGACAATAATATGAAGATGGGGTTAGGACATGAGTGCTACAGCCGTAGAGATCACTCTAAATGCAAATCAACACCTTCGGATTTTGATTTTAGAAAAAGGAAGTATGCTGATCTTCCTGAATATTTGATTTGCAATTACTGTGGTCATACGGGTCATATCCAAATCAATTGTGTCAAAAAGGCTCATGACTTACAAAAGAATGCCGAACATGTTAAAACTGTTGACACAGTTGTCGAGGAAAAGGAAACCCCCACTAACGAACCTAACGAAGAAAGGAACAATAAATTTCGTTGGTTCTATGACATGGCCTTTGACTATTCTAAGAAACCTAGCACCTCACAAAGCCCTTGTAAATCTCAATCCAGTAAACCTATTCACAAGGCAAATAGTCAAGAGAGACCTAGAGAAGTTCCGAGACCTAGAGAAGTTCCGAGACCTAGAGAAGTTCCGAGACCTAGAGAAATTCCGAGACCTAGAGAAATTCCGAGACCTAGAGAAAACCCTAACCCTAGAACTCCTCCCAAGCCAAACAAACCTAAAGTTAGAAAAACGGTCATTAGACGTGTTTGGGTTCGAAAGGATTTGGTATTTAGAGTAACTAATAATAAGGGACCCAACTTAGCTTGGGTACCTAAAAACTGTATCTAATCCTTTATGCAGGAAGTAGTGAAAGAAAACAACCAATGGTATCTTGACAGTGGATGTTCAAGACACATGACCGGAGACAAGAATCTATTTCTTTCACTCAAGCCCTTCAATGGAGGAAAAGTGACGTTCGGGGATAACAAAAAGGGAAAGGTTGTTGGCATTGGCAAAATTGGAATCTCTAAGGCTCACGCAATCAGTGATGTTTATCTCGTGGATGGTCTAAAGCATAACTTGCTAAGTATATCTCAACTATGCGACAAAGGTAACAAAGTAGTTTTTCATACTAATAGTTGTCGCATCATTATTGAAGGAACTAGCAATGTTATTCTTGAAGGCCACAGAAAAAGAAACGTTTATATGGTGGATTTAAATGCTGTACCTACTAACTCTTTTTCGTGCATGAAAGTTACATTAGATGATCCTTGTTTATGGCATAAGCGTTTTGGTCACATTAGCTCTCTAACCCTGAACAAACTCAAGAAGTGGGACTTGGTGGAAGGGTTACCTAAGATCAAGTTTGACCAAGAAAAGATGTGCGACACGTGTGCAAGATGTAAACAAGTAAGATCATCGTTCAAGCCAAAAAGAGTAGTAAGCACAGATCAAGCCTTGGAATTAGTACACATGGATCTATGTGGACCTATGAAGGTAAGAAGTAGAGGAGGATCCAGGTACGTCTTTGTTCTTGTAGATGACTACTCAAGGTATGTATGGCCTATCTTTCTTCATTCAAAAGACGAAACGTTTGATGAATTTGATTGTCTTATGAAACTTGTTCAAAACAAATATAAGACTAATCTAGTATCTATTCGTACGGATCATGGCACCGAATTCGATAACCAAACTTTTATAGAATATTGTAGAGTTAATGGTGTATGGCATAACTTTTCTGCACCAAGAACTCCTCAACAAAACGGTGTCGTTGAACGTATGAATAGAACCTTAGAAGATATGGCACGTACAATGCTCCTGTGTAGTGGTTTACCTCGTAACTTTTGGGCTGAAGCCATTAGTACTTCTTGCTACATCCATAATCGTGCTATGATCCGACCTATCCTTAAGAAAACCCCCTATGAACTCCTCAGAGGTCGAAAACCTAATATCTCCCATCTTCGTTGTTTCGGGAGTAAATGTTTTGTACATAATAACGGTAAGAACCGTTTAAGTAAATTCGACCCTAGGAGTGATGAGGCGATCTTTATAGGATACTCAGATCATAGCAAGGCTTACAAATTATTCAATAAGAGAACTCTCTGTATTGAAGAAAGTGTCCACGTTATCTTTGATGAAGATAACATGTTCGATAAGCCTTTACAGGATGAGGAAGAAGACTTGGATGAGCCCGACTTTCGTCTCTCTAGAGACGATCCCCCGGATTTGGAATTAGAGGATAATGAAATTGAGGGAATAAACGATGAACTCGATCGTTCCTCAAAAGACAAAAACGAGAAGGACAAAGTTATAGTTGATGATACTATAACACCAACTCAAAATAAGAACTCCCAAACTAATGTTATAGATGATGTTACTGTAACATTGAATCCAAATCAAAGTGGAGAGCCCGAGGTTATAATCGGCTCAAATTCAACACCCGAATTGGATTCAGGGGGAACTTCCTCTAATTCCGAGCCAAATGAAGTCGGGACAAGCTCAAATAACGAGGAAGAACCAAGCACCTCGACTAAGTGGAAATACAAGAACTCACACCCCATAGACAATATTCTTGGGAATATTAAGAAGGGTGTTCAAACAAGACGTTCCTTAAACAACTTCTGCTCCTTCTACTCCTTCCTATCCATGATCGAACCAAAGAACATCAATGAAGCTCTCACTGAATCAGATTGGATTGTAGCTATGCAAGAAGAGCTACAACAGTTCGAAAGAAACAAGGTTTGGCATTTAGTTCCTAGACCAAAAGATCGAACAGTCATTGGAACTCGGTGGGTGTTCAGGAACAAATTAGATGATGCCGGAGTCATTGTCAGAAACAAAGCAAGATTGGTGGTCCAAGGGTATAATCAACAAGAAGGAATAGATTATGACGAGACTTTCGCACCTGTTGCTCGTCTTGAGGCTATTAGACTTCTGATAGCATTCGCCGCACACAAAGGAATGAAGCTCTTCCAGATGGACGTCAAGACAGCATTCTTGAATGGATATTTGCAAGAGGAAGTCTTCGTGGAACAACCCCATGGTTTTAAGAATATCAAATTTGAGGATCATGTGTTTAAATTAGATAAAGCCCTATACGGATTGAAGCAAGCACCTAGGGCTTGGTACGACAGATTATCCAAGTTTCTGCTTGACAGTGGATTCAGTAGAGGATCCGTCGACAAAACCCTATTTCTAAAAACTGAGGGTTCTGACCTTTTGGTTGTTCAAATCTACGTCGATGACATTATCTTTGGATCGACCAACCGAAGCTTGTGCAAATATTTTTCTGAGTTGATGACTTCCGAGTTCGAGATGAGTATGATGGGAGAATTGAAATTCTTTCTAGGTCTGCAAATACAACAAACAGATGAAGGCATTAAGATCCATCAACAGAAATACATTAAGGAATTGATTCGGAAATTTGGAATGGAAAATTCACATGCTATGCCTACTCCAATGGTCGAGAACAAGAAATTGACATTGGATGAAAACGGTAAATCAGTTAATGAAACTACTTACCGTGGGATGATTGGGTCACTGTTATATTTGACCGCAAGTAGACCCGATATTATGTTTAGCGTATGCGTTTGTGCGAGATATCAATCATCTCCCAAAGAATCGCATATGACGGCCGTAAAACGAATTTTACGTTACTTAATTGGAACGGCCAACTTATACCTATGGTATCCAACGGAGTGCAATTTTGATCTAATCGGTTATTCCGATGCCGACTACGCGGGATGTTCTCTACACAGGAAAAGCACGTCGGGTGTCGCCACATTTGTCGGACCATGTATCATCACGTGGGGTTCGAAGAAACAAAATTCGGTTGCTCTCTCAACTGCTGAAGCCGAATACATCGCTGCAGGACTGGTATGTACTCAACTTTTATGGCTTAAGCAACAATTACGTGATTATGGTGTTGACGTCGGATGTATTCCTATTTTATGTGATAATACTAGTGCGATAATAATTTCTAAAAATCCCGCACAACATTCACGTACCAAACATATTGAAATTAGACACCATTTTATACGAGACCATGTTGAGAAGGGGAATATAAAACTTGAATTTTGTAGTACTGAAAAACAATGGGCATACATTTTGACAAAATCATTAGCTAGAGAACGATTTGAGACTTTACGGTTGGAAATTGGTTTAATCAGTGGTACCTAAGCTTTTATATGTGTTCCATCTTTTTATGACTGACTAGTTAAGTTAAGATTGTATGACTGTGTCCGTATATTGCGTTGCATGAATAAATTCGTTTATAGAAATATTACTTTCATAAGATTCTATTTGCTATTTAGATTTTAATTAATATACAAACCTATTCTCATCAATAAATAAACACACCATATTCTTTTATCTTTCCAAATTAAAAGAAAATCTCAAAAAAAAAGGCTCACAATACACGGCTCATATGTTTCCTATATCAACCAAGTTTCCTAATTCATGTCTTATCATCATAAATTTCATCTTATCACTTTCCTATTCCTAATTAACTACACTTACCATATTACACCTACACTTGTTTACCCTAAAACCTACACCTATATCTACCCTTGCTTGTAACCGTCCACCCATCCCCACTTGCCTACCTCTTTCTTCTTCCAAATATTTACAATCATTACATATCTTTCTCTTTACTCCAACAATCACCATCATCCCTTTTTCAAACCATCTCCATCATCATGAACACATCCCATGCAAAAAACACCCGATCCTCAACCCGTCACCACCAAAACCGTCCCCTTCCTCACCAAACATCACCTTTGCCACCACATACCCCTCATTCCATGAATTGTCCTTCACCACAACCAAACCAAAACTCGCCCCTGTTTCGTAGTCGGGACGAATCGGTCTCCGAAGGAAAAAGACGCCGCCTTTTCAAAGGTAAAAATAAAGTTGTTGTTGATAATGGTGAAGCGATTGTGGAGGAACCCGAGGTGATAGTTCAAAATGGTGTTACTCGTACTTTGTTTCGAGATGCTTTGAAAGCCGCGACGAAGGAGGGATTGAATCGTGTTCGGCTTACACACGATGAAAGCATCTTGGTTAATCGAGTTTTGAGGTATTCTATTCATGGTGGTCGGTATTATCCGAAATCTTGGTTGGTTAGTGTTCCCGCTCTTTCTTTCTTTGTTAATTTTCTTGATTTTCAAGGGTGGAGTCACATAAGTCAGTTTTAGGGTCCTATATACCCGGTTGAGGTGGTACAGTTCTTTGCAAATGTGTCGATTAAAAAGGGAGTGTTGCATGCGGTTGTTAATGGTGTCGATGTTACCGTCTCTGTTTCGGATTTTTGCTCTGCTTTTTCGGTTCCTAATGAAGGGATTGAATTAAATCCGAGTCTTGAATGGTCTAATGTTGGGAGTGAAAAGGAATTGTTGGTGAAACAATATTTTGAGGAGATGACAGAGGGTGTCAATATCGTGGTTCGTCCTCTTTCGGCCAAAATTAAGTTCCTCTTAAATTTCTTGTGGAACACAGTGGTGCCGAGAAGAGGGGGCCGTGATAAGGTGTCGAGTTATGAGGCGATTATGGTTTATTCTTGGTTGGAAGGTCAAAAGGTGAACTTGGGGAGTGTTGTTTTGCACCGTATTCTTCAAACGGGTCTTACGGTCACCAAGGACAAATTGAGCACTACAATCGATTTGCCTTATGGTATGTGGATATCTAGGTTGTTGGAAATTAAGCAAGTGATAGGGCCTGAAAGTTATGGTGTTAGTCCTAGAGATTGTATGTGTGACAAGTTAATCAAATTAATGGGTCTTGTTGTTGATGGACCCGAATTGCTACTTGTCAAAGATGTTGAGAAAGTTCTGGTGGATTCGGGTTTGGGCGCAATGGAATCGAAGTTGGAAGGGTTTATGAGTGGGTTAATGCAGAAATTTGAGGAGCATTCGACTAGTTTGGCTACGGCATTGTCGCGGGTTGGACCATCTCGGCCCTTAGACTCGGGATTGGATGCTAGTCGGGTGTACTCGTGGATGGAGGATGTGGACAAGAGATTGGCGGGTTTTGAGAGGGAGCTGAAGGCTATACGTGGGGAAGTGTTCCCACACGGTGATCGTCTCACTTTCCTTACGAGTCAGGGTGGTGCGTTGGTGATGCACGGGAAAGCGATGGCGGGAGATCAAGCTCTCACGTTGGAAGCTACAAAGGCTCTTTCCTTGAAGGTCCTTAATTTTGAGAGGAGCATTGGTACTCTTTCACAGTTGGTTAGGAGCTCCTTCGACCGTCTGGATGCTTTGGAGCACCGTACCCGACCCGACTACGTGAACCCGTATAAGACCCGCAACATCTGATTTTCTCTCGTCCTACCCTCACTAGCCCTTACCTTAATTAGCTTTTCTTTTATTTCATCTAATGGTGTGTTAATCAAACTCTTTTCGGCCCATTTTGGCATTACACTTGTGGTTATGGCCCAAGTGTTCTATTAGACATGTTATCATTCGGCCCATTTCGGCTTTAGACATGTTTAATTCTTGGTTTGTATGCTAATTATCTTTTGGATGCTTCTAGTCTTGCATGTTACTTTAAATCTTATGACGTTTTTATCTCTTGTCTCGTCTTATATTATTCTAGTCATTTTTGATTTGTTCTTAACTTTTCGATGATGTCAAGAGGGGGAAAGAACGTCTATAGTAAGCATCTACCTAAGCTTGCTCCTTGTCAAGACCAATTGTCTCTTAAAGTCCTTAAGTTTCGGTTTTTGAAAAATTGTCTTGATCTTGCGTTGATCTTTATCTATAAAGATAACGGTATTATATTGAGGGGGAACTTTTGCTTTAGTCACAATTTTAGGAGACTTGCCATCATCAAAAAGGGGGAATTTGTTGAACCATATAGAATATATGTTTATGTTTTGATGATGTCAAGAGTGCTTTATACTTTATATACTCGTTGCGCGTAATTGTTTGTTTTAGTCTTTTAGATTGGACTTACTAATCGCAAGTATTAAAGAATTGTGACGGAAGTATACAAGAACATATTATGATCATGCCCTCAGTCAAGGATCAAGATATTAAAGATAATGGAAGAATTGTTCAAGCATTCATGAGAAGATGAAGCTCAATTTAAGATTGATCAAGCTTGGATAATGAAGTAGCCTACACTCGAAGATCTCCTAACGAAGATTAGAATAGCGTAGGTGATTATCTCGTAATAATAATTAGAGAATGAGTTTCCTAATTAGTAAAGTTATAGCTTTGCAGCTATAACATTACTAGTAAAAGAGTTCAATGTTATAGCTTTTCTACTATAACATTGAAATGCTGAGTTTTCATACACGACTTTTAAATGATTCGAAAATTGTTTTTACAAATTCTTATAGTTTATTTTATATGTTTTAAAGAAAGTATTTATTTTTTAAAAGCCCGGTTTAATGAAGTCCGGTTTTGTGGTTGGCGTTAATTGATAGTTTTTGGGACAACTTATGAGTTGGACTCTACTATCAATTAGGGTTTCCATCTAGCCTCTTCTAAACCTAAATTCTAATTATATACTAAGATTAGGGTTTGCATGGTTCACGGGCCTATGAGCCGTGTTATGCCATGTTACCTAAGAGATATTAGGTAAAGATTTTATTCTATAATATAATCTTTACATATCTTGTATATCTTACCTATATATTTGTTTATGATAAAAGATTTTCTTGTTTTAGGAAAATCTTATCATAATCTTAGAATTTATAGTAAAGATAATATTTGAAAGATTATATTCTATCTTTTAGAATATTCTTTATTATCTTCTATGGCTTTTAGGTAAGAGATAATAAGAAGATATAATTTACAATTATATCTTATTTCGGCTATTAGGGTTTTTATAGAAACCGTGTGGCCCTTCTCTTTCTTGCCTATAAATACTTTGTTATTTGCAACATCTAAAACAGAGACCTAAAGCATAAAAAATGTTTTCATATTTTAAAGAGCAAACCGTGTGTTTTTAACGAAAACCGATTTGCAAATTTTGAAAGGTCGTGTGTCACAAAACTCGCATACTTGTTCTTCATTTATCGTTATAAGATAATAGTGCTAAGTTGATTTCTGAACTTGTTCATTAACGTGAACCTTTGTTAGAATCATTAGTGCTTTTTTATTAGCGTAAGTTAGTCACTCGAGTATTTAACGGTACTCATTGAGTTACAGCTAGAGTTAGTTGTACGAGTTGGGTTAGTAAATTTGTAATCCGTAGAAAGGTACTAAATTTATTAATCGAGAATAGTGGACGTAGGTTTCGATTTGTGAAACTGAACCACTTCAAAAATCCGCGTGTCTCTTCTTGTTTCGTTCTTTCGTTTATTTCGCTTATCATCATTAGTTGATTAGTTGAAGTTTAATCAATAAACTTTAAATAATCAATTACATACGAACAATCGAAAAAGGTTTAAAAAGTTTTAAATCCTCAATTCACCCCCCCCCCCCCCTCTTGAGTATTTTGGATCAATAGACTCTTCAAACGTTTTCTTCAAATCCTTGTATAGCTTGTCACCACCTGGATGTACTGAATATGGTGTGCAATGTGCCTCTGCCATGATGGTCTTTTTCAACTCCTCATCATTAGGGACACACCACCTACCATCAAACCTCAAACTACCATCTGTATGAATAGAAAACCGGGACACTGTCCCTTTCTCTACTCCAGCTCTCCACTCCACTATCTTAGGATCCAACTCCTGCTTACCTCGAATGTCGTCATAAAACTCAAGATGTACTGTCATATCACCCATGGCATCTCCTTTCTGCATCATATGTATCCCAAAACTCGCTACCTCATCTCTCAGCCTCATCAAAGATAGCTGTACACAGAGAATGTACACTCTTCCTACCCAAAGCATCAGCTACAACATTGGCCTTCCCTTCATGGTAGATGATTTCCATGTCATAGTCGCCAATCAGCTCCATCCACCTCCTCTGTCTCATGTTCAACTCCTTCTGAGTGAAGATGTACTTGAGACTCTTATGATCAGAAAATACCTTAAAGATTGCTCCATAAAGGTAATGTCTCCAAATCTTGAGAGCAAACACTACAGCCCCCAACTCCAGATCATGAGTAGGGTAGTTCTCCTCATAAGGCTTCAATTGCCTAGAAGCATAGGCAATTACTTTACCATTCTGCATCAACACACATCCCAGCCCATTCTTTGAGGCATCTGTATAAACCTCAAAGTTCTCAGTCCCTTCAGGCAATGCTAAGACAGGAGCTGTGGTCAAACGCTCCTTTAATGTTTGGAACGCCGTCTCACAACTCTCATCCCAACGAAACCTGTTCTCTTTCCTCATCAACGCTGTCATAGGTCTAGCTATCTTGGAGAAATCTTTCACGAACCGTCTGTAGTACCCAGCTAAACCCAAGAAACTCCTAACCTCAGCAACATTCTTCGGTGCTTCCCACTTTGTCACTGCTTCTATCTTCGCCGGATCCACAGCTACCCCATCTTTAGAGATTACATGCCCCATAAAAGCAACTTTCTCTAACCAGAACTCACACTTAGATAGCTTAGCATACAACTCATGGTCCCTCAAAGTTTGCAACACGATCCTCAGATGCTCCGTATGCTCCTCCTTAGTCTTAGAGTAGACTAAGATGTCATCGATAAACACCACTACAAACTTATCCAAAAACTGTCTAAAGATCCTATTCATCAAATACATAAACACTGCCGGTGCATTAGACAACCCAAACGGCATCACCACATACTCATAATGGCCATACCTCGACGTGAAAGCTGTCTTTGGTATGTCCACTTCTCTAATCTTCACCTGATGGTACCCCGACCTCAAATCAATCTTAGAAAAGACTGATGCACCACTCAACTGATCAAACAGGTCATCTATCCCTGGCAAAGGATACTTGTTCTTTATCGTCACTCGGTTCAGCTCCCTGTAATCTATGCACAACCTCAAACTCCCATCTTTCTTCTTCACGAAAAGAACTGGTGCTCCCCACGGCGATACACTTGGTCTAATGTATCCCTTCTCTATCAAATCATCCAACTGCTTTCTAAGCTCCTCCATCTCCTTAGGACCCATGCGGTACGGTGCCTTAGAGATTGGCCCCGTCCCTGGTTTCAACTCAACAGTGAAATCTATCTCTCTTCCCGGCGGCAACCCCGGAATCTCCTCTGGGAACACATCGGCAAACTCTCCCACCACTGGTATCTCATCAACCGTCGGACTCTCTATCCGGTCGTCTCTCACATGGCACAGGATCAAAGGGCATCCCTTCCTCAGATAAGACTTCAAGGTAACAGCTGCAATCAACTTAACTTTGGGTTTGACTAGAAACCCACGATAAGACACACTAACGCCCTTAGGACCTCTTAAAGACACTTTCTTTTGATGACAGTCTATCTTAGATTTATACTTTCCCAACCAATCCATCCCAACTATCATCTCAAAACCGTCGAAAGGAAACTCTAGCAAGTCTACAGGGAAATCAACTTGCCCAACTATCATAGATACATCTCTAAAAAATGTCCCACATGATACAGACTCACCCGAAGGTATAAAAACTCGCTCACTAACAGACTCATATACCCTCAAACCCAACCGTTCAACATGACTCGAAGACACAAACGACTGAGGAGCCCCCGAATCAAACAAAACAAAGGTATGAACGCCATTTACAAGAAAAGTACCGGTGATAACGTGCGCATCTTCCTCAGCTGCTTTCTTCTCCATCATGAATAACTTGCCACTGGTCTTCTGCCCACCTCCCTGGACAGTACTGGCTGAAGTGGTCGTTGGTGGTTTCTGATAAGAATTACCGCCGTTGCGGTTGCCTCCACTCTGGTAACTCTGACTTCCCCGGTTTGGCCATGATCCAGCCGGTCTGTTGCTCGCGAAGCTCTGCGCAGGTCTCTGGAAAGATCCTGGTGCACTTGTGCACTCATGTCTCTTGTGGCCTACACTACCACCACAGCTATAGCAGGTCACTCCCCAACTATTACTCAAACTTCCTCGGCCACGCCCAAAGGAAGCCCCAAAGATCGAACACGACCCTTAAGAAAACCCCTTAGGCGATTGTGGTTGCCTTTCTTGTGATTAGATTGGCCACCACCCTCGCTCTCAGACTTCCTCTTCTCACCACCTAACCTCTCCTGAGCCATCTCCATCAACCTCTCAGCTCTCCCAGCCCTCTCATAATCTTACTTAACATCAGTAAGGACTCCCACGGGTAACTTATCCATAATCTTAGGGGTCAATCCCCTCTCAAACCTCAACGCCAGGTTCTCCTCACTCAAACCCATATCCTCAGCATACCTAGACTTCTCATTGAATTGCCTGTAGTACTCGGCCACAGACATCTCAACGGTCATCCTAAAACTGTCAAACTCTTGCCTCAACTTACTCCTCATATGTTCCGGTACAAACTCCTTCCTCACAGCCCTACGAAACTCCTCCCAAGGTATAGCAGGTAACCCTTGGTTTGTATATATCTCCTTAGCACTCACTTTCACTGTATCCCACCACTTGCCAATTGCCTCCCTCAGATAGAACGCAGCCTGTTCCACTCTCCTCTCATCAGGACAGTGAACCAAATCTAATATGTTCTCCATCTCTCTCAGCCAACTATCAAGAAGGTTAGGCTCCCCAACTCCCTTGTACTCTTTCGGTTTAAACCTCGCAATATAGAGGCTGATTTTAGAATGATCAACCTCCTTCTCCTTATCTTTATTCTTATCCTCATTCACTCTCTTTAGGGTCTCAGTAAGAGCATCATGGTGTTCTAACATCTTAACGACGTCATCTATGTTCATAAGCTTAGCTCTCGCGTACAAAGCATTCCTCTTGGGCGGCATCTTGAAACTATATATATATATAAGAAAGGGTAGATATGAACACACGTACTAAACTTCAAAACACGAAAACATGCTACCCAGAACCCACTCGATCGAGTGTCCAAACATACTCGATCGAGTAAAGGGCTACTCGATCGAGTGCCCAACATACTCGATCGAGTACCCAAACATAAGACCCCAAACAGACCTTCTGATCTCTTACCTACTCGACCGAGTAGCTAGGCTACTCGATCGAGTGACCCCCTACTCGATCGAGTACCCCTAGTTACTCGATCGAGTACCCAAAAACACGATTCTGGATTCAAAACCGTCAAAAACCCACCCGATCGAGTCAGTCCCACTCGATCGAGTCATGCCAATTCATAAAAGCTACCCGCATGTTACGTCATATGCTAACATGCTAAACTTTATAAACCACATTATATCATAATAAACATGCTACGCATCTTTTCTACTATCTACGAGATCATTTCATCATGCTATTAAATGCCACGTTGTAAAACATTCAACATGCTATCATTCCATCAACAGTTTCCATATATTTCATTAACCTTTAACATTCTCAACCTTTAACTTCGAACATCCAACAATTAACACATTTCATCACATTCTTATACAAGTTAACCAAACACACATACGACTCGACAAACACTCCCCCCATGTGACCGGTTCAAAGTTGTAGGGCGACCCCGCGACTTTAGGACGTCTCCCAAGCCTTTGCATTAGCTCCTACAACTTTTACCTCGGGTTCATTTTAATTGACTCCCTATGTTCATTAGGTTCATTGGTTCTGATTTGGGATCGTTTGCACTGATACCATTTGTAACACCCCCATACTCCAAGTGCCTTACCAGGACCACTCAGGTATGAAGACATTACCATCTCGGTTACCCGAGGCAATGATAATCAAATAACAATGAAGAAACAACATTTATTATAAATAATTAGCGAATAGTACAATCCTCAAAACCAAACCAAAAGTACGATACATGATCTCAAACTGACTGTTCTAACTGAAATGTAAATACTAATAAGCTACAGCGGAAGACTCCTATCATCATGTCGTGGCATCCCGGCTATCCCAGACTCATCTCAAGACTGCTCAATATCTGCTCACCATCCCCGAATGGATCACCGCAGGTTTACAAAACAACACCGGGGTCAGTACTAATCACACAATTCAATATATACTAACAATAAGATAAATAAGACAGCTTAACTGTCACATAACACACTCTCGCCAAATCCAATCACCTCAATCACTGACTGTCCACTGGACCAGCCCTGCTAGTGGGGGACCGCAGCCGTACCCACCAAATCCCCGCTCCACATAGTGAGCGATAACCATGTCCATTAATGTGCACATCCCTTCTGTGGCGGGTTCCACAGAAGGCGAAACTAGGGCGTGAAGCCACTCCCGCAAGTGACCTCACTCAGCCGAGGCCACGCCTCGCGAACCATAGACAACGGTCACAACCACAAACACAATACAATTACTATATCAAACAACCAAACATAATACATCAACCAATATCCCATTATGGGACTAATGCGAGTAGGAAATCCTACCCGGTATGCACACAATCGACGGTCTCTCTCTTTGAGTGAAAAAGCTTCTTCTATGAACCCTCCTCCTATCATACAACACATAGAGGCTATCAAATCACATACTACACATAAAACCCCCAAATCTCTAAATTAGGGTTTAACCAAATCAAAGGAAAGACAATAAAAAGGGTACATAGATCTTACCCTTGACGCAAGGAACTCAACGGTATGGACAACGCTAAGAACTGACCTTCCAAACTTCGGGTATTGCTAATAATGCGATTAAGAAGATGAACTTGCTTGCTTTCTCTCTTAAACAGGAATTTAGGTTTTGTAAAAGTGATTTAGAATAATGACGACAATGCTTAAATACCCTAATCGCATAATTAACAAAACCCGAGAAAACTCCCCGTAAAACCGGCTACTCGATCGAGTACCCGAGGTACTCGATCGAGTACCCCCTTACTCGATCGAGTGCCCCAGCTACTCGATCGAGTACCCAACAGGTCAGAAACTTTTCTAAAACGCAACATACCCTTACTCGACAGAGTAAGGCCTACTCGATAGAGTACCCCAAGACTTATAAATACGGAGTATTACAATAACTTTAGTCGTAAATTGTATAACTTTAATATTTAAAAACTAGAAACATAAAAAATTGTATAACAAAATTAAAAACTAGAAACACAAAAAATCTGGAAATAACAAAAAAAAAATGTATAACTTTAGAGGTTAATAGTATAACTTTATTTTGATTATTGTATAACTTTAATATTTTAAGGGTATAACTGTAGTCGTAAATTGTATAACTTTAATATATAAAGGTAACAATAAGCAAAAAAAAAAAATGTAACAATATCTAAAAACAAAAAAATTATGTAACAGTAACAAAAACAAATTAGATCAAAAAAATTAAAATGTCATCTATTAAGAAAAATTAACCCATAAATAATAAAACAAATCTGAAAATTTTAAATAAAAAACTAAAAAAATCAAACCAAATCAAACTTATTCGAACCAAACCAAATCAAAATCAAACCAAAACCAAATCAAAATAAAACCCAAAAACTACTTTGTCCTCATCAATGTTACTACTCTTTCTGCAAATTAGCCGAAAAAACAAAAAAATGAAAACAAAAGAACACAACCAAGAGGAGTGGTGTGAGAGATCTGACGGCGGCTGCGACAAGGGGAGACGACGTCGAGGAGAGGCGGATCTCATTACGTGAGGACGGCGGTGGTGGGGTTGGAAGTTGGCGGTTGTGGGTGGCGGGTGGGAGCAGTAGGCCAGCAACATGAGGACGGCGGAGGAGGAGGGCGGCAAATCTACAGAAAAAAAAAAAAAAAAAAAGAGGAAAACGGCGGCTGTGGTAGGTTGCAGGTGGAGGAAGGTGGTGGGGGTAGAAGGAGGAGAGGTGTGGCGGTGGTTATTGGGTGGTCGCGGGGTGGTGGCAGCCGCGGTAGAGGAGAGGAGGACAAAGGAGTTGGTGTCGTGAGTGGCGGTCGTCGATAGTGGTGGGTCGTGGAGTGGTGGTCGTGGGATGGTGGTGGTGGGGCGGTGGTCGTGTCGGTTGGGGCTGGGCCGTGGGGTGGCGTGTCGGGATGAGGGAAGGAGGGTGGTTTTTTGGTTTTTTATTTGTTGGGAATTTAAGGAAAAATGGGTTTTTTGTTTTGGGTTTTTTTTGTTGGGAATTTGAGAGAAAATGGGATATAGTGAGAGAGTGGAAGGGTGGGATAATGAGAGGAGAGATTAGGAGATGGTGAATGTTTAAGGAGTTGGAATGATTAAGGGAGGTAATTAGAGGAGATTAATTTGTGACCTTTCATTTAGATGCAATCTCATCCATCCATCCCATACATCTAATGGTCCATATGAGGACTTAGGGACTCATTATATATGAGGGACTTACGAGAACTGCTCTCTCTCTCTCTCTCTCTCTCTCTCTCTCTATATATATATATATATATATATATATATATATATATATATATATATATATATATATATATATATATATATATATATATATATATATATATGAAGAAGGATCAAGTGAGTCCACCCAAATTCATTGAGTCCATAAGTCCTCTTAGGGGCCATTGAATAGATATGATGGAGGGTTGAGATTGAAGGGGAAAAGTGAGGGATTCAAGCTAAATGGAGAGGATTGAAGCTAATTAATCACTTTCCCTCACTACCTTCACTAATCAACCACTAATTTTACTATATAACATTTATTTTTCACTCACTTCTCTCTCATCTCACACAATTATCATTCTCTCATCACTCTAAAAATCAAAAAAATTCAAAACCTCTCCAAAATCCAACAAAAATCAAAAACCAAATAATTCAAAAAAAATCAAAAAAAAAAATTTCCCCCTCATTCTCTCATATCCTCATCAGTCATCACCCACCACACACCCGCCACCACCACGACACACACACCCACCACACACACCCGCCACCATCCACCCACACACCCGCCCCCACCATTCCCCGCGACAACCACCACCAGCATTACCCTTTCCTCCCCTCCTCTGCCGCCTTCTCCCTGCCCCCCTCCCGACACCACCACCCACCCCACAGCCACCACCACGCACGCCCACATTCACCCACGACCATCCCTACTGTCCACCGTGGCCCCACATCCACAGCCACCAACCACCAGCATCCCGCCATTGCGAAAGACAAAAAAAAAAGTCAGATCTTAAAACACGCCAACCACCACGCACTCCCACATCCACAGCCACCAACCACCACGCACTCCCACATCCACAGCCACCAAACGTTCTAACACCATCACCCTCTACCTCACTTACTAACCCACGACACCACCACCAACCCCATCAACAACAACAACTTCTAGCCCACCTCTGCCGCACCACCACCGCCGACAACATCATTACCTTAAAAAAACGAGATCTGAGAATAACTAACCCAAAAAAAAACGAGTGTGTGTGGTGGAGGACGCCGAGACCACCGCCGACAACCGCTTCCTCTTTTCTCTCTTTCTCGTTTTCCTTTTGTTTTTCTGTTTTGTTGGTTCATCTTTTGTTTTGTTCTGTTTTCTTCATCCTCCCATTTATCATGTTTTTCTTCCTTATTTTCTTCATCCGCCAGTATGGACTTGTTTGTTTTTTGTTCTTTTTGTTTTTTTGTTTTTCTTTTATATGTTTTTTGTTATTGTTTTTTAAATGTTTTTCATTTTTTTTTTCTTTTTTTAAGTATGGACTTGTTTTCCTCTCCCTTATTCTAGATCTAGGGTTTTTATGTTCGTAGTCGGTTTTTTCAGATTTATTTTTAGTATTTACACTTCTAGATCTGATAAATATGTAGTAGATTTTTTTACATTTACACTGGTTTTTCTTCACATTTACACTCATATTTCTGTACATTTACACTCGTATTTCTTTACATTTACACGCATTTTTCAGATTTACACTCATATTTTTTAACATTTACACTCATATTTCTTTACATTTACACTCATAAATCTTAACATTTACACTTGTATTTGTGTACATTTACATTCATATTTCTTAACATTTACACTCATATATCTTTACATTTACACTCGTATATCTGAACATTTACACTCGTTCAATTTATATATATTTGGACTCATATTTTCGTGGATATGAGTTGGTGGTGGAGGACGGCGTTGGTGGTGATTGTTGGGAGTCGGACTAAAGTTTTAATCGTAAAAGGACCAAAGTTACACTTATAAAGGACCAAAGTCACACTCAAAGGACCAAATTTACACTCTTAAACCTTCAAATTTACACTTAAAATACTACATTTACACTCGAAAAACCTCACATTTACACTTGTAAAATGTTAAAATTATATAAATTCAAAATTTCCGTCACAAAAAATCAAATTTACACTCTTAAAATGTTACATTTACACTCGTAAAACATCACCTTTACACTTGTAAAACTCATACAACATTACATTTACACTTCTGAAATCTAAAACTCAAAACTGATTAATTAGGGGCTAGAGAGAGAAAGAAAAATTAATTAGTGTATAGAAATTTCATTAGTGGTAATTTTTTTTTGGTAATTTTCAATCTCAACCACCCATCTCAATCCAACCATCCACATTTTTTACCTTTTCTTTTTAATAGCCTTTAATCAAATTCATCTCAACCATCCATTGAGTCCATCCAATGGCCCTTAGAGGGACTTATGGACTCAATGACACATGTTGGACTCATTAGAACTCTCTCTCTCTCTCTCTCTCTCTCTCTCTCTCTATATATATATATATATATATATATATATATATATATATATATATATATAGAGTGAGCATCCCATGAGTCTAGCATCTTAGATGAGTCTAGCATATCAATAAGAACCGTTGGATCTAAAGATCCAAGGGCTCTCGTTGACCACGTCGCCCCAAATATTAGGCGCACCTAATAAAAGCTACAAACTGATTGTTATGTCTCACTATAATCACATTTTTTTCTCTCTCTACAAACTCTCTCTCTCTAGTCAGTTAAGACATTTATTCTTCAACAACATAAGAAAAATAACGCGCATCAATTGTTTTGGCAGTAAATAATTAAAGTTTCTTCAATCGACTTTTTTCCAAAAAAATCTACCATCATCTTGTAAAACATTCACTAAATCAAGCATAGATCTACAAAAAATCAACTCAAGATCTTCAAAAACGTTCAGAAAACAAGCGTTTCTCCCATAATGAAAAGGTATAGATCGATCTCTAATTCGTGATTTCGTTTAAAATTTTTGTCGCGATTGACGTTCTTTGCATGTTGTTGTTGTTGTTGTCGTCGTTGTTATTGTTGTTGTCGTTGTTGTTGTTGATGATGATGATAATGATAATGATTATATTGATTCATATGAAGAAATTATTAATTGATTTAGGATTAATGTTTTTCTCAAACTGAGTGATTGATTTTTCGGCAAAAAATTAGGTTTAATTTACATGTTGTTGTTGTTGCTGATCTTGAATTACATAACTAAACTGTCAATTGATTATATCTTTGCTTTTTCGAACTTATAAATTGAGAAATTAATTCTCATTTTTGATTCCCTAACTATTAAATTTTCGTTGTGATTGATGTTACTTCATGTTATTGTTGTTCTTATTGTCGATTTTGAACGATATGAAGAAAATTTTAATTGATTTCCGAGTTTTTTCATATTTTAGTTTTTTTGCCCAAAAAAATTAGGGTTAATGATTTGTAAAAACTGAGTAATTAATGTCCGATTTTGTTTTGCTCACTACCGATTTGGTGTTTTCTTCATGTTATAGTTTTCGCCTAAAATTAGGGTTAATGATTTGTAGAAACTGAGTAACTAACACTCATTTTTGTTTTGCTTGCTATTGAAATATGCGTTTCTTCATGTTCTACTATTCGCCAAAAAATTAGGGTTCTTGATTTGTAGAGACCGAGTAACCATGAGGATTAAATTAGCTTTCGTAAAAAACTTAACACTTGTTATTCTTGTAATAGTATTACAAAGAATAAATACGTGATGATAACAAGCGTTACGATATAAATAAGTCGTTGATAACATTATTTCTTGCGTGGCGAACCGAACTTGATATCTTTGTTACAACATTGTATATTTGATGTTGTGTGATATTTTCCAATTAAATTTGATGGTTTAAAATTGTCATAAACTCACAAATGATGTTCTTTGTAATATTGTTACTATAAATTATCACTAATGATGGACCACCGTCTTTCGCATATGTTTTAGTTAGTAATGACCGAATGTTTTGTTTTGAATGTCAGAAAATTCGAAGAAAAAGGTTTCAGAAATCAACCAACACAAAAAGGCGCGCAAGGAGATAGTATATACAAAAAAGTGTTTGAAACTAACTAATCAGTCATGAAGAAAGGCGTGAAGAAGGCAAAAGTTATTGAAGTTGAAATGCTAGTTGAGACTGCTAACATTGTTGTCAGATTTTGATATCTGATTATGATGTATACTTCTTGTAAACTTTTCGCACTACTATGATATGGTCTTGTAAATCATTTTAGCATATGAGGATCAGCTAGACTGGTCTGCATTCACTTGCTTTTTATTGTTGAAATAATTAAAGTTGGAACTTTTAACATTGTTTTCGTGTTACTTTGATGAATCAATGATGTTACAGTAACATGATTTCTGTATCATTGTTACTTTTTGAGTAATGATGTTACAGTAACATTGTTACTTTAAAACTGAAAAAAAATTATTCTTTACCTTTACATTTTAGAACTACTTTATACAACATCTTATATTGTAAACGGACGAAATAATTATTAAAGTAACATTGTTGCCATGTTATGTTAAAGAACTACTTTATACAACATAACATGAATCAATGTTGTTACAGTAACATCATTAGTGATAATTTATAGTAACAATATTACAGTAACATCATTACAGTATCAGTGTTACTTTGATGAATCAATGTTGTTCTGATAACATCATTCTGATATCATTGTTACTTTTTGAGTAATGACGTTACGATAATACCGTTACTTTAAAATTAAAAAACGAAATAATTCCTACCTTTACATTTTAGAACTACTTTATACACCGTCTTATATTGTAAACAAACTAAATTAATACTGTAACATTGTTGCCAGGTTATTTTAATGAATCACTTGTTATAGTAACATTGTTACATTAATATTGATCCGCCTTTGATAAATCAATTAATGAAACGATGATGTTACAGTAACTTTATATTACAGTAACACTGTATTAATCTGATGAATGACTGATGTTACAGTAACACTATTACTATAACGCGAAAGAACAAGGATTGGTTGTATCAAAAATATGAGGAACGCATACAATAAACAACATTAGACTATATGCATAGTCTGTTTGAAAAGTTGACAATACATTCTTAAAATAACTAAATAGGCTATATGGGATTCGAACCCATACCTTTGTACAAGCTTTGCACATTGCTCTCCCATTTGAGCTAATAGCCTTTAAACTAACGACTCAAACTTTCAAATGAAATGAATAACAATAAAGGTATCCTCTTCCTACAAGCTTAAACTTTACAATGATATAATAATACTCATTATTCATACGGAGTTAAACTCTTTTTCATATGGCATAGATGCAAAGATTGAACCGACAAAACATACATCTCTAATGTTTGTCGATAATAAATGATAACATTATAATGAAACATTTTCATCAAAAGAAGTTGCTAAATTAACATAATACAATTATAAAGATATTAGAATACAGTTTCCCTATTACTGTAATAGTGTTACAGTAACACTGTTACAGTAACGTTGTTACTGTAAGAGTGTTACAGTAAGGTTGTTACATTAACCATGTTACAGTAACGCTATGTGTCCAGTATTTTGCGAACGCTAATTCAATCGTCACAATTAATTACCCCAATTTTCATGAAATAAAGTCCAGGTATGAATTTCACAATATCATAACCCTAATTTTTTGACAAACACTAAGAACACATATAATACACAGTAGATAATAACAAACAAGTCAATCTGATCTGTACTGCTTAATGCGAATAAGAGACAAAATTACAGAGCAAAAAAAGATCGCAAAGGAATCGCATAATAATGGAATTAATTAACATCACACGACTAATAAACTGGAAGATGCGACTACAAATTGCAAGATCTGAAATCAATTGAAGATATTAACATCGCAGGACTAATAAACATAAAATCGTCAAACGAAAAAAAAATCTCAAAAGTAAAGGAGTAATGAATTACATACCTGATTACATATAATTAATTGAATTCAATTGATTCAATTGAGCGTGTTCATTAAATTCGCGAGCAATTCGTGTAATATCATTGAAGGTTTCTAGCAAAATCGATTGTGAATGTTAGATTGAATTTGCGATTGTTGATTTGCTGATGAAATTATGCGAAATCGTAAAAAGAGGAAAAAGGTGAGATAGAAGAGATCTGGTTTAGAGAGAGAAACTGATTGTGAATTATGAGGAGGGGAAGCGTATAATTAGGTTTATATAGGTAGGTTATGATTTGTGAGGATTAATCCCAGCCGCTGATTTGTGTTAGATCTAATGGTTGAGATTAAAATGCTAGACTCACCTAAGATACCTAGACTCACTTGATGCAATTTCTATATATATATATATATATATATATATATATATATATATATATATAAACATAATGCATTGCTAAAAATACAATTCTTAGATGTTCATATAGGGATGCATTCTCTTCTTTGATATTCATCCTCTCCTCCTTTGCTATTTGGAGGTTTCGTTCCGCAGATGCAATATCTTCATATAACTGCATTATCTGCGGCTCTAACAAGCCAATTTTTTTTGGCGTCCTTGAGTGCGATCCGAGCATCCTCAAGGAAGAGCATGTACTTCCTCTCGATTTCCTGCAAGCGGCGTATGAAACTTTTGTTGTACTCGGTCGTAATGCATGTTAAATGAATGGTATCATTCATTATTGAAGGAAGTTTGGAGTTTATTAGGTTTTAAAGATTTAGGGTTTGGAGTTTAGGGTGGAGATAGTGATATAATGGATTGGTTATTAAGATAGTGGAATGAATTTATAATTAGTAATGTGTCGTTTGAGTTGTTTTTTAATTAATACGTTTAGGGTTTGATGCTTAAATTAATACGAATTTTGTTTAGGAAGCTCTGCCATATCCTTGCTTCAAATCTTATAACCCTTCGCATTCCATATATTGTGTCCTTTCATGCAGGGATTTTGGCAGTAATAATGCATGCATCTAGTAATATATAATTAATTGATGCAGGAGGGATTTTGGCAGTAATGCTTTGTATATATATTTTTTTTTAAAAACAATAACGGTTATTTAAAAGAAACCCGTTGTCTTTAGTTATAACAACTGTTTTTTCTATTATAACCGTTGTTATAACTTTCCCACCAAAAATTACTCACACTTTCCACAGCGGTTATTTAAAAGAAACCCGTTGTCTTTAGTTATAACAACGGTTTTTTCTATTGTAACCGTTGTTATAACTTTCTCACCAAAAATTAGTCACACTTTTCACAATGAATGACTCGTAACGACAACGATTTTTAACCTTTGTTAATAGTTTTAATAACGGGTTTCTTAAAAAAAAAACCAACCGTTGTTAAAACCTTTAACAACGGATGCTTTAACGTCCACTTTTTTATATATCAACGGTCTTTAACCGTTGTTATACCCTATATCTGTAGTAGTGATATAGTTGAATAAGAAGGATTAAGTCGACGAGTAGGTGTTGTACAATCTAATCGATTCGGCTCCGGGACCCAAACATTCCTAGGGATTGTAAGATATACACTAACTCGATCCCATCACAACAATAAGTGCTTGTTATATAATTGAGAACATGTTTGTATGATCACCACCATGAATCCCCTATGATCCCATGACATTGTTGGGCCCTAAATTATCCTGCCTGACCTGATATAGGCCAGGCAACAGCCAAGGACAACTTCCAGACAAAAGATATCTAAAATCAGGCATTACTTCAACACGGACAGGCACCAAGCATGAGTTGATAAAAGACAGGCGAAAGACAACCAGCAGCCTACAAAGGAGAAGCACCAGGCCACTGCAGGCAACAAATGAGCAGTTGATATATGTTCCCTATAAAATAGGAAGACCAATTCCAGAAAGCTATGATAAAGGAAGCAATCAAAACAGCGGCTAAAAGAGAGGCAACCACTTCCGGGTAAATAGGGCACATTCCCTATTTACCAGGAAAAAACCTAAACGGCCTAAGAGGAAGGAAGAAATCACCTATAAATAGAAAATAAGAGAAGATGAGAAAGATCATCAGATATACCCTCACTTTTACTTATATTCTTTATATTCTTAAGCTATATATTCGCCTGTTACGCCTGATATAACAATACTCTGTCAGGCAATCCAAAATCATAGTAACAATCACTCCTGGCTTGGTGCCCGTGGGTTTTTACCTTATTCCCAGGGTTTTTCCACGTATAAATATCTGTGTGTCATTGTTTATTAGTTCGTTTTACACTTAATTATACCAATCAGGCGAGTTATTCGAGTTAGATCACCCTACATATAAATCCCTGGCAGGACACTCTAGATCAGTAAAAAGCCTGTCAAAACAATTGGCGCCCACCGTGGGGCATCTAACTCAAAAATAATCAAAAGCCCACCACCAAATACCACAAAAAACTAAGAAAAAATGGCAGGAGATAGCGTTGAGCAACAATTAGCAGCTGCCAAACAACAGTTGTTGGAGATGGAACAACTGAAACAAAAAATGATCCAGTCAAGCGTAGTGGCAAAATTGAAAGAATCGAATACGACCTAAAGATACAATTTGGGAGAAAAAGCTTCAGGATCAAAGTTGAAAGTCCAGCCTGGCACACCATTCTCCTCCATCATAAGGAACATTGACTTCTCCAATATTGGCACTCCAAAATCCAAAGCAGGAGAAGAAACAGATTCAGGAGAACTCCAAAATCAAGAAACCTCGTCAGATCAGACTAACACGGCCATTATGATGGCTATGCTCCAGGAAATCCAAAAACTTCACGAGAGATTTGAAAAGATCCCAGGAGTTCCTACCCCTATTGAAGAAGCAAATCCAGAGAGCTATGCTGATTCACCCTTTGTGGATGAAATAGCAAAAATAGATCTGCCAAAGAAATTTGTGATTCCCTCAATGAGAATCTATGATGGAACCACTGATCCACAAAACCATGTTGCCTATTACAAGCAAAGGATCTTTGGCAAAGCATCAATTCCCGATGAACTACGTCAAGTCCGCATGTGTAAAGGATTTGGAACAACTCGAACGGACTGCCTTGTAATGGTACATAAACCTGCCAAATGGAAGCATCAAGTCCTTTGCTGACCTGGTCAACTCTTTCAATCATCAGTTTGCCAGCAGCAGGGAACTAGAAAAGAGATCCAGTGACCTGTACAGGGTTAAACAAAAGCCTGGAGAATCCATCAGATCCTACATGACAAGATTCAACAAAGAAAAAGTTTCAATCCCCATATGTGATGTCGGAACAGCCGTTGAAGCTTTCAGGCAAGGGTTACCCCTGGACAGTGACTTCTACGATGCAATGACCATGAAGCCCTGTCATACCTTTGAAGATGTCCAAGCATTAGCCATAGGCTATATCAGGCTGGAAGAAGACAAAGGCTACAAGGCAAATAATGCTGACAACAACTCAGGATATGACAAAACCAACAGAAAAAGCTTTAACCACAAAGGAAGCAGTTCCAGGCCATCTCCCTACACAAGACCTGACAGATCAGAAGTCAACTATACACATGAACAACGAGGTAACTCCTATACTTATCCTCCTGTCCAGGAATATAACTTCTCTGTTGACATTGCAGGACTGATCAAGAGACTTGACCATATGGGAGACATTGTCAAGTGGCCAAAGAAGTCAGACAACCCCAACTCAAGGAAGGACACCACCAGGTGGTGCGAATTTCACATGGACATAGGACACACAACATAGGAATGCCTGGGATTACGGAGACAAGTGGCCTACCTGCTAAAGAAAGGATACCTGAAAGACTTGATGCAAACAAAGAACAGGGAAGAAGATGGAACAAGAAAAAACACAGAAAGGCAACAACGTGACCTACCCCCTACACCACCCATTTATGAAGTCAAGTTCATCAATGGAGGATCAGAAATTTGTGGCCTGACCAGCTCAGCTGCTAAGAAAATTGCCAGGGAGTCAAAAATGAAATCTCCTTTTAAACCTACCAATTTACCTCAAATTACTTTTGACGACACTGATATGCAGGGCATTCCAGACCTCCACCATGACAGCCTGGTGATCACCATGCAAATAGGGACTGCACGTGTCATGAGAATCCTGATAGATGGAGGCAGTTCAGTAAACCTGATCATGCTTGATGTCCTTAAAGCAATGAAGATTGATGAAAGCCAAATCATAAAGAAGTCTAATGTCCTAGTAGGATTCAGTGGAGAAACAAGAAACACACTGGGAGAAATACACCTGCCCACATATGTGGAAGGAGTATCTTCATATGAAAGATTCGGAGTCTTGGATTGCCTGTCATCCTATAATGCCATATTGGGAAGACCGTGGATCCACAACGTAAGGGCCATACCCTCCACCTATCACCAATGCATTAAAATACCAACAGAATGGGGAGTAGCAACCATAAAAGGTGAACAAAAATCTGCCCAGGAATGTTATCTTTGAGTCATGAAGCCTTCCAAGGCGGGTAAGTCCCTTGCCTAGCAATTACGAAAGACTGTCGGGACAACTCATGTGGCGAAACCAAAATGGAAATTGATCAAGTAATTTTAGACCCGAGTACCCTGACAGCACGCACGTCTTGGTAGGATCTGATGTCCCTGATAATATCAGGCCAGAATTAGTAAATTTTCTTAAAAGTAAATCTTCATGTTTTGCCTGGTCACATTTTGATATGACCGGAATAGATGCCAATATTATTACACATAAACTAAATGTTGATGAGTCTTATAAGCCTGTCCAGCAGAAAAGAAGAAAGTTTGCCGCTGAAAGACATGCTATCATTAATGAAGAAGTAGAAAAACTATTGGACATGGGGATGATAAGAGAAGTCATGTACCCTAGCTGGCTAGCCAACGTAGTGGTAGTACAAAAGAAGAATGGCAAGTGGAGAGTTTGTGTAGATTACACAGACCTCAATAAAGCCTGCCCAAAAGATCCATTTCCACTCCCACACATAGACGCAATGGTGGATGCTACAGCAGGACATGAACTCCTGACATTCATGGATGCCTCAAGTGGATTCAATCAAATCAAGATGCACCCATCGATCGGGAACATCTTTGCATTTATCACGGAAAGGGGCATATACTGCTATACAGCAATGCCCTTTGGCCTGAAAAATGTAGGGGCAACATACCAACGCCTGGTCAATACAATGTTTAAGGATCAAATAGGGGACACCATGGAAGTCTATATTGATGACATGGTAGTTAAATCAAAGAAAGCTGAAGATCATGTCAGGGACTTGGAAACAGCCTTTAAGATCCTAGAAGATTTCAATATGAAACTTAACCCATCCAAATGCCATTTTGGAGTATCCTCAGGAAAATTCCTGGGGTACATGGTGACCAAAAGAGGAATAGAAGCCAGCCCAGAACAAATAAGAGCCATACTAGAACTGGAATCCCCCAAGTCAGTCAAAGATATTCAAAAGCGACAGGACGAGTTGCAACCCTAAATAGATTCATTTCCGGATCATCGTAAGGTGCAAGGCATTCTATGACCTACTCGGGAAGAACAAAGCATTCAAATGGTTGCACGAACACGAATCGGCCTTCCGGGAGCTCAAAACATACCGACTACACCTCCACTACTTGCCAAACCGGACAAAGGAGAACCCCTGACGGTCTACCTATCTGTCACAGTAAAGCAGATAAGTGGAGTCGACCAAAGAAATTGATGGCCAACAAAGCATCCAGTCTACTATGTAAGTAAAAGTCTCCTAGACGCAGAAACCAGGTATGGCTTACTTGAAAAATATGTACTTGCTTTAGTAATGTCCTACACTAAACTTCGACCTTATTTTGAAAGTCACCCAATCATTGTAAGAACCAACTTGCCTATCAAATCTGTCTTGAGAAAGCCTGAGTTGTCGGGCGAGAATGGCAAAATGGTCAAGACAAATCAAGCACCTATGACATAACCTTTGAACCCGGGACGGCAATTAAATCTCGAGGCACTAGCGGACTTCGTGGTGAATTCAGTCCTACCCTAGAACCAGACCTTATAAAAGAGGTCAATCTTCTTGACACCCAAAAAACAGACCAGGAATGGACTCTCCATGTAGATGGGGCAACAAATATGAAAGGCACGGCCTAGGATTAGTCCTAAAATCACCACGGGAGACTGATTGCACGAGGCTATTAATTGTGAATTCAAAGCCACGAATAATGAGGCTGAATATGAAGCCCTGATTGCTGGATTAAAGGTATGTATAGAACTCAGTGTAGCAAATCTCAAGGTAAAAACTGACTCTCTCTTAATTTCCAATCAAGTCAAAGGAATATATGCTGCAAAAGATTCAAAGATGATACTCTATTTGGAATATGTCAAAAACTTTTGCAAAAAATTCAGAACCTTTGACATTGACCAAATACCAAGGGACTTAAATACCCAGGCGGATGCCCTAGCCAGCCTGGGATCAAACTTCAGCCCTGCTGTGTTTGACAAAATACCGATCGTCCACCTACTAGAACCAACCATAGAAAGGCCTGAACAAATTTGCCCTATCCAGGAAGATACAACCTCCTGGACTAAACCTTACTATGATTGGTTCCTGCAGGGGATACTCCCTACAAATAAAAATGAAGCAAGGGCCCTGAAAATCAAAGCATCCACTTATACCATTATAAATAACACCTTGTTTAAAAAGTCTCAGGCTGGACCTTACTTACGTTGCCTGGAACCAAATGAAGCCAGCCAGGTCATAGAAGACATACATAATGGATACTGTGGAAATCATAAAGGTGGAAGGAGCCTGGCAAGCAAAATTCTCAGGACAGGCTACTTCTGGCCAACCCTAAGAGCTGACTGCATAGCATATAGCTCGAAATGTGAAGCCTGTCAAATCCATTCCCCTTATATCCACCAACCATCAGAGCTACTACATTCCATCTCAGCCCCCTGGCCATTCATGAAATGGGGCATGGACATAGTAGGGAAGCTACCTCAGGCGCCTGGACAAAAAGTCTTCATGCTAGCAATGACTGACTACTTTTCCAAATGGATAGAGGCAGACTCTTACAGGCAAGTCAAAGAAAAAGATGTCATATCATTTATCAAAAGGAATATCATATGTAGATATGGAATACATTCAGAAATAGTCTGTGATAATGGTACACAATTTGTGGGAAAAAAAACTAACTTCGTGCACAATGGAATATCAATCTAGTCACATCTACACCAGGCTACCCTAAAGCCAACGGCCAAGCAGAATCAAGCAACAAAGTAGTAATCAGTTGCCTGAAGAAAAAGCTGAAAAGAAGAAAAGGAAGATGGGCAGAAGAGCTCCCCTTAGTCCTATGGGCTGATAGGACCACACCCAAAACAGCCACAGGCCAGACACCATATTTCCTGGTCTATGGCTGCGAAGCAGTAATACCAGCAGAAATTCATGTGCCAACTACCAGAAGCAGCCTGAACACAATAGAAGAAAACAGGCCCCTATTACAGGATAACCTACTCTTAACAGAAGAACTGAGGGATGCAGCCAAAGTCAGAATAGCCGCCTACCAACAGGCAGTAGCTAGAAGTTACAACAAAAATGTCAACATCAGAGTATTCAAAGAAGGAGACCTGGTACTAAGGAAAGTTTTCCCCAATGTTAGGCCCAGATTAACCTGGCCTGACCATAACCTGGCCTGACCTTACAAGGCTGATTGAAGAAAACGAAGACCGGACAAATCTAACTATTATTTAGCTGTTTAAGAATATTATGGCAAGCAGGATACTAAATCCTGGAAGAGAAGCCTAATGGTCAGTATAGAATAGCTTGGCAGAGTATTAAAGCAGGCTGGATTAAGAAGATAAACAAGAAATACAGTTGTATAAGTCAAATAACCGTGTCCTATTCTCAAGGAAGACCAAGACTAATTATGGGACTATATCATCCATGAACTTAGACGTGCAAAAGGGGAAAAGGCTAAGAATCAGTTGGAGAAGAACCAGTCAACCGAATTAATTGGGAATGTGCCCTATTAATCCGGCAACAACCCCGACAAAAGAGAAGAACGTTGGAGATCAATACAACGTTCATGATTATGACTATAAATATTGTGATCTAGCATTTGTAAATTCATTCATGATTCATCAATATAAGATTACTTCACTACTTATTATTTTACGATCATCCAATTACCAAACTTGTATTCAGTTTATTCAAATAGCATAAGCATTATTCTTTTTACATAGTCTTTCTTTGTAATTCATTTATAAATACTCCAAACATATAGAGCTAGATACCCATCTTATTCTTCAATCAAGCCGGACCCATTCAGGGAAAATCCTGCTAAAACAATTGGCGCCCACCGTGGGGCATCTAGTTCTTCAACCAATAAAATTCTCCTTATCATCTTTCATTTAATATTCACACACAAAAATGGTGGAAATCACCGCAGAACAACAATTAGCGGCTGCCCTGGCCAAGATCAAAGAATTGGAAACAATCCAAGAGAAGGCAGCTCAGTCAAGCGAGTAAATCAATAGGCTGAAGGAATCTGAGTCTAGCCTGAAAAAGAAATTGGAAAATCAGGCTTCGGGTTCCATGACCAGATTCGAACCAGGAACTCCATTCTCATCCATTATCAAAAACATAGACTTCTCTAATTTTGGAACCCCAAAGAAGGATACATTACCCGGCACTCCAACCATTCCCAATGATGAGACAAACAAAACTGAAGCAGCAATAATGATGGCTATGCTTCAGGAAATCCAAAAACTCCACAACAAAATAGAAAATATACCCGGAGTGCGGACCACCGTGGTGAAGTAGAAGTTAATGACTTTGCAGATTCACCCTTTGCGGATGAAATTGCAAAGATTGATCTCCCCAAGAAATTTCTTGTTCCATCCATGAGAACTTATGATGGAACCTCCGATTCACAAAATCATGTTGCCATATTCAAACAAAAAATGTTGGTGCCTCGATACCCAAAGTGAACTCAGGCAAGTCCGCATGTGCAAAGGCTTTGGTACAACCCGACCGGAGCGACATTACAATGGTTCATCAATCTCCCAAATGGAGGTATCAAGAATTTTGCAGAATTGATCAATGCCTTCAATCAACAATTCGCAAGTAGCAGAGATATGGCCAAGAGACCCAGTAACCTGTTCAGGGTAAAGCAACTTCCTGAAGAATCTCTCAAAGAATTCCTGGCCAGATTTGTCAAAGAAAAGGTGGCCATTCCCAGATGCGATGAAGAAAAAAGCGGTAGAAGGATTGAGGCAAGGAGTCCGCTTGTGAGTGACATCTATGCAGATCGACCAAGAAAGCATGTCCAACCTTTGCCTTTGTTCAATCCATCGCTTTAGAGCATGTCGATTGGAAGAAGACCTCAACTTCAGAACGAACTCATCCGGAGGAAAGCAAGGCTATGGACACACTAACAGGAAAAGTTCCTACCAGAAAGGAAGCAATCCCAGATCAGCACCCTATTCCAGGCCTGAACGATCTGAAGTCAATATGGCACAAGAACATAAAGGTAACCTTTCTAACCTCCCAACTATTCCTGAATATAACTTCTCTATTAATACTGCAGGATTAATCAAACGCTGGAAAACCCGGGAGACACAGTTAGATGGCCAAAGAAATCGATAACCCCAGGAAAGATCCAACCGGATGGTGTGACTTCCATCAGGACATCGGACACACCACAGAAGAATGCATCCAACTCAGGAAACAGGTGGCATATCTTCTAAAGAAAGGCTACTTGAAAGACATAATCCAACAGCCAAAGAACAAAGATGAAGGACAAAACAAGAGAGACTCAGAAGCAAGAGAGACCCTTCTCCTCCTCCCCCATCTATGAAGTCAAATTCATAAATGGAGGATCGAAATCGTGGTCCGACCGGCTCGGCCGCCAAAAGAATATCCAGGGAATCCGGACTCCAACCTCCTCCCAGGCCCAAGTCATTGCCTGCTATTACCTTTGATGACTCGGATCTCCAAGGAATATCAGATCTACACCACGACAGCCTGGTAATCACCATGCAAATCGGCACAACAAAGGTGTCAAGAATCCTGATAGACGGAGGCAGTTCAATCAACCTGGTGATGCTTGACGTCCTTAAAGCTATGAAGATAGACGAAGGGAAGATCATCAAGAAATCCAGCGTCCTGGTTGGATTCAGTGGAGAAACAAAGAACACCTTGGGAGAAATCAGCTTACCTACCTATGTGGAAGGCGCGGCTTCATATGAGAGATTTGGAGTAATGGATTGCCTATCCTCGTATAATGTAATCCTGGGCAGACCATGGATCCACAATGTCAAAGCAATCCCATCAACATACCATCAATGCGTGAAAATTCCAACAGAATGGGGATAACCACCATCGGGAGAACAGAGGATGACTCAGAATGTTACACTCGGGCTTTGAAACCCTCAAAGTCGGGTAAGTCCCTTGCATAGCAATTAAAGTCACCTGTCAGGGAAGAATTTGTAGCACAATCACAGATGGAAACAGGAGAGGTCATATTAGACCCAGAATTCCCTGACAGGAAAGTACTCGTAGGGTCAGATGCACCCGATTCAATCGGACCGAATGGTCGACTTTCTTAAAACTAAAATGTCTTGTTTTGCTTGGTCACATTTTTTGATATGGTGGTATAGATCTTTGATGTTATTACTCATAAGTTAAACATTGACAAATCCTTTAAGCCTGTCATACAAGAAAAGAGAAGAAAATTTGTCTGCAGAGAGGCATGAAATCATCAACCAAGAAGTTGACAAGTTCTTGGATATGGGAATGATCAAGGAAGTAATGTACCCTGACCGGCTTGCAAACGTGGTAGTCGTCCAAAAGAAAAATGGCAAATGGAGAGTCCGCGTAGATTACACCGACTTAAACAAAGCTTGCCCAAAAGATCCATTTCCACTACCACACATCGATGCAATGGTAGATTCCACTACAGGCCACGAAATGTTGACATTCATGGATGCCTCCGGATTCAATCGAGATAAAAATGCACCCAGCAGACCAGGAAAGCACGGCTTTCATCACCGAAAGAGGTATATATTGTTATCTTTGCTATGCCCTTTGGATTAAAAATGTAGGTGCAACCTACCAAAGGCTAGTCAACATGATGTTCAATGATCAGATAGGAGACACCATGGAAGTCTACATAGATGACATGGTAGTCAAGTCAAAAAAGGCGGAAGACCACGTCAAAGACCTGGAAGTAGCCTTTCAAATACTGGAAAAATTCAATATGAAGCTCAACCCACAAAAATGCCACTTTGAGTCTCGTGAGGCAAATTCTGGGCTACATGGTGACAAAAAGAGGAATAGAAGCCAGCCCTGAACAGATCAAAGCTATCCTGGAGCTAGAACCACCAAAGACAGTCAAAGACATACAAAAGTCGATCTGGAAGAATAGCATTACTGAACAGATTCATTTCAAGATCATCGAGAAAGATGCAAATCGTTTTATAACTCGCTAAGGAAGAACAAGGACTTTCAATGGACCCCCGATCATCAGCCGCCTTTGAAGACACGAAAATATATCTATCATCTCCCCCTTCTTTGGCAAAACCAGTCAAAGATGAACCCCTGACAGTATACTTCGATCCACAGCTTCTTTGTCGGTGCGATCTGGTCAAAAAGAAGGACGGACAACAAGACTGTCTATTATGTAAGTAAAAGTCTGCATTGGATGCGAGAGATCGGTATGGCCTACTAGAAAAATATGTTTTAGCTTTAATTATGAGTTGCACAAAATTAAGACCATATTTTGAAAGCCACCCTATAATAGTCAGAACCAATCTTCCTATCAAGTCCGTACTTAGGAAACCGAATTGTCCAGGACGAATGTGCAAATGGTCATCCGGCTAAGCACATACAATATAACATTTGAACCAAGGACAGCAATTAAGTCACAAGCATTAGCCGATTTTGTGGTGATTTTAGTCCGACCCTAGAACCCGACCTAATAAAAGAAGTGAATAAACCGACCGGCGACCAAACAGGACCTAGAATGGACCCTATTCGTCGATGGTGCAGCCAACATGAGGGGCACAGGACTAGGGTTAGTACTAAAATCGCCACAGGGGATAAGATAGTACAGGCTATAAGTCATTTGTGCATTTGAGGCTACAAACAATGAGGCGAGAATATGAAGCCACGATAGCCGGATTAAAGGTATGTATTGACCTTGGTGTGCAAAACCTAAAGGTACGTATTGATTCCCTTCTTATCTCCAACCAAGTAAATGGGATATATCTTGCAAAAGACCCCAAAATGATGCTTTATCTCGGACGTTGTCCAAATTTTAAAAGGTAAATTTGAAATTTTAATATTGACCAAATTCCGGGATTTGAATACCAGGCCGATGCTCTAGCCGGCCTAGGATCCAACTTTAGTCCCCTTGACTTCGACAAAATACCCGTCGTGCATTTATTAGAACCTGCAATAAATAAACAAGATGAGAGTTTCCCAATCTACATTGCTAATTCTTGGACGAAACCTTACTATGACTGGCTACAACAGGGAATCCTTCCCTTAAATAAGCAAGATGCCAGAGCACTAAAAATAAAAGCTGCTTCATATACTATTATTGACAACGTGCTTTTTAAGAAATCGCAGGCCGGGCCGTACCTCAGATGCCTGGAACCACAGGAAGCTGAGCAGATATTATCAGAAATCCATGAAGGATACTGTGGAAATCACAAAGGTGGAAGAAGCCTGGCAAGCAAAGTACTCAGAACAGGTTATTATTGGCCTACCTTGAGAGCCGATTGCCTGGATTTTAGCTCTAAATGCAAAGCTTGTCAGATTCACGGACCATATATCCATCAGCCATCTGAGGAACTACATTCCATATCCGCACCATGGCCATTTATGAAGTGGGGCATGGATATAGTAGGAAAACTACCTCAAGCACCCGGACAAAAGGTTTTCATGCTAGCAATGACTGATTACTTCTCCAAATGGATAGAAGTGAATCATACAGCAAGTCAAGGAGAAGGATGTCATAGCATTCATTAAACACAACATCATATGTAGATATGGCTTCCCTTCTGAAATAGTATGTGATAATGGCACGCAATTTGTGGGAAAAAGAACAAAGACCTTACGTGCTCAATGGAACATCAATCGGTGACATCCACACCAGGATATCCAAAAGCCAACGGTCAAGCGAGAATCCAAGTAATAAGGTGGTAATCAGTGCATAAAGAAAAAGCTGGAAAAAAGGAAAGGCAGATGGGTCAAGAACTCCCCCTGGTCCTTTGGGTGACAGAACCACACCTAAAACATCCACAGGCCAAACCCCTACTCCTTGGTCTATGGATGTGAAGCGATAATCCCAGTGAGGTGGACGTTCCATCAGCCGGATGCAGCCTGAATACAATAACAAGCAATATACCTCTAATGGAGGGGGCTGGACCTAACGAGAAGAGCTAAGAGATGCGACCCAAAGATCGATTAGCGACATACCAAAGCAAAGAGTTGCGAAAAGCTATAACAAGACTGTCAAAGCCAGGGTATTCGGGGTAGGAGACCTTGTCCTCAGGAAAGTCTTCCAAAACACAAAAGAAAAGAATCTTTGGCAAATTGGCCCCAACGGGAAGGTCCCTACCTAATTGACTCAATAGTCGGCCGGGAGCCTACAGATTACAAACCCCGGAAGGCGAGATGATCCCAAGAGCTTGGAACATTGCACACCTAAAATTATTTCACATATAAAATAAATCTCCCGGTTCAGGTATAATTTTCGTGTTCACATTTCCTGCCTAGCTTGATATGAAATTACATGTATGATACTTACCATTACGTGAATAAATGCAATATATGATTTCTTCAAAATTACGTGCCAAAAAGTTGATCTATGTTCCCATATCTCTAGCAAGTAGAATCTTCAATACTTGTTTTTACATACTGCATTTTATTTAAAACAAATCTTAAAGATTGGGGGCTACCCCCACCAATATTTAACTAATACCCAACTGATATCCAAAATTCAGTTGCAAAACAGGCCTTATAATACTAAGCTCAACATACAAACCTGGAAAATCTATTCTGGATCAGATGACATAAATGGGTCATAAGCCCTCCAGGCATGTGCAAGGGACATAAGCCCTCAGGACAGGCAACAACCCCACCCATAACACATTAAATCGGCGAGATCAAGCCAATAATCGGCACGATCGGTCGAATAACGGCGAGATCCGAGAGACAGTCAACATCACCTTTTCAAAACACAAGAAGAAAATCTGACCAAATATTTATTCATTCAAAATAATTGGCCTTACCACACACCTAATAACCATCCATTCCAGGGACATTCCCCCTGGATGGGCCAAAAAAATGTTTCTAAATATTCATTCCAGGGACATTCCCCCTGGATAGACCAAAACCAAAAAGAAAAACAAAACTAAGTTATTTTTGAAGCAGTAACCGACTCACAACCATCCACCATTTCCGATCACGGACTTTGCCTTGGAAGGAGGAGAATCCACTTCTTCTTCTTGACCCATCTGGCCAAATCGGGATGCGAGCGTCCAAAGCTATCTCATCCCGGTCCGGATTCCAATTAGCCCGGTCGGATTCTGGATCTCTCATAGCATCAACCCGGCCTTTCCCGAAGAAGTATTGAGCAGCATCAGCCAACCTCGCCTCCACCAATTCCTTTTCAGCAGCAAGCTCCTCATTCTTTCTCAACTGATCCTGCATTGCCTGTTGGGGTTGGTGTCCTTAACAGTTAGTGCAAGGACTTATAAACCTCTAAAAGGATCAAAGGGTATACTTTGTATCATAATCAGTTGATCCACGTTTATCAATAACGGTTGGCTTGCTAGATAAGTTTGACGTTATTGTCATACAGATGGCGGTGATCAACTGGTCCCTAAAAGTCACACCTATAGGATACGTCTTGAGTGATATGACGGTATGAAAATACGATCATGTAGATGCCAAATTTGACTAACCGAGTTAGTTCGAGTTATTTGACTAATAAATTAGTCAAAATGTGATGTTGAGATTTTATATTTAATACGGATTAAATATCATGGGCTAAAAAGCGAATTAACCGATTAATTCGTAAAATTGAATATAAACGTTTTATATTTAATTAAAATGTGTATTGAATATAATTATACAATCTTTGTTTTGTCGGACATGTATTAATAATTCAACTAACCCGTATTATTAGTTGATGCCTTAATTTCCGATAACCGATAACAGTTTATAATGAAACCGCGTCGTATACATTTAGTAAGCTATGGACCAGACCGCAAGTTTAAGTGAAGAGAAAATAAAAAGCCCAATTGGGCTCCTCTCACTCGGTTTGGCCGAGACACACAAGGACAAAAGGAGAGCTTCTCCTCCTTGTCTAACCTAATTCATTTTGTAAAAATAATTAGGGTTTTTGGGAATTGTGCCTCCTAAATTCCGGATCTCTCATCCAACACAAATTCACAATACAATCCCCTCGATATTGCAAGGCAATTAGGGGATTATCTCTAGCACAAGGGCATTACTCGGACATCTTGGGTGCAACGATTAGGAGGAGATCTAACTTGATCTCTCATTGCCTTTTGCACTAGGACCGAAGGTTATTTCTACATCTTTATCGTTTTCCTCATGTTTTTCGTTTTATGACTATAAACTACATATGAATTTTGCGTTATAATCCTACAATTAAAGGGTAGTATACGGATATTAACCCACAAGTGGTATCAGAGCGAGGCCACGCAAATTTTTATATGTGTTTTTCATCAAACGATTGTTGAAACGATGGATTTTTGGTTAAAAAAATGTCACGGCTCATTTTTTTTTGCTCGGCAGAATTTTTTTTTTGCTGCTGCGGTTTTTTGTTGCTTTGTGCCTTGGGATCCGTGTCAAGTTTACACGGTGTGAGTTGTTGATAATCAAGTTTTCGATTTGATCTTTGCATATTGTTTTTGTAATCGATATTCATTACAATTCGCTAAAGATCTATCAATTGTTTGCTTAAAATTGTTGAAACCGTGTGGCATGAATTTTTTTCTTGGTCACGGCATTTTTCTGTTGAAAACCGTGGGGCTTTTAAGTTTTTACGGCCTGTTTTCAATTTTTTTTGCCTTGGTTTTCGTGCCTCATGGTTATTGCTAGATCAGACGATCTCTTGTTTTGTTTTCGTTTCGTTCTTCGCATGTTGTAATTTTAACGATAATGATTGCAATATGTTGAAGATGCTACAATTGTGTTTTGATCTCTATACGGATTAGAGTAAATTGCAATTGTGTTTTAATCAAACCGTTTTGTTTTGATCTTTCTTTGCTCTCATATTGAGCCGTGTAAAAATTTTTTTTTGGCCTTTAGAGGCTCTCGGCATTTCTGCCAATTTAAAAAAAAAAAAAAAAAAAAAAAAAAAATTTTTTTTGGCCCTGGTACTGTTCACGTCAACAGTACAGAAGAAAAAAAAAAAAAAATTTTCTGTTTTTTTCGGCCCTTTTTTTTTATGCATAAAACGTTTTTTTTTATGCTCTCGCTTGATTAGTGAAACGGTTCACCCACGTAAAATAAAGTTACTTTAAAACGATTTATTGTAACGGATTATCTCGGATTAAAATTAACTTGACTGAAGCGGTTTTGTCATGTAATTTTAATTATCTTTGGTGGTTTGGATAAAAATTAAACATAATTACGGAATTATGTCACGAATAATTTTTTTTAGTTGATGCATTTTTTTATCGTTCTTGTTTATATTTTGAATGTTTTGAATGCCTTTTAATTACGTATTTAATTATTTTGCAAACGGTTGTAACTTAGTGTGGCCTTAGTAGAACGTGTTACCGTAATGATGGAACACGGTCTTGGTTGTATTTTGAGATCTCGTATCTCCATTTTATTTCTTTTAATTACAGTTTTTATTTAGAATGTAAATAGGTTTATATTTGTAAATTTTAAATTGTAATTTTTGAGAAGACTAAAGATGGAGACCGGAGCTCACTCCCGCTACATGGACAAAGATGGAACACCAAGACAAGCTTTCGGGTCCAACGGTGGATTCCAAAGTTGTATTTTGTTCTTTTACTAGGATAGGCCACACTAGGAATTTTTATTTACGTATCGCATTCATTTTATTTATTTTATTGTAACGATAGTATGCATCATATTCCGCCTAAAAACCAAACCACCTAATTATTGCATGAAAACTGACACATATAGAGGTCACGAGTTAGTTTTCATTGACATTCTCATGTCACACGATTTGAAGCCATCACCTAAATTGATTCATTCACGCAGACGCTAGTTATTCGTTCACTTAAAATGAATTATAATTAAGATGATGGGATCTTCCTCGTATAAACAAAAATTGAGAACGGTCTTTATAGGTCAAACTCCAATGAGTCCCTTCTTCGTCGGTAGGCATACTATGACCCCTTCTACGTCGGGTAAGTTGGAACCGATTGACTTATTTTATCTCAACACTATGGTCACTCGTACGATCCTGTGACTATGGTGGACTATAGATAG
Source organism: Silene latifolia (assembly GCF_048544455.1). NCBI lineage: Eukaryota > Viridiplantae > Streptophyta > Magnoliopsida > Caryophyllales > Caryophyllaceae > Silene > Silene latifolia. The sequence continues at coordinate 12,765,834 of NC_133534.1, forward strand.
GATTTACGGAAATCTATCGACCAAGAGTTCTTCCGGAAGAATTAGCTAAACAGTTGGCTTATCAATTTACAGAAATTGAGTCTTGGGATCACTTGTATCATTCTTGAGGGAGATCAATTATACAAGTGCAATGAGTCTACACGATTAAAATGTATTTTAATAGACTTTAATCACCTCGATGAGTTGCTTATTTCGTTTTTGTTTTTCTTTCTTTTTCAGTGTAGATCACGTTAATTTAAACTGCTAATAACAAATGGCTGGTTCTACTGATAACCCAATGCCAAGTGCCACATTGGACCGTGAGTCCTGGCTTCGGATCTTCATGAATCAGATAAATCAGTCCACTCGATCGAAGAATGATGGATCAAACTTGCGGATCGGGAGGCAAAGATTACGGAATCTTTGCCGCTGCGACGGAAGCTCAAATTTCTGCTTGAGCCCATGCCGTCAAACCCAGGCCCCACGGCTGGAATTAACGAGATCGACAAGTATAACGATTTCGCCTTGGAAGCGGGTGCGATTAAAAACGTACTCATTTTTGCAATGGAACCCAATTTGCAGAAACGCTTCATAGCCCATGGTGCAAACAAGATTTTCACCACGCTCACCAAGGAATTCTCGAAAGCACCGAGAATCGTGACCTATGAGCATACCACTCGCTTCTTTGATGCGAGACTCCAGAAGGGCCAACCGGTTAGCCCACACATTCTCAGCATGATTGAGAATGTCGAGAAAGTCGGAGACCTTTGATTGTAAGATCAGCGAGAACATTGTGATCGACCGCATGCTTCATTCACTCCACGATGGTTTTGCGCTCTTTAGAGCGAATTACTATATGAATGATTTGAAGAAAACTCCCCATGAACTGCACTCCCTTCTCGTACAGACCGAGAAGGACATGAAGTTCAGTGGGGGTATGAAACAGGATGTTCTCGTTGTGTCAAACAAAGGCAAGGGTAAGGGAAAAGTTCAGCCAGGCCTAGCAGTAGGCAAACCGAAGTTTAAGAAGTCGGGATCAGGTAAGAGTGGGCCTGGTGAGTCGAGCAACTCATCAGGCGCGACAAAGAGCAAGAATGATAACATGGAATGTCATCATTGCCACAAGACTGGGCATTGGAGGCGTACATGTCCTGTTTATCATGAGGACTTAAAGGCAGGTCGTGTTAAACCTGTTGGTATGTCTTCTTCTTCTTCTTCTACTTTTATTCATATGATTGAGATTAACCACGCAAGTTACGGAACTTGGGTACTAGATACTGGTTGTGGTTCTCATCTGTGTAATCATGTGCAGGGGCTCCGGAACATCGAACCCCACGTAAAGGGTGAGGTGGACCTGCGTGTCGGGAATGGAGCACAATAAATGGCTGCCGTCTCGAGGGGAACATATGTGATCCAGCTTCCAAGCGGATTTGAGTTATTTTTATATAACTGCTATTATGTACCCAGTCTTTCCAAAACATTATTTCAGTTTCTGCACTTTACTAGCTTGAATTTTCATTTGTAATAGAGAATAATAATTGCATTTTCTCATTACACGATATGATTTTTGGCAAGGCAGTCTCCATGAATGGAATTTATGTTTTAGATGAGATCACCGATATATTACACGTAATGAATAAAAAGTTAAAGGTTGGTGACAAAGATCAAACGTATCTATGGCACTGGCGTATGGGACACATTAATGAGAAACGCGTAAAACAGCTCATCAAAAATGGAGCTATCTCGGCCTTTGATTTTCAATCATTTGGCACGTGTGAATCATGTCTCATCGGTAAGATGACTCGTATTTCCTTCAAAGGTGTTGGAATGCGCGCTGCTGACCTATTAGGACTCATACACACGGATGTATGTGGACCTATGTCAATCACCGCACGAGAAGGCTATAGGTATTTCATCACTTTCACGGACGATTTAAGTAGATATGGCTATGTCTACTTAATGAAGCACAAAAGTGAATCCTTTGAGAAATTCAAGGAATACCAGAATAGGGTACAGAACCTATTGGGTAGAAAGATTAAAACACTACGTTCAGATCGTGGTGGCGAGTATCTTTCTCACGAGTTTGATCAACACCTGAAGGACTGTGGGATTGCCCTACAGTTAACTCCACCTGGAACACCTCAATTGAATGGTGTGTCCGAACGGAGAAATCGAACTTTACTTGATATGGTTCGATCCATGATGAGTCACACGATTTTACCTGATTCATTATCGGGTTATGCTCTTTTGTCAGCCGCTCTAATACTTAACCGAAGTCCGTCTAAAGTTGTTGACAAGACTCCATATGAACTATGGAAGGGAACGGTCCCTAACTTGTCCTTTATACGGGTTTGGGGCTGCGAGGCTTATGTCAAGTGGAGACACGAGGATAAGCTCGGCCCGCGATCGGTCAAGACATACTTTATAGGTTATCCTAAAGGAACACTTGGTCATTACTTTTATTCGCCAACCGAACAACGTGTTTTTGTTGTGGCTAGTGCGACATTCTTAGAGAAGGAATTTCTCGAGAATGCAAAGAGTGATAGAACCTTCAACCTGTCGGAGATTCCAGAACCAAATACCGAGCAACTATTGGAGGAACCTATTCCTTCAATCCCGGCTGCGGTTAACATTCCTAAGGAACCTAGGAGGTCGGGAAGAGTCTCTATTCCTCCGGACAGATACATTGGTATGGTCGAGGAACATGACATAGATGACGTTCTACTCTTAACGAGTAGTGAACCCGCAACCTATAAAGGTGTCATGACCAGTTCTGACTCAAAGCTATGGCTTGAGGCCATGCAATCCGAGATGGACTCCATGTATGAGAACAACGTGTGGGATCTTGTTGACTTACCTGCTAAGGTTCGTCCCCTTCAATGCAAATGGCTTTACAAGATAAAACATTCTGTGGAAGGTCAACAAGATATCTACAAAGCACGACTAGTTGCTAAAGGTTTCACCCAAGTGCCAGGTTTGCACTACGATGAGATTTTTGCACCCGTAGTCATGCTGCGTTCCATTCGGATTATCTTAGCGATTGCCGCTTTTCATGACTATGAAATTTGGCAAATGGACGTGAAAACCGCCTTCTTAAACGGCTTTTTGGAGGAAGAGTTGTACATGGTACAACCTGAAGGTTTCATCGATCCAATACATCCTAAGAAAGTGTGCAAGCTTAAGCGTTCCATTTATGGACTTAAGCAAGCATCAAGGAGTTGGAATCATCGCTTCGACCAAGTGATAAAAGAAAATGGATTTACTCGATCTGTCGAGGAACCATGTCTATATATCAAGTCGAGTGGGAGCAAGATTGTCTTCCTAATATTGTATGTTGACGACATACTCCTGATTGGGAATGACATACCTCTCTTAACTTCGGTGAAAGTATGGTTGAAAAACCATTTCCAGATGAAAGATCTGGGAGAGGCACAAAGAATTCTAGGCATCCGTATCTATCGAGATAGATCACGACGGATGTTATCTCTCGATCGGGGAGTCTTACATAGACAAAGTCCTAGAGAGATTCAGTATGACTAACTCCAAGAAGGGGTTCCTTCCCATGTCCCCAGGGGTGCATTTGAGCAAGTCTCAGGCACCAGAGACACCGGAAGAGAAAGAGCGCATGGCACGGATACCTTATGCCTCGGCAATAGGATCTATCATGTATGCCATGATATGCACACGTCCCGACGTGGCATATGCATTGAGTATGACAAGTCGATTCCAACAGCATCCAGGTGAATCACATTGGTTGGCTGTCAAGAACATTCTTAAGTACCTACGGAGGACTAAAGATTGGGCTTTGACTTATGGAGGCGAACAAAAGCTATGCGCAACCGGTTACGCAGATGCTAGCTTCCAAACGGATCGTGATGACTCGAAATCTCAGTCAGGATTCGTTTTTACTCTTAATGGCGCTGCGATCACTGGAAGAGTTCGAAACAAACTGTTACAGCAGATTCTACGACTGAGTCCGAGTACTATGCCGCGTCTGAAGCAACAAAGGAAGCGATATGGATGCGTCAATTCTTACATGGGCTCTCTGTAGTGCCTAGTTCGAATGACCCGATCACCATCTATTGCGACAATAGTGGTGCCATCTTCCAAGCTAAGGAGCCAAAGTCTAGCAACAAATCTAGACATGTACAACGGAAAGCTCATCTAATCCGAGATTACGTGGAGCAAAAGGAAGTAGTGATAGAAAAGATTGCTGAGATGATAACATATGAGATCCTCTCACTAAAGCATTACGACAAGATAAGCATGAAGGGCATGTTAATTCCATGGGAATCAAACGTGTTCCTGAGTTGTAGTACTCTTTTATGGATTAGATTCATTCTCCTTTGTACTCTATACGACATCATCGTTTTGATATTTTATATATATATTTTGTTTTTCATGTGGATTTGTACGACAATTTTGAACACCACAAAGTGAATTGAACAAACATTATATTTTTAGTCCTTAATTGCCCACATGAGCTGATAACTCGGCAATTATTTTGTGACGTTGGTTGATGGTGGGTTCAACGAGCCATAAGTCAACCGAGTTGGTGACCAATCACAGAGGCGATTTATACGGATATTTCGTAGGACACCATTGTGACATCGACGTGGAGTCCTAAATGTTTTATAACATTCGCTGCCCGGTCGTGGATAGGACTTCCATGGTGATCCTAAGAGTCGATTCTTTGACTATCGACTGTCTCTTGAGACTAAGGCAGATTTTGGGTGACTTTGGTTTCTTTCTCACGGTCATCCGTAACAGGGGGCCAAGTAGATTTTTTCTGGGTCATTTCATACTGCGCTTAGATCGGAAGGAGTTCGAGTTGAAGGAAATATTCAGCCTTTATCAGGTACTCAATATTTCTCAGGGCCACTCGAGGAGCTGTAACTGAAATGCATGGCCATGCTCGGATACGGATTCGCTTTTATCAGTTAAGTTACTCTCTAGTCGGGGAAACCACTCTAGATACAGATCGATTGTAAAATACGACCTTTGAGGATCCAGATCTACAAATTGTTTTACATTGAGTGGGAGAAATTTTAAATGAATATGAGAATCGGTTATCGCACATACACTTGTACGGACAAGTGGGAGTTTGTTGGAGCTTGTGTCCTCCAGTTAGTGCGGATAACGTCATTGCACATACACTTGTACGGACAAGTGGGAGCTTGTTGGGGTTGGTGTCCTTAACAGTTAGTGCAAGGACTTATAAACCTCTAAAAGGATCAAAGGGTATACTTTGTATCATAATCAGTTGATCCACGTTTATCAATAACGGTTGGCTTGCTAGATAAGTTTGACGTTATTGTCATACAGATGGCGGTGATCAACTGGTCCCTAAAAGTCACACCTATAGGATACGTCTTGAGTGATATGACGGTATGAAAATACAGTCATGTAGATGCCAAATTTGACTAACCAGTTAGTCTGAGTTATTTGACTAATAAATTAGTCAAAATGTGATGTTGAGATTTTATATTTAATACGGATTAAATATCATGGGCTAAAGGCGAATTAACCAGTTAATTCGTAAAATTGAATATAAACGTTTTATATTTAATTAAAATGTGTATTGAATATAATTATACAATACTGTTTTATCGGACATGTATTAATAATTCAACTAACCCGTATTATTAGTTGATGCCTTAATTTCCGATAACCGATAACAGTTTATAATGAAACCGCGTCGTATACATTTAGTAAGCTATGGACCAGACCGCAAGTTTAAGTGAAGAGAAAATAAAAAGCCCAATTGGGCTCCTCTCACTCGGTTTGGCCGAGACACACAAGGACAAAAGGAGAGCTTCTCCTCCTTGTCTAACCTAATTCATTTTGTAAAAATAATTAGGGTTTTTGGGAATTGTGCCTCCTAAATTCCGGATCTCTCATCCAACACAAATTCACAATACAATCCCCTCGATATTGCAAGGCAATTAGGGGATTATCTCTAGCACAAGGGCATTACTCGGACATCTTGGGTGCAACGATTAGGAGGAGATCTAACTTGATCTCTCATTGCCTTTTGCACTAGGACCGAAGGTTATTTCTACATCTTTATCGTTTTCATCATGTTTTTCGTTTTATGACTATAAACTACATATGAATTTTGCGTTATAATCCTACAATTAAAGGGTAGTATACGGATATTAACCCACATTGCCTGCTTCTCAGCCTCCAACTCCAGCCTGACAGCCTTCTCAGCATTTTTCGCAGCCACCTCACAAACTATAGCAGCCCTGGTTGATTCCCAAGCTGTCCCCAACTGAGATTGAAGCACCACTTCATTACCCCTGGACGTGTGCAGGTCACGATTAAGTTTATCCAGTTTTTCCTCCAAACTAGAAACCCTAGCCTGGGTGTCCCTAAGTGACAAGCGAGCCAACCCGGCATCCAACCCCTACATACATACATACAAAATCAATCACCCAAATACAAGGCAAAACAAAAAAAAGCACATGAACAATTAAAAAATATATCCCTTTACAACTAACCTCCTTAGCCTGGGAAGCAAGTTCGTGACCCTTGTTACAAGAGAAGTCGAATAGAAACCACCCTGGTAGACGACTCAAGGGTACTAGCGGACAATAGTGGTCGCTCATCTTTGCGTAAAACTCATCTATCCGTGCCCGGGCATCATCCATGTCATCAATCCTAGCAGGCACTTGCCTTATACTCCTGAGTGGTTGAGCCGGGATAGGTTGTTTCTCTCCCTCCTCCTCTTCCAGGATAACATCTTCCCTCTTTCTTTTCTGAGCCTGGACGATCTCCGGTGACATTACCCTGGGAGGATCTTGAGGAGGCTGAACCTCAGAAACCAGGATATCAAGCGTTTTGTCACTCCCACTAGCCTCCTGGCTCTTGGACTGCATTCAAAGCAATCCTAGCCACCCCACCTTCAAATCCTTTGCGAAAAAAGCTGGCCAGCCTAGCGAAGACCTAAATACGAATATATATAAAAATATACGTGAGTATCAAACAAAGAACGACAGGAAGATAACGGCCAACATAAAAGCATACGAAGACGTACAGAAAGAGCAAAGAGAACTAGGCTTGCCTTTGGGTACTCGACCCCGATCACTTGGTCTTCATATACCGGGCAACAACTCCCGCCCAAACTAGCTGGCCAGGTCCTCTCCTCCTTAGGAATAGCAAGGAAAGCCTCTATCCTGGAAACAGCCTCCTCATCAAGAGGATCACAACTCCAATCAGGAGCTGCAAAAACCGTCAAAGTTACACAGGTAAGAATCAAAATCCATTAATTTCATGTAATATATATTGCAAAATAAAAAGTACAAGGAACCTACCACTCTCCAAGGAGGATATCTCGAGATAATCAAAGCCTCGATCCCAAAGTCTCATCAGGACAAACAGGAAAGTCTTCGCCCAATTTTTATCATCTCCAGAGTCCAGGTTAGTAATTAATGGAGACATTTTCGATTTTATTCTCAAATTAAAGCGACCATCAACAGAATTTTTCATATGATATACTGCCTTGATATCATTAATAGTAATTACAAGATTATGTTTAGCACATAAATTTTCAATAGAATGGACAAGTTTCCAAACCATTGGCATAATCTGAAAAGGTGACACCTCCATAGCACGAATGGTGTCAATCATTAAGGGAGTAAAAGATAACTTACAGCCTACTTTGAAAGCCCATTCAAAAATACAGAACCAGTCAGGTGATACCCAGTTAGCCCTGACCGGACAAGACTCAGGGATCCATACCTCAGTTGATTCAGGAATTATTTTCTTCTCCCTTAGAATCTTGTCATAGTTTGTTTTTAGTAAGTTTTCCTCGGGAAAGGAAGAATCCAGAGATTGAAGAGCAGTAAAAACAGAATCCACGATACTTGAAAGCCACAAAGACGAGCGGGAGGATCAATTTCCCTCACCTCTTCCTCTTGGATGTCGTGGGTTCAGCTCAACAGCAGCAGCGACTTTTCGGGATGCGGGGACGTTTCTTGGCTCCCATATCTCTGAATGTTCGATTTATTGTGATGAAATTGAAATTATTGAGAAAGTATAAATTAGCAGAACAAGGTTCCTGGGAAATAGAGGAGAATTTCAGAAGAATACTTAGCAAAGAAAGTGGAGGAAATTTGGTGAAAAATAACCTCGCCCTAAATACCGTATTTATAGAAAATCTATAACGGTATGAAAACCCTAGGGATTGCAAAACTCTCAGCATGACATCACCTAGCCGTTATAGTGTTCAACGGTAACTAGGAGTCTAAGAGTCATTGATTAAGTGTAAGTCTCTTTATTATTCAACCCGGTAAAATTGACATCTCACCCCTGGCCTGATCCAGCACGGGTAAAATGTCAAGGGGCAATTGTTAGGCCCAGATTAACCTGGCCTGACCATAACCTGGCCTGACCTTACAGGGCTGATTGAAGAAAACGAAGACCGGACAAATCTAACTATTATTTAGCTGTTGAAGAATATTATGGCAAGCAGGCTACTAAATCCTGGAAGAGAAGCCTAATGGTCAGTATAGAATAGCTTGGCAGAGTATTAAAGTAGGCTGGATTAAGAAGATAAACAAGAAATACAGTTGTATAAGTCAAATAACCGTGTCCTATTCTCAAGGAAGACCAAGACTAATTATGGGACTATATCATCCATGAACTTAGACGTGCAAAAGGGGAAAAGGCTAAGAATCAGTTGGAGAAGAACCAGTCAACCGAATTAATAGGGAATGTGCCCTATTAATCCGGCAACAACCCCGACAAAAGAGAAGAACGTTGGAGATCAATACAACGTTCATGATTATGACTATAAATATTGTGATCTAGCATTTGTAAATTCATTCATGATTCATCAATATAAGATTACTTCACTACTTTTTATTTTACGATCATCCAATTACCAAACTTGTATTCAGTTTATTCAAATAGCATAAGCATTATTCTTTTTACATAGTCTTTCTTTGTAATTCATTTATAAATACTCCAAACATATAGAGCTAGATACCCATCTTATTCTTCAATCAAGCCGGACCCATTCAGGGAAAATCCTGCTAAAACACCCAACACCAGAGAAAAGAACGCAGGCAAACTAGCCCCTACATGGGAAGGCCCATACTTAATTGATTCAATAGTGGGACAAGGAGCTTACAGGCTACAAACTTTGGAAGGAGAAATGATCCCCAGATCTTGGAACATTTCCCACTTAAAACTATTTCATATCTGAGAAGCAGGTAAAACTACCCACCCTATATACATGTCAATAGAACTTCCTGCTATGTGTTAAGTTGCTTGCCTGTTATTCTTAATTTCACCTGAAACTTTATTTCAAATCCTGAAAACTTGTTTTACGCTTTCTTCTCACTTATTATATGTTATACTTTAGGCTTAAACAAATGTTCAGGATTGAGGGCCACTCCACCCAACCTGAACAGCATTTCTAAAAATGCTCTAATTTGGCACTTACTGCTCGACCCGAAAATTAAAATCGAGCTCAAGACATAAAAAGACAAGTACAAAGGTGGAATAGACCATAGTACTTGTCAAAGAAGCCCTCCGACAGCCGAGGGCCATAAGCCCTCCCGACCGGCAACCACCCTCATTCTTAAAAGCCCTCCTGACAGGCAGATAGAGCCACCATTTCCCATAAACACGGGAATGAGGGCCATAAGCCTTCCTGACAGGCATTACTCTAACAAAAAATATCACATGAATGTACAGGTACAAATTCCAGTCAAACACAGCAAGAAAATCAAGAGAAGAAAGGATGTATTAAAACCTACCCAGGAATATACCCTTCCCAGGCAACAAAACCGTCTATCCAGGCAAAGCCAACCAAAACCAAAACAAATCCTAAAATTATTTGTTCAGGGAACATCCCCCCCTGAATAGGCCAAAACAACATAGAATCCCACAAACAGAAAAAATCAAACTAGCCCGCCTTGGACACAGTAGCAGAGCCAATCCCCTCATCAGCAGCCTCCTCTTCTTCATCCCCCTCCTCTTCAGCATCACTATTTTTACCTTTGGATGGAGGAGAGTCCACTTCCTCGTCAGCATGCAACTTACAAAGCTCAGGATAAGTGGCATTGAGATCAGCCAACTCCTGATCAGGATTCCAAAAAGGCCTGACTTCAGCAGGCTCTTTCATAGCATCCACACGGCCCTTACCAAAGAAATACAATGCAGCATCTTTGTACCTAGCCTGGACCTCATCCCTCTCTACGGCCAACTCTTCATTTACTTTCAACTGCTCCTGCATAGCCTGCTTTTCAGCCTTCAACTCCTCCTGAGCAATATCAAACTTAGCCTGAAGAGCTTTCAAGGCATCCTGAGCAGATTTCAACTTAGAAGACTCCACCAGCAACCGAGCCTTCCCTGCCTCATTATCCTCCTTCAAAGAATGATTCTCAGCCTTGGACACCTCCAACTCAGCTTTAAACTTGTCAGCATCCTTTTTCAAGATTTGTACCTCCCAACCCAAGGCATTTTTTAGACCATGGACTGATTCCAATTGACAGGCGCTCCTCAGCACATCATTAACATCCTGAAACAAAAGAAAAACGCCTATCTAAGCCACAAAAAAGAAAACACACAAAAATTCACAACAAACAAAGACAATATTTACCTCCTGAAGCATGGTAACCAAGTTGGCAAAGATAGTCCCGGAACGATACATAGCGGCCCAAAGCACGAGCGAAGCTTCCTCTCGATACTTGAAATAAGGATCATCAACCACAAAAGCCTGAGCCTGAATTTGATCCTTAGCAAACTGGACCTCATCCATACGAGCCCTAACCCCCCTGACCTCATGAACTCCCCTAGGCTCATCCACTCTCTTCCTCTTCTCAGGACGATCACTATCATCCACAATCTTTTCAGGAGACGTCAACTGAACTTCCTGCACAAGTTCCTGAACATGAACAGCACTATCACTTCCCGTTGCCTCACTGCTCTTTGACTTCTCCCCTGTAATCTGGGAGACCCCTGCCTTCACCAAAGACAGACCAAAACTAGCAATTCTGGCAGAAGCCCTGGTAGCTGCACGACGAGTTTCTAAATCAGCAATATAAGCAGAAATCCAATACAGGAAACAAAATGACAAAAAGATAAGCAAAAGAACTTACTCCCTGATGAAGAAGCCCCTAGAACCTTGGTGCTCTTCACAGGCTTATACGTACTCAACTTGGCCTTCTTAAAATGAGGCATATAAGCTTGCCCCAGACAGGCAGGCCAAGCCCTCTCCTCTTCAGGCAACGCCATAAACGTTGCTATCCGGTCAGCCGACCCCTCAGCATTAGGATCATTCACCCAATCATTTACTAAAAGAAAGCACGAGCAAAGTAAGTAAACCCTCCAAAAAATATTATTACTAAACCAAAAATAATGCAGGAAAGAAAGATTACCTCCTTCAACAGCTGGGTAATTGAGGTAGTCCAGGTCAGGGGCAATTGAATCAGCCTTGATAAACATATAAGTTTGAGCCCACCTTTATCATCCCCCGAATCAAAATTGGTGATCGGGTGAGCCATCTTTGACCGACTCGAAAATTAAACCTCCCGAGAGAATGACTCTTCAGGTGATAGACATTCTTAAAATCATCCAGGGTAATAACCAATTTATGCTTAGAACATAAATGCTCAACAGAATGGACAATCTTCCAAACCATTGGCATGAGTTGAAACGGAGGAACCCTAATAGCCCTAATCACCTCAGTCATAAAAGGAGAAAGGGGAAGTTGACCACCACCCCTGAACGCCCACTCAAAAATACAGAACCAACCCGGGCTACTCCAATTAGCCCTGACAGGACCATTCTCAGGAATCCAAACCTCAGCCCCATGAGGAATAAGGCCCCTGCCCTTTATATAATGCTCAAAAGCAGGTTTCAGTTGATTGGCCTCATGAAAAGAAACCGCCAAAGCCTTATTTGGAGAATATTCAACCCCCTTATAAGACATAGACAGAATCTCTGGAGGAGCAACAACCTCCACCACATCATCCTCAGGGATGATATCAGGGACCCCCTCAACTTCAGCAGAAACCATTTCAACTTCAACAGGAACTTTTTCAGCCTCAGCAGGAGCTTTTGAAGCTGTTGTCTTTCTCCTGCCACCAGCCATATATTATATTTTCTGGAAGATGAATTTTTCAAAGAGAGAATTTTTAGAAAGGGAAAGAAGAAATTTGGAGATTGAGATGTGGAAACAATCACGGCAAAGGAAGGGTATTTATAACCGCAAATCTTAAACGGCTAGAAAAGCAAGTGGTAGAGACTAATCATGACTCTCCTAGGGTTTTGTGAACCTACCCTATTAATGACTAATAACCGTTACAAGAAGTTGAACCAAACACCAATTCTAAATCCGATAGAAAGTCCCTGCATAAATCACTTGCCTGGCCCAAATTTTTATCTCCTCATTCCTGGCCAGACCCAATAAAGGAATAAGCAGATAAGGGGCAATTGTTGGGCCCTAAATTATCCTGCCTGACCTGATATAGGCCAGGCAACAACCAAGGACAACTTCCAGACAAAAGATATCTAAAATCAGGCATTACTTCAACACGGACAGGCACCAAGCAGGAGGTGATAAAAGACAGGCGAAAGACAACCAGCAGCCTACAAAGGAGAAGCACCAGGCCACTGCAGGCAACAAATGAGCAGTTGATATATGTTCCCTATAAAAAAGGAAGACCAATTCCAGAAAGCTATGATAAAGGAAGCAATCAAAACAACGGCTAAAAGAGAGGCAACCACTTCCGGGTAAATAGGGCACATTCCCTATTTACCAGGAAAACCTAAACGGCCTAAGAGGAAGGAAGAAATCACCTATAAATAGAAAAGAAGAGAAGATGAGAAAGATCATCAGATATACCCTTACTTTTACTTATATTCTTTATATTCTTAAGCTATATATTCGCCTGTTATGCCTGATATAACAATACTCTGTCAGGCAATCCACAATCATAGTAACAATCACTCCTGGCTTGGTGCCCGTGGTTTTTTCCCTTATTCCCAGGGTTTTTCCACGTATAAATATCTGTGTGTCATTGTTTATTAGTTCGTTTTACACTTAATTATACCAATCAAGCGAGTTATTTGAGTTAGATCACCCTACATATAAATCCCTGGCAGGACACTCTAGATCAGTAAAAAGCCTGTCAAAACAACATCCTAGTACTTTAATCAATTGTTTACATCTCTTTATTGCTTGCTTTACTTTCCATTGCTTTTATTAGATTAGAATCATCAACCCATTTCAATTGTGACAACCCTTAGCATAACTACAATTAGATTAAAAAATTTGAGTACCCCCCGTCCCGTGGATCGACCCCGACTTGCTTGCTATGCTAGTAGTTGGGTATAAATGTGTTTAAGGGTGGACAACGACCCGCTCATCAAAATGGCGCCGTTGCCGGGGACGGTGTTGTGTATTTGAATCGTTTATTTGTCTAGTTTTAGTTGTGCATCTTCTTGAGGAGCCTTGGTTCCTTGGAAATTTCGTTTCTTGTGATTTAGCCTTGAGAAACTTGTTCCTCAAGGTTGTTCTTATCGTTTATTGTAAGTTTCTGTGTTTGTAGTTGCCTCTTTATCTTAGAAATGATGATGGCACATGGCTTCCAACAAGAAGAAGTATATGGGCAAGTTGGAGTAAATGAGTATGACATGTGTGATTGGAGAAGGTTTGTTGAGCAAGAAACACACCCATATCCTATAACTTCTACAATGGAAACTCAAATTACCCCACAAACTTCCCAAACCAAAGCTCCTACATCCAAAATCCACAAGAACCACTCTCCCAAAACCCACTTTACAATTAATGCCAAATGTCATCCTACAACCAACACCTATACCACCAATCTCCCATGTACCCACAACAAGAGAATGAGCATAATTTTGACATGCAAAGTGTGGTTCTCCAAATGCTAACAAAATCACTTCATGCAAATGCTAGAAGAGAGCCAAGCTAGGGACAATGTTCTCAAAAAACATTGTTACTAATGGTGAGAAGTTGGCAAATCAAATTGCTCAAATGGAAGCCACCCAAATGCTCAATGAAGAAGAAGGGGGAGATAATGAGAGTGAAGAAGAACTTGGATGACATTATGAAGCTACTCTTGTGAATCCTCCACCACCTCCTAAATTCATAAGTATTGAACATCCCATATTCCAACTTGTACCCCACTTTACAAACATTTATGATGGATGTGAATATGAAGATCTAACTTTTGAGGATGGGGAATGCTTGATTGATTATGAACCAAGAGTGGATGATGAATTGAAGCATGATGAAATTGGGGTGGAGAGCAATGATGAATGTGAGTTAAAGGCCAATTATGAGACAAACACTTTGTCTAAATTGTCTAATGTATCTAGCTCACACACTAGCCTTGCTTCTCCAATTTGGGATACCTATGATGATGATGATGAGGATGACCACCCACCACAATTTCCTTCTATGACCCATGTAGAGGAAGTGTGTTCCCTTGACACTTATGGGAGTGAAGGTAAAACTTGGAAAGAAGAGGTTGATGAATTTGAACTTGCTATCTTTGGAGAATTGAGGGGCCAAGAGGAAAAATATGATGTTGGCATCTTTGATCATAGCTTGGATGAAATTGAAGCTCTTTTCTTTGGAAATGGTTCAAGTTCTAAGGAGGGTCAAGAAGAAAGTGAAGAAAATGAAAGCATGAATGTCCTCAATGGTGAGAAGTTGACTCCTCGACATCTTATCCTTCAACTATCCCCTCATCAAAGAAATGTGAACTCTCATTATACTATTGAAGGATTAATGAAGCAATGCTCTATCATCATAGAATTTGAAATATATGGTAGAGAGTGGAAGCCTCCGGATGAATATGGGCAATACTTCATACATTGTATTGACAAGAATCATGTGCTTGTTGGCTTGAAGCATTGTAAGAAGCCAAGTGCCAAGGGTAAAACAAATGGGAGAGTGTTTTGCAAGTTATATTACAAGTGACATCGCCAATATCCTATTTATGCTTATATGAAGCCCATTCAAAAGCCTTTGACCGATTATTTAGAACATTGAGCAACATGGACAACATCAATAAACAGGGCAATAACGAATGAGTTTGGTGGAGTCCTCCCTCAAACCCCCATTTGTAAGATCCTATCCTTTGACTTTGCATTGCATTGCATTTACACTTGCATTTAGTTATATACCTTTACAGTTAGCTTGCATTCATGTAGTTACCTCATCATTAAACCCCTTTTCTTCCTACATTAGCAATAGTGTTTAAAATCGGTTTGGGGAGGTTCAACCATGAAGTAACATACATCATAGTCCATCATATAGTATAGCTTGCATTGTAATATATCTCACATTCATGTAGTTAGTTGCATATAGACTAGATATCATGCATAGTCACTAATGACCAAACCTATTCCTTTCTACACTAGAAATTTTGCTTAAATCAATTTGGGGAGGTTTAATCATAGGTGACCATAGCTTAGTAGAAAACATGCATCATATAGGGTAGTTTAGATTGCATTTAATTGTTATATATGTCATATAGAATTGCATTTAGTTAGAGCATGCATTCATTCATATCATTGCATTTGTACTTCAATTTCCATAAAATCAAAAATCCAAAAACATGTATTTCCTTTTCATTCCTACTCCTACATGTACATTGAGGACAATGTTTAAAATAAAGTGGAGGATGAGAATTTATATTCCAAAATGCATAAAAATTGAAAATTTCGAAAAATCCAAAAAAATATATCTTTTAATTTCATAAAAATAAAATCCATAAAAATTTCAAAATTTCAAAAAACCAAAAACATGTTTTTTCATTTGTAGTGTAGAATTGTATATTGTATATATTTGTTTGTTTGTCACTCTTATCACTTTGGAACGACTATGCCATATTCGAGGCATGAAGGAAATAGAAGACCGCATGGTATGATCTTTCCAAATCTCCTTCCTCCTTTTTATATGTTAATGACAATGTGGCTATCTTTTGATTGATGCGGTATGAACTAATGTGTGGCTAAGAGTTTGCATTTAGATTACATGGCATTCTAGTTGATAGAAGCATATGCATTAGAGTTGTATATATGTTTGTTGCACCATGGCATGTAGTTTGCATGGTCAGAAAATTTTTGTGAAAATGTCTAGTTGGGAAACTTGACAAGTGTATATAAGGCCCTTGTAGATAATTTTTCCCCTTGAGACTTTGTTTGCTAGAATACTCTCAAGGCACCCTAGGATGTGTCATACTAGTATCTTTTGACCCATGGACTAAGTGTAATACTCCGTATTTATATGTCTTGGGGTACTCTATCGAGTAGCCCTTACTCTGTCGAGTAAGGGCAAGTTGCGAAATAAAATAGTTTTTGACCTGTTGGGTACTCGATCGAGTAGCTGGGGTACTCGATCGAGTAAGGGGGTACTCGATCGAGTGTCCGGTTTACGGGGAGTTTTTCTCGTGTTTTGTTAATTATGCGATTCAGGTATTTAAACATAATCGTCATTGTTTTAAATCACTTTTGCAAAACCTAAAAACCTGTTTAAGAAAGAAAGCAGCCACTTCATCTTCCTAGTCGCATTCTTAACAATTCCCGGAGTTCAGACGGTCAGTTCGTGTCGTAGTTCGTATCGTTGAGTTCCTTGCGTCGAGGGTAAGCTTTTAATACAATTTTTGTAATGTTTTGCTAAGTTTGGTTAAACCCTAATTTAGAGTTTGGGGGTTTTTATGAGTAGTATGTGATGTGTAGTCTTTATGTGTGATATGTTAGGAGGAGGATTCGTAGAAGAGACGTTTTGATACAGCTGTAGATACCGTCTGCTTGTTGTGCTTTCGGGTAGGATTTCCTACAAAAGTATTAGTCCCATAATGGGATATTGGTGATGTCTTTGTAATTAGTTGTTTGATATGATGATTGCGATTGTGATTGTGATGGTGATTGGTTGTCTATGGTTCTCGAGATGCGTTCTCGGCTGAGTGGGGTCACTTGCGGGAGTGACTTCACGCCCTAGTTTCGCCCTTCGTGGAACCCGCCACGGAAGGGGATGTGCACATTAATGGGACGGGGTTATCGCTCGTATGATGAGCGGGGCTTAGGTGGGAACGGCTGCGGTCCCCCATCGCGTGGCGGTGGTCCGGTGGACGGTCGATATTGAGATGATGGGAGTTGGTAGTGTGTGTTTGTGCGTGTGTGATTTTTGTTTGTTTATCTTATTGTTGTTATCTATATTGATTGTGTGATTAGTATCGACCCGGTGTTGTTTTGTAAACTTGCGGTGATCCATTCGGGGATGGTGAGCAGATATTGAGCAGGTATTGAGATGAGTGCGGGATAGCCGGAATGCCACGACGGATGATAGGAGTCTTCTTTTGTAGCCTTAGTTTATTTATTATTTCAGTTAGAACTGTCATTTGAGAATAATGTATTGTACTTTCAGTTTGGTTTGAGGATTGTAACTCTTCGCTAAAGCATTTATAATTAAACGTTGTTTCTGTTTTGTCTATTTGATTATCATACCTCGGGCGACCGAGATGGTAATGTCTTCATACCTGAGTGGTCCTGGTAAGGCACTTGGAGTATGGGGGTGTTATAAATGGTATCAGAGAGATCCTGAAACCTGTAACCAATGAACTTAATGAACATAGGGAGTCAATTAAAATGAACCCGGGGTAAAAGTTGTAGGAGCTAGTGCAAAGGCTTGGGAGACGTCCTAAAGTCGCAGGGGTCGCCCTAAAACTTTGAACCGGTCACATGGGAAAGTGTTTGTCGAGTCATATGTGTGCTTGGTTAACTTGTTAACAATGTGATGAAGTGTGTGATTGTTGGATGTTGAAGGAGAAGTTGAGAATGTGAAAGAAAAGTAATATATGTGTAGACTTGATGTTGGAATAACATGTTGGATGTTTACAATGTGGCTTTAATAGCATGATGAATTGATCTTGTTGATAGTAGGATAGATGCGTAGCATATTTATTATGATATCATGTGGTTTTATAAAGTTTAGCATGTTAGTATATGACGTAATATGCGGGTAGCTCTTACGTATTAGTGATACTCGATCGAGTGAGACTAACTCGATCGGGTGGGTTTTTGGCGATTTTGGGTCCAGAATCGAGTTTTGGGGCACTCGATCGAGTAACTAGGGGTACTCGATCGAGTAGGGGGTCACTCGATCGAGTAGCCTAGATACTCGATCGAGTATGTAAGAGATCAGAAGGACTGTTGTTCTGGAGTTTGGGTACTCGATCGAGTACGTGGGGTACTCGATCGAGTAGCCCGTTACTCGATCGAGTGTGTTTGGGAACTCGATCGAGTGGGTTCTGGGCATCGTGTGTTCGTGTTTTGAGGTTTAGTACATGTGTTTATGTTTACCCTTTCTTATATAGCTTCAAGATGCCGCCCAAGAGAACTGCTTTGTATGCAAGAGCTGAGCTTATGACCACGGATGACATCGTTAAGATGTTAGAGCACCAGGATGCTCTTACTGAGACCCTGAAGAGAGTGAATGAGGACAAGGATAAGAATAAGGAGAAGGAGGTTGATCATTCAAAAATCAGCCTTTACATTGCGAGGTTTAACCCGAAGGAATACAAGGGGGTTGGGGAACCTAACCTTCTTGATAGTTGGCTGAGAGAGATGGAGAACATCTTAGACTTGGTTCATTGTCCTGATGAGATGAGGGTGGAACAGGCTGCGTTCTATCTGAGGGAGGCAGCAGGCAAGTGGTGGGATTCAGTGAAGGTGAGTGCTAAGGAGATATACACCAACCAAGGCTTACCTGCTATACCTTGGGAGGAGTTTCGTAGGGCTGTGAGGAAGGAGTTCATACCGGAGCATGTAAGGAGTAAGTTGAGGGAAGAGTTTGATAAGTTTAAGATGACCATTTGAGATGTCGGTAGCCGAGTACTACAGACAGTTCAATGAGAAGTCCAGGTATGCTGAGGATATGGGTTTGAGTGAGGAGAACCTGGCATTGAGGTTTGAAAGAGGGTTGACTACCACGATTATGGATAAGTTACCCATGGGGATCCTTACCGATGTTAAGGAAGCTTATGAGAGGGCTGGAAGAGCTGAGAGGTTGGTGGAGATGGCTCAGGAGAGGTTAGGTGGGGAGAAGAGGAAGTCTGAGAGTGAGGGTGGTGGCCAATCGAATCACAAGAAAGGCAACCACAATCAGTCTAAGGGATTTTCTGTTGGGTCTGGGTTTAGTGCTGGGGCTTCCTTTGGGCGTGGCCGTGGGAGTGTGAGTAATAGTTGGGGAGTGACCTGCTTTGGTTGTGGTGGTGTAGGCCACAAGAGACATGGGTGTACGAGCGCACCGGGATCTTTTCGAGACTCGTGCGAGCTTCGCGAGCAATGCACCGGCCTGGATCATGGCCAAACCGGGAAGTCGAGCTACAGAGTGGGAGGCAACCGCAACGGCGGTAATTCTTATCGAAGACACCGATGAACAACAACAACAACAATCAAGGGTTGGGTGCTAAGCCGACCGCATCGCCCAAGATCTTGTCCGGGAGGTGGGAGAAGACCGATGGCAAGTTGTTCATGATGGAGAAGAAGGCAGCTGAGGAGGATGCGCACGTTATCACCGGTACATTCCTTGTTAACGGTATTCCTACGTTTGTTTTGTTTGATTCGGGGGCTTCTCAGTCGTTTGTGTCTTCGGGTCATGTAAAACAGTTGGGTTTGAGAGTATATGAGTCTGTTAGTGAGCAAGTTTTCATACCTTCGGGTGAGTCTGTATCGTGTGGGAGGTTGTTTAGAGATGTATCTTTGATAGTTGGGCAAGTCGATTTCCCTGTAGACTTGCTAGAGTTTCCTTTTAATGGTTTTGAGATGATAGTTGGGATGGATTGGTTAGGAAAGTATAAAGCTAAGATAGACTGTCATCAAAAGAAAGTGTCCTTAAGAGGTCCAAAGGGTGTTAGTGTGTCTTACCATGGGTTTCTAGTCAAACCCAAAGTTAAGTTGATTGCAGCTGTTACCTTGAAGTCTTATCTGAGGAAGGGATGTCCTTTGATCCTGTGCCATGTGAGAGATGACCGGATTGAGATTCCGACAGTTGATGAGATACCAGTGGTGGGAGAGTTTGCAGATGTTTTTCCAGAGGAGATTCCGGGGTTGCCACCGAAGAGGGAGATAGATTTCACCGTTGAGTTGAAGCCAGGGACGGGGCCAATCTCTATGGCACCGTACCGTATGGGTCCTAAGGAGATGGAGGAACTTAGGAAGCAGTTGGATGATTTGATAGAGAAGGGATACATTAGACCAAGTGTATCGCCTTGGGGAGCACCAGTTCTTTTCGTGAAGAAGAAAGATGGGAGCTTGAGGCTGTGCATAGATTACAGGGAGCTGAACCGTGTGACGATAAAGAACAAGTATCCTTTGCCAAGGATAGATGACCTGTTTGATCGTTGAGTGGTGCGGCAGTCTTTTCTAAGATTGATTTGAGGTCGGGGTACCATCGGGTGAAGATTAGAGAGGTGGACATACCGAAGACGACTTTCACGTCAAGGTATGGCCATTATGAGTATGTGGTGATGCCGTTTGGGTTGTCTAATGCGCCGGCGGTGTTTATGGATTTGATGAATAGAATCTTGACGCAGTTCTTGGATCGGTTTGTAGTAGTGTTTATCGATGATATCTTGGTCTACTCTAAGACTAAGGAGGAGCATGAGGAGCATCTGAGGATCGTGTTGCGAACTTTGAGGGACCATGAGTTGTATGCTAAGCTATCCAAGTGTGAGTTGGTTACTGAGAAAGTTGCTTTTTCGGGGCATGTAATCTCTAAAGATGGGTGTAGTGGATCCGCGAAGATTGAAGCAAAGTGACAAAGTGGGAATCACCAAAGAATGTTCTTTGAGGTTAGAAGTTTCTTGGGTTTAGCTGGATACTACAGACGGTTCGTGAAAGATTTCTCCAAGATAGCTAGACCGATGACAGCGTTGATGAGGAAAGAGAACAGGTTTCGTTGGGATGAGAGTTGTGAGACGGCGTTCCAAACATTAAAGGAGCGTTTGACCACAGCTCCTGTCCTCGCATTACTGAAGGGAGCGAGAATTTCGAGGTTTATACAGATGCCTCGAAGAATGGGTTGGGATGTGTGTTGATGCAGAATGGTAAAGTGATTGCCTATGCTTCTAGGCAGTTGAAGCCTTATGAGGAGAACTACCCTACTCATGATCTGGAGTTGGGTGCAATGGTGTTTGCTCTCAAGATTTGGAGACATTACCTTTATGGAGCAATCTTTAAGGTATTTTCTGATCACAAGAGTCTCAAGTACATCTTCACGCAGAAGGAGTTGAACATGAGACAGAGGAGGTGGATGGAGTTGATTGGCGATTACGACATGGAAATCATCTACCATGAAGGGAAGGCCAATGTCGTTCTTTGATGCTTTGAGTAGAAAGAGTGTACATTCCTCGTGTACAGCTCTATCTTTGATGAGCCTGAGGGATGAGGTAGCAAGCTTCGGGATTCATATGATGCAGAAAGGAGATGCCATGGGTGATATGACAGTACATATGGAGTTTTATGATGACATTCGGGATAAGCAGGCTTTGGATCCTAAGATAGTGGAGTGGAGAGCTGGAGTAGAGAAATGGACGGTGTCCGGTTTTCCATTCATACGAGATGGTAGCTTGAGGTTTGATGGTAGCTGGTGTGTTCCTAATGATGAGGAGTTGAAAAAGACGATCATCATGAAGCGCATTGCACACCATATTCAGTTCATCCGGTGGAGACAAGCTATACAAGGATTTGAAGAAAACGTTTTGGTGGCCTGGGATGAAGAAAGAGACGGCTGAGTTTGTGTCCCGTTGTTTGACATGCCAAAGAGTTAAAGGGGAACAAAGAAGACCACAAGGTAAGATTCAGTCTTTAGAGGTGCCTGAGTGGAAGTGGGAATCCATTTCCATGGATTTCATTAATGAGTTTTTGCCAAGAGTCAACAAGGTAACAACATGATTTGGGTGATAGTGGATCGTCGACCAAGTCACTCACTTTATTCCAATGAAAGATACATGGACTAAGGCACAATTGGCTATGGCCTATCGAAAGAACGTGCTTAAGTTACATGGAGTCCCTAAGGACATAGTGTCTGACAGAGATGCGAGGTTTATATCAAGGTTTTGGAAGGAGTTGCAGGAATCGTTGGGAACAGCCTTTGAAGATGAGTACGACATTTCATCCTGCGCGATGACGGGAAGATCGAGAGAACAATCAAGACTCTTGAGGATATGTTGCGAGCTTGTGTGATGGATTTTGGTGGTAGCTGGGAGCGGAGGTTGGACTTGATAGAGTTTTCTTACAACAACATGCTATCACGGTATTGGTATGGCACCGTTTGAGGCTTTGTATGGGAGGAGATGTAGGAGTCCAATCTGTTGGGACGATAGTCTTGAGGCAAATGGTTTTAGGACCAGAGATGGTGCATGAGATGGTGGAACAGATTAAGATGATCAGGGAACGGATGAGAGCAGCCCAGGATCGACAGAAGAGTTATGCAGATCTACATCGTCGGGACATAGAGTTTCAGGTTGGGGACAAGGTTCTTCTGAAAGTGTCTCCGATGCGTGGAGTTATGAGATTTGGGAAGAAAGGCAAGCTAAGTCAGAAGTTTATAGGGCCTTATGAGATCTTAGAGCGAGTTGGGGAAGTTGCTTATCGTTTGGCTTTACCAGCTGCGTTGGAGAGAGTGCATAATGTGTTTCATGTATCGCAGCTGCGGAAGTATGTGAGTGACCCCTCACATGTGTTGGAGGCAGAGAGCTTAGAGCTGGATGAGTCTTTATCATACCTTGAGGTGCCTAAGCAGATCCTAGACCGGAAGGTTAGAAAGACTAGGAGTGGTGAGACGGTTTTGCTTAAGATCCTTTGGTCTAACCACGAGACTGAGGAAGCTACATGGGAGGCAGAGGATATCATGAAAGAGCGTTACCCTTTCCTTTTTGATCAGGTATGTATGGTTACGGGGACGTAACCTTGTTTCTTTTAGGGGGTAGGAGATGATCGCGAGAGTTTTTAAGAGTTTTATACACCTTTTATAGGTAGTGTCGGTATGTTTGTCGGGATGAGTTGGGTTAGTATCATGTTTTATGTTATGTTAAAATTTTGTTTGGCTTTTGAGTCGGGAATGTTGTGGGAGTACCTTTGTTTGGTAGTGGTTTGAACTTCGGGGACGAAGTTCCTTTTAAGGAGGGAAGACTGTAATACTCCGTATTTATATGTTTTGGGGTACTCTATCGAGTAGCCCTTACTCTGTCGAGTAAGGGCAAGTTGCGAAATAAAATAGTTTCGACTGTTGGGTACTCGATCGAGTAGTGGGGTACTCGATCGAGTAGGGGGTACTCGATCGAGTACCTTGGGTACTCGATCGAGTGTCCGGTTTCTCGGGGAGTTTTCTCGGGTTTTGTTAATTATGCGATTAAGGTATTTAAACATAATCGTCATTGTTTTAAATCACTTTTGCAAAACCTAAAAACCTGTTTAAGAAAGAAAGCAGCCACTTCATCTTCCTAGTCGCATTCTTAGCAATTCCCGGAGTTCAGACGGTCAGTTCGTGTCGTAGTTCGTATCGTTGAGTTCCTTGCGTCGAGGGTAAGCTTTTAATACAATTTTTGTAATGTTTTGCTAAGTTTGGTTAAACCCTAATTTAGGGTTTGGGGGTTTTTATGAGTAGTATGTGATGTGTAGTCTTTATGTGTGATATGTTAGGAGGAGGATTCGTAGAAGAGGCGTTTTGATACAGCTGTAGATACCGTCTGCTTGTTGTACTTTCCGGGTAGGATTTCTACTCGTATTAGTCCCATAATGGGATATTGGTGATGTGCTGTAATTAGTTGTTTGATATGATGATTGCGATTGTGATTGTGATGGTGATTGGTTGTCTATGGTTCTCGAGATGCGTTCTCGGCTGAGTGGGGTCACTTGCGGGAGTGACTTCACGCCCTAGTTTTGCCCTTCGTGGAACCCGCCACGGAAGGGGATGTGCACATTAATGGGACAGGGTTATCGCTCGTACGATGAGCGGGGCTTAGGTGGGAACGGCTGCGGTCCCCCCATGGCGTGTGGTGGTCCAGTGGGATCAAGATTGAGATGATGGGAGTTGGTAGTGTATGTGTGTGCGTGTGACAGTTCAATTTTGTTTGTTTATCTTATTGTTGTTATCTATATTGATTGTGTGATTAGTAATCGACCGGTGTTGTTTTGTAAACTGCGGTGATCCATTCGGGGATGGTGAGCAGATATTGAGCAGGTATTGAGATGAGTACTGGGATAGCTGGGATGCCACGACAGATGATAGGAGTCTTCCGCTGTAGCCTTAGTTTATTTATTATTTCAGTTAGAACAGTCATTTGAGAATAATGTATTGTACTTTCAGTTTGGTTTGAGGATTGTAACTCTTCGCTAAAGCATTTATAATTAAACGTTGTTTCTGTTTTGTCTATTTGATTATCATACCTCGGGCGACCGAGATGGTAATGTCTTCATACCTGAGTGGTCCTGGTAAGGCACTTGGAGTATGGGGGTGTTACACTAAGGCCTA
This sequence comes from Silene latifolia, assembly GCF_048544455.1. Classification (NCBI taxonomy): domain Eukaryota; kingdom Viridiplantae; phylum Streptophyta; class Magnoliopsida; order Caryophyllales; family Caryophyllaceae; genus Silene; species Silene latifolia. The sequence goes on from NC_133534.1 coordinate 12,790,342, forward strand.
GTCAAGAGTACCTTGTGGTGTGATAACTCTTTGGCTAACGTTTATTCCAAGGTGACCTTTGAAGTCATGCAACCGTCCTTACACTTCTATCATCATGTTTTGCCAAATACAAAGGGAATGGGAACAAAAATCTCTAAATTGAGTTCAAGTACCAAAATGAAAATAAAAAAGTTTGTACAATTTGCATCAAAGAAAAGAGGAGTACCAAAATGAGAACTCCTATGCTTTAATAAAAGTACCCTTGCTACAAAATTGGGTCACTTTGAAAAATGTTCAAAAATGCAAAGATTAAAAGAATTGCCAAGGTATTAAAAATGTCAAACATCAAAGAAATGGCAAAGAAATGTTCTCAAAAGTCAAATACCACAAGAAATTGGGGGGGGGGGGGGGACAAAACAAAAAACAAACTACAAATGTGAAACTCATACATATTGATCCTTTTTTATCCATTGATCTCATTTCTTCATGGTGGAGAGGGGACGACCCTTCTTCTTGTCTAGGAAAGAGGGGGAATTTGGCGATCCTACAGTGTTTCTAACACCATAGGGAGCCTACTCTTGATAAAAGCATTTAGCGATTGAGGATAGAAGTACCCTAGTTTGACACAACTTGGAGGTGATTTGTTGGTATCCTTTTAGACTTAGTAACTTAGAGAAACAATGTCTATGATGGAGTGTGTACCATTAAATTGCTTCCCTTGTAGATGATTTCCGCCACTTAGATGAGGAAAGTGGCTACTCTCTTGTAGATGCATCCATTACTTGTTTTGTGTGCTTAATGATTGGATGTATTGCCATTTTGGCAAGCTTCACCTTGTCTTGCAAGAAGGCATCATACCTTATAGATGTCTTGTTGTGAGTTGAAGGACGGAGTGAGACCCGCTAATTGTCTCACATCGGTTATATTATTAGGATAGTTGAAATAAAGGTCTAGTTCTAGTCACCTCTTTACTCGGGACGAGTAAAACTTCAGTTTGGGGATCTTAGATGTGACTCTTAATTGTGCACATTTAGACCCCTAATTGAATCCATTTTTCATACTAATATAGCATTTCATGGCCATTTTATCCATCAATTCCTTCCTATTTTGCTTTCCTAGTGCATTTTATATGTCTTATAGGAAAGGAGATAATGAGGCCGAATTCCGGCCCCCATGCATATTTGTAAGCTTGTTAATGATATTAGATGGACTAGTATGAAGAGGAGGCAAGAATTATTACCAAGGTTGTAGGAATAAAGAGTATATAGAAGGATTATAGGCTTAAAAGTAAGGATGACGCGAAGGAAGCCATTGCAAGAAGAAATTGCTAGGAACCAAACCAAGAGTTGACTATTTGGCTCTGAAAATATGCTAGATGAAACGGCGTCAAAAAATCAAGTGGTCTAGGCTTTTGAATCACTCTAATAGGAGTCCGGATGAGGAAATGACGTCCGTTTTACAATCCGAGCTCAAATAGACAAACTGGCCGCAAATCCGCGCGTCCCGAGTTAAGATCCGAGCGTACCAGACTCAAGACGAGCGTGCCAGACACAGGACGAGCGGATTGGTAGACAGTAAAGAATAGAATCACTCTATCCAGGGATCCGAGCGGAACGAGCACGATCCGGGCGTCTCAGAACACCATGATCCGAGCGCCTTGCTCCCAGGGCGAGCGGATTAGGGAGCTTTGATCCGAGCGTCTTCCTTGTGATTCGAGCAGATCTCCAGACAGACTGGCCATGCTTCAAGCCGATCCCAACGGATCGTGGTGAAAGTAGCAACGTGATCTACGCATTTCCCTCGGGACTTGCAATTCTCTATTTAAAACTTAGCATTGTTATTTACTAATCTACCCTTGCTTAACATAATGATGTACCACTATATATACTCCATTTGTAATAATCAAGAAAGGAAGCCCTCTTAGAAGAAGGGAAACCTTCCTTAAATTAGATTAATAGTTGATTAGAATAGATTAATCTAAATCATTCCACAAAATTACACATTAATCTTTCCTTAATTATTATTCAAGCTTTCTTATTATTGGGTAATTGAAGATTATTGGGTTATTATTGAATAATTGACAATCAATCAAGTTCTCTTCTATTATTCTTTGCTTTACATTTGGATTATCCTTAAGTTGGTACAATTCCTCTACTCTATACTTGTTTATTGTTCATTGTTTCACTCTCTTCTCATGATTATACTTGTTAAGATGATTGACACCATTGTTAACATATTTTCCATGATTATGAGTGAGTAGTTTCCTTAGCTAGGATTAATGGGGGATTAGAGGAACTATAATATAGGGGTAGACCCATACTTAATCCAATATGTTTTCATAATTATTTTGCTTCCTTGTTGTGATTTCAACTTATATATGCACATGTTATGTTTGATGAAATGCGAGTCTATGAATCCTTGCATTTTTTACCCATCACCTATCTTTTCAACGAGGCTTGTAAGCTTATACACCATCTCGAGCCTCATTAGACCATGCATATAGTTGAATAGGAAGGATTAAGTCGACTTGTAGGTGTTGTACAATCTAATCGATTCGCCTCCGGAACCCAAACCTTCTTAGGGATTGTAAGATATACACTAACTCGATCCCGTCACAACAATATGTACTTGCTATATAATTGAGACATGTTTCTATGATCACCACCATGAATCCCCTATGATCTCATGACATCCTAGTGCTTTAATCAATTGTTTGCATCTCTTAATTTATTGCTTGCTTTACTTTCCATTACTTTTATTAGATTAGAATCATCAACCCATTTCAATTGTGACAATCCTTAGCACAACTACAATTAGATTGAAAAATTTGAGTACACCCGTCCCATGGATCGACCCCGACCTGCTTGCTATGCTAGTAGTTGGGCATAAATGTGTTTGAGCGCGGACAACGGCCCGCTCATCACAATATTAGTCTTGACCTATTTTCTGAAAGCGATGATGATAGCATGAGTTCGAAATCAGAATGTTGTTTCCTAGGAGAATCTGACTCATAAAATTAAGAAGAAGAGGTATGTTATCTTGAACTTAGGAAACAGGTCAAAAAAATGCCTAAGAAGGCTTTAATCGAGTATTTTGAGCAATCTCTTGATAAATATCATGAACAAGATCTGGAATTGAAAGATTTGAAAGAACAAATTCTAAATATTGCTTAAGAGAATCGTCTTCTAAAGGATAAAGCCAGGAAGCTTAAATCTAAAGTTACAGCTAATATAACTACAACTTTAGATTCGATAAATGGTGAGAAAAGGTTCTTGAGTCTAAAGTTATAGCTAGTGAGGCTATAACCTCAGAATTAAAACTCAACATTAAGCATCTTTAAGCCAAGGTTATAACTAATGAAGCTATAACCTTAGAATTGAGAAAAGTGAAAGATCTTGTTAAATCTGAAGCTAAAGCTAAAGAAGCTATAACTTCATATCAAAAGAAGGAAATTGATTCACTAAATCAGCAATTGAAAGAATCTACAACTTTATTATCTGATACTAAGAAATTACATTCGGAAATGGTACAAATTCTTAAAAATAGATTCTAGGACTTTCGCGACAACTATAAAAAGAATAGTCCCTCTAAAGATGTTGAACTAGATCATTCCAAATGTTTAAAAGAAATTCAATCTTTAAAGAATTTGCTCTTACATGCTAGAAAGGTTCATGACAAATGGGAAGGAAGCACAAAAGTCCTAAATTTTCTAACTGAGCAATCAGATAATAACATGAAAATGGATTTAGGACATGAGTGTTATGGTCATAGAGACCACTCTAAATACAAATCAACTCCTTCCAAACGAGATTCCAGGAAGAGAAAATATGTTAATTTATCTGAATATTTGATTTGCAATTATTGTGGTCATACGGGACATATTCAAGACAATTGTGTTAAACGCATGCAAGATTTACGCAAAGGCATTCAATTTGTTAAAGCATCTAACACAGTAGTTGAAGTAGATGATGCTCCCACGGATGAACCTAACTTGAATGAAGAAATAAATAACAATTTTCATTGGTTCTATGATATGAGTTTTGTCTACAAGAAAAAGATCAATAAATCTAGACAACCACAAAGGCCTAAAGAGTCTTATAAGACTAAGGCTCCCCCTAAACAACCTGAAAAGCAACCACGTGAAACACCTAGAACTCACCCCAAGATTAGGAACCTCCAAGACAAACCCATTCGTCTATCAAACGAAAAACCATTAGACAAGTTTGAGTTAGAAAAGATCTAATCTTTAGGCTGACTAACATTAAAGGACCCAATCTTGCTTGGGTACCTAAAAACTGTATCTAATCTCTTTGCAGGTTATGGTGAAATAAAATAATCTATGGTACCTTGATAGTGGTTGTTCAAGACATATGACTGGAGATATTGGAACACACCCATTTATCTAAGAGCCTTTAGCAAGACATTCTGAGATAAATAAGACCGTTACCATCTCAGTTTCCCGAGGTAGTGAATAACAAAGTACAACAAACCAAAGTACTTTAATAAAACTTTAACAATTATATGTTTATTACAAATTAACCAACTAAACTTAATATAAAATAAGATACAACTCGTAGCGGAAATAAATTAAGTGATTAAATAATATATGTGGTCTAGACTTCTAGGTAGACTGACCAAGTCCTCACGCATCTCCATAAGCTCCTAAGCCAGCTAATATTTAGTACCTGTCAAATCTGCTCCCCATTATGGTTCATCACAGGTGTTCACGAATACACAGTCAACCACGAGGTTGAGTAGGAATAAACTAAACAACAATAATAATCCAACGAAAATAGTCGTCCTTCAAATTTCATCACCTCATCCGCACAACTCACTTACATCACTGACAGTAGCACAACCCCTTTAACACCATGCTATGCTCAACTGGCAGTAGTACTTGCGTACCATGCTCACCTGGCAGTAGTAATTACTTACTATGCACAACTATCTCTAAGAGTAGTAATTACTTACTATGCACATCTGGTAGTAACGATTACTCGCTATGCACAACTAGCAGTACCACCCTCCGTGTTATACTCAACTTAATAATCAATTCTCCATACCAAATATAACCAACAACAAATACTCAACAACAATCCCATCATACAGCCCAGCCAACATCTTAGCAAACATAAATATTCTATCTCCAATTATAAATCCCAATATTAACATTAATCTCATCAACCGTCACAATTAAATATATGTTCACTTATCAATAAAACCCGAGTTGAGTAGGAAATTCCTACCTTTTCAGCAAAACTCCAATTAAAGCAATCCAGTAATATTAAAAACACTCTTCCGTCAACCCGTCACCTAATATAATATTAATTCACAGTTACCACTAGTTCTAATTATATAAAATAGAAAACAATTGAATTAATTATAATAATTATATTAGTACATAAATGAGTGATTAAAACCCGTCTCGAACCCATAATCGAATCCCATGAACCACGGTAAAAAAAACCCGTCTTAAAATTATCTAAAGCTCCCCTTTTATACATGGTTTTGAACCATGTCAAATACCCCCCCCCCCCCCCCCCTCTCCCCCCAATACCCACAAAACCCGCCACCATAACAACCTGCCACCAGCACCTCCGACAGCAACCACTGCCAACCACCGTTCCCTGGTCTTGTCATGCACCCAAGCCACCACACACGACCTCTACACCATGCCCTAATCAACACGACACCAACAACAATAACAAACACAAACACCACCTCACAACTCAACAAATAGCAACCCAACACCACCAATCGCCACCACCAGCCACCACCAGCCACCACCATGGTCTCCTCTAACCCACGATGGGGCCATTGACGACACCCTTGCCCCAGGTCAAAAGTCACGTTGCATAAAGTGGTTGAACAGAATATGGTTTAGACAAAAACCCAACAACACAACCCCTCCAACCACCATGTATAAAACATTTCCCCATGACCACCACAACCATCAATACCAACTCTGGCCACCACCATCGACACCACTGTCTCACGACGACTCCACTTATGGTCCCCTCTTCCCGGTGGGTCAGCAGATACGGTCAAGGCAGTCGTCTTAAGACGGTTACACACAAACACCACGGTTTCCCCGGTTTCGCATTTTTCAGCCACCAACCACTATAAACTGCCACCTCCGACCACCACGATACCACCGCGGTGGTCGAATCTCACCCTTGGTCTTAACCCATCCTATCACAGGTTCAATTGGTCAAGTTTCATGGGTCAAATCCCCATAAATCCCCTTTTGACATACCTTAACAACAAACTCAAACAACCACCCAAAACCCGCCAGAAACGCCTCTTTCCCTAGGTCCTTGGTGGTCAATGTTAGGTCCTGGTCAATCCATGGTGGTCCATGATCATGGTCATAGTCATGGCTCGTCTTACGGTGGCCTAGTTTACGTTTTATAGCTAAGCAAAGTGTATACATGAGACAGTTTAAAGTATTACCTTGAGGCGATAATAAAAGTAAATTCCTTTGCTTTTCTCTTCCTTAATTCCTTTCTTCTTTCTTTTAGATCTCTTCCTTCTTCTTTTATGAATTATTTTCAGATTTATTATATCTTTATAGTCTAGGTTTAGGGAGTATACGATGTCAATTGGGAAACTATTGCCTTATTCCAATTATTATAGGAATTGGCATTATTATTCTTATTATTTCTATTATAAAATATGATATTAGTCTTAACATAATTAGTATTTTCACATACTATCTTTACTAATTTTATTATTACTATACACTAATTTTATTAGGATAATTATTAACAAAATATAAAATTATTACCTTTACTTATTATTATTTCCTTATTATTTTTATTATTATTATTATTAAATCCCAAACAATTCCCTACCATACTCATACTAGATTAATAAATTTCGGTCTACATAACTATGGCACACGGCCCAAACCACAATTACTAGCTAAGCTCAATTCCCGACTTGGATACTTATTTTATTATTTTATTAATGTCTATTTTCAACTATTCTTAGAAATGCCATTAATTAATTATTTAAATTATATAAATTATTCTCATAAATTATTATTAAATTACAGGGTATTACAGATATAAACCTGTTTCTTTCACTTGAACTATTTGATGGGGGTAAGGTTACTTTTTAAGATAACAAGAAAGGTAAGGTTATTGGTATTGGTAAAGTTGGTATTTCTACCTCTTATGCAATTAATGATGTATCTCTCAATTATGTGACAAGGGAAATAAAATCGTTTTTCACTCAGATACTTATCATATAATAATTGAAGGAACAAGTGGTGTTATTCTTGAAGGTCATCGTATAAGGATGCCTATATGATCGATTTGAATGCAATTCCTACTAACTCGTTTACATGCTTGAAAGGTACTTTTGACGATCCGTGTTTGTGGTATAAGAGGTTTGCTCATATTAGCTCGACAATACTGAATAAACTCAAGAAATGGGATTTGGTTGAAGGGTTGCCATCAATCAAATTTGATCAAGAGACGCTATGTGACTCATTTGCTTGTTGCAAACAAGTAAGATCGTCATTCAAACCTAAGAGAATGGTAAGCACCAAAGAACGACTGGAACTAGTACATATGGATCTATATGGCCCAATGAAGGTAAGAAGTAGAGGCAGATCCATGTATGTTTTTGTTCTAATTGATGATTATTCAAGGTACGTTTGACCTCTCTTTCTAAACTCAAAAGATGAAACTTTCGATGAGTTTTTAGTGCTAATGAAGGTTTCCCAAAACAAGTATAAATCTAAATTAGTTTCTATACATACCGATCATGGCACCGAATTTGATAATCGAGCTTTTATAGAATTTTGTACGGAAAATGGTGTAGGACACAATTTTTCTGCACCATGAACCCCACAACAAAACGGTGTTGCTAAACGTATTAATATAACATTAGAGGATATGATACACACTATGCTTTTGTGTAGTGGACTACCTCGTAATTTTTGGGCTGAAGTCATTAGTACTGCATGCTATGTTCATAATCGAGCTTTGACTAGACCTATCATTAAGAAGACTTTTTATGAGCTCCTTAGAGGACGAAAAACAAACATATCTCATCTACGTTTCTTTGGGAGTAAATGTTTCGTCCATAACAACGGCCAAAACCGTATAAGCAAATTTGATCCCATAAGTGACAAAACGTTTTCGTTGGATACTCTAATCATAACAAAGCATATAAGATTTTTAGTGTAAGAACCTTGTGCATCGAGGAAAGTGTTCATGTTATTTTTGGTGAGAAATATGTGTTTGATAAAGCTGAACAAGATGAGGAAGAAGACATGAACGAAACTGATTTCCGTCTATCTAGAGATAATCCTCTAGAGCTGGATGAAGAAGATAAAGAAATTGAAGGCACAAATGATGAACATGGAGATCTTTTAAATGAAAAAGAAAAGCGGGCTGAGACTATAGTTGATGATATTATAACCTCCTATAAAAACAAGAATTCAGAAACTGAAGTTATAACTAATGAAACTATAACTTGAAATCCAACCAAGGTATAGAATCTAGGGTTATACCCGATTCTACTATAACACCAAGATTGAACTCGGGGGAACAATTCTTGAATCCCAATCATTTGAAGAAGGTGAGCCCAGTTCAAATGATAATGATGTGCCTCCAGTTTCTAAGAAATGGAAATATAAAGACTCCCATCCCATGAAGAACATTCTTGGAAATATAAGGAAAGGTGTTCAAACACTGTGTAAGTATTTTTCAGATTTGATTACTTCGGAATTTGTAATTAGCATGATGGGAGAACTCAAGTTCTTTCTTGGACTTCAAATTCAACAAACTAGTGAAGTCATTATGATTCACCAGTAAATATACATCAAGGAACTAATCAGAAAATTCGGGATGGAAAATTCTCATCCTATGCCTACTCCAATGGTCACGGATAAGAAACTGACATTGGACAAGGATGGTAAGTGTGTCGATGAAACAACTTATCGAGGTATGACTAGTTCACTTCTATACTTAAACGCGAGTCGTCCTGACATTATTTTTGGTGTATGCATGTGTGCACGTATTCAATCGTGTCCTAAAGAATCACATATGATAGCAGTTAAGAGGATCTTGAGGTATTTGATTGGTACATCAAAATTATATTTATTGTACCCACTTGAGTGTAATTTTGATCTAATAGGATACTCAGATGCAGACTATGAAGATTGTTCACTTGATAGAAAAAGTACATCTGGCATTGCTACGTTTGTTGGACCATGCATTATAACTTGAGGTTTTAAGAAAAAATTCAGTCTCCTTATCTACTGCCGAAGCAGAATATATTGTTGCTGCCTTGGTATGTTCTCAATTACTTTGGTTAAAGCAATAATTATCTGACTATGGTGGGAATTTTAAGTTGTGTACCTAATTTATGTTATAATACGAGTGCCATAATTATATCTAAAAATCCCGCACGGCACTCACGTACTAAACATATTGATATTAGGCACCAGTTTCTTAGAGACCAAGTAGAAAAGGGCAATATAAGATTTGAGTTTTGTAGAATCGAAAAACAATGGGCTGATATTTTGACAAAAGCATTGGCTAGAGAACGTTTTGAGAATTTGCGGTTGGAAATTGGTTTAATCGGTAGCAATTAAACTTGTTATAAATATTTCTTGTTTCTATGATTCACTAGATTTAGACGAGGTTGTATAATTGTGTCTGTATATTCCGTTGCGAGATAATAATTGTAAAATATATTTTATTATACTACAAGAATATTCCGTCTATCCATTGTTAATATTTTATGTCCAAAATACAAATCAAATTCCATCCTCACAAAATCTTTTGTAATACCACGTAATTTAATGGAATCCATATAACTAATTGACGTAACTCGAATAATTAATTAAAGGCGTTATAATTAATAATTGTAAACAAGACGGTAATTAAATAATAAAATAATAAAGCAAGACAGGAATTGAATTGGGTTGCAAGTATGACTTGCGTCGTGCGTACTCGTGACTTTAGTAGTAGTAGTAGTAGTAGTATTAGTAGTAGTAGTAGTAGTAGTAGTAGTAGTAGTAGTAGTAGTAGTAGTAGTAGTAGTAGTAGTAGTAGTAGTAGTAGTAGTAGTAGTAGAAGAAAGAGAAAGAGGAGAGGGAGTGCGATCAGCGATTTGAGCGATTCCGAGGTGACTATCGCTGCCTGCCATCCTTCAGCCGTCGTCACTATCAACCACCACTCAACCTCAACCATTAGACCTCACGTCGCCGGTCTGAGGTGACTGTTGGTGGTTCCGGTGTTGTTTAGGGAATCGTTTACGGTTGCTTCAGTTAGGGCTCCGTTTCTTCTTTTTTCGCATCTGCCTTATCGGTGGCCATCGCACGTCGTCGTCTTTCTCATAACGTCAGTCACTATTATCGTCGGATAATCGTCAGTTTTGGTGGTTGCGTGGTTGTTTTTTGAACGTGCGATATATGGGTTTTCGGCTTTTCAGCATGGGTTCCTGCCACCTAGTTGTCTTACCTCCTGCCGGATACTCATCGTGTGGGGTTTACTGCCGCCTGTCGTCGCCGGTGAGAGGCCTGTGCATCTTGTTGACATAACGACGATGCCTTTAGGCGGTCTTATTCTATTCATTCAGCCTTTTGTAGTCGGAGTTGCTGCCGTCAGTTGTCTCGTCTGATGTTGGGGTTGAGCCAGTTGGTTGGATAATCTCTTTGCTTCATCATTTTCTTTCTTTGGGGTTACACATTGTGAAACCTATCCCTCCTAAGTGTCACCTTGGGTTTGCTCGGGTTTTAAAAGGGGCTTTCGATGATGTGGGTTGCTCTCCTAGTGACCTCTTCTGCTGGATTCGTTTGCTTGTGTTGCCCTTTTGTATACTTAAGACCTTTTCCCCGAGGAGTAATCTTGAGTGTAGGACTGCTGTCAAACGTCAACACTGGGAGGAGAGTATTACCAGCCCTATTCTTGCATGGGATGTGCCTGGTGGCAGTTTGAAGCTCTTACGGGTGACTTTGGATGTGGTTCCCCCTTCCTTTCGTGTGGAGGAGGATCTTGATTTGAGCGAGCATAACCTTCGGCAGTGTCGGAGGAAGATTTGTGATGGTCATTATACTGCTGATGTGCGGGTGCTTTCTTCATCAGGTATTTCCCCTTACTCTGACGCCACCCTTGTGGCTCTGTAGGATAAGCACGCCGTCGCCCCTTCTCCTTCTTTGCCCCCTTTGCCTGTTGATCATCATCCCCTCGTTGCCTCTCCGGCTGTTGTATTGGATATGATTCGGAGTTTCCCGTGTGGCACTTCTTGTGGACAGGATGGCTTTCGTGCCCAACACCTTATGGATTGTTTGAGTGGAGCTGATGTGTCTATTTCTGACGATTTGACTACCTCTATTACTCGGGTGATTAATCTTTTCCTTGAGGGCCGATGTCCGCATGCTCTGGGTGAGTACATAGGTAGTGCTCCGCTCACGCCGCTTGTTAAACCGGGTGGTGGTATACGTCCTATTATTGTTCGCATTGTTTGGAGACGCCTTGTCTTTAAGGTCGGTGCGTTTTTGGTTAGTCCATCTTTATCGGGTTATTTTTCTGGTCTTCAGTTTGGGGTCGGGGTTACTACGCCAAATCTGGCAATCAATAAGGAGCGTATCACAACGGTTTAACGCACTTAATGACACTTAGATTACCGTTTTCCAAATATTAGCGGAAACCTAGACCGCGATAATGAGAATAACGGTTTCCCACGAAAACCGTTGTTAATATAATGTGACAACGGCTACTTAACAAACCGTTATAAAAAACGTTTTAACAGTTTTCAAAAGCTCGTTATAAAATCTCTCTTATCAATGGTTATTAGACAACCGTTACCAGTTTAAGAAAATGGCATTTCGAAAACCGTTACTAAATTAGCACCAGCAATGGTTTGTGGTACCCGTTGTTATGTTATAGATACGGATTTCTTGTAACCGTTATCATTTTTAATTATGAAAGGACGGTTTTTCAATTCAAGCGTTGTCACTATTTGATTAAATTTATCAGTTTGACCACTGCATGCAAAACTTTATCATAACTTTAATAAATATTCAGTTTGACCAATAATATTCAATTTGACCAAATAATTCTATAAATATGTCTTCATAATGTTTTAGGTCAAAATCTAAATTATCAAACATTTACTCTTTAATTTCTCTCTAAATTTCTCTCTAAATTTCTCTATAAAAAAAATATGGCCGGTGTATCAGAGCTACAATCACGTTATCGTTACGCACAGCCTTTTACTTGCATTCTCCATAATATCCCGGTTCGTTATGATGGGAATGGAAAGGGTTTAAACCCTAATTTTTGGTGGTAGACGCAAATGCTTCATGACTCCGGTTTCACTGCGGTTAAAAAAGTGTACCCATAGTCTACAAACAAGCAAGGTTTTGTAAGCTTTGCCTTTATCGAGTTTCATGAAGCCAACTGCCATGATAGTTTTCGTCAGGCAAGAACATTAGCGGCTAGATTTGCGGAGAAAGATGCGGGGAAAGAGGACTTTTATTCGGATGCTAAACAAAAGGGCCCTTATCTATGGGTTGTGACCCATGTTGATCATCGTCTGCTGACACATTGCAGGAGGCAGCACATTCCTGCCAACGTGCCTATGACATGGGAGAAAGAGGCCATTCCACCAGCTGCGCTGCCCGTTGATGATGAAGAGTCGATCTACGACTTGATCTATGACGAAATTGGGCATGAAGACTATCCCAATTCTTCATCAGATTCTAATTAAGTCTTTAATTATTATCTGACCTTATGAGTTGTATTTTTATTATGGTGGTTATTTGAATTAAAGTTTAATTATTTATATTATTTGTTACTATGTTTTAATCAAGTCCTTACACTCAAATTAAATCCACCAAATAAAATATTATAATGACTAACTTTCTACTTATAATAAAAAAAAAAAATAGAAACAACATAATAAGATAATAAGAATTGGAACCGTTATGTCAATAATAAGACAAAATGATAACGATTCTTTGTTAAGCCGTTATCATATTACATATATCAACAACGGTTATTTTAAAACCGTTATCATATTACATATATCAACAAAGGTTATTTTAAAGCCGTTGTCATATTACAACAATTAACAACGGTGTTTCTTAAAACCGTTGTAAAACCAGATCCACTATGAAAACTGAAAAGTTTGTGATTTTATTTTACCAACTAGCATAGATCCCGCATTATGCGCGGTATATATAGAGTATTTTTTTTTAGGGTGTTATTTATAATTAAAAACTTATTAAAGAAGTCATCTTTGCCATCGTCGCCGTCATTAATCTTAATAGCTTAAAAAAGGTAATCTCATTTTCATAGCTACTGGCTTATATATGTGTCGTACTTGGATGATTGATGGTTAAACTGGTGCTCCCATTTATAGTGATGGAATTGTTGAATTTTACAATTTCATTATCTCCACTCATCAATCCCCTGCCCTTGTAATAGATGTGGTAATATTAAGGTTTTGCCTATCCCAGATGTCAAAATACACTTAGAAAAGAATAGTTTCAGTAGATATTATAGGCATTGGATTTTTCATGGAGAATTAGAGGATGAGGATGGGGAATCTGACGTAGAGGTAAATAATCATACACCTGAAGCTGCTGGTTTAGATATAGGGGATGGGGCATATGATGTGTGTGTAAACAATCGTTCACCTACACTTGAAGTTGTTTTAGGTGAGAAGTTTGTTGAAGATGATGGATTCGATGATTTTGAAGCTACTGGTGATGGGGAAATAAATGCTGATGATTTAATTGAGAAGTTGAGTCAATCTGAAATGCCTTTATTTACTGATTGTAAGAAGTATACCAAATTGTCCGCGGTGGTAAAGTTATATAACTTGAAGGGGGCAAATGGGTGGAGTGATAAGAGTTTTACGGATCTTCTAGCTTTGCTATGTGACATGCTTCCTGATTGGTAATGTTCTTCCGAGTTGGACATATGAGGCTAAAAAAATGATTAGAGAATTGGGCATGGAATATGAGAAAATACATGCTTGTCCCAATGACTGCATATTGTACCGTAAAGATTATGAGAAATTATCATATTGTCTACGCTGCTCTGTATGGCATTATAAGACTAAGGAAGGGATCCCAGCTAAGGTGTTGTGGTATTTTCCAATAATACCAATATTCATAAGGATTTATCTGAATGAAGAAGATGCAAGAATGTTGACTTGGCATAATAGTGGAAGGATTGAAGATGGAAAGTTAAGATACCCAGCGTTTGGTCAACAGTGGAAAGAGTTTGATGCTAAATATCCTGACTTGGCCAAAGAAGCAAGGAACTTGCATCTAGCGCTCTCCACAGATGGAATGAACCCTCGTGAAAACATGAGTACCCAACACAGTACTTAGCCAGTTGTGTTGGCCATCTATAATTTACCCCATGGGTTTGCATGAAACGGCAGTATCTGATGTTGTCTTTGTTGATATCTGGCCCTCGACAACCTGGAAATGACATAGATGTGTATTTGGAACCACTTCTAGATGATCTGAAGATTCTTTGGGAAAGAGGGATACCGGTGTGTTATTGTGTACAATAACTGACTTTCTGGCGTACGACGATCTTTCTGGACATACTGTACATGGGAAAGAGGCTTGCCCATTGTGGGGGGGGGGGGGATGTTGAATCAGAATATTTGAAGCATTCTCGCAAGCATGTGTACATGGGAAATCGTTGATGGTTATGCCCTGATCATCATTATCGTAAGCTTTACAAGGCGTTTAATGGGTGTCCTGAGCAACGTCGGAGTCCTCGGATTTTGAATGGTCATGAAGTGTATGAGAAAGTGAAAGATATTGAGATAACATATGGTAAGAAGGACCTAAGTTATCTACTCGCGGTTTTAAAAAAAACCATATTTTTTACCAAACTTCCATACTGGCGTGACCTCCCGGTTAGACTGCCTTAATTTTATGCACATTGAAAAGAACGTTTGTGATAATATAATCAATATTCTGTTGAATGTCCCGGGTAGAACAAAAGACAACAAGGCAGCTAGGATGATATGGTTGAGATGGGTATTAGGCCCGAGCTGGCAACTAAAACAAAAGGAAATCAGACTTTTTTGCCGCCTGCAGCTCATACTCTTTCAAAAAAGGAGAAAAAAAGAGTTTTGCGAATGCTTGGATGGTATTATGGTGCCAGAGGGCTATTCATGTAATATTAAAAGCCTTGTTTCGTTGCAGGACCTAAAACTTACGGGTTTAATGCCACATGACTGTCATACATTGATGCAAAAACTACTAGCTGTGGCCGTTCGTTCCATTCTACCTCCAAAGTTTCGACATGCTATAATTAGATTTTGCTATTTCTTCAAATCAATCAACAGTAAAGTCATTGATCCCGATGAAGTGGAAACTTTGCAGGAGATCCTCGTCACCAGTCTTTGTCAGTTTGAAATGTATTTTCCTCCCTCATTTTTCACTATCATGGTTCATTTGACTGTCCACCTACTCCGGGAAGTTTTGTATCTCGGGCTAGTGTATTTGAGATATCAGTACCCATTCGAACGATTGATGAAAGTTTACAAGGATTACACATCTAACAGGTATCGTCCAGAGGGGTGTATTGTTGAGTGAGCAGTTGTCGATGAAGCTCTTTCGTATTGTTACGCGTACCTCTCCTTGGATGAGTTAATTGGAGCTCCTACGAATCCTCATAATGACTGGATGAATGGAAAAAGGTGTAAGGGGTCATGTTTCCAAGGATATATCATCTGACATGCGACATAGAGCTCATACATACGTTCTATTTAATGATGATCATGTCCAGCCTTAGAGTATGGAACACCAGAGTTACCTTAAGGGAAAACACCCTCATAAGAACGAAAAGTGGTATGCAAATGAGCATTACAATCAATTTAGTGACTGGTTTAAGGATACTATTTATGATGATGACAACCCAATTGATAATTGCTCAACCAGCCTACGACATCTCGCTTTCGGTCCCGATGCTCGTACAACTTTTTATAGCGGGTATGCGATCAATGGGTACACTTTCTACACCCGCATTCAAGATGAGGCGAGCACAATTAAAAACAGTGGAGTTTGCGTAGATTCTTAGGCAATATACTTTGCTAGTTCAAAGGATAAAAATCCTATTTTGGGTACAATGCAATATTATGGAGTTACTGAAGAGATATTGGTTTTAGACTACATGGATTTTGAGATACCTCTATTTCGGTGCAAGTGGGTTAACAACAACAATGGTGTTAGAAAGGATGATTTAGGATTCACATTAGTAAATTTTGACAAGGTTGGAAACAAGGACGATCCTTTTATATTAGTGTCAGAAGCAAAACAAGTGTTTTATGTTACCGATCCTATGGAAAAGAAGTGGTCAGTTGTTATTGTTCCGGGTGTAATTCCAGAGCAGTTATTTGTTACCACCCGTGCTTGTAGAATGACGTCTTTGGTTGAATCCTCCTTTCGGTCTCCTGAAACAATGAACAAACTGAGGGCTCGGCTTTGGACCGAGCGAACTCACTCCGACGCTCAAGTCAGTAAACTTAAAGAGATAAGTCGTTGTTACTTGGCGAAGTATATTTTGTAGAGAGATAAGGAAGATATTACCAGATGAATAGTGATTCTTAGGTTAAATTGTGGATCCTTTCCTCAATGAGGGTTGGGGAGTATTTATAGACTTTCACCTTTTGTCACGTAGTGGCCAAGTGGCCAGCAGGTGGAAAGACTGATCTACCCTCGTCCGAGGGACCCATGGCAGGCCGGCGGGCCCTGTTGACTCGCCGCCGAGGGGTCTTGGATATGAGTACGCGGATGGGTGCCCCGGCTGGCTATTGACCTGGCCGAGACCCAAGTGACCGGCCGACAGGCTGCGTCGTTAGGCTGTCTAAGTCCTTGACTTGCTATGGATATCTTTGACCTTGCTCAATATGTTGACTTGGTCAGCGGGTGCAGAATATGCCCCATCAATTTGCCCCCAGCGTAGTCTATGCCGTGGTATGGGCTCCGATGCATGTTTAGCGTATATTCTGCGCAATTGCAAATTTTCTGCCCCGGCCTCTTCTACCTCGGCTTGCTTCTGTTTAGGCCGTACCATATCCCCCATCCACATGGATGTGTAAAGGGCATCCGATGTGGAAAAGAAAGTGACGCTGGCCGAGACCTGGGTTGAGAGTGCCGGTTGTTTTTGATTGCCCCCGGCCGGTGCTACCTAGCTTGGTTGATCATGTGGCCGGCGGAGAACAGATACTTTAGGAATTTGTTGAGGAAGATGAATAGGCAGAGAGATATGAAGGGGCGTGTTGAAGACGCTTGGTCACTGTTGCATTGATTGACGTTCAACTGTTGCAACGATTGACATTCCGTGGTTGCATGTCTGACACGTGTCTGTTCGCTGATTGGCTGACGTTTCATGGGCTGCGCCCTGATTGGTCCCTCTTCATGGGCTTTCCCCTATAAATAGGGCAGTTAGTCCCTGAAATTGGCCACCAATGGCCAATTTCATTTTCTCTAAAATTTTCTTCTCTCTAAACTTTCAAGGGTTTCTTTCTCTTCTAATCTTCGGAGTCGTTACTTCGGCTAGTGCTTTTCTTCAAGGTAAACAAACAAATTTTTCTCAATCTCTTATTTTGTTAAGTAATTGTTACTACCATGTCTTCTGCTTATGCCGGACCTAGTAACCGTGCGCCGGGGGGGTACCCCGTCGCGTCTTGATGAGGAGGAGTTACTAGACGCCATCCCGATAAGGTCTGGGGGCCCTAGGTCTCCTTCTCCCGAAGTCGATCCAAAATCTTTGGAGGATTGGGAGGATGATGATGATGATGACGGTGATGATGCTGAAAGGGCTCATCCTAATGAGGGGAGGCAGTACGTCATGGATCACGGCGAGGCATGCATGACTGGTCTTGATCGTGCCTGGACCAATAAATTCGCCAGTTGTTCCGGTGGAACTCTTTTCGAGGGTCATTTCTCTTTCGGTGAGGGGTACAAAATTGTTATCCCTGAGGAGGGTCAGGCGGTCTGTTGCCCTCCCCCGGGTCACATCGGCGTATATATCAGGCACCTAGAGTATGGGTTCCGGTTTCCTTTGAATGAATACGTCACGGCCATCATCAAGGCTATGAACGTCGCTGTGGCTCAACTGCATCCGTTGGCCATTAGGACGATAGTTGGCTTTGTGTGGCTCTGTCTCTTTAAGGGGGAGGTCCCTACAGTTAACTTATTCCGCCGGCTTCATCATCTTCGACCATCGACCCCCGGTAAAGTGGGGTGGTACAGCGTGCAGATAGAGCCGGGCTACATCTCCGTTGATAAGCTTTCTTCCTGCAAGGACTGGAAGGGGCGGTGGGTGTATGTCGAAGTGCCGGATGACTATCCGCTGCCCCGGTCCTTCCAGCACCAAGTTAATTTGCGGTGCAAGAGCAAGGCGAGAGCGTGACAAATGGGTAACCGGAGTAAGCTTAAGATGGACGCTTCAAGGTCTATCTTAACGCGGATGAGAAGCGGACGACGATGTTTGTTTGATCTTTGAGAAGGGATGGGTGCCCCGACTCGGATTATTCTTCAGGATGAGCTGCTTTGCTGCGTCGGCCTCATACCGGCCCTCAACCAGGGTGAGTAGGGTCGGTGTGAGGCCCATCTTTGCCTGTTATGCTCCTGTTTTTAGAGCTTTGTTTTACTTCTTTCATGTAACTCTTGTCTGGTTTCTTGTAGACCGGTTTGGCCAGGATCTGTCTAAGAGGACCTTGAAGAGGTTAGAGCTTGATAAGGACGGGAAGGTCGTTCAGCGACATCCTCAGGCTGACGCGCGTGAGACTGGCTCCCAACGAACTCATGGACAAGCAGCTGAAGGCACTGGATCCGGCGGTGGCTCAAGCACGGGTTCTCGGAGGCGTGCGGCGAAAACCAAAAGCGTCCGGTCGGCGACGGCGTCAATCCCAACTCCCTCTTCAACCCCAATGGTCCAGAAGGAGCATGTGGAGGTCGTCGATATCACCGAGGAGGTGGTGACCGTTGCGAAGGGCCCTCCTCCTCCAAAGAAGAGAAAAGAGCCACTGCCGGCTTCTACCGTTGCCGGGGAAAAGAATGATTCACCCGGTCCTTTATCTAAGAAGGTCCAGACTGGTACGGACCTAACTCGTGGTTCGAGACTTAGCTGGTTCATTATACATTCCCGATGTGAGACTCTACGATGTGTCGATGAATGTTGACATGGATCTTATTTGTGTGAATTTTTGTAGATCCGCCGTCGGCAGCCGCCGTTCTCACTGAGCGGCAATTAGAGAAGCAGCCTAAGAAGGCGGGTGGTAGAAATGTCACCGTTGACTCCTTACTTCAGAAGGTTCCCCCCGCCGAGCTTGTGGCAGAAGGTACGAGAATATACAAGAGGCTGGCGAAGTGGGCTCAACTAGCCGGCTCCCACATTATGGAGCAAGAAAAGGCCATGGCCCAAGCTGGGCCATTGATCGAACGACTTAAGCTTGATCTTTCCACTGCAAAGGGGGAAGCCGGGAAGGCTAAGCTGGACCTCCTTGCTGCACAAAAGCGTGTGGAGGAAGCTGAGAAGCTGCTATTGGCCGAGAGGGCCAAGGTTGAGGCTGCTGATGCCAACGCTGCCAAGTTGCTGGAGGAGCGGGACACGTATAAGGGCGGTTACGACGCCGTTGTTGCCAAGAGGGAAGAATGGAAGGATCTGTATTTGTCTCAGTCGGAGGCGCATAGGGACACAAGGGCTATCCTTGCCCAAAGGGAGAAAGATATTGAGATGCTTCAAACAGAGATCATCCCTAACATGTGCGCCCAATTCCGGGACCAGGCCGAGGAAGCGACCAAGGAGGCAATCAAGAAGCTCATTCCTGAGGGCTCCTTCCCGTGGCCAGAATTTGACCAGCTTCTGGATGAGATGGCCGATGCTGCGGAAAAAGTGGCTGCGGAGAAGGCGGAGGCGGCGAAGGCGGCGCAGATAGCTGAGGCAAAGACGGCCTACGATGCAAAGGTGAAGGAGGCCAAAGAGGAGGCTGAGAGGCTAAAGGCGCGTGAAAATGACGAGCTTTCCTCTGGGCCGGCCACCGAAGATGATGCTGCTGCTTCCGATGGAGGGCAGCAACAAACATAGGGAGACGGGCGGTCGTCACCAGACTCACCCGGCATCTCGGATAGCTTTAGCTGTTCGGGGGCCAACTATTGAGCCTTTCCTCCCTGCCATCTTTTGGCGCTTCAAATGATATGTCTGTAACCTTTTGCTTTTCTTTTCCTTGTTTTTGTAAAACTTTGGTAGGTTGCGTTTTGGCTTATCCCTATGGGGACGGCCGTCATCTGAATTCTTCTCATTGGTAACCTGTTATCATTTTTACTAAGAGTTTGCTTATTTTACCTCTGGCTTGGCCGAGGTCTTTTCTTGTCTTCGTCTGAGTTGTCTTCTTACGTTATTAATTGAGCGCTTCTTTTGTTTCTGCCTCGGCCTGGCTGAGGCAGTTTAGAATGCGTATCTCAACTGTGTTTAACGTTTCTAAGGCATGTTGATCGCTTTCGCGAGTATCGACTGCGCTGGTAGTGACTGGCGTGGCGTCTGCTTTTTTATAGTGACTGCCGTAGCGTCTACCTCTTGGGGTGACTGTCGTGGCGTCTATTTCTTGATAGTGACTGCCGTGGCGTCTACCTCTTGGAGTGGCTGCCGTGGCGTCTACCTCTTGGGGTGACTGCCGTGGCGTCTACTTCTTGGGGTGACTGCCGTGGCGTCTATTTCTTGATAGTGACTGCTGTGGCGTCTACCTCTTGGAGTGACTACCGTGGCATCTACCTCTTGGGGTGACTGCCATGGCGTCTACTTCCTGGTAGTGACTGTCGTGGCGTCTACTTCTTGGTAGTGACTATGGGGGGGAAATGAACACTTTGATGGAAAACTGGGACGATTCTTCATTAGATATAAACATGCGTCGGGGTGCCCACAGTTGTCTTGGGCACCTCCGCCACTATACAAAGTATTTCCTGAGATTGTCAGTATTCCAATAGCTCATCAAAGGCACACCCTTCATGTCTGTCAGCCGGTATGTACCCGGCCTCATTTCTTCAACCACTTTGTAGAAACCTTCCTAGTTAGCCGTCAGTTGCATCCATGTGGTCGCCCTCCTGCTGTAGGGATGGGCTCTTCCCCTTCTCGGACTTCTTTGCCACTTTGAGGGATTGCATGTTGCACCCTCTGGCAGATATCTGGACGTTGACCACCTCGTCCTTCTCGTCCTTTGAGACGAGCTTATGCGCCTCCCCCCGATCCGAGACATACATCAGTGTCAGGGCCCGGATGGACATCACTGCGTCGGCCTCGCTCAAAGTGACTCGGCCTATGAGGACGTTGTAGGCGGGCGAGCCGTCAATGACCACGAACTCAACTAGGATATTCTTAGCCGCATCCCCCTCGCCGAACATCACTGGCAGCCTGATCGACCCCAGGGATACCAGGCCGGCCCCGGAGAAACTGTATAGCGGATTGGTGCAGGGGCTCAAGTCTTCAACCTTCAGACCGAGGTTGAGAAAGCACTCCCTGAACATGATGTTCGTGTAGGCGCCTGTGTCAATCAGACACCTCTTGACCAGGTGGTTGGATATGTCCAAGTGGACTACAAGTGGGTCGCTGTGAGGGGCGATGACTCCCTCGTAGTCCTTCTTCCCAGTAGTCATATCGGGGACGCTGGAAACGGGGATCGCTGTTTTGGGCACAAAGTTGATGGCCTGATACAGCTCGTTCAGGTGCCGTTTGTGCCCATGAGCGGACCCACCGTTCTCGTTGCCCCCGATGACAACATGGATCACTCCTATCCGTTCAAAGACGGATTTCTTATTCGAACCGCCGGCATCAGTCTTTTGGCCTTTGACAACATACTTGTCGAGGCTCCCCTTCCGGATCACCTCTTCAATGGCATTCTTCAGATGCGGGCAGTTGTCAGTAAGGTGACCGGTGTGGCCGTGGTACTCACAGTACTGGCTCGTGTCACCGTCCCCCTTCGGCCTGGGGGGCCTTTCCCACTTCTGGCCCTCGTTCTTGCTCAGGGCGAAGACCTCGGCGGCAGATACGACCAGGGGGGTGTGATCATTGTACCGCTTTTGGTAGTACGTTCCCGAACTCCCCCCGGCGCCCACCGAGTTCTGTTTCCTGGCGGACCTGTCAGACCGTGACCTATTATTATCACGGCGTCTTTCATCCGGGTTGTCCTCCCGGCGGCTTTTACTCTCTGAGTGCCCGGTCTCGCTGGGGCCTACCTTGGTTTTGTGGTAGTCCTCCACCTTAATGGCTTGATCGGCCATCTTCCTGGCGGAGTCTAGGTTCAGGCCGCCGCACTTGATGAGCTCATTTTTTAAGTCTCCTCTTGGGAGGCCTTTCATCAGCGCGAAGGCCGCCAGTTCGCTGTTCAGCTCACGAATCTGCTGAACCTTGGCGTCGAACCTCTTCACATAACTCCGGAGAGACTCGCCTCCCTCCTGTCTGATAGTCAGGAGGTCCGATGTCTCAACGGCCCTCCTCTTATTGCAAGAATACTGGGCTAAAAATGTGTCCCTTAGGTCGGCATAACAGTATACCGACCCATCGGGTAGCCCCTTGTACCAACTTTGTGCCATCCCATGCAGGGTTGTTGGGAAGACTCGGCACAAAACCTCATCAGGTTGCTCCCAAACCGACATGTAAGACTCGAAAGCCTCGGTGTGGTCGGTTGGGTCGCCTTCTCCTTTGTATGATATGGGTGGCAACTTTAGCTTAGTTGGCACCGGGGTCTCTAGGACGTAGGCGCTGAGGGGCTGTCTGACCACGTGTCGAACGACACGCGGCGATCGGCTCCTCGCATCCCTAGTCCGGCTCCTCTCCCCGTGGCGGGAAGGGCTTCTTCTCCGACTCTAGTGAGTCGGGCTTATTCTCCGACTCTGGTGAGTCGGGCTTCTTCTCCGACTCTGGTGAGTCAGACTTCTTTCACTCCTCTGGGGCATACCTCGTCGGTGCTGCGACGACGCCGTCCTCCCGCGAGTGCGGGAAGGACTCAGGTCTACCACTAGAACTCTGGGCTCCCCCGGCGTCTTGACTGGGTCAGCTTCCCCTAGTGCTCCGTTCAAGTTCCTCGGAGTCACATTTTGGGCCCTGGTCTCCTGGACAGGTTCCGCCGCTCTTGTCGGTGTGACAGTGTGAGTCGGCGTACTACCAATTAGGTCCAGGAGTAGCTTCAGTTTTGCTGCATCAACCACATGTCCCATGATGGTGACCTGGTCGGCGGGCAGCGGCGTATCTGGTATTATTGGCATCCCATACTCCGGTTGGATTACTCGGCCGGTGGAGGGCTGTGCTGAAGGAAAAATAGATCTTTATACATATTAACATACTCATATATGTCTAATTAATTTGTCATAAAATTAAAACGGATTTTATGCATGCAAACAATAATATAAATAGAGGAGAAATCATGTCCTTACATTGTAGATTTCGGTTATATTGGGCACAAGAGAGATCACCTTTCTCTCTTGTTCTTGAGCTTTCCCTTATGGATGAACAAGATCTAAGTATAAGATCTCTCCCTAAGCTTTATACCCAAGGCTTAACACTTAATCTAATTAATATTATTTGATCTAGTATAATATTAATTTAGGAGAAAATTGAACCAAAAACTTTATAAAACCCTTATGTGTTTTCGGTTTTTAAGAGAGAAGAAGAGAGGATTTTCTTCTCACTAGAACTTGTATTTTGGATGAGTGAATTAGAATGAAAAATAATACACTAGCTTTAGTATATTATTTGGTAAAATTATAGAGAAAAACAATGATCATTTTTCTTCCCCAAAACCGTGTAAGAGGAGCTTTATGGGTGAGCCAATGCATGGAGAAATTGTTCTTCACAAGGAACAATAGGCTTGCATGGCTAGGTTCCTTTTTCATCATTGTGTTTATCCACTAATTACAAACAACTTATAATTAGCTCAAACCCTTCTAATTTTCGGCCCATTCAATAATATGGATTCCATATTATTTTTGTCAATTGTCTATATGTTACATGTTACATGTCACATATATTTGTTATGTATTTTTAACATATTAAAAATCAACGTATTAATAAAAATACGTCACATACAAAAATCGACTTAGTAATTTCATAATTACTTGTGCCAAAATATTTTACCAATTTATAAATTGTATTTACAATAATTCATTCAATTCCAATTGTTTCTTTAAACAATAATTTTATCCGAGTAATGATACAATTTGATTACTCAGACCGTATCTCATTTAATCACATTTCAATTTGATACGTAAATTTTACTTCCAAAATCGTCCGTCAATTTTTAAGTAATTTAATTAACTCGCAACGTTATACGATTAATTAAATAATCAATTAAGTGTATTGCCCTTTAGGTATGACCTAGGGGTCAATCGATCACCACCGTCACACGACGAAGAATGTCAAACTCTAGTCACCAATCATTACCGATATATGTTGACCGATTTGACAAGAACAATATTACTTCCCAATTGTATTCTTTAAAATGAGATTTAATAATGATATTTAAATCATGTGATCGCACTATTGTTGAGGACACATTTCCCAACAATCTCCCACTTGTCCTCGACAAGTGTGCGTTACCAATTCTCTTGTCCTATTACTATCTCCCACTCAATGCAAGGTGTCTTTCAGGTCGTACTTGCAAGTGATCATATCGAGAGTGGTTTCCTCGATCTGGAGAATAACTGATTGACCGGATTTATCCACTCGGGATACCTTCCGAGCGTGGCCACGCATTTCGATTCATTACTCCTCGAGTGGCCCCGAGATATTGTTTTAACCCTGACAAGGGGATGGACAATTCCTATCGCACTCATTCCCTTCGACTAGCCACAGCCATCATAACCCAAAATATGCCCATTTGACCCCATTTACGAAGGTCGTAGTAACACAAATCAAAGTTAATCTGAAATCGTGCCATCTTAGGTGAATAGTCTTTAGTCAAAAGAATCGACTCATTTGAATACTATAGCAGCTCTCGCCACGACCAGGCTATATAAATTGCCAGAACTCTATAAGCGGTCATAAGGCCCGACAAGGTGTTCCTAACATCTGCCTATGTGATCGACTAGTCATCTCACATGACTGTATGGCACTTGAACTTGCCATCAATCGCATCACACTCTAGTCACTTCGAGACGTCACCTCATACAAGTAACTATGGGCAAATACAATGTTAATCCGTGTTCACTTTAACGGGGTTCAATTGTCTACACAACCCGTTTGGATGTAACAAAGTATAATAAAAGAGTTTTAAAAATAAAACTCGAACGACAAATGTGATTATCACATATGAATAGTCAATGCTTGATTACTATTTCATATTCTATAATCTAATTTGATCTTGTACGTAGTTGTTCATTTCAATTCAATTGAAATGACATGACTCATCATGTTTAGCCTTTGAGAAGGCTTTGGTTAGTAGGTTTTATCAACTTCTTGTACCTTACTCAACCTTACTACATACTCGTTTTCCTTTGTAATGTATACATTTGCATTACAAAACTTTCTGAGTACGTGTCGAGATCCAATCAAGACATAGGCCCTCTAGCCTAAGAATAGCTCCCACTGTTTTCACAGTGTGCGGGACTCATCCTCTTGCACATCTCATGATTGCAAGTGTACTCAATTTCCGTTATAAATATCTCTTATTGTTCTTTATTGTCTAGAACGATTCTAGAAAATCTACTTCTTAATTAACATAGCCACAATGGTATCTTAACCATCCTAATGTGTTTTGATTATGGTTTTGTCGGAAACCATGCGCAACCTCAATTGTCAATTGTCACTTGTGTAACACCCTTACACAAAATTGCATCATAAACACTTTGCTATACTTTCTTAATGCTTCTGCAAGCACTTAAGGGTAATCTTTATATACTAGGTAAAGATTACTTAAATTCGATTTTGAAAACATTTCATCATACTCAAAGCATATGAAGTGTTATACATCATTTCTTTTTAATTGATTCGGCAGCGGAAGCAAATGGAATCAATCAAATATGTTCAAATTAATTGAACTAGTCATGAATCTTATCCACATAAGACTTCTTACTGACGCTAATATCACGTGGATTTATCTTCATAAATCTAGATATTAAAGATGTATTATATTACTCCAAAAGTCTTAAATCATTCTCAATGATCAATATGTCATCCACATATCGGACTAATTAAAATTTTCCGTAACTCCCACTAATTCTTCATGTATAAACACAACTTCTCGACTTATCGAGAAATGTTTTATCGCATGATCAAAATGTTGATTCCAACTCATTGATGTCCTACTTAAGACCCTCTCTTAAGTTCCACATTATCTTAGGATTGCAAGAATCTACAAAACTCATGACATGTATTGAATACATTCCTTCTTTTAAAGAAGCGGGTTTTAGATTCACTTGCTACTTATTTCATAACCTCATAATGAAACACAATCCTTAAGAAGATCCAAATAGACTTAAGCATTTCAATTAGTGCAAAACCCTTTGCAACCAATCTTGCTTGAAATATCTCTTTATTAGTGCAAAACCCTTTGTCACTAATCAAGCCTTTTTGTTTCGGATTTTCATGGCTCTAAGCCTTGTATTGAGTTGTGACTTAAACATTCTTATGTAAGTCATATGTTCATTACTTTCTAGAAGCAATCAACTTGAATCAAACAATTTCTTTTGTAAGTTATAAGCTCTTTACTTTCTTCAAAGTAGCATGAATTCATCATTTTTAACAAGTGACGAATTTAACCTCCTAGGTTTTAAAGAAACAATATTTTACACAAAACGTCTCACGTAGCCAAGAAGGACCAGTTTCTTGCGACATAACATTCTCTGTGGCATTCTTTGTGGCTCTTGAATAATTTCTCCCACTCTGTCTTCTAAAATAAACTTGTATTTAAGAAAGACAGCTTCACGAGCCGCAAACCCGTCGTACTCGTGAGAAAGGAAAGGGAAAAATGAGCATTTGTTTCTTGTGAAAGCTTACAAACATGGTACTTTTACCATTTCATATCTCATATGATACGATTTAGTGGAAAAATAATTTAGACAAAAATGATAAAATCCCCAAAAGGATCAAGTAACTCAAAGTAACTTGATTGAAATCCAAACCATATCGAATAGCGTTTGATTTCTTATCTAATCACACATTATTCCATAATGCGTGCAAAGAGAGATTAACTTGTGACACTATATCACATTTCCTTTGGCTTATATCAAAGTCTTCACTTTGATAATCCCATTACGACTAAATCGTGATTCCTTGAACTCTTTGAAGTTCTTCAAAGATTTCTCCTTTTACCTTATTAAGTGAACATATTAGCGTCAACTTAAATCGTTGGTAAAAGAAAATGATTAACCTATTTTGGATTGATGATATACAACCTCGATCTCCTTTTCAACCAAAAGGCACGAGACATCTTGCTTTGAATACAAGATACGCATATACCATTAACAATCTAATGGTTTCAAGAGTACTCGATAACTCTTTGCGTTCATCATTCCAAAATTTAAGGTTTAATCTTGGGTTACCAATTTGAGTCTTGCATCATCTTCATGATATATCATTCTAGTTTGGTTTAGAATATAATCACCTTGATGATGGGCTAGCCATTCATCAAATCATGGTGTATAGGGTCACAAAAGTGAAACCTCTTTTGTATCTTTAACAAATTGTATTCTTATTTAGAGTTTATGTACTTAATAGTCACAATTAAGTACGACTCCAAACCCGAAAACTAGATTTAGTACACAATGACTCTATCTCTTGATTTCATTGTTGCTAGTCGTCATATTCTAATCATCCTATGTATTAAACATAATGATGAAAACCACCACCGGTTTCTAATATTGACGAAGTAATACTAGCAAAATTTATGTTTAATCAAATAAACATTTAACGAAGAAGGTCCCATTAGATGTCCCACAACTAACTCGTTGATTCTTCAATAATTTGGGGTAGTTTCCTTTCTCGTGTCCAACATTTAAGACAATGGAAACTTTATCGGTCGGGATTGATAGGTTTAGTATCGTTATTCTCAACAACTTTACCTTTAACATTACCTTGTATCAATTCCATTCTAATTTTACTTCTTTAACCTCGTCCTCATCTTAACGGTTTAAGAGAATGCTCCCACTCATTTCAATGAGTCTTTGCTTTGAGAAGCAAAATTGAATTCATGAAGATTACTCTTCATTTGTTCGTTTTAGTCTTAAAACTTTCATTGAAGTGGTTGCGTTATTTTGGTCAATTACGAATTCTGACAAAACTAATTACCAAAATAATTTGTCGCTTCAAAGTACTTAATTCACTTAAGTATATGAAAAATAATCCATTGTAAGTAGAAGTGTTAGTCAAGAATCAAAAACCTGTTTGATAATGAATAACTTTAATCTATACTCTTTACAAGAGATCCTTAGCAATGGTTCATACGAGGTCTTTAGAAGAAAATTCATATTTTGTCTTTAGTTACGATGTTTTAATGGAGATTTGAATCAAAATCGAAATGATATTGTATATGAATTGTGGTAAAGAAATAGAACAATATGATAACGGAATAGAGGAAAAAACAAAACATTCATCGTTATATTAATACTTGTAAACAAGTATAGCATTTACATAGTGACCTCTACCCAACTATGATAAATGATTCCAAGACCCAAATTCATATCGACTTAGGCACGGTATGGCCGATGAAACCCTTATCAATATAACTCGGTGGATTAACGCTTTAATCGATTCTACTTTTAGAACTCTTGGTCGATAAAATTACTCTAATATTTATCTATAGCCCGGAACACATGCAACTACGGTCGCGAATACTTCCGTTGAGCTCAATCCAAATTTCGAATAAATGTGTCCATGATCCAAATCCACATCAACTTGGGCACGGTATGGCCGATGAAACCCTCATTAACATGAACTCAGTGGATTAACACTCATCACCCACTTCCCCTACGTAACAAGGTTTGTACCCCGGTAGGGCCGAGTGCACTCCCTCGCGAAATAGGTTTTCATGGTTTCTACTATTTGGTAAGGCTATCTCTCAATTGATTTGTTTTAGCGAGAGGTCATGTCAATTTATTATCTATCACGTTTTAAGTGAACTAAAGCGGTGAACTACGATAATTTTAATTGACACGGTCGATAAACTCGATAAAATGACAATGCATGTTTAGTTATGGCGATTTAGCAATGCATGTGACATAAAATAAAATGCAAGCATAATGATAAATAAATCCTAGTATGGCCTTTCCTAAAATAGAAAAACTATTTAACTATTATATATTCGGAAACCAACTCCATTGGTCCCTTGAACTTCGGTTGTGGCATGCATCTCGAGGTAACACCGTCTTTATGTATCGCCATTCTTGAAGAAATCCATCTTTGGGAACTCCGGAATGAATAAAATTACATAATAAATTACATAATTCCCTATTATACATTTGTAACTAAAATAAAATAAATCTATTAAATTACAAAACGGTGATACGAGATCACAATAAAAATTACAACCGAATCGATATTCCCATACATTTCGGGAAATACCAATTAAAATCTAAGGCCATACTAAGTAATATTACATAATTCAAAATTACATAAATTAAAAATATGACAATCATAAAGGAAAAATGCAGCATTATAATATGTATGAACATGCTCAATTTTTTTATGCTAAATCGCCTTTTAATTAGCCAATATCGTATATTACTCGGTTTTTACGGATTTGCGTGATTTCAACATTTTATAATCACAAAATTACATAAATTCATATTTATGCATTGGTTAATTACCCTAACCACTTAGGACTCAAAATTTAGTCTTCACTAATAAATTGACCATAATTAACCTTTATTTACAAAATTGTTCATAAATGGACCAAAAATTACAAAAATAAGCTATTAAACTTCAAATAAATCCAAAAATTCCAAATAAATTCAAAATTTGAAATTTAAACTCATGAACATTCTGGAAAAATTCCATGACACTCATAATGTTCAAAATCTTAGGTTAAAAATTTCGAAAATTTTTCCGGAAAAACAATGTTGCGGTTTATCGAAATTTAATAAAAATAATCATAAAAACATGGAAAAATTATATTCATTAACTTTTCAATTTTAGATCTGAAAAAATAATAAAATGCAACATTAGACGTTTTTCCTAAGTCATAGATTATGTTTTATTAATTTTTCACTAATAATGTCACTATTTATGCTATTTTTCTTCAAAAATTCATAAATCATGCTAAAAGACTTCTTTATAGCCAATTATTTTACACACATCTTGTAAAATTGCATGTGACAACATATTAATTTTCTATGACCAGATTCGAAATTTAACTCATATTAACCTATTTTTCTCTTAAATCCGAATTTAATAATGAAAAATTCATTTTTCGAGCATAACAAGTCCAAAAATTATGAAAATTTACAGGTTATCTCAAAATAATATATGTAACAACATATCCAAAAACCAAGTGAAAATTCGAAGTATAGCTAATTTTCGACCAAAAATGACATTTTTACTCATAAAATCACATTTAAATGCCATTATTGTAAATTATGAACAATAAAAATCCGAAAAATTAACCAAAATATCCTAAAACACTTTAGGACCAGAAATATTAACATGCATGTAATTATTTCGTGATATATCATAATAACACAAATTTTTACAAGTTTTATTTGTTATTCATATAACTCGGAAAAACTTTTAACCAATTTGCATGCAAACAACCGTGGCTCTTGATACCGATTGAAGGAAAAATAGATCTTTATACATATTAACATACTCATATATGTCTAATTAATTTGTCATAAAATTAAAACGGATTTTATGCATGCAAACAATAATATAAATAGAGGAGAAATCATGTCCTTACATTGTAGATTTCGGTTATATTGGGCACAAGAGAGATCACCTTTCTCTCTTGTTCTTGAGCTTTCCCTTATGGATGAACAAGATCTAAGTATAAGATCTCTCCCTAAGCTTTATACCCAAGGCTTAACACTTAATCTAATTAATATTATTTGATCTAGTATAATATTAATTTAGGAGAAAATTGAACCAAAAACTTTATAAAACCCTTATGTGTTTTCGGTTTTTAAGAGAGAAGAAGAGAGGATTTTCTT
Organism: Silene latifolia; assembly: GCF_048544455.1. Classification (NCBI taxonomy): domain Eukaryota; kingdom Viridiplantae; phylum Streptophyta; class Magnoliopsida; order Caryophyllales; family Caryophyllaceae; genus Silene; species Silene latifolia. The sequence continues at coordinate 12,821,453 of NC_133534.1, forward strand.
CTCACTAGAACTTGTATTTTGGATGAGTGAATTAGAATGAAAAATAATACACTAGCTTTAGTATATTATTTGGTAAAATTATAGAGAAAAACAATGATCATTTTTCTTCCCCAAAACCGTGTAAGAGGAGCTTTATGGGTGAGCCAATGCATGGAGAAATTGTTCTTCACAAGGAACAATAGGCTTGCATGGCTAGGTTCCTTTTTCATCATTGTGTTTATCCACTAATTACAAACAACTTATAATTAGCTCAAACCCTTCTAATTTTCGGCCCATTCAATAATATGGATTCCATATTATTTTTGTCAATTGTCTATATGTTACATGTTACATGTCACATATATTTGTTATGTATTTTTAACATATTAAAAATCAACGTATTAATAAAAATACGTCACATACAAAAATCGACTTAGTAATTTCATAATTACTTGTGCCAAAATATTTTACCAATTTATAAATTGTATTTACAATAATTCATTCAATTCCAATTGTTTCTTTAAACAATAATTTTATCCGAGTAATGATACAATTTGATTACTCAGACCGTATCTCATTTAATCACATTTCAATTTGATACGTAAATTTTACTTCCAAAATCGTCCGTCAATTTTTAAGTAATTTAATTAACTCGCAACGTTATACGATTAATTAAATAATCAATTAAGTGTATTGCCCTTTAGGTATGACCTAGGGGTCAATCGATCACCACCGTCACACACGAAAGTAATGTCAAACTCTAGTCACCAATCATTACCGATATATGTTGACCGGATTGTGACAAAGAACAATATTACTTCCCAATTGTATTCTTTAAAATGAGATTTAATAATGATATTTAAATCATGTGATCGCACTATTGTTGAGGACACATTTCCCAACATGTGCAACCCCAGAATTGTGGACGGTATCATCTTGGCAGAATTCAGTTTCGTCAGTCACGAATACCTCTTGTTGTTTCGACATCTTCTTAGCTTTTTGGGTGGGTTTTTGTTTTGTGTTGTTTTTTTTTTGTTTGGGAATGAATGTGACTAGCTTCTAGTATCTTTTCCCACAGATGGCGCCAATTGTTCCGGGTGTAATTCCAGAGCAGTTATTTGTTACCACCCGTGCTTGTAGAATGACGTATTTGGTTGAATCCTCCTTTCGGTCTCCTGAAACAATGAACAAACTGAGGGCTCGGCTTTGGACCGAGCGAACTCACTCCGACGCTCAAGTCAGTAAACTTAAAGAGATAAGTCGTTGTTACTTGGCGAAGTATATTTTGTAGAGAGATAAGGAAGATATTACCAGATGAATAGTGATTCTTAGGTTAAATTGTGGATCCTTTCCTCAATGAGGGTTGAGGAGTATTTATAGACTTTCACCTTTTGTCACGTAGTGGCCAAGTGGCCAGCAGGTGGAAAGACTGATCTACCCTCGGCCGAGGGACCATGGCAGGCCGGCGGGCCCTGTTGACTCGCCGCCGAGGGGTCTTGGATATGAGTACGCGGATGGGTGCCCCGGCTGGCTATTGACCTGGCCGAGACCCAAGTGACCGGCCGACAGGCTGCGTCGGTTAGGCTGTCTAAGTCCTTGACTTGCTGTGGATATCTTTGACCTTGCTCAATATGTTGACTTGGTCAGCGGGTGCAGAATATGCGATCACAGTGTTATATCGCAATTTGCTAATGATGTTGAAAATATTAACATTCCAAACATATATACACGGGATAATCATGATGAAGGTATTTGGGTTAATGAAGAGACTAGCAAATCCAAAAAAGGTTCCCGACAGCCGTGAAAATATCAGCAATCCAATCAATATATCTTACGTCATGGGTAATTATTGTCTTGCTGTTGTATATATTAAACTATTGTTGTAAATTTTTTCTGCTGTTGCAGCGGGCGGGTTAGGGAAAAATCGTATCAAACAAAATGATGGTTTATCTATATGAAAATGATGGTTTATTACGAAAAAATCGTATTAAATAAAACGGTTATACCTTAACCGTTGTTCAGGACGTGTACAGTTATAACGGTTCAGGTCGTTGTTATCTATATGAAATTGATTCTTTATTTCTTGACGGTAAAATTAAACAAAATGAAATATAAAGTAAAATGGATATACCCAAACCGGTTTTCTGGACGTGTACAGTGATAACGGTTGAGGACGTTGTTATGTATATAAAAATATTGCTTTATTTCTTGGCGGGAAAATCAAACAAAATGAAAATATTTTAGACAACGGTTATTTCTAACCCATTGTATATAGTACTAATCAATTACGGTTTCAAACAAAACCGTTGTCTGTTTGGAAACAAAATATAAAGGTTTTTCTTATACCGTGTTTATTACTTTCCAATAAACAAGGTCTTGTCGCACATAATATCCTCAAACATTGAGCTTCCTATCAACCACAAGCCTACCCCATCGCCGTCGCAGTCATCGTCATCATCGGCATTGCCGCAGCCAGGTCAATCCAGATTCTCCTCTTTAAAGAAGCAATAAACCCTCCTCTATAGAGATTTGTTTGTTATTATAAGTATGCCTCGTTATTATTTGTTTATTAATTTCTGCTTTAGATATGGTCTAAAAGCGCCAAAGAATCGATGGAAATGCGTCAGGTGATGACTTAGGTGATGAGAATAATTTGCAACACACTGCGGGTCGAAAGGCCACAAGGTTTCCCTAGAAGTAATAAATTCAAAGATACCTAATCCTTTACAATAGGATAAAGATACGGGGCTGCCATAAGGTAAGTATGCCGGGTATTTTGCGAGTTGGATTGGTTGTTGTGTAAGACAATATTTGCCTCTCGGTACGTCGTGTATCAGTGAACTGAGTAAAATACAGAACACCGTGCTAATAAACAGAATTAAGGTATGTATATACAATAATAAATGTTTTAGGTGAAATTAAGTTACTACTTCATATGTGTATTAGCCGAAACATTTGTACCAACTATGCTCATCATATATGCAGTTAGCTTACGTTGTCCCGAAATGTATGATAAGTACCTAAAAAAAAGAGAGGGGAAGCCCTCAAATCTTGGAAGTTAAAGATTTCTGAGAACCACTTGTTCAATAAGGAAACTGGGGAGATGAACAAGAACCCACCAAAAAAGAAGTATCCGTATGTCAGTCAGGACCATTGGGATAGCTATATCACTTATAGGGAGTCTAACAAGTTGAAGGTAACTTAATAATAATAAGTAAAGAAGTATACTTAGTTTACTGTTTGGTCACGCTTACGTTTCTTGATACAATTTATTTGATGAAGTCTATGAGTGAGAAGAACAAGGCGAACATTTCAAAGAAAAAGACCATCTTTTACGGCTCCCGAGGTGGGTATAGATTGATTAAGAAGAAACTTGTAAGTACATAATTCTTATAGTATTAGACTATTAGGTGTTTAAGTCGGATGTTATATATGTTCATAGTAATCAGACATATTTTGAGAGGATGTCAATGTAATGAATGAATTATAGGCGAAGCTTGGAAAATTCAGTCGTCACGACGCTTGGGTGGAAGGTCACACTCCTAAGAATGGAAATACGGAAACTGAATATGATAAGGACATCAAAGAAAAAATGTAAGTTTGAATAAATATGTCAATCCTACCACTGGTAATCGGAGTTATATAACTGTGAGTTGCTTAATGGTTTCATGTGTATGTAGAGGATCTGTGAGAAGAAGGTACATGAAGAAAAATGGAAGCCTGAAGGATGTGATGACATTCTTGCTAGGGCAATCGGAAAAGCAGAGCATCCAGGTCGTCTGAGAGGGGTAGGAACGCATGTTGGTATCACTAAGTATTTTGGGAAAAATACTCGACGTTGTGATGCTTCTGATGGGAGTTGTCATCGGGGCTCCCAATCAAACACATTTATATTCTCAACAAACAACTAGTTAGTGGTTAAGTCGAGGTCGATCCATGGGACGGTGTGCTTTGGGTTCTAAGTCTATCTATCTCAATTTATGCTAATGTCACAATTTGTTTGGGTTTGTAGTTGTGTTCTAGTCTAATGAAAGCAATAACGTAAAACAAGCAATAAAGATGTAAACAAATGATTAAGATACTGGATGTCATGGGTTCATAGGGGATTCATGGAAATAGATCATACAAACATGTTCTCAATTAGAAGCAAGCACTTATTTTTGTGATGGGATCGAGTTGGTGTATATCTTACAATCCCTAAGAAGGTTTGAGTCCCGGAGCCGAATCGATTAGATTGTAAAACACCTAGAAGTCGACTTAATCCTTCCTATTCAATTATATGCATGGTCTAATGAGACTCGAGTTGGTTTACGCCTTACAAGTCTCATTGAAAAGATAAGAGATGGGTAAAATGCAAGGATTCATAGGCTTAGCATTTCATCAAACATAACATGTGCATAAGTTGGAATCACAACAAGCAAGCAAATTAATTATGAAAATATATTAGATTTAAGCATGAATCATTTCCCATGTTTGTTTCCCCTAATGACCTATTAATCCTAGCTAAATAACTACTCACTCATTATCAAGTTCATCATGCTATAAAGGTTGTCAATCATATTAACAAAGCAAAACATGATGAATAAATGAAAGTGATTAACAATAATTAAACAAGAGTAAAAGAGATTATACCTAGATGAGATGATCCAAATAATAAAGCAACAAATAAAAGAAGAGAACTTGATTGATTGATGAAGAGTTGTCAATTCTCCAATAATAACCCAATAATATAATAACCCAATAATCTTCAATTACCCAATAATAAACTTGAATTATCCAATAATAAACTTGAACAATAATTAAGGAAAGATTAATATGTAATTTTGTGGAATGATTGAGATTAATCTATTCTAATCTACTCCTAATCTAATCTAAGAAAGCTTAATTTAATCTAAGGAAAAACTTGATTAAGAGAGGATAGTAATCTAAGTAGTACAAAGGGGTATTTATACTAAAGATTAGGTACAAGGATTAGGGTTAATAAGGGCTTAAATGATTATTAAGACCCTTAAGAAAAGTTGAGGAAGTACTCCTCTCCAAGGAGATTCTCATCTCCGTTTTCGTGGTCTCCAGAAAATATGCGCGTCCCGAGCGTCTAGGCAGTAGGGACGGTTGTCACTGGAGAGGAATCCGAGCGGATTGGGGGTCGGGACGCTCGGATCATCAAGCCTCAAGACGAGCGTCTTAAGCACGCGACGCTCGGATCATAAGTCTTGGAGACGCTCAGATTGGGAGTAAGTGAAAGATCATAGATTCATATTAGACTCTTTAATAAAAATTAAATTATCTCATAATTTGTCATTTAGGTGTCTATGTAACATGCATGCTAACATGAAAGCATAAAAATGAAAGTATAAGGAAAAACAATTTCCTTACATTGATTTTGTGGTAAAAAAAAGGGCACAAACTAGTTCACCTTACTAGCTTGTTCTTGAGCTTATACCAAATGGATGATCCTCCTTGCAAATCTTCAAAAAGAAGATCTCCTTCTTGTTGCACCCAAGAACTTACCCAAAAATAATAACAAGTATTTTACTAGAACTTGTTAATATTATACCCTTGATCTTATTTGTAATATTACTAACAAGTCTTAGTAAGAAAAACTATTTACTAACAATCTTAGTAAAGATGAGTATTATTTTTAGAGAGAAGAAGAAGATCAAATGATATCACATGCAAAATACACAAGTGAATGTTGTAGTGTATCAAAATGAACAAACAATTTGGTCTATTAAGGGGACAAAAACTGGGTGGAGTGTGGTGAGGAAGAGTGTTCAATTGTCTTATATTATTTTATCTTACATCACATGCAAAATCATTTATAAGATAACTTATGGTAGTATATAAAGTTATGTGAAATGATTATGTTCCTAATCATCCACTACTCTATTTCACGGTCCACTTGCCCATTTACGGGTCCATGTTGGTTCTTATATTTGTCGCACAAATACGTGCAATTTTATTTTAAACATCGTTTCATGTTTAAATACTTCCATAATGAATTCGTCCAAATCACTCCGTAAATATATGAGTACCACTACACATATTATTTACGTACTAATATTAATCACATTAATCAATTAGTACAATTTTAGTGAATTAACAATTAATTAACTAAAACCCGTCTCCCAAAATTTATTATTCAATTATCACATAATTAAATAATAACTGTCGTTCTTCGAGTTCGCAACTCGAATTCTCTCTTAAAATAATTGACTAACCGTTTAGTCTACAAATCAAGGTACTAAATAAATTGTATCTCATATAATTAATTAGTTGTCTATTGGGGTTCGTTCCTTTAGGTGTGACCGAAAGGGGTCAGTTGATCACCGCCTTCTCACGACAATAACGTCAAACTCTAGTCAGCCAACCGTTATCGATTTACGTTAATCAACTGACGAGATCAAATCAATAAATATCTGATAATATTCCTTTAATGAGATTTATTATGTAAACGCACTATTGTGGAGGACACTAACTCCAACAATCTCTCACTTGTCCGACACAAGGTGTGCGCTACCAATTCTCTTGTCCGTTTTAATCTCCCACTCAATGCAAGGGGTCTTTCAGGTCGCACTTGCACATGAACATATCGCGAGTGGTTTTCTAGATCGGGAGTGTGACTACCTGACCGGAAAAAATCTCTCACAGATTACTTCCGAGCGTGGCCACACATTTGTAGTCATTAACTCCTCGAGTGGCCTTGAGATGTAGTTACCCAATGTGGGTGGACAATTCCTGTATGCCCTATCTATCCTATTGCACAATAAATATCACCATGACCTAGTAAATGCCCTTTTGGCCTCCTTTCACGGCACGACCTAGGACAAAAACCAAAGTCGCTCGAAAACTGCACTTGCTCAGATAATAGTCTCCAGTCAAAAGAATCGACTCATTATAACATCTTGTTGGAATATGTGTCCTCCGACAATAATGCGATCACGACTGTTGATCATGATGATCACATGTTTAAATCTCATTATAAAGAATACAATTGGGAAGTAATTTTGTTACTGTCAACTGGTCAACATATATCGGTAATGATTGGCTGACTAGAGTTTGACATTACTGTCGTGCGACGGTGGTGATCAGTTGACCCCCTAGGTCATACCTATAGGGCAACACTCTTAATTGATTATTTAATTAATTGTATAATGTTGCGAGTTAATTAAATTACTTGAAAATTGACAGACGATTTTGGAAGTAAAATTTACGTATCAAATTGAAATGTGATTAAATGAGATACGGTCTGAGTAATTGAATTATATCATTACTCGGATGAAATAATTGTTTAATGTAACAATTAAATTTGAATGAATTGTTATAAATACAATCGGTTGTAATTTATAAATGGTAAAATATTTTGGCACAAGTAATTATGAAATTACTAAGTCGATTTTTGTATGTGACGTATTTTTTATTAATACGTTGATTTTTAATATGTTAAAAATACATAACAAATTTGTATCACATATGACATGTGACATATTGACAATTGACAAAAATAATATGGAATCCATATTATGTAAAGTGCCGAAAAATTGGAGGAGCATTAAGCTAATTAATTGTTTTATTTAGTGGTAAACATAATGATTAAAAAGCAAGTCTAGCCATGCAAGCCTATTGTTCATTGTGAAGAACAATTTTTCCATGCATTGGGTCTCCTAAAGCCCTCCTCTTACACGGTTTTGAGAAGAACAAAACCATCATTGGTTTTTCATCCAATTTTACCTAATATTACACTAAAATGTGTTAGTGATATTCATTCTAATTCATCATCCAAAATTAGTATTCTAGAGAGATAAAAAGCTCTCTACTACTCCCTCTATAAACCGAAATATTTAAGAGTTTATAAATATTTTTGGTTCAATTTTCTACTAATTAATATTATACTAGTTCTTGTAATATTAATTTAATTAAGAGAAAGCCTTGGGTATTAAGCTTAGGGAGAGATCCTACACTTGGATCTTTGTTCTTCCATAAGGGAAAGCTCAAGAACAAGGGAGAAAGGTGATCTCTCTTGTGCCCATTAAACCGAAATAACCAATGTAAGGACATGATTTCTCTTCTATTTTATTATTGTTTGCATGCATAAAATCCGTATTTAATTTTATGACAAATTAATTTCGACATATATGAGTATGTTAGTATGTATATGAATCTACATTTCCTTCAATCGGTATCAGAGCCACGGTTGTTTGCATGCAAATCGGTTAAAAGTTTTTCGAGTTATAAGAATAACAAATAAAACTTGTAAAATTTGTGTTATTATGAGATATCACGAAATTAATCCACGCATGTTAATATTTCTGGTCCTAAAATGTTTTAGGATATTTTGGTAAATTTTTCGGATTTTTATTGTTCATAATTTACAATAATGGCATTTAAATGTGATTTTATGAGTAAAAATGTCATTTTTGGTCTAAAATTAGCTATACTTCGAATTTTCACTTGGTTTTTGGATATGTTGTCACATATATTATTTTGAGATAACCTGTAAATTTTCATATTTTTTGGACTTGTTATGCTCAAAAAATGAATTTCTCATTATTAAATTCGGATTTAAATGAAAAATAGGTTAATATGAGTTAAATTTCGAATCTGGTCATAGAAAATTAATGTGTTGTCACATGCAATTTTACAAGATGTGGCTAAAATAATTGGCTATAAAGAAGTCTTTTTGCATGATTTATGAATTTTTGAAGAAAAATAGCATAAATAGTGACATTATTAGTGGAAAATTAATAAAACATAATCTATGACTTAAGAAAAACGTCTAATGTTGCATTTTATTATATTTTTCAGATCTAAAATTGAAAAGTTAATGAAAATAATTTTTCCATGTTTTTATGATTATTTTATTAAAAATCGATAAACCGCAACATTATTTTTCAGGAAAATTTTCGAAATTTTTAACCTAAGATTTTAAACATTATGAGTGTCATGGAATTTTTCCAGAATATTCATGAGTTTAAATTTCAAATTTCAAATTTATTTGAAATTTTGTGATTTATTTGAAGTTTAATAGCTTATTTTTGTAATTTTTGGTCCATTTATGAACAATTTTGTATATATGGGTTAATTATGGTCAAATTATTAGTGAAGACTATATTTTGAGTCCTTAGAGGTTAGGTTAATTAACTTATGCATAAATATGAATTTATGCATTTTTGTGATTATAAAATGTTGAAATCACGCAAATCCGTAAAAACCGAGTAATATACGATATTGGCTAATTTAAAGGCGATTTAGCATAAAATTGAGCATGTTCATACATAATATAATGCTGCATTTTTATTTATGATTGTCATAATTTTAATTTATGTAATTTTGAATTATGTAATTTTACTTAGTATGGCCTTAGATTTAATTGGTATTTCCCGAAATGTATGGGAATATCGATTCGGTTGTAATTTTATTGTGATCTCGTATCACCGTTTTGTAATTTAATAGATTTATTTTATTTTAGTTACAAATGTATAATAGGAAATTATGTAATTTATTATGTAATTTTATTCATTCCGGAGTTCCCAAAGATGGATTTCTTCAAGAATGGCGATACATAAAGACGGTGTTACCTCGAGATGCGTGCCACAACCGAAGTTCAAGGGACCAATGGAGTTGGTTTCCGAATATGTAATAGTTAAATAGTTTTTCTATTATAGGAAAGGCCATACTAGGATTTATTTATCTTTATGCTTGCATTTTATTTTATGTCACATGCATCGCTAAATCGCCATAACTAAAACATGCATCCTTATTTTATCGAGTTTATCGACCGTGTCAATTAAAATTATCGTAGTTCACCGCTTTAGTTCACTTAAAACGTGATAGATAATAAATTGACATGACCTCTCGCTAAAACAATTAGTTGAGACATAGCCTTACCAAATAGTAGAAACCATGAAAACCTATTTCGCGAGGGAGTGCGCTCGGCCCCACCGGGGTACAAACCTTGTTACGTAGGGGAAGTGGGTGATGAATGTTAATCCACCGAATTCATGTTGATAAGGGATGATGTATCGCCACACCGTGCCCAAGTTAATATGGGTTTGGATCATGGACACATTTATTCGAAATTTGGATTGAACTCAACAAAAGTATTTGATAAGGGATGTATCGGCCCCACCGTGCCCTTGTCGATGTGTTTTGGGCTATAGATAATTGTTAATGTAATATTATCGACCAAGAGTTCTAAAAGTAGAATCGATTAAACTTTAATCCACCGAGTTATATTGATAAAGGATGTATCGGCCCCACCGTGCCTAAGTCGATGTGAATTTGGGTCTTGGAATCATTTATCTAGTTGGGTAGAGGTCACTAGAAAAAATGCATAAAACTTGTTTAAATCATACATTTTTACGAGTATTATTAAAACGACAATTGTTTTACTCCTTATATTTTGTTTTGTAGACCACATCTTTTTCATAACAAATGGCAACACCAACACCAACTCCTAATGCTACACCTCTCGCTAGTTCATCTTGGCTCCGATCCTTTATGGATCGATGTAAACTTGAAAAGAATGGGTCAAATTTCTCCGAATGGGATGCCCAACTCAAATTAGCCGCCGAAGGTGACGACAAGCTTCGTTACCTTACCGAGGCCTCTCCACCCGAACCCTCCACTAGGTCCACCGCGGCCACTAGGGAAGCATATGAGGCTTACCAAAAGGAGTCCGCCGAAATGAAAAATGTCTTAATATTTGCGATGGAGGCGGACCTCCAAAGGAGAGCCTTTAAAATGGGCAATGCTAATGAGATTTACTCCAAACTTGTGACCATGTTCTCAGAAACTCCGCGGATCGTCCAATATGAGGCGGCCGCGGCATTCTTTGATCTCGACTTCAAAGAGGGCCAAAAGGTTAGCCCTCATGTGCTCAAACACATGGAGCTTGTCGAGACCTTGAAAATTCAAAAGGTTGAAATCCCCAAAGAACTCATGGTAGATAGGATTCTACACTCCTTGTCCAAAGTCAAGGCATATGTGCAATTCCGGGTGAATTTCAACATGCAAGACAAGGATGTGTCTCTTGAGGAGTTGCACAAGTTACTTGTGCAAGCCGAGAGGGACATGGGGTTAAATGTGAACCCTCCCAAGGATGTGCTTAACATAAGCACTAAAAGTAAGGGGAAGTTCAAGAAGAATGGGAGAAAGGGCAAGAAGCAAGCTCCCACATTCACCAAAGCTAAGTCTTGTGAAGCTAGCACCTCAAAAGTTAAGAAGGGTCCTCTTGATAAATGCCATTATTGTAATGGCATGGGACATTGGAAAAGAAATTGTTCCAAATACCTTGGTGATATCAAAGCTGGAAAGATTACTCCAGTAGGTAAATGACTATCCTTCTTTTATGTTTCTAATTCAACTATGGTATTATGATGCAAAGTTGTGATAATGTATCTCCCTTTTTATTGTAAATAGGGCCTCCACCAAGCAAAGACAAGGGAAAGGAAAAGCAAGCATAAGAAACCATCAAGAAGCTAGGGATAGCTTTTAATGGAGCTTTGCTTTTCATTGTCTTACTTTAATTTATGTTTTGAATCTTTAGAACTTTAAGTTTCCGTGTTCGACATGGAAAGGTATTTTGGATAATGGTTTGTATTTTGGATGATGGTGACTTGGTTTGCAACCCAAGTCGCCCGTTTTATCATTTATCCTTTTATGTTCTAAAATTCATCTTTAAATGCTTGCACCTTGAAACATAAGATTAGTCACTTAAAGTGATCTAATAGACAAATATAATTACGGGTTTCATTATATGTCCACATGCTTAAGGCTTGTGTATGATCATTTATAAAGTAATTTTGAGTCTATGAACTCTCTTAAAGGAATGTCAACCACCAAGTACACATATGAAATCAATAACTATTAGTCAACCTATGAGGTAGTTCTCCTTATACTTCAACATCATTAATTTGTGTCTCATATGCTATCTTTGAATGTTTAGTGTATTTATTCTAAAGATAGAGTGGGAGAAAAATGAGGACACAACACACAAGGCAAGATTAAAATTGTGTACTTGTGTATATGAAGATCTACGCAAGAGAGAATGATTTGAATAAAGGTATATCTATTTACATAGTATGCCGAATAGATGAGATCTATGGTCTCAAGTTAGTTCTATATGACTAAAGAGACCAAGTGTAGTAATCATAAGAGTTTATTCTCAAGATAACTACACGAGGAGACCAAAAGAAGGTTTTGGAAGAAAATGACTAATGTAAAGTCTTAACAAGTTTTTGACTAAGAAAGTGTAGTAATCATAAGAGTTTATTCTCAAGATAACTACACGAGGAGACCAAAAGAAGGTTTTGGAAGAAAATGACTAATGTAAAGTCTTAACAAGTTTTTGACTAAGTTTATGAAATTTTTGACCAATAGTTTCAACCTTGAGATTTACTTAAGAGCCTAAATGAATCAAAGTTACATACTAGTTATGATCGAGTTGCAAAGATTGATATACCGATATCTTCAATGGCCAAGTTTTAACCTTGCAAATGTCATTGCTTAACCTCATTATGAAATGGTTAAACCTCCTTCCAAAAGGGTATTTTCGAAGGACGTGTTCTAGATATTATTTATATTTGAATAATGACATTGCTACACAACATTATGACATGAGTGTGTTGGAGATTTAAAATCTCTTTCCGTAAGGTTAAGATGAGACCACTTCAAAATAGATATTTTGAAGGGATATGATGGGTACATATATGGCTCTATCTTAATAACTTGGCAATGCAATTTATATTTCAAATAAATTTCGATTGAGAAGTCGATTTCGAAATGTGTAGAATTGAGTGGGAGTTAGGAAATTCTCATGTGAAGACATGAAATTTAGTGGGAGCTATCATCCTTGAATGTATAAAACTCATTACTCATTAAAGAATGACGAGCTAATACCTTCTTTCATAAAGAAGCATTTGAGTTTTCAATTCTGGATGAAAATGGACAATGATGAATCCAATTACATCAAGGGATGTTGGATTATTATTAAGAGATACACATCGTATCAACATTCACATAGGTTATTCATGTAGATGAAAATGAAATTACCATTAGCAGTCGTGGTCGTTCATTGAATCTATGAACGGTTGATCTCATGATTATTAGTAACTAATGTTTCCGCCATTAGAATGATCATGTACATGTCCAATTATAAATCATATGCATAAGAGCATGATGATTGATTGGTAAGCCATAATAGAAACGTCATGAATTCTCAAGTAGAATCCGATGAGCGATTTCAGTGTTTGACGGAATGCTCTATTGTGTGTCAAGAGGTTGCACATATTATAGAAAATCCGAGCACATATGAGGATTTATGAGAATCCCAATTCTTTCAAGCCCAGAAAGAGAAATGAGAAGTTTTAGAAAGATGCTTGTTTGAATAAGAGGTTATTCAAAAATAATCTTTCCTAGTTAAGCTAGGACTTGTGAGAAGTGCTAAGCTGTAAATCTTGGCAATTGTTACAAGATTCTACAAAACATATACCTAGTGCATTGTGTGTGGATGGAGTACTTGATCAGTACAAGTTAAATCATTCATCACAAATTCGTTCGCTATGTGATAGTCGATAAGAAAGTTCTTTCAAGATTAAAGAACCGAAACCAAGGTCGGGAACCTTGATGTGTACTTGGTAAGATTCATGCTATGAGAGAGAACATGAATGTGAAGGAAATTGCAAGTGTAAGAAGTTGGAACAAATGGACACATGGGATGTTAAACTTCTATTGCAATCAATAAGTGTTTACACTTATGATATACATCACAAGGTTGTAATATGATATTGACTACCCGAGTGTGATGTCGACATTTGTCGTTTGAGTTATTATTAACTCACCTTGTACATTGTTATATCCAAACGGGTTGTAGAGACAATTGAACCCCGTTAAAGTGAACATGGATTGACATTGTATTTGCCCATAGTTACTTATATGAGGTGACGTCTCGAAGTGACTAGAGTGTGATGCGATTGATGGCAAGTTCAAGTGCCATAGAGTCATGTGAGATGACTAGTCGATCACATAGGCAGACTGTTAGGAACATTTTGTCGGGCCTAATGACCGCTTATAGAGTTCTGGCAAATTTATATAGCCTGGTCGTGGCGAGAGCTACTATAGTATTCAAATGAGTCGATTCTTTTGACTAAAGACTATTCTCCTAAGATGGCACAGTTTCAGATTAACTTTGATTTGTGTTACTACGACCTTCGTAAATGGGGTCAAATGGGCATATTTTGGGTTATGATGGCTGTGGCTAGTCGAAGGGAATGAGTGCGATAGGAATTGTCCACCCCTATTCAGGGTTATAACAATATCTCAGGGCCACTCGAAGAGTAATGAACTGGAAATGCGTGGCCACGCTCGGAAATTATCTATGATAGATAAGTCCGGTCAATCAGTTATTCTCCAGATCGAGGAAACCACTCTCGATATGATCACTTGCAAGTACGACCTGAAAGACACCTTGCATTGAGTGGGAGATAGTAATAGGACAAGAGAATTGGTGACGCACACTTGTCGAGGACAAGTGGGAGATTGTTGGAATATGTGTCCTCCGACAATAATGCGATCACGACTGTTGATCATGATGATCACATGTTTAAATCTCATTATAAAGAATACAATTGGGAAGTAATTTTGTTATGTCAACGGTCAACATATATCGGTAATGATTGGCTGACTAGAGTTTGACATTACTGTCGTGCGACGGTGGTGATCAGTTGACCCCCTAGGTCATACCTATAGGGCAACACTCTTAATTGATTATTTAATTAATCGTATAATGTTGCGAGTTAATTAAATTACTTGAAAATTGACGGACGATTTTGGAAGTAAAATTTACGTATCAAATTGAAATGTGATTAAATGAGATACGGTCTGAGTAATTGAATTATATCATTACTCGGATGAAATAATTGTTTAATGTAACAATTAAATTTGAATGAATTGTTATAAATACAATCGGTTGTAATTTATAAATGGTAAAATATTTTGGCACAAGTAATTATGAAATTACTAAGTCGATTTTTGTATGTGACGTATTTTTTATTAATACGTTGATTTTTAATATGTTAAAAATACATAACAAATTTGTATCACATATGACATGTGACATATTGACAATTGACAAAAATAATATGGAATCCATATTATGTAAAGTGCCGAAAAATTGGAGGAGCATTAAGCTAATTAATTGTTTTATTTAGTGGTAAACATAATGATTAAAAAGCAAGTCTAGCCATGCAAGCCTATTGTTCATTGTGAAGAACAATTTTTCCATGCATTGGGTCTCCTAAAGCCCTCCTCTTACACGGTTTTGAGAAGAAAAAAACCATCATTGGTTTTTCATCCAATTTTACCTAATATTACACTAAAATGTGTTAGTGATATTCATTCTAATTCATCATCCAAAATTAGTATTCTAGAGAGATAAAAAGCTCTCTACTACTCCCTCTATAAACCGAAAAATTTAAGAGTTTATAAATATTTTTGGTTCAATTTTCTACTAATTAATATTATACTAGTTCTTGTAATATTAATTTAATTAAGAGAAAGCCTTGGGTATTAAGCTTAGGGAGAGATCCTACACTTGGATCTTTGTTCTTCCATAAGGGAAAGCTCAAGAACAAGGGAGAAAGGTGATCTCTCTTGTGCCCATTAAACCGAAATAACCAATGTAAGGACATGGTTTCTTCTCTATTTTATTATTGTTTGCATGCATAAAATCCGTATTTAATTTTATGACAAATTAATTTCGACATATATGAGTATGTTAGTATGTATATGAATCTACATTTCCTTCACATCTTAGAAATCCCCGCCACGACTAGGCGTCTATAATTGATCGGAGCCATTTGGTGTTCACAATTAAGCATATGTGGTCGTTGGTCAATGGTCGATACAAAACATAATTTATACTCCACAAACAACTCTACAATTAGTAAAGAGGCAAGTAAAGGTCGGATCCCAAGGGACGGGTATTGAAATGAGAATTCTATTGTAACTAGTAGTGTCTAGGGGTGTCACAAATTGGGTTGATGTAGAAGGTTACTAAACTAAAATAACAATGAAAATAAACTAGCAAGATGAATAAAATAAAGGGTGTAAACAATTGATTAAAGGCACTAGGGTGTCATGGGTTCATAGGGGAATCATGGGATATGATCATACAAACATGTTCTCAAATTATAAGCAAGCAATTATTGTTGTGATGGATTGAGTTGGGTTATATCTTACAATCCTAGGAAAGTTTGGGTCCCGGAGCCGAATCGATTAGATTGTACAACACCTACAAGTCGACTTAATCTTTCCTACTCAACACATGCATGGTCTAACAAGACTCGAGTTGGGTTATGTCTTACAAGTCTCATTGAAAAGATAGAAGATGATATTAAATGCAAGGATTCATAGGCTTAGCATTTCATCAAATATAACATGTGCATGTATTAAGATCAAAACAAGCAAGCAAATAAGATTATGAAAGCATATTAATTTAAGCATGAATCATTCCCCATGTTGGTTTCCCCTAATCACCCATTAAACCCTAGCTAAGAGACTACTCACTCATTATCATGTTGATCATGCTAGCAAGGTTGTCAATCATACTAACAATATGAAACATGATGAATAAATGAAATTAATTAGCAATAATTAAAAAGGGATTAGGAGATTATACCTACTAATGATTCCAAAATAATAATGCAAAGAATAATAGAAGAACTTGATGATTGATGGAAGGTTGTCAATCTCCCAATAAACCCAATAATCTTCTAATTACCCAAAATAATGGAAGAACAAGAGAGAGATTAAGGAACTAAAACTTGGATTAAAACTTGATTAATACTTGATTACAATATTAAAGAGAGATTTGATTGATATTAACTACTCTAATTATTGATAAAAAGAACATGCTCCTCTAATTAGACTAATGGGGTATTTATAGTGAAAATTAGGGAGGATGCATTAGGGTTAACTATGGGCTAAACTAGTAATTACACTTTTTAAGTTGAGCAAGGAGACTCCGGTATTTTCTGAGAGAAGGGCTTCTCTAATCGTAGCTTGAAGAATGAAAACGTGCTGTACTGGAATCCGTGCGGATGGGAGTCGGGACGGCCGGATCTGGGCCGAGGAATCCGAGCGGATTCAAGAGAGGGACGCTCGGATTATGCTGGGGGAATCCGAGCGGATTCCTTTGAGGGACGCTCGGATTGGGCTGGACGGACGGGCGGATTGTATACAATCCGTTCGGATTGTCTGGCAGCGTCAATTCTTCTTCTTTTCTTCCCTTTTCTTCATGAATTCCTTGGGGATTTCCTTGGGGACTCAAGGATCCTTTCTCAACAATGCTCTTCTACTATGCTATGTACAAAGGCCTTTTAGTCTTGTCTCTCCTTGATGCTTGGTCATTGAATACGATCAATTTAGCCTCGTTTTGCCATGAAAATGCAAGATTCTTACTCATTTCCTACCAAGGGATCAAAATCTTAAAGAATATGCAAAACAAAGAACTAAAGATAAGAAATGACCCAAATAGGCACTAAAAAGCATGGAAACAATGGTAATTCGGGGGCTAAATATGCGCCAATTATGGTCACATCAAATATCCCCAAACCGAACCTTTGCTCGTCCCGAGTAAAGAGGTGACAAAGACTAGGACCAATACTAACCTAACCTAATAATAATAGCCGATATGAGACAATTAGCGGGTCTCACTCCGCCCCTTCAACTCACAACAAGACAACCATGAGGTAGGATGCCTTCTTGCAAGGCAAGGTGGGTCTTGCCAAAATGGCGACACATCCAATCATTAAGCACACAAAATCAAGTAATAGATGCATCTACAAAAAGAATAACCACTTTCCTCATCTAAGTGGCGGAAATTATCTACAAGGGAAGCAATTCAAGGGTACACAATCCTTCATAGATGCAATTTATTCAAACTACTAAGCCTAGAAGGATACCAATAAATCACCTCCAAAAGGTGTCAAGCTAGGGTACCTTTGTCCTCAATCGTTAAATGCTTTTGTCAAGAGTAGACTCCCTATGGTGTTAAAAACACTGGAGGATCGCGGAATTCCCCCTCTTGCCTAGACAAGAAGAAGGGTCGTCCCCTCTCTACCATGCACAAAAATGGATACGATGGATAAAGGGATCAATAGATATTTGAGTTTCATTTTGGGAGTTTGCTTTGTTTTTGTTTTTCCCCCCAATTTCATTGGCATTTGACATTTGAGAACACTTTCTTGCCATTCCTTTTTGATTTTTGGCATTTCAATACTTGACAACTTTTTTTTTTTTGCATTTCTTTTTGAACATTTTCAAAGTCATCCCAATTAGTAACGAGGGTGCCTTGTATTTGAAGCTTAGGAGTTCTATTTTTGCTCCTCTTTTCATTTGATGCATTTTTGCAAACTTTCTTTCACTTTTCATTTCTTTGAACTCAAATTAATTTGTTTTTCTGCCCATTCCCTTTGATGACAAAAATGTATGGTAGAACATGGATGAATGATGGAAGTATGCATGGTTTCAAGGGTCACCTTGGAATAAACGGTAGCCAAGGAGTTATCACACCACAAGGTACTCTTGACTAGGCCTTAAACCATGGGTCAAAGGATACTAGCATGACACATCCTAGGGTGTTTTACAAGCATTCTAACAAGCAAAGTCTTAAGAATAAAAAGCATCTACTAGGGCCTATATACACTTGTCAAGCTTCCCAAATAGACGGTTTCACAAAATTTTTTCTAACATGCAAACTACATGCCATGATGCAACTAACATATAAACATCCTAATGCAAATGATTCTACCAACTAATATGACAAATAAACTAAATGCAATCCTAAGTTCACATTGTTTTACCGCATCAATCAAAATAAAGCCACATAGTCATTAACATAAAGAGGAAAAAGGAGATTGGAAAGATCATACCATGCGGTCTTCAATATCCTCATGTCTCGGATGTGGCGTAGTCAATCAAAGTGAACAAGGATAAACAAACACAATATATACAAGACAATATATACAAAGGAAATGAACTTGTTTTTGGTTTTTCAATTTTTTTTTCAATTTTTATGATTTTTGATTTTTCAATTTTTATGGGTTTTTTGAATAAAAGTTAAGTGTTAGAATTCCCATCCCCACACTAATATGGGCATTGTCCTCAATGGCCAAAATGATGGAAATTATGCAAAAATGATGCATGATTTCTATACTAAATGCAATTCTACACTAAGCTATACTACATGATGCATGGTTTTTGTTATGACGGAGAGGATAATTTAGATTACCTCCCGTTGTGTATGCATTAACTTCCCCAAACCAAATAAGACACTATTGCTAATGTCAAAGCATGGGTATAGTTCATGCACACACTATGCTATGCATGAAACTAGATTGTCATTTTGGATTTTCAAAAATGGGAACAATAAAGAACACCTCAATGGTACCGAGGTGTGAGTCCTTTGATGTTGCTAGGACTAAACCAACAATGATCAAAATGAAATATAATACAAAGAGATATAGACAAACCATGGGAGTGTAGGAGTCTCCAAGGCTAGTCTTCCATCATGCTATCATCATCACCACTTCCCTCATGAGAAGTGGTCACATTGCCACTTTCCTTGGCACTTTCTTCATCACTTTCTTCATCATCATCTTCACCATCTCTTTCTTCATCTCCACTTGCTTCTTCCTCAATATTATCATCAATTTCTTCACCATTTCCAACAACCTCATTGTCTTCCACCACGTCCCTAGATGCACCCGGAAATAAGGCTTCTCTATCCGCCCAACTAGGCAAAGGACAAGATGGATCAAGGAGTCCTTGCCTAGCTAGATGTAAGAGGGGAGGATATTGAGCCAAATAAGCATTCTTCCGATCTTCATAAGCTTGCTTGTGCATGGCTTGCATAAGAAGAGTTACATAGTCTTTCCCAATTTCAACTCCTTGCGGTTTGAACTCTTCATACACAAAGGGGTAAGGCGGTATAACAATGGAAGAGGAGGGAGTTTCATGATCACCCTTTTGTTGTTGAATGATGTACTCGGCTTCTTCGGATAGGGGAAGTAAATAGTTGGTCCGGTGGACACTAAGACGGCAAATCTTTGCGGGTAAAGTGAATGATCGAGCCTCACTAGTAAGCCACCCATACTTGGTGTCAAGGGGATTGTGAGCAACCCACTTGAACTTGTTAATCATGATGGACATATCAATAAGATGGCCACCTTCCTTTGCCTTGTACTTGTTATCCTTATTGAAATTAGGATCAAAGTGCTTGGCTAGGACCCTGACTAGGCCGCCATTAACAATAACGGTTGTACCCTTCTTCCCATTATCAACATGAAGCCATCTATCAACCAATAGCCTCAAAGAATTGTAAGGCTTGGTGTGAATTCTTCCAATATTCAAAGTTGATTCAAGGAGAATAAAATCGAGTCCTGTGAAATGATTGGTGTCTTTCCTAGCAATTATGGTATTTCCCACAACTTTGTGCCATACTCTTATGCCCGGATGATGGACCAAAAGAGAACGACAAGCATAAAAATCTTCAAATTTCTTCCCGGAGATTGCCTCCCAAAGAGGCTCGGGGTCATACTTCCCATATTGCTTATAATATTTATGTTCATCGCTAAGACCCAAAATTTCACCCAATTCCGGAAAGGTAATGCGTCTACTAGTGTTAGCTAGACGAAACTCAATATTTTCCCTATTCTCAACTTTTGTCACTTTTAAAGAACTTAAGAATTCCAAGACAAGGGAGGGGTATGTTACTTCCTTCATTTCAAACAATTTCTTCAAACCCATGGCATTGAAAAAGGCTTTTGTTTGTTCAAGAACACCTAATTTCTCTAAAGCATCTTCACATATGAATTTGGTGGATTGAATTGATTTCATAGCAAACTTGGCAAATGTATTTCTATGGGTATCGGAAATGAAAGTTACCTCCGGATAATGCAAGAGTTGATCGATTACCGGAGTAGAAGGTGATGCTCCCATAGAAGTTTGTTGTTGTTGTTGCACTTCCAAGCTTGGTGTTGATACTACCATTGCCAAAGCTTTCTTTGCTTGTAGAGCTTTTTGCCTTTGAGAGAGGGCTTTTGCTTTTGGTGCCTTTGTTGCCTTTGTTGCTCCCTTTGTTCTTGCCATTTGATGAACTAACCAAGTAAAGAGTCAAAAATCTTCAATTTGTAGAATGCCCAAATCGATTTGAAGGTGAAAGGCTTTGCCATTATGAGAACAAAAATCGACTCAAAGGTTGAAGAATTTGTGCTTGGTTTTGATTGTTGTTGAAGATGGAGTGATTGATTTTGGTGGATTTTGTTGAGGGTTTTTGTTTTTGAGATGGAGAGGATGAGGGTTTTGATGTTGTGGGTAGTGTTTATGAATGAATGAATGAATGAATGAAGGTGGGATGGGTTATAAAGAGCTCGACATTTTTCAAGACGCAGGGACAATCCGTGCGGATTGGGCGCAATCCGTGCGGATTCTGCAGCTTCAAAATTTTCAAAATCCCGCCTAGAGACGGGCGGATTCTGGGGAATCCGCTCGGATTCTTCTGTGATGAGACGGGCGGATTTCGTGCAGGACGGATGGATTCTAGTCCAGAGATTTTTCTTTGTTTTTCTTCAGCTTCAAGACGGGCGTCTTCTCCAAAAGACGGACGGATTCTGTGAGACGGGCGTCTTTCCAGTAATCCGCTCGGATTCTTTGACAGTCAAGAATTTTGCAATTTCAGCTCAGCCCAAGACGGGCGTCTTCTCAGCAGGACGCTCGGATCTTCTTCAGACGGGCGGATTATCAGGAATCCGCTCGGATTCTGGTCCTTTGTACCCGGATTCACTTCATTCGTGCACAATGCGTTTCCCTTTACCATTCTTCCATTCTTCTTCATTTCTTGTGTTCTTCATTGTGGGGGTACTACTAAGGCATGAATAGCCTAGGCAATTGCCATCCCCACACTAAGGTAAAGCACTACACATCAATTGAAATTGTTAGTCCCTCCCTCACTTCTCTCTTACATGACAATTATTTTGATCAAAGTAAATAAAATCCAAAAATGACAAAAATGCAATACAAAAATTTAAAAATAAGTTAGGGAGTTAGAAATATTTACAAGTGGTGGTTTAGGGAGGACTCCACCAAACTCTCATTCTTGATGAGATGTCAAGGGGGCATGTTCAAGGTGTTGTTGATGTTGCTTAACACCTTGAAAAAGTAATCAAAAGCTTGTTCATTGTTGTGGTAGATGTCCTCAATAGATCGTGGCCCTTGTTGTTGATCATGATCGATGGCATGCCCAATGTAGGGATTAAAAATCCCTTCAAACTCGTCGTCCCAAAGACCACAAACTTCATTGAGTTGATCATTGAAAATCTCTTGCTTAGATGGTGACAACTCTCCCAATTTCTTCTCTTGGCCAATGAGGCCATCATCTTCTTCCTTGGTTGATTTTGATTTCTCATGGGTGGTGGAGTGTATGTTGTTTGAGGGTTTTGAACATTTTGGCTTTTGTATGAGAGATTTGGATGGAACTTGGTGTTTTCATTGTAAATATTTGAATAAGGGGTACCACTTTTGTAAGCTTGGAAAGCATTAACTTGTTCGGTTGTTCCCCTACACTCACTTGAGTCATGACCCAAGGTTCCACAATTCTCACATATCCCGCTTGGGATTGATGAGGATGCCGTCATGGCATTGACATGATGCTTTGATGTTTTTGAGTTTTCCTCAAGTCTAGCAATAGCTTGTTCAAACTTCAAGTTGATTGTGTCAATGTGAGCACTAAGTTGAGCACCCAATTGAGTAACGGAGTCCACTTCATACTTTCCTCCTCTAGTAGCCTTGCGAGGTCTACTATATTGTGAATTATGGACCGCCATTTCCTCAATCTTGTTCCATGTTTGATTGTCATCAACTTCGGTGAACATTCCATTTGATCCCATATTGAGAATGTTCCTTGAATCTTCATATAAACCATTCCAAAATTGTTGCACTAAAAACCATTCGCTAAGTCCATGGTGAGGACATGAGTGACAAATACCTTTGAACCGCTCCCAAGCTTCATACAAAGATTCTTCATCCCTTTGCTTAAAACCCGTAATTTGAGCTCTTAGCATGTTAGTCTTTTCCGGTGGGTAGAATTTTTTGTAGAAAGCTAGAGCTAACTTCTTCCAAGAATCTATTCCAAGGGTGGCCTTATCAAGGCCCTTCAACCATTGCTTTGCGGTGCCGATTAACGAAAAAGGAAATAAGGCCCATCTTATTTGGTCTTGAGTCACGCCCGTTTGAGAGATAGCTTCACAATAATCGCAAAAGGTTTCCATATGAGAATGAGGGTCCTCACTAGGCATTCCCCCGAATTGGCTCCTCTCAACTAGTTGGATGAAGGCGGACTTGGCAATAAAATTTCCGGTGAGATGTTGCGGTGTAGGAGTACCATTTGGTAGATCCTCCTCGGTGGGTATAGAGTGTGACGAGAATTTAGGCATTGTAGGTGGATTTTGTGTGGTATTGTTTAATGGGTTTTCTTCTCCTTCTATTGCGAAAGGATTGACAAACTCACTAGTGGGTTGAACAACTTCACCAACACCTCCCAAATTCCTCCTAACAAGTCTCCTATTATTCGTCAAGGTTCTTTCGATTTCACGGTCAAAAGGTAACAAATCTCTTTGTAACCTTCTAGACATGCAAAATATCAAACAACTCGAAAACAATTAGAACGAACCTTGAGGAGTTTTACTTCCCCAAGGTGAAAAAGACACAACTAATAACAAAAAAAAGAAATCTTAAATCAATTAAACACCGTCCCTGGCAACAGCGCCATTTTTGATCGGAGCCATTTGGTGTTCACAATTAAGCATATGTGGTCGTTGGTCAATGGTCGATACAAAACACAATTTATACTCCACAAACAACTCTACAATTAGTAAAGAGGCAAGTAAAGGTCGGATCCCAAGGGACGGGTATTGAAATGAGAATTCTATTGTAACTAGTAGTGTCTAGGGGTGTCACAAATTGGGTTGATGTAGAAGGTTACTAAACTAAAATAACAATGAAAATAAACTAGCAAGATGAATAAAATAAAGGGTGTAAACAATTGATTAAAGGCACTAGGGTGTCATGGGTTCATAGGGGAATCATGGGATATGATCATACAAACATGTTCTCAAATTATAAGCAAGCAATTATTGTTGTGATGGATTGAGTTGGGTTATATCTTACAATCCTAGGAAAGTTTGGGTCCCGGAGCCGAATCGATTAGATTGTACAACACCTACAAGTCGACTTAATCTTTCCTACTCAACACATGCATGGTCTAACAAGACTCGAGTTGGGTTATGTCTTACAAGTCTCATTGAAAAGATAGAAGATGATAGTAAATGCAAGGATTCATAGGCTTAGCATTTCATCAAATATAACATGTGCATGTATTAAGATCAAAACAAGCAAGCAAATAAGATTATGAAAGCATATTAATTTAAGCATGAATCATTCCCCATGTTGGTTTCCCCTAATCACCCATTAAACCCTAGCTAAGAGACTACTCACTCATTATCATGTTGATCATGCTAGCAAGGTTGTCAATCATACTAACAATATGAAACATGATGAATAAATGAAAGTAATTAGCAATAATTAAAAAGGGATTAGGAGATTATACCTACTAATGATTCCAAAATAATAATGCAAAGAATAATAGAAGAACTTGATGATTGATGGAAGGTTGTCAATCTCCCAATAAACCCAATAATCTTCTAATTACCCAAAATAAAGGAAGAACAAGAGAGAGATTAAGGAACTAAAACTTGGATTAAAACTTGATTAATACTTGATTACAATATTAAAGAGAGATTTGATTGATATTAACTACTCTAATTATTGATAAAAAGAACATGCTCCTCTAATTAGACTAATGGGGTATTTATAGTGAAAATTAGGGAGGATGCATTAGGGTTAACTAAGGGCTAAGCTAGTAATTACACTTTTTAAGTTGAGCAAGGAGACTCCGGTATTTTCTGAGAGAAGGGCTTCTCTAATCGTAGCTTGAAGAATGAAAACGTGCTGTACTGGAATCCGTGCGGATGGGAGTCGGGACGGCCGGATCTGGGCTGAGGAATCCGAGCGGATTCAAGAGAGGGACGCTCGGATTGTGCTGGGGGAATCCGAGCGGATTCCTTTGAGGGACGCTCGGATTGGGCTGGACGGACGGGCGGATTGTATACAATCCGTTCGGATTGTCTGGCAGCGTCAATTCTTCTTCTTTTCTTCCCTTTTCTTCATGAATTCCTTGGGGATTTCCTTGGGGACTCAAGGATCCTTTCTCAACAATGCTCTTCTACTATGCTATGTACAAAGGCCTTCTAGTCTTGTCTCTCCTTGATGCTTGGTCATTGAATACGATCAATTTAGCCTCGTTTTGCCATGAAAATGCAAGATTCTTACTCCTTTCCTACCAAGGGATCAAAATCTTAAAGAATATGCAAAACAAAGAACTAAAGATAAGAAATGACCCAAATAGGCACTAAAAAGCATGGAAACAATGGTAATTCGGGGGCTAAATATGCGCCAATTATGGTCACATCAATAATAGAACTTAGGGACTCTCTAAATAGTCACTGTCCGACAAAGTGTCACACACTCTGCCTATGTAATCGACTAGTCATCACGCATGACCTTATGGTGTTGAACAACCATCAATCGACTTACAATCTAGTCACTCCGAGACGTCACCTCATTAAGTGACTAGGGACAAAATACAATGTTCCATCTTATTCACTTGAATAGTGTTCAACATTGTCTCCACAACTTATTCAGATAAACAAGGTATTCAATGTTTTCAGTCAAACTGAATAATTGAGTTCTTAAAGAAACTCTAACAATGAATGCGATCATCACTTATGTAAATATTAATACTCTGTCCAATGTTTACATAACGATCTTCAGCAATTAAGGTATACTGCTCAATCACATTGAGATGACATAACCATCATGTCTACCTTATGCCAACGGCTTTGGTTAGAGGACTAGCAACAGTTGCATCATTCTAATTTTCATTACAATTTTCCTTTGTCCTATGCAATCTTTTCATCACATAGAGCCTTTCTAAGTACATGTTTAAACAAGTTTTTAGACTCTGGTTCTAAGGCCAGTCAAACACTCCCACTGTTTTCATAGTCTCTCGGGAACGATATTCGGCTAACAGAACTACTCTAGTTCCATTAAAATCCGGTTATCAAGTATCTCTCTTACAACATCGGATGTTGTAATGTACTTAGCTTTCGTTCATGATTTGTACGTATAACACTTATACATACACATACTTCATATGACATCTTTTATGTATGGCTCCTCATACATGTTTGCTTTATACATGTATAACTTCTTATACATATTATTCTTTATGCACATAACACTCTTACATGCTCACCATTCCTTAACGAGACTCCTAACATCTTATAAGCATAGGAATTTAATCGTATAACCTTTTACACGAAATTCATTAATTCCTCCATTCAACAAGAGTAAATCCTCAGTGGTTCTCAAGTACTCAAGGATGCTCTTGATAATAATCTAGTGACACTCACTAGAAAATGATTGGTAATGACTTCTCCTATTCTCAACATGATAAGTCCCGACGAGAGAAGCTTTTAGCATATTTAATAGATCCTGTAGCGGAAGCACAAGAGATCATATTAATTGTTCAACAACTTGAACAAGTCAAGAATCTTATCACATAAGTCTCTTGACTAAAATGCTAATATCCAAGAAGATCTATCTCATTAGATCTGGATATTTATGATGCGCCATGCTACTCTCAAATATTCACCCGAGAATATTTCTAGTCATTAATATATAAATCACATATTTAGACTAAGAACTTACTTTAGCTCCCACTAAACTCCATGTTTCATAATGGTACCTCAACACTCGAATAATACCATTTTGATAGACTACGTGATTGAACCAAAAGTTCCAACTCTTGGACGTGTATAGATCACAAAAGGGATCTTTCAAGCAGGCTAGGCTTCTTAGCATTGACAACATCAACAAAACTTCTCCCTTCATAAGATACATTCAAGGAGAAAGTTTCGTTATCATTTTTCCTAAACTCATCCTCATGAGAGGCTATATTGCTAAGACTATAAGAATTGATAAAGGAATTTGGGTTGTCACAAACTCTCTATAACAAGCCCAAATTTTAAACATCTTATGAAACCTTTACGACAAGATCAAGGTAACCAACCAAAGTATTCACCTTAAATTAAGTCTCAAAAACATTTCGTGTTTCCTTCCTTATCGCATCGTGTGCAAGGAGGTCAATTCGAATTACATGGAGACACGCCATCACATAGAGTTCATACTATATAAAAGCCTTTGATGAGGGTTTATGATTCGTCACTTTTTAAAAGTAGCGCAATATTATCGCAAAATTATCTCCTTATAACCACTGAGCCATAATAAAGAACGTCTTCTTGTATTGTACTCACACCGAGCCTCAATAAATAACGTCTTCTTGCATTGTACTCAGTTTGTGGGTCTTGGACTTCCGCAAGTTCAAAATTTCTCCCACTCTGTCTTCTACAAAATGAAAATCTTTCTGGAAAGACAGCATTACGAGCCACAAACTCTTTGTTCTCGTTTTGGAGGAGTAAAAACCATGTGGTTTAATTTTGGATAACCCTCACAAATACACAAATTGGTTCTGAACATAAACATTTATGGTCCCAAATGTATAAAAAGACAAGTTAGGGACTCTCCCTATCCATATCTCATATGGAGTCATTTAGGCTATTATAGTCGGGTTTTAAACTTTTAGTGAGAAAATAGTCGCAAGGAGAAGGTATTATGTGAACTGGTTCACAATCTTCTTAGTGATTATCAAGGTCATTACTTGATATTACCCATTTGATCTTCAAAGTCATTACTTTGAAACTTCCGATCAACATCTTGATCTTGACGTGTTTTTGGTTTACTACTTCATTTTGAAAATATAACACGTTTCAAAAATCACTTTTATGTCTTGTTAAATAGATACGAGGTTTTCATATCTACTTAACATTACGGTAAAAGTAACGAAGTATATATATATATATATATATATATATATAACCAACTATCGGCCTTACACATCCGTATGTATATGGTCAATCACCTCACTATTGTGTTTCTTTTGAAAAGAAAACATAATTTATGCACACACACCATAAGATTCTCAATCAATGGTTGTTCGATGTGCTAATCATTTATACGTGAAACAAATTTACTTGAGGTTTGATCAATTTGGGTTCACCGGAGTAGAGACTTTAAAATCTAGAAGATAGTTTAATATTTAGTTTTCGTGAAGAATGTAAAATTCCTCTAACTTGAGTGGTCTAAACCAACCACCAAGTTATCATAGGAGTAGGTACAACCTTTTGTTTTAAATCACATGAGTGATGCCTTCTATGTATAAACATAGATGATTACATTATTTTAAAACTAAATTTAGGTACATTTGTCCCCATCGAAATCATTGCTACTCTAGCACCACTTCGATACAAAAATGTCCTATGCTAGACGTCTTACGTTTTATCAATTCATGTAAACTTCTTTATAAAGAAATGATCTATACTTGGTATCTCATATTAAGATAGTGGAACTAGCCTATCCATTGAGTAGATGTCTCTTTCAACTTTGTCCTATCGCATACATCTAGGGTTACTACTTCTTAACTCCCACTCACTTTCACATTCCTCTTTGCTTCAATCAAGCAAAAATGAATCTCATGAAGACCTCTCTTCATGTCATTTGTGATATTTTATACACTTAGTAAGAGTGAATTACTATAAAGTGAGTGAAACATGTGGCAAAATCTCAACTTCTTGCGAAATTGGACTACCTAATCGTTCAATTGTTATCATATGCCTAAATTCTTTAGCGCATTAACAATCGATTTGGCTTTTATTGAATTGAGCCATTTGACGGTATTATATTGGAGTATTATTTGTGTTTTTGAAAACTCTTTTCGCAAAACTTTTGAATTACTCTTGAGTAATTAAAAACTAATATGTCATCTTCATGACGGAGGTGTCACTTCCGAAATCAAGACTCTCTTGATAAAATGTGACTTCTTTTTAAACTCATAATATGAGTTTGCAACATGAAAACCCCTTTTTAAATATGTATGGATGTTAAGTTGTATAATAATCGCAATAATTGTTGTAAGCTTATGTAGGTGAATTAGTAAATCATGTTACCAATCATTGCTACCGAATTCCTTCAAAGAAACCGCTTCCAATGAAAGAACGAAATGAGTATAAAAATAAATAGAGGATGAAAGGAGGATGAAGTGCGCGATGTCATAGTAAATTCATTAATGAAAAAGAACGAAAAATAGGAAAAATTAACATTCAATGTTTTAAAAATACTAGTGAAAAACATGTTCAACAAGTTTTAACATTTATATAATGATCTCCCATTAAATTATATAAATGATTCCAAGACCCAAATATTAAACAAAAATGAGCATCGCTTGGGGGAAACATCCCATAATTGTGTAAATTCGGTAAGTCACGTTGACTAATTCTACCTCTAGAACTCTTGGTCGATGAATTTTCTTAAATCCATCTACTAGCCCCGGAACACAAGACCGTATTATATCCCGTTGAGTCCAATCAATTTTAGCGTGTGATAACCGTTTACCACCCTACTTACCCAAGGTAAAAAGAGAACACCCCGCTTGGGCGAGCGTGGCTCTAATGAACAAGAGATTCATAGGTGTTACTAATTGGTAAGGCTAATCTAAATTTTAGTTATGTGAGAGATCTTGTCAATTTAGTCATAAATTCCTTATAAGTGAATTAATTCGGTGAATGTAAATGACGTGAATTGACAACCGCGAAAATAAAATGCATGTGAATGGCGATTTTGGCATGCGCGAAAATAAAACAAGCAAACATGTAAGCATATGAATAAATCCTAGTATGGCCACCTAGTTAATAAAAACTAGTCTATTACATTTCGGAAACCAACTCCTTGGTCCCTGGCCTCTTCATTCCAAATGTGGCTTCTTGTGGGATTTGGAACACCTTCCAAAAATAGACTCCGTCTCGATGCAATCCGTCTTTTGGAAACGCCGGTAAAAATAACTATTACAAATGAATTACATAGCTATTCCTATTATACATTAATTAATAAAATAAAAAAAAATATTAATTAATTACAAACCGACGAACGAGATCGTATTTAATTACAAACAAATCGATATTCCCATTCATTTCGGGTAATAACGATTAAAATTAACTAGGCCATACTAGGTACAACAAGATAAATACTTTAAATAAATGGCAATCTGTAGATACCCAGTATCTGTTGAGACTCCAACAAACACCCGATGATTATCGGACTACAACATGTTTTGGGATCGCAGCGTTTGATCGACAGTTTGTGTACAACTTTACGTCGAAAAACTTAAAACGATTTCGAAAACAAAACATTTCAAAACATTTCAAAAATACCTGGAGTGTTTAATGCACGGCGACGGGGTCGCGATGACACTAACTAGAGTCAAAACCGACACCGGACCAAAAACCGACTCGAAAATTCAAATCCCGACTCCAACAACGAGTCAAACCGAGTCAAACACAAAAACCAAAAATATCTCAAACCTTCTATGCTAAGTTTTCCCGGATTCATGTTGGTCAAGTACCAAACATGTGACTACAAAACCTAGGATAGAACAAATCATGATTGCGTTTGTTGTGATAGTGACAACACAACTCGAAGTGCCGCGACGTGGCTCGCGCCTCTTTGCGCAGCCCAGGTGGCCACGTCGCTCAAAACTCACACAACCACTCATTCTCCTATAAATACCCCTCAAATGCCACCCATTTGAGAGTTACGCGAGTGTCCGTCCCCTCTTTTCTCCCTTAAAATTCTCGACTCGACTTCTAAAGTCACAATCCGACGCAAGTTTACGACCTACCGATCGTAAACACGAGCCTTACATATTGTTTGGTACCGTCATCGTGCATTAAATCACTTGTCCGACCACTTTGACAACTACACCATCACTAAACTTTTAAAACACTATTTTACTTACCAAAACGGTTTTAAACCGAGTTTTTTCCGATCAAACAAGTTGTTACACTTACGTCGGTCACTCGCCATAACCAAACATGTAAGTATGAGGGTGTAAAAATCCTCTTTTATTATGTTTTCATTTGTTTCATGACTTTAACATGCTAAAACATGCATAACATGAACCAAAATATGGAATAAACGAGCCAAAACTGATTTTTGGTCTGAGGCAGAAGCCCCTTAGGTCGCCAACAGGCTCGCGCCTAAATGGGGTGCTCAGACCAGAGATCAATCGTGTTTGTTCTCGTCATTTCCCATAATCTATTTTTCATATTTGTAATCGGTTTTCACCATTTCAAGTATTTCGAACCATTTTTATTTCATTTCACATGTTTTAACCATAAAGCATTTTTCACCCTTGGTTCTTCATACCATGACGGTTAAATCCGTGTTCCGGTGATAATATTTGGTTAATGACATTTAAAAGGTATTTTAAAGCCTTTTATTTCATTTCTTCACATTTTCAAACAAACATATTAGTCACCAACACAAAATCATCCTTGGTTCTACATACCATGCCGGATTTTAACCCGGGTACGATGATGAGTACCGACTAATTACATTCAAAAAGGACTTAATACAATTAGTCCATAATCATTTTCAAAACTATTCATGTCAAGTTTGTCAAACCGAAACCGACACCGAGTATTATCAAATAATGATGATTATTCGAGTTTAGTTCTTCAAATCAACAAATGCGGTCTAAACGACCCCTTCAAATCAAACCGGGTTCAAATAGCCAATTTCAACACGTTTTATAACATTTTCTAAACAGTCAGAACACGGTATACAACCGTTGGCTAACCCGCGCCTCAAGCAGGCCATTTCCTTCTTATTTTCAAAACCAGAGGGAGGCCCCTTACACCGCCGGCTGGCTCGCGCCTCTTATAGTCGTCTGGTACAGGGCCTGCTCCCTTCCAGCATTAGTCTAGGATGATCCCGACTCCGGTTAACCCAGATATAGGACGGATCAGATGACTATTCAAACCATATTTGCAAAATGCCTTACTAAGACAAATGGTTCATGTTATGCACCCTAAACCTAATACGGTAAATGGATGTTTAATTTCCGTCTTGCATGCAAATCAATCATTAATCCAACTCGACATCTTATACTTGATACTTGGATTAAATAAACCGACTTAGAAAGCTCTCACATGTTAGGTTTAAATCATTGGATGCGCATTCATGCATTTAAACCGTTTTATCAACTTTTGCATTCAACCAACCAAGATCGATCAGTAGAAGCCGCTAAACGCGGGCGGGATTGGGTGTCTGATTAAAGGACTTCCCAATACGTACCTTCACCTCTTACTCAGAAACTTTGGATAGTGGACGACCTTATCCAGGGCGTACGAGAGTCATTCTAGAGATAGGATGCTAAAGAGGGACGATTTCCTTATCTTTAGTACCTATGTCAAACGCTGCTTTGTGCTTCGATTTGACCGAGGTATAAAGTGGAATTTGAACGGGTTCCAGGCATCCCACAAATGCTTGGTGGCGACTCCGAACATCTCTAATCGTTTCGAGACCCTTACCGAGATGAAACCGACCGATCTAAAACGATCCGGTCGAAGGCATTTTTACGGCGCCGAGCGTGGCTTTCAAAAAGACCGATGTATGTCCACAGATCGGCTGGGCTTGCAGGTGGGCCATGTCCACAGATTGGCGACTCCGCTGGGGAAAACTAGGACACTTACGTCTTTGTGATCCCTAGATGGTGAGACTCGAACGAGGTCTTGGTTGGAATGCATTAATTGATATTACGGTCACGGCCGGGTTCCTTGTCCGGGCCCACAACCTAACCCTTTTCGACCAATTGGCTCGTCCCGTCGGTGTGAGTTTTCTCATTTCCGCGTTTCGAATCCCGATTGAGTCAAGCATACCATTGACGTTACACATTTCTGTTTCGTCAAAGAGCTTTCATCACTTTCGAGCACGAGGCTAGGGCACCCTCCTTACACATTTTGTTTGGATTGGTATCCCTCTCGCAAATCGGGGTTTGATTGCTTGGTGTGTAACCCACCCTTTTAAGCCAAAACCCGTGTCAGCATAATGCATAATATAATGAAATGTGAGTGCTTATGTGCTACTTGATCATAAGTCCTTCAGTGTCATTTTCAAACTTTCAAAACACCCTTTTCGCGCCGTTATAATGGCCATTTCAAACCTCGGTCTTTCGCCGACCGATGCACGCCTTTCTAGGCCGTCGTAATGACGATTTTCAAACTCGGTTTTGTATAACCATTTCAAATCACCTTTTTACGCCGTTATAATCGCCGCGTCTAGACACGGATTTTAACCCGTTTCGCGCCGACAATGGCTCTTTCAAAACCCGAGAAAAGCACACACCCTTTTCTTGAGACACTCTCGGATCCCGAGGACCATACACCGTCCCCGAGATGTAACACCCCGTAATTTCGGACCGTTAATATATTGCGGAAGTAATTTATTAATCAAGTAAAATTTGATATTAATGTATTTGAAGTAATAATAATTCAAAGAAATATATTTTATTATATTTTGAAGTAAAGTATTTATTTTGATAGTTTCGAAACGTTTAAAAATAGTTTAAACCATGTAAAAACTTTTTATTTCGAAATAAGGGCATATCGGGGAAAAATGACAACTCTATTGAAAATTGGGCAAACGATTTTGGAAATGGGTCATATGAATACTCAATTTTCTTGTAATATCGTGTTTAAGAACTTTGGTCTTGTCGGAATTTGCATTTGACAAACGGTTCTAATTATTATCGAAATGAGCCAAAACCGACTCGTAAAATCCCGACTAAAACACGCTCCCTTCCTTTTTTCCTTTCCTTTTCCCGCGGCACCTCCTTTCCCCTTCCTTTTTCTGATTTTTCTTTTCCTTCTTCATTCTCTTGAACCTTCTACCAAAAACCACCATTTTCATCTTAATCCAAGCTAAATTCATCATAATTTATTCGTTTCTTGTCGGATTTTCACATAATTTTTACCATTAACATAATTTTTACTACTAATATGATTCAATTCAAAAGTGTACTCATATGTAACTTATATTAACTATAACATTAATGAACCCGAAATGACAAATATTGCATGAAAACCGCGAAACAAGCAACGGGCTGACCCGGACCAGCCGTGGGCCTGCACGGGCCTGCTGGCCGCCACCCCCACTCCTCCATTTTTCCGTTTTTGTTCAGTTTAACTCCGTTTTAAGCATTACTTAATCGTTCCCATTCTATTTCTATACTATTATGAGAATTTAAACTAACAAAAGACATGCATGCAACCCATTTTATCATGTGAAAATTAACTACTCAAACAAAAATCACAAAAACATACAAAAAGCAAGGAATGTGACGATTATTCGTCGAGTAAGTCGAAATATGTTACCTTAAGCTAGGAAATGAGCAATTAGCACCTTGAATACCAAACCCTAACACGCAACTAACCACTATCTTCAACAATATACGAGTCCCCAAACTCGTCTTCCAATTCTTCACCTAAATAAACAATAAAAACACAATAATAAGTATAAAAAACCGAAATTTGCCCAAAATCGTCTTAAAACAACTTAATGAAAACTGAAATTAAAACATACTAGGTTGTAGATCTCGAAGAGAGGATTCCGGAAATATAAATTATGCGAAAATCCGACAAGAAACGAATAAATTATGATGAATTTAGCTTGGATTAAGATGAAAATGGTGGTTTTTGGTAGAAGGTTCAAGAGAATGAAGAAGGAAAAGAAAAATCAGAAAAAGGAAGGGGAAAGGAGGTGCCGCGGGAAAAGGAAAGGAAAAAAGGAAGGGAGCGGGTTTTAGTCGGGATTTTACGAGTCGGTTTTGGCTCGTTTCGATAATAATTAGAACCGTTTGTCAAATGCAAATTCCGACAAGACCAAAGTTCTTAAACACGAGATTACAAGAAAATTGAGTATTCATATAACCCATTTCCAAAATCGTTTGCCCAATTTTCAATAGAGTTGTCATTTTTCCCCGATATGCCCTTATTTCGAAATAAAATTTTTTTACATGGTTTAAACTATTTTTAAACGTTTCGAAACTATCAAAATAAATACTTTACTTCAAAATATAATAAAATTATATTTCTTTGAATTATTATTACTTCAAATACATTAATATCAAATTTTACTTGATTAATAAATTACTTCCGCAATATAATAACGGTCCGAAATTACGGGGTGTTACAATCACCCCTCCTTTTAAATTCGTCCTTGAAACTTAGAAGGAGAAATTATAGTATACAACATCTTAATAATATAATCATAAGAAAAATATAGGTATCTTTTCAATGAAATGGTGATACTCTTGTTGATCAGACAAGAACATCCACATTCATATCAAGATATAAAAATATTTCTACACCAATAAATGAGAAAACCCATTATTGGGACGTCTCCAACAACGAGATTTAACATTCACTAATGTTAAAACCATTGAAAATCATAAAAGCATTTTCAAACTTTTAGTTTAAAGTTCTATAATAAGAATAATATCTTTACTAATTATGATTAAACACGGCTTAGTAACTCGGAAAAAGAGTAAGAAAAGGAATACCTTACGAGAATAATTCAGGATATTTAGCTAACATAGAAGCTTCAGTCTCCCAAGTCTCTTCTTCGACATTTCCACAACGCCAAAGAACACGGACTAGAGGTACAACTTTGCTCCTAAGTTGCTTGTTGGCTTTTTCAAGAATCCGAATTGGCCTTTCTTCAACCGCCAAGTTAGGCTCCAATTCAAGAATCTCTTCTTGGATGATATGGCTAGGGTCACTAATGTACTTCCTCAATTGAGAAACATGGAAGACATTGTGAACCTTGCTTAGATTTGGGGGCAATTCTAAACGGTAAGCAGCAGGACCAATCTTTTCAATCACCCGGAAAGGTCCAATATATTTAGGGCTCAGCTTCCCTTTAACGCCAAACCGTTTCACCCCTTTCATAGGTGACACTTTAAGGAATACTTGATCATCAACCTCAAAGGAAAGTGGTCGACGACGGACATCAGCATATGATTTTTGACGGTCCTGAGCGGCCTTCATCCGCTCCCGAATGATCTTAACTTGTTCAATGGACTCGGTCACCAAATCAGGTCCTAACATTGGAACATTTTGGGTTTGATCCCAACAGACTGGAGTACGGCATTTTCTACCGTACAGAGCTTCATATGGTGCCATTTTAATGGAGGCTTGATAGCTATTGTTGTAAGAGAATTCAACCAGAGGTAAACATTTCTCCTAAGAAGTTTGGAAATCTAAAGCACAGGCACGAAGAAGATCCTCTAAAGTTTGAATTGTTCTCTCAGTCTGACCATCAGTGGCGGCATGAAAAGCAGTGCTCATTAATAGTTTACTACCCAAGGCCTCCTGTAATGCAGTCCAGAAACGAGAACAAAATCGAGGATCCCGATCTGAAACTATATCTTTAGGAACCCCATGATAGCGCACTATCTCATCCACATAGACACGAGCTAGAACTTCTAAACTCCAGGTTTCTTTGATAGGAATAAACCGAGCACACTTAGTCAATCGGTCCACAATCACCCAAACAGCATTCTTCCCTGTAGAAGTCCTGGGTAAAGCCATTACGAAATCCATGGAAATAGACTCCCATTTCCAAAGAGGAACATCCAAGGGTTGAAGCAAACCCCCGGGCTTTTGATGCTCTACCTTTATTTTTGGGGCGGTGAGGCATTTCTTGACATACTCCATAACTTCAATCTTCATCCTAGGCCACCAGAATTGCAATCTCAAATCTTTGTACATTTTGGTACCTCCCGGATGAATGGAGTAAGGAGAGAGGTGTGCTTCATCAATAATTCTTTTTCTCAAATCGGCTGCACTCGGAACATAAATTCTACCATGATAACGAAGATACCCATCATCATCAATCTTACAATCCTTAGCTTGCCCAAGTTGAATTTTAGCTTGAATGGATTTGAAAGTAGAATCGTCAGGAAGACAAGCACGGATCTCACGGTAGAAGTCAGGTTCGGCTGACATGGCATCAAGATGATGAGATCCCCTTTTTACAAGGCTTACTCCTAATTTTTGAAGTTCTAAAGCAAGTTCAGGAGGTAATTCCTGAAAAGAATTCAAAGAATGACAGGATTTTCTGCTAAGAGCATCAGCCACCACATTAGCTTTTCCTTCGTGATAAATTAGATCGGCATCTTAGTCATTCACCAATTCTAACCATCTTCTTTGTCTCATGTTCAGCTCTTTTTGGGTAAAGAGATATTTCAGACTTTTGTGGTCGGTGTAGATGTTGCAATGGACTCCAATGAGGTAGTGTCTCCAAATCTTTAAAGCATGCACCACCGCAGCTAATTCAAGATCATGAGTCGGGTAGTTAACTTCATGAACTCTAAGCTGTCGAGAGGCATACGGAATAACTTTCCCTTTTTGCATCAAGACACAACCTATACCATATTTAGAAGTATCGCAGTAAACATCAAAGTCCACTCCTTCTTCAGGTAAGGTCAACACCGGA
Organism: Silene latifolia; assembly: GCF_048544455.1. NCBI lineage: Eukaryota > Viridiplantae > Streptophyta > Magnoliopsida > Caryophyllales > Caryophyllaceae > Silene > Silene latifolia. The sequence continues at coordinate 12,859,058 of NC_133534.1, forward strand.
GCGGTAGTCAACCTCTTTTTCAATTCCTGGAAGACATTTTCACACTCTTCAGACCACACAAATTTAGACTCTTTCTTCAGCAACTGAGTCATCGGCCTAGCAATCTTTGAAAAATCCTTCACAAATCGCCGATAGTAACCCGCCAAGCCAAGGAAACTACGGATTTCAGAAACGTTGGTCGGACTTTTCCAATCAACAACGGCTTCAATTTTGGCAGGATCTACCATAACGCCCTCTTTTGAAATGACATGCCCAAGGAAGGTCACTTTAGATAACCAGAATTCACATTTAGAGAATTTAGCATACCATTTTTCACGGCGCAAAATCTCCAAAATAGCACGAAGGTGTTTGGCATGTTCTTCTTCAGATTTAGAATAGATCAAGATGTCATCAATGAACACTACAACGCATTTGTCGAGGTGTTCTCTGAAAGTACGGTTCATCTGATCCATGAATACTGCTGGAGCATTGGTCAAACCGAATGGCATCACCGTAAACTCGAAATGACCATATCTCGTACTGAAGGCGGTTTTAAGAATATCAGCTTCTCGGACTGGAATTTGATGATAGCCCGAACGAAGATCAATTTTAGAAAAAGTAGAAGCACCACGGAGTTGGTCGAAAAGATCATCAATTCTAGGAAGAGGATATTTATTCTTAATAGTAACCCGGTTAAGCTCACGATAATCTATGCATAATCGCATAGATCCATCCTTCTTTCTTACAAAGAGAACAGGAGCACCCCAAGTTGAAGAGCTAGGTCGGATAAAACCTTTGACAATCAAATCATCCGGTGAGTCTTGACTCTTTCATTTCGAGACGGTGCCGACCTATAAGGAGCTTTAGCAATAGGGCCGGTACCAGGAATAAGATCAATAGTAAATTCAACTTCCCTTTCAGGAGGAATTCCCGGTAGCTCATCAGGAAAAACATCGGGAAATTCACATACTACAGGAATGTTCTCTTTAGGAGGCAGAGAGGAAGAATCAGAAGAAGTCACCATACACAAGAAGGCTTGATGACCCTTTTTCATCGCATTGACAAACTTCATAGCAGAAATTAATTTAGTACCGGTTTGTCTTTTAACCATTTGATAAGACACACGGTGACCTGAAGGGCTTGTAAGAATTATTTTCTGATCTCGACATTCAAATCGAGCATGATAAGTATGTAACCAATCCATGCCCAAAATGACATCAAATTCTTCAAGCGAAAATTGGAAAAGATTTCTTTGGAAATATAGATCCCGTAATAGAAATAGGGACTTCAGGATAGATTTTAGAACAGGAAAAGACATCACCAGAGGGTAAGGATATAGATGTGCTTTCTTCTTGTGATGATTCAAGTGATAATTTATCGGAGAGTTTTATTGAAATAAAAGATAAAGAGGCACCCGTATCAAATAGTACCAAACAAGGAACATCAAAAATAGAAAATGTACCAGTAATGATATCAGGATGTGCCTCACACGCTCGGCTCATGACAAAAATCCGGCCCTTCGGCCTCACTGGCCTCACTGGGGCGGCAGGAGTAGTAGGAGCCGTCACCTTCTTCTCCGGGCAAACATTGGCCTTGTGGCCCGGTTTGTTGCATGAAAAGCATATAATAGGATCAACGAAGCATTTACCAGGATGTCTTTGGTTTCTTACGATTATAGCACATTCGGTCTTTAGTACCTTTATTGTCGTTAAGAGCTGAAGATTGACCACCCCGGTTAGCTTGCACAGTAGAAACAAATCTCCTCTTGTTTGGGTCAGAGGGAGAAGAGGTGAACCTAGGTGAAGGAGTAAAGGGCCTAGAAGATGGATATAAAGGCCTCTTGCCAAGATTAGAACTGGTTGCACGAGCTTCATTTTCAATGTCTTTCAGGGAATTTTCAGCCCATAAAGAATCGTTGTAAATTGAAACAAAGCTAGTAGAGTCTCGGCGGACCATGCTTTTGATTTTAGGAGAGAGCTTTTCAAGATAAAAGAAGGCTTTTTCATTGTCATCCTTCACCAATCTAGTTGCATAATGAGCCAACTCGTTGAATTTATCAGTGAAGGTCTGAACAGGAAGGCTTCCTTGCTTTAATTCCATGAATCCTTTCAACTTCTGCTGCTTAAGTTCTTGCGGATAGAATCGGGCCTCCACTAATTCCTTGAAACATTCCCAGTCAAATCCTGGTTCAGATGAAACGGTAGGCCCAGTCATGGACCACCATCGATCTGCTTCTCGTACTAGGAAGTGAGATGCCAGCTTCACCTTATGTTCCACCTTAACATCATACAACGTGAAGCTTTTCTCTAACTCCCGAAACCACCCTGTAAGAGCAACTGGATCAATCTCTCCACCATAAGTGGGAGTGTTGATTCGGGTTAATTGATTAGCCACCCAAGTATAGGTGCCTGGAGTACCCTCAGGAGGCGGAGGAGGAGGAGCTTGTTGATTCTGCTGATTTTGTTGGTTTTGGAGAATTTGAGTAAGAACTAGTAAAAGAGCATCATCAATTCTTCTTGGCAGAGCCATCTTACAACAGAGAAAATTAATTAGTACCTAACAATTAGCAATCACAAACAGACTACCACATAAAATCCTAAATCTACCCATCCTACCCATCTCTCTAGTTTATTATTTAAAGGTCAAGTGATTTTAAGTGGGGTGCACAAACGTGCGTCGAAAGCTACAAGCTCTGATACCAACTGTGACACCCTCATAATTAGCGTTAAATAAACCCGTAAAATCTACAGAAAACTGACAGGATATGTTTGTAATTGGTTCAACTAAACAAAACCTGTAATTTTTAAAACTTTCCTAAACCATTCACAAACAATTCCGAGAGAAGAGTGTCAAAACCTGCAAAAGCTAACAACTAATTTACATGCCATAGCTAACGATAAGAAAATATAATGATACAAACCAAAATCAAAGAGGGAGACATATGTCCCTTCAAAATATATACACAACCAAAAGTTAAAAGGTTTCTACAAAAACTAGCCAAACAAGGTCCAAGGTCCTTTTGCTCACTAGCTCGTCTGTATACCCCATCTAATCATCTTCAACCTGTCAATCGCATTTAATACAAACACGAAAGCCACAATTCAGTGGGGAGTAACTTCGAGTCCTCCCAGCCACGAAACGTCATATTTAATGTAACATGTAAACAATATGATAAACAATTTAATTATCAAGTATTCTAACCTATGACCCCTAAACTGACCAAATTAAACTATCATGTGAAACATATTACAAATAGTAATCCAAACTTTATCAATTGTAACCGGCTTACATCTCACCTATTACAATTCATAAAATCACCATACAAGAAAGGGCAATATATCAAAGACAGGCATAAGTTCTTAGCACCGTCAATAGACACTCTGTAACTCGAGTCTATACCACGAGGTAGGGAAGGTAATCGAACCGGTATCTTGGCTCAGAGGTTCTATCAAAACATGGCCAAGACACAACACAACCCTAGCCTAAAATCTGCGCAGACCTAGACATGCGGATACACACCACCGCACCCAAGACCCACAATTTTTCTAAAACAAAGTGAGTACCCTAAGGAGTCCACCAAAGGGTTGGCTAGTACTTAAGCTGACCACTTACTATCAAAATAAGTAACGAGGTCTTGCCCCAACATAGATATAAACCCACCAAGTCAGGAACACAAAGGCTATTAAGCAGTGAACATATACTCGTCAGAGACTATAAAAACCTATCTATGACAAACACAGCAACCTGCAAGAAGTATTCAATACCAATTCTAGCAATATTAACAATATTAAAGGCTTCAGGGAATCTAGGGCCGTTTCTACAATATAAGAAACTATTAAATTCAACCAACTATACATGTGAACTAAAAGCTTGATAAATGGCCCTAGATTCCTTGAAGCCTTTAATATTGTTAATATTGCTAGAATTGGTATTGAATACTTCTTGCAGGTTGCTGTGTTTGTCATAGATAGGTCTTTATAGTCTCTGACGAGTATATGTTCACTGCTTAATAGCCTTTGTGTTCCTGACTTGGTGGGTTTATATCTAAGTTGGGGCATGACCTCGTTACTTATTTTGATAGTAAGTGGTCAGCTTAAGTACTAGCCAACCCTTTGGTGGACTCCTTAGGGTACTCACTTTGTTTTAGAAAAATTGTGGGTCTTGGGTGCGGTGGTGTGTATCCGCATGTCTAGGTCTGCGCAGATTTTAGGCTAGGGTTGTGTTGTGTCTTGGCCATGTTTTGATAGAACCTCTGAGCCAAGATACCGGTTCGATTAACTTCCCTACCTCATGGTATAGACTCGAGTTACAGAGTGTCTATTGACGGTGCTAAGAACTTATGCCTGTCTTTGATATATTGCCCTTTCTTGTATGGTGATTTTATGAATTGTAATAGGTGAGATGTAAGCCGGTTACAATTGATAAAGTTTGGATTACTATTTGTAATATGTTTCACATGATAGTTCAATTTGGTCAGTTTAGGGGTCATAGGTTAGAATACTTGATAATTAAATTGTTTATCATATTGTTTACATGTTACATTACATGTTACATTAAATATGACGTTTCGTGGCTGGGAGGACTCGAAGTTACTCCCCACTGAATTGTGGCTTTCGTGTTTGTATTAAATGCGATTGACAGGTTAAAGATGATTAGATGGGGTATACAGACGAGCTAGTGAGCAAAAGGACCTTGGACCTTGTTTGGCTAGTTTTTGTAGAAACCTTTTAACTTTTGGTTGTGTGTATATTTTGAAGGGACATATGTCTCCCTCTTTGATTTTGGTTTGTATCATTATATTTTCTTATCGTTAGCTATGACATGTAAATTAGTTGTTAGCTTTTGCAGGTTTTGACACTCTTCTCTCGGAATTGTTTGTGAATGGTTTAGGAAAGTTTTAAAAATTACAGGTTTTGTCTAGTTGAACCAATTACAAACATATCCTGTCAGTTTTCTGTAGATTTTACGGGTTTATTTAACGCTAATTATGAGGGTGTCACACGAGACCTTTTCAAACATTTCAAACTCGATTTTCAAAACATACAATTTTGAATTTCAAAAACCGTCTTGGGAAACTATACACTGTTTTCCGAGCTGACTCAAACTCAAACCGTCTTTTGCAAATAAACTTAAGACAACTTTTTCAACTGATCGACTTGTGGAGATCTCTATCTTCGGAAGCCGCCCACTAAAGCGACAAATGAATCTTTTTGAAAATTTCTATTTTCGAAAACTTCAGTCCACCATTCCAATTCCGCCTCGTGTCTATCGAGTCAAAGCAAACGTACTTATGGGTCTTTACTTATGAGTCGTCTCACCACGAGACCCGTCCAATGGCGTCACGCCGTCATGATTGGACTCGTGTCCAAGGTTCGGTCAAACACCGTCACGTCATAAATCGAGTCAGCACCGAGGTACCACACACGGTCACCCCGTCTTGTTGAGTCAATCTTGGTCTCGTCCTCTGTGTTGTCTGCGTTCAGTCTTGGAACCGTGTCGGATTGAGTTGTAATGTGAGCCGTTTTTCTGCCTCAGAGCCATGGCCCTGTCTTCAGCTTCGTCCAACAACAACAATGATAATAACAGAGATGTCACAACTGATCAGCTAGCCAGCCTGTTTACTGCTCTTAAGGTCACCCTGGATCGCGTCGAGACCCGTATCAACGCCCTGGAGAACAAAGAAATTGGGGAACATAATACCCCACCTCTGACTGAAACAGAGAAGAGGTTGAAACTCATTGAAGAACAGCTCCTAGCCCGGGGTAACAACATCCACCTTGAAAATAACCGAAGGTTCGAACCTGTTGGGGACCAGTTACCTGACAACTTCACCCTGACTGATGTTCCCAAGGTCAAGGGAGTGGAGGACCCACTCAACCACATCCGTGCTTTCAAAGACTACATGGCCATTAAGGGGGTCAAACAGGAACTTTTTACCAGGATCTTCCCATCCTCTTTGGAGCCGATTCCTCGCCAATGGTACTACTCCTTGGACCCGAAAAACCTTACCACCTGGGATGAGATCGCAGTTGAGTTTGCCAAATAGTATGTCGACAATGTCGAGATCCAGGCCAACACCCGTACTCTCGAGGTGTTAACCCAAAATGACAAGGAAGGATTCACTGAGTTCCTAACCCGTTGGAGGAGGGTGAGTACCCAGTTGGTCAGTAAGCCGAGTGAATCAACTCTGGTAGAAAAATTTGTCAACAACCTCCGCCCGGTTTATGCCAACCTACTGAGGTATCAAAATATCAAAACTTTTCAAGATCTGCAGATTCTGGGGACACGTATTGAAGACGACCTCCAAAAGGGTGTCTTAGCAAAGATCACAGGCAGGGGTTATCAAGGATCCACCTCAACCGGATCTCGCCCTTACGGTCAGACAAACAAGATTGATGAGGTTAACCTCGTCGAACCATCTGCCAAGAAGATTGAACGCCCCCAGAGAGTGTTCACCAACATAGGGTCGACTTATGCAAGTGCCCTGAAAAGGCTCATGGACCAAGGGAAGCTACAACCGATCGGGCCCACTCCGGACCCGGCCGACGCCAAGAAATCCCGATTGATGCGTGTCTTTTATATGATGTTTTACATCCCTTTTTACACGCATTTCAGAGCTCATTCATGTAATTTATGCTGCATTTCTCCATATTTCCGTCTACTTCCGTATTTTGTACATAATTGCATAAATGTGAAGAATCCAGCGGAAATTAAGCTAAATCCGTCCCCGAGTATCCTGCATTGCATATGACGAGAAGTATTTGCTTAAGGAACGAGCTTGGTGCGCATTTCAAGGCCCAAAAGACAAAGCCACGAGTTTATAAGAGTGAAGTAGCAGCTCATCCGGTCGATCGACCATCACCTTAAGTCGATCGACCAATGTTCGGGTTCCAGAAGCTACTGTTCACTGCCAAGCAGTCGATCGACCAGTCCTGTCAGTCGATCGACCAGATTGCTATTCCATACGTGAATTAAAAGACCGTGAATCTTGAAGCCCGTGAAGTTTAGGTTTTGGAATAATTGTTACGCTTATTTGCTATATAACGTAACACAAACTTTCAGTTTAGGATCGGAGTTTTTATTCAAGCTTTATTATCAGAAATTAGCTTTAGTTTGAGTTTATTAATTAGGGTTTGGAATATTGTGAGCATCGGAATTTTGTTCTTGTTCTTAATCGTTCCTCTGAAATCCTGGTATTACTCTGCCCTATTTCAATTTACTTTTATTTTCAGTTCATCTTTATTGCCTTCGTAGAATTAGGTTTGCTAGTTAGTTTCCCGAAAGCCATAATTATCATCTTATGCAATTTCTTTATATCGTCAATTCAAGCATGAATTCCTTAGTCTTAATCTTTAATGTCGTTATAGTTTTCATCATTGCCATGAGTAGCTAAGTTATTTGTGCTAGGATGTAGGCGAGTTGTAGCATAGGCGGCATTAGATTGAACACGGCCTGAACCCGCGTGTTGGTCGATCGACCACCTTACCCGGTCGATCGACTGACCTTGTGAGCTTTAATTCGTTTTAATTGATTTTAATTATGTATTTAACGAATTGAATGCATGCGACCAGTTAGATACCTTTTTTTGACTAACCCAATAGATCGAAAGATAGGGTAAGTTGTTAGACCATCAATTAAATCGACTAAACTATGCTAAGATCGAAAGATAGGTATAGTTTAGACCGTTAGTCACTTTTCAGAACAAAAGTTAGTATTAGTGATATTAGGGACCTATAGCAAGATCGAAAGATGCTATTTGTTAAGAGTGGACCGAGAGGATCTCTTTATTTCCCGCCTCACCTGTGTTAATTCAGACCGACTTAGTTTGCTGCCGCCGAAGCTATAATAAACCGATCATCCTAGTACCCCCTTCTTTATCTGTTTTATCCATCTTTTTAGTTATTGTCTTTATTTACTGTTAGCTTAGACCAACTCAAATCAACCCCCACAATTGCTACCTTAGACTGAATATAGATCAACTAGAATTTACAACTGCCTCCTTGTGGTTCGACCCTGTTACCACTAGCCTAGGTTAGTCTTAATAGGAGATTATAAATTTTATCTTTGGTACTCATAACGACGGGTATCAAATTTTGGCGCCGTTGCCGGGGAGGCAATAGTCCTAATTTTAGTTGTTTTTATTTTAGTCTTTCTTAGTTTAAGGGACACCCGTTCCTTAAACTTTTCTTATACTCTTTTTGTAGTTTTTTCTTATGCGCAGGTCACAGGGTGGTGAATTAGTACCGTTGAACCCTGAGCTTGAAAGATCCTTGCGCGAGTTGAGACGAACACAAAGGGTACTACCGACAGAGGAAGAGCTGAGTACTCTGTCAAGCTATTACGAGAACGATCTGTTCGAAGAAGACCCACGATCTTCACCGTTTCCACTTCTTCAGCCGAGACAGTTACTTCTCCGGAAATTCCAGTCATGGCCGAGGAAGCAAGTATAGCTAGTCATTCTGAGCCGACAGCCGAAAACTTATATAAAGGGTTCGAATTACCGGGAGATGCCAGGAAGTTCGAGCCAAAGCCTTCATACATTAGCATGGTTGAGAAGAACCAGCTGGGAGCGCAAATGAAGATACTGACTAAGCATATGGAGACCTTTATTGACTCATCATTGTTCCATACCCCCACCGGTGGCGTGACCAGGACCAAATCAAGGAGACTATGTTCATCTTCTCCCTTCGTGATCTTTGCAAGGGAGTGGTATAGAGATTTGGACCGAACCGTTCAGGGGATCACCGATTGGAATACATTGGCATTGGCATTCTACAAGAAGTACTTTTCTGCTTCAAGGACGATTGCTATTAGAGCTCAAATCACGGGCTTTAAACAAGGACCAGATGAGAATTTCCATGAAGCATGGGTCCGATTCAAGAAGTTGGTGCGAACCATACCGCACCATGGGTTCGAAAAGTGGAGTTTGTGCAATCATTTCTACAATGGGTTGTACGACGATCAGAGGGCCATTTTGGATCTTTGCGACCCAATGGAAGATTCGGCGAAAATTTGGGAGCAACCAAGGGGTGGAAGATCATTGACGATCTAGCTACCCACAAGGCCGAGTATGGAAATTCTAGAGGGAACCAGAGGAGAGCTGCTGAATCCTCCTCTGTCGCTGCGCTTGAGGCTCTTACTGCGAGATTTGACAAGTATGAGCTAGGAGGAGCCTCTAAAGGTGGGATGTACCAGGTAAATGCTGTGTCAGACAGTCCTTTCGTCTGTGAAAGGTGTGGAGGTGAGGGCCATGTCTCGAAAAACTGCCCTAGTCCCTTTGAATCTTGTGCTGCCTTTCAACACTATAGGCAGACCAACACCTACTATGAGCCGAACACCCATCCGAACTTGAGTTGGAGGAGCCAAAATGTCCTTAACCCAACTCAAGCTCCGCCGCAGCAACAACCTTATATACCCCCTCATCAAAAGCAACAACAATATCAAAAACCTCCCTATGTGCCGCAGCAGCAACAACCACAGAATTCTGAATTCTCCGAGCTGAAGAACTTGTTGCTAAAGGAGTCCCAAGCAAGAGAGGCCGGGATGAAGCTACTAGAAAGCCAGATTGCTCAATTGGCTAGCAAAAGCAACACTCGAGCTCCCGGACACTTGCCGACTCAAACCGACCAAAAGGAGACTTTGAATGCCATCACTTTGAGGAGTGGGTCCACTCTAGAGGGACCTGCCATGGTCGAGGACGCTGTTGAAAAAGATGAGCCGGAAACAAGTCAAGAGAATGCTTCAACGAACAAATCAAAGAAAAAGGCGTCTACAAGGTATTTCAGTCGATCGACTGATATGCCTAGTCGATCGACTGAAGCACGGGTTACAGGAGCTTCTGTGTGGACAAGGCCCTCGGGAACTGCGTCCGCGGGATCCACACCAGGCATAATCGACTCGAGGTTCTTTCGAATCGAATTAAGACATATTAGAGTCGCCACCAAGTTTTTTGGGAACTTGGAACCGTTCAAGTCAACTTTACACCTTTCATCGAAAAGCATAAAGCCAAACGACTACGAGTGATTAAAGATGAAGACTTGTACCCTATATCACTCGATTTGAATGACTCTCGTAATCCAATGGCATTTAGACGGATCCGCAAACCATAGATCTTGAGTAAGGGGTGAGGGTACGTGTTGGGAAGCCCATAAGGACACCCAACCCCGCCCGTCAATAACGGCCTCTACTAAGTCAAGTGTCGGATTTCAAACAAGGTCATAGCTACTGCGATGTATGATATGCAAACGTTTGTTTTAACCCTATCATATGACAACAATTTCTATGTCGTTTTAGATGCAACTAAACTAACTTTGTCAAAGTTGTAATTTAGCATGTGGGTTGATTGATCTACAACATACAAAACAAAGCAAACAAGGCTTAAGGGGGAATGGGGGAGCCGTTGGGATCTACCTATTACAAACCAGGCATTTCATGCCGACACAACAACAAATTAAAGATACAACTCGATCTAAATACAATTGCTACATACGTAACCATAAACGACAACACACGCGGCCGTTTGGCCTAGAAAACAGTGCACATGAGGGGTGGCCCACGGCTCACAGGACCCATGGCCTTGGGTCACTCCTCGTAATGCGTGCTCGTGCTTAATCTCATCGAATTAGACATAGGGCTACGCACCAAAGCATGCATTAGCATAAACCGGGCCATGTTGCTTTAGACAACATGCGGTTTACTACGCTCCTACAAGCATTGGGGAATAACCGTCTAACCAAACAAGACTAAGGTTTTTAGAAAAGGTTTTGACTCAATGAAAGTAAAACAAACTTGAAAGATTACAACTCGATAAACAAACGATAAATTACAAACTAACAAACGACAAAGAACAAAAGATAAGAAACAAGCGAGACAAAGAAAGGCGTGGCCAACCCCACGGCCTAAAGCCACGGCTGCCCTAATTCCTAAGTCGGGTTCATTAGTTAGATGGATTTGCAAAGCGATACAGGAGATGCATTAGAAAACGACGATAAAAAAAGGTCAGAAAGCCTCGCTTAAAATCAAGTGTTTCACACGGCCCAAAGGGGTTGAATAGGTCAAATTCGCTAATTAATTTAACTCATCGAGTGTCAATAAGAAGGTGCTAATCACGCACTCTTATACTAGCGAGAAATTAGGTGAAAGAGAGAGATGCGTTCAATTATTTACAGAATTGTTAGTTGATTTTTAAAGCTACGTCGAAGCCACCTATCGTGTCTAGTTAGGTTATTAAATTAAATTAAAGTTATCTAAATATGTCGTAGGTTAACAATCAGAGGTTAAACTAACATACAACGGGTCCTAGGGTATGTCGATTTGGCCGAAACAAAAAGGGGGTCGAAAGCGAAGAACGAAGTTAGACAATTGTTTTATTTATGCCCTACCTTGAACACGAGGATATGTAAATGAGACGGGGTGTACGACCGACAGAAGTAGCGGTTTCTTTTCCCATCTCAAGTCAACGCGGGTGTTCATGGTGGTACTTTAACTCATACTCGGACTAACTAGTTTCATAGTTAAATTAAAACAATCGATAAACAAAACGAAAACAAACAAGAAAACAAACTATAAAAAGAGCATAAGAAAACGAAATAAAAAGAGGAAAGAGAAGGGGATTTGATGCACCCTCAACCTACATGTATCGTTGACACCGTCTTGGGTCGTAATCGATGGTAGATTTTATCTCGAGGGGCCGTCGTCGACGAAGAATAAAGCAAACACGCGTTTTGGAAACTTTCTGGACAGCGATTTTCAAACAGTGATATCTCCCTCGTTTCACGACGAAAATTCGATTTAAAAGATGTTTTGGAAACTAGAAAGAGAGGAGAATAAGGATCTTAAAGCAACCCCTGCTCGTTTTGGGTTATTGGGCACGAAAAACGAGCACAAACAGAACTGGACAGACAAGAAGAAACCGCGAAAACAGAGTGTTATTTCACTCTGTTTTTCGAGGGATTTCGTGTGCTCTCAAGGGCAATTTGGCTCGTAAATCTTTGTCTAATGTGTAGATGGATGTTATGTGGTTAAGTAGGAACAAGAAACTCGAGTTTTGATGGGGGTTTGATGGAGGAACGAGTGAGTTTTCGAAGAGGACACACAAACAGTTTCAGTTTGTGTGTCGGTTTGGTTTAGGGTTTTTGAAGGATGTTTAGGGTTTGTTTCTGAGGTTTAAAGCTTGTGAGTGATGGTTGGATGTATGGAGAACTTAGAGGAATGAATTTATGGTGAAGGGGTGGTATTTATAAGGAGTTAAAGTAGGTTAAAAGAGAGGGAGAGGCAATCGGGCTTCATCCCGTATGGCTGCTGTCCATCGGTTTTTGGGAGGGTTTGAGAGGGGTTTTCTTGGTGATTAAGCTAGGATAATATGGGTAGGATACTAGGGTATGGGTTAGGGTTAATGGGTACGGGTTTTGGTGGTGTTTGGAGCGGGTTTGGGCTCGGGATTTGAGCTGCCAAAACAGGGGGCTGCATTGGTTGTTGCGGGCTGTTTGGGACGATTTGGGACGAGAATTTGGGCCGTGGTTGGGGGGTTCGAACAAGGGTGGATGGGTATTGGCTTAGGTGGGTCAGTGTACTCGAGATTCGTGCCAATTCGCAAAAGAAACGGGCTCAAAAACCGAGCTAAAATCGAGCTCAAAAACACATGGTTGAAACGAGTTTTTCTCGCTTTTAAAATCGATTTTTCAAATCAATTAAACCATTAAAATAAATGACCTTTCAAATCAAATATATTCATAAAATGATTTTTCAAATCGAATATTTATTTTATTTTCAATAAAATAAACTTGGGAAAAATAAATTCAAAATAAATCAAATTAAATTGAAATCACTTTAAAAAAAGCTTTAATTTAAATATCATTTAAATTAATAAAATAAACTCACTTAAAAAAACATTAATTTAAATATCATTTAAATTAATAAAATACTTCATCGACGACGCCCATTCTACCTCGTAAAACGAGTTCCAAATAATGACAATGACAACTAAAGAATACATGTGTCCTATCATCATCGGGTGTTTGTCGGGTTCTCTATAAATTCCAATATCGACGGATACGGGTATCTACAAAGCCCCCACTTTGACTGAGGCTTGGACAAGGCGAAAGTCAAAGTATACCCCAGGTCCCTTTCGACCTGAGGATTCTTCGAGTCGTTTATAGTCCATTAGACTTGCGTATATAAGCTCGCCAGCCATAAGAAGAGATCATACCTGAAACTTCGTTGGGGTTGACTCTTGCTTCCGTTGCGTCGAAATATCATCGTTGGTCATCGACCCATAAATTGCATAAATGGTGGGTTGAGCCTTATCCTTAGGCGCCTACGTATCCGTTTCTGACGGAATCAAACCCGCTTCGTAGTTCGGCAGCTGCTGACTCATGCCCAAAGTTTATCATCTGCTGGCGTATGTCCAAAATTCATCATCTGCTGACATTGGCCCAAAATTTATCATCTGCTGGCGCTTGTCCGAATGGGACGGGACTTTCCGAGGAGGTTGCCGCCGCTTTCATCATTTGCTTTCAGCTACGGAATTCTTCCATTTCATACTCTTGTATCGAGTTGAATTCTTGGTGGATGTCATCCTTTTCATCTTGACAATGGTCTCTGAAGCCAACGGCCTCAGAGCCCCCAGTTTGCAATGGCTCTAAAGTCGAAGACTTTAGAGCCCCCAGTTGAAGCATATCCTGCTATAATTGAAACATAGAAAACGTACTAGCAATAATTATCACATAAGCACATTTGGATCATCGATCCTAAAATTAGATCTTTTGAAATACTGGGTCATCGACCCGAAAATTGAATTAGAAAATTTTGAATGATTGGGCCATCGACCCGAAGTTTAAATTTGACATCACTTGGAATGTTGGGCCATCGACCCAAGGTTTGAAGTTGAAGTGTTGGAATGCTGGGTCGTCGACCTGAAATTAAATTTGAAATTTTGAATGATTGGGCCATCGACCCGAAAATTGGATTTGAAAATGTTGAATGATTGGGTCATCGACCCGAAGGTATGTTGGGCCATCGACCCTTCGAAATTGAATTTGAAAGGCTGGGTCATCGACCCGAAATTCGAATTTGAAACGACTCATGAAAAGTTTTTTTTTTTTTTTTTGAAATTTTGAAATTTTGAAATCGGACCTTGATGGGTGAGCATGAAATACGACTCAGACACGCTGTATGACCGGTAAACAACGTGGGCGTAGCCCGCTACCGTAAAACAAAAAAGTAAAATAAAACCGTAAGTGTGCACGGGTTTGAATTCAAATATGGACTCGTCGAGGGTAGAAATGTAAATCGGCCGTTCTGGCGCTCCCCAAAATGCGATAGATGTGCGAAAACCCGATGCATCATGCCAAAGACTGGTGTGAGCTGGGGCGGGCCTAAGAGGCGCGCGACCCAAGGCCCACACGGCTCAAAAAAACGGCACCCTAGGGGTGTCATCCTAGGTGCTTCCTTCCCTTATACTTTCTATATATAAGGAAGAGCTGTACTGCCAAATTTATTCTGCTTTCCCCCAAACTGGTGCAAATAACATAAATCATTATGAATAATCTAGCGAGTGCTATGCAAGCATAGGAGACCGACTTCACCAGCGCAGAGAGACAAGAATTAAAGACCGCTCACTTGGCGCAAATACTTTCCTTACGCCAGATCCCCCTTCAACCTGCGCTGTTGGAACACTGCCTTAGCTATTGGGATCCTTATAACCATGTCTTTGCTTTTCCTGAGGGGGAGATCTGCCCTTTACCCGAATAGTTTTCTGCCCTGGGAGGATGGGATGCTGAGGCCATACCGGCTATACCTAAATTTCATTCAGGGTGGCGCGGAACATATCTAGACTGCCTTGGCCTTTCCAGGACGGAGTCTGAGGGGGTAGTTACTGGTGACGAAGTCAACCTTTTTGCTATTCATCGGAAATTTTGTATCTTGCGAGACAGTACTTTATTGCCAGCGTACTGCCGCAGGGCCTTTGGATTGATCATGTTACACCTTTATGTCTTCGAAGGTAGGATGAACAAGACAACTTGTGTAGGACAAGCGAAGCTTTTGTCTATTGTGTCTCAGATGGAGACGGGACATAACCCTTCCTGGATTATTCTCGCTGAAACCTTCCGTGGTTTAGATGCTAAGAAAATGAACCCTGGTGCCGATTGGTCGGGATGCTCCCGTCTATTGCAGGTAACAAGATCTATTCTCCTGATTTCGTATCCTTGATTGATTTTCCTTTTATCACAATTCTTGTGTTGTTGCCACGTTTTTGTTGCATTCTGTCACGATTTTGTCACGATTTTGCTGCATTCTGCCACGATTTTGCTGTATTCTGCCACGATTTTGCCACAATTCCGTTTTTTTTTATTTTTTTTTTTATTTTTTTTTTATTTTTTTTTTTTCGTTTTTTTTTCTTTTTCATCTTTTTCATTTTCTTTTTTCCTCAGGTGTGGCTTTGCGAGAGATTTTGGCTCTTCGCCCCGCCGCGTGAGCCCAGCTCGTATCTTGCTCGTATGCTGACTATGCGTGCCAAGCGGTATGAAGACGAGCATCAAAATGACCTTGCCTATTGGCGAAACAAACTGACAGGAGGGGAAGGTCGCCCTCTGTGCTGGTTCATGCCTTGGCTTCGCCTCAAATCTTTTACTATCCCTCCGGAAGATGACAAGACCAGACGCTTGCAACTACTGGGTTTAGAGAGGTCTATTCACATTTACCCTGATCGCGTCCTGCGTCAGATGGGCCGCAGACAAATAATTCCTAAGTGTGAGGCTGTTCTGGGACGAGCAAGAGAGCTGAATTCCTCTATATGTGATGATTGGCTCAAGAGGTGGCACCAAAGGCGTCTTTGGTATGTATCTGCGCGCCCTCAGACTACCTGGGTATCCCCGTCTTATACTAAATGGCTTAAAGAGAAGACCGAATCAGGTAAGGACTTGTGTCGGAAGGATGAGCTTGTCGACATCAAATATTATGACAAGGGCAGAAGCAGTCGCGACTTCTTTGTTAACGATCTTTCGTCTGCATCTGGACCTGAAACTAAGACTGAGAAGACTCCTAAGACCGACTCACAGGCGACAGGTGTGTGGAAACGGTTGGGTTCAAAGGTACACTCGGGCTCAGCCTTAGAAGGGAGGCTTGGTCCTCGCTTGAGTGTAAAAGATAGGCTGGGCCCTCGGGAGGAAATGACGATCCCTCCTAAGAAGCGCGCTAGACAGAATGCCACTACTCCTCCTCTGCAGAAGCCTCGGTCACGTGACCCAAAAGGCAAAGGGAAACAGAAGATGTAGGAGCCTTCGACTCCAATTTATTATTTGATACTACTACTTATTATTTGTTGCTAGCTGTTTTCTTTTTTTCTTTTGAAGAATATAATGGGCATCGCCCGATCTTTAATAAGACTTACTATCTATTAAAATTCCCAGTTTCTGCATAAAATTTCATTTTATTTACAGGAAGGGTCGGTTGTACTCTTTTAAAGAGCTGCCTACGTATCTGTTATCAACAAAATCAAACCGAGCTCGTAGTTCCACAAAACAAACGCGCTACAATCATCGATTTATAACGCACAAAAAGCAGCGAAGCAAAAGTGCCGCGGCCTAGACTCGCTCACGAGCACTGCAATTCAAAATTTTATTTTATGACATTGAGAGTGAGTTCTAAGGATAGTATTTCTTCAGTTGATCCAAATTCGTCGGATTCGCAAAGTCATTTCCATCTAGATCGTCACCGATGCGCCTCCCGATAATATCTTCTTTACTGTAAGGACCGGCCGATTCGGCTTGAATTTTCCCCTCGGGTCAATTGGTAGTAAAGCGCGAACGGACTTTAGGACTAAATCCCCATCTTTTATTCCTCGAGGTTTCACCTTCTTGTTAAACGCCCTTTGTATCCTTTTCTGATAGAGTTGAACATGGTGTAGTGCATTTAACCGTCGCTCGTCGAGCATGACCAAGGAATCGTACCTGGCTTGTAGCCAGTCAGCTTCAGGAACCTGACTTTCCAATAGGATCCTTAAAGAAGGTACCTCTAATTCGATAGGCTGAACTGCTTCCATCCCATATGTTAAATAGAACGGAGTTGCTCCAGTGGCTGTGCGAATAGACGTTCTGTATCCCCATAGTGCGAACGGTATCTTTTCTGGCCATTCGCGATAATTGTCGGTCATCTTTCTGAGAATCACAGTGATTGTCTTGTTAGCGGCTTCCACCGCACCATTTGTTTGAGGTCGATATGGTGACGACTTGTGGTGTTTGATTTTATACTTTTCAAGTATTACGGCAGTTTCAGCCTGGAAGTGAGTGCCATGGTCGCTAATGAGCTCATGTGGCACCCCATATCTGCAAATGATTTCATTCTGAATGAACTTTGCTACCTGCTTTGCTTGTAGAACTTTGTATGATTTCACTTCCACCAACTTCGTGAAGTAATCGATGGCGACTAGCATGAAACAATGCCCACCTGTTCCAGCTGGGTTGACCTTTCTAATAATGTCGATTCCCCATGTTGAGAAAGGCCATGGTGATGTCAAAGTATATAACAGTGATGGCGGCACATGCTGTATGTTTGCGAAGATTTGGCAATTATGGCAACGTTTGACATATTGGCGACAATCTGTCTCCATCGTGGTCCAATAATACCCTAATCTCATGATTTTACGAACCAGCATATGGGCATTCATGTGTGGGCCACACTCTCCGTCATGGACTTCTTCCATGACTCTTTTCGCAGTTGGTGAGTCTATGCACCGCAGAAGGATATTTTGCGCGGTCTTCTTGTACAGTTGTCCGTCATTGGTTCTAACGAACTGAGCGGCTAGCATTCGAATAGCGCGCTTTCCGCGGTTATCCATGTCAGGTGGGTACTCTCCTGATTCTTTAAATTTCAGAATAGCATGATACCAAGGCTCGGCCTCGGTTTCTTCTGTGTCTCCGATTACATTAACATAAGCAGGTGATGATCTTCGTTCGACACATATCGGCATAGTATCCATATGATCAGGTATGTTGATCAGAGCAGCTAGTTTTGATAGTGCATCAGCAAACTGGTTTTCGTCTCTGGGGAGGTGCACATACTTGACCTCGGTGAACAACTTTTCTAGTTCTTCGATTTTCGCTTGGTACGGAGCCAAGCTATCACTTCGGGTTTTCCACGTCCCGGCCACTTGATTGATCACTAATGACGAGTCCCCATGTACTACAAGCTTTTTGATGCCTAACTCGAGAGCACTGTGCAAACCGAGTAGGCATGCTTCATATTCGGCCGCGTTATTAGTGACGTTAAAGTCCAACTTGATCGAGATGGGAACATGTTCACCTTCTGGTGAAATGAGTAGAACTCCTATCCCGTATCCCCTATAGTTCGATGCTCCATCGAAATAGAGGTCCCATGTGTCATTGTCTATGTGAACAATATCCTCGTCGGGAAACGACCACGTATCCACAACCTCAGTTTCTTCTATCGGGTTATCCGCCAGGAAGTCTGCAACCGCCCTTCCCTTTATCACTTTTAGCGGTACATATTTCAGGTCGAACTCGGAAAGCATTAGAGTCCACCTTGACACCCTGCCGTTCAGAACCGGTTTTTCAAACAAGTATTTGATTGGGTCCATCTTCGAGTGGATGCGGACACTGTGACTGAGCATGTAGTGCCGTAGTTTCTTTGTAGCCCATACTAAAGCCAAACATGTCTTTTCGAGCTGAGTATACTTGATTTCGTACTCCAAGAACTTTTTACTAATGTAGTAAATCGCTCTTTCCTCTTTATCGACTATCTCGAGCCAAAGCATTGCCCCCATTGCAAAGATCCAGAATCGTAAGATACAACAAAAGTGGTAACTTGACCATTGGTGGAGTGAGAACGGGAGGGGAAGATAGTATTTCTTTGATCTTATCGAACGCAGCTTGACAATGATCATCCCATACGACGTGTTCCCCGACCTTCAATTTCTTGAAAATTGGCTCGCATATCATAGTTAGCCTTGCCACGAACCGACTTATGTATTGGATTCTTCCCAGGAAACCTCGAATTTCTTTCTCGGTTCTCGGGTGAGGCATTTCCATTATGGCCTTTATTTTCGATGGGTCCACCTCGATGCCACGGTGGCTAACGATGTGACCCAATAGTTTGCCGGATGTGACTCCGAATGCGCATTTTTGTGGATTCAATCTCATGTTATACTTGCGCAATCGTTCGAAGAATTTGCGCAGCGTACCAAGGTGGCCGTCACGCTCCTTTGACTTGACAATCATGTCGTCGACATAAACCTCGACCTCCTTGTGCATCAAATCATGTAACAGTGTTGTCGCGGTCCTCTGGTATGTAGCCCCTGCGTTTATCAACCCAAAAGGCATTACGGTGTAGCAATAGGTTCCCCATTGCGTTCTGAACGCAGTCTTATGCATATCTTCTTTCGCCATCTTGATCTGATTATAACCGGCGTATCCATCCATAAAGGATAGTAACGCGTGCTTTGCCGTGTTGTCAACCAGGATGTCGATGTGAGGTAATGGGAAATCGTCCTTCGGACTTGCCTTGTTTAAATCCCGGAAGTCAACACAAACCCGAACTTTACCATCTTTCTTGGGCACTGGAACGACGTTAGCCACCCAGTCCGAGTATTCTGACACCTTGATGAACCCAGCTTTGAGTTGCTTGTCGATTTCTTCTTTGACCTTCAGAGACCAATCTGTATGCATCTTGCGTAGTTTCTGCTTGACCGGCTTATATCCCGGCTTGATTGGGATCCTGTGCTCTGCAATTTCCCTATCAATGCCTGGCATGTCTTTGTAGGACCATGCGAAAACATCTTTGAATGCCTGGCATGTCTTTGTAGGACCATGCGAAAACATCTTTGAACTCATGCAACAAATCAATGAACCCCTGTCTTTCGGTGGGACTTAAAGTAGTTCCTATTTTAAGCTCCTGTGGTTCTAAGGTTGTACCTACATTGATAGTTTCGGTATCTTCGATGATCGAAGTTTTCTGTTCGTACTCTTCCAACCCTTTTATCAACTGTAGAGGTGGTTCCACTTCTTCTTCTTCTTCTTCTTCGACCAACTGTTCATCCTCGACCTCAGTCTCGATGTCATTATTAAAACAATCATTTTTAAAGTTTGAATTGCAATGTAAGTAAGACAAGTCGTAAGCAAACTGGTTCATATTATTATTGATTTGAAATTGCGCGAAATGCGCTAACATTTGAGCCAACTGGTCAGAGCTCAGTGGCGAGATAGGGGTATTCGGGACAGGCCCCGGAATACCACCATTAGGAAAAGGTGCATAGGAAGGGAAAGCTAGGGGAGGGGTATTTTCAACACCTGACTCCTTAGACTCAATCTTAGGACCTAACTCAGACTCAGACTCAGACTCCGACTCAGACTCAGAATCGGTGACATCATCCGGCTTGAACATCTCTCCTTCTCCCGTTGTCAACTTGAAAAGAAGTCCTTTGTTGTCAGTCCACTTGATTGTTTTCCGCCATCCCGTGTTGGTCCTAAGAGGATCCACATCGGTGATGAGGGTAGATGGATCGAACCGCTCGCTCCTCAGGATCATGCTTACCAAATCTTCGTTTGGTATTGGTGATTTCTTCTCTTCACCGAAAAGGAGACCCATGGCGTTCTCGTCATTTATTGGATCCGGTTTGGTTTCTATGGGCATCACGGTTAGAATGTCTTCAGGGATGTAGTAGCAATCTTGGAATACTTCGATTCCTGGGACCATGATGTTCTTCTTTGGGTCGAGGATAGGTTCGGGGAAGTCCATGCAAGGGAGCTCTTCCCCAGCTCTCACGAAGTGACCATTGAGAGTTAGGTGATACGGTCCCATTTTAATATCTCGATCTTCGATCGTTCTTCCCCTCTTTTCCCGTAGATCTTTCTCAGTGGGCTCATATCCAAGCCCGAAGGTTACTCCCTTGGCTACGGGTGGTTTCAACTTGAAAGCCTCCTCCCTTCTAGGATATAAAGAGAAACCGAAGTACTTTCCCGGCTTCCGAGAATCACCTCGCAGACATGACTTCCCGTATATAGATCCATATTTTACGCCGGAGTTCGGCTCGATCATGTTGACAATCTCGAAACCACATGCGTCATTGGCGGCTTCGACCCTTACTTCAGAAGTAATGTCTCCTCCGCCACAAGTAATTGGCGTGGCGTCAATGGTGACGGTTTTGCCATTGAGTGGGACCTTGATTTTTCGATGCAGCGTTGATGTTACGGCCCTTGCAGCATGGATCCAGGGCCTTCCCAATAATAAGTTGAAGGATGAGCAAATGTCAATTACTTGGCAATTTATTTTCTTTTCCACTTGCCCAGTCTGTACTACCAGGTCGACAAGTCCACTCACTCGACGCACAGTGCCATCGAATGCCCGAACGTCTGCGCGTAGTGGGGATGAAGTCATTCTTCTCCAAGCCCGAATATGCGCCGTTTCGGGGAGTACGTTGACGGCCGATCCGTCGTCAACCAAGGTCATAGGGATATGCTTGTTGAGGCATACAGTAGCAATATAGAGGGCCAGGTTATGTCGAGGCCCGAACGGTGGCAGATCTTCGTCGGAGAATGTCACACCGTTGGTAATCTGAGGCCGATTCTGGGCGATGTGGGTGACCATGTCCATGGGAGTAGTATTTGACGACACGGTCATGTTCATCAAAGCTTGTAACAAAGCTTGACGATGCTCGAAAGAGCTCAGGATAAGTTGCCAGATAGATACGTCGGCCTTAGTCTTTTGGAGTTGCTTGATGAGGGAAGCCTCGGAGGTCGACCCTTCACCAAGAACTTCGACCACTGCCGGCTCTTTTTGAGGCGTCTTATTCGGGGTATCCTTAGCTTTCTCCACACGATACGGGCGTCCGGATCTAGTCAAATGGTTTGACTCTAGGGCATCTTGCCTCACCTTTAAGATTTCTTCTTGGGTGTGAGGGATTGTTGCGCCTTTGACGAGGTAAACATCATCCTCGTCATCAGCCCAAACGCCATTGATTTCATTGCCGCTTCGGAGTATGTAAGGAGTACAATCGACAACAAAATCCCCGAATGTAATCTCGTTTCTCGAGCTTGGTAGGAATTCGGAGCAATCTACGAATATTCTTCCGACGAAAACCCCTTTTAGGCGACATGGGCGAATCAACTGAGAGTAATCGACACTATCTTCGGTAGAGACAAAGTCGGTGTGGTCGCCAAACGGGTTGGTGACGTTGTTGGGCTTTATGGCCGGGATTGGGCGCATTCCGTTCTCAATCATATCTTGAATTTCGTGCTTTAGTCTAAAGCACCATTCAGTATCGTGTCCCTTCCCTTGATGAAAGGCACAGTAGGCATTCGGTTTGTACCATTTGCCTTGTTGTTCAGCAGGTGGATCCGGGGTTGGACCAATGGGCTTCAACTTTCCTTGGGCCATGAGCCTTTGGAGAGCATAGGCGTAAGTGCACCCGATATCGGTGAATACCCTCGGAGCTTGGCGCGGAGGCCTTTTTGACTATCCATCTAAGAGATTGACAGTTTCAACAAAGTGGGCCGCTGCGGGTGCTTTTGCTTTAGATGACGAAGCCCCTTGGTATCCCTTTGGCTTCTCAGCTTCAGCAATTCGGACATCGTCCTCTACCTTTATCCCGATCCTTATCAATTCTTTGAAAGAACCGAAGTTCTGGTATTTCAGAGCATTGCGGTAAACAGGTCGTAAATTCTTCACGAACTTATCTACCATTTCAACTTCATCAGGCTTCTTAGCTAGTTTTACGCTTTCAGCGCGCCATCTTGCGAGGAATTCAGTAAAGCCCTCCTTCTCCTTTTGTGTCATAACCTCCAAAGTTCTTATGTTGGTTTGAATCTCAACATTGTCAGCATAGTGCTTACAGAACTCCACCGTAATATCTTCGAAAGTGGGGAAGTTCTTAAGGTCAAGATTGTAGAACCACGCCTTCGGGTGTTCTCCTAGGGATTGAGCGAAAATTTCAGAGAGCATATCAGCAGGTACTCCCTTTAGTGCTAAGTACCCTTTATAGGCCTTAACATGGTGGACTGGATCTTCGGTGCCCTTGAACTTTGGGATGTCAGTGAGTACCATGTTCGTGGGCAGCTTATCCTGAACCGGGGCGTAGGCCCTAGCATTCTCATAGTGGATGTTCTTCCCCTGGGAGAGCTTTAAACGGTCTTCGATGAACTTGAACCGTTTCTCCAGATCAGTTAGTGGCGGAGGGGGTGGAGGTGAATCTTCACTCAGCTTAGATTCGATTGCATCCATTCTAGTCATCATGAGGTTCACGGCCTCAGTAAGCTTGTTAACGGCATCTTCCATTGCTTGACGTCGGGTTTTTGGCGGCCTTTCTACAAGAAAACCCCGTACTGAGTCAATATTTAAATTAAAAGCCCCTGCACACTTAAGGACTCGACCCCAACTTAACTCGAACAAAGACTTGACTTGAGACTGATTAACAAGGATTCGACTCACGGTTTGATTTAGACATCGGTTCATTTTAGACTCGACAAAACGACATGACTCAAACTGTCATAACTCGATTCTAAACTGGACTTGGTGTGACTAAACCCGTGATTGGACTAACATAGCCCATAGGTTCGAGTGAAAACGTCCTAAAGGGCCTAGCTTGGACGTTTTTTTGTGGACTATCCTAGACCAAAAGGTCGACCAACATGACTCGAAGCCCAAGAGGTGAGCTTGGGTGACCCAACAAGGTCGTGTTCTAGACTCTTAGAACAGAACACACCCGGCCTAACACGGCCATGACCCGGACACGACTCGACGCATTTCATGCTTGGTTGAGGTTCGAGAAACATTTTGGATTGATTTTTAAAAAAGGAGGTTTGATTTGAAAATGAGATTTGAAATGGGCAGCATGCCGGCTATAAAAGCTCATTTTGGGCCGAAAATTCTAGTCCTATTTGGGCAGCATTCCGCGTTTTTAAAACCATGCTATTTTGAAAATAAGTTGTTCAAAGTTCGGTTTTGAAAAGGACATGGGAATTTTCGAAAATAAAGACTCGGGAAAACACATTGCACATTGTCATTCTCATGTTATAAGGATGTATGCTCCTAGACACCTCTAAGTCTCGGCAAGTCTTCTATAAGAAGGTCTATGCCCTCCATCCTTTTGCGGTCTTATAGAGCAAGGTGTCTTAAGGTAAAGTACCTAGAAGATCGTCCCCACTCCCAAGAACCACGCGAGGCGAAGTGGAAGCGAGCAATGTGCAGCTTCCTGGCATAGTGGGACGTCGCCCCCCACGCATCACGAAGAAACGCTGGGACGGCCCGGGCAAGTCCTTAAGGGTTTATGCATGAATCGTAGCACTATGAGTAATGTTTTACTTTCCAACACTTTCTTTTCAAGTTTCACCTCGGAGGAAAAGACCCTAGAAACACAGTGTAACTAGTCCTCTTTTCCCCAGCAGAGTCGCCAAACTGTGGACAAGGCCCTCGGGAACTGCGTCTGCGGGATCCACACCAGGCATAATCGACTCGAGGTTCTTTCGAATCGAATTAAGACATATTAGAGTCGCCACCAAGTTTAATTTTTTGGGAACTTGGAACCGTTCAAGTCAACTTTACACCTTTCATCGAAAAGCATAAAGCCAAACGACTACGAGTGATTAAAGATGAAGACTTGTACCCTATATCACTCGATTTGAATGACTCTCGTAATCCAATGGCATTTAGACGGATCCGCAAACCATAGATCTTGAGTAAGGGGTGAGGGTACGTGTTGGGAAGCCCATAAGGACACCCAACCCCGCCCGTCAATAACGGCCTCTACTAAGTCAAGTGTCGGATTTCAAACAAGGTCATAGCTACTGCGATGTATGATATGCAAACGTTTGTTTTAACCCTATCATATGACAACAATTTCTATGTCGTTTTAGATGCAACTAAACTAACTTTGTCAAAGTTGTAATTTAGCATGTGGGTTGATTGATCTACAACATACAAAACAAAGCAAACAAGGCTTAAGGGGGAATGGGGGAGCCGTTGGGATCTACCTATTACAAACCAGGCATTTCATGCCGACACAACAACAAATTAAAGATACAACTCGATCTAAATACAATTGCTACATACGTAACCATAAACGACAACACACGCGGCCGTTTGGCCTAGAAAACCGTGCACATGAGGGGTGGCCCACGGCTCACAGGACCCACGGCCTTGGGTCACTCCTCGTAATGCGTGCTCGCGCTTAATCTCATCGAATTAGACATAGGGCTACGCACCAAAGCATGCATTAGCATAAACCGGGCCATGTTGCTTTAGACAACATGCGGTTTACTACGCTCCTACAAGCATTGGGGAATAACCGTCTAACCAAACAAGACTAAGGTTTTTAGAAAAGGTTTTGACTCAATGAAAGTAAAACAAACTTGAAAGATTACAACTCGATAAACAAACGATAAATTACAAACTAACAAACGACAAAGAACAAAAGATAAGAAACAAGCGAGACAAAGAAAGGCGTGGCCAACCCCACGGCCTAAAGCCACGGCTGCCCTAATTCCTAAGTCGGGTTCATTAGTTAGATGGATTTGCAAAGCGATACAGGAGATGCATTAGAAAACGACGATAAAAAAAGGTCAGAAAGCCTCGCTTAAAATCAAGTGTTTCACACGGCCCAAAGGGGTTGAATAGGTCAAATTCGCTAATTAATTTAACTCATCGAGTGTCAATAAGAAGGTGCTAATCACGCACTCTTATACTAGCGAGAAATTAGGTGAAAGAGAGAGATGCGTTCAATTATTTACAGAATTGTTAGTTGATTTTTAAAGCTACGTCGAAGCCACCTATCGTGTCTAGTTAGGTTATTAAATTAAATTAAAGTTATCTAAATATGTCGTAGGTTAACAATCAGAGGTTAAACTAACATACAACGGGTCCTAGGGTATGTCGATTTGGCCGAAAC
This sequence comes from Silene latifolia, assembly GCF_048544455.1. NCBI lineage: Eukaryota > Viridiplantae > Streptophyta > Magnoliopsida > Caryophyllales > Caryophyllaceae > Silene > Silene latifolia. The sequence goes on from NC_133534.1 coordinate 12,884,931, forward strand.
AAAAAGGGGGTCGAAAGCGAAGAACGAAGTTAGACAATTGTTTTATTTATGCCCTACCTTGAACACGAGGATATGTAAATGAGACGGGGGTGTACGACCGACAGAAGTAGCGGTTTCTTTTCCCATCTCAAGTCAACGCGGGTGTTCATGGTGGTACTTTAACTCATACTCGGACTAACTAGTTTCATAGTTAAATTAAAACAATCGATAAACAAAACGAAAACAAACAAGAAAACAAACTATAAAAAGAGCATAAGAAAACGAAATAAAAAGAGGAAAGAGAAGGGGATTTGATGCACCCTCAACCTACATGTATCGTTGACACCGTCTTGGGTCGTAATCGATGGTAGAGTTTTATCTCGAGGGGCCGTCGTCGACGAAGAATAAAGCAAACACGCGTTTTGGAAACTTTCTGGACAGCGATTTTCAAACAGTGATATCTCCCTTGTTTCACGACGAAAATTCGATTTAAAAGATGTTTTGGAAACTAGAAAGAGAGGAGAACAAGGATCTTAAAGCAACCCCTGCTCGTTTTGGGTTATTGGGCACGAAAAACGAGCACAAATAGAACTGGACAGACAAGAAGAAACCGCGAAAACAGAGTGTTATTTCACTCTGTTTTTCGAGGGATTTCGTGTGCTCTCAAGGGCAATTTGGCTCGTAAATCTTTGTCTAATGTGTAGATGGATGTTATGTGGTTAATTAGGAACAAGAAACTCGAGTTTTGATGGGGGTTTGATGGAGGAACGAGTGAGTTTTCGAAGAGGACACACAAACAGTTTCAGTTTGTGTGTCGGTTTGGTTTAGGGTTTTTGAAGGATGTTTAGGGTTTGTTTCTGAGGTTTAAAGCTTGTGAGTGATGGTTGGATGTATGGAGAACTTAGGGGAATGAATGTATGGTGAAGGGGTTGTTGGGAAATGTGTCCTCAACAATAGTGCGATCACATGATTTAAATATCATTATTAAATCTCATTTTAAAGAACACAATTGGGAAGTAATTTTGTTACTGTCAACTGGTCAACATATATCGGTAATGATTGGCTGACTAGAGTTTGACATTACTGTCGTGTGACGGTGGTGATCAGTTGACCCCCTAGGTCATACCTAAAGGGCAATACACTTAATTGATTATTTAATTAATCGTATAATGTTACGAGTTAATTGAATTACTTGAAAAATTGACGGACGATTTTGGAAATAAAATTTACGTATCAAATTGAAATGTGATTAAATGAGATACGGTCTGAGTAATCGAATTGTATCATTACTCGGATGAAATTATTGTTTAAAGAAACAATTGGATTTGAATGAATTATTATAAATGCGATTTATAAACGGTAAAATATTTTGGCACAAGTAATTATGAAATTACTAAGTCGTTTTTTTTATGTGACGTATTTTTATTAATACGTTGATTTTTAATATGTTAAAAATTACATAACAAATTTATGTCACACATGACATGTGACATGTTGACATTTGACAAAAATAATATGGATTCCATATTAACATATGTGCCGAAATTGGGAGGATATTTGAACAAATATTGTGTTTGTTTAAATTAATGGGAAACATAATGATGATTACTCATATATAGGCTTGCATACCTAATGCCTTTTGTGTAAGAGCACAAAGGCCATGCATAGGCCATTTTCCCTCACCCTACCCGGTTCTCCCTTGGAAAGAACAAGGGTTCTTTTTCTTATTTTTCTATTATGCACTATATGGAGTAGTGTGTGGAAAAATTATTATTCATTCTCATTATAAATTATTTTTAGTATGACAAAAATTAATCACTCTTCCTCTCCTATTCTCTCAACCGGTTTTGAGAGCTCAAAACCAAATATTTTTGGTTCAATTTTTCTAAAAATTAATATCACACTAGTATTTGTAATATTAATTTAATTAAGAGGAAGCCTTGGGTATAATACATAGGGAGAGATCTTACACTTAGATCTTTGTTCTTCCATTGGAAAAGCTCAAGAACAAGAAGAGAAAGGAGATCTCTCTTGTGCCCTAATAGCCGAAATATTGAATGTAAGGACATGATTTCTCCTCTATTTATATTATTGTTTGCATGCATAAGATCCGTTTTAATTTTATGACAAATTAATTTAGACATATAAGAGTATGTTAAAGTGTATAAAGATCTACATTTCCTTCAATTGGTATCAGAGCCACGGTTGTTTGCATGCAAATTGGTTAAAAGTTTTTCCGAGTTATATGAATAACAAAATAAAACTTGTAAAATTTGTGTTATTATGATATATCACGAAATTATTACATGCATGTTAATATTTCTGGTCCTAAAATGTTTTAGGATTTTTTGGTTATATTTCGGATTTTTATTGTTCATATTTTATAATAATGGCATTTAAATGTGATTTTATGAGTAAAAATGTCATTTTTGGACGAAAATTAGCTATACTTCGAATTTTAAGTTGATCTTTGGATATGTTGTCACATATATTATTTTGAGATAACCTGTAAATTTTCATAATTTTTGCACTTGTTATGCTCGAAAAATGAATTTTTCATTATTAAATTCGGATTTAAGAGAATAATAGGTTAATATGAGTTAAATTTCGAATCTGGTCATAGAAAATTTATATGTTGTCACATGCAATTTTACAAAATGTGTGTAAAATAATTGGCTATAAAGAAGTCTTTTAGCATGATTTATGAATTTTTGAAGAAAAATGGCATAAATAGTGACATTATTAGTGAAAATTAATAAAATATAATCTATGACTTAGGAAAAACGTATAATGTTGCATTTTATTATCTTTTTCAGATCTAAAATTGAAAAGTTAGTGAAAATAATTTTTCCATGTTTTTATGATTATTTTATTATAAATCGATAAACCGCAACATTGTTTTTCCGGAAATTTCGAAATTTTTAACCTAAGATTTTGAACATTATGAGTGTCATGGAATTTTTCCAGAATGTTCATGAATTTAATTAACAAATTTTGAATTTATTTGAAATTTTGGACTTATTTGAAGTTTAATAGCTTATTTTTATAATTTTTGGTCCATTTATGAACAATTTTGTAAATAAAGGTTAATTATGGTCAAATTATTAGTGAAGACTATATTTTGAGTCCTAAGAGGTTAGGGTAATTAACTTATGCATAAATATGAGTTTATGTATTTTTGTGATTATAAATGTTGAAATCACGCAAATCCGTAAAAACCGAGTAATATACGATATTGGCTAATTAAAAGGCGATTTAGCATAAAAAATTGAGCATGTTCATACATATTATAATGCTGCTTTTTCTTTATGATTGTCATAATTTTAATTTATGTAATTTTGAATTATGTAATTTTACTTAGTATGGCCTTAGATTTTTAATTGGTATTTCCCGAAATGTATGGGAATATCGATTCGGTTGTAATTTTTATTGTGATCTCGTATCACCGTTTTGTAATTTAATAGATTTATTTTATTTTAGTTACAAATGTATAATAGGAAATTATGTAATTTATTATGTAATTTTATTCATTCCGGAGTTCCAAAAGACGGATTTCTTCAAGAATGGTGATTCATAAAGACGGTGTTACCTCGAGATGCGTGCCACAACCGAAGTTCAAGGGACCAATGGAGTTGGTTTCCGAATATGTAATAGATTAATAGTTTTTCTATTTTAGGAAAGGCCATACTAGGATTTATTTACTTTTATGCTTGCATTTTATTTTATGTCACATGCATCGCTAAATCGCCATAACTAAACATGCATTGTTATTTTATCGAGTTTATCGACCGTGTCAATTCGAATTATCGTAGTTCACCGCTTTAGTTCACTTAAAACGTGATAGATAATAAATTGACATGACCTCTCGCTAAAACAATTAATTGAGACATAGCCTTACCAAAGAGTAGAAACCATGAAAACCTATTTCGTGAGGGAGTGCACTCGGCCACACCGGGGTACAAACCTTGTTACGTAGGGGAAGTGGGTGATAAATGTCTATCCACCGAATTCATGTTGATGAGGGTTTCATCGGCCACACCGTGCCCAAGTTAATGTGGGTTTGGATCATGGACACATTTATTCGAAATTTGGATTGAACTCAACAAAAGTTTTTCGATAAGGGTTTCATCGGCCACACCGTCCCCTTGTTGAATGTGTTTTGGGCTATAGATAAATGTTAATGTAATATTATCGACCAAGAGTTCTAGAAGTAGAATCGATTAAAGCGTTAATCCACCGAGTTATATTGATAAGGGTTTCATCGGCCACACCGTGCCCAAGTTAATATGAATTTGGGTCTTGGAATCATTTATCATAGTTGGGTAGAGGTCACTATGTAAATGCTATACTTGTTTACAAGTATTAATATAACGATGAATGTTTTGTTTTCACTATTCCGTTATCATATTGTTCTATTTCTTTACCACAATTCATATACGATATCATTTTGATTTTTGATTCAAATCTCCATTAAAACATCGTAACTAAAGACAAAATTTGAATTTTTCCTTCTAAAGACCTCTAATTAACCATTGCTAAGGATCTCTTGCAAAGAGTATAGATTAAAGTTAATCATTATCAAACAGGTTTTTGATTCTTGACTAACACTTCTACTTACAATGGATTGTTTTTCATATACTTAAGTGAATTAAGTACTTTGAAGCGATAAATTATTTTGGTAATTAGTTTTGTCAGAATTCGTAATTGACCAAAATAACGCAACCACTTCAATGAAAGTTTTAAGACTAAAACGAACAAATGAAGAGTAATCTTCATAAATTCAATTTTGCTTCTCAAAGCAAAGACTCATTGAAATGAGTGGGAGCATTCTCTTAAACCGTTAAGATAAGGACGAGGTTCAAGAAGTAAAGATTATAATGGAATTGATACAAGGTAATGTTAAAGGTAAAGTTGTTGAGAATGACGATACTAAACCTATCAATCCCGACCGATAAAGTTTTCATTGTCTTAAATGTTGGACACGAGAAAGGAAACTACCCCAAATTATTGAAGAATCAACAAGTTAGTTGTGGGACATCTAATGGGACCTTCTTCTTTAAATGTTTATTTAATTAAACATAATTTTTGCTAGTACTACTTCGTCAATATTAGAAAACCGGTGGTGGTTTACATCGTTGTACTTGATACATAGAATGATTAGAATATGACGACTAGCATCAATAATGACGAGAGATAGAGTAATTGTGTACTCAAATCTAGTTTTCGGGTTTGGAGTTGTACTTAATTGTGAATATTAAGTACATAAACTCTAAATAAGAATATAAACTTGTTAAGATACAAAAGAGGTTTTCACTTTTGTGACCCTATACACCACGATTTGATATATGGCTAGCCCATTATCAAGGTGATTATATTCTAAACCAAACTAGAATGATATATCATGTAGATAATGTAAGATTCAAATTGGTAACCCAAGATTAAACCTTAAATTTTGGAATGATGAACGCAAAGAGTCATCGAGTACTCTTGAAACCATTAGATTGTTAATGGTATATGCGTATCTTGTATTCAAGGCAAGATGTCTCATGCTTTTTGGTTGAAAAGGAGATCGAGGTTGTAAATCATTGATCCATAATAGGTTGATCATTCTCTTTTACCAACGATTTAAGTTGACGCTAATGTGTTAACTTAATAAGGTAAATAGAAAATCTTTAAAGAAGTTTAAAGAGTTAAAGAAATCATGATTTAGTCGTGATGGGATTATCAAAGTGAAGACTTTGATATAAGCCAAAGCAAAAGTGATATAGTATCACAAGTTAATCTCTCTTAGCACGCATTATGGGATAATGTATGATTGGATAAGAATTCAAACGCTATTCGATAAGGTTTGGACTTCAATCAAGTTACTTTGAGTTACTTGATTCTTTTGGGGATTTTATCATTTTGTCTAAATTATTTTTCCACTAAATCAAATCATATGAGACATGAAATGGTAATGTACCATGTTTGTAAGTTTTTACAAGAAACAAATGCTCATTTTTCTCTTGCAATTATCACGAGCACGACGGGTTTGCGGCTCATGAAACTGTCTTTCTAAAATACAAGTTTATTTCTAGAAGACAGAGTGGGAGAAATTATTCAAGAGCCACAAAGAATGTTATGTCGCAAGAAGCTGGTCTTTCTTGGCTACATGAGACGTTTTGTGTAGCACATTGTTTCTTCAAAACCTAGGAGGTTAAATTCGTCACTTGTTAAAAATGATGAATTCATGCTACTTTTAAGAAAGTAAAGAGCTTATAACTTACAAAAGAAATTGTTTGATTCAAGTTGATTACTCCTAGAAAGTAATGAACATATGACTTACATAAGAGTGTTTAAGTCACAACTCAATATAAGGCTTAGAGTCATGATAATCCGAAATAAAAAGGCTTGATTAGTTGCAAAGGGTTTTGCACTAATAAAGAGATATTTCAAAGCAAGATTGGTTGCAAAGGGTTTTGCACTAATTGAAATGCTTAAGTCTACTTGGATCTTCTTAGGGATTGTGTTTCATCATGAGGTTATGAAATACGAAGCAAGTGAATCTAAAACCCACTTCTTCAAAAGAAGAAATGTATTCAATACATGTCATGAGTTTTGTAGATTCTTGCAATCCTAAGATAATGTGTAACTTAAGAGAGGTTCTTAAGTAGGACATCAATGAGTTGGAATCAACATTTTGATCATGTGATAAAACATTTCTCGATAAGTCGAGAAGTTGTGTTTATACATGGAGTTTAGTGGGAGTTACGGAATTTTTAATTAGTCCGATATGTGGATGACATATTGATCATTGAGAATGATTTAAGACTTTTGGAGTATTATAATACATCTTGAATATCCGGATTTATGAAGATAAATCCACATGATATTAGCGTCAGTAAGAAGTCTTATGCTGATAAGATTCATGACTAGTTCAAATAAATTGAACATATTTGATTGATTTCATTTGCTTCCGCTGCCGAATCAATTAAAAAGAAATGATGTATAACACTTCATATGCTTTGAGTATGATGAATTGTTTTCAAAATCGAATTTAAGTAATCTTTACCAAGTAAGCTATAAAGATTACCCTTTAGTGCTTACAGAAGCATTAAGGCTATGATGCAAAGTGTTTATGATGCAATTTTGTGTAAGGGTGTTACACAAGTGACAATTGACAATTGAGATTGCGCATGGTTTCCGACAAAACCATAATCAAAACACATTAGGATGGTTAAGATACCATTGTGGCAATGTTAATTAAGAAGTAGATTTTCTAGAATCGTTCTAGGCAATAAAGAACAATGAGAGATATTTATAACGGAAATTGAGTACACTTGCGATCATGAGATGTGCAAGAAGGATGAGTCCCGCACACTGTGAAAACAGTGGGAGCTATTCTTAGGCTAGAAGGCCTGTGTCTTGATTGGATCTCGACACGTACTCAGAAAGTTTTGTAATGCAAATGTATACATTACAAAGGAAAACGAGTATGTAGTAAGGTTGAGTAAGGTACAAGAAGTTGATAAAACCTACTAACCAAAGCCTTCTCAAAGGCTAAACATGATGAGTCATGTCATTTCAATTGAATTGAAATGGACAACTACGTACAAGATCAAATTAGATTATAGAATATGAAATAGTAATCAGGTATTGACTATTCATATGTGATAATCGCATTTGTCGTTCGAGTTTTACTTTAAAACTCTTTTATTATACTTTGTTACATCCAAACGGGTTGTGGAGACAATTGAACCCCGTTAAAGTGAACACGGATTAACATTGTATTCGCCCATAGTCACTTATATGAGGTGACGTCTCGAAGTGACTAGAGTGTGATGCGATTGATGGCAAGTTCAAATGCCATAGAGTCATGTGAGATGACTAGTCGATCACATAGGCAGACTGTTAGGAACTTTTTGTCGGGCCTAATGACCGCTTATAGAGTTCTGGCAAATTTATATAGCCTGGTCGTGGCGAGAGCTGCTATAGTATTCTAATAAGTCAATTCTTTTGACTAAAGACTATTCACCTAAGATGGCTCAGTTTCAGATTAACTTTGATTTGTGTTACTACGACCTTCGTAAATGGGGTCAAATGGGCATATTTTGGGTTATGATGGCTGTGGCTAGTCGAAGGGAATGAGTGCGATAGGAATTGTCCATCCCTTTGTCAGGGTTAAAACAATATCTCAGGGCCACTCGAGGAGTAATGAATCGGAAATACGTGGCCACGCTCGGAAGGTATCCGAGTGGATAAATCCGGTCAATCGTTATTCTCCGGATCGAGGAAACCACTCTCGATATGATCACTTGCAAGTACGACCTGAAAGACACCTTGCATTGAGTGGGAGATAGTAATAGGACAAGAGAATTGGTGACGCACACTTGTCGAGGACAAGTGGGAGATTGTTGGGAAATGTGTCCTCAACAATAGTGCGATCACATGATTTAAATATCATTATTAAATCTCATTTTAAAGAACACAATTGGGAAGTAATTTTGTTACTGTCAACCGGTCAACATATATCGGTAATGATTGGTGACTAGAGTTTGACATTCTTTGTCGTGTGACGGTGGTGATCGAGTTGACCCCTAGGTCATACCTAAAGGGCAATACACTTAATTGATTATTTAATTAATCGTATAATGTTACGAGTTAATTGAATTACTTGAAAAATTGACGGACGATTTTGGAAGTAAAATTTACGTATCAAATTGAAATGTGATTAAATGAGATACGGTCTGAGTAATCGAATTGTATCATTACTCGGATGAAATTATTGTTTAAAGAAACAATTGGATTTGAATGAATTATTATAAATGCGATTTATAAACGGTAAAATATTTTGGCACAAGTAATTATGAAATTACTAAGTCGTTTTTTTTATGTGACGTATTTTTATTAATACGTTGATTTTTAATATGTTAAAAATTACATAACAAATTTATGTCACACATGACATGTGACATGTTGACATTTGACAAAAATAATATGGATTCCATATTAACATATGTGCCGAAATTGGGAGGATATTTGAACAAATATTGTGTTTGTTTAAATTAATGGGAAACATAATGATGATTACTCATATATAGGCTTGCATACCTAATGCCTTTTGTGTAAGAGCACAAAGGCCATGCATAGGCCATTTTCCCTCACCCTACCCGGTTCTCCCTTGGAAAGAACAAGGGTTCTTTTTCTTATTTTTCTATTATGCACTATATGGAGTAGTGTGTGGAAAAATTATTATTCATTCTCATCATAAATTATTTTTAGTATGACAAAAATTAATCACTCTTCCTCTCCTATTCTCTCAACCGGTTTTGAGAGCTCAAAACCAAATATTTTTGGTTCAATTTTTCTAAAAATTAATATCACACTAGTATTTGTAATATTAATTTAATTAAGAGGAAGCCTTGGGTATAATACATAGGGAGAGATCTTACACTTAGATCTTTGTTCTTCCATTGGAAAAGCTCAAGAACAAGAAGAGAAAGGAGATCTCTCTTGTGCCCTAATAGCCGAAATATTGAATGTAAGGACATGATTTCTCCTCTATTTATATTATTGTTTGCATGCATAAGATCCGTTTTAATTTTATGACAAATTAATTTAGACATATAAGAGTATGTTAAAGTGTATAAAGATCTACATTTCCTTCAGGGGTGGTATTTATAAGGAGTTAAAGTAGGTTAAAAGAGAGGGAGAGGCAATCGGGCTTCATCCCGTATGGCTGCTGTCCATCGGTTTTCGGGAGGGTTTGAGAGGGGTTTTCTTGGTGATTAAGCTAGGATAATATGGGTAGGATACTAGGGTATGGGTTAGGGTTAATGGGTACGGGTTTTGGTGGTGTTTGGAGCGGGTTTGGGCTCGGGATTTGAGCTGCCAAAACAGGGGGCTGCATTGGTTGTTGCGGGCTGTTTGGGACGAGAATTTGGGCCGAGGTTGGGGGGTTCGAACAAGGGTGGATGGGTATTGGCTTAGGTGGGTCAGTGTAATCGAGATTCGTGCCAATTCGCAAAAGAAACGGGCTCAAAAACCGAGCTAAAATCGAGCTCAAAAACACATGGTTGAAACGAGTTTTTCTCGCTTTTAAAATCGATTTTTCAAATCAATTAAACCATTAAAATAAATGACCTTTCAAATCAAATATATTCATAAAATGATTTTTCAAATCGAATATTTATTTTATTTTCAATAAAATAAACTTGGGAAAAATAAATTCAAAATAAATCAAATTAAATTGAAATCACTTAAAAAAAAGCTTTAATTTAAATATCATTTAAATTAATAAAATAAACTCACTTAAAAAAACATTAATTTAAATATCATTTAAATTAATAAAATACTTCATCGACGACGCCCATTCTACCTCGTAAAACGAGTTCCAAATAATGACAATGACAACTAAAGAATACATGTGTCCTATCATCATCGGGTGTTTGTCGGGTTCTCTATAAATTCCAATATCGACGGATACGGGTATCTACATTCTGGAACTGTACATCTCAGTCGATCGACTGAGGACAGTAGTCGATCGACTGAGATCGTTGCTGATGCTGAGGAATTTCGTCCTTTAATGCCAAATAATCTGCGAGACCACTTGTTTCGGGGTACTACAGTCCCGAAGGTGTTAGGACCAGACCCGAGTGCTCATGGGTCAGTCCCGGTCCCGAAGTTCGACCCAATGACGGTTAATGGTTCTCATTTGACACGGTCTAAGGAGGGGTCTAGCTTCAACAAAGAGAAGGTGACGGACTTCCAGCCTAAGTCCAAGGATGCCGGTGCGCGTGCCTTGGAGGAGAGAGCCAAGGTACTTCTCACAGCCCCTTACCCGGAGAGGCTAGTGCCGACCAAGAAACAGGTATCTTTCAGCAAATTTGAAAAAGTTATCCGTAGTCTGAATGTACAGGTTCCTTTCCTTGAGTTAGTTAACCAAGTGCCCGCTTATACTAAATTTATGAAACAACTTTTGTCCAAAAAGCGGTCACTTGAAACAGTGCACACTGTCGCACTTACTAAGGAGTCTTTCTCTTATCTGTCTCACACTACACCCCTTAAGTTAGAAGACCCGGGCAGTTTTTCTGTTCCTTGCAACATAGGTACCTTCTCAATTGAGAAGGCATTGTGTGACTTAGGGGCTAGCATAAGCGTCATGCCTTTGAGTTTAGCTAGGAAGCTTAAGTTGACCCGGTTTGCTATCACAGATATGACAGTTCAGATGGCCGACCGATCTGCGGTCGAGCCTATAGGAGTCCTAGAGGACATACCCGTCCAAATAGGGAAGTTTTTCTTCCCTGTTGACTTTGTTGTCCTTGACATGCCTGAGGATGCCCATATACCGATCATCCTAGGAAGGCCGTTTTCGCACGCGCTTGGTGCGTGCGATTATTGACGTAGGCTCGGAACTTTGACCTTCAAAGTTGGGAAACACTCTATCATTTTTGCCCAACTGCTTGCTAAAAAGAAGGATCCCATGTGGCCTGTTACTTGTAACACGGTTTCTGAAAAGAAATCGTACTTTAAGCTTCCTGAATTGCCTGTCTCTATTACTACTCCTGTGCTAACCCTTCCGCCCCAGATTGGGAGCAGAAAGGAGGAAGAATCTGTTGTTTTAGACATTGCAGGAGCTGGTTTGGGGAAGGATGAGCTGCATGTCACTCTAGCTGCGACAAAGCCTATCATTCAAAGAGGAGGTCTTGGTTGCCTGAGCTATGGAACCGATGAGGAAGTGGAGGATAAGCCAGCCAAGGTGAGATGGTCTGATTTGGAGTCTGACGATTCCAAGGATGTCCTTGATTGGGGAGATGACGAAGTTGATCAGTTGAGCTCTCCGACTGTTGAAGCCGAGAAGGGTGCAACTGATAAGATGAGCACCATTGAGGCTACCTCTAGTAGCCAGAAGCCGACGAAGTGGGCCATACCGTGGTCCTTCTTGATCAACTATTAGTTGATCGAGTTCGTTATAAACTTCATTTTATTGCTTTCGAACAATTTTTCTTGCTTTTGTGTGCGCGAAAACTTCGCATTTTATTTTTTTTGTTTAGGATTTTTATGCACTTTAGACTGTATTTTGGGTTTTGCGCAATTTTTGGGCGCGTATTATTGTGTACTTGCAGGTATTTAGAGCTTGCACGCTCAAATCATTGAGTAAATACGAAGAAATAAGGAGCACAGCAGTACTTTCAGTCGATCGACTGGCCATCATGGTCGATCGACTGAGTTGCGCTTTCCAGAGCTTCTGTTCCTGTTCATCTAGTCGATCGACTGCCCATATAGGTCGATCGACCGTGGACACTGCTGTACCTGATCACGACCTCTCCCCTGCTGTGTTTGGTCGATTTGCGGACTTGAGGGAGTTTTCTACTCCCTTTATCTTCCATCGTTTTATTTATTTCTTCTGATTTGTACACAATTTAACCGCTTCATTATTGCCTTTCTCGGTTTTATGCGTGGTTTTTGTCTGTCTTTCAGGCACTTATTGATAGCACTGCTGGCTATTGAAACCTCCTAGCTCACGCTGGTTTGGGGAGGTTTCCTTTACGCTTAAAGTCTTGTGAGTTCCTGATTTCTTTACTACATGTCATATTTATTTCCTTTCTCGCAAATTCCCATTTCTCTTTTCTTCACTATATGATTTTGCACAATGGGGACATTGTGCGATTTGGTTTGGGGAAGGGTTTTGTGTCGCATATCATCTGCTTGCATTCACATTTACATTTTGTCTTGCATTGTTGTTTACTTATTCATATACATCAAAAAATCAAAAAAAATTGAAAAAAAAAAAAATTCAAAAATTCCCATAAAATGCACGATTATTTAGCATATAGGTCGAGTCGGAACGGTAGTATTTCCATGATGATTTTGCACTTGCACCTGTTTTGCCTGAGCCTTGCTAGATCAACATGTTATTAGTAGAATCATTTATGCATATCTACGAGTTTTCGTTAATTATTTTGCTGAACTTGAGACTTGACTTAGATAATTGGCAAACTACTTATACTTTCTGACACTTAGAGCCTATAACTGGTGACATCTATGACCAGTTCATTTAGGATTGTGAGTAGTACTCCTTATGAGACATGTTTCCTTAATTTGCATAAATATGAACTTGATCTACTTAATACCTGTATGCATTCGGTTAGCGGTTTGTTGACACACGTGGTAGAGGTTTCCCCTTATTCATTTTGCCCATAAGCTCCACACTGCCAAAAATATCCCTTTTTGTCCCATTTACTACATCCTACATTTAGCCTGTCCTTTGTCAAGCTAGTAGTTTAGTTTTTGGGATTGTTACTCGTTTTTGGTGGCATATGCTCTGTTGAGATGATGATTGGGAAATGAAAGAAAAGGAGGAAGGAAACAAAAGAAAAAGAATAGAAAAAATGAAAAAGAAAAAAAAATGAAAAATGATTCAAAAAAGAAGGAAAAAAAAAGAGTTCTGTACTGTTCATATCAGTCGATCGACTGCCCAATATAGTCGATCGACTGAAGTTCGAAAGAAAGAGAAAAGAAAAGATCAATTCGCATAATTTAATCTGTATCTTTTGGCGATTTTTGCTCCCATGTTCCATTTATATTTTATGGGGAGTTTACAGATTTAGTATTTTGGAGACTGTGAGATTTGTGCTTATTATAGCACCGTTTCGTTTGGTTATGAGCAAGAAGTTGGATGTTGCCACTTGGTTCCGTTTTGGTACTAGCTTGATCACCTGTACCTCCACTTCACCATAAAATGTTTTGCCTCTTCTTACCCATACCTCACATATCCCATATATACCTCGGCATGTGACATGGTCCTTTGTTGGTTGGAGTGCATATGTACGGTTATAGAGATCATTTTCATATTCTATTGCTGGCATGTTTTCATAGGTCGTAGTTAGGTGAGAGTCACTACAAATTTAATTCTTTCTATCTTACATATATTCACCTGTACTTATTGAGTGATTTGAGCGACCCGTGAGAGTCCAATTTGATGAGTCTCTACAGTTGGCAGTTCAGCATGTTTTTAACGGCTTCATAACTCGTTTGCATGATTCATTTGCTAGTTGATTATTGGTTGTGCATTAAATTCGGTTTAGGCTTAACAGTTTACATTTCGCTCTGAGATTGAACTCGTTCCATTAGGTCATTAGATCGAGTCTAGTTCTTGCTTGGGGACAAGCAAGGGTTCGGTTTGGGGAAGTTTGATGCGTGTCTTTTATATGATGTTTTACATCCCGTTTTTACACGCATTTCAGAGCTCATTCATGTAGTTTATGCTGCATTTCTCCATATTTCCGTCTACTTCCGTATTTTGTACATAATTGCAGAAATGTGAAGAATCCAGCGGAAATCAAGCTAAATCCGTCCCCGAGTATCCTGCATTGCATATGACGAGAAGTATTTGCTTGAGGAACGAGCTTGGTGCGCATTTCAAGGCCCAAAAGACAAAGCCACGAGTTTATAAGAGTCAAGTAGCAGCTCATCCGGTCGATCGACCATCACCTTAAGTCGATCGACCAATGTTCGGGTTCCAGAAGCTACTGTTCACTGCCAAGCAGTCGATCGACCAGTCCTGTCAGTCGATCGACCAAATTGTTATTCCAGACGTGAATTAAAAGACCGTGGATCTTGAAGCCCGTGAAGTTTAGGTTTTGGAATAATTGTTACGCTTATTTGCTATATAACGTAACACAAACTTTCAGTTTAGGATCGGAGTTTTTATTCAAGCTTTATTATCAGAAATTAGCTTTAGTTTGAGTTTATTAATTAGGGGTTGGAATATTGTGAGCATCGGAATTTTGTTCTTGTTCTTAATCGTTCCTCTAAAATCCTGGTATTACTCTGCCCTATTTCAATTTACTTTTATTTTCAGTTCATCTTTATTGCCTTCGTAGAATTAGGTTTGCTAGTTAGTATCCCGAAAGCCATAATTATCATCTTATGCAATTTCTTTATATCGTCAATTCAAGCATGAATTCCTTAGTCTTAATCTTTAATGTCGTTATAGTTTTCATCATTGCCATGAGTAGCTAAGTTATTTGTGCTAGGATGTAGGCGAGTTGTAGCATAGGCGGCATTAGATTGAACACGGTCTGAACCCGCGTGTTGGTCGATCGACCACCTTACCCGGTCGATCGACGGACCTTGTGAGCTTTAATTCGTTTTAATTGATTTTAATTATGTATTTAACGAATCGAATGCATGCGACCAGTTAGATACCTTTTTTTGACTAACCCAATAGATCGAAAGATAGGGTAAGTTGTTAGACCATCAATTAAATCGACTAAACTGTGCTAAGATCGAAAGATAGGTATAGTTTAGACCGTTAGTCACTTTTCAGAACGAAAGTTAGTATTAGTGATATTAGGGACCTATAGCAAGATCGAAAGATGCTATTTGTTAAGAGTGGACCGAGAGGACCTCTTTATTTCCTGCCTCACCTGTGTTAATTCAGACCGACTTAGTTTGCTGCCGCCGAAGCTATAATGAACCGATCATCCTAGTACCCCCTTCTTTATCTGTTTAATCCATCTTTTTAGTTATTGTCTTTATTTACTGTTAGCTTAGACCAACTCAAATCAACCCCCACAATTGCTACCTTAGACTGAATATAGATCAACTAGAATTTACAACTGCCTCCTTGTGGTTCGACCCTGTTACCACTAGCCTAGGTTAGTCTTAATAGGAGATTATAAATTTTATCTTTGGTACTCACAACGACGGGTATCACCGATTTTGGAACCCCAACGCCTACTGCCAGTATCATCGAGGGAAAGGGCATGATACCGAAAATTGCTTCAAACTCAAGCACCTCATTTAAGACATGATTGAGAAGGGAGATTTGCCTATACCCCCACCAACTAAGCCAAACAACAAGATGAATCCTTTGGGAATTCACGCCATCTCTGACGATGAGCCGACCCTAGACTTCTCTCATCTCATCTTGCCAATTGACGACGAGGTGAATGTTCTGGAAAAGGATCCTTCAGACGGAGTGTTTGTGTTCAGTGCTGCCACTATGCTCACTATGTTTCAGCAAGTTGAGGAGGCCATTGCCAGCCTCTCTGAGAGAATCACCCGACTCGACGACGCCTACCGTCGACTCATCTTCACTCCCCCGGCACCACGTCCGAGGGAGAATTCCCCAAGCATTCAAAACTACCCACCCCAGGATGGATTGCTCCCGCGACCATTCTGGCATAGACCTCACGAAAATCACCCTCAAAATAACTACCCTCAAAATAACTACCCTCACAAAAATCGCCCTCACAAAAACATTCCCCACAAGAACTACCCACCGAGGAATACCCCTCCAAGGTATCCTCGAGACCCTGAAATTAACGGCATATGGCGGGATGATGTTGAGGATGTATATGTCATCCCGGGGAAGGAAAAGCGAACGAAGGAAATCGGACAGCTCACCCGGTCCGGACGTCCCTATCCGAATCCGAGCAACCCAGCGGTCGTTCCAACAACGAATGACCAAATCGTCCCGGAAGCGGACACTCAACCAAAGGCTCATGAGAACTCAATCTTGAAACAGCTCCAGGAAGCAAAAGCCGAAATCTCGATTTGGCAACTGATCGCAACGTCTTTTGAGCATCGACAGGCCTTGCTGCAGGCCTTGGGAAAACTAACCGTGCCCTCCACCTCTTCCCCAGAAGAAATAGTGGCACACATGACGAGAGACGCCCCTAATCTGAGTAACCCGGACGTCTTCTCCGATGAGGACATCCCTCCGTTCGGAGCCAATCATAACCTGGCCCTGTATATCACCGTAAAATGCCTCCAAAAGAATATACCAATGGTCCTCATGGATGACGGTTCCGCCGTGAATGTCATTCCTCTCAAAACTGCCCACAGGCTGGGTATCAAGGAATCTGATTTAATCCCAACGAATCAAGGAGTTCGCGCCTATGATGGCACTCGTCGCAAGGTCGCTGGGCTAGTCACTTTGACCGTCGCAACCGGGCCATTAGAAAGACAAACCAGTTTTCAAGTGGACGACATCGACGCGTCCTTCAACATGCTCCTGGGACGTCCCTGGATTCACGCCGTCAAAACGGTCACCTCGGCGCTCCACCAAAATATCAGGGTCCCCTTCAACGGGAAAACAATCACGATCCCCGCTTCCCCAATCAAAGCAGTTATGAGAAGAGGGGTAGCCTCCCAAGCCATTGAGGAGGACCACAACGAAATGTGGGGTTTCCAGGCTGTAAACGCCATAACGGATGAACCTGCAACCTCTGAGTGTGACCCGTTCGCCAACCTCACGATCAACCGTATCATGATGCGTCAGGGTTATTTCCCAGGTTTGCCGCTCAATCCACTAAAGGACCCATTGCCTTCCTTGAAACAGGCTAAGGTCCCCAACATTCCCTTTGGGCTAGGGTACGAACCTACGAATGAAGACATTCAGGAGATGAACCTCCTAATCCGAAAACGCAAGAAGCACGGAGTCATCCTCCGTCCATACCACCTGACTCTCAACGGATACTTTGTCCCCGAGGGAGAGTCTGAACTCTACCACGGCTTTTCGGAGCCAATCTATGACTCTGTGGCCAGAGCTAGATACCCGGGAGTGGAAGTCTTCCAAGACTGCTACTTTATCCCCGACAACATCGAAGCAGCATCAACTGAATCCAAACCGTCACCATGCCTTGACGGACAAGCTGTCACACTCCTCTTCGGGGAAGATCACATCAAGCACCTCGACTATAAGGACATCATCAACATCGCCCTGAAAGACAATCAGTTTGATCCAACCGCCTTGATCTCCGATACTGACCCGGAGAAAGCCACCCAGGGCTGGAGGAAGACCATCAAATGGACCGATCGCCAAGGCCGCATTCTCAAGATCACAACGGGAGAAGGCCCTATGTTCAAGGAGGAAAGTGAAGAAGGATCTGAGTCTGAGTCTGAGTCGGAGTCAGAGTCTGTCATAGCTCCTAACACTTCTGATGTCCCAGTCAAGGTCCCCTTCCCACTGTTCTATCACAAAATCATGGCTGATTCAGAGGCTAAGGTCACCCCCACTCCCATGAAAGGTGACAACCTGGAGCCTGTTCCAGGGGCCACTTCTTCTGTTGTGTAGCCTCTGACTGACCACGAGATGTCTGTCCTTTCCGAGCTTTTCGCTCGTGTCAACTTAATGAACGCTAAGTTTGCTTATGACTCGTCTCAATTTAACTGCAATGCGATTCTGAATGATTATGAGGAACTTGACTTGAGTGACTACCCACCTCACTTAGCCAAAGAACTTGACAAACGGGAAACCAGAACCCCCATCATTGAGGAAACCGAACCTATTAACGTAGGAACCGACAATACACCTCAAGAACTTAGGATAGGGACAACCCTGGACCCCTCGGAAAGACAACAGTTCATTGACCTCCTCCACGAATACAAGGACGTGTTCGCCTGGTCTTACAGAGACATGCTTGGGATTGACAGAGAATTTGCAGAGCACCGGATACCCATCAAACCGGGGCTAAACTCGTGAAATGAAGCTACGCCGGATGCGTCCTGAGTGGGCCTTAAAAATCAAAGAAGAGGTGGACAAACAGTTCAAAGCCGGGTTCATCAAAGTATCTGAATACTCGGATTGGGTGGCCAACATTGTGCCGGTACCAAAGAAAGACGGACGAATTTGAGTTTGCGTCGACTTCAGGGATCTGGACAAGGCAAGTCCAAAGGACGACTTCCCTTTGCCACATGTTGACATTCTGGTGGACAACACTACCGAACATGCTCTCCTATCATTCATGGACGGGTATGCCGGGTACAACCAGATTAAAATGGCTGAGGAAGATATGCACAAGACTGCGTTCACTACGCAGGGGGGTACATATTGCTACACAGTCATGCCTTTCGGCCTCATCAACGCCGGAGCAACCTATCAGAGAACCGATACCACTCTCCTACATGATATGATGCACAAGGAGGTAGAGGTATATGTCGATGACATGATCGTCAAATCAAAAGAACGGGACGGCCACATCAGCGCCCTCCGAAAATTCTTCGCTCGTCTGCGGAAATATAACATGAGACTAAATCCTCAGAAGTGTGCATTCGGGGTCACCTGCGGAAAACTCTTGGGACATGTCGTCAGCAAAAGAGACATTGAGATTGATCCAACCAAAATCAAAGCCCTTCAACAGATGCCTCGGCCTAAGGAAGGAGATTCGGGGATTTCTCGGTCAGTTCCAATACATCAGCCGGTTCATTGTTAAGCTCACTATGATCTGTGAACCAATATTCAAGAAGCTTCGTGCCTCCGATCACACCGTTTGGGATGACGACTGTCAAAAGGCGTTCGATAGGATAAAGGAAATCCTATCCAAACCTCCTGTCCTCATGCCACCTCAACCGGGGATTCCTCTATCTCTATACCTGACTGTAACCCACACAACCATGGGAGCAATGCTAGCACAAACAGTTGGCAACGAGGAGCGAGCCATCTACTACATCAGCAAAAAGTTCATTGAGTACGAGACGAGGTATACCCAACTGGAAAAGACATGCCTTGCCCTAGTATGGTCAACAAAGAAGCTGCGGCATTACATGCTCAGCTACTCGGTCCACATCTACTCCAAGATGGACCCGGTTAAATACATCTTCGAAAAACCCGTACTAAACGGAAGGCTGTCTAGGTGGACGCTCATGCTGTCTGAATTCGATCTCAAGTTTGTACCCCTCAAGGTTATCAAGGGAAGAGCAATTGCCGATTTCTTAGCCGAAAATCCCGTCAACGAGGATCTAGCGACCGACACATGGTCACTTCCTGACGAGGACATCCTCTGTGCCGACTCCGACGCATGGGACCTATACTTTGATGGTGCATCTAATCGGAGAGGCTTCGGGGTAGGAATCCTTCTAATATCACCAGAGGGAGAACACGTTCCGATCTCGGTCAAGCTGGACTTAGCCGTCACCAACAATGCCACTGAATATGAAGCATGTCTCATCGGCCTACAAGCAGCCATCACACTTGGCATCAAGAGACTGAGGGTCCACGGCGATTACTCGCTTATCATCAATCAGGTGTCCGGATCATGGAAAATCCGATCTGACAGCTTAGCTCCCTACCGAGCAAAGATCAATCAAGAGGCCGAGTTCTTCGACCAAGTCGACTACTTCCACTTGCCGCGCGAGAAAAATCAATTTGCTGATGCCCTGGCAAAACTTGTCGCGCTCGTCAACATACCTGAGGACATGACATCGATGCCCCTATGTGTCGAGAGAAGGAGCGAGCCAGCTCACATTTGTGCCATTATCGACGACGAGGAAAGCCATGATGAACCTTGGTACCAAGCTATCCTCAATTACAAAACCAAAAACGAATTCCCTCCTAACTCTGACCAAAGAGGACAAAGAGCCATCCGTTTACTTGCATCACAATTCGTGATAAACCAAAATCAACTCTACAAAAGAACACCCCAAGGAATTCTCCTCCTTTGCATTGACCATCACAATGCCATGATAGAGGTCCACGACGGAGAATGTGGCCCTCACATGAGTGCAATGATGCTTACACGGAAAATCATGCGGCTAGGTTACTACTGGACAACCATGGAAGCCGATTGCCGTAACTACGTCAAACATTGCCACAATTGCCAAATCTTCGCCAATATACAACATATACCACCATCCCTTTTATACACCATGATGTCACCCTGGCCATTCTCAACCTGGGGCATCAACATCATCGGGAAAGTCAACCCGATAGGCACCAAGGGGCATTGCTTCGTCCTCGTCGCCATCGACTACTTCACCAAATGGGTGGAGGCGCAGTCATATGCAGTCTTGACCGCCAAACAAGTGGCCAAGTTCATTCAAAACAACATCATCTGCCGATATGGGGTACCCCATGAAATCATCAGCGATCAAGGCTCTCACTTCCGGGCGGAAACTCAAGCCTTACTGGACAAATACAAGATCAAACGACATCGATTATCCCCCTACCGTCCCCAAACCAACGGAGCGGTGGAGGCAGCGAACAAAACTCTTGTCACCATTATCAAGAAAATGCAAGACAACTACCGCGATTGGCCGAGCAAACTCCCATTCGCACTCTGGGGATCCAAAACCTCCATTCGAACACCGACAGGTGCCACACCCTTCTACCTAGCATACGGTATGGAGGCGGTTCAACCGGTGGAGTTAGAGGTCCCATCTCTACGCATCCTACTGGAGAGTCAAGTCCCTGAGGCGGAATAGACCCGTCGAAGGTACGAACAACTCACTCTTCTAGACGAACGACGACTCAACGCCTTGCACAACGTCCAGCTATACCAACGACGTATACAACGGGCATTCAACAAGAAGGTTAAACCCAGAAACATCCAGGAGGGCGACTTGGTCCTCAAGTCAGTTCGAGCACCATTACCCGTCGATCCGAGGGGAAAATTCAAACCCAAATGGGCCGGGCCATACCTGGTCAAAAAAATACTTTCGGGGGGCGCAGTGAGACTGAGTGACCTAGATGGGGAGGATTTTACAAACCCGACCAACCTAGACCAACTCAAGAAGTACTACCCTTGAACCCTATCAACCAACAACCTAGCCTAGTTTTACAACTAGCACCAACCTCAACCCTTTTCAAGTCAAGTTCCTCACTATGTTCTGATTTGAAATTGCATGTTTTATCGAGTCTAAGCTGCGGCACCTTGCCCGTTTCGAATGCCCTTTGATCCGTCAAAGGCAACGTCCATTTGCACTACAAAAACAACCCCCTGAACTACGAGCATGGTTTGATTTCACCTCTTCAGGTGAATACGTAGGCAGTCCCTCTTATGCCTGAGGGATACAACCACAAAACCCAAATCAAATTCCCAAAACACCCTGAACTACGATCATGGTTCGATTTCACCTCTTCAGGTGAATACGTAGGCAGTCCTTTCTTACACAAGAAAGATACAACCATCCCCACAATCAAATACAATCATCCCCATACAAAAATTCCCCATCAAAAAAGAAGAAAGGGAAAACCATTCCCTTTCCCACAAAATACAAAAATGAGCCTTTCTCCCTTTCCACAAAATACCACTTTCCCAAGTGCAATTGTTTAGGACGATTCAAATCGACTTGCCTTTACAAAATGGATGGATGAAACAAGCGTTCACGATTTTCGACACGAGCAATCCTCTTATTTAATTAATAATGGGAGGGATTACAATTACAACAAATAAAGCACGACGAATCTACAACTTGTCGAAGCTAAGGTGTCAACTAACACACCTCACATAATAAAACTAGCACAAAACACACAACAACTAGCTAGTACAACATAATACAAACCTACAACAATAATACAACATAATAATAAAGTGGTAATGGAGGTCTTCACTCTTCCATTCTACCCTTGCCTTTTCCTTCGGGGTACATCTTCCCCTTGTTCTTCTTGTTGGCCCGCCTAGCATGGATTTCCTCCTTAGAATGGATCCTCAACGGATCTAAGACGGCGACGGCCTCCGGTCTAGCACAAGACCCGATGTTCGACCCAAGACGAGCCAATGCACGGCCCACCATACTTTTGGGGCCGGAACTCCTCCTCTTCGGTGGTCTCATCACATCGGGGGTAGCTCCATCAACATACTCCTCAAAGAAGGCACGATTGGCCTTGCCAACCTCTCAATACTTCAAGTCGACAACCTCGTCCTTACGAAACTTGAACCTCTCTTCCAAGGACGGAGCACGTGACCACTTGACATAAGCGGGGGTCACCCATGTCGTGGCAACGGGGTTTGGCACCTCCCAAAGCGGCCGAGTGGCCCACCACCTTTCAAAGAATTCCACAAGCTCAGAGTTCCGGAAAACATTCTCTTGGACAAGAGTATCTTGAGCGGGCACCTTTTGTTGACGCCCCATTTGTCTCATGAGCCTTTTGGGATATATGAAGGAGACAACCTTCAAGCCCACCACCATCAAAGAACGAGGACTAGCACCCGAAGCGGGCAACCCCGTGAAGGACCTCAAGTGCCACCACGACACCACCCAACGGATATGAGGACCTCCCTCCTCCGCCAATCTTGCGGCCCAATAGGCCTCGGTGGAAGCAAAACTATCCGGGTACAACTTCTTACTCATGGTAAGATGACGGAAGGACTAAGAAGAAGGATTAACCGGAGGCTCTACATACCTTAGCCTCTCCAATAGCCACACTTGGAGGATCCTTGGGGATCCGAAAGAGGGAGCTTCTCCACAAGAGCCTTCCTTGTCCAAAGCTTGGATAATCTCTCCAAGCACCAACCATGATGGATCTCTACCATGCTCCATTTGCTCAATCACATGGATAAGGGTCATGCTACCATGGCATCTTGGCTCCTCCTTCTTCAAGACATCAACAAGGAGGTACACATGGACAAGGCAAAATGCAAGAGCCCTTCTCCTAGCCACCTCCGAGACATTAGCATCTAATCGGTTTGAAAAGATGTTGATAAGAGCCAACATATCCACACCATGTGGAGCAAGAAGAAAGTTGACTTGGCTTGTTGATAAGCCCAACATGGAACGGAATTTCTCCTTGTAGCACAACCGAGTCGGAGGAAGCACCGGAGCACAACCCGGCCACCCACCAACGGCTCCAACTTCTTCGGCAAGAGGACAAATTTCACCTTTCGGGAAAACGAAAACATGATGTTTCGAATCCCAAAACCGAGAACATGCTTCAAGAAACGTAGGTTGCACCTTGACTTGATGAAGCACCAACAATTGACCAACTCCCATGCAATCGAGTTGATACTTCTCGGGAGGCGACAAATCCCGACACCATTGTCGCAATGCGTTCTCCAAAGCATCCATGAAATATTTTTGTGGAAGAAAAAGATGTTTTGTAGAGATGTTTTTCGTATTTCGGATGATGAAACAATGAAGCGCAAACGTCCCTATTTATACAAAATGATCAACGCGTTTTTCAGAAAAAGAGGAGAGCCGGCTTCCATCGCCGAGTAGCTCGCGCCTCTTTGAGGCTTCCCCAGGATTCCCGCTGTTGACTTGTCTCTTTCAACATGTGTTTTCTCCTGACACCTCAAACCTCCCGCCAGGAACCTCGCGCCTCTTCGGGATGATCCGGAAAATTTTGTGTTTCTTCACACTCATATTTCCTTGTTTTCGCGTACGAAATCCGACACGGTTTCCGTGACGCAGCTTTAAACATACGGATTTTTCTTTCTTTTTTTTTTTAAAAGAGGGAAGGGCTAGTCGCCCTGATCCGCGATGGATCGTTTCCATGTCAGTCGAAATTCCGAAATTTTTTCGCTTTTTCGCAATTTTCCGGCAAAAATCAAAATCGAGAATTGATAAACACGACATCAATTTTCCTCAAAATTCAAGCACTCACAAATTCGAGTCTTGACCTTAAAAGCCAAATACAGTCGCAAAAAATCCTTTTCTAAAACTTCGTTCCTGACGGTTTGAGTTTTTCTATTTTTTCGAGTCAATTTTCAAAATTTCAATGCAATTTAATTCACGACACGAGTTAATTGCTCAAATTTTCAACAATTCCTTTTGAATTCCGAACGTGGCGATTTTGTCACGGAATTTTCAAAATTCATTTCAAAATTTCAATTTTAACTTCAAGTCATCTTGGTTAATTTTGGTTTTCAATCAAATGCTTTTACGTGTTTACGTTTATGCGTATATGCTATATGTTGCCTGTTTTCTATACTAACGATGCAGGAACTGGTGCAAAGCAAAAGGAGAATCGACAGCCAACAAGCGCTCCTCCGAAACACAAAAAAAAAGCCAAAAATCACAAAACAAACCACAATCCAAAAACACATATATACAAACCGCCTTACGCAAAATACATTGACAACGTCTATCATACAGACACTAGCCTAAAACAAACATCTATCATACAAATACTGGCCTAAACCAAACGTCTATCATATAGACACTGGCCTAAAACAAACGTCTACCATACAGACACTGACCTAAGACAACGAACTGGGGGCTATCCGCTACCTACCGAACTAAGCACCTCTATCCTCTCAAACAGAAAGGAAAGGGAGCAACATGGGAAACAGAGGAGCAGCAGTGAAAGCAGAGGAGGTTACCATGACGATAACCCCCCGCTCCTGCTCCACGACAAAAAGGAAGACAGTGTCTGGCAGATTTTGGATGATGGGGCGACCCAGAACCATGATGCGATGCACCATTCCGGTACTGAACCCCACTCATTAGCCACCCTGTCCATGAGCCACAACGAAAAGGACAAACAGGCCATATTAGCCGCCCATCCGGATCTCTGCAGACGACGACCAACGATCGATACCCGATCATTGGCCGGATAAAGGCCGCCAGGGAGAAACACAACCAAGCCTGTAACAAAAAACAGTCGACTCTCCCCCTCCGGGATCGGCTTCCTCCTCCAAAGCCTCGACAACGGACCCCATCGGTCCCAAGCGATACCCTGCGATAAAAAAAAAGGGCAACAAACAAAAAACATCAGCCGAAATTTCGGCATTACGACGGCATGAAATGGATAAACCCAAAAACAAAAAAAAAACACAACCTGCAATACAAAAACAAAGGGCAATCCCGCCCCAAACCACTCACAATCCAAGACACAAAAAACGACTCGCCCCTCTTTTCAAGCAAAAGACGAGTCAAAATCACAAAAAAACGACATTTCAAGAACCATACAAGGTCTGCCAATAACCCAAAATACATTACCGACACAATGGGGATTTTTCTGCGGCTCAAAAAGGCAATTCATACGCTAATTTGAGCCCGAGCCGGTCAAAAATTCAAAAACGACCGCAAAAAGGCAAACGTGATTTTATCACGCTTCAACATGACCTAAATTACCGATAAGGTCCATTTCAAGGCAAACTGACTCAATTCAAGCCCAAACAGACGCTTATTTTGTCAGACGTAAGACCGTCGCAAAAGGCAAAAATTCTATTTTGCCCACAAACATCCAACAAAGGTCCTTAGATGGCAAACACGGGTTTTCCCAACTACAATACAACCTAGTGGGACCCACTACCCAAGCAAATAAACTTGGCATTGTGAAGTGAGACGGTCTCTCGCCTCACTCACGTTTTTCGAACACACGGAGCAGGAACGGGGACCAAAATGCAAACTAAAAGCACCCCTATACTCCTAAACAGGTTTCTAACCTAATGCAAACATCAATTTCACTCGAAATTGGCTCAATCGAAAACGCCCAATCTGATTTTTTAGGGCAAAATCTGCCCTAATTCAACTAAGTTAACAATCAACAAATTTGAAAGGATTCAAGAGGAAGTACTTACCTTGAGATGACATTTGTTGACAATGGCACGAGTGAAAGCAAGCTAGAAGGTCCTTTAATGGTGATTTGGCGAGATTTTGAGGTTGAAGATGAATAATCATCCGCAGCTCAACCTCGCGTCTTTTTAACAAGAAATAGGGAAGTCGGCTTGCATCGCCAGGTGGCTCGCGCCTAAACCAGGCCTCCCCTTTTCTTTTTCAGCGAAATTTGGGCTTTGGCCCAATTTCCCACAACGAACTTCAAAATTTTCGTTGACGATATGAATGTCGTCATTTCCTCGAAAACAAACAAAACAAATAGTGAAAATTTAAAACTCGCTATTTTCAAGCAAACGGCGAACAAAACTGCCAACTTCAAAAAATAATAGCGAAAGTTCGAAAACCACTATTTTCTCCAAATTTCGAGCAAATGGCGATCAAAACCGCCAATTTCAAAAATAATGGCGAAATCAAAATTCACCATTTTCCTTCAAATTTTCCAAAATAATGGCGAAAATTCAAAAACCGCTATTTCAAGCAACGGCGGCACATAAACAGTCACTTCAATCAATAGTGAAGATTCCAAATTCACTATTTTCATCACATGTCAACGGCGGTACATAAACCGTCACTTCAATCAATAGTGAAGATTCCAAATTCACTATTTCTGTCAAATGTCAACGGCGGCACATAAACCGTCACTTCAAACGCTATAGCAAACTCAAATTTGCTATTTTCCTTCAAAATTAGAGCAAGCGGCGATCAAAACCGCCACTGCAAATTCAAGCCGACGAATGGTGAAAATTCAAAATTCACTATTCCTTCAAATACCAGCAGGGGGCTCCCTCGCGGAACCCGCTCATTCCAAAAACAGTGATAGTGAGAATCCATACTCGCTATTTCCCCAGTGACATCACGAGTTCGCTGCTTTCAAAACAAGCCCATTCGACGCGGCTACTCCCATGGTCCATTAACCGACCATACCACTGGCTGGCGAGCCTTTGTCCGCACCCTTCCAAGGATACATCCCAAAGATGCCTCGGGTACATTTCATTGTCTCGGCTGGCGAGCCTTACAACGCATCTCGGCTGGCGAGCCTTACAACGCACCATGGCTGGCGAGCCTTTGCCCGCACCCTTCCAAGGACACATCCCGAAGATGCCTCGGGTACATTTCCTTGTCGCGGCTGGCGAGCCTTACCACGCATCACGGCTGGCGAGCCTTACAACGCACCATGGATGGCGAGCCTTTGCCCGCATCCTTTTAAGGACAGATCCCGAAGATGCCTCGGGTACATTTCCTTGACTCGGATGGCGAGCCTTACAACGCACCATGGCTGGCGAGCCTTACAACGCATGGCGGCTGGCGAGCCTTACAACGCACCGCGGCTGGCGAGCCTTACAACGCACCATGGCCGGCGAGCCTTTGCCCGTACCCTTCCAAGGACACATCCCGAAGATGCCTCGGGTACATTTCCTTGTCGCGGCTGGCGAGCCTTACAACGCATCGCGGCTGGTGAGCCCTCCTCACATACGCACCATGGCTGGCGAGCCTTTGCCCGCACCCTTCCAAGGACACATCCCGAAGATGCCTCGGGTACATTTCCTTGTCTCGGTTGGCGAGCCTTACAACGCATCGCGGCTGGCGAGCCCTCCTCACATACGCACCGCAGCTGGCGATCATTTATCCGCAACAATGCAAGGACATATCCGAAGATGCCTCAGGTATGACTCCTTCTTATGGCTGGCGAGCCTTTGTACGTAGTCTAACGGACTTTAAACGACCTACACGGATAGTCGACAGACTCTAAACTGTTCCCGACGACAGGTCCTTGACTCGTACCCTCGAGTCGCCTTGGCATCGCCCTTCCCGACGGCAGGTCCTTGGCCCGAATCCTTTCGTGCCGCCTCGACGTCGCTTGGGTCTTCAGGTTGTAATCTTCGATTGACCTGGGGACTCTACTTTGACTTTCGCCCTGTCCAAGCCTCAGTCAAAGTAGGGGCTCTGTAGATACCCAGTATCTATTGAGACTCCAATAAACACCCGATGATTATCGGACTACAACATGTTTTGGGATCGCAGCGTTTGATCGACAGTTTGTGTACAACTTTACGTCTGAAAACATAAAACGATTTCGAAAACAAAACATTTCAAAAATACCTGGAGTGTTTAATGCACGGCGACGGGGTCGCAATGACACTAACTAGAGTCAAAACCGACACCGGACCAAAAACTGACTCGAAAATTCAAATCCCGACTCCAACAACGAGTCAAACCGAGTCAAACGCAAAAACCAAAAATATCTCAAACCTTCTATGCTAAGTTTTCCCGGATTTATGTTGGTCAAGTACCAAACATGTGACTACAAAACCTAGGATAGAACAAATCATGATTGCGTTTGTTGTGATAGTGACAACACAACTCGAAGTGCCGCGACGTGGCTCGCGCCTCTTTGAGCAGCCCAGGTGGCCACGTCGCTCAAAACTCACACAACCACTTATTCTCCTATAAATACCCCTCAAATGCCACCCATTTGAGAGTTACGCGAGTGTCCGCCCCCTCTTTTCTCCCTTAAAATTCTCGACTCGAATTCTAAAGTCACAATCCGACGCGTGTTTACGACCTACCAATCGTAAACATGAGCCTTACACATTGTTTGGTACCGTCATCGTGCATTAAATCACTTGTCCGACCACTTTGACCACTACACCATCAATAAACTTTTAAAACACTCTTTTACTTACCAAAACGGTTTTAAACCGAGTTTTTTCCCATCAAACAAGTTGTTACACTTACGTCGGTCACTCGCCATAACCAAACATGTAAGTATGAGGGTGTAAAAATCCTCTTTTATTATATTTTCATTTGTTTCATGACTTTAACATGCTAAAACATGCATAACATGAACCAAAACATGGAATAAACGAGCCAAAACTGATTTTTGGTCTGCGGCAGAAGCCCCTTAGGTCGCCAACAGGCGCGCGCCTAAATGGGGTGCTCAGACCAGAGATCAACCGTGTTTGTTCTCGTCATTTCCCATAATCCATTTTTCATATTTGTAATCGGTTTTCACCATTTCAAGTATTTCAAGTATTTCGAACCATTTTTATTTCATTTCACATGTTTTAACCATAAAGCATTTTTCACCCTTGGTTCTTCATACCATGACGGTTAAATCCGTGTTCCGGTGATAATATTTGGTTAATGACATTTAAAAGGTATTTTAAAGCTGATACGTGCATTTTATATAGTCTTTTTAGCCTATTTTATGCACGTATTTCTAAGCTTTTGTCGTGGTTTTATGCTACGAAATGCCCCGTATATGCTACTTTGGTGTATTTTGTCTTATTTGTAGGAATGAACCCGAAAGTAGCGAAATCAAGTCATTTACCGTCCATTTTGCATGCATTTGGAAAAAGAGTAGATTTGGAGCGGGAAATATTGCTGTCTTGGGATGCGTGAAGGTGTTTCGAGAGCTAAAAGGACAAGTCAAAGTCAAACTAACGAGAATTGTAGCTGCTGAAGTCAATTATCACTCGATCGAGTGGTTTTAGGTTGAATAATCAGTCGATCGAGTTGTGTTCCTACTCGATCGACCAGTTCCTGTATAGCCTTACTCGATCGAGCACCCTTCTTGGTCGATCGAGCTGTTTCTGAGTCAAGTTCACTCGATCGAGTGATTTAAGTGGTCGATCGAGTGGATATTGATGACGGGTTGGGCTTTTTAGTTAATTTTCCGTCATTAGGTTTAATCCTACTCCTAATTTCTTATAAATAGGAGTTAGGATGTCATTTGTAAATATCTCTTTTTATCGGGAGAGACCCTAATTCTCTCTTTTCTTTCCCCTGTCACTTCACTGTTACTTTGTTCTCTTATTTCCGGATTTTAATCTAGTAATTCTTCTTCCCTTTTCTTCTTCCCTTTTATGTTTATTGTTATTATTTATTTTATTCTCGTTCCTCCCTTCATCATGAGTAGCTAATTTCCCCCTAGTATGTTAGGATTAGGGAAGCCGTGGTAGCGATGTTTTAACTGTATTAAATAGATTAGCCCTGCGATAGGAATTGTATTAGGCAATTTAATTGTTATCCGGTCGAATGAGTGACATACAGGAGACCAATAATTTTAGTTAACCCCGACCTAGATCGAAAGATTGGAAGGGAAGGCTTGCTTAGTTACAATAGGGTATTGCAGTGAGGGCGAAAGTTAAGCTGTTTACACTCTAGGGCGGTTTAAGGACCGAAAGGTGACGACCATAGCTCTTCTTATCAATAGTCTAATCGCCTTAATATTCCCGATATAATAGATCGATAGCGCCACGGTGGACCGACTCTTAGCATACTCCCTTTTCTTGTTAATTTCTCTTATTCATCTCTCTTGCCTTAGTCTTTAGTTTAGTCAACACAATCAAAACCCCCATCGTGACATTCCGACAGATAAACGGACAAATAGATAGTACACCGCCTCCCTGTGGAGATCGACCCTACTTACCGCTGACTTCTGTTAGTAGTACTTAGGTAATTTATTTTTGGTACGAAACGACAGTATCAAATTTTGGCGCCGTTGCCGGGGAGGCAATCTATTTATTTATTTGTTTAATTTTATCTGTTTTTAGCCTCGGGGAATTTTTCCCTTGAGGCCATTTTAATCTTTTGTTTAGTCTTTGTTTTGATAGGCCTTACAGGTACTACCTAGACAGTTCTAGGTGAAAGACAGACAAAGGGAAGGCTTGAGTACCTTTGACCCGTCACCTATGTCCCATTTTATGGAACAGACGGTGATTTACGGCGGGAGATGTGGTCTGCCGAGCACAATGCGGTTTGTAGTTGTGCCGCCACATCCGCCCTATCAATGGCCACCGCAACAAGATTCCCCCGATATACAAGAAGAAGACCTTGCGGAGCTGAAATTCTTGATGGAGGAACTTGCATTCCAAGTGCAAGAATATGTCTCGCGATTTGATGAGCTCGAGTCTCCAGTTGCTCAATTAGCGGTGAGATGGAGAGAGAAGAGATCGCGGAGCCGATATATTCGATGAGAATGCTTGTATCACAAATGCAAGAGAGTGATAGATATATGGATGCTCGAATCCTCGAACTCGGAGTCACAAATAGCTCGGTTAGCGGTGAGATGCAAGAAGAAGAGGTTTATCTTCTTTCGAGAGCGATTTTTCTCGTAAGGAAACCGTGTTGCCCAATGATGAGGATGACTTCTATGACTCGGACGACGAGTTCCTATCATATTTCACTACCCCATGCGAAGATTTCAAAGATCAGACGGGAGGAATCACTCGATCGAGTGACAATTATTGGTCGATCGAGTGATTTTCCAGAAGAACTTGCTCGATCGAGTGATATCACTGCTCGATCGAGTGGCATGCAGGAGGATAGTTCTCGATCGAGTAATTCTGCCACTCGATCGAGTGAATTGCGGGAAGAGATTGGTCGATCGAGTGGCCTGACCCCTCGATCGACTGATTTGGTCATTGGGAGCTGTATTTCGTCATTTAGGCTTGATTTAGATGACGACTTTGATGATGACAACGGTTATGGTGAGTCTCCCTTATTCAAAGCCGAGCTGGATGCACTTGAGGCTGAGATTTACGGGACGGATTACACTGAGGGCGACAAAAGGACAGCTGAGTCGGTAATTACTCCTAGCACGGAAGAGGTAATGAATTCTTTTATCTATGATTCCGTCATTAAGAGTGATCCACCTGAGGTAGTAAACGGTAATTTTATTATTATTTGTAAATTGCCTCGTCTTATTCATGCTTCCTTTTTCAAAGCTATACCCCCTCATATGTGGACGCATAAATTAGCAATTTCTCACCATCCTTGTCATTTTAAAATTGTTAATCTAATATGGAGCCCTACTTATTTGACAATTGCTCCCGCGCTCCTATATTTTGTGGATAAATTTAGGAGCGCCCATAGGAAATTTGTTAGACTTAAATGTTTACATAATTTTATTTCCTATTTCTGTATTCCACTATGGTGCTACTTATGCTGTTGTGTAGCACATGCGCAGATGTATGATTTGATGCTGCGCGCTTTGAGTTGCTTTGATTGTAACTAATTATAGTAGCTCGAAGAAAAGAAGGTCGAGCTGGGACCTGACTGAAGCTAGCGCTACCCGGGAGGCAACCCGGCGATTTTATTTTTGCATTTTATTTCAATTTCAGTTGTAATAAATGGTTTTATACCATAAAACTTCCTCAGTATGCTTGTTTTGGTTAGTTGCGGGCTGTTTCAATTGCATTTTGCAGGAATTCTTCGAGCATCACTCGATCGAGTGGTTTTGCTTACTCGATCGAACACTGTAGCAAGGGGATTCACTCGATCGACTGATTACTCACTCGATCGAGTGCCTGCAGGAAGGGAACTACTTGATCGACTGGTGCACCATTCGATCGAGCAGCTTTGAATGCCCATTTCACTCGATCGACCACTGTTGGACGGACATCGAGTATATTTGACTCGGATTAGCTTCCTGAGACGGTTTTCCGGACCTTAGCAACCTCCCATTTCATGGTCGGTTTGGGGAGGTCCCCTTATTCGCGCTATCTTGTGAGTTTTCCCACTTTTACTTCTTTTCCTCCTTTAGTTTGCATTTCCTTCCTTGTTTTGGTACAATGGGGGCATTGTACAGTTTGGTTTGGGGAGGTTATGCATCCATATCTGTGTCTGCATTTTGTCTTTATTGCATTTCTGTTATCACGTTTAATTTTCAGTATGCATTGTTATTTATTTCATAAAAATTTAAAATTCCATAAAAATCAGAAAATTGTTAAAATTCAAAAAATTTCACGTTTATTTTAGCATATAGGTTGAGTCGGAACGGTAGATTTCCATGATGATATTGCTCTATAACTGTCTTTTTGCTTAAGCCTTGCATTAAACTATTATCTTATTAGCTTTGTCTTATTGCATATCTACGAGTTAATGTTAAAATTTAGCTGAACATATAGACTTGACCTGAAATTTTGGCAACCTACTTATAATTTCTAAGGAATTAGAGCCTTATAAACTGGTGTCATTTGTGACCAGTTTCATGTAGGATTGTGAGTAGTTACTCCTTGCATAACATGTAACATTAATTTGCACGTATATGAAATTCAATTGCTTTTTGCTGTCATACATTCGGGTTAGTGGTTGGTGTCACATGCAGGGAAGTGCTTACATTTCCCTTTTCTTTCATTTTTACCCATAAACTCCACATTAGCCAAATTTGCCAGTTGACCCTTAGCTACATCCAAATTTAGCCTGCCTCGTCAAGCTAGTTTAGATTGTTTTGCGGTATATTGTCTTTTGTATCAAATGTTGGCGCGTATTCTGTTGATTCGGAGTTGGTAACTTATGAAGAAAGGGAGGATGAAAAAAAAAGAAAAAAAAAGAAGATGAAAAAAAAAAAGATTTCGAAGAAAAGAAGAAGAAACCGAGAAAAAATAAGAATGAAAAAAGAAGAAAAATTACGAAAAAAAAAAGATGGTTAGTTGGTTGACGGTTTCTGCTCCTATGTTCTATCTTATATTATCTGAGGAGTGTTTCTAGTTTGGTTTGGTGAGATTTTGTGCCAAATGAAGGGCATGTGCTTATTCCATAATTGAGTTGAGAATTGGATGTTGTCATATGGTTCTGTTTAGGTACTAGCTTGATCACCTATGCCTCCACATTCCCATAAATGTTTTGCCTTTTCTTACCCATTGCCTCACTGTACCATATCTTTGTAAGCCCTCGGCTGTGACAGGACCTCGTTTGGTTGGAATGTGTGTACGGTAGTTAGAATTGTCTATCATATTAGTTGCATGCATGTTTATGTGGGTCGTAGTCTAGGTGAGCGACTATTTTTCTTTCTCTCTTATATACATATATATGTTCACCCTTTGCTTCATGAGAGAAGAGTGACCCGTGAGAGTCCATTATTAAAGGTCTTGCAAGGTCGACGGTTCAGCTTTATTATAAACATCTTACAACTCGTTTGCATTTGATGTTAGCTATAAGTGTTAGTTTTCTTGCATTAAATTGGCTTAAGTGGGCATTTGTAGCTAGCTCTGAGTTATTTTTCCGTTCCATTAGCGTATAGTTTTGAGTTTACTCGGGGACGAGTAAAGGTTTGGTTTGGGGAGATTTGATACGTGCATTTTATATAGTCTTTTTAGCCTATTTTATGCACGTATTTCTAAGCTTTTGTCGTGGTTTTATGCTACGAAATGCCCCGTATATGCTACTTTGGTGTATTTTGTCTTATTTGTAGGAATGAACCCGAAAGTAGCGAAATCAAGTCATTTACCGTCCATTTTGCATGCATTTGGAAAAAGAGTAGATTTGGAGCGGGAAATATTGCTGTCTTGGGATGCGTGAAGGTGTTTCGAGAGCTAAAAGGACAAGTCAAAGTCAAACTAACGAGAATTGTAGCTGCTGAAGTCAATTATCACTCGATCGAGTGGTTTTAGGTTGAATAATCAGTCGATCGAGTTGTGTTCCTACTCGATCGACCAGTTCCTGTATAGCCTTACTCGATCGAGCACCCTTCTTGGTCGATCGAGTGCATTTGAAGTCAAGTTCACTCGATCGAGTGATTTAAGTGGTCGATCGAGTGGATATTGATGACGGGTTGGGCTTTTTAGTTAATTTTCCGTCATTAGGTTTAATCCTACTCCTAATTTCTTATAAATAGGAGTTAGGATGTCATTTGTAAATATCTCTTTTTATCGGGAGAGACCCTAATTCTCTCTTTTCTTTCCCCTGTCACTTCACTGTTACTTTGTTCTCTTATTTCCGGATTTTAATCTAGTAATTCTTCTTCCCTTTTCTTCTTCCCTTTTATGTTTATTGTTATTATTTATTTTATTCTCGTTCCTCCCTTCATCATGAGTAGCTAATTTCCCCCTAGTATGTTAGGATTAGGGAAGCCGTGGTAGCGATGTTTTAACTGTATTAAATAGATTAGCCCTGCGATAGGAATTGTATTAGGCAATTTAATTGTTATCCGGTCGAATGAGTGACATACAGGAGACCAATAATTTTAGTTAACCCCGACCTAGATCGAAAGATTGGAAGGGAAGGCTTGCTTAGTTACAATAGGGTATTGCAGTGAGGGCGAAAGTTAAGCTGTTTACACTCTAGGGCGGTTTAAGGACCGAAAGGTGACGACCATAGCTCTTCTTATCAATAGTCTAATCGCCTTAATATTCCTGATATAATAGATCTGATAGCTGCCACGGTGGACCGACTCTTAGCATACTCCCTTTTCTTCTGTTAATTTCTCTTATTCATCTCTCTTGCCTTAGTCTTTAGTTTAGTCAACACAATCAAAACCCCCATCGTGACATTCCGACAGATAAACGGACAAATAGATAGTACACCGCCTCCCTGTGGAGATCGACCCTACTTACCGCTGACTTCTGTTAGTAGTACTTAGGTAATTTATTTTTGGTACGAAACGACAGTATCAAAAGCCTTTTATTTCATTTCTTCACATTTTCAAACAAACATATTAGTCACCAACACAAAATCATCCTTGGTTCTACATACCATGCCGGATTTTAACCCGGGTACGATGATGAGTACCGACTAATTACATTCAAAATGGACTTAATACAATTAGTCCATAATCATTTTCAAAACTATTCATGTCAAGTTTGTCAAACCGAACCCGACACCGAGTATTATAAAATAATGATGATTATTCGAGTCTAGTTCTTCAAATCAACAAATGCGGTCTAAACGACCCCTTCAAATCAAACCGGGTTCAAATACCCAATTTCAACACGTTTTATAACGTTTTCTAAACAGTCAGAACACGGTATACAACCGTTGGCTAACACGCGCCTCAAGCAGGCCTTTTCCTTCTTATTTTAAAAACCAGAGGGAGGCCCCTTACACCGCCGGCTGGCTCGCGCCTCTTATAGCCGTCTGGTACAGGGCCTGCTCCCTTCCAACATTAGTCTAGGACGATCCCGACTCCGGTTAACCCGGATATAGGATGGATCAGATGACTATTCAAACCATATTTGCAAAATGCCTTACTAAGATAAATGGTTCATGTTATGCACCCTAAACCTAATACGTTAAATGGATGTTTAATTTCCGTCTTGCATGCAAATCAATCATTAATCCAACTCGACATCTTATACTTGATACTTGGATTAAATCAACCGACTTAGAAAGCGCTCACATGTTAGGTTTAAATCATTGGATGCGCATTCATGCATTTAAACCGTTTTATCAACTTTTGCATTCAACCAACCAAGATCGATCAGTAGAGGCCGCTAAACGCGGGCGGGATTGGGTGTCTGATTAAAGGGCTTCCCAATACGTACCTTCACCTCTTACTCAGAAACTTTGGATAGTGGACGACCTTATCCAGGGCGTACGAGAGTCATTCTAGAGATATGATGCTAAAGAGGGACGATTTCCTTATCTTTAGTACCTATGTCAAACGCTGCTTTGTGCTTCGATTTGACCGAGGTATAAAGTGGAATTCGAACGGGTTCCAGGCATCCCACAAATGCTTGGTGGCGACTCCGAACATCTCTAATCGTTTCGAGACCCTTACCGAGACGAAACCGACCGATCTAAAACGATCCGGTCGAAGGCATTTTTACGCCGCCGAGCGTGGCTTTCAAAAAGACCGTTGTATGTCCACAGATCGGCTGGGCTTGCAGGTGGGCCATGTCCACACAATCATTCATTCAACTTAAATAAATATGCTTAAAATGCTGTAAAATGATGCCAAAATCGCCCTATCTATCATTCGTTGGTATCCATCTCGGTTTTTGTGGATTTAATCGATTTTTAACATGTAAAAATCAATAATCAACTCTTAAGTCTCATTTAAGTCCAAACTAATTGTCCAAACTGTTTTGAACCTCAAAATTAGTCCTCGCTAATTTTATGATAAATAATTAGTTTGATTTGGTGATATTATGCTAATTAAATCGGTAAAATCATAATATTTAACTAAAAATCCAAAATAATTGAAAAATTACCCAAAAAAATGAAACAAAAATTTTTAGTATTCTAGAACACTCCCAAGAACACCAAAATGTCAGAAAAATTGCCCAAAAATTCCGTTTAAAATTTATGAAGAAAAAGATCGATATTTATCGGTTTTTAACCACTAAAACCAATAAACATCAAAACAAAGTGAAAACACACATGCAAAATCACTTTTAATATTTAAATAATATTCTTAAATGTACATAAATTTATCATGGGCAGAATCAAATGTTTCAAAATTATGATTAATTAATTTGACTTGTATCGACTTTTATCTCATAAAATCAGTAAACATGCAAAAATTCGAACCAACCTTCAACTTTTTGCATACAATCAGTTGAAAACATGCATGAAATACCATAAAGCATACATGCACCGAATCAACTTTTAACTATTTTTAGTCAATTTTTAACGAAATTGCGACATTTTGACTCGGTTTTCTACCAAAAATCATTAAAAATAGCAAAATAACTTCAAAAATCACCAAAAAATACCACAAACCTTTTGAGATCAGTAGGTATGCATGTCCCAAAAATTTCGTGCTAAAACCTCTTCTAACACAATTTTTGAGTTTTTTATAAATTATCTCATAATTCATTAAAATGCTTAAAATGAACATGCAAATTACAAGTCTATGCTCTGATACCACTTGAAAGATCATAGATCCGTATTAGCATTGTTGTTAAACTCCCGATCCTGATCGTAGGATCTTACGATCTACGATCCAAAAAGTGGTGACCGATCCCGATCTTAGGTAGGATCTTAATTTTGTAGGTTCTTACGATTCAACTTATGTCAATTTTTTTTAAAGTATAATCTTAGCCCGATCCTACGATTATACGATCCGATCCTACAT
Source organism: Silene latifolia (assembly GCF_048544455.1). Taxonomy (NCBI): domain Eukaryota; kingdom Viridiplantae; phylum Streptophyta; class Magnoliopsida; order Caryophyllales; family Caryophyllaceae; genus Silene; species Silene latifolia. Next base: position 12,922,978 of record NC_133534.1, read on the forward strand.
TATTAACATTTTAATTTTTCCAGTTTCTAAAATTTAATATATGACTTTTAAGATAGAAATCTACTATAAACGAGAATAATTAGTAGGCACATGCTAAGATAATAATGTTTTGAGATTTAAGCACAAGATTTTAACATATTTTGATAACACATTTATGTATTTTAGTTAATTTGTAGGATCTTACGATTCTACGATCCGATCCTACTGATTCGATCCTAGAAAGCTCATCGATCCAAAGTAGGATCCCGATCCTAACAACATTGCATATTAGACTCTCTAATAAAAATTAAATTATCTCATAATTTTTCATTTAGGTGATCTATGTAATATGCATGCTAACATGAAAGCATAAAAATGAAAGTATAAGGAAAAACAATTTCCTTACATTGATTTTGTGGTAAAAAAGGGCACAAACTAGTTCACCTTACTAGCTTGTTCTTGAGCTTATACCAAATGGATGATCCTCCTTGCAAATCTTCAAAAAGAAGATCTCCTTCTTGTTGCACCCAAGAACTTACCCAAAAATAATAAGTATTTTACTAGAACTTGTTAATATTATACCCTTGATCTTATTTGTAATATTACTAACAAGTCTTAGTAATAAAAATTATTTACTAACAATCTTAGTAAAGATGAGTATTATTTTTAGAGAGAAGAAGAAGACCAAATGATATCACATGCAAAATACACAAGTGAATGTTGTAGTGTATCAAAATGAACAAACAATTTGGTCTATTAAGGGGACAAAACCGGGTGGAGTGTGGTGAGGAAGAGTGTTCAATTGTCTTATATTATTTATCTTACATCACATGCAAAATCATTTATAAGATAACTTATGATAGTATATAAAGTAAGGTGAAATGATTATGTTCCTAATCATCCACTACTCTATTTTACACGGTCCACTTGCCCATTTACGGGTCCATGTTGGTTCTTATATTTGTCGCACAAATACGTGTAATTTTATTTTAAACATTGTTTCATGTTTAAATACTTCCATAATAAATTCGTCCAAATCACTCCGTAAATATACGTGTACCACTACACATATTATTTAGGTACTAATATTAATCACATTAATCAATTAGTACAATTTTAGTGAATTAACAATTAATTAACTAAAACATGTCTCCCAAAATTTATTATTCAATTATCACATAATTAAATCATAACTGCCTTTCTTCGAGTTCGCAACTCGAATTCTCTCTTAAAATAATTGACTAACCTTTTAGTCTACAAATCAAGGGACTAAATAAATTGTATCTCATACAATTAATTAGTTGTCTATTGGGGTTCGTTCCCTTAGGTGTGACTGAAAGGGGTCAGTTGATCACCGCCGTCTCACGACAATAACGTCAAACTCTAGTCAGCCAACCGTTATCGATTTACGTTAATCAACTGACGAGGATCAAATAAATAAATATCTGATGATATTCCTTTAATGAGATTTATTATGTAAACGCACTATTGTGGAGGACACTAACTCCAACAGTAAGACGCTCGGACCACTGGGCAAAGTGCTTCTCTTTTCTTACTGTCTAACAATCCGCTCGTCCCGAGCTGAAAATGAGCGTCCTGGGCCTCAACCCGAGCGGGTTGAATTTGGCCCGAGCGGGTTGAGCTGTATCATGCCTTACTTGAGCTCGGATTGTAAAACGGACGTCATTTCCTCATCCGGACTCCTATTGGAGTGATTCAAAAGCCTAGAACACTTGATTTTTCGACACCGTTTCATCTAGCATACTTTAAGAGCAAAAGGAACAACTCTCGGTTTGGTTCCGAGCAATTTCTTCTTGTAATGCCTTCCTTCTCGTCAACCTTATTTTTAACCCTATGATCCTTCTATATACTATTTATTCCTACATCCTTTGTCATCATTCTTGCCTCCTCTTCATACTAGTCCATCCAATATCGTCAAAAAGCTTCTAAATATGCATGGGAGATGGAAATTCCGCCTCATTATCTTCTTTCCTACAAAACATATACAATGTCATAGGAATACGAAATAGGAAGGAATTGACGGATAAAATGGTCACGAAATGTTATAATAGTATGAAAAATAGGTTCAATTAGGGGACTAAATGTGTGCAAATAATATTCACATCAGCTTCCAAGAAGGTAATCTATAAATACTGTATTTGAACCAACGTAATTAATTTACAACTATATATGCTGACGTTAATTTCTACTACACATCTACATAAAATAGCTAGGTTGAGGGTGAGAATGTTGGAAACTAGGGAAAAGCCATCAGAAAAGGAGTTGGATATGGTTCAAGAAGTAATAAAGGAAGCAGAGGAGGAGGAGGAGGAGGAGCAAGAGCAGGAGGAGAACGAGAAGGAGAAGGAGGAGGAGGAGGAGGAGGAGAAAGATGAGAAGAAGGAAGAGGAGGAGGAGGAGGAGGAGGAGGAGGAGGAGGTGGAGGAGGAGGAGGAGGAGAAGGAGGAGGAAAAAGAGGTAATAATATTTTTGTCTTATATACAGTGTTATATGATTTGGAAAATCAGTACGTGTTATATGGACAAGTGTTAATGTACAGAAGGAAGTCGAGGATGACATGACAAGGGAGAAGGAAATGGGAAAGGATACTAAAGTGGGAGCCGAGAATCGATATCAGGCAGGTGAAGAGGAAGAGGATGCCAGGAAGGCCGTGACACACTATGAAGTGGAGGTAGTTGATGATCAGATGTTCTTCTCAACACCAAAAAAGGTAATAGCTGCTAGTTTATAATTATTCATATCATACACGTTTTTTACTTAGGAAATTTATTAAAGGTAGTGAATGTATGTGTACTAATTAATTAAAGTTGAGGTGAAGGGAAATTGCAAGGTGGCTTGTCGCCTGCCCTATTTACAGGGGAAACATAAAGTTGTTGTTGCCTGGGGATACGTGTTCAATTACGACCAGCTTCGGCAAGTTAAGTTTCATGGTATACCTTTTCGTCACAATTGCAAGAAAGTGGAAGTAGCCCAATTATATAAAGACGCGTACGGGGAAGTAAAAGTACCATTTCCTATGAGGAGGTCACTTATTTGAAAGAAGCCCTAAGCTCTTATGTGCAATGGCCTGACAAACTCATCAATGTTGTCATCCCCGAGGTACCTATATGCAGACGTTAATTATTACTTGTTCTTTAAATATATTAGGGTACGCATATTAACATATCGTAAGTACTTTAATCTTTACATTTGCAGAACTTAAGCAAAGCTATGATGGCAGCTAAAGCAATTACTTCTATGTTAACGAAAGTTGTTGCAGGCAAGCCTGCTTTTGATTCTTATTATGAATCGTGTGAATATAAGAAAAACATGAAAACTGCTTCGCTGAAGGCTTTGCACAACCTGGTTGTAAAGAGGTCACCTACATGTGATGTAGTCATGACTAACATTGAAACGAAGTTATGGGCCCAGCTGATATAGCCATACTGGACCTGAAGCAACTGGTGGAATTTGTCGACTTTGATAATTTAGATGTTGTTCACATTTTGATTTGGATGAAGTAAGTTTTATTAATAAAACTATTTAGTCATTTCCATTTACGAATAATGATGTTTGTTAAAATTATCAAATACAATAATAATCTTCGTTCCATGTGGCATAATAGGTACCCAAACAATCAGTTCACTGAGTGGAAGGTCCATATTCACGCCTACGGATTCTTGAGTCCTAAGGCGTTCTCTGTGCACATAATTTCATACGAAGAACAAATCAATAGTATCGCTCGTCGGTTGATGTCGTCCAAAAAACTATGGCTTGCCCCCTACAATGAGAATATGTATGTATAGTACGTGAATATTGTAATGAATCACGGTTCTATAAATTTATTATTAATGCTTAAATGCGTGTAAATGAAATAACAGTTCAATGTCTCAAAATGAATAGAAAGCATTGGGTGCTATTGGCAATCCAAGTCGAAACAAAAACAGTGTACTGGATTGACTCTCGCGAAGACAAACCCTCTGACAGTTGTGTAAGGATGATAACTGAGTAATTTTACAACCTTCCAAATTGTCATTTGTTATTGTATGACTTGAGCCATATATATGCAAATAATAATGGCATGTGTGTATATTTATGAATTACTGTTTTTGAAGCAAAAAAAAAAAGATTATGTCCAATTGGGAAATATGAAAGCAACACTGATCCCACTTTTATCACGCCAATAGTAAGTGTATTCTTAATAATTACTCGTATCATTTAATTAATGTTTATGCAAGAGGTTGATTATCTAATTCAACTGATTTATGTGTGATTTATATATTAGTCTCCTAAAGCACTAGACGACAAACAATGCGCCTTTTACGTTTGTCAGTCCATGCGGGAGGTTATCAACAAAAAACTATCTACCATTCCGATACGAGTTAGTGTGACTTAAAAACTAATTCAAACGTAAATTGAGTTCAATTCTGTATACTTCCATGTATTATATCTATTTTGATTATGTATATTTTGAATTGTGGTTTCCACTAATACTCAACAAAGCCCCAAAATATTCGCCAGAGGACATCAACCAGATGAGAAATATGTGGGCCAGTTATGTTGTTTCTGTAATACCCAGGATATTTAAGGACTCTGTTGACCGACCCTTTTGACCGAGAAAGACTTTAGGGAAGAATAGGTGAGAGACTAAGATTGGAATGGGTACTATATAGGAGTGGTTACTCGACCTAGCAGAGACTACTCGGCCGAGTATCGTTTATACTCGACCGAGTAGAGCTTACTCGGCCGAGTACGCCAGTACTTGACCGAGTATGACTGATGTTGATGCGTTAATATAAAAACGCAAGTTCTCGAGATTCATTTCATTTCTCATTTTCTCGACAGTTCCTCTTTCTCAAACCCTAGCCTACCACTCTGTCCTATCACCCCTACCTCCATACATTCTCATGTTTATAGCCTACACCTCAACCATGGAAAGGTCGGGATTTACATAGGAAGTATGCGTGTGTGGTCATCGTCCGTGTCACCGTCGATCCGCGTTATTAGGTAAGTCACTGCCTTGTGTCTTTTTTAGTAGGTTATTGAGGATAGTTGTATAATAGGGGATGGTTATCGTTGTAGGATGCATGTCGGAGTCTTGCTTGGCTATATGTGGATGCTTTTCATGATTGGCAATGAGGTAGGGTTTCCCTACTCAGTTTACTGTTAATTGATTTAAGATTGTGATTGTATTGTAATTGTTGTTATCTGCTGATCATCGGAGTATTGGTGTTGTGGTGACGATGGTAATGTGGTTGTGTTGTGACGGTTGTGGTGTTGTGACAGCTATAATGCTGTGGTGTTATGATGATTGTGTTGATTGTGGTGGAGTCACTTGCGGGAGTGGCTTCACACCCTAGTTCGCCCTCCGTGGAACCCGTCACGGGAGGGGATGTTCATATTAAGGGACAAGGATATCGCTCGTTGATGAACGGGATTTATGTGGGGATTGGCTGCGGTCCCCCACTGGCGGGGAGGATTACCTGTTGCGATGGGTAATCTGGCAGGGCTACTCACTTCGATGTGTAGTCGGTTACTGTAAGAGATTGGGAGGTGGTGTTGGTGGATGATCAGCTGATTGCATATTTTATTCGTCTTATTCGACTTTATAGTTCTGACCCCGTTGTTGTTGTTATTTGGTATCTTCTGTGATTCATTCGGGGATGGTGAGCAGTTGGCTTCACAGGTACTGTTGGTTTGTGGCTGCTGGGCTTGGAGGGATCGAGTCATCACGCTACCAGTTTAGAAGTGCAGTATCACGAGTTATAGTAGCCTTGGTTATCGCATATAATTAGTTTGTACCGAGTTATAAAGAGTACAGTAATGTATTATAAAAGTTCTTTTATTGTCTATTTGATCTACTACCTCGGGTAACCGAGATGGTAACACCTTCATATACTGGAATGGTCCTTGGTAAGGCATCCTGGTGTACGGGGGTGTTACAAAGTGGTATCAGAGCCGACGATTTTGCAACCCGAACCAATGAATCTAATGAATAGAGGGTGTCAACTAAAATGAATCTGGTGTATGTGCGTTGGGAGCACCAGCCGATGCTAGGTTTTGGGTGAGTAGGCGCCCTCATTTCAAAATCGCGGCCCCATCGTGCTTAAGTCAGTCATGGCAAAAAAGGGTAGCTAGTAGGAGTCGTGCATAACAGTTATTGTTCCGTGCATCAATGTGAGTCTTGCATGTAGAGTCTATGGTAGTGGAAAAGTCATGGATTGGTAAATAGATTTGCTTAAATTTATGGCAAGGCCAAAATAAATGACCCGATTAATGGGGGTTGCGTCACGTGATGGCTAATGTGTTATGAATGTTTGGCTTGATGTGAGCAGAAAATAAATTGTGGAATGTGTAGAGTTGTGGTGGTATAGATTAATCTTTGCAGGTGAAACAACTAATTGATATATGCGTACAGTTATGTTGTAATTGTCGTAATAACGAAATAAGGGATGTAGGTGGAGATGTTGATTGAATTGATAATGGATATGCATAATTCATGTTGATGCGTGTTGATGTGGTAGAAGTAAGCTCTAACAATGACGAGTAGAGAAGCATACCCGACCGAGTAGGCAACACTCGGCCGAGTATTATAACACCCCCATTTATTCAGGAGCCTTTAGCTAGACATTCCCAAATAAATAGGACTGTTACCATCTCGGTTTCCCGAGGTAGTGAATAACAAAGTACAACAATACCAAAGTACTTTAAATTAAAACTCTAATGAATACATGTTTATTACAATTTAACCAACTAAAACTTAACATAAAATAATTACAACTCGCAGCGGAAATAAATAAAGTGATATAACTATATATATGATCTAGAATTCATCTAAGGTTCCAAGTTTGGCTCTCTTCCCAATGCTCCCAAGTCAGCTAATCTTTGGTACCTGTCAAATCTGCTCCCCATAAAACGGTTCACCGCAGGTGTTCACGAATACACAGTCAACCGCGAGGTTGAGTTGGAATAAAACTAAACAACAAGAACATACAATTATCAATCCAATTCAATTCACTTTCATTGCACAACCCCCTGACAATGTGCTTCTTTCCTTTACTTAGCACAACTCCCTTAACAACGTGCTCACATTACTTTGGTACCCCTCCCTTAACAACGTACCGCTAATATATAATAGTACCCCTCCCTCACAACGTACATATTACCATCACCCCAGTGTACAAACTCCCTCAACAAAGTACAACTGACTGTCGCACTGCTATTCACAATAACCATATTACAATCAACGATAGCAAATCAAATCACCTCATCAATATATAACACCCCCATTTATTCAGGAGCCTTTAGCTAGACATTTCCAAATAAATAGGACTGTTAACATCTCGGTTTCCCGAGGTAGTGAATAACAAAGTACAACAATACCAAAGTACTTTAAATTAAAACTTTAATGAATACATGTTTATTACAATTTAACCAACTAAAACTTAACATAAAATAATTACAACTCGCAGCGGAAATAAATAAAGTGATATAACTATATATATGATCTAGACTTCATCTAAGGTTCCAAGTTTGTCTCTCTTCCCAATGCTCCCAAGTCAGCTAATCTTTGGTACCTGTCAAATCTGCTCCCCAGAAAACGGTTCACCGCAGGTGTTCATGAATACACAGTAAACCGCGAGGTTGAGTAGAAATAAAACTAAACAACAAGAACATACAATTATCAATCCAATTCAATTCACTTTCATTGCACAACCCCCTGACAACGTGCTCCTTTCCTTTACTTAGCACAACTCCCTTAACAACGTGCTCACATTACTTTGGTACCCCTCCCTTAACAACGTACCGCCAATATGTAATAGTACCCCTCCCTCACAACATACATATTACCGTCACCCCAGTGTACAAAATCCCTCAACAACGTACAACTGACTGTCGCACAACTTTTCACAATAACCACATTCCAATCAACGATAGCAAATCAAATCACCTCATCAATATATTTAATATTAGCCAACACAAACCAATATAATTCACCCTCCGAACAATTACGATATGATCAATAAATATATGCAATATAATTCTCCCTTCCAACAATTACGATAATATCAACCAACACAATTCACATACAATCTCACTTTAACATAAGTAATCCACCATACCAAACATAGATAGTTAAAAGTCGTGTTGAGTAGGATTATCCCTACCTGGCAAGCAAGCACTCCAATTACGCAATCCAATAATTAAAGCGAACAAATCTGATTATAATCTCTTCACAATTTCCGTCACCTATATAATAATAACAATTACAACAATTATAATTACTAACTTTATTTATTTATTTATTTATTCTTCTTATTATATAAATTATTCAATCCGACTCATTTATTTAATAATTAAAATATTAAAGACCCGTTTATAAACTAACTCGAGTCACCCGACAAATTATTTAATTAAAACCTGATACACAAGATACGAAACAACACCCCATCTACACGGTTTTTCAACCGTGTACTCACCCCCCCATAAACACACCCAAACTGCCACCACAGACCACCAAGACCACCACTTAGCCCCGAAACCCCCAGCCTGCAATCCCACGCACCCAACTCACCCTTAACCACCAGCTCCACCAGCACCAGCAACCTATAAACCCACGCCCTAATCCACCCGACACCACCAACACCCCTCTGACACACCCACAAAACCCATCCCAAAACACCACCTAACACCACCTATGCTGCCGCCTACAACCACCACCCAACTCACCAATTCACCCTCGACAAAAGCCACCCAAAACCACCCCAACCCAGACCTCCTAAAACCACCAAAACCCCCCTCAAAACAGCCTGCCCAAAACACGACCTCCTCCCCTGTTTTCGCCACCACCGACACAAACTGCCACCTGCCACCATAACACCACCACCAACATGACTGACCACCTTCCCCCGTTACAACCCTCTATACCCAGGTCAAGACGAGATCAATTAGGGGTTCAATTACCCATTCCAATCCCCCATGACCAAACCGCATAACCCTCCTGACAAGCCACCTTTAGCCGCCCGAAACACCACCCTATCACGGTCAATGACGGTAAAAAATGGTCAGGTCATAAACTTTGCAGGCCAATGTCGCTATAGTTCCAATTCCCGAGTCCTATGGCGGTCTATAGAAGTCATACTATCGATCTAAAGATGCTTGCATGAAAAGAATATAAACCGATTTAAGATGAATAATTACCTCGAGTTGATTAATTGATTTATGTTAATTCCTTCTTCTTCCGTCTCCTAAAGCTTCTTCTTTTAATTTGTGATTTATTTCTCAGATTTAATGTGGTATTTATAGTGTAAGATTTAGAGAACACGAGGTAAATTAGGAAACTATTGTGACTTACCTTATTCTAATTAGTATAGGAATTGTCATTACAATTATATTATTATTATTATTATCACATATTATTAACCTTACCATAACTAGGATTTCCTCATATGATACTTACTAATTTATTATTGCCATAACTTTATTATTATTATTATAATTATAATTACCTTTATATATTATTATTTCCTTATTATATTATTATTAATTTCCCGATATAAATCCCGATTACACCCATACTAGATGAACCATAAATTCGGCCCAACTAACAATGGCACACGGCCCACTTATAAATATTAGCTAAACCCAATTCCCGACTTGGATACTTAATTTATTATTTACTTAACGTCTTTATTATAATTACTATTAGAAATGTCTTTAATCAATTGTTAAATTACATAAATTACTTTCACAATTTATTATCAAAATACGGAGTATTACAGTCTTCCCCCCTTAAAATGAACTTCGTCCCGAAGTTCGCCCACAACTTCTACCACTACACTTATAACTATGCACCATTCAACACTATTAACCAACTTCGATTATCAACCACACCAATCTTATCACAAGGTATCCCAATAATAACTCAAGATTTTCGTAATATTACATTCCTCCCCCCTAAAAATAAACTTCGTCCTCGAAGTTCAGAATAACAAACAATAGTAATAACCAAACCATTGTTGTAACGTCACAAAACATGAAACACACATTGTAACATAAGTAAACTATTATTTTCAACATAACATCAATTAATGGTTAAATGAATAACAAAATATTTGATTTACTTCCAAATAGCAAAACCACAACCTACAGTATACTCGAACTAACTTTATTTAAACTCAACTACTTTACTTAACTACCGACGAAGACATTGCCAGAATAAATAATAATCTATAACAAATTACACATAATTGTTTAGTCTTTTCTTAATAATGATATCTAACTTAAACATGGATGCAACTACTATAAATATTTAGGCTTAGGGAAACACATTCCGCATATCACTAGACATGTCATCCTACTTCACATAATTCACAACATCAAAATATCAATGTGATAAGAAACAAAACTTATACTTTTCAAGGCTAGGAAAACATGTTATAACTAAAAATCATAAATAATTAATAACATAATCTATAAATATTATTAAAAGGGTAAACCTTAAAAGCCACGTAGACAATGCCACCTCGCATTATTAAATGCCACCTTGCATAACCAAAATTCCACGTCACCAAATATAGAAAGCCACGTCATTATTTCTTATTTAAAAAGAAAAAAATTTTGAACCATTAAATGTAAATAGCATAACAAACATTTATTTTGGCTTTTTTAATTTTTAGATAAATTAAACAACCATTAAAAATAAATTCATACTAAATTTAAAATTTTTACGTTTATTGTTAGAATATTTTAAGCAACAAATAAATATCACATAATTATAATTTTACACCATTTATAAAATAATAAATAATTTATAAATATTAAGAGCAAATAATAACATACTTAACATTAAACATTAATATTTTAATTTTTAAAACTAGATAGGTTAAACGAAAAATTAGAAATTTGCATCACTCTAATTTTAAACTTTTTATATGTGCAACTCCCTCTTAAATCTTATTGCAATAAACTTGCATTGTTCAATTTTGTAAAATTTGATAAATAAATAAATCTATAAATATAATTTATAAATAAAAGGTAAGGCAAAATATCCACCTCTTTTAGTTTCGTAAGATAACTCCTAAACAATTCTAATGTAATGTGAATATAGTAAATAAAAAAAAAACCTTTTACATTTCATTTCTATTTACTCTATATTTATGTCTATAATAAATATGCTAATAATGAAAACGAATACTCAATAGTCATGAAACCTTTCTACATATTTATGTATATATTAACTTTGATAATAATAATAATAATAATAATAATAATAATAATAATAATAATAATAATAATAATAATAATAATAATAATAATAAACAAGAGAGAGAGTGTGAGGGAGGGCGATTTTTTGAACGACTGCTGCCATCCCTACTGACGTCATTGCTTCCTTTCGTCTCCGGCTCGGTTGCCCCTGTCTCACGCCGGCCATCAACTCGACTGTCAGGTTCCCGGTGTTTGGTGTGTGGTTGTCTCGTTGTGGGTTTGCTTGTGGGTTTTCTGGTTGGGCATTACCCCACGGGTTTTTCTTCCACTTTTCGCCATAACCAGCCACCACGGGTCGTCCTTTGGACCGCACGGCGCCGGCCATCAACACGGTTGTCTAGGTCCCGGTGTGGGGTTTCTGGGTCTCGTTACGGGTTTGCGTGTGGGTTTTCTCGTAGGGCTTTACCCTGCGGGTTTTTCTGTCACTGTTTCGCCATCAGCAACCCCCCCTGGGTCGTCCTTCAGACCGCGCGGCGCCGATGTGGGGTGGTCTTTTGTTGGGTTTCTGTGTGGTTGCTGTTTAAGATCTGCGACGGGTGTTGTCTTTTGTGGGGTTTTCGTTTTCGAGATGGGTTTTGTTGGTGGTTCAGCGGTGGGTCGTGTTGCCTAACACCCCTTCACGACGACCTTGGACCTCACGTCACGGCCCGAGGTGGGTTTTGTTGGTGGTTCTGCGGTTGGTCGTGTTTGTGGGAATTCTGCGACTGGGTTTGTTTTGTTTCTCAGGTTTGCTTCGTTTCTTATTTTTCTTTGTTTTTGGGTTGGTTGCCGGCTGCTGCTACTCGAGGTGCTGGTTGCCTCCTCTGCGACCTGCTTTCCTTGGGTTTTGCTGCCGGAATCTGCAATTACTGTGTGGTGCTTGGCTGCTGCAAGTTTTGTTTTAGGATTGTTTGGTACGTGGGTTGTTTCCTTTTCCATGCACATGGTTAGGTGATGTTCTGCTACTCTTCACGTCCTTTTGCAGAGTTGACTTGCATTTATACCTCTCCTGCTTGGTTTTGTTCTTTTTTTTATTCTGTTCACACGCTTTTCATAGGCTGGTTTTGTTTCGGTTGATCTTGTGTTGTGGGTATGCGTGTGGGTTGCTAGCATTTCGATAGCTTTGCATCTTTCGCGCCATGCCTGCTTTGGTTCGATATCACTGCCCTTTCGTTGGTCTTCATGGGTGTCGTGATGGTAGTGGAAAGGGCCTCGTTAAAGCCTCCCTCCTACGGCACTTTAAGGATCGACATTGTCGTGGTGAAGCTATGGCACTTACACGTCAAACTCTTTCTGATAGTTTGACGGTTTTTTCTAATGCTGAGACTACTTTGCAGCGGATGGGGGTCTGGTTATGTGGGGAGTGTCTTACCACTCATCCTTTTACTACTAAATGTCGGCATAGTGAGGATGGTTCTGTTGTGGATCCTCCGAATTGTGGTGATGGCCATGTCCGCTTTTTTATTTATGGTATTCCTCGGCCTTTTGTTCCATCTCCATCGGTTATCTCGTCCCGATGTTGGGGTTGAGCCGAGTTGGTTGGACTATCTCTTTGCTTGATCGTTTGCTTTCGTTGGGTTTTGCGACCGTGAAATCTATCCCTCCTAAGTGTCGTCTTGGGTTTGCTCGGGTTTTAAAAGGGGCTTTGGACGATGTGGGTGGCTCTCCGGTGACCTCTCCGCTGGATTTGTTTGATTGTGTTGCCCCTTTGTATACTTAAGACCTTTTCCCCGAGGAGTAATCTTGAGTGTAGGACCGCCCGTCGCGTCGCGCGCAGGGGGAAGAGAGTATTGCAGTGCTATTCTTGCTTGGGGTGTGCCTGGTGGCGATTTTGCAACTCGTGCGGGCGACTTTGGATGAGGTTCCCCCTTCCTTTCTTGTGGAGGAGGATCTTGATTTGAGCGAGCTTAACCTTCGGCAATGTCGGAGGAAGATTTGTGATGGTCATTATATCTTCGTCGTGCGAGTGCTTTCTTCATCGTATTGCCCCTTACTCCGATGCCACTCTTGTGGCCTTGCGTGAGAAGCATCCTGTCGCCACGCCTCCTTCTTTGCCTCCTTTGTCTGGGGATCATCATCCTCTGGTTGCCTCTTCGTCTGTGGTTTTGGATATGATTCAGAGCTTCCCACGCGGTACATCTTGTGGGCGGGATGGTTTTCGTGCTCAGCACCTTATGGACTGTTTGAGTGGCGCGCTTTGTGGCTATCTCGATGATTTTATCACTTCTATTACTAGAGTGGTTAATCTTTTTCTTGAGGGCCGGTGTCCTCTTCCTCTAGGTGAGTACATTGCCAGCGCCCCTCTCACGCCGCTTGTTAAACCGGGTGGTGGGGTTTGTCCTATTGCTGTTGGCACGGTCTGGAGACGACTTGTCTCTAAGGTTGGTGCTTTTATGGTTGGTCCTTCTTTATCTTCTTATTTTCTTTGGACTTGAGTTTGGGGTGGGTGTGTCCAGGTGGAGGAGAGGCTATCTTGCATGCCTTGAACCGGCTCATTGAGGCTCGGGGGACTCGGGAGGGGCTTTTATATCCGCTTTGGTTGATTTCAGAATGCGTTCAACCTTGTTGACCGTTCGACCATGCTTCGGGAGGTTCGCCGTCGTTGCCGCTCTCTCCCGTTGGGTGGAGTTTTGTTATTCCAGCCCGGCCCGCCTTTTTTATGGGGAGCACTTGTTTGTGGTCTTGTCGGGGTGTTCACGGCAGGTGATCCGTTGGGGCCTTTGCTTTTCGCGTTGGTTTTGCATCCCTTGGTTTGCAAGATCAGGGACACTTTTGACCTCACTTTACAGGCTTGGTACTTAGATGATGGCACCATCGTGGGTGATACTTTGGAGGTGGGGAAGGTTTTGGACTTGATTATGTTGGATGGCCCTCGTTTTGGTTTACATCTTAATGTCTCCAAGACGGAGGTCTTTTGGCTCGTTGAGGATCCACGGAGTCGGCTTTCCCGGGGTTTTCCCCACTTCTATTTCTCGGCCATTGCGCGGTGTTCTTGTTTTGGGAGGACTCACAAGATACTTGTCCTGGTTTTAGCGGTGAGATTGTGGCGACGAGAGTAACTAAGACCATTGAGCTAATGGACTTGGTTGCGAGGATTGAGGACCCGCAATGTGAGTTGCTTCTTCTTCGAGCTTATCTTGGTATTTCTAAGCTATACTTCTCCTTCGTACTTGCTCCCCTTGTGTTTTGGGTCTGTCCATCTTCCTTTTGATGCCGCTCTTCGTTCCAGCTTGGAACGTATTGTCACCGCGTCGGGGCCGGGTTTTGGGGATTAGCAGTGGCGCCTTGCTACTTTCCCTTTTCATCTTGGTGGTCTTGGTGTCTATGCGGCGGGAGATGTTTTATTTTATGCTTTTATTGCGTCCCGCTTGCGATCGCTAGTTTGCGAGGCTAAGCTCCTCGGCCCTTCTCGGTATTGTATTGCCGGCCCCCCGCTTTTGATGATGCCGCGCAGTGTTTCTGCGACTACGAGGTTCGATATTTTAGGTCACCCGGTGAAATTGCCGCCCCCAAACTTATGAAGAAACGCGGACATTTATTTCACGACGGTTCTTTCTTTGCCTCGTAGTCTGTTTTCTCTTTGACACCTCGCCGCTTGCTTTGTGCGGTCTCGGCAGGTTCTCACTCCTCCGATTGGTTACGTGCGGTTCCTATCTCGGGGTTGGGTCAGACTATGAACGGGAGGACTTACCGTAGTGTCTTGGGGTATCGTCTGGGTGTTCCGTTATTCACGGTATCTAGGCCTGTCCTGCTTGCTCTCGGGTTTTTCTTTGGGGATGTTTTTGGGGACCACGCTGTTTTTCTTGTCTTGGTAATGTGGGCGTTAAACATCGGCATAACCTTGTCAGGGACACTCTTTTCGACATCTGCTATAGATCTGGTATTACTGCGGGGAAGGAGGTTGATATCGGTTTGGTTGATGGGCATGGTGGCTCTCTTCGTCCTGCGGATTTATTGCTTTATTCTTGGGACAGGGGGCGTGATGTGTGCGTCGACCTGACAGGTTCTTCACCTTTGACTCAGACTGGGTTGGCAGATTTTGTGCCGGGCCGGGTTGTCGCTGATGCTGCTCAGCGAAAGTGTGCTAAGTATGGGGATTTGTGTGCGATAGCGGGTTATGGTTTCCTTCCTTTCTCCTTCTCTTCGCTTGGGGAGCTGGGTTCGGATGCTGTTGCCTTGCTCAAGCGGATCCAGAAATTCTCGGTATCTCAGGATGCGGGGGCTCGGGTGGCCGCTTACATTTTTACTAGACTTAGCTTTGCTGTTGCTAAGGGTGTGGGAGCCCAGATTGTCTCTCGGCTCCCCACCAATTTCATGTAAACTTTTATGAATCTTTTAATGAAAGCTGCGCGCATAATTATAATAAAAAAAAAAAAAAAAAAAAAAAAAATAATAATAATAATAATAATAATAATAAAAGTCTAAAAGTCATAAAATGCATCCTCATTTGGCTATATAAATGTTTTATGGAAGGCAACATTTGTGAGACAAAATTCGAGCCAATTTTTTTTTACCCCTATTGCCAAAAGAATTGTATGTATGTATCAATAATATTTCTTATCAGTGTATCAAAATCAAGGTAAGTGTATTAAGGTTTTAAATTAATAATTTATTTATTTATTTTTAAGTTCCATTGGTTTAAAGTAATCTTCACATTTTTAACTTTAATATATGTGTAATTTTGTTTTCATTTAGAGGCTATCAAGATTTGTGGAGTTGAACTATTCAAAGGTAAATATACTTATATCTTTATAATTCAATGTCTATTTCTTACCTTATTTAAGAGAAAACTTAAATTAATAACGATAAGGTTAATATTTACATAAATCATATTCCACCATTTTATTTGTTATTAATCACTCAGTGGATTTTTTTTTTGTATGGATAGTTAATTAGAAAAAGAATACTATATGAAGAAGAGAAATACTATAATTGCTTAAACAAATACTCCCTCCATTACACTCAATACTATGTTAAACTAACTACAAGATTGACAACATGAATGTGAATGAGTAATTGTTTTTAGGTCATAATTTTTTATTATTATTTCAGAAACTTTCAACTATATGTTTTATTTGGGTATGTGTTATCATCATTTTTTCTTTGGAAAATAGCTGGACAAAAAAAATCTCTTCTGGTATTGATAATAGCTAAATATAAATTATTGTCTAATACTTATGCGTACATGTCATATTATCTTGTGTGTATGTCTTATAACACAAATGAGATTGCAATGAGATTTGTAGTAGACTACCATTTAACTCATTTTATCTTTTATGCAAAATTTTAAAATTTAAGATTTTTGATAAATTGATATAAACGATATATTAAGATTATCATTTATTAAACTTCATAATTATGCTACTATTAGAAAATATGATTTATGAGAATTAAAAGATTGAGAAGATAAAAAGTCCTATAATTCTATATCTTCTTAACTCCTTACATTTTGAGATTTATTATTCTCAAAAAAAGAAGAAAAAAAAAGGATCAATAATTTAATATTATGGATTAATTTACCCTCTCGTCTTCACGTACTAACTTTATTGGCCTAAATGACAAAGGGACATTCAAGATTTCACATAGAAAATTTAGTACATAATCTATAAAATCTAATTAAAAGGTAATCATAAGCATTTATCATGAATTACTGGACTTATTAAAGGTAATTATTTTTTTTAAAACCACATGTTATTAGTATATTAATCAAAATAAACAACTAAAGTACAATATACAGTTTTGAAAATAAACCAAATTTGTCAAAGAAATAAGACACTAACCGACTAACCTTTATGTATTTCAAGACTATATTTTTTAAATGGATCAACTAATTGCTCAGGCAAGTATAAATAAAAAGATAAAAATAACAAATTAAAACAGATAAACCCGTGAATTCACGGGTCACAAACCTAGTTAATCTTGAAAACTTATACGTTTTAGAAAATAAAGAGAGTTAGTAAATCATGAGCGAAAGAATCAAGTCAAAAACGCATAAGGTCAATTCATAATGCATTTTACTAATTGTTTGGTCGAAACATAAATTTTACAGCAACTTATCAGAAACTTAGGTCAATTTGTAAAAATCACTATTAATTATTAAAAATTTAAATTGCAACATGGCTTGTCAATTTGAAAACTTACATTAGTCTATTAAACAATGGAGTTAGAATTACACCAAATAGACAAGTAGTTTTTAAATGGCAATTTTTACAAAAACATGGCGCGAAAACATCACTGTACAGGAACATTCCGACCACTGTCAACTAAAATATTTATTTCTCCTAAATCGTATATTATTTGAACACGAGACCAGTGACATATGAAAGTTAACTCTCAAGGCTATCACACATAAAAAGCTCGAAAATTAATTTTAAACAGACAATAAATGGCAGCTAAAACAATCAAGGGTAAAAATCTGTGAAATCAACCAAAATCACATTCTTCATAATTACACACAATAATTAATACTTTACATGTTTAATCATATTCACACCTTCCACATACATGCCAACATACTTTCTCCATATCAACATGTTTAAAACAATGCTTAAAATCATATCACATTCTGATCATCTTAAAAGCAAGGTTACGTCCCAGTAACCGCAATCATCAACGAAATCAATATTCAAACAAGGCAACCAAAAACTCCTAAGACAAAATAAACAACATTCATTTTAAAATTCCCCACACTGTAACATCTCTCAAGGTAACCGGTTCGAAACTGGAAGAGCCAGAAATTTGGTGTGAGGGGCCCCCTAATTCATCCCAAGTCTTAAGTGGGCTCCTAACAGTTTCTATCCGGGTTCATTTTATTAGACACATCCTATGTTCATTATTACGTTCATTGGTTAGGCCCGAGGAACGTTTTGCTCTGATACCACTTTATAACACCCCCATTTTTTCAGGAGCCTTTAGCTAGACATTCCTAAATAAATAGGACTGTTACCATCTCGGTTTCCCGAGGTAGTGAATAACAAAGTACAACAATACCAAAGTACTTTAAATTAACACTTTAATGAATACATGTTTATTACAATTTAACCAACTAAAACTTAACATAAAATAATTACAACTCGCAGAGGAAATAAATAAAGTGATATAACTATATATATGATCTAGACTTCATCTAAGTTTCCAAGTTTGGCTCTCTTCCCAATGCTCCCAAGTCAGCTAATCTTTGGTACCTGTCAAATCTGCTCCCCATAAAACAGTTCACCGCAAGTGTTCACGAATACACAGTCAACCGCGAGGTTGAGTAGGAATAAAACTAAACAACAAGAACATACAATTATCAATCCAATTCAATTCACTTTCATTGCACAACCCTCTGACAACGTGCTCCTTTCCTTTACTTAGCACAACTCCCTTAATAACGTGCTCACATTACTTTGGTATCCCTCCCTTAACAACATACCGCCAATATGTAATAGTACCCCCCCTCACAACGTACATATTACCATCACCCCAGTGTACAAACTCCCTCAACAACGTACAACTGACTGTCGCACAGCTTTTCACAATAACCACATTCCAATCAACGATAGAAAATCAAATCACCTCATCAATATATTTAATATTAGCCAACACAAACCAATATAATTCACCCTCCGAACAATTACGATATGATCAATCAATATATGCAATATAATTCTCCCTTCCAACAATTACGATAATATCAACCAACACAATTCACATACGATCAATTCACTTTCACGTAAGTAATCCACCATACCAAACATAGATAGTTAAAAGTCGAGTTGAGTAGGATTATCCCTACCTGGCAAGCAAGCACTCCAGTTACGCAATCCAATAATTAAAGCGAACAAATCCGATTATAATCTCCTCACAATTTCCGTAACCTATATAATAATAACAATTATAATTACTAACTTTATTTATTTATTTATTTATTTATTCTTCTAATTATATAAATTATTCAATCCGACTCATTTAATTAATTATTACGATATTAAAGACCCGTTTATAAACTAACCCGAGTCACCCGACAAATTATTTAATTAAAACCCGACACACAAGATACCAAACAACACCCCATCTACACGGTTTTTCAACCGTGTACACCCCCCCCCCCATAAATACCACCACGGACCACCAAGACCACCACTTAGCCCCGACACCCCCAGCCTGCAGTCCCACGCACCCAACTCACCCTTAACCACCAGCTCCACCACTACCAGCAACCTATAAACCCACGCCCTAATCCACCCGTCCCAAAACACCACCTAACACCACCTATGCTGCCGCCTACAACCACCACCCAACTCACCAATCCACCCTCGACAAAAGCCACACAAAACCACCCCAACCCAGACCTCCTAAAACCACCAAAACCTCCCTCAAAACAGCCTGCCCAAAACACGACCTCCTCCCCTGTTTTCGCCACCACCAACACAAACTACCACCTGCCACCATACCACCACCACCAACATGACCGACCACCTTCCCCCGTCACAACCCCTCCATACCCAGGTCAAGACGAGGTTAATTAGGGGTTCAATTACTCATTCCAATCCCTCACGACCAACCCGCATAACCCTCCTGACC
Source organism: Silene latifolia (assembly GCF_048544455.1). Taxonomy (NCBI): domain Eukaryota; kingdom Viridiplantae; phylum Streptophyta; class Magnoliopsida; order Caryophyllales; family Caryophyllaceae; genus Silene; species Silene latifolia. The sequence continues at coordinate 12,942,769 of NC_133534.1, forward strand.
AGCTACCTTTAGCCGCCCCAAACACCACCCTATCACGGTCAATGACGGTAAAAAATGGTCAGGTCAGAAACTTTGCAGTCCAATGTCGCTATGGGTCCAATTCTTGAGTCCTATGGCGGTCTATAGAAGTCATACTATCGATCTAAAGATGCTTGCATGAAAAGAATATAAACCGATTTAAGATGAATAATTACCTCGAGTTGATTAATTGATTTATGTTAATTCCTTCTTCTTTCGTCTCCTAAAGCTTCTTCTTTTAATTTGTGATTTATTTCTCAGATTTAAGGTGGTATTATAGTGTAAGATTTAGAGAACACGAGGTCAATTAGGAAACTATTGTGACTTACCTTATTCTAATTAGTATAGGAATTGTCATTACAATTATATTATTATTATTATTATCACATATTATTAACCTTACCATAACTAGGATTTCCTCATATGATACTTACTAATTTATTATTGCCATAACTTTATTATTATTATTATAATTATAATTACCTTTATATATTATTATTTCCTTATTATATTATTTTAAATTTCCCGATATAAATCCTGATTACACCCATACTAGATGAACCATAAATTCGGCCCAACTAACAATGGCACACGGCCCACTTATAAATATTAGCTAAACCCAATTCCCGACTTGGATACTTAATTTATTATTTACTTAACGTCTTTATTATATTTACTATTAGAAATGTCTTTAATCAATTATTAAATTACATAAATTACTTTCACAATTTATTATCAAAATACGGAGTATTACAAGTATAGTGGTGCTCGACCGAGTGCTTATTCTTGTCCGATTTAAGTCGCTACTGTTCTTGAAAACTCGACCGAGTATTCAGAATACTCGACCGAGTAGTCGATACTCGGCCGAGTAAGCCCAATACTCGACCGAGTGCCGTTTTATCGACTCATCCGGGTTATACAAAAACCCTATTTCGCCCATTCTTTTTCTTATTCCCGCCTCCAACACTCTTCTTCTTCCCTCTAAAACTTCCTATCTCTTATCTCTCAAGCTTTTGGGTGATTTCTTGGTGGTTGTTTACTCCTCTCTTGCCAAAAACTCCTTCAAGGTAAGATTTTAAACTGATTTCTTCTTGTATTGTTGAAGTTGTGCCATGATGATTTTGTTCAAACCTCGAAATCCCTATCATATGTGGTTGAAATCGAGTTTTTCTTTTGATTCCTTTGGTTTGATTGGTTGTACACTATGTGTATGTTGATATTAGAACAATTTTGTGGCTCAAATCGCTTCTTGAATTTTCTAGAGTTAGCCTCAATCCGAGATTTCCAGTCTTTTCTTGCTTTAACATGCTTTTTCCAAGCCTTTTGATGAGTAAAATACTTTGTTTGATGGGAAAATTTCGTCTTAAAAGTTCGTCTCAAAAATTGTATACAATCAGAAAAACAGTCCGGCTATTGTAAAAATTTTGGTGTGTAAAGTACCCTTGTTAAAACTTCTATTTTTGCAGTATGGCGAAAACCAGAGGTTTAACAAACAAGAGGACACGTCCTAATGCTCAACTCGAGACGGGCCAGTCAAGCAATGAGCCCGTGGTTCCACCGGTGGAGGTATATCCATCGGTAATTTTCTCTGACTTTAAGCAGCGCAAAGCTTTGGTAGCCCTTATAAGGCGCCCCTTTAGACCCACTCGTTGTGTCAACCCTAATATTTTAGAAACCTTGGGGGTTAAGGAAGACATAGCCCATATCTTTGATACCTTAGGAATGGAGGGACTGTATCATTTGAGGAAGAAGTCCTACCCCCACCTGACTCTAGGGTTTTTGAGCTCTTTTGATTACGATGTGAAGGGGAAGACTATCTCCTTCCGCCTCATGAATGAGGATCATGAGTTGACTTTGGATGAGTTTGCGGGCCACTTGGGTTTAGAGGCTGAGGGGACGAGATACCTTACTGACGTGGCTAAGAACAGTGGTGCACCTCTCTACCTTCCTTACTTGAATGGCCGATCTGCCCCTAGTGCCAGTGCCATGTTGATCAATGATATACAGCACGTAACCCTTCGCATGTTCTTGAGGATGATGACTTGTTTGTTGTATGTGAGGGATGACGTGAGCAAGCTTAATTCTCATGAGGTCATGTTACTTATGTCCTACCTTTACCTGCACCGTCGGAAGCCGTTCTACTATAGTGCTTCGGGGATAGTGTGCTCCAGTCTTGAGCATATGGCAGAGTCCCCGAACCGGCACATTGTTTACGGGGCCATAGTGACCCGCCTTGCTCAGTGCCTGACCGACTTTGAGGCCCCACCTCCCTCTAGGGACGAACTTGTTAAAACCGTCCCTACCATGAACGCCAAGTATTGGTGTCACGACAGGTGGTTGAGGACACTACCTAATGGGTCCTATGCCTAGAGAGTGAGGGGATCGATGTGGATGGTGCTTCCCAACCCGGCCCGTCTTCTTGTTGTTGATCATCTGGCCGAGTGGGAGCCTGCATGTGGTGTACCTAGACCTAAGCCCCAGACTTACCTGATTGACTCTACCATTATCCTGGACTTACCTGAGCCTACCACAGTACCTGAGGGACAGCAGGCACCTCCCCCACCCCGTGAGCATCGCAGAGTTAGGCAGCCCAGAGCAGACCCGGTTGTGACTGGGCCCTCTTACTCCGCCCCTGACTTCTACCCTCACTAGTACTCGCCCTATCCCACCGTGCATGACCCTAGGATGCAGGTGAGTGATTTGACTGAGCGGATCTCCACCACCTTGGTGCTCCGCAACATGTAAGAGATGGCCCTTAATCAGGGCATAAGGGCACAGCTAGCACAGCCTGTTTGGTGGAGGGGACCTGGAGTGGACACGGGAGTCTTCCACAGCTACGGGGTTGATCCTAGTTTCTGGAGGCCACCTGAGGAGACCGAGTTTGGCTGCCTCGCAGGACCGTGGGGAGCCAACTATGGCAGCCAGCTAGGAGGGGACTACTCAGCAGGAGCAGGTAGCTTGGGAGCAAGTACTTCTGGTGCGGGCGATGATGAGGATATGGAGGAGGGTCCTAGCTTTTGATCTGGCTGTTGTATTTCCTGGACTTGTTTTATTTATGTTGGATACTCATCTTTCGGATTTATCTTTTACTTTTGGATGACTGTACTCGGCCATAAGGCCATTACTTATTTAGCATACTATGAATTGACTTGTTTGACTTGGATATGCTTTGTAGTGTGGTAGTGGTGCCTGTTGTAGGTGAGTTCGTGGATGAAGTGTGTTTTGTGGCTGGAAAAAGCTCTCTGCCTGTGAAAACTCGACCGAGTATAGGTACTACTCGACCGTGTATACTATTATACTCGATCGTGTAGAGCTTACTCAACGGAGTAGTCACTCACACTCGGCCGATTATTATTGTTACAGGAACTTCTTGTATTTAATATTTTTGAATCATCAGATTTCTTTGGATATTTATATGTCAAAGCTTGTGGGTGCCTAATAGTGTCGCTTAGCATAATCGATTGTCCTTGTATGAGCATGTCAAAATATGAATGTTTTGTCACATTGCCATGTCTAACATGAATACTTTTTCATTGTTCAAAGTCTTTGCAATTTGTGTGTATATATATATATATATATATATATATATATATATATATATATATATATATATATATATATATATATATATATATATATATATAAGTGGTGTGAGTTATGATTATGTAATGAAAAGAGAGTATCGTTGCTGTCACGGGTCGAATATGCATTTTGGGTCAACTAGCGCAGTCTTCGGTGGTGTGTGTGTGTTACTTAAAGTTATAACAAGTCAAATTGGATAAGTGAAACTCAACGGATATAATACTGTAAAATGAACTATGTGGTTAAATGACAGATAATTGATAAAGTTACTATTAGTCAGTAATACCATATCGAGAAATATGTTACCTAATTTCTGTCCGATCCTGTTACTAAGGGTCATAGTTGTGTAATGTCATAGATTAAGTTCCGTCAGCATGAATCAATGGTGGTTGCGGTTTGTGAGTAATGTCAGTATTAAGATATATGTGTCAATTTGGGAACTGGGAAGCTGTTTAGTGGTGAACTTTAGGGACGAAGTTCCTTTAAGAGGGGAAGAGTAATGTCGCGAAAGCAAATGATGAAATTATGTCTATATTATTGAAATTATATTTATGTTATAGTGTTTTGGTACTTTGGTGGCATTTTAAGTTATGTGAACGAACATTTGAACAACTTTGTATGATCGTTAGTGGTTCTACTGCAGTTTTGTAAGACGACGGGATGTGTATTTTTGCCTGTTGTTTGAGTTGCTTTTAACAAGATTGTGTGGTACGGGCAATGGGATTGTGTATAATGAAGCATATATGGTATGGGATAGGAACATATTTTGCTGTGAATCTATGATAGGATTATTACGCTGTAGGTTATGTAAGTGATAGTTGTTGGCCGGTAATGCATGAAAGTATAGTCTTATGGTCGTGTGGACGTTCATCTGAATAATGTGATGTGGTGGTGGTATAAATGATGGCCAAAGTTCGTATGTCTTTATGTATGTGGATCGTGTTCTTAATGCTTAACCTCGCTGTTGGAGTTGTGTGGGCTGAACTTCGGGGACGAAGTTCTTTTTAAGGGAGGAAGCCTGTAATACCAAAGATATTTAAGGACTCTGTTGACCGACCCTTTTGACCGAGAAAGACCTTAGGGAGGAATAGGTGAGAGACTAAGATTGGAATGGGTACTATATAAGAGTGGTTACTCGACCTAGCAGAGGCTACTCGGCCGAGTATCGTCTATACTCGACCGAGTAGAGCTTACTCGGCCGAGTACGCCAGTACTCGACCGAGTACGACTGCTGTTGACGCGTTAGTATAAAAATGCAAGTTCGCAAGATTCATTTTATTTCTCATTTTCTCGACAGTTCCTCTTTATCAAACCCTAGCCTACCACTCTGTCCTATCACCCCTACCTCCATACATTCTCATGTTTATAGCTTACACCTCAAGCATGGGAAGGTCGGGATTTGCTTAGGAAGGATGCGTGTGTGGTCATCTTCCGTGTCACCGTCGATCCGCGTTATTAGGTAAGTCACTGCCTTGTGTCTCTTTTAGTAGGTTATTGAGGATGGTTGTATAATAGGGGATGGTTATCGTTGTAGGATTCATGTCGGAGTCTTGCTTGGCTATATGTGGGTGTTTTTCATGATTGGCAATGAGGTAGGGTTTCCCTACTCAGTTTACTATTAATTGATTTAAGATTGTGATTGTATTATAATTGTTGTTATCTGCTGATCATCGGAGTATTGGTGTTGTGGCGACGATGGTGATGTGATTGTGTTGTGACGGTTGCGATGTTGTGACAGCTGTGATGCTGTGGTGTTGTGATGATTGTGTTGATTGTGGTGGAGTCAGTTGCGGGAGTGGCTTCACACCCTAGTTCGCCCTCCATGGAACCTGTCACGGGAGGGGATGTGCACATTAAAGGACAGGGATATCGCTCGTTGATGAGCGGGATTTAGGTAGGGATTGGCTGCGGTCCCCCACTGGCAGCGAGGATTACCTGTTGCGATGGGTAATCTGGCAAGGCTACACACTTCGGTGTGTAGACGGTTAGTGTGTGAGATTGGGAGGTGGTGTTGGTAGATGATCAGCTGATTACATATTTTATTCGTCTTATTCGACTATACAGTTCTAACCCTGTTGTTGTTGTTGTTTTGTGGTATCTGTTGTGATCCATTAGGGGATGGTGAGCAGCCGGCTTAGCAGGCACTGTTGGTTTGTGGCAGCTGGACTTGGAGAGATCGAGTCATCACGCTACCGGTTTAAAAGTGCAGTATCACGAGTTATAGTAGCCTTGGTTATCGCATGTATAGTTTGTACCGAGTTGTAAATGTTGGAATATGTGTCCTCCGACAATAATGCGATCACAATTGTCGATCATATTGATCACATGTTTAAATCTCATTTTAAGAATACGTAAGGGATGATTCATTATATAGTCAACTGATCAACATTAATCGGTAACGATTGGCTTGCTAGAGTTTGACGTTATTGTCGTGGGACGGTGGTGGTCAGTACACACCTAAAGGATGATGCCCTTATCTGTAAAGTTGATTAATTGTATGACGATACAAGTTGATCAATTCCTTAAAATTGAACAATTCATTTGTGAGAGAGAATATTGATATCTTATTGTAATGAGATTAAATAAGATTTATTTTAGTAATTGAAATGCCTTGTTACTAAAATTGTTTATTGTTTGAGAAACAATAGAGATAAAAATGAATAGTTAATTATAATTACAAAATGTTGTGAATTATAATTATATGACCCACTTTATTTATGTGATCAAGTATCACTAGTCAATTTGTTCTATGTAATTTAATTAATTCATGAAATGATATTTATGTGATAAATATGCATTAAAATTAATTAATAACATGTAGCATGCTACATGTGACATATTGTGTGACAAATGACAAATTGACAAAATAAAATGGTGGTCCATATTATGTGAGTGAACCGAAAAGGAGGTGGTGTTAGTGGGTTGTGGTTATTTTATTTTATGTGATAAAAATAAAATAATGATGTCTATACCTACTAGCCTTACATGCCTAAGGTTTTGAGAAGACCAAAACGAAAAAGTGAAGGACCATATATTGGTCCTCCACCCCTCCAAAACCGTGTGACACACTACACACATACTAAGGACACTTTGTTCATTATTCATTCCTCTTTATGCATGTTCTATTCATTTTTCATGCATTCTCTCTTACACATATTAATTTCTTCTTCATCAAATAATGAGAAGTCTTAATTAAAATTGTGTGGACAGCGGGAGGCCCAGGGGGGCGCTTGGGAGGAAGAGAACAAGCGTTTGCATTTTGTTGGAGGCGCCACCAATTTTTATGGGAAATTGGAACCGTTCGAATACCTCGTGTCATGTCAAGACACAAAGTAGTGACATGAACACTAAGCAATCATACCCTTAGCATTCTATGTCTAGAATGACTCTCGTGGATTCCAATGAACACGGATGTTCACAGAGATCTGGAGTAAGGGGTGAGGGTACGTATTAGGAAGCTCTTTTGATCGAACACCTAATCCCGCCCGCCTCGATAGCGACCTCTACTAATGATTAGGGAAGTTATTCATACTCGATATATTGTCGATTATATGTATGTAATGCAACATCCAAGTTTTAATCCTAACATGTGAGAATTAGGCTAAGTCGGTTGAACACGTAATTTAGCATACAATTAATGTCGAAGTGGGATTTAATGCTCAATTACATGTGAAGGCATACAAATGGATACAAGAAAATATGATAAATACAATAAAATAAAATTACAATAATTACATTTGTTTTCATTGATTTATGTCGAAAATACCTTTAGAACGGATAAATTGAGAAAATGAACAAAAGAAAGAATTAACGAACAAATCAGAAGGCGATAATACGAATAATAGTCAATTAATACGTGTGCTAATTAAACTAGGCCAAACAATAACGGAGTTCAGAGACAGAACTCATCCTGGAACAGGCGCAGCAGGACTGCGCCCTTTGGAAGAGGCGCAGCAGTTGCTGCGTCTGTTCCAAGGGTGAGTTCTGGCTGTGAAGCCGGAACTGCAAATCGTTAACATTAATCGGTTAATTTAAAGGATTGATATTAAGATATTTACTCGGATAGAAGTGATTATCAGATTATTTACATGCGATTAATGGTCATAAAACAACAAAACATGGATGAGACGGAATATTACTAATTATTTACATGGATAAATGATTAATTAGTGACATGGGTGAATTAAATAAACTAAACATGATGAATTGATGACAAATTAATGACGAATAACAACAAAAGACAGATGAAAATATATCAAAGGTCGAATTCCAGAAACTCAATATGAACAAATCGAATTCCTACAACCCGGATTGAATTTAATGACAAAAACCCGCAAATATGAGTTATTTGGGATTTGAGTCGGGAATTATGATGAATGAATTAATTACAAACGGTGATTAATACTATACATGTGAAATTAATATGCTGTTATGGTCAAAGAATTAACAAGAAACAAATGAAAACAAACAAACACGAACTACAGAGGACGAAGGAAGAAGAAAGGAAGCAGGAACCGCGGCAGCCTCACGAACAGGCGCAGCAGGAATTGCGCTCCTTTGAATAGGCGCAGCAGTTGCTGCGTCCTTTCTCGACGGTTTGTCTTCTGAAAATCCGTAAAAAGGGTTTTTAAAGCACGGTTTTAGAAATCGGTTTTAATTGGTATTTTCGACATAAACCTTACAATTGATGATACAAAAAGTAAAGAACAATAAATAAAGAGAGATTATACACCCTCAGACTTACATGTTTGACGAAACGAGAAGGACTAAGTTATCGATTAGCGATGCTCGACTCGAACTATAACGCAAATATAAAAGTGCCCTCGTAAGAGGAAAACGATTAGATTAATTAAGTTAATTGATGTGGAGTTGGTCAAATTGGTCTGTCATGCAAACGAGGCTGGTACTCAGAAGGATTCGAGCTTACGTGGTCGAATGTTCAAGCACGTAGACGCCAAAAAGTAAGAACAAAGGTCTAGAATGCAAAGGGAGAAGAGAAGGGCGGACACTCGCGTGAGAAATATGAGGAGCGAAGGCTCCTATTTATACTAATCACACGGAGGAATTAGGGTTTCAGAGAGTCTTTGGAAGTGAATCTCGGAAAGATATGAAAAAGATACGAAAACTACGCAGAAAAGGACCTAGGAAGAGGCGCAGCAGCCACTGCGTCTCTTGGAAGAGGCGCAGCACCTGCTGCGTCTGTTCCCAAGTGGTTTCCTCCTGCGGACGAAAGATTTCCGTGTTTGAGTTATAGAAGGACGGAATAATTTGGTTTTCCTTAATATCTTTTGTGAATATTACGGGAAATTGTTTACCAAAGAATAAAGATTGTAAAATATTTATAAAATATGGAATAGAAATATCCGGAACATTCCAGAACATTCTGACTCGGGATTTAACGGTTATTAGAAAATGAAGACTGTTTTAGGCCTGGACTCCAAATGTACTCTAATTACTGTCAAAACGACCGTAGCGGCACGTAGATGACAACTAAGAGGTAGACACTAGTGTTTGAGCAATCACTTGACGATAAACTTACAAACTGTCACAAATCGTTCCGCGTACCAAACATGCGGCCCAATCATCACTGGGTGGTTTGCGAAAGGTGCAGAAATGAGGTATCTACAGAGCCCCCACTTTGACTAAGGCTTGGACAAGGCGAAAGTCAAAGTATAGCCATCAGGTCAATCGAAGATTACAACCTGACGACTATGGCAACGTGAGGGGCTCAAGGGGTCTGAGCCAAGGACCTGTCGTCGGGAACATTTTAGAGTCTGTCGACTATCGGGGAGGGTCGTTTAAAGTCCATTAGACTACGTGAGGAGGCTCGCCAGCCATATGAAGAGACCATACCTGAGACTTCTTTCTCGAGATGCTTCCAGAGGTGCATAGGAGCTAAGGGTAAGACCTAAAAGATATATAAGGATTGGTGCTAGGGTATGGGATCCCAAAGGAAAGCATCGGCGTGAAGGAGGTCTGAAGGTAAATAAGGCTCGAGTGTAGGAACTCTACTGGTTTGGGAACTCATGGAGAACGACATCTTTATCGCACACCGAGGGAAACAAGAAATACTGTGAGTAGCAGGACACAGGCGGGAACTCCTGGGAGAAATCTGTTCGTGCTCAGCTTCGAACAAACTTCGGAAGAAATAGGGGCTGATGTTGATCTCCATGTCTCGAGAGGGAAAGTCTATCCGCTTACTCTCGTTGGGGAACATAATCGGGAATTAATCTCCATGTCTCGAGAGGGAAAGTCTATCCGCTTACTACCGTTGGGGAAATATAATGAAGGCGCGTCGAAACACCTGTGAAGGAATATCTGCTCGTTGTGACAAGCAAGGTCTTGGAAGCGATAAATAACGTGTAATAGTCTGCTGTTGGCATTAGAAATACGGGCCGGATCGAAAGATAATCGTCAAACAGACTAAAAGGATAAAATAGCATCGGGGAAGAGGCGCACCAAAGATGGGCCCACAAATAACGAACTCATAACGAATTTTTGAAAACTCGTATGGACGGAACACCAGGAAGAGGCGCAGCAAGAGCTGCGTCTCTTGGAATAGGCGCAGCGCCTGCTGCGTCTGTTCCCAAGGGTGTTTTTTCTGCGTAAAAACGCGATAAACAGAGGGATTATTTCATTTGTTTCGAAACACAAATCACACAAAACTCTCTCAAATCTTAACCATTTCCGCCAAGGTTTGATCCAAAAGCTTGCATTAATCATGACTAATCGAGGTATGTGTCTCATTCTTGCATTAATCTTCTGTATTTGCTCAATTTTGGATCGAAAAAATTAGGGTTTATGACCCAATTAATCGAAAATTTGGGGCTTTTCCCCAAATGCATTTGCCTTGTAAAATTGGTATTACAAACGGATAATTGGTAATATAAGGAACATAACCATGTATTTATCTCGAATTTTCGTTGAGTTTTGAGCATTTGAGTGAATTTGAGACGGTTTCACAGCTAAACCGTAAATTGCTTCGAAAATAGCCTTAAGATTGCCCATTTGCGATGAAACTTGATATTTGGGATCCTTGGATGATGGGTAAACTTCCTACCATCTCGGAATTTTGGTTTGTGACAGCTTTTTCAGGACACTTTTCTAGGGCATAATCGCTGTTATAACGAAATGCTGCCGAAATTTCGACTCGAACCCAAGAAATAGGCTTCAAATTAGCTTGACTTGACCCTAATTACCACATGAGTGATCGGGTTTGTGAGAATATGGCCAAAGATGGCGAGAAAGAGCGATTTCAGGGCTTCCGAAGGCTTGAAAATCCCTTAATTAAGGCTTGTCGTCACGTGACGCGGCCTAAATTTGCTTTAATGTTGTAGGTGATGAGGCTTCTACTTCTGGGAGAGCTCCCATAGAGATAGACACTGCTGTTGTCGAGGAGGCTTTGGAGTAGGCCTTCACCGCTGCGGTGATGGCTGCTGGGGACGAGGTCCATGAGGAGGAGGCTGTTGAGGAGGAGGAGGCCCCGAGACTGGCCAACGTTGGACGAGGAGGTCGTCAGCTGAGAGGAGCTCCCGCGTGGGCTGAGACCTGGGAGAGTAGGCACTTGCTTTGGGTTGCAGAGGGTCACCTGTCCTACAGGACGGTGAAGAGCTTGGTAATTTTGATATTAATACTCATCACTCACCTTCTTTCATTTCATTTGCTCATATCTCTTCCAATTTTCATTCAAAATTAAAGATAGCTTTTGTTTCAAATCACAATAGGAGGCTGGGAACATCAGGTCGTTCTCGGGTTACACGACAGCGATGGAGTGCTACGAGCGGCTGTCGGCGGAGGAGCGCGCCATGATCGATCGTGGAGCGTTTGGTGCCTTGGTGCAGGCCTGGAGGGATATCGCAAAGAGGAAGCTGCAGGCTAACCTTAGCCTGGTCCGCGCTTTCTTGGACCGATTCTGGGATACGACTTTCACTTTTCACATGCCTTTTGGTGAGGTGGGAGTCACTCTGGAGGATTACGGCATGATTTCTGGTCTGCCGTGTGGTTCTGAGGCTATGGAGTGGCCGGAGACTGCCATGAGGGTGGACTCAGCCGAGGCTAGGAGGTTGATCGGCTGGAACTTGTCGCCGAAGTCTGTCATAGTGCCGGGTTTGGTGCCCAGCTCCTACGTTGGAGACTACTTTGCGGGAAAGATCCCGGCGCTGGTGACGATTGACGGGAGAGAGACAGCTCCTCTTCCCTGTACAGCTGAGCAGAGGGCTCGTTTGTGGCTCTGGTGGTTTCTGTCTTCGATTTACCTCGGAGACAAGGGAGAGAGGCTGTCGACGAAGCTTCTTCCCTTCCTTTCTGACCTGAGCTCCCTAGGGCGTTGGGACTGGGTCACTGCTGATTTTGCGGTCCTCATCCGCTTCATGAGGGCCATGGTTCATCCGGAGTTGATGGAGAAGGGGACTTCTCCTGGCGCTGTCGGACCTGGACTACCGTTGGAGGTATGAACCTTCATTTAGACCAAAATAAATTCCTTTCTTTATCAAATCACGAAAGATCGTTGTTGACTATCTTGTTTTATAGGCGTGGGTGTACTCCTACTTTCCGGGCCTCGCGCCCAAGAGGACGGAGCCGCTGGAGAAGGCCTATCCCGTCGTGAGGGATTGGGTGATGTGCAGGACGAGGAGCAAGCGTTCCTCTCATGGTGTCTACCGGCGGGACGTGAACGCTCTTCAGCTGGACAGCGTGAGCATCTCACTTATATTCATTTGCTTCTTCATTGCTTTTAATCGATCATAAGAATGATTCCTTGTTTGTCTTGTCCCAGTGGGTGCCCAGGCCTTGGGCGGAGTACGCTGGAGCGCCTCCTTTTGTGGCAGAGGTCCTTCGACCTAGGAGCTCGAGTCGGTTGCTGTTGAGGACGTCGATGGGTCTTGTGTGGTACTTGGGCGAGCGTTTGGCTCGTCAGTGCTCTAGGGACGTGTTGACGGTTCCCATCGATCCTCCTAGGACGATGTTCAGGGAGCCTTCTGAGGTAGAGAGGGAGGCTGACTTGGCTGGCGTTGGTAGCGACGCCCTCCTTCTTCCTGGCGAGGACTACTCGACGTTCCTCTACGGGAGGTTGGCGTACTGGCCGGTAGTGGTGAGTATCTTTACTCTTCTTCTATTCTTGATTTTAAAACTATGACGAAAGATCATCGATTAATGAGAAATATTTGACTTTGCAGGAGGTTGAGGCGGCGGGCATCGAGCCCCAGAGTACCCCGAGACCCTCGAGTACACTGACACGACTGGGAGGACGACGATCTCCGAGCTGCGTGACTTTGACGTGGCTGTGACGGATGCTGGCCTGGACGACTGGCAGCATCTGATTCGAAGGGTGAGCCTCTAATCTTGCATAATTTTTGTGTAGGAACACATTTGATCGAGCTTATTCAATTATTGAGAACTTCTTTTTGAAAATGCAAGTTGCGTCGTCTCGGTTCGTGGCGTTATGAAGGGTGGCCAACCGGCTGCCAGCTACTGCCATCGAGGCACTTGTCAGCGGTCGAGGCCGTCAGGTATGAACCTTGCACCTATTTCATTTTTGAATTTTGATTTTCCAACTTTCCTTGTAATTGCTTGAAATGATTCAATTTTGTTGTTTACAAGGGGACCGTGAGCTGGAGCGAGAGTTGGCTCAGTCTCGGGAGGAGACAGCTCGCTTGTTAAGAGAGCTCGAGGTTCGAGACGCCGAGATTGCTGCTGTTGCGGCAAGAGTTGCGGAGCTGGAGGGCGACCAGCAGTAGTTTTGTGTAGTTTTTGTTTGTATTTTGGCCGTATTTTGCACATTTGTACATTTTGGACCTTGATTTTGAACATTCCGGACTTTGTTTGGGGCTCGAGCCCCCAGTTTGTTGTACATTCCCCTTTTTTTTGTATATAAGATGGCCTGAGTGCCTTTGCTGCTGGGTTGTGTTGCTTGTATCTGCAGGTTAGCTTTGAACAGGTTAGATGACGGTTTACGCCGTCATGCTGCTGAAATTTACATAGAAATCATGCAAAACATACATTTATATACACATGGCCTGAATTAGCGCAAAACGAATGACTCAAAAGCACACAAAAATGCAAAAATTTTGCCGGAAATGACCGGACGGTAGGGAGGGTTACCCCTAAAAAAAGAAAAAAAATAGAAACCTATAAGTTAGAAATGAAATGATTAAAAAAGAAATGAAAGGAATATATAATGAAATAAATATATAAATTAAAGTTATTTCCTAAAATGAATTATATTAAAAATGAAAATTATTTCTTAAAACGAATTATATTAAAAAAATGAAAATTATTTACTAAAATGAAGATGTGCAAGTGTGGTAAAATGACGAAAATGTCGATTTCGTCTCGAAATGCGTGCCCGCGGAATTAGGAAACACGGAATATGGTAATTTCCAAGTATTTACCAAAATAATAACCGGTAGGAATAGGAAATTATTAGTCAAGGGATTAGGAAAGATCCAACGCGGAAAATCACAGAAACCTACCTGAGGAAGAGGCGCAGCATGAGCTGCGTCCCTTTGAAGAGGCGCAGCAGGTGCTGCGCCTGTTCCCAGGTGTGTCTATTCTGGCAGATTTTTGGAAACAGAAATTAGTATAAATAGAGACGTCGATAGAGCTTTTATTCATACAATTCTTCCGTCTCTTCTTTGTCTTTTTACATAAAATCCTCAAAATAATCCCTCATCATGAATACTTTGGAGATTCGCTTGAAAGAATGGACCAACGAATTTTCAAACATGGAGAAATATGATATGGGCGCCTATAATCTTGGATAATTGTTGAGTTTGAAGCTTATCAAGGTTGTCAAACCATTTTTGGACGCTTGTCTTGATTATTGGGACCCGAATTACCATGTTTTTGCTTTCCCTGGAGGCGATATTTTCCCATTTCCTGAAGAAATTGCTGCGATTGGTGGGTGGGACCCTGAACACTTGCCTGCCATTCCTTCTACTTCGCAAGGGTATAAAAGCAAATTTAGAGACTTGCTTGGGTTGACTAGACTCGAGGTGGACCGTCTAGTGACCTCGAAGGGAATGCGAATGTTGGACTTCATTGACCGATTTATTAACAGGGCCGACCCCACCGTTTCTTATGTTGCTAGGCGAAGGGCATTTGGGTTTTGCTTGTTGCATGTGTATGTCCTCCAAGGGCATGTTGATGAAGACTTGAGAGGTGATCTCCGTCTTCTGGGCCTTGTTGAGCAAATGGAGCTGCGCAGGAGCCCAGCTTGTTTATGTCTAGGAGAGATCCTGTTGGGCTTGGATAATAGGAAAGCCAACCGCGACCTACCGTACTTGGGAAGTCCCGTCATTCTGCAGGTAAAAGAACATTTTCTTTTCTTCTTTTTTTTTTTTTCGTTTTTCGTTTTTCGTTTTTTTTTTCGATGTCTAATACCCGCTTTTGGTAGGTGTGTCTTATGGAACGGCTTCGATTGATCGAGCCCCCAGTTCCTATTCCTTCTTATCATGCTCGTTAAATTGCAATGAGGACCAGGTTGTACATGGTGGACTTCACCCGAGTCTGCAACTATTGGGAGAACAAACTGAAGAGTGATGATGGCCTTTTGATTAGGTGGATTGTACCGTGGTGGCACCTCAAATCTGTCACTGGAGTGTCTTCTTTGGATCCTACTCGATCTGTGCACATTCCTGGCTTGAATTTTATGGTGTGCATCTTCCCGGAAAGGCTGATGAGACAGGTTGGACTAAAACAAACGATCCCGAAGCTTGATACCGTCCCGCAGACTGCCGTGGCTCTTACTATAGAGAGCCGAAGGGAATGGGCCATTAAATGGGCCCAAAGAAACATGTGGTTCTTGAACTCTTCTGCTAATGCCTTATGGGTGTCGGATTCCTATCTGCGATGGAGGAAAGCTATTACTCCGGAAGAGCGCGAGAGATTGAGGAAGCGCGAGCCCGTTGACTACAAGATGCGCAAGGTGGAAAAAGAGAAGGAGACGCATCTGACCGAGGGAGAGGAGGAAGCCGGGTTTCGAGTCGTTCATCCTTCGAAGAAACCGAAGACCTCTCCTGTCGTGGAGATGGTGATTGGCAAGAATGGGAAGTCTAGGCCTCGAGAAAGACCGTTGGTGATTAGGTCCGAAGTGGCACAAGAGCGTCCGGCTCGAGGTTGTGACAAGAAATATGACAAGAATGACAAGGGCAAAGGGAAGATGGAAGAATAGCTCGAGTCTTTATTTATTATTTATTATTATTATTATTGTTGTAATAAAAAAGGTGGGGTTTTTAGAATCCTAGCCTATTCCTATTTATATTATGTAGCGTACTATTATTAGAAAAAAGAATTAAATAAAAAAAGGTTAAATGGTTATGAAACCGTTGTGATTTTTCTATTTATTATTCTTGTCGAATTTCAAATGCAATGCAAATGTCTTTCTATTTACATTCTAAAAACAATGGGTTGTATCCTGTGAAGGATTGCCTACGTATTCATTAAAAATGAAATAAAACCCTTGCGCGTAGTTCGAGTAAATGTAAAAGAATAATTGTTCTAAGCAAGAGCTTGTAATGAACTTAGAAAATAAGCATGAGCTTTTTGCTTACTCTGAAGGTGCAGATTTAGTTTATTCGATGATAGGAGGATGACAAATTTGTCACAAAGCAAGAGCATAGTGACATTAGCTTATTTTAGCTTGGCCAGGTGCCATTTATTTAGTGCCGCAAGAGCGACACGTGAGGTTACGCGAGGCGCGTTTTTGTTCCTATTCTAGGCATAGTACCGTTTTAGTTGGTCAAGGTTTGTCGGGTTGGAAAACTCATTCCCATCTAGGTCTGTGATTCTAACCGCCCCCTGGAAGTATGGACTTGACTAGAAATGGCCCGGCCCAATTAGGTTTGAATTTTCCACGTGCGTCAACAGGTAAAAGAGCTCTAACCGATTTGAGTACTAAGTCTCCTTCCTTGGTGTTTCTTGGCTTAACCCTTTTGTTGAAAGCTCGTTTGATACATGCTTGATATGTTTGGACATTATGCAAGGCACGTAGCCTACGTTCATCCAGGAGGATGAGTTCGTCATATCTATCCCTCTTCCAATCGGCTTCTGGGATTTGACTTTCGAGTAAAATACGCAAGGATGGTATCTATAGCTCGACTGGTTCTACAGCTTCCATGCCGTAGGTCAAATAGAAAGGGGTAGCCCCAGTGGGCGTCCTAACAGATGTGCGATATCCCCACAAAGCAAAGGGTATCTTGCTTGGCCAATCTCGATAGTTGTCAATCATTTTCTTGAGAATTGTGACAACGTTTTTGTTTGCTGCCTCTACCGCGCCGTTAGTCTGTGGCCTATAGCGCGAAGAATGGTGATGCCTAATTTTGTACTTGGCTAGCAATTGCTCAGTCT
Source organism: Silene latifolia (assembly GCF_048544455.1). NCBI lineage: Eukaryota > Viridiplantae > Streptophyta > Magnoliopsida > Caryophyllales > Caryophyllaceae > Silene > Silene latifolia. The sequence continues at coordinate 12,959,713 of NC_133534.1, forward strand.
CAGCATGGAAATGTGATCCAATATCATTAATGATCTCATGTGGGCAATCGTATCGACAGATGATGTTGTTTTGTATGAACTTTGCCGCGTTTTTAGCCGTAAGACTAGTGTAGGAAGCCGCTTCTACCCATTTGGTGAAATAGTCAATTGCCACTAGGATGAAACAGTGACCTCATGTTCCGGCTGGAGTTATCTTCCCGATTATGTCGATTCCCCAGGCAGAAAATGGCCAAGGAGATGTCATTGTATACAGCAATGAAGGAGGGACATGTTGTACATTCCCGAAGACTTGGCAATTGTGGCAATGTCTTACGTATTTGATGCAATCGGATTCCATTGTGGTCCAATAATACCCCAAACGTGTGATTTTCTTTGCCATCATGGGCCCACTCATGTGAGGACCGCATTCTCCATCGTGGACTTCTTCCATCACTTTCCGTGCCTGTGAATGATCAAGGCAACGTAGGATTACACCAAGAGGTGTTCTTTTGCATAACTCTCCTTGCATGAGAATGTATTGGGAAGCTAGTAGACGTATAGCACGTTGTCCCCTTTTGTCTATATCTGGCGGATAGGTACCGTTGAGCTTGAAATTCAGGATTGCTTGGAACCAGGGTTCCTGCGCGATTTCCTCTTCATCGATGATTTGGTGGACATAAGCTGGCACTGACCGTCGTGCGATGCATAAAGGCATTTACACCATGTCATTTGGCATATTAATCAAAGATGCGAGTTTTGCAAGAGCATCTGCAAATTGATTTTCTTCCCGAGGTAGGTGTAGATAGGTCACGTTATCAAAGAATTGGGCAACTTGGTCTATTCTAGCTTGATATGGTGCTAGGCTTTCGCTTCGAATTTTCCAAGATCCCGTAACTTGATTGATGATCAGGGATGAATACCCATGTAATCGGAGGTTCTTAATGCCTAAGCTCACTGCCGCTTGTAGTCCAATAAGACAAGCTTCGTATTTTGCAGCGTTATTTGTCACTTCGAAGTCGAGTTTGACAGAGATTGGTGTATGCTCGCCTTCAGGAGAAATGAGCAACACTCCTATTCCAAATCCTCTTAAGTTTGATGCTCCATCAAAGTAAAGGTCCCAGGAGTCTACATCAGTTTGGAGTATATCCTCGTCTGGAAATGACCAAGTATCTATTGTTTGTGTATCATTGATGGGATTTTCTGCGAAGAATTCGGCAACGGCGCGACCTTTTATTACTTTCAGAGGCACGTATTTGAGATCGAATTCTGAGAGCATCAAAGTCCATCTTGCTAGGCGTCCGTTGAGGATAGGTTTCTCGAAGAGGTATTTAACTGGATCCATTTTGGAGTATATTTTGACGGAGTAGCTAAGCATGTAATGGCGTAGCTTCTTCGTTGCCCACACAAAAGCGAGGCATGTCTTTTCGAGTTGTGAGTATTTACACTCGTACTCCAGGAACTTCTTACTAAGGTAGTAGATAGCCCTTTCTTCACTTCCTACAGTTTGAGCTAGCATGGCGCCCATGGCGGTTTTGGTTACCGTGAGATATAAACCAAGAGGTTGATCTCGTTGAGGTGGCATGAGCACTGGTGGTTTAGCTAATATCTCCTTGATTCGATCAAATGCCTTTTGACAATCATCATCCCACATGGTGTGGTCCATTTTCTTGAGCTTCTTTAAGATAGGCTCGCAAATCATGGTGAGTTTCGATATGAACCGACTTATATATTGCACTTTTCCCAGGAATCCTCTGACTTCTTTTTCTGTTTGAGATTGTGGCATCTCGATCAGAGCCTTGATCTTGGAAGGGTCTATTTCTATACCTCGTTGGCTAACGACATATCCCAGGAGTTTGCCAGACGTTACTCCGAATGTGCACTTCTGAGGATTGAGTCTCATGTTGTATTTTCGTAGCCTTGCGAAAAAATTGCGAAGGTTCGCAATATGCCCCTCTCTATCCTTGGATTTGACAATCATGTCATCTACGTATACCTCAACTTCTTTGTGCATCATGTCATGTAAGAATGTAGTTGCGGTGCGTTGATATGTAGCTCCGGCGTTGATCAATCCGAACGGCATGACCGTATAGCAATAGGTTCCCCATTGAGTGACAAAGGCGGTCTTATGCATGTCTTCTATGGCCATCTTGATTTGGTTATATCCCGCATACCCATCCATGAAGGATAGTAATGCGTGGTCTGCAGTATTGTCCACCAATATGTCGATGTGTGGTAGAGGGAAGTCATCTTTAGGACTTGCTTTGTTTAAGTCCCTGAAATCAACACAAACACGGATTCTCCCATCCTTTTTGGGTGCGGGTACTATGTTAGCTACCCAGTCAGAATACTCAGAAACTTTGATGAACCCGGCTTTGAATTGCTTATCAACCTCTTCCTTAATCTTGAGAGCCCATTCCGTTCTCATTCAAATAAGCTTCATTTCTGAGTGTTTGAAACCCGGCTTAATCGGAATTCTATGTTCGGCGATATCCCTGTCGATTCCTGGCATGTCTTTGTAGGACCAAGCGAAGACGCCTTTGAACTCGTTTAGGAGGTCTATGAAATCGGCCCTTTCGGTAGAGCTCAAGGTAGTCCCTATCCTAAGTTCTTGGGGTTCTAGTTCGGTTCCTACATTGATGGGTTCGGTGTCCTCTATTACTGGTCCCCCTTCCCTTTCCTGTAGTATTTGTTTGGCTATGTAGGGAGGTATTTCAATTGAGTCTGGGTCTTGGTCATCCTTAGTATCATCGTAAAAAGAATTGCACAAAGAGTAAGCAGAACCTGATTTATTCATATTAAAGTTTGAGAAAAGTTGAAACAAAGAAGCCATCTGATCTATCGTCAGTGGCGGCAAAGGGATAGTGTTTGGGACATTTCCCGAACTATTGTGACTACTCAAGGCTAAGCTAGGAGAAACAAAGGGAATGGGGATGACGACAGGAGGAGACTCCCTAGTGACTTCTCTAGACTCCGACTCTGACTCCGACTATGACTCGAATTCATCGTCTTCTGGTTATCCTTTGAACATCTCTCCTTCTCCAGTGGTGAGTTTGAAGAGCTTTCTTGATTGTTGGTCCACTTGATTGATTTTCTCCATCCTTTATGCTGACTCGCGTTGGTTTCTGTGATTAACGCGGTGGGGTTGAAGCTATTGTCTTGAAGTATCATGGTAATAATATCATCCTGCGCGGCTCTAACAAATCGATCTTCTCCGAATAATAGACTAACAGCTTGTTCGTCTAAGCAAGGTGCTTGATGGGTTTTGACGGTAGGAACCGTTTCTGGAGGGATGAAGTAGCAATCGTGAAAGATCTCGATTCCGGCTAGCTTCCTCTCGAGATAATGCCAAGGCTCGGGAAATCCGTGAAAGGGTTATAGACTTCCTTCTTTAACAAAGTACCCATTTAGGGTAGGGAGATAGGGTCGCATTTGGACTCCTTAATACTTACGGTTTTGAACTTGAGCAAGCATCTCGAGAACTTCCTCTTTGGTGGGTTTGTACCCTAGTCCTAGTGGTATCCTCTTTGAGTTGCCTTCCTTGTATGGTGCGAAGGTGTTTCTTCGAATAGGGTTCAAAGGCATTCCAGGGAAGTATCCCTGGGATTTGAGTATGTGGTTGACCACTAAGTTGGAGTAGGGACCATAGTATAAGGGTGCCAATTCACTTTCTATGACGCTTATGCTTTGGAAGCCCCCAAGTTCATATACTGAATCTGCAAGGACTTGATTGTTCGACTTCTTTTTTATTATTGCTTTGATGGGTGACGAAGTGATCGTAACCACTTTGCCATTTAGTGGGATCTTGATCTTTTGATGAAGGGTGGATGTCACCGCTTTGGAAGCGTGAATCCAAGGTCTTCCTACGAGTATGTTGAAGGAAGCTTCGATGTCCACTATTTGTAAGTTAACCTTTCGCTCAATTGGCCCTGTAACTATGGTTAGGTTAACGAGCCCTACTACCTTTCGTCGTGTACCATCATATGCGCGAACACCTTGATTGGTAGGGGTCCAATCCGACTCTTTTATGCCTAATTTGTATACCGTTTTGAGGGGTATGACGTTGACCGCAGAGCCATCATCTACCAAGGTCATTGGCACATTCTTCTTTAGACAAATGACAGTGATGTAAAGAGCTAAGTTGTGGCTAGCGCCAAAAGGTGGCAAATCCTCATCTGAGAAAGTAATGGGATTACTTAGCTTCAGTGATTCTTAGAAGACCAAGTTGACTACATCTTCGGGTGTCGAGTTATGTGCTACATTTAGCTTGGCCAAAGCTTGCAGTAAAGCTTAGCGATGTGGGAATGAGCTTTCTACTAATTGCCAGACTGAAAGATCAGCCTTTGTCTTCTGTAATTGCTTGAGCAAATGGTCAGTGGAGTCATCTTCGTTATCATTTGGTGTGACAACGTTGGTTGGACCATTTTGAGTAGTGCTTTGATATGGACGCCCCGAACGAGTTAGGTGGTCCACATCTTGGTCTTCACCATTTTGGACTATTTCTTTGACTAGGGAGTTTTCGATGAGATACTCGTCCTCATCATCATCGGCCCAAACTCCATTGATTGTAGCTAGTTCCCTCATTCTCATGATTTCATCTTCTAGTCGTATGATTTGGTCGACTAATTTATCAACCACGGCGACTATTTCTTGCATAGTGGCATTTTGAGAGAAGATTAGTGGCACATGCTCCTTAGGTGTTGCGTTGGGGTCATGTAAAGTTGTCACCATACTTTCTAATTCCCAAACTTGCCTATCCACACTCCTTGCCCATGTGATAAAGTCAGAAATGGTAGGGGAGATGGTAGAGTAGAACCCTTCATTCTCGATTGCATGGATTTCATTTTCAATTGGAGAAATGAGGTGTGAACAATCTAAGGTAGATTCGTCACTTGTAATCACTAGAACTCCAAGAGGATTCTGAGTGTTGTTGGGTTTACCTCCCGGCGGTATTGGTAGTCGACCACCTTCAATCATGTCTTGAAGCACATTTTTCAATTTGTAGCATTTTTCTGTGTCATGCCCCTTACCCCTATGGTATTCACAGTACAAGTTCTCGTCCCAGAACTTGGATTTCTTTTCAAGTTCGGGAGTAGGTCCTATGGGTTGAAGTTTGCCTTGCTTCATTAACCTTTTTAGAGCGTTGGAGTAAGTATCCCCAAGGTTCGTGAATTTCCTTGGTGGGGTACTTTTCTTGGATGGCTCGAGAAGGTTAACCTCATCAGTCTTGCTAGTGGAGCCGTATGAACGACTTGTTGAGCCTTGATATCCTCGACCTACCGTTTTGGACAAGAGCCCTTTACGGATGTCATCTTCAATCCTTGTCCCTAGTACGGTTAAGTCCTTGAAAGTTTTGATGTTTTGGTATCTCAAATGGTTGGCATAAATGGGTTTGAGATTGTCCACGAACTTCTCCACAAGGGTAGCCTCATCCGGGCGTTCAACTAGTTGGGTACTAGTCTTCCTCCACCTACTTAGGAAGTCGGTGAATCCTTCTTTGTCATTTTGGGTAATAACCTCTAGATTGCGCATGTTGACTTGGATCTCGGCATTATCCGCATATTGTTTAGCAAACTCGATCGCGGCATCTTCCCAAGTAGCGATCTTCTTGTGTTCTAAAGAGAAGAACCATTGCTTTGGGATGGTGTCAAGAGATGAAGGAAAGGTCCTTAAGAACATCTCGGGTTTTATGCCTTTGATAGACATGTAATCCTTGAAGGCACGGATGTGGTTCAAAGGGTTCTCGTGCCCCTTGAATTTAGGGATATCCGTCATATTGAAGTTAGTTGGCAATTTGGAATTGACGGCCTCATACTTACGATTATTCTCCCTATAAATGTCATCCCCTTTAAGGTACATCAATTGCTCCTCTAAGTATTGGAGTCTTTTCTCAGCTACAGTCATTCCCATAAGAGGATTTTCGTCTTTGGATTCATCCGCGTAGTCACCTACTACTTCACTTTCATGAGGAGGCAATCTCCCCTCTACGGCATAGATCCGACTCTCGATGGTATCAAGGCGATCATACACTTGATCTTGAGTAACTTGGATTTGAGCTAGTGCGGCTAGGATTCGATCATTACCATCTTGAAGTTGGTTGAGGTTTGTTTCGCTGGTTCCAGGCATCTTGAAAACTGGATAAGAGATCGATGACGAATCAAAACACGATCAACCATTCTAACACACTTGCTAAAAGAAGAAATGTTTTGACTCTTGAAGTGGGTGTGTGCCACTTGTGTTGAGTGAGCTTTGAAGAAAGGACAAAATTTTGAAAATGTGTATCCTAGTCAACTATAGTGTAGTTGTAGGAGTGGACTCGAAGTGAGGTTTTGAAATGGGCTTGTGGCCCGAATTTTGACTTGACAAACGGACAGAGTTTTGACTGGGTTTTGCGCTAATCAATGGCCTATTTCGAAATTTTATTTAAAAAAAGGGTTTTTATTTTTGCAAAAATCGTCATGGTTTTGTTTAGAAATGATGATCACGTAAGGTACAAACATTCATACAAGCATTATAAAGGGATGCTGAGTGCATTTTAAGAGGGTTTTGGTTTAAAGGGTGGGTTGCCATACCGAACCATCAAACCCGAAGTCTGTAGAGAGGCTCGTACCAAACAAGAGTAAGGCCGATTCCTAGTCCATTTCCTCAAGTAGTGAAGGCCCTTGATACAAACAAGAGTAAGCATCATGGTATGGATGACGTCAATCGCTATCCATCCTTAGGCCCAAAAAAGAATTAGGACCGTTTAGACGGGACGATTGGTCGAATGGGTTGGGTTGGGTTGGGCCTAGGAAGGCCGAATAAAACGGTCTAGGAAGACCGAGTTATGAAAACCGACAATTGTCTTGTACAAACTATTCCCTAACCTTGTTCAAGTTTCACCCTTGGCTACACGTAAGTGTATTATCCCCAGCGGAGTCGCGAAACTGTGGACAGCGGGGGGGGGGCACGGGGGCGCTTGGGAGGAAGAGAACAAGCGTTTGCATTTTGTTGGAGTCGCCACCAATTTTTATGGGAAATTGGAACCGTTCGAATACTTCGTTTCATGTCAAGACACAAAGTAGTGACATGAACACTAAGCAATCGTACCCTTAGCATTCTATGTCTAGAATGACTCTCGTGGATGCCAATGAACACGGATGTTCACAGAGATCTGGAGTAAGGGGTGAGGGTACGTATTAGGAAGCTCTTTTGATCAAACACCTAATCCCGCCCGCCTCGATAGCGGCCTCTACTAATGATTAGGGAAGTTATTCATACTCGATATATTGTCGGTTATATGTATGTAATGCAACATCCAAGTTTTAATCCTAACATGTGAGAATTAGGCTAAGTCGGTTGAACACGTAATTTAGCATACAATTAATGTCGAAGTGGGATTTAATGCTCAATTACATGTGAAGGCATACAAATGGATACAAGAAAATATGATAAATACAATAAAATAAAATTACAATAATTACATTGGTTTTCATTTATTTATGTCGAAAATACCTTTAGAACGGATAAATTGAGAAAAAGAACAAAAGAAAGAATTAACGAACAAATCAGAAGGCGATAATACGAATAATAGTCAATTAATACGTGCGCTAATTAAACTAGGCCAAACAATAACGGAGTTCAGAGACGCGCGTCTGTTCCAAGGGTGAGTTCGGGCTGTGAAGCCGGAACTGCAAATCGTTAACATTAATCGGTTCATTTAAAGGATTGATATTAAGATATTTACTCGGATAGAAGTGATTATCAGATTATTTACATGCGATTAATGGTCATAAAACAACAAAACATGGATGAGACGGAATATTACTAATCATTTACATGGATGAATGATTAATTAGTGACATGGGTGAATTAAATAAACTAAACATGATGAATTGATGACAAATTAATGACGAATAACAACAAAAGACAGATAAAAATATATCAAAGGTCGAATTCCAGAAACTCAATATGAACAAATCGAATTCCTACAACCGGGATTGAAATTAATGACAAAAACCCGCAAATATGAGTTATTTGGGATTTGAGTCGGGAATTATGATGAATGAATTAATTACTAACAGTGATTAATAATATACATGTGAAATTAATATGCTATTATGGTCAAAGAATTAACAAGAAACAAATGAAAACAAACAAACACGAACGAATTACAGAGGACGAAGGAAGAAGAAAGGAAGCAGGAACCGCGGCAGCCTCACGAAGAGGCGCAGCAGGAACTGCGCTACTTCGAAGAGGCGCAGCAGTTGCTGCGTCCTTTCTCGACGGTTTGTCTTCTGAAAATCCGTAAAAAGGGTTTTTAAAGCACGGTTTTAGATATCGGTTTTAATTGATATTTTCGACATAAACCTTACAATTGATGATACAAAAAGTAAAGAACAATAAATAAAGAGAGATTATACACCCTCAGACTTACATGTTTGACGAAACGAGAAGGACTAAGTTATCGATTAGCGATGCTCGACTCGAACTATAACGCAAATATGAAAGTGCCCTCGTAAGAGGAAAACGATACGATTAATTAAGTTGATTGATGTGGAGTTGGTCAAATTGATCGGTCATGCAAACGAGGCTGGTACTTAGAAGGAGCAGAGCTTACGTGGTCGAATGTTCAAGCATGTAGACGCCAAAAAGTGAGAACAAAGGTCTAGAATGCAAAGGGCGAAGAGAAGGGCGGACACTCGCGTGAGAAATATGAGGAGCGAAGGCTCCTATTTATACTAATCACACGGAGGAATTAGGGTTTCAGAGAGTCATTGGAAGTGAATCTCGGAAAGATATGAAAAAGATACGAAAATTACGCAGAAAAGGACCTGGGAAGAGGCGCAGCAGCCACTGCGTCTCTTGGAAGAGGCGCAGCACCTGCTGCGCCTGTTCCCAAGTGGTTTCCTCCTGCGGAAGAAAGATTTCCGTGTTTGAGTTATAGAAGGACGAAATAATTTGGTTTTTCTTAATATCTTGTGTGAATATTACGGGAAATTGTTTACCAAAGAATAAACATTGTAAAATATTTATAAAATATGGAATAGAAATATCTGGAACATTCCAGAACATTCTGACTCTGGATTTAACGGTTATCAGAAAATGAAGACAGTTTTAGGCCCGGACTCCAAATGTACTCTAATTACTGTCAAAACGACCGTATCGGCACGTAGATGACAACTAAGAGGTAGACATTAGTGTTTGAGCAATCACTTGATGATAAACTTACGAACTGTCACAAATCGTTCCACGTACCAAACATGCGGCCCAATCATCACCGGGTGGTTTGCGAGAGGTGCAAAAATGAGGTATCTAAAATTGTTCATAGAAATTACTAATATTATTAATGGAATATATGAGTATTAGTAATCAATTTTAAGGTAAACTACTAAACTAATATCTAACTAATATTATTTAGTGGGGATAAGGGATAATCTTGGGTGCAATCAAGAGGAGTGACTTCTATACTTGAGGTCTTTGGAGGATCATCCTTACATATGGAAAGCTCAAGAACAAGTGAGGTAGGAGACTTCACTTGTGCCCAAAATATCCGAAATATTCATATGGTATGAAACGATTTTTCCTTACTCTTATTCTAGTTTTGCATGCATAAGATCTTTAAGTTTTTATGACTAAAACTTTAAACCCAAATATGTGATATTTAAAATATGATTTCCAACAGTAAATAGTAGAGTAATGTATTATAAATGTTCTTTTATTGTCTATTTGATCTACTACCTCGGGTAACCGAGATGGTAACACCTTCATATACTGGAATGGTCCTTGGTAAGGCATCCTGGTGTACGGGGGTGTTACAGTTTCATTATCGGACTCTCAATAGTTTGCTCATGCTTTATGTACGTGATAGTGTCGTTTTGTCCCAACAATAAATACCTAAATATAACTAACAGAAGTTAGTGATAAGTAGGGTCGATCTCCATAGGGAGGCAAGGTATCTATCTGTAAGTCCGTCTATCTAAGTCACAAATGGGGGTTTTAAGTTTTGTTTTCCAAACTACTTCAGGTTTAAGGGAAAGAGAAATAAGGATACGAGCAGTAGAGCAAAAAAATAGAGATATGTGATCAGATAAAAGAGGGTATGTCAGGATTTCGGTTCACCATGGCAGTTTATCGACTTAATCAGAAATAGCCTAAACAATCTACTGTGAGAAGGGCAAGGAAAAGGTCCTTTAGGTCCGCTATCCACCATAGATTTCCACTAACTTAACTTTCGTCCTCATTAGGGTAGTCTACTGTTCATAGCAGGTCTGTTTATTCCAATCTTCCGAACCAGGAATAAAGTTAACCGAATTAATGTTATTTAGAAGCATGCACTCAACTAAATATGTTAGAGTTAAATTGCTACGGTCACATATTCTCACAAGTAAATTACCTAATCTATTTACTACCTCGTCACAATTCTACCATGGATCCCCTAGTCCTAACATAGGGAGATTAGCTACTTATGCTTTTAATGCAGTCAACAATAATAACAATAAGCATACTAATAAGAGAAATAATTAAGAGATGAAAGCAAAGCATACACTAAAATAAGAAAATAATTAATGAGAGCAAACAAGAATTAATATTAAAGAGAAAGGAGGGATTATAAAGTTTGAATTCAGAGAGAAAAGAGGCAGAGAAAAGTTTCAGCAGTAATTAGAGTAAAGTAACGTGTGTAATTCAAAGTGTTCAAGTGTTTTAGACCTAATGACGACTCCCTTATATAGGGGAGTAAAAATTAACATAAATAAACCTATCACGGATTAATAAAACCCGTGTAATCTAGCAAACCACTCGATCGAGTACTTTCAGACCACTCGATCGAGGACTTCTTCAGCCAAACCTCTCGATCGAGCACTTTAGGATCTCGATCGAGTATCTCCATAAAAGCTCATTTCGATCGAGTACTTAGATCACTCGATCGAACTCCAGAATCTGCCAAACTACTCGATCAACCATCAGAACCTCTCGATCGAGTATAATTCCACTGAATCAGTCTTGATTTCGTCTTGACAGCTTCCATTGACCTTCCTTCACGCATCCCGACGTACGACCCTTGCTCTAAATCTCCATCTCCTTAAAGTGCATACAAAGTAGGACGACAAAGGCGCGATTCCACCACTTTTAGGTTCAATTCTACAATTAAAGCAAAACAAACCAAAGTAGCCAATTCGGGGCATTTTGCGATAAAAAGCGATACAAAAAGACACAGAAATTCGTGCAATAAGAGGCTAAAAAGTCTATATAAATTGCACGTATCAGTACGTGTGTGTGTGTGTGTGTATATGTGTGTGACTGTGTGTGTGGTGTGTGTGTGTGTGTGTGTGTGTGTAGAGAGCCATTGTGTATTGGCTTCTTTTGTTTTTGAGGAAGTCGTGTTTTGGCTTTTGATCATCATGTTTGCACGATTTTGAAACTGGGTTTAATTGATCACGGGGTGTAATATTTTGATGCAGGATTGAATTTTTGTAGTGCACAACTGTTGGAATGCTATTTTCAGCAGCAGTAGCAGCTAAAAAATAGCATTCTAGCAGCTGCTACAAACGCTGCTGAAAAATAGCGTTTCAGCAGCAGCTAGAACAAGCTAAAATCATTTTTTTTTTAAAAAAAAAAAAAACTTAAAAACTATAACGGTTAAAAACAACTCGTTGCAAACAATTATTTGACAACAGATTTATTTAGATAAATAATCGTTGACATATTTTCTCTCCCATTCAAACCGCCAAAAATATAAGATAACGAACGATAACCGTTGTCGACTTCAAAATGTTAAAAACGGTTTATTTATGAAGAATCGTTGTCAAAGTTTCATCAATTGATAAATATAACAACGGTTTAGCACACAATAAAACCGTTGTGAAATTTTGACATTTAATTAAATAAGATAACGAAATGAACCGTTATCATAGATAATATTTAACAACGGTTTTGGAACCACTAAACCGTTGTCAATAGTAAACTAGGACAATGGGTTTGAAACTACTGTTAATATTTAATAACGGTTTCTTAAAAGTATACTCGTTGCCATAAACATAATTAAAAACAGTTTTCTAACAGTTCTTGAGTAGTGATAACGATGTTATAGATCCGTTATTGATGTTATATAACGGTCATACAACTGTGGTATATATTTAACAACAGTCGTTGCAATAATGGTTCCGTGTTTCTATTTAATAACGGTAATTTCATTATTTGACCGTTATTGAAGGCCTTATTTGGCGTAGTGGGTATCTGGTGGAGGAGAGGCTATTCTTCATGCCTTGAATCGGTTCGTTGAGGCTCGTGGTGGTGAGGAGGGTCTTTTTATGTTGCAAGTCGATTTCCAGAATGCGTTCAACTTAGTTGATCGCGGGACTATGCTTCAGGAGGTTCGCCGTCTTTGCCCGGTCCTATCCCGATGGGTGGAGTTTTGTTACTCTAGTCATTCCCGGCTTGTTATGGGGAGCATAGTTTATGGTCTTGTCGGGGAGTTTAGCAGGGCGATCCATTGGGCCCTTTGCTTTTTGCCTTGGTGTTGCATCCGTTGGTGTGAAAAATCAGGGAATCCTTTGATCTGAGCTTGCGGGCCTAGTACTTAGACGATGGCACTAATGTTGGGGATAATTCAGTTGTGGGGAAGGTCTTGGATCTTATTATGGACGATGGTCCTCGTTTTGGTCTTTATCTTAATGTTGGTAAGACCGAGGTCTTTCGGCCTACGGAGGACCCCAGGAGTCGGCTCTCTGGTGTCTTCCTCCACTCTATTGCCCGGCCTTTTTCATGGTGTCACTGTTATGGGTGCTCCTGTCAGTACGTGACCTGTTTTTGGCGGCGACCTTGTGGCGAGGAGAGTGACGAAAACCATCGAGCTTATGGATTCTGTCGCGAGGATTGATGACCCGCGGTGTGAGTTGCTTTTGCTCCGGGCATGTACTGGTATTTCTAAACTTTACTTTGCCCTGGGTACTTGTTCTCCTCGTGTTTTTGGGTCGGCCTAGCTTTTTTTTTATGTGGCACTTCGTTCTAGCTTGGAGCGTATTGTCACGGCGTCTGGGATTGGTTTTGGGGATTGGCAGTGGCGGCTTGCTACCTTACCTTTTCTTTTTGGTGGGCTCGGGGTTTATGCGGCTGGGTATGTCATGCACTATTGATGTGACTCATATTTGAGAACATTTAGTCCCCAAATTAACCTCGTTCCCATGCTTTCTAGCACTTATTTGGGTCATTTACTATCTTTATTCCCATTTTGCATATTCTTTGAGGTTTTGTGTCTTTGGTAGGAAAAGTTCGCTAACCTTGCATTTATGAGGCGAAATGGAGCTAAATGGATCGCATCCAATGACCAAGCATCAAAGAGAAGACTGACACTAGAGACCTAAGCAAATAAATAGAGTGAAATGGGCAATGATGAAAAGATACTTCCATCACCAACAAAATCCTCGCGGATTGTTAAGGAGCCAAACAAGACAACAACTCTGTCCAATGATCCGAGCAGCTCGGGTTCAGGACTCGCAGATCAGAGCAATGATCCGAGCTTTCCAGGGCATGATCTGAGCGTACCAAAGTGCCAGGATCCGAGCGGCTTGATGCCAGGACGAGCGGATTGAAGAGCCTCAGGAAGATTGTCTCCATTGTGATCCGGCGGATCTTCTTACAGGGTATCCGTGCCTCAGCTGAGGACGAGCGGATCATGGTGGGACTAGCAAGGAGGATCCGCGCATGTCCTTCGGGAGTTGCATTTCCTCAAGTTTTTATTAGGGCCTTAATAGTCATTTAAACCCTTAGTAACCCTAATCCTTGTACTTAATCTTTAGTATAAATACCCTATTGTACTACCTAGATTAGCATGTCCTCTTAATGTTCTTTTAATCCTCTCTTAATACACTTTTAATCCTCTCTTAATTTAGTTGTAATACACTTTTTAATATTAATCACATCTTAATATTTCATTAATTTCTCAATTATTCTTAGTATTATTTGGGTAATTAGAAGATCATTTGGGTTTATTGGAGGATTGACAACCATCCATCATTCATCAAGTACTTCTATTATTCTTTGCTTTATTATTTGGATCATCTCTATAGCTATACTTCCTTTTTTTACTCTTGCTTTGTTAGTATGGTTGACAACCTTATTAACATGATAAACTTGATCATGAGTGAGTAGTCCTTTAGCTAGGGTTAATGGGGAATTAGAGGAAACAAACATGGGGATTGATCTATGCTTAATCTAATATGTTCACATAATTAATTTTCTTTCTTGTTGTGATTTCAACGTATGCACATGTTATGTATTGCGCATAGCCTTCGTTCGTCCAAGAGGATGAGTTCCTCATACCTATCCCTTTTCCAATCATCTTCTGGAATTTGACTTTCGAGTAAAATGCGTAGAGACGGGATCTCTAGCTCCACTAGTTGTACAACTTCCATGTCGTAAGTCAAATAGAAAGGAGTAGCCCCATTGGGCGTCCTAACTGACGTGCGATATCCCCATAATGCAAAGGGTATTTTTCTAGGCCAAACGGGATAATTGTCGATCATGTTCTTATGGATGGTGACGACATTCTTGTTAGCTGCCTCCACCGCGCCATTAGTTTAAGGTCTGTATGGCGAGTAATGGTGATACATGATCTTATATTTGGCTAACAATTGTGCAGCTTCGGCCTGAAAATGTGATCCATTGTCACTAATGATTTCATGTGGGTAACCATATCGACATTTGAGATTGGTTTGTATGAATTTTGCCACATGTTTGGCTGTAAGGCTGGTGTAAGATTCTGCTTCGACCCATTTAGTAAAATAATCGATAGCTACTAAAATGAAACACTGGCCTCCTGTCCCAGCTGGAGTGATTTTTCCGATGATGTCTATTCCCCAAGCAGAAAATGGCCAAGGAGATGTCATGGTATATAACACTAAAGGAGGAACGTGTTTTACATTCCCAAAGGTTTAGGTTGTGACAATGCCTAACATACTTGATGCAATCTTACTCCATTGTCGTCCAGTAATAACCAAGATGCGTAATCTTCTTTGCCTTCATGGGTCCACTCATGTGAGGACCGCATTCTCCATCATGAACTTCTTCCATTACTTTCTGTGCTTGTGAATGATCAAGGTAACACCAAGAGGTATTATTTTGTACAATTCTCCTTACATGAGAGGTAATGAGAGGCAAGTAGGTGTATGGCGTGTTGTCCCCTCTTATCCATGTCTGGTGGGTATGTACCATTTAGATTGAAATTGAGAATAGCTTGGAACCAAGGCTCTTCTCGTTTTTCTTCTTCATCTATAAGGAAGTGTACATAGGCTGGTTATGATCGTCGTTCGATGCACAAGGGCATTTCAAACATGTCGTATGGCATATTAATCAGGGATGCGAGTTTTGCAAGAGTGTCCGCAAACTGATTTTCTTTGCGAGGTAGGTATAAGTAAGTAACCTGATCAAAGAATTGAGTGACTTGATCTATCCTAGCTTGATAGGGTGCTAGACTTTCACTTCGAATTTTCCAGGATCTAGTGATTTGGTTGATGATTAAAGATGAATTGCTGTGAACTCGAAGATGCTTGATCCCTAAGCTCCCTGCTGCTTGTAGACCAATGAGGCAAGCTTCATATTCTGCTGAATTATTTGTCACCTCAAAGTCGAGTTTGACAAAAAGTGGTGTATGCTCGCCTTCATGAGAAATGAGCAACACTCCTATTCCGAATCCTCTCAAATTGGATGCCCCATGAAAGTAAAGATCCTAAGAATCCATACTGGTTTGTAGAATATCCTCATCTGGAATCAACCACGTGTCTATTGCTTGCGTGTCGTTGATTGGATTATCTGCGAAAAATTCAGCCATGGCACATCCTGTAACACCCCCATACTCCAAGTGCCTTACCAGGACCACCCAGGTATAAGAACGTTACCATCTCGGTTGCCCGAGGCAATGATAATCAAATAAACAATGAAGAAACAACATTTAAATAGTAAATATAATTTAAGTGATTACATATCTCAAACCAAAACTGTCAAAGGAATTACAAAGTACTCAATCCGTCTACTGATAAAACTATCAAGCTACTAGACATCATCTGATACAGCGGAAGACTTCTAACTGCAACGTGATGACTCATCCCAGCTATCCCGTACGCATCATATCATACCTGCTCAATAACTGCTCACCACCCCCGAATGGATCACCACAGTTTTTAAAACATTTAAACGGGGTCAGTACTATTTACACAAGTTTATCAACAGTACAGCAACCAACACAGCTCAAGCAATCATACACAATCAGGCACTCCACTCCATCTCCGTCACCGACCGTCCACTGGACCAGCCCTGCCAGTGGGGGACCGCACAGCCGTTCCCACCTAAGCCCCGCTCATCATACCGAGCGATAACCCTGTCCCATTAATGTGCACATCCCCTTCCGTGGCGGGTTCCACGAAGGGCGAAACTAGGGCGTGAAGCCACTCCCGCAAGTGACTCCACTCAGCCGAGAACGCATCTCGAGAACCACATACAAACAATCACAATCACAATATCAACAACCGTCTGAATCTATCAACAATGTATAAGCACAACCGTCTGAATCAATCAATCACACTAATTACAACACAATCACCACACATTATGTAAGTAATACTGAGTAGGGAAACCCTACCTGGAAAGCACAACAATCAGACGATCTCACAGCTGATATCAAAAAGCTTCCTCTACGAACCCTCCTCCTAATATACAAACACATAATCACTACCATGCATATAACACAACAAAACCCCCAATCCCCAATATTAGGGTTTAACTAAGTTTAATAAAATACTATAAAAATGGTATACAGGTCTTACCCTCGACGCAAGGATCACAACGGTGTAAAGAAAGGTGAAATCCGACCTTCCAAGCTCCGGGATTTGCCAACAATGCGATTAAAGCTAATAACGTAGTTTGCTTTCTCTTCTTAGAGTGATTAGGTTTTGAAAAGTGATTTAGGAATAATGACGGAAGTATTATTTACTCTAATCGCATTATTAACAAAACCCAAGAAAACAACCCCCGTAAACCGGCTACTCGATCGAGTAGCTAAGGTACTCGATCGAGTGCCCCCTTACTCTATCGAGTACCTAAGGCTACTCGATAGAGTACCCTACAGGTCAGAAACTATTTTAAAATGCAACTCACCCTTACTCGACAGATTAAGGCCTACTCGATAGAGTACACGGAGACTTATAAATACGGAGTATTACAGTCTTCCCTCCTTAAAAAGAACTTCGTCCCCGAAGTTCAACCCATACATAAAAACAAACATGCTAACTCGATCAAGACACAACAACGTAACTGAGAACTCAAAACAAAACTCCTACCGACCATGAACTCATAACACCAATTCCACTAACTATTCCTACCTCCACAACATGGCTCACGATATCGTATCAACTCCATTATATCTCTCTCAACACTAACTCCATACACTACCAACTACCATCCTCTAACGCTGTTAGCTCCGTAATATATCATCCACTACCAAATCCCATATCAAGACACTCATAGACATCAAACGGAATGTTACATTCTACCATCCTTAAAAGGAACTTCGTCCTCGAAGTTTACTCACACTCATACCCTCATCATCCAACTGTCAACACTATCGAAGTATTCTCGCATTCCTAACATCGAATTACTATAAGCACGT
Organism: Silene latifolia; assembly: GCF_048544455.1. NCBI lineage: Eukaryota > Viridiplantae > Streptophyta > Magnoliopsida > Caryophyllales > Caryophyllaceae > Silene > Silene latifolia. Next base: position 12,977,330 of record NC_133534.1, read on the forward strand.
CCATGACCTTTTAACACTATAAACCACAACATATACAAATCCATACCTTATGCTACACCAACACTCTACTTCCAAATATACTAACATATGTACAACCATCAAAATCTCTTTTATCGCATCCTACTCCTCTTAAGATAAATGTTACGTCCTCGTAACTCACTAATACTAAATCCTAGATATATCTTTTCATTTTCTCATCACCACCGCATGTCAAAGATAACCACATATACTCTAAACATCGCCATGCATATATCCAAGGCTCTCTTACTTAAACATTTCTCATACCTCAACTCATACGGCACACCACCTAACCTATACCATAAAACTCATAGCAAAAATCACCATACTAACTCTCCATTCTTACTGCAAGACAACATACTTCTCTATGTAAAGCACCTATCTCCCCAAAAGCATAACTCGCGATCTACACTCGTTATGTACACTCACACTAGATCCTCCAGTTCTTTTCTTTATTACCGCAAAACTCATAACAAACTTAACATGACACTAATTCCCAACACCCTACACTCACTGTCTTCAACAAAGGATTATGAACCACCTGCATCTTTCGGGTCATTACCACACATGTTCTACGACTCACTTGCCATTACCATGTCTACTGAAACCTTAACTAGAACAAGATCATAATTATTGTAACAACCTCTCACAACCGTGTCCCATTAACAGAATGTCACTATACCATGACAACAACGAAAACATATACGACTCTCTTTCATATCATACTCTACCCTCATACCAAAACTTAACCGGTAAGAAACATCAATAAACAAAACAACTGTCTATCTGTACAAACTGAAACTCACAGGAAGCAACATCAAACAAAACAACAATCTATGTATGACTGGTATGAACTTTCGAAACTCGAATCATAATCATCCCACCTACTCCACCACAACCGGTGACGGCATCGCAACACCGCCACCACCAGCCACACCACAGTGCGAAAATACCCGCATCACAATACTAAATAACGTGCCCGGATCACCACCCGAAGCACCACAACCACATCGATAGACATCACATCTACATACAATTCTCACCAACACTGACTCAAAATAACTTCTCGGACAAGAAAACTTATTCAAATCCACTTTACCAATTCACAAAGCAACATATTATATGAATTAAACAGATAACCTCATGAATATCATCCCCTTACCATATCACAGATTAACATGTATCGTGAATATATACAAACATAACTAGTCATGCCAAAACAGTCAAACTATTACCTTTTAAAATATCATTCCATTACTCTATCGTATCCCACATGTATTACAGAACATTCAGATAAGAACTTTATAATTATCATATCATACCACTTCTTGTGAGGTCAGAACCTCACACAAACATTTATATATAACATAGACCCATAATCACATCCAACCAGTCAATCCTGATCACGTAAGTTACCACTCAACATAGGCTACCTGTCGCCCGAGCTTAACTCGTATACACCTCATAACATATTCTCCCTTTCGCATATCCATCACCCTCTGCCAAATGTAGCCACACCATTAATACTCAACTACTAACAACCGCCTCATATAACCACATCTTATACTCTTTCATAACTGTACTTATCAATCTGGTCTCTGCAAAATCAACCTCTTTAGAATTGTTACCTTTCTAATATACCCTTACCCTTAACCACTAGTCACAAACCATAACACTACCGTTGTCCGGGCATCAGACCTCTTACACTCATCTCTAAACATCACGATTTGTTTCCTATCTTTGGTTAACATTCCAAATAACGAACATCCAATCCATTAACAAAATTATCTCAACATTCCTCCCAATACTATCCTTAATTGTATCATCATCTAACTCTCCACCAAAAATCTCGTATCGTGCAAATACTCCACCAACTTTATACTCCCTTAATTCCTCGAAACTCATGATTAATCATGTTGTCCTGAAACTTCTGTATAACTATTAACTTACTTACCCTTGATAGTATCATACATCTCGACGATTCCTTACTTTACGTCACATAACTCCGGTGAACTTTTTCTCAACTTAATTTTATCCTTCTTTTCTCGTTATACTCAAAAATATCATTAATAGCTCAACTGCTTATTACTTCTATCTAACTCTTTAGTGCTCCGATTATCTTTTCATTGCTCCAAAACTCAAATCCCATTATTTCATATCGATATCATCTCACTCTTTCTTACCATAAATATTCTCTTATTATGTCATCAATCACCCTTGCCACTAATCCATCCATATAATCAACGTTTACTGTTCAACAATTACATCTCTAGAAATCAAAATTCCTTTCATACCGCTAATTGCCCAAAGAAATCACACAGTAGTTTCATCTCTTAATAAACCAAATCTCCCAAACTCATTCACTGTCTACAAATCCACCTCGCGACATGTCTCCACAAAGTTCACTATATACTACTCTTCTCACCCTTTTAAAACGAACTTTCACTATGTATATTCTTAACCCACACGACTCCTAACCATCCCCCTCCATGATTCTTTACACATCTCAAGATGCCACCATTTGCGTCCCTCATTTCAATCTTTTCATTCTCACGTTCCATAAACTCACATCATCCCTTGCCCACATTCACTTACTTTTACGTTACTCAACACACAACCATATCACTCATCTCATTTAATCTTAGAAAACATGCTCTATGTCTCAATTAAGCCATAACGATCTTCCTTTTGTTTTTCCACTATCTATCACAACCACGTATAACTCATGTCCTCCCACCGAACTCATACTCACCACAGGTGCCACTCACTCCACCACAAGATTGGGTAACTTACGCGTCAAGACCAACGTACATGTAAAACAATGCATAAAGAAGCAAAATAACAACTTTGAATTAAACAAAATATGCAACGAATTCAAAAGATAAGCGTATGACCCAAAACAAGGGTCACTAGATCGAGTACAGGCCACTCGATAGAGTAAGTGACTTACTTGATCGAGTAGGTGAAGATCAGAAGCACGTAAAACAAATTACCAGGGCCACTCGATCGAGTAACTGACGTACTCGATCGAGTACCCCCCCTACTCGATCGAGTACCAAGGCTACTCGATCGAGTACCTACGCATTTCTCAGCACTGTCCAGTTTTCGTAAAACAGTCATAACTCACTCATTTCTTGGTCGTTTTGGACGTGTGACCTATCGTTAGAATCGTAAAAGGACAAGCTATCACCTCCAATTAGAATCACATCAAAATCATTTATGCATCTCAATTTATAACAGTTTAAAGACAACCTCTTTATCATCGAAAAACACAACTATTGATTTTTACTTCCCAAACGACTTAAACAACAACAAGGTAGACAAAACGACTCAGTACTCATAAAACCAGTATTGCTAATCTCATGTTACCATCTTCAAAAATCAAGCAACAACATCCATCATGCACATATATTATTTAACTCATTAGTCATGTACTAACCGCATGCTTTAAATTTTATAACTTTTCGTAACACAAAACATTCTCATACATTACAAATCCTATTTCCATGTTACTAATACAACAACATTACAATTACACTTCGTCACCTAAACATATTCATAATCACAAAATTCATATTCTTATGCAATTGCTACTCCATCTTTTTCCAATCAATTCATCTATTTCCATCACATTACTCATCATTCTCATGCACTTTTCTAACAATTCCAACCAACATTGTAAACCAACTATCATGCAACATGCTTTCAATCAACAACATACGAAATCACATTATCACCATCTTTTCTACACATTCCCCATTCTCCACATACATACATCCACTGATTCATGCCACACATCACTCCATAGGTACACAAAGCACAAGGTAAACACATAGCGATCCCGACTCATATCCCATGTGACCGGTTCAAAATTGTAGGGCGAGCTCGCGACTTTAGGACGTCTCCCAAGTCTTTGCATTAGCTCCTACAACCTTTACCCCGGGTTCATTTTAATTGACTCCCTATATTCATTGGATTCATTGGTTACAGGTTTCAGGATCGTCGCTCTGATACCATTTTGTAACACCCCCATACTCCAAGTGCCTTACCAGGACCACCCAGGTATAAGAACGTTACCATCTCGGTTGCCCGAGGCAATGATAATCAAATAAACAATGAAGAAACAACATTTAAATAGTAAATATAATTTAAGTGATTACATATCTCAAACCAAAACTGTCAAAGGAATTACAAAGTACTCAATCCGTCTACTGATAAAACTATCAAGCTACTAGACATCGTCTGACACAGCGGAAGACTTCTAACTGTAACGTGATGACTCATCCCAGCTATCCCGTACGCATCATATCATACCTGCTCAATAACTGCTCACCACCCCCGAATGGATCACCACAGTTTTTAAAACATTTAAACGGGGTCAGTACTATTTACACAAGTTATATATCAACAGTACAGCAACCAACACAGCTCAAGAAATCATACACAATCAGGCACTCCACTCCATCTCCGTCACCGACTGTCCACTGGACCAGCCATGCCACTGGGGGACCGCAGCCGTTCCCACCTAAGCCCCGCTCATCATACCGAGCGATAACCCTGTCCCATTAATGTGCACATCCCCTTCCGTGGCGGGTTCCACGAAGGGCGAAACTAGGGCGTGAAGCCACTCCCGCAAGTGACTCCACTCAGCCGAGAACGCATCTCGAGAACCACATACAAACAATCACAATCACAATATCAACAACCGTCTGAATCTATCAACAATGTATAAGCACAACCGTCTGAATCAATCAATCACACTAATTACAGCACAATCACCACACATTATGTAAGTAATACTGAGTAGGGAAACCCTACCTGGAAAGCACAACAATCAGACGATCTCACAGCTGATATCAAAAAGCTTCCTCTACGAACCCTCCTCCTAATATACAAACACATAATCACTACCATGCATATAACACAACAAAACCCCTAATCCCCAATATTAGGGTTTAACTAACTTTAATGAAATGCTATAAAAATGGTATACAGGTCTTACCCTCGACGCAAGGATCACAACGGTGTAAAGAAAGGTGAAATCCGACCTTCCAAGCTCCGGGATTTGCCAACAATGCTATTAAAGCTAATAACGTAGTTTGCTTTCTCTTCTCACAGTGATTAGGTTTTGAAAAGTGATTTAGGAATAATGACGGAAGTATTATATACTCTAATCGCATTATTAACAAAACCCAAAAAAACAACCCCCGTAAACCGGCTACTCGATCGAGTAGCTAAGGTACTCGATCGAGTTCCCCCTTACTCTATCGAGTACCTAAGGCTACTCGATAGAGACCCCCTTACTCTATCGAGTACCTAAGGCTAATCGATAGAGTACCCTACAGGTCAGAAACTATTTTAAAACGCAACTCATCCTTACTCGACAGAGTAAGGCCTACTCGATAGAGTGCCCAGAGACTTATAAATACGGAGTATTACACATCCCTTTATGACTTTCAAAGGTACGTATTTGAGATCAACCTCTGAGAGCATTAAGGTCCATCTTGCAAAGCATTCGTTGAGGACAGGTTCCTCGAAGAGGTATTTGACGGGATCCATTTTAGAATATAGCTTGACAGAGTAGCTAAGCATATAATGGCGTAGCTTCTTTTTTGCCCACACAAGAGCGAGGCATGTCTTCTTGATAGGTGTTTACTTATACTCGTATTCTAAGAACTTCTTACTAAAGTAGTAGATGGCTCTTTCTTCCTTTCTAACAGTCTGCGCGAGCATAGCCCCCATGGCTGTTTTGGTTACTGTGAGATATAAACCAAGAGGTTGATCTCGTTGGGGAAGCATTAGCACGGGCGGCTTAGCCAGTATCTCCTTTATCCTGTCAAATGCCTTTTGACAGTCTTCGTCCCATATGGTATGATCCGTTTTCTTGATCTTTTTGAAGATAGGTTCGCAGATCATAGTGAGCTTCTATATGAATTGAATTATGTATTGTACTTTGCCCAAAAATCCTCTAACCTCCTTTTTTGTCTGGGGTTGCGACATTTCGATTAAGGCCTTGATCTTGGATGGATCGATTTCTATTCCCCTATGGCTGAAGACGTATCCTAGAAGCTTGCCTTACGTTACTTTGAACGCACATTTCTGAGGATTAAGCCTCATGTGGTACTTGTGCAATCTACGTAAACCTCTACTTCTTTGTGAATCATGTCATATAGCAACGTAGTCGCAATGCGTTGGTATGTAGCCTCAGAATTGATTAGCCTAAATGGCATAACAGTATAACAGTATGTACCCACTGAGTGACGAAGGCTGTTTTGTGCATATCTTCTACGGCCATTTTAATTTGGTTATACCCTGCATACCCGTCCATGAAGGATAACAACGTATGATCAGCTGTATTGTCAACCAATATATCGATGTGTGGTAGAGGGAAATCGTCTTTAGGACTTGCCTTGTTCAAGTCTCTGAAATAAACACAAACCCGGATTCGCCCATCCTTTTTGGGTACGGGAACTATGTTAGTCACACAGTCTAAATACTCGAAAACTTTGATGAATCTGGCTTTGAATTGCTTATCGACTTCTTCTTTAATCTTAAGACCCCCCTCTGTCCCCATCCGACGAAGCTTCTGTTTTACAGATTTGAAACCTGGTCTGATTGGAATGTGATGTTCTGCAATGTGTCTGTCGATCCCTGGCATGTCCTTGTAAGACCAAGCGAAGAAGTCTTTAAACTCGTGTAGGAGGTCGATAAAATTGGCCATTTCGGTTGGGTCTAGGGTCGTCCTTATCCTAAGTTCTTGGGGTTCTAATTTATTTCCTACGTTGATAGGTTCGGTGTTTTCTATAACTGGTACCCCTTCCCCCTCTTCTAGTATCTCTTTGATTATATAGGGAGGTAATTCGATTGAGTTTGGGTCAGGATCATCTTCATTATCATCGTAAATAAAATTGCGGGAAAACACAAGGAGTAAGCAGAATCAGATTTATTCATATTAAAATTTGAAAATACCTATAACAAAGAAGCCATCTGCGCGGTAGTCAGTGCCGGTAAAGGGACAGTTGTTGGGACATTCCCCATGCTACTGTTTCTAGGTAACGCTATGATAGGATAAACTAAGGGGTGGGGAGTGACGACAGGAGGAGACTCTCTAGCCACTTCTCTAGACTTAGTTTCCGACTCCGACTCTGATTCTGACTCTAACTCGAAGTCATCATACTCGGGTTCTCCTTTGAACATTTCTCCTTCTCCAGTAGTGACCTTGTAGAGCTTTCCTTGATTATTGGTCCATTTGATCGACTTTATCCATCCTTTCTGTTGATTTGATTCGGCGTCGTTGATCAGTGATGTAGGGTTGAAATGGTCCTCTTGAAGTATCGTGGTAATGATCTCATTCGTAAGACTTTTTGCACTTTTGATCAAAGGATGATCCCTGAGGTAGACATCTTCATCGTCATCGTCCCAAACTCCATTGACGATATTGAGCTCTCTTAAACTTATGATTTCAGCTTCTAGGCTGATTATTTGCTCGACTAGATCGGTCGGTCACTGCGATCACTTCTTCCATTGTGAATTCTTGAGATAAGATTAAAACCGCTGGCCTGTTTTCCCTAGGTATAGTGCTTGGATTGCGTAGGGATGCCACTACAACTTCTATCTCTGAAACTTGTCTACTCACAATCTTTGCCCATACGACAAAATCAATGATACTAGGGGAGATTATGGAATAACTCTCTTCATTTTATAGTGCATTGACCTCGTTTTGAGCTGGAGAAATGAGGTGTGAGCAATCCAAGGTGGGTTCCTCATTGGTGATCATCAGAATTCCAAGAGGATTCTGAGTATTGTAAGGCTTACTTGCAGGAGGTATAGGCAGGCGCCCATCCTCAATCATGTCCTGAATGGCATGTTTTAATTTGAAACATTTCTCTGTATCATGCCCTTTGCCTCTATGGTACTCGCAGTAGACATTCTCATCCCAGAACTTAGACTTCTTCTCTAGGTCAGGTGTAGGTCCTATAGGTTGGAGCTTACCCTGTTTCATTAGTCTTTTGAGAGCGTTGGAGTATGAGTCACTAACGTTGGTGAACTTCCTCTGTGGTCCATTCTTCTTAGTAGATGATTCGACGAGGTTGACCATGTCGGTCTTGCTAGTAGAGCCATATGAACGACTCATTGCGCCTTGATATCCGTGAACTACCATTTTGGACAAGAATCCTTTATGGATGTCGCCTTCAATCCTTATGCCTAATACAGTTAAGTCTTTGAAAGACTTTATCTTTTGGTATCTTAGGTGCTTTGTATAGATTGGCCTTAAATTGTCCACGAACGTTTCAAGAAGAGTAGCCTCACCTGGGCGTTCGACGAGTTGTGTGGTAGTCTTCCTCCACCTACATAGGAAGTCGGTGAATCCTTCCTTCTCATTTTGGGTAAGAACCTCTAGAGTGCGCATATTGACTTAAATTTTAGCATTATCTGCATACTATTTGGTGAACTCAATTGGAGCATCATTCCAAGTAGCAATTTTCTTGTGTTCCAAGGAGTAGAACTATTGTTTAGGGATAGTATCGAGAGATGAAGGAAAGATCCTTAGAAACATCTCTAGCTTGATGCCTTTGATAGACATGTAATCCTTGAAGGCACGGATATGGTTCAACGGGTTTACATGCCCCTTAAACTTTGGGATGTCAGTCATGTTGAAGTTAGTTGGCAATTGGGCGTTTACTGCCTCATACTTGTGATTTTTTCCCTATAGATGTCATCCCCCTTAAGGTACATTAGTTGTTCCTCCAAATATTGGAGTTGCTTTTCAGCTTTAGAAAGACCTGGTGGAAGGTCGACTTCTGGTTGTCTAACAAAAGGTGGAAGGTTATCATGTATGACCATGTCAGGAATGGCATCCTCTACAGGAGGAAGTCTAGCTTCTACAGCGATAATACGGCCTTCGATGGTGTTGAGGCGAGCATAAGCTTGGTCTTGGCTTGTTTGGAGACGAATGAGCGCAGTTAGGATTTGATCATTACCATTTCCGGGTTGTTCAGATCGACCGTTAACGCTTCCGTGACTAGTTCCCAGCATTTTGGAACTGAGGATAAAAGATCGACGGCGAATCAAAACATGATCGACCATTTTAGCAAACATAATCAAAAGAGACTCGACTCACGAAGTGGGCGTGTGCCACTATGTCAAGTGTGGTTTGAAAATGATAAATTTTGAAATGTTTGTCCTAGGCAACTATAGTGTAGTTGTAGGAGTGTTGACTCAAAGTAAGGTTTGATATGAATTTTGACGCCCAATTTTGACTTGACGTTTGGAAGAGTTTCGGCTTATTTTGCACTATTTTAGGCCATTTCGAAAACATTTACATTTTGAAAAGGATTTTATTTCACAAAATTTCATCATGGTTTTATTTACAAAACGGTGATCACGTATATGATACAAACATTCATATAGGCATTATAACGGTATGCTGAGTGCATTTAAAGGGTTTTGGCTTAAAAAGGTGGGTTGCCATACGAAGCAATCAAACCCTGGTCTGTGGAGAGGTCCGTGCCAAACATGAGTATGGTCGGTTCCTAGTCCATTTTCTCGAGTAGTGAAAGCCCTTGATACAAACATGAGTATGTACCACGGTATGGTTGACGTCAATCGCTATCTATCTTTAGGCCCAGATAAGAATTTGGACCATCTAGACGGGATGATTGGTCGAATGGGTTGGTTTAAGCCTTGGAAGGCCGAATAAAACGACCTAAGAAGGTCGAGTAATGAAAACCGAGAATTGTTTCGTATAAACTATTCCCTAACCTTATTCAAGTTTCACCCTGGGTAACACGTAAGTGTATCATCCCTAGCGGAGTCGCCAAACTGTGGACATGGGCCACCCACGCGTTGGTCTCGAGGCGGCAACACTTCTCCCACGGAGCCTTGGGTTCACCAAAGCACGTCATGGGCTGTTACCGATTGGTGAGGCATTGAAACCGGTGAAAGGTTAAATGGCATTAAAACCGGTGAAAGGTTGAATAAGCCTACTTTGTGGAGTCGCCACCAATTTATTGTGGAAAAATTGGAAACCGTTCGAATACCTCGTGTCATGTCAAGACACAAAGTAGTGACATGAACACTAAGAACACGTTACCCTTAGAATTTTATGTCTAGAATGACTCTCGAAGATGCCAATGGACACGGATGTCCAAAGATAATTGGAGTAAAGAGTGAGGGTACATATTAGGAAGCTCTTTAATCGAACACCTAATCCCTCCCGCCTCGATAGCGGCCTCTACTAATGATTAGGGAAGTTATTAATATTTTATATGTTGTCGATGTAATGCATGCAGTGCAACAGGCAATAGATTAATCCTAGCATGTGAGATTAGACTATGTCGGTTATCACGTATTTTAGCAAACAATTGGGTCGAAATAGAAAGTTAGATTCAATTACATGTGAAAGATCAAGTAAATAAATCATACATAATAATAACGAATTAAAATAAAGAAATAAAATTACAATAATTACAAGGGATTATTTGATCTACGTCAAAAGCACGCTGAAAATGAGATTTTGAAGGAGAAAATGAGAGAAAACAAAATTGGAATTAAAATACAGAAATACGTCTGATTAGAAGTGATAATATGATTAATAGTTGATTGAATACGTAATTAGGAACTATGACAAAGCGAGAAAGAGTTCAGGGACAGAAATTAACCCAGAACAGGCGCAGCATCTGCTGCATCCTCTGGAAGAGGCGCAACACTTCCTGCGTCTGTTTTCCAGTTCGGCTTTGTGTGTGAAGTTAGAACCACGGATTGTTAATGTTCACTGGTGATTTAGGATTTATTATTAATATTAGAACTCGAGTAGAAGTAATTTAGCAGATTACATACATCTGGAACTGTCATAAAATGAACTAAAAGATGAGGATTTATAGCGGTTTATATAACTATGACGAACTCGTGTCGTATTTAACAATGGAACAAACTCGAAATTGAAAACGAAATTGGATTAATAAATTGAAATTAAATAAACTATGTACAAACAGACGAATTCTAGAGAATCGATATGAGAAAATCGAACCTCTAAAATCCGGGTTTGAATAAATGACGAAAACCCAAAAATCGAATTATAAGGGATTTATGTCGAACTAATCGTAATAATTTGAAAGGAATTATTAATGAAAGATCATAGATCCATATTAGACTCTCTAATAAAAATTAAATTATCTCATAATTTATCATTTTGGTGATCTATGTAACATGCATGCAAATATAAAAGCATAAAAATGAAAGTTAAGGAAAAACAATTTCCTTACATAGATTTTTATGGTAATATGGGCATAATCAAGATCTCCTACCTTGATTGTTCTTGAGCTTATAACAAAAGGATGATCCTCCTAACAAATCTTCAAAGAGAAGATCTCCTAACAATGTGCACCCAAGAACTCAACCCAATAATCTAGCAAGTATATACTAGGAACTTGTTAGAATTATTCCCTTGATAATATGTAATATTACTAACACTCTTAATAATTATTTATTTTAGTTTACTAACAACTTAGTAAAGGATGTTTATTATTTTATAGAGAAGATAGACAAATTATTGTTCACATGCAAAATGCACAAGTGAAGTGTGTAAAAATGAACAACAATTTGGAGTGTATAAGGGGAAAGTGGCGGGTGGAGTGAGGGAGTCAACTTGTTATAATATTTGTCCAATCTTTATCACATGCACATGATCATATGACAATATTATGGAAGAATAACAAGCAAAGTGAAATGATTATAATCATCCACTACACTCCATTTACACGGCCCAATGTCCTATTTACGAGTCCATTTTGGTTCTTATAATTGTCGCACAAATACGTGTAAATTTTATTTAAACATCGTTTCATGTTTAAATGCTTCCAATTAATATCGTCCAAATCACTCCGTAAATATACATGTACCGCTACACATATTATTTACGTACTAATATTAATCACAGTAATCAATTAGTACAATTTTAGTGAATTAACAATTAATTAACTAAAACTCGTCTCCTAAAATTTATTATTCAATTATCTCATAATTAAATAATAACTGTCGTGCCTCGAGTTCGCAACTCAAAATCTCTCTAAAAGTAATCGACTAACCTTTTAGTCTATAAATCAAGGGACTAAATAAATTGTATCTCATACAATTAATTAGTTGTGAATTGGGGTTCGTTCCTTTAGGTGTGACCGAAAGGAGTCAGTTGATCACCGCCGTCTCACGACAATAACGTCAAACTCTAGTTAGCTAACCGTTGATTTACGTTAATCAACTCACGAGGATCAAATAATTAAATCTGATGATATTCCTTTAATGAGATTTATTATGTAAACGCACTATTGTGGAGGACACTAACTCCAAAAATCTCCCACTTGTCCGACACAAGGTGTGCGCTACCAATTCTCTTGTCCGTTTTAATCTCCCACTCAATGCAAGGTGTCTTTCAGGTCGCACTTGCACATGAACATATCGCGAGTGGTTTTCTCGATCGGGAGTGTGACTACCTGACCGGAAAAATCTGTCACAGATTACTTCCAAGCGTGGCCACGCATTTGTAGTCATTAACTCCTCGAGTGGCCTTGAGATATAGTTTACCTAACGTGGGTGGACAATTCCTGTATGCCCTATCTATCCTATTGCACAATACAGATCACCATTACCTAGTAAATGCCCTTTTGGCCTCCTTTCACGGCACGAACTAGGACAAAAACCAAAGTCACTCGGAAACTGCACTTGCTCAGATAATAGTCTCCAGTCAAAAGAATCGACTCATTAGAACATCGTAGAGATCCCCGCCTCGACCAGGCGTCTATAATAGAACTTAGGGACTCTCTAAATGGTCACTATCCGGCAAAGTGTCACACACTATGTCTATGTAATCGACTAGTCATCACGTATGATCTTATGGTGTTGAACAACCATCAATCGACTTACAATCTAGGCACTCCGAGACGTCACCTCATTAAGTGACTAGGGACAAAATACAATGTTCATCTTATTCACTTGAATAGTGTTCAACATTGTCTCCACAACTTATCCAGATAAACAAGGTATTTAAAAAAAATTTAGTCACACTAAATAAAAGATTCATAAAGAATGAATGTAAAAACTGTTGGAGTTAGTGTCCGCCACAATAGTGCGTTAACATAATAAATCTCATTAATGGAATATCATCAGATATTTAATTATTTGATCCTCGTCAGTTGATTAACGTAAATCGATAACGGTTGGCTGGCTAGAGTTTGACGTTATTGTCGTGAGACGGCGGTGATCAACTGACCCCTTTCGGTCACACCTAAAGGAACGAACCCCAATTGATTACTAATTAATTGTATGAGATACAATTTGTTTAGTCCCTTGATTTATAGACTAAGAGGTTAGTCGGTTATTTTTAAAGAGATTTCGAGTTGCGAACTCGAGGAGCGGCAGTTATTATTTAATTATACGATAATTTAATAATAAGTTTTGGGAGACGGGTTTTAGTTAATTAACTGTTAATTTACTAAAATTGTACTAATTGATTAATGTGATTAATATTAGTACGTAAATAATATGTGTAGTGGTACACGTATATTTACGGAGTGAATTGGACGAATTAATTATGGAAGTATTTAAACATGATACGATGTTTAAATTAATAATTACACGGATTTGTGCGACAAATATAAGAACCAACATAGACCCGTAAATGGTCAAGTGGACCGTGTAAAATAAGTGTAGTGGATGATTACTCACATAATCATTTTACCTTATTTTGTATACTACCATAATTAATCTTATACAATATTTTGCATGTGATGTAAGATAAAAAGATAAGACAAAATTCTCCACTACCACACTCCACTCGCCCGCCACTTTCCCCCTATATACTCCATCTATTGTTCACATTTTTACACTACCTTACTTCAACACTCTACATACTTGCATGTGAACATTTTTCCTCCATCTCTCTATAATAATAATTCATCACTACTAAGTTGTTAGTATACACAAATAATATTACTAAGATTAGTTAGTATTATTATTAATAATAATCAAGGGATCAATATTAACAAGTTCTAGTTCATACTTGTTATTAATTTTTGGGTTAGTTCTTGGGTGCAACAAGAAGGAGATCTTCTATTTTGAAGATTTGCAAGGAGGATCTTCCATTGGTATAAGCTCAAGAACAAGCTAGTTAGGTGAACTAGTTTGTGCCTTTTTTACCACAAATTCAATGTAAGGAAATTGTTCTTTCCATTTATGCTTTCATATTAGCATGCATGTTACATAGATCACCTAAATGATAATTTATGAGATAAATTAATTTTATTAGAGAGTCTAATATGGATCTATGATCTTTCAAGTGGTATCAGAGCTTAGGCTTGTAATTTACATGTTGATTTTAAGCATTTTAATGAATTATGTGATAATTTATAAAAGCTCAAATATTGTGTTAGAAGAGGTTTTAGCACGAAATTTTTGGTACATGCATACCTACTGATCTCAAAAGTTTTGTGGAATTGTTTGGTGATTTTTGAAGTTATTTTGCTATTTTTAATGTTTTTTGGTAGAAAACCGAGTCAAAATGTCGCATTTTAGTGAAAAATTGACTAAAATTAGTTAAAAGTTGATTCGGTGCATGGATTTTTTATGGTATTTCATGCATGTTTTCTAATGATTGTATGCAAAAAGTTGAAGGTTGGTTCGAATTTTTTGCATGTTTATTTATTTTATGAGTAAAGTTGATAAAAGTCAAATTAATTAATCATAATTTCGAAACTTTTGATTCTGCCCATGATAAATTTATGTACATTTAAGAATATTATTTAAATGTCAAAAGTGATTTTTCATGTGTGTTTTCACTTTGTTTTGATGATTATTGGTTTTAGTGGTTAAAAACCGATAAATATCGATCTTTTTCTTCACAAAATTTATCCAGAATTTTTGGGCAATTTTTCTAACATTTTGGTGTTTTTGGAAGTGTTCCAGAATACTAAAAAATTTTGTTTCAATTTTTTGGGTAATGTTTCAATTATTTTGGATTTTTACTTAAAAATTATGATTTTATCGATTAAATTAGCAAATTATCACCAAATCAAACTAATAATTTATCATAAAATTAGTGAGGACTAATTTTGAGGTTCAAAACAGTTTGGACAATTATTTTGGACTTAAATGAGATTTAAGAGTTATTTATTGATTTTTACATGTTAAAAATGGATTAAATCCACAAAAACCGAGATGGATACCAATGAATGATAGATAGGGCGATTTTGGCATCATTTTTACAGCATTTTAAGCATATTTATTTAATTTGAATGAATTATTTTCATTTATTTAAAGTATTTATCTTATTGTACCTAGTATGGCCTAGTTAATTTTAATCGTTATTACCCGAAATGAATGGGAATATCGATTTGTTTGTAATTAAATACGATCTCGTATCGTTGGTTTGTAATTAATTAATAGTTTTATTTTATTTTATTAATTAATGTTTAATAGGAATAGCTATGTAATTCATTTGTAATAGTTATTTTTACCGGCGTTTCCAAAAGACGGATTACAACGAGACGGAGTCTATTTTTGGAAGGTGTTCCAAATCCCACAAGGAAGAGCCACTTATGGAATGAAGAGGCAAGGGACCAAGGACTTGGTTTCCTAAATGTAATAGACTAGTTTTTATTAACTAGGTGGCCATACTAGGATTTATTCATATGCTTACATGTTTGCTTGTTTTATTTTCGCGCATGCCAAAATCGCCATTCACATGCATTTTATTTTCGCGGTTGTCAATTCACGTCATTTACATTCACCGAATTAATTCACTTATAAGGAATTTATGACTAAATTGACAAGATCTCTCACATAACTAAAATTGAGATTAGCCTTACCAATTAGTAACACCTATGAATCTCTTGTTCATTAGAGCCACGCTCGCCCAAGCGGGGTGTTCTCTTTTTACCTTGGGTAAGTAGGGTGGTAAGCGGTTATCACACGCTAAAATTGGTTGGACTCAACGGGATATAAGACGGTCTTGTGTTCCGAGGCTAGTAGATGAATTTGAGGAAATTCGTCGACCAAGAGTTCTAGAGGTAGAATTAGTCAACGTGACTTAACGAATTTACGCAATTATGGGATGTTTCGCCCAAGCGATGCTCATTTTTGTTTAATATTTGGGTCTTGGAATAATTTATATAATTTAGTGGGAGATCATTATATAAATGCTAAAACTTGCAAAACATGTTTTTACAAGTATTTTTTTAAAACAATGAATGTTAATTTTCCCTTTTTGTTGTAGCATTTTAATTCGCAATGGCAACTTCATCAACTCCATCGACTACTTCACTAGGCAAAGATTCATGGCTAAGTTCCGTAATGGACAAATGTATTTTAAAAGATGACGGTAGTAACTTTCTTGAATGGGAATCCAACATCAAAAGTGTCGCGTTGTCCGACAATGTGCTCACTTACTTCACCGATGCTCCTCCAATCGAGCCCGGTGTAAGAGCTTCATCGGCGGTGTGGACCGCTTATGATGACTATGTGAGGATGTTGAATGATATCAAGAATGTGTTGATATGGTCAATATCCCCAAAGCTCAAGCTATCATGCATTTCTTTAAATGCTTACGAGATATTCACTCGTATGATCACTATGTTTTCACAAACACTAAAAGTCCGTCAATACGATGCGGCGGCACGCTTCTTTGAAGCTAAGCTTGAGAGGGGCCAAAAGGTTGGTCCCCATGTACTCAAAATGGTCGAATATGTTGACATCCTAGAGCGTCTAAGGTGTAAGATTCCTAAGACTCTTGTGGTGGATCGTATCCTTCACTCACTCCCCACCAAGTTTGCCCACTTTAGGGTAAACTACAACATGAATGACATGGACAAGAGTTACCATGAAATTCATGCACTCCTCTCCCAAGCGGAGAGGGATATGGAGGCTAGTGGGAGTGAAAAGGGAGATGTTTTAACCATGAAGTTAAAGAACATGTCTCTTGGAGTTAAGAAAGGAAAAGGGAAAGAAAAGTCCCAATTCAAGAAATCATCAAAGAAACATGACAAGGGAAAGGGGAAGGCCGTTGAGAATGACAATCCCAAGGCAAAAAGTGTCAAGCTCTCCGAGGCCGAATGTTTCCATTGTAATGGGAAGGGGCATTATAGGAGGAGTTGTCCCAAATACTTGAAGGATCTCAAGGAAGGGCGTGTGACGCCTATTGGTATGATTTCCTCTCTCTATGTGATAGACGTTAATTATGCTTGTACTTCCACTTGGGTACTTGATACCGGATGTGGCTCTCACCTTTGTAACCATTTGCAGGGTATAAGGGACGTGCAAGCACTAGCAAAAGGTGATGTGGATCTCCGCATGGGCCATGGAGCTAGAGTAGCCGCCGTTGCCGTAGGGACCTATGTGCTCACTTTAGCTAGTGGTTTAGAGTTGTATTTAAATAAGTGTTATTTTGTACCAACTTTAACTAAGAACATCATCTCCATTTCCGCGTTAGACGCGGAAGGCTTTTGTTTTATGATTAAGGACAAGTGTTGTAATTTTTCTTTTAATGATGTGGTTTATGGCAAGGCCATTTCAATTGGAGGCATTTATGTTTTAAATGATGTTAATGACGTTTATCATATGGAAACTAAAAAGCTCAAAAAGGGTGATCCAAACAAATCCTACCTTTGGCATTGTCGTTTAGGCCACATAAACGAAAGACGCATTAAGAGACTTGCTTCATCAAAAGTGCTCAAACCATTTGGTTTCGAATCTTATGGTACATGTGAGTCTTGCCTTTTAGGCAAGATCACTCGTTCACCTTTTGCGGGAAAAGGGACACGAGCTAGTGAGGTTTTGGCTCTCATACACACGGATGTGTGTGGACCATTAACCATCACCGCTAGAGGAGGTTTTCACTACTTCATTACTTTTACTGATGACTTAAGTAGATATGGGTATGTCTACTTAATGAAGAACAAGAGTGAAGCCTTTGACAAGTTCAAAGAGTTTCAAAAAGAAGTAGAGAACCAATTGGATAAAAAGATAAAGACCCTACGGTCCGACCGTGGTGGTGAGTATCTAAATATTGAATTTGATTCACACCTAAAACATTGTGGTATAGTATCACAATGGACTCCTCCTGGCACACCGCAATTAAATGGTGTGGCCGAAAGGAGAAACCGAACTTTACTTGATATGGTTCGGTCAATGATGAGTCTAACTGAGCTTCCTAGTTCATTTTGGGGTTTTGCCCTCTTGCCTGCAATATTTTCACTAAATCGAAGCCCGACTAAAGCGGCCGATAAGACTCCATATGAGATATGGACAGGGAAAGTCTCTCATTTGTCATTCATGCGTATTTGGGGTTGCGAAGCGTACGTTAAGATCAAGTCTGACAATAAGCTTGCATCCAGGTCTGACAAATGTCTTTTTGTAGGATATCCAAGGGAAACACGTGGCTATTACTTCTACAATAAACACGAGAACAAAGTGTTTGTGGCTCGTGATGCTGTCTTCCTAGAAAAGGAATTTATTTCTAGGAGACAGAGTGGGAGAAAATTTGAACTTGAAGAAGTTCGGGAGCCACAAACCGAGAATGAGGTAGAGGAGAACGTGGAGGATAGCATTCCCTCTTCCTCTCAAACGGTAATTATTCCTAGAAAGTCAAGTAGGATTTCTAATCCACCTGAACGCTACCTTGGTAACATCGAAGAGGATGGTGTTTTGTTAATTCTTGAAAGTAATGAATCCACTACCTACAAATCGGCCATGTCTAGTCCCGACTCCTCGCTTTGGCTAGAAGCCATGCGGTCCGAAATGGATTCCATGTACGAGAACCAAGTATGGGACTTGGTGGATTTACCTGAGGGAGTGCGGCCCCTTCAGTGTAAATGGATATATAAAATTAAGCTCGGCGTGGATAAACATGTGGATGTTTACAAAGCAAGATTGGTGGCAAAAGGTTTCACCCAAGTTCATGGTTTACACTATGACGAAACCTTCTCTCCAGTCGCTATGCTTAGGTCCTTTAGGATAATCTTAGCGGTTGCTGCATTTCATGATTATGAAGAGTTGGCAAATGGATGTCAAAACCGCCTTCTTGAATGGGATTCTAGAAGAAGAGGTGTACATGATACAACCTGAAGGTTTTGTTGATACATCTAACCCAAAGAAGGTGTGTAAGCTCATGATGTCCATTTATGGTCTTAAGCAAACATCTAGGAGTTGGAATCATCGCTTTGATCATGTTATTAAATAATACGGTTTCACTAGAAGTGTGGAAGAACCGTGTTTATACATGAAGTTTAGTGGGAGTAAGGTTGCATTCCTTCTCCTATATGTGGATAACATATTGCTCATTGGGAATGATGTTCCATCACTCACTTACGTTAAGGAGTGGCTAAGGAAACACTTCCAAATGAAGGACTTGGGAGAGGCACAACGAATCTTAGGTATCCGGATCTATAGGGATTAGGTCCAAGAGGATACTAGCATTGATTCAAGAAGCTTATATTGACAAAGTTCTTGACCGGTTCAATATGAAAGACTCCAAGAGAGGATTTCTACCTATGGGCCAAGGGATTACTTTGAGCAAGTCACAGTCTCCCTCTACCCCTAAGGAAATTGAACACATGAAGACCGTCCCTTATGCTTCCGCTGTTGGGTCTATCATGTATGCTATGATTTGCACTCGTCCTGACGTTGCGTATGCCTTGAGCATGACAAGTCGGTATCAAGCCAAGCCTGGTGAGAGTCACTGGATAGCCGTAAAGAACATCCTTAAGTACTTGAGAAGGACTAAGGATTCGTTCTTAGTGTTTGGAGGAGAAACTGAGTTGCGTGTAAGAGGTTACACGGACGCAAGTTTCCAAACCGATCGGGATGACATGAAATCCCAATCCGGCTATATGTTTATGCTAAATGGAGGAGCATTTCTTTGGAAGAGCTTCAAGCAAAGTGTTCTGCGGATTCTACAACAGAGGCTGAGTACCTTGCAGCGTTTGAGGCTGCGAAGGAAGCTGTTTGGATTAGGCAGTTCATGGAGGGGCTAGGAGTAGTCCATTCCGCCAAAGATCCTATCACTCTATATTGTGATAACACTGGAGCTATTTTTCAAGCCAAAGAGCCTAAGTCTAGTAACAAATCTAGACACATTGAAAGGAAATACCATGTAATTAGAGATTATGTGGAAAGGAAGGAAATTGACATTTGTAAGGTTGAGACAGATGATAATATTGTTGATCCTTTAACCAAGCCTTTATCAAAGGCTAAGCATGATGGTCATGTCGTCTCTATGGGATTGAGACGAGTACCAGATTTTCTTTAGATTATGGATATGTAATAATTGGATAGTGTATCTTTTATTATATATATAATAATCACATTCATTGTTTTCGTATTCATTCTTTTATGAATCTTTTATTTAGTGTGACTAAATTTTAATACCTTGTTTATCTGAATAAGTTATGGAGACAATGTTGAACAGTATTCAAGTGAATAAGATGAACATTGTATTTTGTCCCTAGTCACTTAATGAGGTGACGTCTCGGAGTGACTAGATTGTAAGTCGATTGATGGTTGTTCAACACCATAAGGTCATATGTGATGACTGGTCGATTACATAGGCAGAGTGTGTGACACTTTGCCGGACAGTGACCATTTAGAGAGTCCCTAAGTTCTATTATAGACGCCTGGTCGTGGCAGGGATCTCTAAGATGTTCAAATGAGTCGATTCTTTTAACTGAAGACTATTATCTGAGCAGGTACAGATTCCGAGTGACTTTGGTTTTTGTCCTAGGTCGTGCCGTGAAAGGAGGCCAAAAGGGCATTTACAAGGTCATGGTGAGTTGTATTGTGCATTAGGATAGATAGGGCATACAGGAATTGTCCACCCACGTTGGGTAACTATATCTCAAGGCCACTCGAGGATTTAATGACTACAAATGCGTGGCCACGCTCGGAAGTAATCTGTGAGAGATTTTTCCGGTCAGGTAGTCACACTCCCGATCGAGAAAACCACTCGCGATGTGTTCATGTGCAAGTGCGACCTGAAAGACACCTTCCATTGAGTGGGAGATTAAAACGGACAAGAGAATTGGTAGCGCACACCTTGTGTCGGACAAGTGGGAGATTGTTGGAGTTAGTGTCCTCCACAATAGTGCGTTAACATAATAAATCTCATTAATGGAATATCATCAGATATTTAATTATTTGATCCTCGTCAGTTGATTAACGTAAATCGATAACGGTTGGCTGACTAGAGTTTGACGTTATTGTCGTGAGACGGCGGTGATCACCTGACCCCTTTCGGTCACACCTAAAGGAACGAACCCCAATTGATTACTAATTAATTGTATGAGATACAATTTGTCTAGTCCCTTGATTTATAAACTAAGAGGTTAGTCGATTATTTTTAGAGAGATTTCGAGTTGCGAACTCGAGGAGCGGCAGTTATTATTTAATTATGCGATAATTGAATAATAAGTTTTGGGAGACGGGTTTTAGTTAATTATCTGTTAATTTACTAAAATTGTACTAATTGATTAATGTGATTAATATTAGTACGTAAATAATATGTGTAGTGGTACACGTATATTTACGGAGTGAATTGGACGAATTAATTATGGAAGTATTTAAACATGATACGTTGTTTAAAATAATAATTACACGGATTTGTGCGACAAATATAAGAACCAACATAGACCCGTAAATAGTCAAGTGGACCGTGTAAAATAAGTGTAGTGGATGATTACTCACATAATCATTTTACCTTATTTTGTATACTACCATAATTAATCTTATACAATATTTTGCATGTGATGTAAGATAAAAAGATAAGACAAAATTCTCCACTACCACACTCCACTCGCCCGCCACTTTCCCCCTATATACTCCATCTATTGTTCACATGTTTACACTACCTTACTTCAACACTCTACATACTTGCATGTGAACATTTTTCCTCCATCTCTCTATAATAATAATTCATCACTACTAAGTTGTTAGTATACACAAATAATATTACTAAGATTAGTTAGTATTATTATTGATAATAATCAAGGGATCAATATTAACAAGTTCTAGTTCATACTTGTTATTAATTTTTGGGTTAGTTCTTGGGTGCAACAAGAAGAAGATCTTCTATTTTGAAGATTTGCAAGGAGGATCTTCCATTGGTATAAGCTCAAGAACAAGCTAGTTAGGTGAACTAGTTTGTGCCCTTTTTACCACAAATTCAATGTACGGAAATTGTTCTTTCCTTTTATGCTTTCATATTAGCATGCATGCTACATAGATCACCTAAATGATAATTTATGAGATAAATTAATTTTATTAGAGAGTCTAATATGGATCTATGATCTTTCAAAAACAATGAATGTGATTATCATATATATAATAAGAGACACACTATCCAATTATTACATATCCATAATCTAAAAAAAATCTGGTACTCGTCTCAATCCCATTGCGACGAAATGACCATCATGCTTAGCCTTTGATAAAGGCTTGGTTAAAGGATCAACAATATTATCATCTGTCCCAACCTTACAAATGTCAATTTCCTTCCTTTCCACATAATCTCTAATTACATGGTATTTCCTTTCAATGTGTCTAGATTTGTTACTAGACTTCGGCTCTTTGGCTTGAAAAATAGCTCCACTGTTATCACAATATAGAGTGATAGGATCTTTGGCGGAATGGACTACTCCTAGTCCCTCCATGAATTGCCTAATCCAAACAGCTTCCTTCGCAGCCTCAGACGCTGCAAGGTACTCAGCCTCTCTTGTAGAATCCGCAGTAACGCTTTGCTTGAAACTCTTCCAGCAAACAGCTCCTCCATTTATCATAAACACATAGCCGGATTGGGATTTCATGTCATCCCGATCGGTTTGGAAACTTGCGTCCGTGTAACCTCTTACACGCAACTCAGTTTCTCCTCCAAACACTAAGAATGAATCCTTAGTCTTTCTCAAGTACTTAAGGATGTTCTTTACAGCTATCTAGTGACTCTCACCAGGTTTGGCTTGATAACGACTTGTCATGCTCAAGGCATACGCAATGTCGGGACAAGTGCAAATCATAGCATACATGATAGACCCAACAGCGGAAGCATAAGGGACGGTTTTCATGTGTTCAATCTCCTTAGGGGTAGAGGGAGACTGTGACTTGCTCAAAGTAATCCCTTGGCCCATAGGTAGAAATCCTCTCTTGGAGTCTTTCATATTGAACCGGTCAAGAACTTTGTCAATATAAGCTTCTTGACTCAATGCTAGTATCCTCTTGGACCTATTCCTATATATCCGGATACCCAAGATTCGTTGTGCCTCTCCTAAGTCCTTCATCTGGAAGTGTTTTCCTAGCCACTCCTTAACGAAAGTGAGTTATGGAACATCATTCCCAATGAGCAATATATCATCCACATATAGGACAAGGAATGCAACCTTACTCCCACTAAACTTCATATATAAACACGGTTCTGCCACACTTCTAGTGAAACCGTATTATTTAATAACATGATCAAAGCGATGATTCCAACTCCGAGATGCTTGCTTAAGACCATAGATGGACTTCTTGAGCTTACACACCTTCTTAGAGTTAGATGTATCCACAAAACCTTCAGGTTGTATCATGTACACCTCTTCTTCTAGAATCCCATTCAAGAAGGCGGTTTTGACATCCATTTGCCAAATATCATAATCATGAAATGCGGCAACCGCTAAGATTATCCTAATGGACCGAAGCATAACGACTGGAGCGAATGTTTCGTCATAGTGTAAACCATGAACTTGGGTGAAACCTTTTGCCACCAATCTAGCTTTGTAAACATCTACATGTTTATCCACGCCGAGCTTAATTTTATATATCCATTTACACTGAAGGGGTCGCACTCCCTCAGGTAAATCCACCAAGTCCCATACTTGGTTCTCGTACATGGAAACCATTTCGGACCGCATGGCTTCTAGCCAAAGCGAGGAGTCGGGACTAGACATGGCCGATTTGTAGGTAGTGGGTTCATCACTTTCCAAAAGTAACAAAACACCATCCTCTTCGATGTTACCAAGATAGCGGTCAGGTGGATTGGAAATCCTACTTGACTTTCTAGGAACAATTACCGTATCAAAGGAAGAGGGAATGCTATCCTCCACGTTCTCCTCTACCTCATTCTCGGTTTGTGGCTCTCGAACTTCTTCAAGTTCAAATTTTCTCCCACTCTGTCTCCTAGAAATAAACTCCTTTTCTAGGAAGACAGCATCACGAGACACAAACACTTTGTTCTCGTGTTTATTGTAGAATTAATAGCCACGTGTTTCCCTTGGATATCCTACAAAAAGACATTTGTCAGACCTGGGTTCTAGCTTATTGTCAGACTTGATCTTGACGTACGCTTCATAACCCCAAATACGCATGAATGACAAATGAGGGACTTTCCCTGTCCATATCTCATATGGAGTCTTATCGGCCGCTTTAGTCGGGCTTCGATTTAGTGAAAATATTGCAGACAAGAGGGCAAAACCCCAAAATGAACTAAGAAGCTCGGTTAGACTCATCATAGATCGAACCATATTGATTAAATTTTGGTTTCTTCTTTCGGCCACACTATTTAATTGTGGTGTGCCAGGAGGAGTCCATTGTGATACTATACCACAATCTTTTAGGTGTGAATCAAATTCAGAATTTAGATATTCACCACCACGATCGGATCGTAGGGTCTTAATCTTTTTATCCAATTGGTTCTCTACTTCATTTTGAAACTCTTTGAACTTGTCAAAAGCTTCACTCTTGTTCTTCATTAAGTAGACATACCCATATCTACTTAAGTCATCAGTAAAAGTAATAAAGTACTGAAAACCTCCTCTAGTGGTGATGGTTAATGGACCACACACATCCGTGTGTATGAGAGCCAAAACCTCACTAGCTCGTGTCCCTTTTCCCGCAAAAGGTGCATGAGTCATCTTGCCTAAAAAGGCAAGACTCGCATGTACCATAAGATTCGATACCAAATGGTTTGAGCACTTTTGATGAAGCAAGTCTCTTAATGCGTCTTTCGTTTATGTGGCCTAAACGACAATGCCAAAGGTAGGATTCGTTTGGATCACCCATTTTGAGCTTTTTAGTTTCCACATGATAAACGTCATTAACATCATTTAAAACATAAATGCCTCCAATTGAAATGGCCTTGCCATAAACCACATCATTTAAAAGTACAATTATTGTCCTTAATCATAAAACAAAAGCCTTCCGCGTCTAACGCAGAAATGGAGATGATGTTCTTGGTTAAAGTTGGTACAAAATAACACTTATTTAAATACAACTCTAGACCACTAGCTAAAGTGAGTACATAAGTCCCCACGGAAACGGCCGCTACTCTAGCTCCATTGCCCATGCAGAGATCCACATCACCTTTTGCTAGTGCTTGCACGTCCCTTAAACCCTGCAAATGATTACAAAGGTGAGAGCCACATCCGGTATCAAGTACCCTAGTGGAAGTGCAAGCATAATTAACGTCTATCACATAGAGAGAGGAAATCATACCAATAGGCGTCACACGCCCTTCCTTGAGATCCTCCAAGTATTTGGGACAACTCCTCCGATAATGCCCCTTCCCATTACAATGAAAACATTCGGCCTCAGAGAGTTTGACACTTTTTGCCTTGGGATTGTCATTCACAATGGCCTTCCCCTTTCCCTTGTCATGTTTCTTTGACGATTTCTTGAATTGGGACTTTTCCTTCCCTTTTCCTTTCTTAACTCTAAGGGACATGTTCTTTAACTTCATGGTTAAAACATCCCCTTTGTCACTCCCACTAGCTTACATATCCCTCTCCGCTTGGGTGAGGAGTGCATGAATTTCATGATAACTCTTATCCATACCATTCATGTTGTAGTTTACCCTAAAGTGGGCAAACTTGGTGGGAAGTGAGTGGAGGATTCGATGCACCACAAGAGTCTTAGGAATGTTACACTCTAGACGCTCTAGGATGTCGACATATTCGACCATTTTGAGTACATAGGGACCAACCTTTTGGCCTTTCTCAAGCTTAGCTTCAAAGAAGCGTGCCGCCGCATCGTATTGACGGACTTTAGGTGTTTGTGAAAATATAGTAATCATACGAGTGAATATCTCGTACGCATTTAAAGAAATGCATGATAGCTTGAGCTTTGGGGACATCGACCATATCAACACATTCTTGATATCATTCGACATCCTCACATGGTCATCATAGGCGGTCCGCACCGCCGATGAAGCCCTTGGACAGGGTTCGATGGGAGGAGCATCGGTCAAGTAAGTGAGCACATTGTCGGACAACGCGGCACTTTTGATGTTGGATTCCCATTCAAGAAAGTTACTACCGTCATATTTTAAGATACATTTGTCCATTACGGACCTTAGCCATGAATCTTTGCCTAGTGAAGTAGTCGATGGAGTTGAAGAAGTTGCCATTGCGAATTAAAATGCTACAACAAATAAGGAAATATTAACATTCATTGTTATAAAATTACTTGTGAAAACATGTTTAACAAGTTTTAGCATTTATATAATGATCTCCCACTAAATTATATAAATGATTCCAAGACCTAAATATTAAACAAAAATGAGCATCGCTTAGGCGAAACATCCCATAATTGTGTAAGTTCGGTAAGTCACGTTGACTAATTCCCTATAAGTGAACTAAGTCGGTGAATGTAAATGACGTGAATTGACAACCGCGAAAATAAAATGCATGTGAATGGCGATTTTGGCATGCACGAATAATAAAAACAAGCAAACAAGTAGTCATATGAATAAATCCTAGTATGGCCACCTAGTTAATAAAAACTAGTCTATTACATTTCGGAAACCAAGTCCTTGGTCCCTTGCCTCTTCATTCCATAAGTGGCTCCTTCTTGTGGGATTTGGAACACCTTCCAAAAATAGACTCCGTCTCGATGTAATCCGTCTTTTGGAAACGCGGTAAGAAAAACTATTACAATTTAAATTACACAGGTATTCCTATTATACATTATTAATAAAATAAAATAAAACTATTAATTAATTACAAACCGATGATACGAGATCGTATTTAATTACAAACCAATCGCTATTCCCATTCATTTCGGGTAATAACGACTAAAATTAAACTAGGCCATACTAGGTACAACAAGATAAATACTTTAAATAAATGAAAATCATTCATTCAACTTAAATAAATATGCTTAAAATGCTGTAAAATGATGCCAAAATCGCCCTATCTATCAATCGTTGGTATCCATCTCGGTTTTTGTGGATTTAATCGATTTTTAACATGTAAAAATCAATAAGCAACTCTTAAATCTCATCTAAGTCCAAACTAATTGTCCAAACTGTTTTGAACCTCAAAATTAGTCCTCACTAACTTTATGATGAATAATTAGTTTGATTTGGTGATATTTTGCTAATTTAATCGGTAAAATCATAACTTTTAAGTAAAAATCCAAAATAATTGAAACATTACCCAAAAAATTTAAACAAAAATTTTGAGTATTCTAGAACACTCCCAAAAACACCAAAATGTCAGAAAAAATGCCCAAAAAATTTCGGATAAATTTATGAAGAAAAAAATTGATATTTATTGGTTTTTAACCACTAAAACCAATAAATATCAAAACAAGGTGAAATCACATTTTAAATTTCACTTTTATCTTTTATATAATAATTTTAAATGTACATAAATTTATCAAGGGCAGAATCAATTGTTTAGAAATTATGATTAATTTATTTCACTTTTATCAACTTTTATCTCATAAAATCAATAAACATGCAAAAATTCAAACCAACCTTCAAACTTTTGCATACAATCAGTAGAAAACATGTTTGAAACACCATAAAATTCCATGGCCCGAATCAATTTTTAACTATTTTTAGCTAATTTTTAACTAAAATACTGCATTTTGACTCGGTTTTCTACCAAAAATCATTAAAAATAGCAAAATAACTTCATAAATCACCAAACTTTACCACAAATCTTTTGAGATCAGTAGGTGTGCATGTCCCAAAAATTTCGTGCTAAAACCTCTTCTAACACAATTTTTGAGTTTTTATATTATCTCATAATTTATTAATATGCTTAAAATCAACATGCAAATTACAAGCCTAAGCTCTGATACCACTTGAAAAATCATAGATCCATATTAGACTCTCTAATAAAAATTAAATTATCTCATAATTTATCATTTTGGTGATCTATGTAACATGCATGCAAATATAAAAGCATAAAAATGAAAGTTAAGGAAAAACAATTTCCTTACATAGATTTTTATGGTAATATGGGCACAATCAAGATCTCCTACCTTGATTGTTCTTGAGCTTATAACAAAAGAATGATCCTCCTAACAAATCTTCAAAGAGAAGATCTCCTAACAATGTGCACCCAAGAACTCAACCCAATAATCTAACAAGTATATACTAGTAACTTGTTAGAATTATTCCCTTGATAATATGTAATATTACTAACACTCTTAATAATTATTTATTTTAGTTTACTAACAACTTAGTAAAGGATGTTTATTATTTTAGAGAGAAGATAGACAAATTATTGTTCACATGCAAAATGTACAAGTGAAGTGTGTAAAAATGAACAACAATTTGGAATGTATAAGGGGAAAGTGGCGGGTGGAGTGAGGGAGTCAACTTGTTATAATATTTGTCCAATCTTTATCACATGCACATGATCATATGACAATATTATGGAAGAATAACAAGCAAAGTGAAATGATTATAATCATCCACTACACTCCATTTACACGGTCCAATGTCCCATTTACGGGTCCATTTTGGTTCTTATATTTGTCGCACAGATACGTGTAAATTTTATTTAAACATCGTTTTATGTTTAAATGCTTCCAATTAATTTCGTCCAAATCACTCCGTAAATATACGTGTACCGCTACACATATTATTTACGTATTATTATTAATCACATTAATCAATTAGTACAATTTTAGTGAATTAACAATTAATTAACTAAAACCCGTCTCCCAAAATTTATTATTCAATTATCTCATAATTAAATAATAACTATCGTGCCTCGAGTTCGCAACTCGAAATCTCTCTAAAAGTAATCGACTAACCTTTTAGTCTATAAATCAAGGGACTAAATAAAATGTATCTCATACAATTAATTAGTTGTCAATTGGGGTTTGTTCCTTTAGGTGTGACCGAAAGGGGTCCGTTGATCACCGCCGTCTCACGACAATAACGTCAAACTCTAGTCAGCCAACCGTTATCGATTTACGTTAATCAACTGACGAGGATCAAATAATTAAATCTGATGATATTCCTTTAATGAGATTTATTATGTAAACGCACTATTGTGGAGGACAATAACTCCAACAATTAAAATGTAATTATGTACTGATACGAAATGAAAGAAACGAAGGAAATAAGAAAAATAAGAGGGTTGCATAAAAGTCGAGGAAGAAGAAGAAGAGCTGGAGTAGCGGCAGCCTCAGGAAGAGGCGCAGCATATGCTTTGATTCTTCAAAGAGGCGCAACTGTTGCTGCGTTTCTTCTCGACATCAAACCTTTTCTGTTTTGTAAATACGGTTTAAAAAGATGGTTTTTAAGACGGTTTTGAACGTGCTTTTGATATAGACCTTAGATTGATGATACAAAATAAAATGTACAATAAATAAAATAGGATTTTACACCCTGAGTCTTACATGTTAACGTCGCGAGATTTAACTAAAATCGGTTTTTACTGGTAACTCGACTCGATCTATGCAAATATGAAAGTGCCCTTAAAAAAAGGAATTTAAAAGATTGATTAATTGATTGTGTAGTGGTCAAATTGGTCGGTCATGTAAACGTGACTGGTACTCAGAATGATCTTAGCTTATATGGTTGATTGATCAAGCACGTAGACGTCGAAAATCAAGAGCGCGGTCTTAGAATGCAAAGGGAGAAGAGAAGGGCTGACACTCGCGTGAAAAATATGTGAGGATGAAGGTCTCTATTTATACTAAACATATGAAGGAGTTTAGGTATGGCACGGGTACGGAAACAAATCACAGAAATATTCTGGAAAGCGTGAAAAGAGGGTTGGGGAAGAGGCGCAGCAGCCACTGTGACTCTTGGAAGAGGCGCAACACCTGCTGCGTCATTTCCCCGGAGGTTTCCTCCTTAGCAAGAAAGTTTTCCGCGTTTTTTATGGAATTTCGGTAGTTATACACTTCCTTATTCCGTGAAACATAATATACGGAAGATAATTCCTTAAAGATATTAAATTAAATTAGGAATAAATATCCAGAGAATTCTAGATCTTTCTGGAACATTCCGACTTGGCATTTAAACGGTTTCTTAGAAAATGAAGCGGTTTTTGACACGGACTCCAAATGAACTCTAATTACTGTCATAACGACCGTATCGGTGTGTAGATGACGACCATGATGTTGACTCGAGTGTTTGAGCTATCACCTGTCGATGAACTTACGAATTGTCATAAAATCGTTCCGTGTATCAAACATGCGGCCTAATCATCATTGGGTGGTTGGCGGGAGGTGCAGAAATGAGGTATCTACAATCTTTCTCTTTATCTGATCACACTCTATTTTATTCTTGCTAGTCTTAATTGTTATTTCTTCTATTGTTTTAAATTTATTTCATTAGTTTAGTTAAATCAAAACCCCAATTTATAAACGTAGACAGACTAGATAACAAGTCAATAGTAACCGCCTCCTGGTGGATATGATACTCTGCTTACCTCTACTGCATAACTTTGGGCCGGTTAGGTTTATTTTTGATAGGTTGCGACAGCCGTGTCACTTTTGGAACCCTTGTTGTTTGTGATGTGGTGGAACATAAGTTTGTTGTTGTTGTTGCGGTGATGATGGAGTAGGATTCAACACATTTTTGCTTGTCCAAGGGAAGTTAGTGTTTTAGCAGGAATTCTCACAGAGATAATGTCCTGCCAGGAAAGA
Source organism: Silene latifolia (assembly GCF_048544455.1). Taxonomy (NCBI): domain Eukaryota; kingdom Viridiplantae; phylum Streptophyta; class Magnoliopsida; order Caryophyllales; family Caryophyllaceae; genus Silene; species Silene latifolia. The sequence goes on from NC_133534.1 coordinate 13,008,251, forward strand.
ATTTGCAGGGTGATATAACTCAAAACAAATCGCCTGACTCGTATGATAGAATAAATAAAAGGATAAATGCAAAAGTAAGACACAGAGATTTATACGTGAAAAAACCCTGGGAATAAGGGAAAAAACCACGGTCACCCTGCCAAGAGGGATTATTACTATGACTTTTGATACCCTGACAGGGAATATGTGTGTCAGGCAAAATATAAAGTACGGCTGCTTAGTAGTAATGCTGAATATTGTGTTTTATACAAGTATGAAAGTAAAATAAGAGTGAGTAAGTATGTGTATGTGTAAGCAAGTAATCTCCTCCTTTTCTTCTTCTCTTCTATTTATAGTAGCTTTGCAACGGATCTTTCAAGGTAGTTTAGGGTTTCCTATAAAATAGGACTCATGCCCTATTTACCCGGCGGTAGGTGGTTGACTTCTATAACCTTTCAGCCGTTCTTCTTGCTTTAGTCAAACCCTCCATGCTTTTGTGTGGAATTCTGAACGAGTCTTCCTTGATTATAGGAACCGTTTTCCTAAATATTGACCGTGCTTCCATTGTTGCCTGCCTTGCCCTGATAATGCTGACTTTGTGACTAATGTGGTATTCCTTAAGGCCAGGCCTAAATAGATGTATGTCCTGTCTTTCCCTCCTGGTTGGTGCCTGATCAAGAATTCTAATTCTTTGTGTGAGATGGCTTTCATTCAGGCACGACTTTGGGTATTGCCTGACTCATGTCTGATAAGGCAGGGTAATTCTGGGCCCAACAATTGCCCCTTATCTTCTTATTCCCAATGGATCTGGCCAGAAATAAGGAGATAAAAATTCGGGCCAATCAATAAGTGTATAAGATTATTTTACTGGAAAGAGTTTGAGTTTGCTTTAACTTCTATAACGGATATTTTCCATAAATGAGGTAGGTTCATCAAACCCTAGGAGAGTCATGATTAGGTTTGTCCACTTGTATTGTCCGTTTGTTTTTGTGGCTACAAATACTTTTGCATCGTTTACTTTGCTTTCATATTCTTATTCTCTAAACTCTTCTTTCTTTCTCTATAATTCACTTTGTGAATTTGCCTTCTCTGAAAAAAAATCAATCTTCAATTCAAACTAAAATATGGCCGGGGGAAGAAGAAAGACAGTTGCGTCCAAGGCTGAGGTTAAAAAAGGTTCTTTTGGTTGTTGACGTTCCTGAAATCATTCCTGAAGGTGAAGTTGTGGAAGTTCTTCCACCTCCAGAGATTTTTTCCATGACGCACAGGGGAGTTACTTATACCCTTTTGAAGTCTTTGTCTGCCTCCTTTCCTGAGGCTAATCAGTTGAAGCCTTCTTTTGAGCATTATTTGAAAGGCAGAGGTCCTCACCCTATTGAGGCTGAAGTTTGGATTCCTAAAAGTGGTCCGGTCAGGGCTAATTGGTGTAGTCCTGGCTGGTTTTGTAATTTTGAGTGGGCGTTCAAAGGAGGCTGTCAGCTTCCACTTTCTCCGTTTATGGTTGAAGTTCTCAGGGCCGTTAGGGTTCCTCCTTTCCAACTCATGCCAATGGTTTGGAAAATTGTTCATTCTGTTGAACAACTGTGTGCCAAGCACAAGTTGGTGATTAATTTTTGAAGATTTTAAGAACGTTTACCATTTGAAGAGCAATTCTACTGGGCGTTTCAATCTTCGAGTCAGGTCAAAGATGGCTCATGTGATCACCAATTTTGATTCAGGTGATGACAAAGGTTGGGCAAAGACCTATATGTTTATCAGGACTGATTCCATTGCACTTGACCTGGATTATCTCAGCTATCTTGCCGTTAAGTGAGGTAATTTCTTGTTCCTGCATTCAATTTTAGTCAGGAGTAGTTTATTAATTTTTGAAAATTGTCTTACTTGAATTAGCTTTGTAGTGGCTGATTGGGCTAACACTCCTGATGTTGAGGGATCGGCTGACCGGATTGCTGCTTTCATGGCCCTGCCTGATAGGAGAGGGTGTGGTCTGCCTATCTGGGGCAAGCACATATGCCTCATTTCAAGATGGTCAAGTTGAGCACCTATAAAGCTGTTAAGGGTGCCAAAGCTTCAGGGGCTTCTTCATCAGGCACTAAGTTAGTTGCCTTTGCTTTGTGAATTGTTTTCTCTGAGCACATATTAGTATTACTGATATAGGATCTCGTCGTGTAACTACCAAGGCTTCTGCCAGGATTGCTAGCTTTGGGTTGTCTTTGGTGAAGGCAGGCGTTTCCCAGATCACAGGGGATAAATCACGGAGCAGTGAAGCTACAGAGAGTAATAACACATTGTAGTTTCAGGCGCCTATCCAGCAAACTCAGTTGGTGTCTCCCCTAATTGATCGTGGTTGATGAGCCTGGTCATGCTGAAAAAAGGAAGAGATCGGATGAGACTTCAGAGGGATTGATGAGGTTAGGGGGTTAGGGTTGTTGGAGTATGTGTCCTCAACAATAGTGTTATCACATTATTGAAACTCGTAATAAGAATATGTAAAGGGATGATTCATTTTATTAGTCATCTGGTCAACATTAATCGGTAATAATTGGCTGACTAGAGTTTGACATTACTGTCGTTTATACGGTGGTGATCAGTTGATCCCTTAAGGTCACACTTTAATGACGATACCCTTGTTGGAGTGTCCCCGACAATAATGCGATCACAATTGTCGATCATGATGATCACATGTTTAAATCTCATTTTAAGAATACGTAAGGGATGATTCATTTTATAGTCAACTGATCAACATTAATCGATAACGATTGGCTTGCTAGAGTTTGACGTTACTGTCGTGGGACGGTGGTGGTCAGTTGATCTTTAAGGTCACGCCTAAAGGATGATGCTCTAATCTGTAAAGTTGATTGATTGTATGACGATACAAGTTGACAATTCCTTAAAATTGAACAATTTAATTAGTGAGAGAGAATATTTATATCTTATTATAATGGATTAAATAAGATTTATTTTAGTAATAAATTGGCTTTATTACTAAAATTGTTTATTGTTTGAGAAACAATAGAGATAAGAATGAATGGTTAATTATAATTACAAGATGTAATGAATTATAATTATATGACCCATTTTATTTATGTGTTCAAGTATCACTAGTAAATTTGTTGGAAGTAATTTAATTAATTTATAAAAATGATATTTATGTGATAAATATGCATTTAATTAATTAATAACATGTAACATGCTACATGTGACATATTGTGTGACAAATGACAAATTAACGAAATAAAATGGTGGTCCATATTATGTGAGTGAACCGAAATGGAGGTGGTGTTAATGAGTTGTGGTTATTTTATTTTATGTGATAAAAATAAAATAATGATGCCTATACCTACTAGCTTACATGCCTAAGGTTTTGAGAAGACCAACAAGAAAAAAGTGAAGGACCATATATTGGTCCTCCACCCCTCCAAAACCGTGTGACACACTACACACATACTAAGGACACTTTGTTCATTATTCATTCCTCTTTATGCATGTTCATTCATTTTTCATGCATTCTCTCTTACACATATTCATTTCTTCTTCATCAAATAATGAGAAGTCTTGATTAAAATTGTTCATAGAAATTACTAATATTATTAGTGTAATATATGAGTATTAGTAATCAATTTTAAGGTAAACTACTAAACAAATATCTAGCACATATTATTTAGTAGAAATAAGGGATAATCTTGGGTGCAATCAAGAGGAGTGACTTCTACACTTGAAGTCTTTGGAGGATCATCCTAACATATGAAAGCTCAAGAACAAGTGAGGTAGGAGACTTCACTTGTGCCCAAAATGGCCGAAAATATATGGTGAGAAATCGGTTTTTCTCATCTCCTTTTATTAAGTTTGCATGCATAAGATCTTTATGTTTTTTGACTAAAACTTTAAACTAAAATATATGATATGTAAAATATGATTTCCCAAGTGGAATCAGAGCATTATGGTTGTTGCATGCAAGATTGGGTTAGTTTTTCCGAGTTAATTTAATTAACATATAAAACTTGTTATTTAGGATTTATGAAGATAAATCAAGAAATAATTTTGCATGTTAAAAGTTTCTGGTCCTAAGTGATTTTTAGGACATTTTGGTTTATTTAGGGATTTTATTGTTCATTTTATATTATATTGGCATTAAAATGTGATATTATGATAAAAATGTCATTTTTGGACGAAAAATAGCTAAACTTTGATTTTTACAGTGATTTTTGGATATGTTTTCACATATATTATCTACTCATGGTCTGTAAAGTTTCATAATTAAATGAGTTGTAGTGCTTGAAATATGGATTTTTCAAGTTAAAATCGTATTTAAATGGGTAAATAGGTTAATTTGAGTTATATTTTGAATCTGGTCATGGAAATTTAGTATGTTGTCAAATGAAATTTTACAAGATGTGTGTAAAATATTTGGCTATAATGAAATCTTTATGCATGATTTATGAATTTTCGATGAAAAATCACATAAATAGTGACTTTAATTAGTAAAAATGATAAAACATACTTCATGACTAAGGAAAAACGTCACATGTTACATTTTATCATATATTTAAGATCTAAAAGTGAAAAGTTGGTAAAAATAATTTTTCTCATATTTTTATGGTCATAATTGTTAAAATCGATAAACCGCAACATTGTTTTTCTGGATAAATTTTCGAAATTTTAACCTAAAGTGTTGAATATTATGAGTGTCATGGTATTTTTCCAGAATGTTCATGAGTTTAAATTTCAAATTTTGAATTTATTTGAAATTTTTATGATTTAATTTGAAGTTTATGACAATAATTTTGTATTTTAGGTCCATTCATGAACAATATTAAGAAATCTAGGTTAATTATTGTCAAATGTTAGTGGAGACTAATTTTGAGTCCTAAGATGGTTTGGGTAATTAACTTGTACATAAATATGATTTTATGTAATTATTGTGATTTTAAAAGTTTAAATCACACAAATCCGTAAAAACCGATTAATATACGATATTGGCTCCTTAAAGGCGATTTAGCATAAAATTGGGCATGTTCATACATATTATAATGCTGCATTTTAGTTATGATTGTCATATTTTAATTTTATGTAATTTTTGAATTATGTAATTTTACTTAGTATGGCCTTAGTTTTAATTGGTATTACCCGAAATTTATGGGAATATCGATTCGATTGTAATTTATTGTGATCTCGTATCACCGTTTTGTAATTTAATAGATTTAAATTTTAATTACAAATGTATAATAGGAAATTATGTAATTTATTTATTCCGGAGTACCTTGAAGATGGCGACACTCGAGAAGGCGATCCATTAAAGAAATTGTTGCCTTGAAATGCGTGCCAAGACCGAAGTTCAAGGGACCAAAGGAGTTGGTTTCCGAATTTGTAATAGTTTATTAGATTTACTATTCTAGGAAGGCCATACTAGGATTTTATTTATGCTTTGCATTTTATTTATATGTTGCATGCATCGCTAAATCGCCATAACTAAAACATGCATTATCATTTTAATCGAGTTTATCGACCATGTCAATTACAATTATCGTAGTTCACCGCTTTAGTTCACTTAAAACGTGATAGATAATAAATTGACATGACCTCTCGCTAAAATAAACAATTGAGACTTAGCCTTACCAAAAAGTAGAAACCATGAAAACCTATTTCGTGAGGGAGTGCACTCGGCCACACCGGGGTACAAACCTTGTTACGTAGGGGAAGTGGGTGATAAATGTCTATCCACCGAATTCATGTTGATGAAGGATTTATCGGCTACACCGTGCCCAAGTTAATGTGGGTTTGGATCATGGACACATTTATTCGAAATTTGGATTGAGCTCAACGGAAGTATTCGTGACCGTAGTTGCATGTGTTCCGGGCTAAAGATAAATGTTAATGTAATTTTATCGACCAAGAGTTCTAAAAGTAGAATCGATTAAAGAGTTAATCCACCGAGTTATATTGATAAGGGATTTATCGGCCACACCGTGCCCAAGTTAATATGAATTTGGATCTTGGAATCATTTATCATAGTTGGGTAGAGGTCACTATCTAAATGTTTTACTTGTTATTTACAAATATTAATAAAACGATAAATGTTAAGTTTTCCACTATTACGTTATCATATTGTTCTATTTTTTACCACAATTCATATACGATATCATTTCGATTTTTGATTCAAATCTCCATTAAAACATCGTAACTAAAGACAAATATGAATTTGTTTCTAAAACCTCATATGAACCATTGCTAAGGATCTCTTGTAAAGAGTATAGATAAAAGTTATTCGTGATCAAAAGGGTTTTTGATTCTTGACTAACATATCTACTTACAATGAATTGTTTCTCATATGCTTAATTGAGTTAAGTACTTTAAAACGTTACATCATTTTGGTAACTAGATTTGTTTGAAATCAAAATTGACCAAAATACCGCAACCACTTCAATGAAAGTTTTAAGACTAAACAAACGAATGAAGAGTAGTCTTCATGAATTTCAATTTTGCTTCTCTTAGCAAAGTTTCATTGAAATGAGTGGGAGCATTCTCTTAAACCGTTAAGAAAAGGATAAGGTTTTAAAGAAGTAAAATTACAATGGAATTGATACAAGGTAATGTTAAAAGTAAAGTTATTGAGAATAACGATACTAAACCTATCAATCCCGACCGATAAAGTTTCCATTGTCTTAATTGTTGGACGCTAGAAAGGAAACCACTCCAAAATTATTGAAGAATCAACAAGTTAGTTGTGGGACCTCTAATGAGACCTTCTTCTTTAAATTTTTATTTGATTGACATAAATTTTGCTAGTACTACTTCGTCAATATTAGAAACCGGTGGTGGTTTTCATCATTATATTTGATACATAGGATGATTAGAATATGACGACTAGCAACAATAATGTTGAGAGATAGAGTCATTGTGTACTCAATCTAGTTTTTGGGTTTAGAGTTGTACTTAATTGTGACTATTAAGTGCATAAACTCTAAATAAGAATATAAACTTGTTAAGATACAAAAGATATTTCACTTTTGTGACCCTATACACCATGATTTGATGTATGGCTAGCCCATTATCAAGGTGATTATATTCTAAACCAAAATAGAATGATATATCATGAAGATGATGCAAGACTCAAATTGGTAACCCAAGATTAAACCTTAAATTCTAGAATGATGAACGCAAAGAGTTATAAAGTACTCTTGAAACCATTAGATCTTATGGTATATGCGTATCTTGTATTCAAAGCAGGATGTCTCGTACCTTTTGGTTGAAAAGGAGATCGAGGTTGTAAATCATTGATCCAAAAGGGGTTGATCATTTTCTTTTACCAACGATTTAAGTTGACGCTAATATGTTCACTTAATAAGGTAAATAGAGAAATCTTTGAAGAAGTTCAAAGAGTTCAAAGAATCACGATTTAGTCGTGATGGGATTATCAAAGTGAAGACTTTGATATAAGCCAAAGAAAATGTTATATAGTATCACAAATTAATCTCTCTTAGAACGCATTATGGGATAATGTGTGGTTGGATAAAGAAATCAAACGCTATTCGATATGGTTTGGACTTCAATCAAGTTACTTTGAGTTACTTGATCCTTTTGGGGATTTTATCATTTTGTCTAAATTATTTTTCCACTAAATCTAAAACGAGTCATATGAGATATGAAATGGTAGGGTACCATGCTTGTAAGTTTTCAAAAGAAACAAATGCTCATTTTTCCTTATTATAATCACGAGTACAACGGGTGTAACACCCTGTAAATTTGAAGACCTTTATTATATTTTAAAAGTAATATTTTAATCTATTTTAATTTAATATTAATTTATTTGAAATATAATTTATTTAATAAAATATAATCTTATTTTATTTTGAAGAAATGTAATTATTTTTGATAGTTTAGAAATGTTTAAAAGTGATTTAAACTATATTTAAACCTTTTCCTTTGATAAAATAGATTTCGGATAAAAGTCGTAAAATTGGGATTTTCCCATTTCTTACGGTCGGTTGGTAAACGAGTTTGGATATTGGGCATATGAGTGCTTAATCTTTTAGTAAAATCGTGTTTAAGAACTTTAATATTCTCGGAAATCGCGTTCGACGAATATTTCTAATTACCGTCGAAGCAAACCCAAAACGTAAACAATTGACAACCTCCACATACCCTTTGACCGGCCACCCCTCCCTCCATTGTCCCCTCTTTCAACTTTTATTTCCTCCATAATTCACTCTCTCTATTCCTTTCATCAAACACCAAATTCCTCTCAAAATAACTTCCTTACAATCCCTAAATCCTTCATTTCTCCACCAATTTGCCTATAACTTATATATTTGGAATCCTCTCTTCAATCCTCATCTCCTAGTGAATAATATGAAGATGAGTTAGGAGACTCATATATTGTGGAAGATGATGCATAATTTTGGGTTTTAGACGCTTTCTCAAGTTATTACTTGTCTCTTTGCTAGCTTAAGGTAACTATTCCGAGTTACTCGACGATTTAATGTCACATTAGTGTTGTTTATGATGTGTTGGATGCTTATGTGATTAATAACAGGTTAACTTTAATTTTCACATGAATTGTTGTTGTTAAAGTTTGTTAAATATGTTGTTTTTCACATGTTTAAGTATTGAGACGAAATGGGTATTGTTGATTGTTGCTTGAGACGGTATTAAATTGAGCTTGAAACGGATTTTGGTAGGAAAAAGGGGAAAGGGGCGGAAAAACCCGCCAAAACAGGCCGTAAAACAGCCCGGCAGGCCGGGTGGGTCCGGCCCGGACTTTGACCCGTCACTTTGGGTCGGGTCTTGGGTCTACTGTTTGATGTTTTGGGCCTATGGTTCATGCATTTATGTATTTTGGTATTTTTGGCATGTGGGTAATCATTATTATGTGAGAATTTAATTAAATTGGATATTTTGTAAGTTGAAATATATTTCCTTATGTTGATAGTTTTTCACATGATAGAATTGGAAATGGCATGAGAATGATATTGTGATGAATTTTGTGATTTGGGCCAAAGTAGGCCAAGACTCTGAGCTGGGCCAGATTGACCGAACGAGTTTGGTCAAACTAGGTTTAAACCGGTCAGCCTCGATTTGACCGATGACCCGTCGCGGGACTCGGGTCGAGGGTTTGTCTTTGAGGCGAGATTGGTTGTTATTGGATGTTTTATGTTGATGCCTTGATATTTGTGATTATCATTTCACATGTTGGTTGTTGGATGCTTTGGATGCCTTATGCTTGAGTCTTGTTGCCTCTTTGCCATTTTAGCTTGTTCTCATGGATTATGGTACTGTTGGTTAGCTGGAATTTGGATTATTATTGATATTGGAGATATTGTTGGATTGTCAGCTGAATATGCTCTTGCGTAGCCTTTCATATGCTAGGGTGTGTATGATCATTTGTGTGTGCAAGTTTGGACTCTTTGCCCCTCTTATGGTTAATTGGGTGTCCTACTTGTCTTGTGTGGCGTGGGCTAAAGTATTCAAGCTGGGACTAGGTCCTAGGTGAGTATTTCGGCCTTCGTCATAGATATGCCATTATAGTCTTTGACGAGTGTATGTTTGCGGCTTAATAGCCTTTGTGTCTTAGCTTGGTGGGTTTATATCCAAGTTAGGGCATGACCTCCTGACGTACTCTTAGAAGTATGTGGTCAGCTTAAGTACTAGCCAACCCTTTGGTGGACTCCTTAGGGGTACTCTGTTGGAATATGTGTCCTCCGACAATAATGCGATCACGACTGTTAATCATGATGATCACATGTTTAAATCTCATTATAAAGAATACAATTGGGAAGTAATATTTTTACTGTCAACTGATCAACATATATCGGTAATGATTGGCTGACTAGAGTTTGACATTACTGTCGTGCGACGGTGGTGATCAGTTGACCCCCTAGGTCATACCTATAGGGCAACACTCTTAATTGATCATTTAATTAATCGTATAATGTTACGAGTTAATTAAATTACTTGAAAATTGACGGACGATTTTGGAAGTAAAATTTACGTATCACATTGAAATTGATTAAAATGAGATACGGTCTGAGTAATCGAATTGTATCATTACTCAGATGAAATTATTGTTTAAGGAAACAATTAAATTTGAATGAATTATTATAAATACAAATTGTTGTGATTTATAAATTGGTAAAATATTTTGGTACCAGTAATTATGAATTACTAAGTCGATTTTTGTATGTGACGTATTTTTAATAATACGTTGATTTTTAATATGTTAAAAATGCACAACAAATTTATGCAACATATGACATGTGACATATTGACAATTGACAAAAATAAAATGGATTGCATATTATCCATATGGACCGAAATATTGGGTGTGATTAACATATTTTATAATGTTAATTATAATTAGTGGAAAATGTAATCATTTTTCTACAACTAGGCATGCATACCTAGTGTCTCTTGTGGAAGAGCACCAAGCCCATGCATTGGCCTTCCTCCACCCTCCTACCCGGTTTCACCTAGAAAAGAACAAGGGTTCTTTTGCTTAAATTTTATTATTCACCATATGCATGTGTGTGTGACAATAATAATTCATTCATCTCATCAAAAATATTTTTAGAGAGATAAAAATATTTTCTCCTCTTCCTCCTTCTCCTACCCGGTTTTAGGAGACAAAACCAAAATTATTTTGGGTCAATTTTCTTACGAAAATTAATATTGTACTAGTATTTATAATATTGATTTTATTTAAGAGTGTGCTTTGGGTATAATTCCCTGGGAGAGATCCTACACTTGGGTCTTTGTTCATCCAAAAGGAAAGCTCAAGAACAAAAGAGAAGGAGATCTCTTTTGTGCCCATATGAACCGAAATTCAAATGTAAGGATGAATTCTTCTTTATTTTTGTTAAATAGTTTGCATGCATAAGATCACTTGTTAATTTTATGACAAATTAAATTATGACATATATGAATATGTTAGTATATAGATCTACTTTTTCTTCAATCGGTATCGAGAGCCAAGGTTGTTTGCATGCAAATCGGTTAAAAGTTTTTCCGAGTTATAAAGATTAACATATAAAACATGTAAAATTTGTGTTATTATGATATATCACGAAATTAATTCATGCATGTTAAAATTTCTGGTCCTAAAATGTTTTAGGATATTTTGGTTAAATTTACGGATTTTTATTGTTCATATTATACAATAATGGCATTTAAATGTGATTTTATGAGTAAAAATGTCATTTTCGGTCTAAAATTCGCTATACTTCGAATTTTCCAGTGATTTTTGGATATGTTGTCACATATATTATTTTGAGATAACCTGTAAATTTTCATAATTTTTGGACTTTTTATGCTCGAAAAATGGATTTTTCATTATTAAATTCGGATTTAGGTGAAAAATAGGTTAATATGAGATAAATTTCGAATCTGGTCATATAAATTTAGTATGTTGTCACATGCAATTTTACAAGATGTGTGTAAAATAATGGGCTATAGTGAAGTCTTTTTGCATGATTTATGAATTTTTGAAGAAAAATAGCATAAATAGTGACATTATTAGTAAAAAATTAATAAAACATAATCTATGACTAAGGAAAAACGTCCAATGTTGCATTTTATTATTTTTTTCAGATCTAAAATTGAAAAGTTAATGTATTTAATTTTTCACATGTTTTTATGATTATTTTAGTTAAAACCGATAAACCGCAACATTGTTTTTCCGGAAAAATTTTGAAATTTTTGAGCTAAGGTTTTGAACATTATGAGTGTCATGGTATTTTTCCAGAATGTTCATGAGTTTAAATTTCAAATTTTGAATTTATTTGAAATTTTGTGATTTATTTGAAGTTTATAGCTTATTTTGGTAATTTTTAGTCCATTAATGAACAATTTTATAAATATGAGTTAATTATGGTCAAATTATTAGTGAAGACTAAATTTTGAGTCCTAAGAGGTTAGGGTAATTAACTTATGCATAAATATGAATTTATGTAATTTTTGTGATTATAAAATGTTGAAATCACGCAAATTCGTAAAAACCGAGTAATATACGATATTGGCTAATTAAAGGCGATTTAGCATAAAATTGGGCATGTTTATACATATTATAATGCTGCATTTTCTTTATGATTGTCATAATTTTAATTTATGTAATTTTTGAATTATGTAATTTTACTTAGTATGGCCTTAGATTTTAATTGGTATTTCCCGAAATGTATGGGAATATCGATTCGGTTGTAATTTTATTGTGATCTCGTATCACCGTTTTGTAATTTAATAGATTTATTTTATTTTTGTTACAAATGTATAATAGGAAATTATGTAATTTATTATGTAATTTTATTCATTCCGGAGTTCCCAAAGACGGATTTCTTCAAGAATGGCGATACATAAAGACGGTGTTACCTCGAGATGCGTGTCACAACCGAAGTTCAAGGGACTAATGGAGTTGGTTTCCGAATATGTAATAGTTAAATAGTTTTTCTATTTTAGGAAAGGCCATACTAGGATTTATTTATTTTATGCTTGCATTTTATTTTATGTCGCATGCATCGCTAAATCGCCATAATTAAAACATGCATCTTCTTTCATCGAGTTAATCGACCGTGTCAAATACAATTATCGTAGTTCACCGCTTTAGTTCACTTAAAACGTGATAGATAATATATTGACATGACCTCTCGCTAAAACAATTAATTGAGACATAGCCTTACCAAATAGTAGAAACCATGAAAACCTATTTCGCGAGGGAGTGCACTCGGCCATCCCGGGGTACAAACCTTGTTACGTAGGGGAAGTGGGTGATGAATGTCTATCCACCAAATTCATGTTGATGAGGGTTTCATCGGCCATCCCGTGCCCAAATTAATGTGAATTTGGATCATGGACACATTTATTCGAAATTTGGATTGAACTCAACGGAAGTATTCGTGACCATAGTCGCATGTGTTCCGGGCTATAGATAAACATTAGAGTAATTTTATCGACCAAAGAGTTCTAAAAGTAGAATCGATTAAACGTTAATCCACCGAGTTATATTAATAAGGGTTCCATCGGCTATCCCGTGCCTAAGTTGATATGAATTTGGGTCTTGGAATCATTTACAATAGTTGGGTAGAGGTCACTATTTAAATGTTCATATCTTGTCAAATTTTGCAAGTATGATTTAAAAAGACAAATGTTAATATCTCCTTTTCCTCCATACTTGTAGTTCATTACAATGAATCCTTCAAACGCTACCGCACCGATAACTATTGAGTCTTACCACAATGTTTTTGACGACGTTTACTCCAACAATGATTTCGACACTACTAGAGAACTTCATTTTGGGATAGGTTCGGATGGAAACCTTAACTTCATCACTTCTTCTAAACCACCTACTACTACTAGACCTCGTGTGAGTCCGTCTCAGGAAGACTACCTCATATAATCTATAGGGTCTTTGTCTCTGAAAGATAAAGATGCCAAAACTAGTGGGAGCTCAAGCAATCAAGTTCTTGCTTCAAAGGGCAAAAAGTTCAAGAAGAAGGAAAGAAAATAAAAAAACTTCAAGCAAGTTAATGATGAGTGCCATTATTGTTATGGCATGGGACATTGGCTTAGGAATTGTCCCGTATATTTGCGAAATATAAGGGAAGGAATCATCACTCCAAAAGGTAAAATTCCTAAAGAAATTTATGTTATTGATATAAATTATACTTCCACTACGACATGAGTACTAGATACCGGTTGTGGTTCTCACCTTTGTAATCATTTACAGGGTTTAAGAGATGTGGAGAGGCTTAGCAAGGGAGATGTGGATCTATGCCTTGGAAATGGAGCTCGAGTAGCGGCCGAATCCAAAGGAACTTATGTTTTAGCTTTGCCTAATGGATTTGAGTTGTATTTACATAATTGTTTTTATGTGCCTACACTCTCTAAAAACATTATTTCGATCGCCATGCTAGACATGGACGGTTTTTGTTTTGTCATTAAGAACAATCGTTGTACTATTTCTAGGAATGACTTGGTTATAGGCCAAGCTTCCTCTATCAATGGCATTTACATTTTAGAGACCTCAAATCCGACTAATGATATCTATAACATTCAATCAAAGAAACTCAAATCAAGTGACCCAAGTGAAGCGTTCATTTGGCATTGTCGATTAGGTCACATAAACGAGAATCGCATCAAAAGATTAATTTCGACTAATGTGATTACACCATTTGATTATCAATCATATGGTACATGCGAATATTGCCTACTTGGCAAGATGACTCGTAATCCTTTTAGTGGTAAAGGGACACGAGCTAGTGAACTATTGGGACTCATACACACCGATGTATGTGGACCAATGAGTATCACCGCTCGTGGAAATTATGACTACTTTATAACCTTCACCGACGACTTGAGTAGACATGGGTATGTCTATTTAATGAAACATAAGAGTGAAGCGTTTGAGAAATTCAAGGAATTTCAAAACAAAGTAGAGAACCAATTAGACAAAAAGATAAAAGCACTACGTTCCGATCGTGGTGGAGAATATCTTAGCCTTGAATTCGATTCACACTTGAAAGGTTGTGGTATTATATCACAACTTTCTCCACCCGGAACACCACAACTCAATGGTGTTGCCGAAAGGAGAAATCGAACTCTACTTGATATGGTTCGATCAATGATGAGTCAAACCGATTTACCAAACTCGTTTTGCGGATTTGCGATTCAAACCGCAATTATATCTTTGAATAATAGTCCCACTAAATCCACCGAGAAGACTCCATATGAGATGTGGATGGGAAAAGTTACCAATATATCCTATATGAGGATTTGGGGATGTGATGCTTACGTCAAAACTAAGAATGACAACAAGCTTGCCCCAAGATCCGAAAAATGCACCTTTGTAGGTTACCCCTTGAATTCTCGAGGATACTACTTCTACAAACCTCAAGATAACAAAGTGTTTGTGTCTTGCGAGGCTGTCTTCTTAGAAAGAGACTTTATTTCTAAGAGACAGACTGGGAGAAATTTTGAACTTGACGAAGTTCAAGAGCCACAAACCGAGAAAGAGACGCAAGAAGATGTTCCTTCGTCGTCTAACACGGTTGTACCTCCTCCACTAAGAAGAACGAGTCGAGTAATTCGCCATCTCGATCGATATGTGGAACTTATCGAGGAAGATGGAACACTCGATGTATTGCTTATGGAAAGTGACGAGCCCGCTACCTACAAGGCCGCAATCTCTAGTCCTAATTCTTTCTTATGGCTTGAAGCCATGAAGTCCGAAATGGATTCTATGCTTGAAAACCAAGTTTGGGACTTGGTAGATTTGCCTAAAGGGGCAAGACCTCTTCAATGCAAATGGATATTCAAAGTCAAAAATGGCATAGAAGGACATGATGATGTCTACAAAGCTAAGCTAGTGTCAAAAGGATTTACCCAAGTCCAAGGTCTCCATTATGATGAGACCTTCTCCCCCGTAGCCATGCTAAGATCCATACGGATTTTGTTAGCGATTGCCGCATTTCACGATTATGAAATATGGCAAATGGATGTCAAAACCGCTTTTCTAAATGGGCATTTAGAAGAGGAGGTGTACATGATACAACCCGAAGGTTTTGTTGATTCTAAAAATCCTAACAAAGTGTGCAAGCTTAAGAGATCCATTTATGGTCTTAAGCAAGCATCTAGAAGTTGGAATCATCGATTTAATCATGTTATAAAGGAAAATAGTTTCACTCGAAGTGTTGAGGAACCATGTTTATACATGAAATTTAGTGGGAGCAATGTTGTGTTCCTAATCTTGTATGTCGATGACATACTACTCATTGGAAATGACATTCCAATGTTGTCTTCTGTTAAGAAGTGGTTAGGTAACCACTTCCAAATGAAGGATTTAGGAGAGGCGCAACACATATTAGGTATCCGGATCCATAGAGATAGATCCAAGAGGATATTGGCACTAAGTCAAGAGTCTTATGTTGATAAGATTCTTCGACGGTTCAGCATGGACAAATCCAAAAGGGGTTTGGTACCTATGGTAACCGGGACGATATTGAGCAAGACTCAATCTCCCTCCGAACCCCATGATGTTGAACGCATGAAGTTGATCCCTTATGCTTCCGCTGTTGGATCAATCATGTATGCCATGATATGCACGCGTCCTGATGTCTCGTATGCCTTGAGCATGACGAGTAGATATCAAGGAAATCCAGGTGAGAGTCACTGGATAGCCGTCAAGAACATCCTTAAGTACTTGAGAAGAACTAAGGATTCTATCCTAGTGTTTGGAGGAGACACTGAGTTGCGTGTTAATGGATACACGGACTCAAGTTTCCAAACAGATAGAGATGACTTGAAATCACAAGCTGGTTTCGTTTTCATGCTCAATGGTGGTGCCGTAAGCTGGAGAAGCTTCAAGGAAGTCAGAATCGCGGATTCTACAACGGGAGGTGAGTACATTGCGGCAAGGAAGCTGCTAAGGAAGCTGTTTGGATCAGGCAATTCACGGAAGGTCTAAAAGTAGTACCTACCGCCAATGATCCCATCACTCTCTATTGTGATAATAGTGGGACGATCTTCCAAGCAAAGGAGCCGAAGTCTAGTAATAGATCTAGACATATACTTAGAAAATATCATGTAATAAGAGATTTCGTTGAAAGAAAGGAAATTGCGATTTGTAAGGTTGGGACGGATGACAACATAGCCGATCCGGTCACCAAGCCTTTATCGCAAGCTAAACATGATGGACATATGGAGTCCATGGGACTTATACGTGTACCAAGTCTATGTTAGATTTTGAAATGAAATAAAAGTGTTGTTTTTGTTCATGTTCATAAGCACATTTGTTTTTTATCTTTAATTTGTACATTGTTACATCCAAATGGGTTGTAGTGACAATTGAACCCCGTTAAAGTGAACACGGATTAACATAGTATTTGCCCATAGTCACTTGTATGAGGTGACATCTCGAAGTGACTAGAGTGTGATGCGATTGATGGCAAGTTCAAGTGCCATAGAGTCATGTGAGATGACTAGTCGATCACATAGGCAGACTGTTAGAACATTTTGTCGGGCCTTATGACCGCTTATAGAGTTCTCGCAATTTATATAGCCTGGTCGTGGCGAGAGCTACTATAGTATTCTAATGAGTCGATTCTTTTGACTAAAGACTATTCACCTAAGATGGCACAGTTTCAGATTAACTTTGATTTGTGATTACTACGACCTTCGTAAATGGGGTCAAATGGGCACATTTTGGGTTATGATGGATGTGGCTAGTCGAAGGGAATGAGTGCGATAGGAATTGTCCACCCCTAGTCAGGGTTATAACAATATCTCAGGGCCACTCGAGGAGTAATGAACTGGAAATGCGTGGCCACGCTCGGAAAGTATCTATGATAGATAAGTCCGGTCAATCAGTTATTCTCCAGATCGAGGAAACCACTCTCGATATGATCACTTGCAAGTACGACCTGAAAGACACCTTGCATTGAGTGGGAGATAGTAATATGACAAGAGAATTGGTGACGCACACTTGTCGAGGACAAGTCGGAGATTGTTGGAATATGTGTCCTCCGACAATAATGCGATCACGACTGTTGATCATGATGATCACATGTTTAAATCTCATTATAAAGAATACAATTGGGAAGTAATATTTTTACTGTCAACTGATCAACATATATCGGTAATGATTGGCTGACTAGAGTTTGACATTACTGTCGTGCGACGGTGGTGATCAGTTGATCCCCTAGGTCATACCTATAGGGCAACACTCTTAATTGATCTTTTAATTAATCGTATAATGTTACGAGTTAATTAAATTACTTGAAAATTGACGGACGATTTTGGAAGTAAAATTTACGTATCACATTGAAATTGATTAAAATGAGATACGGTCTGAGTAATCGAATTGTATCATTACTCAGATGAAATTATTGTTTAAGGAAACAATTAAATTTGAATGAATTATTATAAATACAAATTGTTGTGATTTATAAATTGGTAAAATATTTAGGTACAACTAATTATGAATTACTAAGTCGATTTTTGTATGTGACGTATTTTTAATAATACGTTGATTTTTAATATGTTAAAAATGCACAACAAATTTATGCAACATATGACATGTGACATATTGACAATTGACAAAAATAAAATGGATTCCATATTATCCATATGGACCGAAATATTGGGTGTGATTAACATATTTTATAATGTTAATTATAATTAGTGGAAAATGTAATCATTTTTCTACAACTAGGCATGCATACCTAGTGTCTCTTGTGGAAGAGCACCAAGCCCATGCATTGGCCTTCCTCCACCCTCCTACCCGGTTTCACCTAGAAAAGAACAAGGGTTCTTTTGCTTAAATTTTATTATTCACCATATGCATGTGTGTGTGACAATAATAATTCATTCATCTCATCAAAAATATTTTTAGAGAGATAAAAATATTTTCTCCTCTTCCTCCTTCTCCTACCCGGTTTTAGAAGACAAAACCAAAATTATTTTGGGTCAATTTTCTTACAAAAATTAATATTGTACTAGTATTTATAATATTTATTTTATTTAAGAGTGTGCTTTGGGTATAATTCCTTGGGAGAGATCCTACACTTGGGTCTTTGTTCATCCAAAAGGAAAGCTCAAGAACAAAAGAGAAGGAGATCTCTTTTGTGCCCATATGAACCGAAATTCAAATGTAAGGATGAATTCTTCTTTATTTTTGTTAAATAGTTTGCATGAATAAGATCACTTGTTAATTTTATGACAAATTAAATTATGACATATATGAATATGTTAGTATATAGATCTACTTTTCCTTCATACTCAAGTGTTGATATCATGGGTCTTGGATGCGGTAGTTTTCCGCATGTCGCTAGGTCTGCGCAGGTTTAGGAATAGGGTGTTTACCTTACCTCATGGTATAGACTCGAGTTACAGAGTGACTATTGACCGTCCTAAGAACTTATGCTTGTCTCTAGATATATTGTCCTTTCTTGTTTGATGATTCTATGAATCATAGAAGGTGAGATGCAAGCCGGCTATGGTTGATAGAGTTTGGATTCCTGGATGTTATGTGATTCACATGATAGTGTAGTATGAGTCGGTCTAGTATTCATATGCTAGGACTATGTGTTGTTATATTGTTGTTCACATGATAAGCACGATTGTCTAGCATCTATATGCTAAGGCTATGTGTTATTCATATTCATATTCTTATGTTTACATGTTATATTAATTATGACATTTCGTGGCGGGAGAACTCGGAGTTACTCCCACCGACCGTGGCTTTCGTATTTGTATAAAACGCGATTGACAGGTAGGTGATGCATATATGGGGTACATGGACGAGCTAGCAAGCAAAGTAACCTTAGGACCTAGATTGGCTTTATTTTATTGTGACCCTTAAACACTTTTTATGTCATATACTTTTTAGGGACATATGTCTCCCTTTTTCATATTTGGGTTGTATAACTTTGTTTCGCGACTTTAGCGATGTTTTATTTATGAGATTTATTTTAGACCTTGCATGTTTGACACCTTCCCATTTGGATATTTTTATAACAGGTTTCGTTTTCGGTTTTAAAAATTACAGGTTTTTACCCAAATGAACCTATTACAAACATATCCATGCAGTTTTTATCTAGAGTTATGTGTTTACTTTTCCGCAATGAATGAGGGTGTCACAGTTGGTATCAGAGCATATTTTCTCCCGACGCAAGTTTGTGCACCCCAATATAAATAACTTGACCTTAAAATAATAAACTTGAGAGATGGGTAGGATGGGTAGACTTAAGGACCTAAGGTGGTAGTCTGTAGTGTGTTTGCTCTTTGTTAAGTTCTAACATGTTTGTTGATTGTCAATCATTTTTTTACCCTTGGATCAATGACCGTGAGCTTACCCGTGTCGTGATCAAGATTTGGTGCCTATCGTCGGGCATTGGAGATTTGTTCAACTTGTGAAGAATGCTTCTTCTCCCTCGAAGTTATCCCTCCATCTTTGTGTACCTTGCCTTACCCTTTACTTCTAAATGCTTGCTTCTTCTTCTAAACTCTCTTTTCTTTCCTTAGGAGTGACTCTTATACCCTCCCAACTTGTGTTTTGTTCCTTGCTTATCTTCCCTTAACGCCTTTTTATAGTACTCTTGCTTTTGAGGAATGTTGGCCTTGGTTGGAGAATTTGACTTTTGAGGAGATTGTTTGTGGTTAACCCATAACCCTGGTTTTGAGAGGTTGTGATGTTAGAAAGACCTAGGTAGTGTGATGAGACATACTTAATGATTCTTAGACCTAGATCCTTGATAAAGTGAGTATTCTTGATTGGTGGATTTTGTGTTGTCAAGTGTGAGTTGCGTTTGTTACTAAGGCTATAGAACTTGGCTTTGTTGTTTAGGTTTGGGATTTGAGAGCCTTGGGAAGTGTAGTGAGACATGTCTTGGGATACTAGTGCATGGTACTTGACTTTAAATGGATGGAATTGAATGGTGGAATATTTGAGGAACCCTTTCTGGGAATTTAAAGCTTGGTATTCGGATCTTTGATTGAGGATTTTACTATTTTGAGAAACCCATGGTTGACACTAGTTGGATATGAGTATAGCTTTGTTGGAACTTTGACCTTGATCTTGTGGGAGTTATTTGTGGATGTTGAGGATTTGGAGTGGTGAAATCACAGTTATAGTGGAGTACCCTGTTTCAGGGAATAGATTATGATGAAGTAACATGAGCGTTTTGAGGAAATCCTTGGGAGTGACGTGGTTATAAGTTTTGTTGCTAAGAAGTTTTCGGAACCGCTTAGGTTGATGTTGTTGTTTGAGATTTGAGTACCTGGCGTTTCCTTGTTGTCTAATTTCCTTTCTTCTTTGACCATAAGCGTTACCATTCATACCTCCTTTCCTCGCTTCATCTTGCTCATGATCTTGAATTAGCCGCCGTGGTACATGCCTTGAAGACATGGAGGCATTACCGTATTGGAGTTCATTGCCGCATTTATACCGATCATAAGAGTTTGAGGTGTATCTTTACCCAGAAAGAATGGAATATGAGGCAAAGTAGATGGCTAGAGTTGGTGAATGATTATGATGCCGAGTTGATTTATCATGAAGGGAAAGCAAGTATGGTGACCGATGCTTTGAGTAGGAAGACTAGTCACTCTTTGAGCACTATCCGTGTGTTACCTGATGAACTTACCACGAAATTTCGAAAGTTAGGGATAAGCCTTGTTGGGAAGGGCTTTGACTATCTTAGTGCCTTGAGTGCAGAACCCGACTTTTACCGTGAGATCCGTACTTGCCTACCTGAGGATGCTACTTTCAAGTCCATTCAAGCAAAAATCCAACTTGGGCAAGCTAAGGATTATGTGGTGGATAGTGATGGATACCTTCGTTACCAAGGTAGGATGTATGTTCCGAGAGTAGCCGAGTTGAGGAAGAAGATCCTTGATGAAGCTCACCTTTCTCCTTACTCTATTCATCCTGGTGGTGACAAGATGTATAAAGACTTGAGATTACAGTTTTGGTGGCCTAGGATGAAGATGGATGTCCTAGAGTATGTTAGCAAGTGTCTTACCTGTCAGAAAGTGAAGATTGAGCATCAGAAACCGGGGGTTTGCTACAACCTTTGGATGTTCCCCTTTGGAAATGGGAGTCCATCTCCATAGACTTTGTGATGGCTCTACCTAAGACTGCTAGCGGAAAAGATGCGGTTTAGGTGGTTGTAGATCGATTGACCAAGTGTGCTAGATTTATACCTATCAAGGAGACATGGAACTTAGTTGTCCTAGCTGAGGCCTATGTGAGGGAGATAGTACGCTACCATGGAGTGCCTAAGGATATAGTTTCATATCGTGACCCTAGATTCTGTTCCCGTTTCTGGAATGCTTTGCAAAAAGCCATGGGTAGTAAGCTACTGATGAGTACCGCTTTTCATGCCGCTACAGATGGGCAGACTGAGAAGACTATCCAGACTTTAGAGGACCTCCTCCGTGCTTGTGCTTTAGACTTCCACACTTCTTGGGAGAAGTGCTTACCTCTTGTTGAATTCTCCTACAACAATAGCTATCATACTTCTATCAAGATGTCACCTTATGAAGCTTTGTACGGTAGGAAGTGTCGTAGTCCTATTTGTTGGGACCAAGTCCAAGATGCTCATGTGTTGGGACCCGATTTGGTGACTGAGACCATCAATCAGGTTCAGATCATTCGAGAGTGTATGAAAGCCGCTCAAGACCGACAGAAATCGTATGCTGATGCCCGTCGTCGACCACTTGCCTTTGAGGTTGATGATCGAGTGTTCCTTAAGGTATCACCTATGAAAGGGGTGAAACGGTTTGGTGTGAAAGGGAAGCTGAGTCCCAAATACATTGGACTTTTCCGTGTGCTTGAGAAGATTGGTCCCGTTGCTTACCGTTTGGAGTTGTCCCCGAATTTGGGCAAGGTTCATGATGTCTTCCACGTATCTCAGTTGAGGAAGTACATTAGTGATCCGAGCCATGTCATTCAAGAAGAAATCCCAGATTTGGAGCCTAACTTGACTTTGGAAAAAAGGCCAATCCGAATCCTCGAAAGTGCAAACAAGCAACTTAGAAACAAAGTGGTGCCCCTAGTTCGTATCCTTTGGCGTTGTTGAAATGTCGAAGAAGAAACTTGGGAGCCTGAATCTTCTATGTTAGCTAAATATCCCGAACTTTTCTCGTGAAGTAATTCTCTTTCCTTTATCTAATTCTTGTGAGTTTTAGCTATCCTTTCGAGTGTTCCTCTCCTTCTCTTAAATACTCTCCGCGTTAGTAGTCCTTGCTTAGTTGTTTAAAAGTCGTAGTTAGAGTTTGGTCATAGCTAGTGGAGTTATTATCCTTATTATAGAGTTTCGAATTAAAGATTTTGAAAATGTTTTAATGTTTTCCACTGGTTTTAACGCCAATGAGTGGTAAAGCTCGTTATTGGAGACGTCCGATAATTGGTTTTCTCATTTGTTGGTGTAAAATATATATTTTTATGTCTTTGATTTGGAATGTTGATGTTCTTGAACGGCCGACGAGGATATTCCGTTCCATTGAAAAGACACTTATATTTCATACATTCATATTTTGAAGATTTTGTTTACTTGATTTTAAAGAGATAGACCTATATATATACAATGTTCCTTCTTCTAAGTTTCGGGGACGAAACTTCTTAAAAGGAGGGATGATTGTAACACCCCGTAAATTTGAAGACCTTTATTATATTTTAAAAGTAATATTTTAATCTATTTTAATTTAATATTAATTTATTTGAAATAAAATTAATTTAATAAAATATAATCTTATTTTATTTTGAAGAAATGTAATTATTTTTGATAGTTTAGAAATGTTTAAAAGTGATTTAAACTATATATAAACCTTTTCCTTTGATAAAATAGATTTCGGATAAAAGTCGTAAAATTGGGATTTTCCCATTTCTTACGGTCGTTGGGTAAACGAGTTTGGATATTGGGCATATGAGTACTTAATATTTTAGTAAAATCGTGTTTAAGAACTTTAATATTCTCGGAAATCGCGTTCGACGAATATTTCTAATTACCGTCGAAGCAAACCTAAAACGTAAACAATTGACAACCTCCCCATACCCTTTGACCGGCCACCCCTCCCTCCATTGTCCCCTATTTAAACTTTCATTTCCTCCATAATTCACTCTCTCTCTTCCTTTCATCAAACACCAAATTCCTCTCAAAATAACTTCCTTACAATCCCTAAATCCTTCATAAATCCTTCATTTCTCCACCAATTTGCATAAAACTTATATATTTGGAATCCTCTCTTCAATCCTCATCTCATAGTGAATAATATGAAGATGAGTTAGGAGACTCATATATTGTGGAAGATGATGCATAATTTTGGGTTTTAGAAACTTTCTCAAGTTATTACTTGTCTCTTTGCTAGCTTAAGGTAACTATTCCGAGTTACTCGACGATTTAATGTCATATTAGTGTTGTTTATGATGTGTTGGATGGTTATGTGATTAATAACATGTTAACTTTAATTTTCACATGAATTGTTGTTGTTAAAGTTTGTTAAATATGTTGTTTTTCACATGTTTAAGTATTGAGACGAAATGGGTATTGTTGATTGTTGCTTGAGATGGTATTAAATTGAGCTTGAAACGGATTTTGGTAGGAAAAAGGGGAAAGGGGCGGAAAAACGCGCCAAAACAGGCAGTTAAAACAGCCCGGCGGGCCCGGTGGGTCCGGCCCGGACTTTGACCCGTCACTTTGGGTCGGGTCTTGGGTTTATTGTTTGATGTTTAGGGCCTATGGTTCATGTATTTATGTATTTCGGTATTTTTGGCATGTGGGTAATCATTATTATGCGAGAATTTAATTGAATTGGATAGTTTGTAAGTTGAAATATATTTCCTTATGTTGATAGTTTTTCACATGATAGAAATTGGAAATGGCATGAGAATGATATTGTGATGAATTTTGTGATTTGGGCCAAAGTAGGCCAAGACTCTGAGCTGGGCCAGATTGACCGAACGAGTTTGGTCAAACTAGGTTTAAACCGGCCAGCCTCGATTTGACCGATGACCCGTCGCGGGACTCGGGCCGAGGGTTTGTCTTTGAGGTGAGATTGGTTGTTATTGGATGTTTTATGTTGATGCCTTGATATTTGTGATTATCATTTCACATGTTGGTTGTTGGATGCTTTGGATGCCTTATGCTTGAGTCTTGTTGCCTCTTTGCCATTTTAGCTTGTTCTCATGGATTATGATACTGTTGGTTAGCTGGAATTTGGATTATTATTGATATTAAAGATATTGTTGGATTGTCAGCTGAATATGCTCTTGCGTAGCCTTTCATATGCTAGGGTGTGTATGATCATTTGTGTGTGCAAGTTTGGACTCTTTGCCCCTCTTATGGTTAATTGGGTGTCCTACTTGTCTTGTGTGGCGTGGGCTAAAGTATTCAAGCTGGGACTAGGTCCTAGGTGAGTATTTCGGCCTTCGTCATAGATAGGCCATTATAGTCTTTGACGAGTGTATGTTTGCGGCTTAATAGCCTTTGTGTCTTAGCTTGGTGGGTTTATATCCAAGTTAGGGCATGACCTCCTGACGTACTCTTAGAAGTATGTGGTCAGCTTAAGTACTAGCCAACCCTTTGGTGGACTCCTTAGGGGTACTCATGTGTTTATATCATGGGTCTTGGATGCGGTAGTTTTCCGCATGTCGCTAGGTCTGCGCAGGTTTAGGACTAGGGTGTTTACCGTACCTTGTGGTATAGACTCTAGTTACAGAGTGACTATTGACCGTCCTAAAAACTTATGCCTGTCTCTAGATATATTGTCCTTTCTTGTTTGATGATTCTATGAATCATAGAAGGTGAGATGCAAGCCGGCTATGATTGATAGAGTTTGGATTCCTGGATGTTATGTGATTCACATGATAGTGTAGTATGAGTCGGTCAAGCATTCACATGCTAGGACTATATGTTGTTATATTGTTGTTCACATGATAAGCACGATTGTCTAGCATCTATATGCTAAGGCTATGTGTTATTCATATTCATATTCTTATGTTTACATGTTATATTAATTATGACATTTCGTGGCTGGGAGAACTCGGAGTTACTCCCCACTGACTGTGGCTTTCATATTTGTATAAAATGCGATTGTGAGTAGGTGATGCATATATGGGGTACATGGACGAGCTAGCGAGCAAAGTAACCTTGGGACCTAGATTGGCTTTATTTTATTGTGACCCTTAAACACTTTTTATGTCATATACTTTTTAGGGACATATGTCTCCCTTTTTCATATTTGGGTTGTATAACTTTGTTTCGCGACTTTAGCGATGTTTTATTTATGAGATTTTTTTTAGACCTTGCATGTTTGACACCTTCCCATTTGGATATTTTTATAACAGGTTCAGGTTTCGTTTTCGGTTTTAAAAATTACAGGTTTTTACCCAAATGAACCTATTACAAACATATCCATGCAGTTTTTATCTAGAGTTATGTGTTTACTTTTCCGCAATGAATGAGGGTGTCACAACGGGTTTGTGGCTCGTGAAGCTGTCTTTCTAAAATACAAGTTTATTTCTAGAAGACAGAGTGGGAGAAATTATTCAAGAGCCACAAAGAATGTTATGTCGCAAAAAACTGGTCTTTCTTGGCTACATGAGACATTTTGTGTAAGACGTTGTTTCTTCAAAACCTAGGAGGTTAAATTCGTTACTTGTTGAAGATAATGAATTCATGTTACTTTTAAGAAAGTAAAAAGCTTACAACTTACAAAGAAAT
Source organism: Silene latifolia (assembly GCF_048544455.1). Lineage (NCBI taxonomy): Eukaryota > Viridiplantae > Streptophyta > Magnoliopsida > Caryophyllales > Caryophyllaceae > Silene > Silene latifolia. The sequence continues at coordinate 13,034,431 of NC_133534.1, forward strand.
TGTTTGATTCAAGTTACTTCTGGAAAGTAATGAACATATGACTTACATGAGAGTGTTTAAGTCACAACTCAATACAAGGCTTAAGAGCCATGAAAATCCGAAATAAATTCCAAGTGAATTGTTAGATATCAAAGCATGATTGGTAGCAAAGAGTTTTTGCCCTAGTTGAAATGCTTAAGTCTATTTGGATCTTCTTGGGGATTGTGTTTCATTATGATGATATACATATAGCAAATGAATCTAAAACTCACTTCTTCAATTAGAAGGAATGTATTCAATACATGTCTTGAGTTTTGTAGATTCTTGCCATCCTAAGATAATGTGAACCTTAAGAGAGGGTCTTAAGTAGGACATTAATAAGTTGGAATCAACATTTTGATCATGTGATGAAACTTTTCTCAATAAGTTGAGAAGTTATGTTTATACATGAAGACTAGTGGGAGTTACGGAAATTTTAATTAGTCTAATATATGGATGACATAGATCATTGGGAATGATTTAAGACTTTTAGAGTATTATAATACATCTTAATATCTGGATTTATGGAGATAAATCCACATGATATTAGCGTCAGATTAGAAGTCTTATGTTGATAAGATTCATGACTAGTTCAATCGAGTTGAACATATTTGATTGATTTAAATTGCTTCCGCTGCCGGATCGATTAAATAGGAAATGATGTATAACACTTCATATACTTTGAGTATGATGAATTGTTTCAAATCGAATTTAAGTAATATTTACCAAGTAAGCCATAAAGATCACCCTTAAGTGCTTGCAGAAGCATTAAGGATGTAAAGCAAAGTGTTTTTGATGCAATTTTGTGTAAGGGTGTTACACAAATGACAATTGACAAGTGAGATTGCGCATGGTTTACGACAAAACCATAATCAAAACACATTAGGATGGTTAAGATACCATTGTGGCTATGTTATTTAAGAAATAGATTTTCTAGAATCGTTCTAGGCAATAAAGAACAATGAGAAATATTTACAACGGAAATTGAGTACACTTGCAATCATGGGATGTGCAAGAGAGATGAGTCCCGCACACTATGAAAACAGTGGGAGCTATTTTAAGGCAAGAAAGCCTATGTCTAGATTGGATCTAGACACGTACTCAAAAAGTTTTGTAATGCAAATGTATACATTACAAAGGAAAACGAGTATGTAGTAAGGTTGAGTTAGGTACAAGAAGTTGATAAAACCTACTAACCAAAGCCTTCTCATGGGCTTAACATGATGAGTCATGTCATATGTCATTTCAATTGCATTGAGATGAACAACTACATATAAGATGAAAATGGATTATAAAAAAAATATGAAGTAGTAATCAGGTATTGACTATTCATATGTGATAATCACATTTGTCGTTCGAGTTTTTTAAATCTGAAAACTCCTTTTATACTTTGTTACATCCAAACGGGTTGTAGAGACAATATTGAACCCCGTTAAAGTGAACCCGGATTAACATGGTATTCGCCCATAGTCACTTGTATGAGGTGACGTCTCGAAGTGACTAGAGTGTGATGCGATTTATGGCAAGTTCAAGTGCCATAGAGTCATGTGAGATGACTAGTCGATCACATAGGCAGACTGTTAGGAACACTTTGTCGGGCCCTATGACCGCTTATAGAGTTCCGGCAAATTTATATAGCCTGGTCGTGGCGAGAGCTACTATAGTATTCTAATGAGTCGATTCTTTTGACTAAAGACTGTTCGCCTAAGGTGGCACAATTTCAGATTAGCTTTGATTTATGTTACTACGACCTTCGTAAATGGGGTCAAATGGGCATATTTTGGGTTATGATGGCTGTGGCTAGTCGAAGGGAATAGTGCGATAGGAATTATCCACCCCTTTGTCAGGGTTAAAATAATATCTCAGGGCCACTCGAGGAGTAATGAACTGGAAATGCGTGGCCACGCTCGGAAGGTATCTATGGTAGATAATTCCGGTCAAATCAGTTATTCTCCAGATCGAGGAAACCACTCTCGATATGATCACTTGCAAGTACGACCTGAAAGACACCTTGCATTGAGTGGGAGATAGGAATAGGACAAGAGAATTGGTGATGCACACTTGTCGAGGACAAGTGGGAGATTGTTGGAGTGTCCCCGACAATAATACGATCACAATTGTCGATCATGATGATCACATGTTTAAATCTCATTTTAAGAATACGTAAGGGATGATTCATTTTATAGTCAACTGATCAACATTAATCGGTAACGATTGGCTTGCGAAAGTTTGACGATACTGTCGTGGGACGGTGGTGGTCAGTTGATCCCTTAAGGTCACACCTAAAGGATGATGCCCTAATCTGTAAAGTTGATTGATTGTATGACGATACAAGTTGATCAATTCCTTAAAATTGAACAATTTAATTAGTGAGAGAGAATATTTATATCTTATTGTAATGGGATTAAATAAGATTTATTTTAGTAATAAATTGGCTTTATTACTAAAATTGTTTATTGTTTGAGAAACAATAGAGATAAGAATGAATGGTTAATTATAATTACAAGATGTTGTGAATTATAATTATATGACCCATTTTATTTATGTGATCAAGTATCACTAGTAAATTTGTTGGAAGTAATTTAATTAATTTATAAAAATGATATTTATGTGATAAATATGCATTTAATTAATTAATAACATGTAACATGCTACATGTGACATATTGTGTGACAAATGACAAATTGACAAAATAAAATTGTGGTCCATATTATGTGAGTGAACCGAAATGGAGGTGGTGTTAGTGGGTTGTGGTTATTTTATTTTATGTGATAAAAATAAAATAATGATGCCTATACCTACTAGCCTTACATGCCTAAGGTTTTGAGAAGACCATACATGCCTTACACACTACACACATACTAAGGACACTTTGTTCATTATTCATTCCTCTTTATGCATGTTCATTCATTTTTCATGCATTCTCTTTTACACATATTCATTTCTTCTTCATCAAATAATGAGAAGTCTTGATTAAAATTATTCATAGAAATTACTAATATTATTAGTGTAATATATGAGTATTAGTAATCAATTTTAAGGTAAACTACTAAACAAATATCTAGCGCATATTATTTAGTAGAGATAAGGGATAATCTTGGGTACAATCAAGAGGAGTGACTTCTACACTTGAAGTCTTTGGAGGATCATCCTAACATATGAAAGCTCAAGAACAAGTGAGGTAAGAGACTTCACTTGTGCCCAAAATGGCCGGAAATAGATGGTGAGAAATCGCTTTTTCTCATCTCCTTTTATTAAGTTTGCATGCATAAGATCTTTAAGTTTTTATGACTAAAACTTTAAACTAAAATATATGATATGTAAAATATGATTTCCAACAACCCTTAGTAGATAAAATTAATTAATTGTATATTCATACAGATTAATTAATTCCTAAAAATTGGACAATTCACGTATGTGAGTAAGAATATGAATCTTGTTGTAATTCGATTAAATGAGATTCGTTTTAGTAATTAAGATGTTATATTACTAAAACTTTGTTTTATGAAACAATTAAATTAGGAATGAACGGTTATTTATAATTGCAATATGTTGTAGATAATATTAACATGGACCATTTTATATACTTGTAATTGTGAATTACTAGTCAATTGTTGTATATAATTAAATTAATATATAATGATATTTAATTGTTAAATATGCATTAATATTATTTATAACATGTCACATGTCACACATTACATGACAAAATGACAAATTGACAAAAATAAAATGGACTCCATTTTATCCATGGGCACCGGTTTTATAAGGTAATGGGGTGAATTGGTTGAGTTGTTTTAATTATGGAAAACACAATGATTAACACACTAACCCTAGGCTACACCCTATTACATATTGATAAGAAAAATTAGAAAAGTGGAAGGGCATGCCTTGGCTCCCTTGACGTACACCCCTTCTCACCGGTTTTCCACTACCCAAAGAGAATAAGAATTGTTCTCATTCTAACACAATTCATTCTTAGATTTAATTACTTCTTCCTCTTCTCTCTTTTTCTCTAAAATAAGTTTGAGAAAATTAATTGTTCCAAAAAGATAATTTATAAATTACTATAGTTGTAATACAAATAATATTAGATTATATTTTAAGGTTAACAACTAAACTAATCTAGTTAATTATTTAGTAGTTTTAAGGGGTGAGTCTTGGTGAAATTGAAAGGAGGTTCTCATACATTTGGGACAAAAGGAATCATCCAATTTTTTGAGCTCAAGAACAAGTAAGAAAGGTGTTCTTACTTGTGCCCTAATCCGTTTTTCATAATGTAAGAAGCATTCTTCTTAATCTTTGTCTTATTTTTGTTGTGTATGCATAAGATCAACATTTATTTTAAAGAGTAAATTAGATCAACAATTAAAAAAGTTTAATTATAGGGTTAAAGAATCCTTTCAAGTGGTATCAGAGCAAATGGTTGTTGCATGCATAATCGGTTTATTGTTTTTCCGAGTTAAAAGTATAACATTTAAAACTAAAATATTTGTGATTTGTAGTATAAATCACGAAAAAAATTTGCATATTATATATTCTGGTCCTAAAAACAATTTAGGTCATTTTGATGATTTATAGTAATTTATGGCTCATTTTAATAACTTTAAGTAATTTTATTGCATTTTATTGAGTAAAATGGTGTATAAAATGCTAAAAATAGTTAGACTAAGTTTCCGACCTTGAAATTTTTATACGACCTCACATGCATATTTTACATACTGTATGTAAAATTTCGTATAAATTTGATTTATTTTGCATGATTTATGATTTTTATGAGATAAAAATGGAATAAATGGAGGTAAAATGGTTAAAATTAGTTATACTTCGAAACAGGCCCTGAAATTTTAATATGTTGTCACATGTACATTTTACTCACTGTTTGTAAACTTTTATATGATCTCGATTCATTTTGCATGATTTATGAATTTTTAGTGTAAAAATGACATAAATAGTGACCATTTTAGCATAAATAGCTAAAATAAATTACTTGGCATGAGAAAATTATTTAAGGTTGCATTATTATTCCACATATCAGATCTAAAGTTAGAACATTTACTAGATTAATTTTCATATATTTTAGATGTTTTATTTGATAAAACCGATATATAGCAACTATATTTTCTTGATTTAAATTAGAATATTTTAACCTTGATTTTTGACATTATGAGTGTCATGGAATTATTCCAGAATGTTAAAAAATTTAAATTCAAATTTATAAATTATTGTAATTTAATTTGGATTTATTTCATAAAAAGTTATGATTTTAAGGTCAATATGAGCATAAATATTAAATCAAGTTGAATTATTGTCAACAAATTGAGTAATGACTAATTTTTGAGTTCTAATATGGTAGGATAATTAACTTGGGCTAAAATTAAATTTTAGTATTGTTTTGTGATTTTAATAAGTTAAACATCGTGAATACCCATAAAACTGGGCTATATTTCTTATATATATTAAATAAGGCGATTTAGCACATAATTTGGCAGGTTAGAGACATATTTTAATGATGCATTTTTTTTCCTTTGATGAATGTCATATTCTATTTATATAATTTTGGAATTATGTAGTTTTATCTTAGTATGGCCTTAGTTTTAATCGATATTACCCATAATGAAAGGGAATATTGATTCGGTTGTAATTTAATATGATCTCGTATCCCTTTTATTTCATTTGTATTAGATTTTATTTTATAAATATATAATAGGAACTGCAATGTACTTTTTATTATTAAATTATTTGTAATTCCGGAGTTTCCAAAGACGGTGCCATTCGGAAAGGAGTTCCGATCAAGACGGTGTTTGTCCTTGGGAGGCGTCACATGATGATTCAAGGGACCAATGGAGTTGGTTTCCGAATAAGTAATAGAATATAAGATTTTCTATTTTAGGAAAGGCCATACTAGGAAATTTACTTTACTTAATTTGCTTGCTTTATATATTTGCATGCATTGCCAAATCGCCATAAAATCCCATGCATTTTTATATATATATATCGTTTTTCGTCCGTGTCGATTATAATTATCGTAGTTCACTAATATAGTTCACATAAAAGGTGATAGATAATAAACCGACAAGACCTTTCACATATTTATAATTGAGATTAGCCTTTCCAAATAGTAGGACCCATGAATCTCTTTGAAATTTGGGGTAGATTCGGTTTCACGTGGTCCTTTAATTTTTCATCGGGTAAGTGGGGTAATAACAAGTTATTGCACGCGAAATTTGGTTGGTCTCAACGGAACATGAAGACTAGTCTTATGTTCCGAGGCTAGAGATGAACTTAACGTAATTTCATCGACCGAGAGTTCTAATTGTAGAATCGGTTAAGGAGTTAACCCACCGAGTTATATTAGTGAGGGATGTATCGGTTTCCCGTGCCCGAGTTAATATGGATTTGAATCTCGAAATCATTTATATAATTGGGTGGAGGTCATTATATAAATGCTAAAACATGCTAAAATGTTTTTCATATATTTACGAGGAATGTTGTTTTTCCCATTATTTTGTTGATTTATATTGATATTTATCATTTCTCTTATTAATATATGATATTAATTCTATTGTAACATGAATCTCCATTAAACCACTATTACTAACGACAAAGAATATCTTTCTAAAAATAAACTGTATCATAGGTTGTGGACTAGTTCCATAGGATTTGTTCTATTCCATAGAACTCGATGGGAATCGTTTAATGCAAATGTAAGATTAGCATCTTAAAATTCCTTACATACCTATGATTTCTTATGAAAAAATATGAATAGAAGTAATACTTGGTCAAAATTTGTTTTGATAATATTTTCTATGCATCCATGGTTCAAAAGTCTTATTACTCAACCTAAACACTTGTCATCAAGCATTAAGTTGTTAAGAACATGAAATTGATAATTTGGTAAATTAATTTTTTAGAAATTTTGATTAACCAAATACCATGATAAAGTTCATTCTTGTGAAGTATTAACTAGGAATTTATGTGAAGATAAGTCTTCATCAAGTAGAAATTCTTAAAGTGAGTGGGAGCAATGAGAAGTAAGTACCTATCTTAATTGTTAAGTATATAACTAGGCTCGAAAGAGAAGGTATTAGACACTAAAATGGAGACAACCTCCAAATAAGTTAAGATCTAGGAAGTTGGTTGTGTGACTCCAACATATTCCTTCTAAATATCTATGACATTGACATTACATTCTTGCGAATTATCACGTCATGAGTATCTGATACAAATCTGTGAATCAAGTTAGAAACTCCCACATTTCATGATTATAAAATATGGCAAATGTAATACCCCGTATTTTAATTATATTTCATAAATCATATCTTATAAATTATGTTGATTCATTATATTTATTAATTATAATAATTGCGGATTATGTAGTTAGACGGAAATATTTAATAAAAAAAAGTAGAATAATGAGTCTGGATTACAATTGGGTAATAACAATATACGATAATTAATATAATAATAATAATAATAATAATAATAATAATAATAATAATAATAATAATAATAATAATAATAATAATAATAATAATACTCGATAATTATGTTATAATAATAATAATAGTAATACTAGTAATACTAATAATAATAATAATAATAATAATAATAATAATAATAATAATAATAATAATAATAATAATAATAATAATAATAATAATTGTATTCCACTATTATAATAGTAATAAGGTAAATTATTATAGTTTCCTAATTAGTGTCTTACACATCCTAAACCTAACCTATAAATACAAATAGAATCTGAAAAATAATCTATTAAAGAAGAAAGAAGAAGAGAATTAAAGAGCAATTAGCGATAAAAGGTAAACCGTCTTAAACTAAATTGTTTTGTTATAACGTTGTAACATCGGACTTTAACGAACACCATACACCACCATATGAGCAACCATGACGTCGTGACTTTGACCATAGGGAGGGTGTCGTGGTGGCCATAGGTGGTAGTTCGTGGTGGTGGTAGCCGGAAACACGCGAAACAGGGGAGGATGGCCTATTGTTGTTGCTGCCGGTGTTGGGTTTTTGCTAGGGTGGTTTTGCTGGGTTAGGTGAGTGAGGTACCACTAATGGAACCACCGTAGATCAGTGGTGACAAGGGTGACGGTCATAGGTGGTGAGGGTTGAGATGTTGATGTCGGGGCAGGTGGAGTTGGACACGGGTTGAAGGGGAGTTCAGTTAGGACGTGCTGTTGTGGTGGTTGTGCGGTGGTTCTAGGGGCGGCTAATGTTGGGCAGTGGAGGTGGTGGTGTTACATCTTGGTGGAGCTGGTTGTAGGAAAGGGTGGTTGTCGGGTTGAGGTTGCATCATACGAGTTGGTTAGTTGTTTTACTAGCCAACTCCGGTGTTTAGGGGAGCTGTAAGTACTGGATGGAGATGTTGTTGTTCGGCGTGACTGGGTGAGTTGTGCCGTTGGTACACGGTGGTATCAGGGATGGTGGCTGCCGTGGGGTCAGGTGGTTGCAAGGGTTGTTATTGGCGGTTGCGTCATGTGTTGTCGTGAGGTGTTGAGGGATGTGTGGTGAGTGTATGGAGTAGTATGCGTTTCCACTACACATTATTTATTATATTATACGTGTATTTAGTCGGGTTTATTTCGGTGTTGACACGAGTATTGAGAAGTCGGTATTTAAATATATTAACTCCATATTAATCGTATAATCGTTTTATAATTAATTTAATTATTTAACACGGGTTGAACATGTGTATAGTTTGTGTAGCTAGATACGAGTTTTAACCAATGTTTGATACGGGTTTTTAATTAGTGAATTACGTAATAATCACTATAATTAATTAATTAATTGGTCTAGTTGTTTATATTTTATATAATTAGAATTAGAATAATTAGTAATTGTAATTAATATCGTATTTAGGTAACGGAATCGTTGGAAGCTTTGTTTATTAGATTTCCATTTGTTCGGATTGCGTTATTGGAATTTGCTGATCAGGTAGGATAACTACTCAACTTGTCTTACTATTTAATTGAGAAGGGGAATTGTGGAACTGTGTGGTTAATTGCCGTTGGATGAATTATTAGGTATGAAGTATATGTCATTGGTTTATAATTTAGTTATTGGTTTATTCATATCGTAATTATTGGATACCTCAGACTGGTTCTGGAATGATTACTATTATTATTGAACATGGCAATTGTGTTGGATACCTCAGTGTTATACTAGGATGGTGGATACCTCGACTTCGGTTGGGATGGTGGATACTTCAAATTCGGTTGGAATATGGATACACCGGACCAGGGATTGGAAGGATAATGGGTGTTTCGGGTGATGAGCTCAGTTGTTTTGGCATTATATATCGTATCATTTCACATTGTATTGTTGTTGGTTATTCCTACTCAACCTCGTGGTTGACAATGTATTCCTGAACACCTGTGATGAACCATAATGGGGGGCAGATTTTACAGGTACTAAAGATTAACTAACTTGGGAGCATTGGGATGTGAGATCGACTTGGACCATAGTTGTTGTCTAGATCACTTATTTGACTTCAACTTTATTCATATAATTTCCGCTGCATAGTAAATTTTAATGTTAAGATTTAAATTTAATCTGTTGCCAATGTAATAAAACCGTTATTTCAGTTTAAGTTATTAAAGTACTTTGGTTTGTTTTCATTTGTATCATTTACATCGGGCAACCGAGATGGTAACAGTCTTATTTATTGGGAATGTCTTGCTAAAGGCTCCTAAATAAATGGGGATGTTACAAAGTGGTATCAGAGCAAAACGATCTTCAGGCCTAACTAATGAACAATAATGAATTTAGGATGTGTCTAATAAAATGAACCCCGGGTAGAAACTGTTAGGTGCCCACTAAAGACTTGGGATGAGTTAGGGCCCCCCTCACACCAATTTTCCGGGCCTTTCAATTTTGAACCTGTTCTCTTGGGAGATATTACAGAGTGGGTAATTTAAAATGATTATTGTTGATTTTGTCGTAGGAGTTTTGGTTGCCTTGTTTGAATATTGTTTTCATTGATGACTGAGGTTACGTGACGTAACCTTGAATTTAAGGAGAGTAAAATGGATGAAATGAGGATTTGATGTTGAATTGTTTTGACCATGAGCATGAAAGTAATTATAAATTGATATTGATTATTTGGTAGGATGTTGTGTGATAATAGTATCATGTCTAGTGATATGCGGTTGTGTGAATCCCAAAGCCATGTTATTTAGAATCTCCCCTACTACTAAGATAGTAAAATTCTCAAGTAGTTTTCCCGCCTAACTTACACTACTCTTTGATGGGCCAATCTAAGTTGGGCCGTCGACTTTTAATAAATCAAATTTGTTTTTGCTGTCAAGTCTAACGTATGATTTGAATCAATTGAAAACCTATACATGGAAACAAATGTATGCTTTGACTTTTCGAATAAATGCAATTCTATACATGGAAACAACCTCTCAAATTATGCAATCTTTACAATATTATCCCGAAAATATGCAATCACAATCAATTACCCCCTAATATATTATGCAATTTTACAACATATCAATTGCACTCTCGAATTATGAAATCTTTATTTTAGTAATATGGAGTATATGGAGTATGGAGTATTTTTTAAATAATGTATAACAATTTTTATGTATTTTCTTATAGGAAATAGAAAGTGAAAATGTTAGTTTTAATAATTTGTAAATTGTCTTTTTAGACGCGTAGTATATTATTTTTACCAGATTTCTTAATAAGGCTAATAGGTTACTAGATTTTACATCTAACTTAATTTCATAAATTAGTTCCCCTTATCGATTTAATATTATAGTGTTATTATTAATAGTAAACTTTCTTTTCTATCTACTTACTATTATTATATTTAGTATATTATAACATTAAATTAAAAGTAGCTTTAATTTATGCAAATAATTTTATTAAAAGTTCATCTTTATAAATTTCATCTTAAAAATACCGTGCTATAGCACGAGAACTACACTAGTATATTATAAAATGATTAAAACTTGTGATATGAATGCTTTAGAGCAGATACTAGTCGTGTGTGAAAGTTGATTGACTAAGTTGTGTTGACATAGGAGTAGGAGGGTGTTAATGAAGGCTTGTGACCTAGTAAAAAGGAACCTAGAGCTGAACTTTATTCCATCAGATTTTACCCCTATTTGATTCAGTTGTCGTTTGACCTCTGTTTATCTTCTAAGGTTGAAATTTTTATGAGTAATAACCCAGTGAGTTAGCTTACCAATGTCATTGGTCTCATATTTAAAAGTTTTATGGTTTGAGAGAAATAAATATTTTACTGGACAGTGGTCGGAATATTCCTGTACAGTTATGTTTTTAACAAACAATTTTGTAAAATTTCTCTTTTAATACGTACTTAATATTTTTGCTTAATTTCAACTCTACTGTTTAAAAGATTCAAATATGTTTCCAAATTAATAAGGCACGTTGCAAGTTAATGTTTTTAAAATTAATAGTGATTTTTACAAGTTCACCCAAGTTTTTGACAAATTGCTGATCAGTTTCTGTTTCGACCCACTGAATTGTAAAAAAACCTTATAAAATGAATATTCGAGATTTGAGTTTAATCCTTTTTCTCATGTTTTGAAAACTCTTTCTATTTTCTGGAAAGTATAAAAAATTAATGTAGAATGTAACGATTATTTAATGGTGATTTATGAAAGTTACAACTTAACTTTGATTTCCGAAAACGCGAGTTTTACCAAAAGTTTAATATAAATTTTTTATCAATTCTTAACCTATGATAATTGGGAGGTGGGAGTGATGATAGGAGGGCCTAAAAAGGGGTAATAAAGGATAGAATTTACCACACCTTGTTTTCTAGGTATCGAATATTTAAAAATGTTAAGCCATCTTTCTTCCGGTAGAAACTTATGTTGTCTTGTTTTACTTTTATAGAACCATGCCTCCAAAGAAATCTACACCTACACCTTCTACCATGTCCTAAGAGGAGATTGACCGTTTGATATCTATGAATGAGGCTTTGACAGCGGCTCTGAAGGCTAAAGGGTCAGTTCAGGATCCAACAAAGGTGAGTGCTAGTATTGCAAGGCACAACCTGTCGAAATATGACGAATTAGAGGAACCATCTTTACTTAGGGATTGGCATAGAGAGTTTGATAATCTTTTTGAGTTGCTAGATTGTCCTGCGGAGTTGCAAGTAGATCAAGCTTCTTACTACTTGAAGGGAAAAGCGGGTTTGTGGTGGAATCGTAGTAAGGAGGTCCTAAGGGAAGCTTGGAGAGAGAGTGATCAACCTTTTATCACTTTCAAGGAAAGTATGAGGGTTGTATTTGTACCATAACATATTAGGAGTAAGATGAGAGCTTAATTTGATTCTTTCAAGATGACTGATGAGATGACGGTAGAAAGCTATCACAATAGGTTTATGGAATTGGCAGAACATGTGTCTGATTTGACTTCAGTGAAGAGATGCTAGCATTAAGGTTTAAAAAGGGGTTAAAAATAACAATTAAGAAGAGGCTTGCAGCTGGTCAGCCAATTACCATGGATGATGTTTATCAGCGAGCTGGGCACGCCGAGAGAATTGCAGATATGTTACAGTAAGAGAAGAGGGAGAAGAAAGAGAATGGTGAGAAAAGAAAGTCAGAGACTACGAGTGGGAGTGCAGGAGAAGGCAAGAAGCATAGTATAAACCAGTTTCGATCCTATGCATCAGAAGGAGTATCTTTTGGGGGGGGATTACAGCAGTGGGGGAGGCCATTCCAATTTTAGTGCGCCAAGTTTAAGTAGATGTTTCAGGTGTGGAAAGATGGGTCATAAGAGCGTGTCTTGCAGGGTATTTAGGAGTAATAAAAATAGCAGTTACGGAAACGGAAATAGAGGTTATGGAGTGGGAAACCAAGGGCTTTATCAAACCCCAATGTCAAGTATTGGAAGTAATAAGAATCTGAGACAATGGAGTAAACAGAGAAGCTATAACAATAAACAAGGCAATGGAGGTGACCAGAGTAATGGTGGAAAAACATTTGGAACAGCTAGTACAGTACAAGGGAATGAGGATAAGGGCAACTAGTATTTATTTGAGGGGATTAGAGTCTTAACATTTTTATAAGTATTCCGTTGCTAGTAGTCTTAATAAAATAGCAGTAGTTCCGAAACTTCGAGACGAAGTTTATTTTTAGGAGGATAGAATGTGACACCTCATGTCTTAAGTTTATTTTGAGATACATTTCCGTGCTTTCAGTTTATTTTGTGATACATTTTGATGAGGTTGATATGGTTTGATGGTAATAGAACTGTTAATCGTGTTTAAGTGGTAATAAGTTGAAATGGTGTTCATGGTACTCAATGTTGATTGTTGTTGAGACTTCCGTAGCATTCCTGGGTGAACTTTGGGACGAAGTTCATTTTTAGGAGGGAAGACTGTAATACCCCGTATTTTAATTATATTTCATAAATCATATTTTATAAATTATGTTGATTAGTTATATTTATTAATTATAATAATTGCGGATTATGTAGTTAGACGGAAATAATTAATAAAATAATTGAATAATGAGTCGAGATGACGATTAGGTAATAACAATATACGATAATTAATAGAATAATAATAATACTCGATAATTATGTAATAATAATAATAATAATAATAATAGTAATACTAATAATAATAATAACTGTATTTCACTATTATAATAGTAATAAGGTAAATTATAATAGTTTCCTAATTAGTGTCTTACACATCCTAAACCAAACCTATAAATACAAATAAAATCTGAAAAATAATCTATTAAAGAAGAAGGAAGAGATCTAAGAGAAAGAAGAAGAGAATTAAAGAACAATTAGCGATAAAAGGTAAACCGTCTTAAACTCAATTGTTTTGCTATAACGTTGTAAAAGAGGACTTTAACGACCACCGTACACCACCATATGAGAAACCATGAAGTCGTGACTTTAACCCTAGGGAGGTTGTCGTGGTGGCCATAGGTTGTAGTTCGTGGTGGTGGTAGGCGGAAACACGCGAAACAGGGGAGGACGACTTGTTGTTGTTGCTGCCGGTGTTAGGTTGTTGCTGGAGTGGTTTTGTTGGGTCAGGTGAGTGAGGTACCACTAATGGAACCACCGTAGGTAAGTGGTGACAACGGGTGGCGGCCATAGGTGGTGAGGGTTGACATGTTGATGTCGGGGCAGGTTGAGTTGGATACGGGTTGAAGGGGAGTTCAGTTAGGATGTGCTGTTGTGGTGGTTGTGCGGTGTTGCTAGAGGTAGCTGATGTTGGGCAGTGGAGGTGGTGGTCGTACGTCTTGGTGGAGCTGGTGGTAGAAAAAGGTGGTTGTCGGGTTGAGGTTGCATCATACGAGTTGGGTTGGTTGTTTTAGTAGCCGACTAGGGTTTTTAGAGGAGCTGTAAGTACTGGATGGGGTTGTTGCTGTCCGGTGTGACTGGGTGAGGTGTGAGGTTGGTACACGGTGGTGCCAGGGCATGTGGCTGCCGTGGGGTCAGGTGGTTGCAAGGGTTGTTATTTGCGGTTGCGCCATGTGTTGTCGTGAGGTGTTGAGGGATGCGTGGTGAGTGTATTGAGTTGTATACGTTACCACTACACATTATTTATTATATTGTTGGTGTATTTAGTCGGGTTTATTTGACTGTTGACACGATTATTGAGAAGTCGGTATTTAAATATATTAACTCTGTATTAATCGTATAATTGTTTTATAATTAATTTAATTATTTAACACGGGTTGAACATGGGTATAGTTTGTGTAGCTTGATACGAGTGTTAACCAATGGTTGATACGAGTTTTTAATTAGTGAATTACGCAATAATCACTATAACTAATTAATTGGTCCAGTTGTTTATATTTTATATAATTAGAATTAGAAAAATTAGTAATTGTCATTAATATCTTATTTAGGTGACGTAATTGTTGGGAAGCTTTGTTTATTGGATTTTTATTTATTCGGATTGCGTTATTGGAATTTACTGATCAGGTAGGATAACTACTCAACTTGTCTTACTATTTAATTGATAAGAGGAATTGTGGAATTGTGTGGTTAATTGTCGTTGGATGAATTATCAGATGTGAAGTATATGTCATTGGTTTATAATTCGGTTATTGGTTTATTCATATCGTAATTATTGGATACCTCAGACTCATTCTGGGATGATTACTATTATTATTGAACATGGCAATTGTGTTGGATACCTCATTGTTATACTGGGATGGTGGATACCTCTTCTTCGGTTGGGATGGTGGATACTTCAACTTCGGTTGGAATGATGGATACCCCGGACCAGGGATTGGCGGGATGAATAGGTGTTTCGGGTGATGAGCTCAGTTGTTTTGGCATTATATATCATATCATTTCACATTGAATTGTTGTTGGTTATTCCTACTCAACCTCGTGGTTGACAGTGTATTCGTGAACACCTGTGATGAACCATAATGGGTAGCAGATTTAACAGGTACTAAAGATTAGCTGACTTGGGAGCACTGGGATGTGAGATCGACTTGGACCATAGTTGCTGTGTAAATCACTTAGTTGACTTCTACAACTTTATTTATGTAATTTCGCTGCATAATAAATTGTAATGTTAAGGTTTAAATTTAATCGGTTCGCAGTGCAATAAAACCGTTATTTCAGTTTAAGTTATTAAAGTACTTTGGTTTGTTTTAATTTGTATCATTTACCTCGGGCAACCGAGATGGTAACAGTCCTATTTATTGGTAATACTTGCTAAAGGCTGTAGATACCTCATTTCTGCACCTCCCGCAAACCATCCGGTGATGATTGGGCCGCATGTTTGGTACGCGGAACGATTTATGATAATTCGTAAGTTTATCGTCAAGTGATAGCTCAAATACTTTTATCTACCCCTTGGTCGTTATCTACGCGCCGTTACGGTCGTTTTGACAGTAATTAGAGTTCATTTGGAGTCCGGGTCAAAAACCGTCTTCATTTTCTTATAAACCGTCTAAAATGCCGAGTCGGAATGTTCTGGAATGTTCCGGATATTTCTATTCGATATTTAAATCTTTTAATCTTTTGGCAAAATATATCCCGAAATTATATTTTAAACAATAAGGATGTTGAGATCTACCGCAATTCCATAACAGAAACGAGGAAAATCTTTCTTCCGCATGATGAAACTTCTGGGGAAGGGATGCAGCACCTGATGCGCCTCTTCCAAGAGCCGCAATGGCTGTTGCGCCTCATCCCCAGCTCCTTTCTGCGTATTTTAAGATCTTTTCGATATTTGTTTCTAAAAATTTACCGAAACCCTAATTCCTTCGTGTGATTAGTATAAATAGGGACCTTCGTTCCTCATATTTCTCACGCGAGTGTCCGCCCTTCTCTTCTCCCTTTGCATTCTAAGACCGTGCTCTTTGCTTATTGGCATCTACGTGCTTGAACTTTCGACCACGTAAGCTCGGATCCTTCTGAGTACCAGCCTCGTTTTGCATGACCGACCAATTTGACCAACTCCACTCAATCAATTTAATCAATTTAATTTAATTCCTCTTACGAGGGCACTTTCATCGTACATTCGAGTCGAGGAATCACTAATCGTTAACTTAGTTAATCTCGTTTCATCAAACATGTAAGTATGAGGGTGTAAATCCCATATTTTATTATTGTATTTTCTTATTGTATAATTAATGTAAGATTTACGTCGAAAACATGTTCAAAACCGATTTATAAAACCTTTTGTCAAACCCTTTTTTCGGATTAACGGAAGACAGACGTCGAGAAGAAACGCTGCAACTGATGCGCCCCTTTGAAGAGTCGCATCATCTGTTGCGCCTCTTCCTGAGTCCGCCGCAGTTTCTGCCTTTCTTCTTCTTCCTTTGTTCTTCGTTGATTCGTCTCTTTTGTTCCGTTTTCTCTTATTTTCTTCATTATTCATTCGCATAATAATTTTTAGTCCATAATAATTTATCTCCTTTTAATTTCCGACTTAAATCTCAAGTAATTAATATTTGCGGGTTTTCGTCATTAAAATCAAACCCGGATTTTAGAGATTCGGTTTCTTCATATCAAGTCTTTGGCATCCGCCTTTTGTATATTTTTCATCTGCTTATTATTATCATCAATAATAGTTTAACATACATAATGAACCTAATTTATAATTAGTCTTTAATTCGTTCTAATTAATTTGAGTTCGTTCTTTATTACTTTTATGACCAATTCACAGCCAGAACTCACCTCAGGAACAGACGCAGTGACCACTGCGCCTCTTCCAAGGGACGCAGCACTGTTGTGCCTGTTCCGGGGTGAATTCTGTCTCTGAACTTCCGTTGCTTACCTAGTTTGTTAGTTTATGTATTAACCGACTATTAATCATAATACCACTGTAAATATGTCCGTGCTAACCCTAATTTCTTTTCCTTTTCTTTTCTCAAATTATCCGTTTTAAATGTATTTTCGATGTAAATCATTGAACCATTGTAATTATTGTAATAATAATTATCATATTTTGTTTATTGTATCCTTTATTATCGTTTGTATTGTTTCACATGTAATTAACTTTAAATCCTACTTCGACCTCAATTGTATGCTAAATTACGTGTTAACCGACTTAGTTAATTCTCACATGCTAGGATTAATTTATTGGATGTTGCATTGCATGCATATAATCGACAACATATCAAGTATAGATGATTTTCCCTAATCATTAGTAGAGGCTGCTATCGAGGCGGGCGAGATTAGGTGTTCGATCAAAAGAGCTTCCTTATACGTACCCTCATCCCTTACTCCAGATCTCTGTGAACATTCGTGTTTATTCGCATCCACGAGAGTCATTCTAGACATAGAATGCTAAGGTAATGAGTTCTTAGTGTTCATGTCACTACTTTGTGTCATGACTTGACGCGAAGTATTCGAACGGTTTCCAATTTTCCACAATAAATTGGTGGCGACTCCACAAATGCAAACGCTTGTTTCCCAAGTGATGTGAACATTATTTGCGCACATTTAGTCCCCTAATTGAGCCTATTTTGCATACTATTATAACATTCTATGGTCATTTTATCCGTCAAAACCTTCCTATTTGCTTTTCTATCGCATTTCATATGTTTTGTAGAAAAGGAGATAATAAGGCGGAAATTCCCGTCTTTCGTGCGTTCTCGGAAGCTACTTGACAATACTAGATGGACTAGTATGAAGAGGAAGCAAGGACTAAAGACCAATCCCACAAGAATAAAATGGAAGTGAACAAAAGGGAAGAAAAGAAGAAGAATTATTGCTGAAGAACAATCCGAGCGGATTGTCTCCAATCCGCCCGTCTCCTCACAGCACAATCCGAGCGGTTTCCTCCAAAGACGCTCGGATTGCACCACAAGAATCCGCCCGGATTCTCTTGAATCCGCTCGGATTCCATCACAAGAATCCGCCCATCCCGACTCTAATCCGCACGGATTCCTGCAGAGCACAATTTCGTCTTCTCCAAGCTACAAAGAAAGAAGCCCTTCCTTCGAAAAATACCGGCTCTTCCCTACTCCAATTAAAAAGTGTAATTACTATTTTAGCCTTAGTTAACCCTAATGCATCCACCTAATTTCCACTATAAATATCCCATTTTGTAAATTAATCAAGTGTGTGGTTTTTAGGAGAAAAATCCCTTCCTTAGATTAGATTAGGAGTAGATTAGAATAGATTATCATTCAATCTTTCCACAAATTACACATTAATCTCTCTTTAATTATTGTTCAAGTTTATTATTCAAGTTTATTATGGAGTAATTGAAGATTATTGGGTTATTTTTGGGAGATTGACAATCTTCCATCAATCATCAAGTTCTTCTATTATTCTTTGCATCATTATTTGGATCACCTCAAGTTTGGTATAATTACTTTACTCTTTAATCTTTATTGTTCATTTCTTCATTCTATTGTCATGTTTATACTTGTTGTGATGATTGACACCATTAATGACATGTGTCCCATGATGATGAGTGAGTAGTTACTTAGCTAGGATTAGTGGGTAATTAAGGGAAACCAACATGGGATTGATTCATGCTTAATTTAATATGTTCACATGATTAAATTGCTTGCTTGTTGTGATGTCAACTTTATGCACATGTTATGTTTGATGAAATGCTAAGCCTATGAATCCTTGCATTTTTACCATCTCTTATCTACTCAACTTGACTCGTAAGATATAAACCAACTCAAGTCTTGTTAGACCATGCATAGAAGTTGATTAGGAGGAAAGTAAGTCGACTTGTAGGTGTTGTACAATCTAATCGATTCGGCTCCGGGACCCAACTCTTCCTAAGAACCGTAAGATATAACCCAACTCGGTTCCTCCACAACATTAATTGCTTGCAACTTTGTAAACATGTTTGTATGATCAACACCATGAATCCGTTATGACCCCATGATATCCTAGCACTTTTAATCAATTGTTTACATCTTTCCTTTTATTGCTTGTTTATTATATTATTTGCACTAGTCTAGACACAACTACAAACCCAAACAAATCGTGACACTAGCATAAATTGAGATAGATAGACTTAGAACCCAAAGCACACCGTCCCATGGATCGACCTCGACTTACCGCTAACTAGTTATTTGTTGAGTATTATAAATGTGTTTGATTGGATGAGTGACGACCTCAACCGGATCAAAATGGCGCCGTTGCCGGGGATGGTGCTATGTGATTAAGTTCTTACTTGTTTGTCTATTTTGATTTTGCTTTCACCTTGAGGGACTTGTTCCTCAAGGATCGTTTTTACCATTTTCTTGTAGTTTCCATGTTTGTAGTTGTATCTTTATCTTGGCTATGATGATGACCCAAGACTTAGTACATGGAGTATGTGGTGGATCTTTTAAGTATGACTATGGGTATGGGGAGTTTGAGGAGCAAGTCAACACAAACCTACCTTACAACTCATACAATAAAAATCCTAACTACTACCCCAATTTTTCCCACCAAAATCACCACACCCAATCAACAACAACCACCCACCCAATACCCATTTCACAATGAACTTCAATTGCCACAATACAACCACTTTCACACCTAGCCACAACAAAAAGATGAACCCTTTCAAAACATGATTCTCCAAATGATGGGAGATCAACAAAACTTCTTCAAACAAATGCTAGAAGAGAGCCGAAAAGAAGATAATGTTCTTAAAGACATTGTTGTCCAAAGAGAGGAATTGGGGATTCAAATTGCCCAATTAAAAGAATCCCAAGCAATCACTCACCACCGTTCTTTGGACATTGAGCATAAATGCGAATTTGAAGTAGTGACCTTTGGTATGAAAGATGAGAAGTGGGGAGAGTCAAGTTCCTTGAGCTCTTGTGACTATGAAAGTGTTGTATTCGATGATGAAGACATGAGATTAAATGAGCCAAATACTCTTAACCTTTGTGAGTATGAGGGTGTGTCTTTTGATGTGAACGTTGAGGTGTTGGAAAAAGAGTTACATGAAGCCCACGTCTATAATCCATGTGAAGATAGCAACAATGATGATGAGCCTAGGGGAGGGACTCACAATATCACCTTGCTTGAGGAGCCTATCCTTGAGGCATTTGAGATACCCTATCATGAAGAAGAACGTCCTCCTTATATTCTTCATGAAGACCACTTGGCACCTATCATGGAGCCAATGATCATTGAAGAGGATATGATAGACCTTCTTCAAAAGGCCAAAGTTTCTTACAAGAGCTACTTGGTGAAAAAGCTCAAAGAGAAAATTGCTCGTGAGGCTACTTGTGAAGATTTGGCACCCGCAATCTCAACTCCTATGGTATCCAATCATCAAAGTCATGTAATTTCTCCTTCCACCTTGGAAGGATTGAAAAATAGAAATGTTATCATCATCACCAAAATTGAAGAAGAAGTTGGTAAATGGACGTCTACGGATGAAAGTGAGCCACACTTCATGCTTAGTGTTGACAAGAATCATGGGTTTATTTATTTGAAGCATCAGGAAAGCTCTAACACTAAGGAGAAGGCAAGAAAAAGAACATTCTACAAGCTTCCTTGGCCAAATTTCATATTCAAATTGAGCAACCCATACTTGTGCTTATTTGGAGCTTGTTCGCAAGCTTTTGATCTTTTATTAAGAGCTTTGAGCTATATGGATAAGAATTTCTACAAATTGAACTAGTTTGGTGGAGTCCTACCTCAAAACCACCATTTGTAAGATATTTCTTGGACCCTTTACTTTATATAATATTGTACATTTACATTTGCATTTAATTTCTTGCATGAGAGAAGAGAGAGAGAGAGTTATCTTACATGTTTCATGAGCAAATTTCAGAAAAAGATAAGGAAGAAGAGAAAATTGGTGAAAAGGGGTGTGTTATTTCACGAAAAAAGAAGAAAAAGAAGGAAAAGACCAGAAGACGCCCGGAACGAGAGGAGGACGCCCGACCAAGATTCACGGGAAAGAAAAGGTGAAAACTGAAGAAGAATCCGTGCGGATTCGAGCAAATCCGCCCGTCCTGGACAATACGCCCGTTTTCTTCACAGGACGCCCGTCCCGTGTGTCGTCCAGAAACAAGATCTTGAGCTGTGTCAAAATCCGTGCGGATTTTGAGCAAGACGCCCGTCCCAGACAAGCCGCACGTCCCAAAGGCAAGACGCCCGTCTTTTCCCACTTCTCAGCCGAGGAAGTTTGCTGTGTTCGAATCCGTGTGGATTCTACCAAAGACGCCCGTCTTCTTCTCCCATAATCCGCCCGTCCCGACAGAAATCCGCTCGGATTGTCCTGTTCCTTCGGATAAAACGGGTTTGATCCAACCTTATCCGTTCGGAGTCCCTATTTATTCTATATAATCACCCCCTTTCCCCTCATTTCCCCACCTTACCAAACCCTAAAACACTCATCTCAATCCTCAAAATCACCCTCCCATCCTCAAAAACACCCCCATAACCAACACCAAAATGGCACCATTGATGAACACCAAAGGAAAGGCAAAGAAATTGGTCGAATCATTCGGGAAGAAGCGCAAGGGATCAACCTCTTCAACGCCGTGAGAGATAGTGCTACCAAGGAGCACCCAACCCTTAATGAGGGGAGGCATTGAACAACTCAACCACTTTCAAGAAGTGCTCTTTCAATCCGACGACCACCGCGAAAAATTTGTCGAGCTACTAGGTAAGAAGTACGAACCCACTCAATTTGTAGACACTAGGGTGTTGGAAATCCTTAAGATAAGGTACCCTACCGAGATGTTCTTTAATGGCCTTGGCATTGGGAAACTTTTCCATGCCCATGAAGAGACTTACCTTAGTCTCACCCTTGAATTCTTGAGTAGCCTTCGCATTGTGGCAGATACCCACAACAATGTGGGAATGGAGTTTAGGTTATTCAACCTAGACCATAGTCTTTCGCTTGAGGAATTTGCCTAGGTTTTCGGTCTTGAAGTACCCACCGACTATACCGAAAGCCCGATAATTTTGGTGTGGACTTTCTTTGGAAGGCTATCTCCGGGAGGGACTTTACCCATATAAAGCGTTGCTATACCTTTGCCATCCAACATCCGGTGATTCGATTCACCGAGCGCTTTGTAGCCGGTTGCATCAATGGGAGGTACGAACAAGATAGGTGTACTCTTATCGACTTAACTTTTCTTGAGTCCTATTTGAATGTTCGAGCGGTGAGGCGTTATAACTTTAATACGCCACTTGAGATACTTATTAGGTTCCATGATTTTGCTCAAGGGACCACCCAACTCAAAACCTTCGTGATGGGAGGTCTAATTACCATTTTGGCCCACCACCTTTGTCCCGGGTTCAATGCCCGAGGAACCTATATTCCTCTTGAGGGTAGGACTTTGATTGATGAGCACACCATCTTCCACAGTCACCGATGGTGTAACTACACTCGAGATGGGAGTGTGGAGTGGCACACCAAGGGATGCACTTTAATGATCCGTGAAGGATGGAAGATACCGGGCATTGACCCATGATTGAGTCCATACTCTCCTCCACCAAGCTACCTCCTTGATATCCAAATTCTTGATAATCCCCCTCAAAGGGAAGAGCCACACCGTCAACCACCTCGTGGAGGGCCGGGAATACATATTCGCCCACCTTCCTACGTACCTATCCCGCCATACCCTACTCCGTATACCGAATTTAGGCCGGAAATCCCCAATACCCCGGGTATTAATGATTTGATGGCACTCATGAATAGAGTGGACCTTGGGGTGCATAAAGGGAGGGAAGACAACTACTTGGCCCTCTACCCCCAATAATGTAACATGGATCAACAAGGGTATATTGACCCTAATGGTCCTAAGCCCTCTTGGGCACAACCGGAGCTCTTGTTCCCAAATCTAGGGGACCAAGCTTGGGGTCGAGGGGACGGAGGGCATTCTAGCCAAGGTGGAGGGTACTCGGGGCAAGGAGGAGGATTTGACCAAGGAGGATATTAGGGTCCAGCACCCGGATATGATCAAGCCGGAAGCTCTCATCATTATGGCTATGATCAAGATGAGGATGACGAGTGAAAGAGGCCTACCTCACCACCTCCATTTGTATGATACCCATTTTTCTCTCTCTCTTTTGTATATACATTGCATTTAGTGTAGTTTTCGCATGCACTTGTATCATACTTCATTTGCATTAGTTAGCTCATATAGTATACTTGCATTGTAATATATCTCACATGATTCATGTAGTTAGTTGCATATAGATTAGAATTCATGCATAGTTACTAATGGCCAAACCTATTCATTTCTACACTA
This sequence comes from Silene latifolia, assembly GCF_048544455.1. Lineage (NCBI taxonomy): Eukaryota > Viridiplantae > Streptophyta > Magnoliopsida > Caryophyllales > Caryophyllaceae > Silene > Silene latifolia. Next base: position 13,058,124 of record NC_133534.1, read on the forward strand.
GAAATAGTGTTTAAATCGGTTTGGGGAGGTTTGATCATAAGTGACCATAGTTTACTAGAAATCATGCATCATATAATATAGTTTAGATTGCATTCATTTGTTATATATGTCATATAGAATTGCATTTAGTTAGAGCATGCATTCATTCATACCATATCATTGCATTTGTACTTTATTTTAAAAACATCAAAAATCCAAAAACATGTATTTCTTTTTCATTCCTACTCCTACATGTACATTGAGGACAATGTCCAAAATAAAGTGGGGGATGGGAATTTATATTCCAAAAATGCATAAAAATTGAAAAATTTCGAAAAATCACAAAAATATGTCTTTTAATTTCATAAAAACAAAAACCATAAAAATTTGAAAAATTGAAAAATCCAAAAACAAGTTCATTTCCTTTGTAGTGTAGACTTGTATATATTGTGTTTGTTCATCCTTTTTCACATTGATTGACTACGCCACATCCGAGGCATGAGGAATATGAAGACCGCATGGTATGATCTTTCCAATCTCCTTTCTCCTCTCTATGTTAATGACTATGTGGCTTTATTTTGATTGATGCGGTAAAAATAATGTGAACCTATGACTTGCATTTAGTTTATATGGCATATTAGTTGGTAGAATCATTTGCATTAGGATGTATAAATGCTAGTTGCATCATGGCATGTAGTTTGCATGTTAGAAAAATTTTGTGAAACCGTCTACTTGGGAAGCTTGACAAGTGTATATAGGCCCTAGTAGATGCTTTTTCTTCTTAAGACTTTGCTTGTTAGAATACTTGTAAAACACCCTAGGATGTGTCATGCTAGTATCCTTTGACCCATGGATTAAGGCTTAGTCAAGAGTACCTTGTGGTGTGATAACTCCTTGGCTACCGTTTATTCCAAGGTGACCCTTGAAACCATGCATCCATGCATCCATCATCCATGTTCTACCACAGTTTTGTCATCAAAGGGAATGGGCACAAAAAGAAATTGATTTGAATTCAAGAAATGAAATGAAAAGTGAAAGAAAGTTTGCAAAAATGCATCACAATAAAAAGAGGAGCAAAAATAGAACTCCTATGCTTCAAATATAAGCCACCCTCACTACATATGGGGTGACTTTGAAAATTTTCAAAAAGAAAAATGCAAAAAGTTGAAAGTTGAAAGTTGTCAAGTGTTGAAAAGCCAAAAATCAAAATAAATGGCATAAAGAAAGTGTTCTCAAATGTTATATGCCACAAGAAATTGGGGGGGGGGGGGGGGGGGGGGGAAAAAAAAAAAAAAAAAAAGCAAACTCCCAAAGTGAAACTCAAATATCTATTGATCCCTTTTTCCATTGTATCCATTTTTGTGCATGGTAGAGAGGGGACGACCCTTCTTCTTGTCTAGGCAAGAGGGAGAATTCCGCGATCCTCCAGTGTTTCTAACACCATAGGGAGTCTACTCTTGACAAAAGCATTTAACGATTGAGGCCAAAGGTACCCTAGCTTGACACAACTTGGAGGTGATTTATTGGTATCCTTCTAGGCTTAGTAGTTTGAAGAAATTGCATCTATGAAGGAGTGTGTACCCTTGAATTGCTTCCCTTGTAGATAATTTCCGCCACTTAGATGAGGAAAGTGGCTATTCTTTTGTAGATGCATCCATTATGTGATTTTGTGTGCTTAATGTTTGGATGTGTCGCCATTTTGGCAAGACCCACCTTGCCTTGCAAGAAGGCATCCTACCTCATGGTTGTCTTGTTGTGAGTTGAAGGGGCGGAGTGAGACCCGCTAATTGTCTCATATCGGCTATGTAATTAGGTTAGTTTAAGTAAAGGTCTAGTTTTTGTCACCTCTTTACTCGGGACGAGTAAAGGTTCGGTTTGGGGATATTTGATGTGAACATTATTTGCGCACATTTAGTCCCCTAATTGAGCCTATTTTGCATACTATTATAACATTCTATGGCCATTTTATCCGTTAAAACCTTCCTATTTGCTTTTCTATCGCATTTCATATGTTTTGTAGAAAAGGAGATAATAAGGCGGAAATTCCCGTCTTTCGTGCGTTCTCGGAAGCTACTTGACAATACTAGATGGACTAGTATGAAGAGGAAGCAAGGACTAAAGACCAATCCCACAAGAATAAAATGGAAGTGAACAAAAGGGAAGAAAAGAAGAAGAATTATTGCTGAAGAACAATCCGAGCGGATTGTCTCCAATCCGCCCGTCTCCTCACAGCACAATCCGAGCGGTTTCCTCCAAAGACGCTCGGATTGCACCACAAGAATCCGCCCGGATTCTCTTGAATCCGCTCGGATTCCATCACAAGAATCGGCCCATCCCGACTCTAATCCGCACGGATTCCTGCACAGCACAATTTCGTCTTCTCCAAGCTACAAAGAAAGAAGCCCTTCCTTCGAAAAATACCGGCTCCTCCCTATTCCAATTAAAAAGTGTAATTACTATTTTAGCCTTAGTTAACCCTAATGCATCCACCTAATTTCCACTATAAATATCCCATTTTGTAAATTAATCAAGTGTGTGGTTTTTAGGAGAAAAATCCTTCCTTAGATTAGATTAGGAGTAGATTAGAATAGATTATCATTCAATCTTTCCACAAATTACACATTAATCTCTCTTTAATTATTGTTCAAGTTTATTATTCAAGTTTATTATGGAGTAATTGAAGATTATTGGGTTATTTTTGGGAGATTGACAATCTTCCATCAATCATCAAGTTCTTCTATTATTCTTTGCATCATTATTTGGATCACCTCACGTTTGGTATAATTACTTTACTCTTTAATCTTTATTGTTCATTTCTTCATTCTATTGTCATGTTTATACTTGTTGTGATGATTGACACCATTAATGACATGTGTCCCATGATGATGAGTGAGTAGTTACTTAGCTAGGATTAGTGGGTAATTAAGGGAAACCAACATGGGATTGATTCATGCTTAATTTAATATGTTCACATGATTAAGTTGCTTGCTTGTTGTGATGTCAATTTATGCACGTGTTATGTTTGATGAAATGCTAAGCCTATGAATCCTTGCATTTTTACCATCTCTTATCTACTCAACTTGACTCGTAAGATATAAACCAACTCAAGTCTTGTTAGACCATGCATAGAAGTTGATTAGGAGGAAAGTAAGTCGACTTGTAGGTGTTGTACAATCTAATCGATTCGGCTCCGGGACCCAACTCTTCCTAAGAACCGTAAGATATAACCCAACTCGGTTCCTCCACAACATTAATTGCTTGCAACTTTGTAAACATGTTTGTATGATCAACACCATGAATCCCCTATGACCCCATGATATCCTAGCACTTTTAATCAATTGTTTACATCTTTCCTTTTATTGCTTGTTTATTATATTATTTGCACTAGTCTAGACACAACTACAAACCCAAACAAATCGTGACACTAGCATAAATTGAGATAGATAGAGTTAGAACCCAAAGCACACCGTCCCATGGATCGACCTCGACTTACCGCTAACTAGTTGTTTGCTGAGTATTATAAATGTGTTTGATTAGATGAGTGACGACCTCAACCGGATCACCAAGCTCCCCCGTGGGCCCCCCGTGTCCACAGTTTGGCGACTCCGCTGGGGAGTAATACACTTACGTGTTGCTAAGGGTGAAACTTGAACAAGGTTAGGGAATAGTTTATATGAGACAGTTGTCGGTTTTCATTACTCGACCTTCTTAGGTCGTTTTATTCGTCCTTCCTAGGCCCAACCCAACCTATTCGACCAATCATCCCATCTGGACGGTCCAAATTCTTATCTGGGCCTAAGGATGGATATCGATTGACGTCAACCATACCATGATGCTTACTCATGTTTGTATCAAGGGCTTTCATTACTCGAGAAAATGGACTAGGAACTGACCTTACTCATGTTTGGCGCGGACCTCACCATAGACTAGGGTTTGATTGCTTGGTATGGCAACCCACCTTTTAAACCACAACCCTTTAAATGCACTCAGCATACCGTTATAATGTCTGCGTTACCTACGCAGAGAGTGGTCTTTCCCACGAAGGACCCGCCTTGCCTAGTGTTGTTGATGATTTGGATGACTCGGATTACGAAGATCTATCAGAGAATGAGGCCTTACACGAAGATTTATGCACTGATCAGCAACTTTTACTCGATCGAATGGATTATATTGGTCGATCGAGTGAAATACCTGAGGAAACATTTGATCGAGCACAATACATCACTCGATCGACCAACTACTTAGTGGAAGTACTCGATCGAGCTATTTCATATACTCGATCGAGTGATTATCAAGAGGAAAGCTCTCGATCAAGCATTAATTCTACTCGATCGACTAATATGGGCAGTGAGAGCAATGATTCGTCATCTTGGTTCGTTCTAGATGATGATTTTGATGACGATAATGGTTATGGTGAATCTCCGCTTTTCAAAGCCGAGATGGATGCGCTTGAGGCTGCGATCTACGAGGCGGAACCCACATAGGAGGGTGACGAGAAGACAGCTGAGTCGGTAATTGCTTCTAGCACGGATGAGGTAATACATTCCTTTGTCAATGATTCCGACATTGAGAGCAACCCACCTGAGGTAGTTAGCGATAATTTTATTGTTGTTAATATTAATAGTATGCTACCTCGTATGACTCGTGTTTTTTCTTTTAATACTATACCCCCTCCCAGTTGGACAAGTAATTTAACAGTTTTTCACCATTCTTGTCATCTTAATTTTGTTAATCTGAAACCATACTCTAAATTATTGATAATTGCTCCCAAGCTCCTTTATTTTGTTGATAAATTTAGGAGCTGCCATAGGAAATTTGTTAGGCTTAAACGTTTGTACATTTTATTTTCCTATGTTGTTATTCTACTGTGGTGCTACTTACAGTTTTGTGTAGCACATGCGCAGCTGTTTGATCGGTTGCTGCGCGCTTTGAGCTGTTTTGACAAGGCTAAATTAGAGAGGCTCGAAGAAAAGAAGGTCGAGCTGGGACCTGTCTGAAACTAGCGCTACCCGGGAGGCAACCCGAAAATTTAATTTTTAGTAATTTTTCAAACATTTTATTTCAGTTTTAGTTGTAATAATTGGTCTTCGTACCATAGACTATATCAGTTATGCTTGCTTTTTTAGTTTTGCGGGTTATTTTTATTGCGTCTTGCAGGAATATACTGAGGATGACTCGATCGAGTACTTTTTGTACTAGATCGAGAACTATTGTTGCTGTTTTTACTCGATCAAGCACAAATTCTACTCGATCGAGTACCCGCCACAGAGATGACCACTCGATCGAGTGTAATTTCCTCTCGATCGAGCTGTTTTTTATGCCCATTCCACTCGATCGATCATTTTTCCCTTTCGATCGAGTGGTTTTGACTTGGATTCGCTTCCTGTGATGCTGATGGAGCTATTAGCGACCTCCCACGCTGCTGGCTGGTTTGGGGAGGTCCCTTCTTTGCGTGCTCTTGTAAGTTTTCCGCAACTTCACTCTCCTTTTTAGTTTGCATTTCCTTTCCCTATTTTTGGGTACAATGAGGGCATTGTACGGTTTGGTTTGGGGAGGTTATGCATCCATAGTTGAGCCCATTTGAGAGCCCACTTTCTACGACTCTCGGCAGTATGTGCCACTGCAGTCTGAGGAACGATGTCAAGCTTAGGAATCTTCTGTTTAAGACCCACCTACCTCATCAGTCTCTCTGGGAAGATACATATCATGAATTCCAAGCCATGAATGCGCACCGATCGAGTAGGATCTAAAGACGACACTCCAGTAACTGACTTGAGATGCCACCATGGCAAAACCCATCTGATCAAGGGACCACCTTCATTCTTGAGCTTGTTCTCCCAATAGTTGCAAACCCGAGTGAAGTCCACCATATAGAGTCTAGTCCTCATCGCAATCGACCGAGCATGGTACGCATGTGCATTAGCTGGGGGCTCGATCAACCGCAGATGCTCCATGAGCCAAACCTACCAAGACAGGAATTAATGTCGAACAAAAAAAAACGAAAAAAAAAAGAAGTTGCGTTCTTACCTGCAAAATGAAAGGACTTCCCAAATAAGGAAGCTCGCGGTTGGCTTTCTTGTTATCCAGTCCTAATATGATCTCTCCTAGACATAGACAAGCTGGGCTCTTGCGCAGCTCCATTTGCTCAATCAAGCTCAAGTAACGCAGATCACCTCTCATCTCCTTATCCACATGCCCTTGGAGGACATACCCATGCAATAGGCAAAATCCGAATGCCCTACGCCTCGCCACATAGGAGATAGAAGGGTCTTCCCTGTTTATGAATCGATCAATGAAATCAAGCATACGGACTCCTTCTGAGGTTACAAGACGGTTGACCTCAGCCTGAGTCAGTCCAAGCAAATCCCTAAACTTGTTTTTATACCCTTGAGAGCTGGAAGGTATAGCAGACATATTTTCTGGGTCCCATCCTCAAATTGCAGCAATTTCCTCAGGAAAAGGATACATATCACCTCCAGGGAAGGCAAACACGTGGAAATTAGGGTTCCAATATTCGAGACAAGCATCTAAGAATGGTTTTACACCCTTCACCAGTTTCAAGCTCAAAATTGACCCCAAATTGAAAGCACCCATATCATGCTTCTCGACATTTGTAAATTCGTTTGTCCATTCTTTGAGACGATTTTCAAAGGCGTCCATGTTTTGTAATTTCTTTTGTATGAAATAAGAGTATTGTATATAATAGACGGAAGAAGGATAGAAGAATTATGTGAACAAAAGCTCCCTCGACGTCTATATTTATACTAAAAGTTGTTTCCTAAAATCCGACAGAACTGGCAAACTGAGGAAATGGCGCAGCACTTGCTGCGCCTCTTTGAAGGATCGCAGCTCGTGCTGCGCCTCTTCCTCAAGGGATTTCTATGATTTTTCCGTGTTGGATCTTTCCTAATTCCTTTGGGCATAATTTCCTATTCCTATAGGTTATTATTTTACTAATTCCGTCAAGTTACCGTATTCTGTGTTTCCTAATATTCTGGGCACGCTTTTCGAGGCGAAATTGACATTTTCGTAAGATAAGCACACTTACCCATTTCATTTTATTTTCTTTTTTAGGGGAATCATTTCACTCCCGTTTCACATTTCACAAGAATACTTACCCATTTCATTTTATTTTATTTTTTGGGGGAATCATTTCACTCCCGTCTCACATTTCATTTCAAACTTATACATTTCCTTTTTTCGATTTTTTAGGGGGTAGCCCTCCCTACCGTCCGGTCATTTTCGGCATTTTTTTCACTCATTTCTAGGCAAATTTTTTGCATTTTTTAAGTCTTTTCTTTGTTTGGCGCTAGTTTAGGTCAGATGTACAATATGTGTTTTATGTGCGATTTCTATGTAAATTTCGGCAGCATGACAGCGTAAACCGTCATCTACCAAACCTGTTCAAAGCTAACCTGCAGGAACAAAGAAGACAACCCAGCAGCAAAGTCACTCAGGTCGTGATACATACAACCAAAATGCTATATGTACATCAAACTGGGGGGCTCTTGCCCAAACAAGTCCAAAGTCCAGAATGAAGTCCTAAAATGTACAAAATGTGTGCAGTACAGCCAACGACAGCAACAGAAGCAACAAAAAACAAAAGCAACTACTCCTGGTCGCCACCTCGCTCAGTGACCCTAGCCTCGAGAGCAGCGATCTCGCCGTCTCGAACCTCCAACTCCCTCAGCAGGCGAGCCGTCTCCTCCTGGGACCGCGCTAGCTCACGCTCCAGGTCGCGCTCCCTCTGCAAATGACAAAGAAATGCCTCATTTCAATATTTCAAATGCAAGGAAATTACGAAATTCAAAATGAAGTAAATGAAAGGTTCATACCTGTCGTCCTCGACTGCCAACAAGTGCCTCGATGACAGTAGCCCATAGCCGGTTGGCTACCCTACACAAAGCCACGTACCGAGACGGCGCCACCTGCATTTCAATAAACAAAAGTTCTCAATGAATGGACAAAATGGACAAATGTATTCTTATACAATAACAAAAGCTAGCTGAGTTGGGGCTTACCCTCCGGACCAAGTGCTGCCACTCGTCTAGGCCAGCGTCAGTCACCGCCTCGCCAAAGTCGTGAAGCTCAGAGATCGTCGTCATCCCCGCCGCGTCAGTGGCCTTGAGGGTCTCGGGGTACGCTGGGGGCTCGATGCCCGCCTCCTCAACCTCTTGCAAAATTCAAATGATTTCTTTACTTGATGATAATTCATCATTTTATCAAGTCAACTTAAAGAAAGGAAAAATGAAGCACTTACCACGACCGGCCATTATGCCAGCCTCCGACGAATGAACGTAGAGTACTCCTCGCCAGGAAGAAGGAGAGCGTCGACACCGACGTCTGCCAGGTCAGTCTCCCTCTCAATGGTGAAAGGCTCCCTAAACATAGTCCGAGGAGGATCGATGGGAACCGTGAAAGCATCACGAGAGCACTGTCGAGTTAAGCGCTCGCCCAGATACCACACTAGACCCATCGACGTCCTCCGCAGCAACCGACTCGAGCTCCTAGGTCGAAGGACCGCAGCCACGAAAGGAGGGGCATCAAGGTATTCCACCTAAGGCCTGGGCACCCACTAAGACAAGCAAATAAGAGGTCATTCCTATGATCGCTTCTAAACAAGGCAATGAATAAACAAATGAAGGAAAGTGATTAAGAAATACTTACGTCACTCAGCTTCAGGGCATTCACGCCCCGTCGATAGACATCGTAAGAAGAGCGCTGGCTCTTCCTACGACACATCACCACATGCCTCACAACGGGGTAAGCTCTCGGCCCAGGCTCCGTCTTCTTGGGCACAAAGCCCATAAAATAGGAGTACACCAACGCCTGCCAAACAAGATAATCGATGATGATCTTTCGCGATTCGATAAGGAAAATAAATGATCTTTCATGGTACGAAATGAAGGTTCATACCTCCAACAACATTCGAGGGCCAACAGTAGCAGGAGAAGTCCCCTTCTCCAGCAGCTCGGGACGAACCATGGTCCTCATGTAACGAGTGAGGACCGCAAAGCCAGGAGTGACCCAGTCCCAACGACTTAGGTCACTCAAGTTAGAAAGGAAAGGAATAAGCTTCGTCGACAGCCTCTCCCCCTTGTCTCCAAGGTAGAGTGAAGACAAGAACCACCAGAGCCACAGACGAGCTCTCTGCTCCGCAGTACAAGAAGGAGGAGCCTCCTCCCTCCCGTCTACCGTCACCACCGTCGGGATCTTACCCGCAAAGTAATCTCTGACATAGGAGCTCGACACTAACCCGGGAACCGTAGTAGCACTCGACTCTAGGTTCCAGCCGATCAGCCTACTGGCCTCGGTCGAGTCCACCCTCATGGTCGTCGACGGCCACACTACAGCATCCTCAACAAACGGCAGACCATTGATCATGTCGTAGTCCTCCAAAGTGACCCCGACCTCGCCAAAGGCATGTCAAAAGTCGAGGTCGTGTCCCAGAACCGATCAATAAAGGCTCGAATTAGGCAAAGGTTAGCCCAAAACTTCCTTCCCTTGATCTCCCTCCACGCTCCCACCAAAGCTTCGAAAGCTCCATGCTTGATGATGGCCTGATCCTCCTCCGACAGTGTACTGTAAGCCTCCATCATCGTCGTGTAGTCCAAAAATGATCTCATATTCCTGGCCTCCTATATTGATTCGACGCAAAGCTATCCTTAGCTCGAGTTCAAAGAGAAAGAAAATGACAAATAAATGAGTAAAGAAAGATGATAAGTGAATGACGAGCTGGAAATTTACCCTGCTCTTCACCGTCCTATAAGATAGGTGACTCTCCGCTGCCCAGATGAAATGTCGGATATCCCATCTCTCAGCCCACTCGGGTGCCCCTCTCAGCTGACGACCACCTCGTCCGACGTTGGCCCGCCTCGGGGCCTCCTCCTCAACAGCCTTCTCCTCAGCAACCTCCTCCTCGGTAGCCCCCGCAGCAAAGACCTCCTCTAACACCTCCTCAAAAGTAAGAGAAGGATCAAAGCCAGCATCCACATCTATGGGAACCCTCCCTGATGTAAAACCCTCGTCACCAGCAAAATTAGAGTGAATTAGGCCGCGTCAAGTGACGGCGGGCCTCAGTAAAGGTATTTTCAAAGTTTCAAAGCTCCAAAAATAGCTCTTTTCTCGCCATCTTTGGCCATTTATCTCGAAATCCGACCGCTTATGTGGTGAAATAGGTCAAGTCAAGTCTAACTTCGATCCTAGTCATGGGTTTAAGTCAAAATTTCGGCAGCATTTCATTATAACGGCGATTATGCCCTAGAAAAGTGTCCTGAAAAAGCCATCGCAAATAAAAATCTGAGATGGTAGGAAGTTTACCCGTCACACAAGGATTCCAAATATCAAGTTTCGTCACAAATGGGTAATCCTAAGGCTATTTTTGAAGCAATTTACGACACAACTGGGAAATCGTCACAATTCTTCTCAAATGCTCAATACTCAATGAAAATTCGAAAAGAACACATGGTTATGTTCCTTACACTACCAATTATCCATTTCTAAGGTCAATTTTACAAGGCAAATGCATTTGGGAGAAAAGCCCCAAATTTTCGATATATTAGGGTTGAAAACCCTAATTATGTCGACTCAAATCAAGCAAAATATGGATGATAATGGAAGAATAAGACACATACCTCGATTAGTCATGGCAAACAGCTTTTGATCAAATTTTGATGAAGAACGGTTGGAATTTGAGAGAGTTCTTGAGAAGTTTGTGTTTTGTGTTTATGAACTAAACACGGGTTCTGTCGAGTTTTTACTCGGGCAGGGACGAACCCAGGAAAAGATGCAGTAGGCGTTGCACATCTTCCAACAGCCGCAGCTCTTTCTGCACCTCTTCCTCAGTTTCCCTCCACTTCGATTTTCAAAAATTTGTTACAAGTTTGTTATTTGTGGGCCCATATTTGGTGCGCCTCTTCTCCAACACCATATATTGTATATTTGGCCCGTTCGATATTTATTCCTCGTCCGGACCCGTATTTCCAAGCAGACTGTAAATTGTCACAGTACTTTATCAAGACTTTGCTTGCAACAACGAGCGGATTTTCTCTGACGGTGTTTTCGACACGCCTCAATTATTTCCCCAACGAGAGTTCATGACAGTCGATTGTTCTTCTCGAGACATGGAGTTCGCTTGAGACTGACGTAAGCAGATTCAATCTCAAGTTTTGCTGGAGTTCGCTTGAGACCGACGCAAGCAGATTTCCCCCAACAGTATCTACCGACGTCCTGCTACCCTTCAATATTACGTTTTATTTCCCCTCAAAGAAAGAAGTCTCGGGTATGATTTCTTCTTATGGCTGGCGAGCCTCCTTACATAGTCTAATGGACTTTAAACGACCCTCCCCGATAGTCGACAGACTCTAAAATGTTCCTGACGATAGATCCTTGGCTCAGACCCCTTGAGCCGCCTCGCGTCGCCATAGTCGTCAGGTTGTAATCTTCGATTGACCTGATGGCTCTACTTTGACTTTCGCCTTATCCAAGCCTCAGTCAAAGTGGGGGCTCTGTAGATACCTCATTTTTGCACCTCCCGCAAACCACCCGGTGATGATTGAGCCGCATGTTTGGTAGGCGAAACGATTTATGACAATTCGTAAGTTTATCGTCAAGTGATAGATCAAATATTTGTGTCTACCCCTTGGTCGTCATCTACGAGCCGTTACGGTCATTTTGACAGTAGTTACAGTTTATTTGGAGTCCGGGTCAAAAACTGTCTTCATTTTCTAATAAACCGTCTAAAATGCCGAGTCGGAATGTTCTGGAATGTTCCGGATATTTCTATTCCATATTTCAATCTTTTAATCTTTTGGCAAAATATATCCCGAAATTATATTTTAAACAATAAGTAAGTTGAGATCTACCGAAATTCCATAACAGAAACGCGGAAAATCTTTCTTCCGCAGGAGGAAACATCTGGGGAACGGACACAGCACCTGATGCGCCTCTTCCAAGAGCCACAGTGGCTGTTGCGCCGCTTCCCCAGCTCCTTTTTGCGTATTTTAAGATCTTTTCGAGATTTGTTTCCAAAGTTTTACGGAAACCCTAATTCCTTCGTGTGATTAGTATAAATAGGGACCTTCGTTCCTCATATTTCTCACGCGAGTGTCCGCCCTTCTCTTCTCCCTTTGCATTCTAAGACCGTGCTCTTTGGTTATAGGCGTGTACGTGCTTGAACATTCGACCACGTAAGCTCGGATCGTTCTAAGTACCAGCCTCGTTTTGCATGACCAACCAATTTGACCAACTCCACTAAATCAATTTAATCAATTTAATTTAATTCCTCTTACGAGGGCACTTTCATCGTACATTCGAGTCGAGCAATCACTAATCGTTAACTTAGTTAATCTCGTTTCGTCAAACATGTAAGTCTGAGGGTGTAAATCCTATATTTTATTATTGTATTTTCTTATTGTATAATTAATGTAAGATTTACGTCGAAAACATGTTCAAAACCGATTTATAAAACCTTTTGTCAAACGCTTTTTTTCGGATTAACGGAAGACAGACGTCGAGAAGAAACGCAGCAACTGCTACGCCCCTTTGAAGAGTCGCAGCAACTGCTGCGCCTCATCCTAAGGCTACCGCAGTTTCTGCCTTTCTTCTTCTTCCTTTGTTCTTCGTTGATTCGTCTCTTTTGTTCCGTTTTCCCTTATTTTCGTCATTATTCATTCGCATAATAACTTTTACTCCAAAATAATTTATCTCCTTTTAATTTCCGACTTAAATCTGAAGTAATTAATATTTGCGGGTTTCTGTCATTAAAATCAAACCCAGATTTTAGAGATTCGATTTGTTCATATCAAGTCTTTGGAATCCGCCTTTTGTATATTTTTCATCTGCTTATTATCATCATCATCAATAGTTTAACATACATAATGAACCTAATTTATAATTAGTCAAATTCGTTCAAATTAATTTAAGTTCGTTCTTTATTGCTTATATGACCCATTCATATGTAGATAACCTGTTAAATCACTTCTATCCGAGTCAAATATCAATAATCGATCATTAATTCACCGACGAAAATTAACGATATGCAGTTCCGGCTTCACAGCCAGAACTCACCTCAGGAACAGACGCAGTGACCACTGCGCCTCTTCCAAAGGACGCAGCACTGCAAAGGACGCAGTTCCAGGGTGAATTCTGTCTCAGAACTTCCGTTTTTGCTTTGAACTAGTTTGTTAGTTTATGTATTAACCGACTATTAATCGTAATAACACTATTAATTTGTCTGTGCTAACCCTAATTTATTTTCCTTTTCTTTTCTCAAATTATCCGTTTTAAATGTATTTTCAACGTAAATCATTGAACCATTGTAATTATTGTAATTTTAATGATCATATTTTGTTTATTGTATCCTTTATTATCGTTTTTATGCTTTCACATGTAATTAACCTTAAATCCTACTTCGACCTCAATTGTATGCTAAATTACGTGTTAACCGACTTAGTTAATTCTCACATGTTAGGATTAATTTATTGGATGTTGCATTGAATGGATATAATTGACAACATATCAAGTATAGATGATTTTCCCTAATCATTAGTAGAGGCCGCTATCGAGGCGGGCGGGATTTGGTGTTCGATCAAAAGAGCTTCCTAATACGTACCCTTACCCCTTACTCCAGATCTCTGTGAACATTCGTGTTCATTGGCATCCACGAGAGTCATTCTAGACATAGAATGCTAAGGGTAACAAGTTCTTAGTGTTCATGTCACTACTTTGTGTCTTGACATGACGGTTTCCAATTTTCCACAATAAATTGGTTGCGACTCCACAAATGCTAACGCTTATTTCCCAAGCGCCCTCGTGGGCCCCCCGTGTCCACAAAGGCTCTTACATAACGGGGGTGTTATAGCAAAAGGATGTCAAACCACCTTTCTAAATGGGTATTTGGAGGAGGATGTGTTCATAACACTATCCGACGGTTTTGTAAATCCTTAGAATCCTAACATTGAATAATCGTATGACGACTAGCAAGAATAAATTTAGAAATTTACATGAATGGAAATAAGGTAGTTGCCATTTCATCCATGCATATAAGTGTTAAATGAATATTCTTACATTGATAAGAGTCTAAACAAGTTCAAAGGTATCGAACATGTAAAAATTGAATCCACTTGCTTTCGCTGCGGGATTAATTAATTAAGCTAAGATGTATTGCCATTCTTATAATTCCTATACTTAGAGTATGACGAAAGGTTAGAAATTGAATTTATGTGAAAGTCACTATATAGCCATATAGTCTATCCATTAGTACTTAAGGAGCACTAATGACATGTCTTCTATGTCTCATATGTAGATAACATATTATTCATTGAAAATAATGGGCCAATACTCTCTTCTGTGAAGAGGTGATTGGGAGACTAGGAATAGGTGCAAGACATCTTTAGTATCTGAATCTATAGTGATATATTAGAGAGGATAAGTGTATAGAAATAATCATTGGATTCATGTGCAATAAGTTACACAAAAACCATATTCTAAACACATAAGGATGGTTGGAGAACCATCTTGGCTATGTTATTTAAGGAGGATATCTGCTAGAAATAACCTAGGCAGTTGAACAATGAGATATATACAATAGAAATTGAGTACACTTGCAATAATGAGATATGCAAGAAGGAGGGGATGATATTAAGATTCGATTTTGGGAATTGGAGGAACTATGGCAGTTCATTCCAATAACCAAAGCTCATATTATCCCTAGTCACTGTGACATCAGTGGGAGCTATTCAAGGCTCGGAAGCCTATGTCTAGATTGGATTTAGACACGTACTCGAAAGTTTATAAAGATTATACATAACAAAGGGAAAAAGTTTATAATAAGGTTAGGGAAAGTGCAATGTGCTGCTAAGACTTACTAACCAAGGCCTTCTCATAGGCTTAGCATGATAAGTCATGCCATTTCAATTAAGTTGAGATGTATAGTTATATACATTGTTAAGTATGGATTATAGATTATGTAGTAATTGATATTGTATCAATTTTACATATGTGAGAATACATTCATCGTTTGAGTTTTATTCAAAACTATTTTCCTATAATACTTTGTTTTCCAAATAGGTTGTCGGGACAATATTGAACCCTATTTAAGTGAACTGGATTAACATAGTATTAGCCCCTAGTCACTTATATGAGGTGACGTCTCCAAGTGACTAGAGTGTGATGAGATTGATGGCAAGTTCAAGTGTCATAGGGTCATAAGGAATGACTAGTCGATCACATAGGCAGACTGTAAGGGACACTCTGTCGGGCAGTGACCGCTTATAGAGTTCTGGTAATTCATATAGCCTAGTCGTAGAAAGAGCTACTATAGTGTTCTTTTGAGTCAATTCTTTGACTAAAGACTGTTCGCCCAAGTTGGCACAGTTTCTGAGTGACTTTGAGTTGTGCTCTATGACTTTCGTAAATTAGGTCAAATGGGCATCTCTTGGGTCATGATGAGCTGTGGCAAAACAAAGGGAATAGTGCGATAGGAATTGTCCACCCCCTTGTCAGGGTTATTTAAAAAAAATCTCGGGGCCACTCGAGGAGTAGTGAACTGAAAATGCGTGGCCATGTTCGGAAGGTATATTTGGTAGATAGTTCCGGTCAGACAGTTACTCTCCAGATAGCGGAAACCACTCTTGATATGATCACTTGCAAAAACGACCTGCAACACACCTTGCATTGAGTGGGAGATAGTAATATGACAAGAGAATTGGTGACGCACACTTCTCTCGGACTAGTGGGAGATTGTTAGAGTATGTGTCATCAAAAATAGTGTGATCATATTATTGAAACTCATAATAAGAATACGTAAAGGGATGATTCATTTTATAAGTCAATTGGTCAACATTAATCGGTAATGATTGGCTGACTAGAGTTTGACATTATTGTCATTTATACGGTGGTGATCAGATGATCCATTAAGGTCACACTTTACTGACGATCCCCTTAATAGATAAAATTAATTAATTGTATATTGATACAGATTAATTAATTTCATAAAATTGGACAATTCACGTATGTGAGTAAGAATATGAATCTTGTTGTAATTCGATTAAATGAGATTCATTTTAGTAATTAAGATGTTATATTACTAAAACTTTGTTTTATGAAACAATTAAATTAAGAATGAACGGTTATTTATAATTGCAATATCTTGTAGATTATATTAACATGGACCATTTTATATACTTGTAATTGTGAATTACTAGTCAATTGTTGTATATAATTAAATAATATTTAATGGTATTTAATTATTAAATATGCATTAATATTATTAATAACATGTCACATGTCACACATTATATGACAAATTGACAAATTGACGAATTGACAAAAATAAAATGGACTCCATTTTATCCATGGGTGATGGGCTTATCGCGTACATATGCAAAGATAATTACCCTAGACACAAATTAATGTAGCAATAGGGGTCTAACACAAGGAGACGGGAATTACGTTGTGAATTGCTATGGGAGGATTTCTATCAAGGTCGATTTCGATTTGTTTTGTTTGTTGTTTGGTTTGTTGATTAACAAAAATTAGATGTAAATTATATAATAAAAGGGAGTCTAGGGGGGTCGGGTCACACATGCAAAGGTAAATACATGATCATGTTTAAACTCGATATCAGTAACATTGTCAATTGTTTAGGCTTAGAGAGGCCCATCTTACGGCATTAGTGTCAACCATAGACCGGGTCCTAGAGAAACTCTCGTCCATGACTAGGTCGTCCTTCTACACGTGCTTAGTCTAATTCAATTCCGTGCCTCTCGACTTTAGAACGAATGAACAAACTTAATCGATGAATAAGGCCTTTTAAACATAGATTAAACGTGACGATGCAAACATGTGATAGGAACAATTAAACAATATTATATCAACCTATTTTAACATTTTACATATTTGATATTGCATGGCTTCCCTAGCCCCTAGATTAAGGAATTTAGCTACTCATGGCGAAATGTAAATTATAAACTTTGTTGTAAGAAATGCTAAATATGATTGTATGAATTATATAAACTAAGTGATATAACATGTAATAAAAATATAATGCTAATGTAAAGTAAAATGCTAATGATAAAACTATGCGTAAACTAAATAGAAATGTAAAATTGTAAACTAGAAATAGAAATACCGTAATGGAGATGAACTTGTAAGGAAGAAACAAATAACCAAGTGAACTTGAATAAGAAATGCTTGTATTACAACTTGAATGTAGAACAAATGTTGAAAGGTTACACTAAGGAAAGCTTAACCACCTTGTAAACTAAATATGAAAACTAATGAGAGAATTGTGCTTAAGGCTATTGTAAAGTATTAATGACGTAAATGAGATCCCCATTGGATGCATACAAGTCCCCTTTATATAGGACTTGGAAGTGAAACGTAAAGAGCCTAAAAACAGCCAACCCCGATCGGGGACGTGTGTTTCCGGGTTACTTCTCTTAATTCCTCAATTAATTGCTCGAGGAATCTCTATGCTTATGTTTAATGCTCCTTAATCATCCGGTAATGCTCTAAATTCATAGCATCCTAAGCTTCTTGGTATCCAATGCTTTTCACCTTGACTTTGACTTGAATTTGAGCTTGACTTTGATTGTTGGCAATTTGCATTACACACATAGTAGGTACATCAAATTCTCCATGCAAAACCCATGCAAATACTCCATGCTAGTCCAATCTTGCTCCTACTTAGCTTAGTGAACTTGGTGTATGGTAAAATGATAGGGAAAAGACTCTAAATGCTTAGATTACTACAAAAAATATAGCAAACACAACAATACACCTAGGACACAAGATTAGTTCACAAATATACTATTTAAAGTATGATAAACAATAAAAACCGAGCTAAAATGAGGGGTAAAAGTATATATAAAATGAACACATCAAACTCCCCCAAGTTAAACCTTTGCTTGTCCTCAAGCAAGAAACAATATCCCGTCAATGCAATTGTTAGAAATCTAGATCTCTTTACCCAACATATTCATATATGTTATAAATTTAATTTAGTCATAAAATTAAATGGTGATCTTATGCATGCAAACAAAAATTAAAAAGGAAGAAATCTTTATTCTTACATTGGTATTTTTGGATCTTAAGGGCACAAGAGAGTTCTCCTACTCTCTTGTTCTTGAGCTCTCCTTATATGGATGAACAAAGGACTCAAATATAGAATCCCTCCCAAGGAATAATACCCAAGATATACTCTTAATAAACTTAATATTATTATTACTAGAATAACATTAATTTAAATAAAATGACCCAAAACTATTTTTGTCCTCTTTGGATTTCGGTCAAGAGGAGGAAGAAGAAGGAAGAAAATATTTTATCTCTCTAAAATATTTTTGTGTTTTTTGAATGAATGAATAATTCACACAATTTGCATGTAGTGAATATAAGACTAAAAGGAGCAAAAGACCCTTGGCTCTTCTCCAAAGAAAACCGGGTTGGAGGGTGGGAAGAAGGCCAATGCATGAGCTTGGTGCTCTTCACAAGAGGCACTAGGTTTGCATGCCTAGTTGTAGAAAAATAATCATGTTTTCCACTAACTTAATTAACATAATATATATTGTTAATACCACCCAATATTTCGGTCCATTAGGAGATAAAATGGATTCCATTTTATCTTTGTCAATTTGTCAATTTGTCACATGTCACATGTCATGTAAAATTGTTATGTATTTTTAACATATTAAAAATCAACGCATTAATAAAAATACGTCATATACAAAATCGACTTAGTAATTCACAGTTACTTGTACCAAAATAATTTACCAATTATAAATCACAACATCTTGTATTTATAATAATTTATTCATTCAATTTCAATTGTTTCCTTAAACAATAATTTTCATCCAAGTAATAAAACAATTCGATCACTTAGACCGTATCTTATTTAATCAGATTATAATGAGATACATAAATTTTACTTCCAAAATAGTCCGTCAATATTTTAAGTAATTTAATTAACTCGTAACGTTATACGATTAATTAAATGATCAATTAAGAGTATTATCCTTTAGGTATGACCTAGGGGATCAACTGATTACCACCGTCGCACGACAGTAATGTCAAACTCTAGTCAGCCAATCATTACCGATATGTGTGGACCAGTTGACAGTAAAATATTACTTCCCAATTATATTCTTTAAAATAAGACTTAAACATGTGATCATCATGATCAACAGCTGTGATCGCATTATTGTCGGAGGACACATATTCCAACAATCTCCCACTTGTCCTCGACAAGTGTGCGTCACCAATTCTCTTGTCCTATTACTATGTCCCACTCAATGCAAGGTGTCTTTCAGGTTGTACTTGCAAGTGATCATATCGAGAGTGGTTTCCTCGATCTGGAGAATAACTGATTGACCGGATTTATCCACCATGGATTCATTCCGAGCGTGGCCACGCATTTCCAGTTCATTACTCCTCGAGTGGCCCTGAGATATTGTTATAACCCTGACTAGGGGTGGACAATTCCTATCGCACTCATTCCCTTCGACTAGCCACAGCCACCCTAACCCAAAATGTGCCCATTTGACCCCATTTACGAACGTCGTAGTAACACAAATCAAAGTTAATCTGAAATTTTGCCATCTTAGGCGAATAGTCTTTAGTCAAAAGAATCGACTCATTTGAATACTATAGTAACTCTCGCCACGACCAGGCTATATAAATTTGCCAGAACTCTATAAGCGGTCATAGGGCCTGACAAAGTGTTCCTAACAGTCGGCCTATGTGATCGATTAGTCATCTCACATGACTCTATGGCACTTGAACTTGCCATCAATCGCATCACATTCTAGTCACTTTGAGACGTCACCTCATACAAGTGACTATGGGCAAATACTATGTTAATCCGTGTTCACTTTAACGGGGTTCAATTGTCACTATAACCCGTTTGGATGTAACAATGTATAAATTAAAGATAAAAGACAAATGTGATTGTGAACATGAATAAAAAAAACACTTTTATTTCATTTCAAAATCTAACAAAAACTTGGTACACGTTTAAGTCCCATGGACGCAACATGTCCATCATGCTTGGCCTGCGATAAAGGCTTGGTGAGCGGATCGGCTATGTTGTCATCTGTCCTAACCTTACAAATCGCAATTTCCTTTCTTTCAATGAAATCTCTTATTACATGTTATTTTCTAAGTACATGTCTAGATCTATTACTAGATTTTGGCTCCTTAGCTTGGAAGATCGTCCCACTATTATCACAATAGAGAGTGATGGGATCATTGGCGGTAGGTACTACTCTTAGACCTTCCGTGAATTGCCTGATCCACACAGCCTTCCTTCCTTGGCGACTTCGATGCCGCAATGTACTCGACCTCCGTTGTTGAATCGCATGATTCTGACTTCCTTGAAGCTTCTCCAGCTAAAGGCACCACCATTGAGCATGAAAACGAAACCAGCTTGTGATTTCATGTCATCTCTATCCGTTTGAAAACTCGAGTCCGTGTATCCATTAACACGTAGCTCAGTGTCTCCTCCAAACACTAGGATAGAATCCTTAGTTCTTCTCAAGTACTTAAGGATGTTCTTGACGGCTATCCAGTGACTCTCTCCTGGATTTCCTTGATATCTACTCGTCATACTCAAAGCATACGAGACATCAGGACGTGTGCATATCATGGCGTACATGATTGATCCAACAGCGGAAGCATAAGGGATCGTCTTCATGCGTTCAACATCATAGGGTTCGGAGGGAGATTGAGTCTTGCTCAATATCGTCCCAGTTACCATAGGTACCAAACCCCTTTTGGATTTGTCCATGCTGAACCGTCGAAGAATATTATCAACATAAGACTCTTGACTTAGTGCCAATATCCTTTTGGATCTATCTCTATGGATCCGGATACCTAATATGCGTTGTGCTTCTCCTAAATCCTTCATTTGGAAGTGGTTACCTAACTACTTCTTAACAGAAGACAATATCGGAATATCATTTCCAATGAGTAGTATACCATCGACATACAAGATTAGGAACACAACATTGCTCCCACTAAATTTCATGTATAAACATGGTTCCTCAACACTTCGAGTGAAACCATTCTCCTTTATAACATGATTGAATCGATGATTCCAACTTCTAGATTCTTGTTTAAGACCATAAATGGATCTCTTAAGTTTGCACACTTTGTTAGGATTTTTAGAATTAACAAAACTTTCGGGTTGTATCATGTACACCTCCTCTTCTAAATGCCCATTTAGAAAAGCGGTTTTGACATCCATTTGCCATATTTCATAATCATGAAATGCGGCGATCGCTAACAAAATCCGTATGGATCTTAGCATGGCTACGGGGGCGAAGGTCTCATCATAATGGAGACCTTGGACTTGGGTAAATCCTTTTGCCACTAGCCTAGCTTTGTAGACATCATCATGTCCCTCTATTCCATTCTTGACTTTGAATATCCATTTGCATTGAAGAGGTCTTGCCCCTTTAGGCAAGTCTACCAAGTCCCAAACTTGGTTTTCATGCATAGAATCCATTTCGGACTTCATGGCTTCAAGCCATAAGGAGGAATTAGGACTAGAGATTGCGGCCTTGTAGGTGGCGGACTCGTCACTATCTATAAGCAACACATCGAGTGTTCCATCTTCTTTGATAAGTCCCACATATCGATCGGGATGGTGTATAACACGACTCGTTCTTCTAAGTGGAGGAGAGACAACCGTGTTAGACGACGAAGGAACATCTTCTTGCGTCTCTATTTCGGTTTGTGGCTCTTGAACTTCATCAAGTTCAAAATTTCTCCCACTCTGTCTCTTAGAAATAAATTGACTTTCTAAGAAGACAGCCTCGCAAGACACAAACACTTTGTTTTCTTGAGGTTTGTAGAAGTAGTATCCTCGAGAGTTCGAGGGGTAACCTACAAAGGTGCATTTTTCGGATCTTGGGGCAAGCTTGTTGTCGGTTTTTGCCTTGACGTAAGCATCACATCTCCAAATCCTCATATAGGATATATTGGGAACTTTTCCCGTCCACATCTCATATGGAGTCTTTTCGGTTGTCTTTGTGGGACTATTGTTCAAAGATCTAATTGCGGTTTGAATCGCAAATCCCCAAAACGAGTTTGGTAGCTCGGTTTGACTCATCATTGATCGAACCATATCAAGTAGGGTTCGATTTCTCCTTTCGGCAAAACCATTGAGTTGTGGTATTCCGGGTGGAAAAAGTTGTGATATAATACCACAACCTCTCAAGTGTGAATCGAATTCAAGACTAAGATATTCTCCACCACGATCGGAACGTAGTGCTTTGATCTTTTTGTCCAATTGGTTCTCTACTTTGTTTTGAAATTCCTTGAATTTCTCAAACGCTTCACTCTTATGTTTCATTAAATAGACATACCCATGTCTACTCAAGTCGTCGGTGAAGGTTATGAAGTAGTCATAATTTTCTCGAGCGGTGATACTCATTGGTCCACATACATCAGTGTGTATGAGTCCCAATAGTTCACTAGCTCGTGTCCCTTTACCACTAAAAGGATTACGAGTCATTTTGCCAAGAAGGCAATATTCGCATGTTTCATATGATTGATAATCAAATGGTGTAATCACATTGCTTGAAATTAATCTTTTAATGCGATTCTCGTTTATGTGACCTAATCGACAATGCCAAATGAACGCTTCACTTGGGTCACTTGATTTGAGTTTCTTTGATTGAATGTTATAGATATCATTTGTCGGATTTGAGGTCTCTAAAATGTAAATGCCATTGATGGAAGAAGCTTGGCCTATAACCAAATCATTCCTTGAAATAGTACAACGATTGTTCTTAATGACAAAACAAAAACCATCCATGTCTAGCATGGCGATTGAAATAATGTTTTTAGAGAGTGTAGGCACATAAAAACAATTATGTAAATACAACTCAAATCCGTTAGGCAAAGCTAAAACATAAGTTCCTTTGGATTCGGCCGCTACTCGAGCTCCATTTCCAAGGCGTAGATCCACATCTCCTTTGCTAAGCCTCTTCACATCTCTTAAACCCTATAAATGATTACAAAGGTGAGAACCACAACCGGTATCCAGTACCCATGTCGTAGTGGAAGTATAATTTATATCAATAACATAAATTTCCTTAGGAATTTTACCTTTTGGAGTGATGATTCCTTCCCTTATATTTCACAAATATACGGGACAATTCCTAAGCCAATGTCCCATGCCATAGCAATAATGGCACTCATCATTAACTTGCTTGAAGTTTTTTACTTTCTTTCCCTTCTTCTTGAACCTTTTGCCCTTTGAAGCAAGAACTTGATTGCTTGAGCTCCCACTAGTTTTGGCATCTTTATCTTCCAGAGACAAAGATCCTATAGATTGCATGAGGTGGTTTTCCTGAGACTGGCTCATACGGGATCTAGTGGTAGTGGGTGGTCTAGTAGAAGTGATGAATTTAAGGTTTCCATCCGAACCTATCCCAAAATGAAGTTCTCTAGTAGTGTCGAAATCATTGTTGGAGCAAACGTCGTCAAAAACATTGTGGTATGATTCAATAGTTATCGGTGCGGTAGCGTTTGATGGATTCATTGTAATGAAATACAAGTATGGAGGAAAGGAAATATTAACATTTGTCTTTTAAATCATACTTGTGAATAAATTAACAAGAAATGAGCATTTATATAGTGACCTCTACCCAACTATCATAAATGATTCCAAGATCCAAATTCATATTAACTTGGGCACGGTAGGGCCGATTAAACCCTTATCAATATAACTCGGTGGATTAACGCTTTAATCGATTCTACTTCTAGAACTCTTGGTCGATAAAATTACATTAACATTTATCTTTAGCCCGGAACACATGCGACTACGGTCAAGAATACTTCCGTTGAGCTCAATCCAAATTTCGAATAAATGTGTCCATGATCCAAATCCACTTCAACTTGGGCACGGTATGGCCGATGAAACCCTCATCAACATGAATTCGGTGGATAGACATTTATCACCCACTTCCCCTACGTAACAAGGTTTGTACCCCGGTAGGGCCGAGTGCACTCCCTCGCGAAATAGGTTTTCATGGTTTCTACTACTTGGTAAGGCTATGTCTCAATTGTTTATTTTAGCGAGAGGTCATGTCAATTTATTATCTATCACGTTTTAAGTGAACTAAAGCGGTGAACTACAATAATTCTAATTGACACGGTCGATAAACTCGATAAAAAGATAATGCATATTTTAGTTATGGCGATTTAGCGATGCATGCAACATATAAATAAAATGCAAAGCATAAAAATAAATCCTAGTATGGCCTTCCTAAAATAGAAAAAATATTTAACTATTACACATTCGGAAACCAACTCCATTGGTCCCTTGAACTTCGGTTGATGCACGCATCTCGAGGTAACACCGTCTTTATGTATCGCCTTCTTGAGAGACACCGTCTTCAAGTATCTCCGGAATAAATAAATTACATAACAAATTACATAATTTCCTATTATACATTTGTAATTAAAATAAAATAAATCTACTAAATTACAAAACGGTGATACGAGATCACAATAAATTACAACCGAATCGATATTCCCATACATTTCGGGTAATATCAATTAAAAACTAAGGTCATACTAAGTAAAAATTACATAATTCAAAAATACATGAAATAAAATTATGACAATCATAAATAAAATACAGCATTATAATATGTATGAACATGCCCAATTTTATGCTAAATCGCCTTTAAGAAGCCAATATCGTATATTACACGGTTTTTACGGATTTGCGTGATTCAACGTTTTATAATCACAAAAATTACATAAATTCATATTTATGCATAAGTTAATTACCCTAACCTCTTAGGACTCAAAATTAGTCTTCACTAATTACTTGACTATAATTAACTCATATTTCTTAAAATTGTTCATTAATGGACTTAAAATTATAATTAAATGCTATAAACTTCAAATAAATCACAAAAATTCCAAATAAATTTGAAATTTGAAATTTAAACTTATTAACATTCTGGAAAAATACCATGACATTCATAATGTTCAAAAAACTTAGGTTAAAATTTCGTAAAATTATCGGAAAAACTATGTCGCGGTTTATCGGATTTATCAATAAAAATCATAAAAAAATGAGAAAAATTATATTCACCAACTTTTCAATTTTAGATCTGAAAAATATAATAAAATGCAACATGTGACGTTTTTTCTTAGTCATGGAGTATGTTTTAGCAATTATTTACTAATTAAGTCACTATTTATGCTATTTTTCATCAAAAATCCATAAATCATGCATAAAGACTTCAATATAGCCCATTATTTTACACACATATTGTAAAATTGCATGTGACAACATAATAAATTTCTATGACCAGATTCGAAATTTATCTCATATTAACCTATTTTTCTTCTAAATCCGATTTTAAACATGAAAAATCCATTTTTCGAGCATAAGAACTCCAAAAATTCTGAAAATTTACAGGTAATCTTAAAATAATACATGTGATAACATATCCAAAAATCACTGGAAAATTCGAAGTTTAGCTAATTTTAGTCCGAAAATGACATTTTAATCATAAAACCATATTTTTAATGCCATTATAGTATAAGATGAACAATAAAAATCCATAAAATAACCAAAATATCCTAAAAACATTTTAGGACCAGAAACTTTATCATGCATAAATTTATTTCGTGATATATCATAATAACACAAATTTACAAGTTTTATATGTTAATCGTATAACTCGGAAAAATTATAACCGATTTGCATGCAAACAACCAAGGCTCTGATACCACTTGTTAGAAATCTAGATCTCTTTACCCAACATATTCATATATGTTATAAATTTAATTTAGTCATAAAATTAAATGGTGATCTTATGCATGCAAACAAAAATTAATAAGGAAGAAATCTTTATTCTTACATTGGTATTTTCGGATCTTAAGGGCACAAGAGAGTTCTCCTACTCTCTTGTTCTTGAGCTCTCCTTATATGGATGAACAAAGGACGCAAATATAGAATCCCTCCCAAGGAATAATACCCAAGATATACTCTTAATAAAATTAATATTATTATTACTAGAATAACATTAATTGAAATAAAATGACCCAAAAATATTTTTGTCCTCTTTGGATTTCGGTCAAGAGGAGGAAGAAGAAGGAAGAAAATATTTTATCTCTCTAAAATATTTTTGTGTTTTTTGAATGAATGAATAATTCACACACTTTGCATGTAGTGAATATAAGACTAAAAGGAGCAAAAGACCCTTGGCTCTTCTCCAAAGAAAATCGGGTTGGAGGGTGGGAAGAAGGCCAATGCATGAGCTTGGTGCTCTTCACAAGAGACACTAGGTTTGCATGCCTAGTTATAGAAAAATAATCATGTTTTCCACTAACTTAATTAACATAATATATATTGTTAATACCACCCAATATTTCGGTCCATTAGGAGATAAAATGGATTCCATTTTATCTTTGTCAATTTGTCAATTTGTCACATGTCACATGTCATGTAAAATTGTTATGTATTTTTAACATATTAAAAATCAACGCATTAATAAAAATACGTCATATACAAATTCGACTTAGTAATTCACAATTACTTGTACCAAAATAATTTACCAATTATAAATCACAACATCTTGTATTTATAATAATTTATTCATTCAATTTCAATTGTTTCCTTAAACAATAATTTTCATCCAAGTAATAAAATAATTCGATCACTTAGACCGTATCTTATTTAATCAGATTATAATGAGATACGTAAATTTTACTTCTAAAATCGTCCGTCAATATTTTAAGTAATTTAATTAACTCGTAACGTTATACGATTAATTAAATGATCAATTAAGAGTATTATCCTTTAGGTATGACCTAGGGGATCAACTGATCACCACCGTCGCACGACAGTAATGTCAAACTCTAGTCAGCCAATCATTACCGATATGTGTGGACCAATTGACAGTAAAATATTACTTCCCAATTGTATTCTTTAAAATGAGACTTAAACATGTGATCATCATGATCAACAGTTGTGATCGCATTATTGTCGGAGGACACATATTCCAACAACAATATCCCAAAACAAGCTAAGCATAATGATTTAAAAACCCGAATCAACATGGGCAAGGAATAAAAGCAAAACATGGATGAGATTTACACGACGGCGTAGCATGGAAAACTTTGAAATGAACCTTTAAGCTCTTGCATGATCTTTTGACTTATGGACTCTCACGGTGCACTCAAACTCTTTTTTATGTGAAAGGACAATTTTGTGAATAAACACTCAACTATCCTCGACTTATACTAATGTGCCCGCAATCTATTATGGTAATCAATCAAAACTAGTAAGCCAAAATAATCAAATGAAAGCATGATAAAGAAGCCAAATGAGTAGGAAGCAGGTAATATGTAATGGGCAAGAAGGGAGAACAAATGAATTGTGGATTGTGGAGCTAATGTCAAGCTAGCAACAACAAAATGTGAGGATGTTCAATCCCAATTCTAACCCAATTTGCAATTCAAATTATAAGAAAACTCTCCAAAATATATGAATAATGCATGAGAGTTTCTCACATCAACTTCTTCTTCTCTTTTTCATTCTTTTCAATTCATACTTCTTTTTTTATTCATTTCATTTTCATGATTTTTTTTTTTCATACTTTTCTTTTTTTCAATTCTTTCTCAATCTTTTTTCATCACTTCTTTTCACCATCTTTCTTGTGTTTCTTTCTTGAGCATTAAGACCAAGCTCACATGATTCTCCAAACTTTGAAACAAATCCCAATGAGCACCCAAGCATTATCCAACTAAGCTACTAACTCAACAAGGGTAGCAAATTTCAATGATGTAGCTAGGGATAAATTTTGTGAAGGGGTTAAAAAGGCTAAATTTATCATGTGAATGGCTCCAAATTGCTATAACAAATGAATGCATGCCTACAAAAAGATGACATGAGAACCATACTTGTGCGTTTTGATGAAACACTCATAACAAGGAGACACCTACACTCACCTAAGAGAGACCGGATATGGATGCAACGGTCTAAAGAGGTTCTACCTTACCATTTTTTAGCTTGCCAAAAGTCAAGATCAAGCCTATTCGGCTCATTCTCCATCTCCCACCTACTATGTCAAGACATCCCCATGAAGCTATTATCCCATCATATAAAAACAAATCATTAGCTAAAAGCTATCATTAGGATAAGCAAAGAGGAAAGTAGGTGACAAGCAAGCAAAAAGCACAAAATTTTCTCTCAAAAATTTTCAAATTTTCTACACTACATGCAAACTACACTATATGAAAATGCAATCTCCCCCCAAGCTAAACATAACATTGTCCTCAATGTGCCAACAATAAAATTATCCAACTAAACCATAAGAATGGCTCAAGGCACAAAACAAGAAGAACTAGAGGTTATGTTTAATGGGTTGCAAGACCTAAACTAAAATGCAAAGCAATTAAAAACTTACTGATGTGAACATTATTTGCACATATTTAGTCCCCTAATTGAGCCTATTTTGAATACTAATATAACATTCCATAGCCATTTTATCCGTCAAGTGCTTCCTATTTTGCTTTCCTAGTACATTTCGTATGTTTTATAGGAAAGAAGACAATTAGGCGGAAATTCCCGTCTCCCGTGCATATTTGGAAGAGTTTTGATGATATTCGATGGACTAGTATGAAGAAGAGGCAAGAATGATGACTAAGGATGTAGGAATAAAGAGTATATAGAAGGATCATAGGGTTAAAAGTAAGAATGACGAGAGGGAATGCATTACAAGAAGAAATTGCTCGAAACCCAAACCACGAGTTGCCCCTTTGGCTCTGAAAGTATGCTAGATGGAACAGCATCGAAAAAACAAGTGATCTAGGCTTTTGAATCATTCCAATAGGAGTCCGGATGATAAAATGACGTCCGTTTTACAATCCGAGGTCAAACAAAGAAGCTGTCCGCCAATCCGCTCGTCCCGAGACCCAATCCGCTCGTCTGCTATAGGAATCCGCTCGTCCCCCCTCCAAATCCGCTC
The DNA here is from genome assembly GCF_048544455.1 of Silene latifolia. Taxonomy (NCBI): domain Eukaryota; kingdom Viridiplantae; phylum Streptophyta; class Magnoliopsida; order Caryophyllales; family Caryophyllaceae; genus Silene; species Silene latifolia. The sequence goes on from NC_133534.1 coordinate 13,087,100, forward strand.
GTCTTCCCTTCTTTTTATCCGAGGGTCCCGTGCTTGAATCCGCTCGTCCTCTGCTCCAACAATCCGAGCGTCCCGACCCCTTGGCCGCTCGAATTCCTTTCCAGTGCAACCGGCTTCTCTTTCTCCATGAAAGATGCGCATATTTTCGGAAGACTAGCAAAAAGGAGACCGGCATCTCTTTTGAGAGGAGCGATTCCTCAAGGACTTAATCGTCATTTAAACCCTTAGTAAACCCTTATTTGTGCACCTAATGCCCACTATAAATACCCCATTTGTAATAATCAAAACCAAGCTCTCTTAACCAAGTTCCCACATTAGAAATTCCTCTTAGATTAGATTAGGAGTAGATTAGAATAGATTACTCTTTAATCTTTCCACAAATTACATATTAATCTTTCCTTGATTATTGTTCAAGTTTATTATTGGGTAATTGAAGATTATTGGGTTATTATTGGAGAATTGACAACTCTTCATCAATCAATCAAGTTTCTTCTATTATTCTTTGCTTTATTATTTGGATCATCTTAAGTTGGTATAATTCTTTTACCCTTTACTCTTTATTGTTTATTTCCTCATTCTTTTATCATGTTTACACTTGTTGTGATGATTGACACCATTAATGACATGTTTACCATGATAATAAGTGAGTAGTCTCTTAACTAGGATTAATGGGTAATTAGGGGAAACCAACATGGGATTAATCATGCTTAATCTAATATGTTTTTATAATTAGTTTGCTTGCTTGTTGTGATGTCAACCTATGCACATGTTATGTTTGATGAAATGCTAAGCCTATGAATCCTTGCATTTTTACCATCTCTTATATACTCAACTTGACTTGTAAGATATAAACCAACTCGAGTCTTGTTAGACCATGCATAGAAGTTGAATAGGAGGAAAGTAAGTCGACTTGTAGGTGTTGTACAATCTAATCGATTCGGCTCCGAGACCCAACTCTTCCTATGAACCGTAAGACATAAACCAACTCGGTCCCTCCACAACATTAATTGCTTGTAACATTGTAAACATGTTTGTATGATCAACATCATGAATCCCCTATGACCCCATGACATCCTAGTGCTTTTAGTCATTTGTTTACATTTCTTAGTTCATTGTTTGCTTTACTTCATTACTTTCATTAGTTTAGAATACAACTACAAACCCCATCAATTGTGACACTAGCATAAATTGAGATAAATAGACTTAGAACCCAAAGCACACCGTCCCATGGATCGACCTCGACTTACCGCTAACTAGTTGTTTGTTGAGAATTATAAATGTGTTTGATTGGGAGACCTGACGACATCACCCACATCAAAATGGCGCCGTTGCCGGGGATGGTGCTATGTGATTAAGTTCTTGCTTGTTTGTCTATTTTTATTTGTGCTTTAATCTTGAGGAACTTGTTCCTCAAGGTCCGTTTTACCGTTTTCTTGTAGTTTCCTTGTTTGTAGTTGTATCTTTATCTTGGCTATAATGATGACCCAAGACTTGACATATGAAGTATGTGGTGGATCTTTTGAGTATGACTATGGGTATGGGGAGTTTGAGGATCAAGTCAACACAAACCTACCTTACTATTCATACAATGAAAATACTAACTACTACCCCAACTTTTCCCACCAAAATCCCCACATCCATTATCCACAACAACCACCTACCCAAAACTCACTTTACAACCAAATTCAAATGCCGCAATATGAGCACTTTCACACCCACCCACAACAAAAAGATGAACCCATTCAAAATATGATTCTCCAATTGATGGGAGATCAACAAAACTTCTTCAAACAAATGCTAGAGGAAAGCCAAAAGAGGGACAATGTTCTTCAAGGCATTGTTACCCAAGGTGAGGAATTGGAGATTCAAATTGCCCAAATGAAAGAATCACAAACAATTACCCCCCCACCATTCCTTGGACATTGATCATGAATACGAGTTTGAAGGAGTTACCTTTGATGAGAAGTGGGAAGAGCCAACCTCCTTGAGCTCTTGTGAGTATGAAAGTGTGGTATTTGATGAGGAAGATATGAGGTTGAGTAAGTCAAATACTCTTAGCCTTTGTGAGTATGAGGGTGTGACTTTTGATGTGGACTTTAAGGTGTTGGAGAAAGAGTTAATGAAGAGGAGTGAAGCCCCTATCTATGATTCGTATGGAGATAGCAATGATGACAAGCCTATGGAAGAAGCTTACGCGGGATATGTGTCTTGCAATGAAGAAGAGGAATGGAGTTGTGAGATTGCCTTACTTGAGGAGCCCATCCTTGAGAAGTTTGAGGTATGCTTCAACGAAGAAGATGAATTCCTCCTTCCTATTGACCATAAAGACCTTTTCGCACCCACCATGGAACCTATGATTGTTGGACATGATATGGTAGACCTTCTCCAAAAAGTCAAATCATCATATAAAGGGTACTTGGTAGAAAAGCTCAAGAACAAACATGCAAATGAATGTGCTTGTGGAGATTTGGAACCCACAATCTCAACTCCTAAGGTATTCGATCATCAATGTTATGAGAATTCTCCTTCTACCTTGGAAGTATTGAATAATCAAAGTGCTATCATCATCACCAAAATTGAAGGAGAAGGAGGTAAGTGGAAGTCTCCGGATGAAAATGAGCCATACTTCATTCCTCATGTTGACAAGAATCATGGGCTTATTAATTTGAAGAATTGCAAATATTCAAGTGCCAAGGGCAAGGTGAAAGAGAGAATGTAACACCCCCATACTCCAAGTGCCTTACCAGGACCACTCAAGGCATGAAAGTGCTACCATCTCGGTTACCCGAGGCAATGATAATCATAAGACAATAAAGAAACGTACTTTCAAAGTAAATATTATTTAAGCGATTACATGTCTCAACCCAAAACTGTCAAACTGAAATACAAGGTTCTCAGACGATCTACTGATAAAACTATCAAAGCTATAAAACATCGTCTGACACAGCGGAAGACTTCTAACTGCCACGTGATAACTCATCCCAGCTACCCATACGCGTCATCTCATACCTGCCCAATAACTGCTCACCACCCTCGAATGGATCACCACAGTTTTTAAAACAATAAACAGGGTCAGTACTAATCACACAATTTATATAATCCAACAACACAACAAACAACACAGCTCAATCGTCACAGATATACTCCGAACTCCATCACCAACTCCACAATACTGACTACACACTAAAGTGTGTAGCCCCGCTGAGTGCCCATCGCAAGGTCACTCCACGCCGCCAGTGGGGGACCGCAGCCGTTCCCACCTAATCCCCGCTCATCTCCGTCGAGCGATAAACCAAAATCCATTAATGTGCACATCCTTTCTGTGGCGGGTTCCACAGAAGGCGAATAATGGGCGTGAAGCCACTCCCGCAAGTGACTCCACTCAGCCAGGGACGCGCCCCGAAGAACATAGACAGATACAAACAATCACAACTATTAAACAGCAATCAAAACCAACAACCGTCACAATACTCGTATGATAACCATCAACAATCACAAATCACCACCAACACATTATGGGACTAATACTGAGTAGGGAAAACCCTACCTGGAAAGCAACACAGTCAGACGATCTCAACAGCTGTTATCAAAATGCCTTCTCTATGAATCCTCCTCCTAACATAACATCACATAAATCACTAACCACATAAAACTAATACAACTCCCCAATTCCCAAAATTAGGGTTTAACGAAACTTAATAAAATATAATAAATTCGGTACATAGATCTTACCCTCGACGCAAGGATCACAAAGATGTAAAGAAAGATGAATTCCGACCTTTCAAGCTCCGGGATTTGTCAATAATGCGATGAATGCGAAGTACGTAAATTGAAATCGCTTTTGAAAGTGATTAGGTTTGTAAAAGCGTATCATCAAAGTGACGGAAGTGTTTATATATTAATTCGCATTATTAACAAAACCCGACAAATCATCCCCCCGTAAACCGGCTACTCGATCGAGTAAGCGCGTACTCGATCGATCGAGTGCCGCCTACTCGATCGAGTACCAAGGCTACTCGATCGAGTACCCAACACGTCAGAAACTATTTTAAATCGTAAAACACCCTTACTCGACAGAGTAAGGCCCACTCGATAGAGTACTCAGAGACTCATAAAACCGTAGTATTACAGTCTTCCCTCCTTAAAAAGAACTCTGTCCCCGAAGTTCAACCCATACATAAAAACAAACCTACCAACTCGACCAAGACACACAACGCAACTAAGAAATCAAAACAAAACCTCATCCTATGAAACATGAACTCTTAACACCAACTCCACCAACCACGCCTACCTCCACAACATGTCTCACGATATCGTATCAACTACATTATATCTCTCTCAACACTAACTCCATACACTACCAACACAAACATTTGCTAGCTCGTAACATATCATCCACTAGATAATCCAATATCAAGATACTCCTAACATCAAACGGAATGTTACATTCTACCACCCTTAAAAGGAACTTCGTCCTCGAAGTTTACTCACACTCATAACATCATCATCCAACTGTCATGACCTTTAATAAAATCAATCAAAATAAATATCCGTCCTTTATGCTACACCAACACTCTACTTCCAAATATACTACCATATGTACAACCATCAAAATCTCTTTTATCGCATCCTACTCCTCTTAAGATAAATGTTACGTCCTCGTAACTCACTAATACTAAATCCTAGCTATATCGTCTCATTATCCTCATCACCACCGCATGTCAAATATAACCACCTATAATCTAAACACTCGCCATGCATATATCCAAGGCTCTCTTACTTAAACATTTCTCATACCTCAACTCATTCGGCACACCACCTAACCTATACCATAAAACTCGTAGCAAAATCAGCATACTAACTCTCCATTATTACTGCAAAACAACATACCTCTCTATGTAAAGCACCTATCTCCCAAAAGCATAACTCACGATCCACACTCGTTACGTACACTCACACTAGATCCTCAAGTTCTTTCCTTCATTACCGCAAAACTCATACATAACTTAACATGACACTAATTCCCCCAACACCCTACACTCACTGTCTCAACAAAGGATTATGAACCACAACCTCTCACAACCGTGTCCCGTCAACAGAATATCACTATACCATGACAACCACGAAAACATATACAACTCTATTTCATATCATACTCTACCCTCATTCCCAAACTTAACCTGGTAAAGAAAACATCAATAAACAAGACAATTGTCTATCTCGCACAAACGAAACTCGGAGGAGCAACATCAAACAAAACAACAATCTATGTATAACTGGTATGTACTTTCGAAACTCGAATCATAATCATCCCGCCTACTCCACCACAACCGGTGACGGCATCGCAACACCGCCACCAACAGCCGCACCGCAGAGCGAAAATACCCGCATCACAACATGGAGTACCATGCCCGGATCACCACTCGAGGCACAACAACCACATCGATAAACATCACAATCACATATAATTCCCATAAACACTGACTCAGTATGACATTTCGAACAAGAAAACTCACTCAAAACCGTTTTACTAGATTATAACACAACATATTATACGGAATAAACTGACAAGAATCTCATGAACATCATCCTTACCATTTCACGGAATAAACATGTATCATCAATACATATACAATTTTAACTATCCATGCCAGATCAATCAAATTATTACCTTTTGAACCTCACTCCATTAGTATACCGTACCCAACATGAATTACAAAACAATCATATAACAACTTTATAATTATCACACCATACCCCTTCTTGTGAGATCAGAACCTCACACAAACATTTACACATATCATAGACCCGTAATCACATCGACCTAGTCAATACTGATCACGTAAGTTACCACCTGATAAAAGTTACCTCTCACCCGAGCTTAACTCGTATACCCCTCATAACATATTCTCCCATTCGCATATCCATCACCCCCTGCCAATTGTAACCATACCATTAATACTCAACTACTAACAACCGCCTCATATAACCACATCCTATACTCTCTCACAACCATACATATCAATCTGGTCTCTACAAAATCAACCTCTTTAGAATTGCTACCTTTCTAATATACCATCACCCTTAACCACTAGTCACAAATCATAACACTACCACTGTCCGGACATCAAACCTCTTACACTCATCTCTAAACATCACGATTTCTTTCCTATCTTTGGTTAACATCCCAAACAATGAACATCGAATCCATCAACAAAATTACCTCAACATTCTTCCCAATACTATCCTTAATTGTATCATCATCTAACTCTCCACCAAAAATCTTGTATCGTGCAAGTACTCCACCAACTTCATACTCCCTTAATTCCTCGAAACTCATGATTAATCATGTTGTCCTGAAACTTCTGTATAACCATTAACTTACTTACTCTTGATAGTATCATACATCTCGACGATTCCTTACTTTTATGTCACATAACTCCGGTGAACATTTTTCTCAGCTTACTTTTATCCTTCTTTTCTCTTTATACTCAACAATACCATTTAATAGCTCAACTCCTTATTACTTCTACCTAACTCTTTAGTGCTCCAATTACCTTCTCATCGCTCCAAAACTCAAATCCCTTTATTTTATGTTGATATCATCTCACTCTTTCTTACCATGGATCTTCTCTTATTATGCTATCACTCACACTTGCCACTAATCTATCCATAAAATCAACGTTCACTGTTCAAACAATTGCATCTCCCTTTTAACTCTCTAGAATTCAGAATTCATTTCATACCGTTAATTGCCCAAGGAAATCACATAGTAGTTTCATCTCTTAATAAACCAAATCTCCTAAACTCACTCACTGTGTACAAATCTACCTCGCGACATGTCTCCATAAAGTTCACTATATACCACTCTTCTCAACCCCTTTAAAACGAATTTTCACTACATATATCCTTAATCCACACGACTCCTAACCATCTCCCTCCATAATTCTTTACACATCTCAAGCTGCCACTATCCACATCCTTACTTTCAATCTTTTTATTCTCACGTTCCTTAGACTCACATCATCCCTTGCCCATATTCACTTGCTTTTACGTTACTCAACACACAATCATATCACTCATCTCATCTCAGAAAACATGTTCTATGTCTCAATTAAGCCATAACGATCTTCCTTTTCTTTTTCCACTATCTATCACAACCACATATAACTCATGTCCTCCCACCGAACTCATACTCACCACAGGTGTCACTCCTTACATCATAAGATTGGGTAACTTATGCATCAGGATCAACATACATATAAAACAATGCATAAAGAAGCAAAATAACACCTTTGAATTAAACATAATATGCAACGAAGTCAAAAGATAAGCATATGACACAAAACAGGGGTCACTAGATCGAGTACAGGCCACTCGATCAAGTAAGTGACTTACTCGATCGAGTAGGTGAAGGTCAGGGACACGTATATAAAAATTACCAGGGCTACTCGATCGAGTAAGGGGTACTCGATCGAGTACCAAGGTGCACTCGATCGAGTAAGGGCCACTCGATCGAGTACCCTATGCATTTCTCAGCACTGTCCAGTTTTCGTAAAACGGTCATAACTCACTCATTTCTTGGTCGTTTTGGGCGTGTGACCTATCGTTAGAATCGTAAAAGAACAAGCTATCACCTCCAATTGGAATCACATCAAAATAATTTATACATATCAACTTATAATAGTTTAAAGACAACCTCTTTATAATGGAAAAACACAACTACTTGATTTTACTTCCAAACAACTTAAACGACAACAAGGTAAACCAAAACAACCCAATACTCATAAAACCTGTAGTCCCAATCACATGTTACTATTTTCGAAAGCAAAGCAACAACATTCATCATGCACATAATTCATTTAACTTGCCAATCATGACTCCACATGCTTTTATTCTATCACTTTTCGTAAACAAAATCACAAATACATGAAATCAAGTCCCCTATTCACATGTTACTAGCATAACAACATTATAAAATAACTTCCATTATATAACATGCTTAATCATAAATCATATTATCATACAACGATTATTCATCTTTTTCCACTAATTCATCGATCATGCCACATATTTATCCACCATATTCGTTCAACATATTCACTCAACACATGTTCAATTCACACTCCCAACTTTCTATACTCTTACTCAAAACGACAACAACAACATATATACTTACGCATCGCTTTATATATATATAAACAAAACACTTTTCCTTACATAATTATAACATGTCAAATTACATGTATCAATCATTATACTTTCATGCTTTACAATCAACCAACATACAATTCACGTCATCATCATCTTTCAATTCAGATCTCCCATCCTCCACATGCATGCATCCATCAATTCATACAACATACTACTACATAGATACACAAAACACACAATAAGCACATAACGATCCCGACACATATCCCATGGTGACCGGTTCAAAATTGTAGGGCGAGTTCGTGTTGGAAATTTATTAATCTCATTAATTTACATATTCAAATATGTGAGAAATTATTTAGTCATAAAATAATTACAAATCTTATGCATGCAAACTAAAATAAATATAGAGAAGAAATCGTTTTCCTTACTATAAAATTTCGGATCAAAGGGTACAAGTAAGATCTCCTTCTTACTTGTTCTTGAGCTTTCCTTATATGGATGAACAAAGATTCAAAGATAGAATCTCTCCCAAAGATGAATACCCAAGATAACCCCTTAATAGATTAATATTATTAGATCTAGAATAATAATAATCTTGCTAAAATTGACCCAAAATATTGTTTTTTGTCTCTTGTAATTTCGGTCAAGAGAAGATGATATTGGAGGTTTTATTTCTCTAGTTATTCTTAGAGAGTTGTTGTATTTCTTACTCTAGAAAAATAAAGTAAAGTATGAATGAATAATGATAGAGAAAAACTCTCTATATTGCTCTTAGAAAACCGGAAATGGGGAGAGGAGAGAGCCCAATGCATGCTCTCCTTTTCTTCCCAATAGAAGGCTATGTTTGCATGGCTATCATTAGGTTTTATAATTATGTCTTCCACTTATAAATAATCAACACAATTATATCCTAATGCTTCCTCCATTTCGGTATATGCACATAAAATGGATGAGTCCATTTTATTTGTGATTTTGTCAATATGTCACATGTGACATATTACATGACATCTTATTTATAAAATGTATTTTTAATAATTAAAAATCAACATATTAATAAAATATGTCACTTATAAAAATTATCATAGTAATTCATAATTACTTGTACCAAAAGTGTTTCCGAATTATAAACTACAACATTCTGTACTTATAATAATTTATTCATTCCGTTTCAATTGTTTCCGTAAACAATAATTTCATCTAAGTAATAAAACAATTCGATCACTTAGACCGTATCTTATTTAATCAAATTACAATGAGACACGTAAATATCACCTCCAAAATCGTCCGTCAATTTTAAGTAATTTAATTAACCCGTATCGTCATACGATCAATTAAATATTCAATTAAGAGTGTTACCCTTTAGGTATGACCTAAGGGGATCAACTGATCACCACCGTCGCACGACAGTAATGTCAAACTCTAGTCAGCCAATCATTACCGATATGTGTGGACCAGTTGACTGTAAAAATATTATATCCCACATGTATTCTGAAAATGAGACTTAAACATGTGATCATCATGATCGACAATTGTGATCGCATTATTGTCAGAGGACACATATTCGAACAGTTCGCGACTTTAGGACGTCTCCCAAGTCTTTGCATTAGCTCCTACAAGTTCTACCTCGGGTTCATTTTATTTGACTCCCTATGTTCATTGGATTCATTGGTTACAGGTTTCAGGATCGTCGCTCTGATACCATTTTGTAACACCCTCATACTCCAAGTGCCTTACCAGGACCACTCAAGGCATGGAAGTGCTACCATCTCGGTTACCCGAGGCAATGATAATCATAAGACAATAAAGAAACGTACTTTTAAAGTAAATATAATTTAAGCGATTACATGTCTCAAACCAAAACTGTCAAACTCAAATACAAGGTTCTCAGATGATCTACTGATAAAACTATCAAAGCTATAAAACATCGTCTGACACAGCGGAAGACTTCTAACTGCCACGTGATGACTCATCCCAGCTATCTCATACGCGCCATCTCATACCTGCTCAATAACTGCTCACCACCCCCGAATGGATCACCACAGTTTTTAAAACAATAAACGGGGTCAGTACTAATCACACAATTTATATAATCCAACAACACAGCTCAATCGTCACAGATATACTCCGAACTCCATAACCAACTCCACAATACTGACTACACACTAAAGTGTGTAGCCCCGCTGAGTGCCCATCGCAACAGTCGGTCCACGCCGATGGGGACCGCAGCCGTTCCCACCTAATCCCCGCTCATCTCCGTTGAGCGATAAACCAAAATCCATTAATGTGCACATCCCTTCTGTGGCGGGTTCCACAGAAGGCGAATAATGGGCGTGAAGCCACTCCCGCAAGTGACTCCACTCAGCCAGGGATGCGCCCCGAAGAACACAGACAGATACAAACAATCACAACTATTAAACAGCAATCAAAACCAACAAACATAACAATACTCGTATGATAACCATCAACAATCACAAATCACCACCAACACATTATGGGACTAATACTGAGTAGGGGAAAACCCTACCTGGAAAGTGATACGTGCCTAATTTATAGTCTTTTTGGCCTATTTCAGCACGTATTTCTATGCATTTCTATACTGTTTTTATAGTATTTTGCCCCGAATTGGCTACTTTGGTGTATTTTGTCCTTTTTGTAGGAATGATCGCGGAAGTAGCGGAACCATACTCCTTTTCGTCCTTTTTGCATGCATTTATAGGAGACGGGATTGTCCCAGAGTGAGATACTGTACTTGGAAGTGTCGTTGCACGCATTACGAGGCATTTGGGTGAAGACGTGAGCTGAATTGAAGACTCAGGTGGTCTATCGAGCTGTCAAGTGGTCTATCGAGTGGTCCCTAAGCTTTCCAAGGCTCGATCGAGCTACTCCTTAGTCGATCGAGTAAGCTGCATTTGACCAAGCCCTCGATCGAGTACCCTTCTGGTCGATCGAGGGGTTTCTGCTGAGATTTCGGTCGATCGAGTGGTTTACCCCACTCGATCGAGAGACTTCCGACTCTATGGGCTTTAATCAGTCCGTGTTTTAATTAATTCCGCATAAACACTTTGTGTTTGGCTATTTAACCTATGTTTTACTAGGTTATTAATGATCTTTTCATCTTTTATTCTTTTATCTATCTTTTACCTTCCTTCACATTAGAACACACTGTTACTTTCGTTTTCGGATTGCTTCACTCAGATTTTGTGTCTTTACGCCGGAATTGCTCGGATTGTAATTCTCTTCCTCTCTTAATAATAATTAACCTTCTTGTTGTTTTAATTCTTGCTATTGTTATCATTCTTCTGCCCTAGTTTATTTATCATTGCATTTTATTATTATTTCGTTATGTTTTTCTTTGGGAAATTATCTGCTGTTAGATTAATTACGAGTATGAGTAGCTAACCCCTTCATGTTGGGATTAGGGGATCTGCGGTAGAATAATGACGACGTAGTGAATGAATTAGGCAATTGATTAAGAGACTCTGTCACTATAGCAATATAAGCGTAATTCTCGACCTAGTTGAGTGCACGCTTCTATGTCACCCATTAATCTGGCTACAATTAATCCTGGATCGAAAGATTGGATTAAATAGGCCTGCTATAAACAGTAGACTACCCTAATGAGGACGAAAGTTAAGTTAGTGGTATTTTAGGGTGGGAAGTGGACCGAAAGGACCTTCTAATATCCGTCTCGCATTAGTTCGCCTGAGTCATTTACTGCTAAGTTGTTGAACTACCGTAGTGAACCGAATTCCCGACATGTCTCCCTCTTATTGATAGTTTTAATTCGTTTTCTGCTTTACTACTCTTGCTTATTTCTCTTTCCTTCGACTCCGTAGTTTAGAACCAAAAATTTAATCAACCCCAATTGTTACCATAGGATTAGAAATAGATAGCCGTAGTTGCATTACCTCCCTGAGGATTCGATACTCGACTGCCTCTACTACATTTTTAGTTGAGACCGTTAGGTTTTATTTTTGACAGGTACGCGACAGACGTGTCAAATTTTGGCGCCGTTTCGGGAGGCAATTGTTCCAACTACTAGCTGTTTTATTTTTAATTCTTCTTTTAGTTTAAGGAACATCGTTCCTTAGACTATTCTCACATCTTGTCTGTAGTTTCGTCTTATGCGCAGGTCGCAAGGTGGTCCACTACTACCTTTTGATCCCGAGATTGAGAGGTCTCTGCACGTAAAAAAGAGACTACTATTTCAAGAGCAACAGGAAGGGGAAGAGCCTAGTTCTCGTGGTAATTTTTACGAGAACGAGCTTTTCGAAGACAATCCACCGTCTTCTCCAGTTTCCAATTCATCACTTGAGTCTATCACTTTCCCAGAATTTCCCGAAATGGCTGAGGAAGCAACCATCGCTAGTCACTCCGAGCCCACAGCTGACAATCTTTATAAAGGGTTCGAATTACCAGGAGATGCTAGGAAGTTCGAACCGAAGCCTTCTTACATTAGCATGGTCGAGAAAAATCAGTTCGGGGGAGCTGCGAAGGAAGATGCGACAAGCATATGGAGACCTTCATTGACTCTTTGTTGCTCCATACCTCCCCCCGGCGTGTGGTGATCGAGATCAAAGAAACTATGTTCATCTTCTCACTCCGCGATCTTTGCAAGGGAGTGGTACGGGGACTTGGACCGAGCCGCTCACGCCATAACGGATTGGAATTCGCTAGCATTGGCGTTCTATAAAAAGTACTTCTCTGCCTTGAGAACCATAGCCATCGAGCTCGGATAACCAGTTTCAAACAAGGGCCCGACGAGAACTTCCACGAGGCATGGCTTCGATTTAAGAAACTAGTGCGAACCATACCGCACCACGGTTTCGAAAAATGGAGTCTGTGCAACCATTTTTACAATGGTTTATATGATGATCAGAGGGCTATACTAGATGCGGCAGCCAACGGTCGATTTTCTGACAACTTGGGGCCGACGAAGGGATGGAAAATCATAGATGATTTAGCCACTCATAGGGCTGAATACGGGAATTCAAGAGGAAACCAAAGGAGAGCCGTTGAATCCTCTTCAGTAGCCGCATTAGAAGCCCTTACCGCGAGGTTCGACAAATACGAACTAGGGGGAGCTCTCAAGCCAGGGATGTACCAGGTTAATGCTATGACAGACGGTCCCTTCGTCTGTACGAGGTGCGGGGTAGATAGACATGTCGCTGATTACTGTCCTAGTCCTTATGAGCAATGTGCTGCCTTTCAACATTACAGGCAAAACAACACTCATTACGAGCCGAATATCCACCCCAATTTGAGGTGGAGTAACCAGAACGTACTCAATCCCACCGCTCCTCCAAATCAGCAGCAGCAGCCCTATATTCCTCCGCACCAGAAGCAGCAAGGCTATCAGAAGCCTCCGTCTTTCAACCCTCCTAACCAAGGTGCTTCGTCATCTAGTGGGGTGAGTGAGATAGGTGAGTTAAAGTCCATGATGTAGTCCATTGCAAAGCAATTACAACAAAAGGACACGGCATTCAAGGCACTTGAGACTCAAGTTGCACAATTGGCTGAAAATCAATCCTCGAGGAAGCCCGGTCATTTACCGACTCAAAATGACAAGAACCCAAATGAGACAGTACATTTGATAGAGTTGAGAAGCGGTCTTTCTTACGAGGGACCAGAAGTACAGAAATCAGACCAAAGGGACGCTCTCACGGATGATGAACAGTGTTCTGTTAAGAGAAAGGGACTCACGACACAAGAGTTACTCGATCGACTGAAGTCTGATGCTCGATCGAGTGGAATTGGTGAAGAATCAGGTCGATCGAGTGGTGTTCCTGCTCGATCGAGTGAAGCAGCTGATGAGGTTGGTCGATCGAGTGGTAAGGTTACTCGATCGACTGACGCTGGTGAAGAAACAGGTCGATCGAGTGAGCATATTGCTCGATCGAGTGATATTGTTGACGGGAAGCTTATTCGAGAGCCTGCTAGTGCTCGTTTAAGCGAGGAATTACCAGAAAGGCCTCGTTCGAGAGGTAAGAAGCGTCCAAAGGACACCGAACTTGCTCCGGAAGACACTTTGGAGGCGAGAAACAAGGGGCTCGAGATTCCAATTACGGTTCCCTTCCCGAGGCGGCTGCAGAATACCAAGATTAATCAACAGTTTGGCAAATTTGTTGAGCTTTTGAAGAGTTTGGAAGTTTCCGTGCCGTTCACTGAGTTGCTGACTAAGGTACCCTCTTATTTACGATTTATGAAAGAGATTTTAGCACGTAAGAGGACCATAAATGATAATGAGACCGTAGCTTTGACTGAGGTGGGGTCAGCCCTATTTCAAAATAAGCTACCTCCTAAGCAATCAGACCCGGGTAGTTTTTCGATCCCTTGTCACATAGGTATGCAATTGATTGATAATGCGCTATGCGATTTAGGCGCTAGCGTAAGTGTTTTACCTTTGTCTCTAGCTAAGAGACTTGGTGTGACAAAGCTGAGTTGCACCAACATGACTGTCCAAATGGCCGACCGTAGTCTATCACGGCCACTAGGCGTAGCAGAAGATGTACCTGTTCGGATCGGGAAGTTCTTTATTCCCGTTGACTTTGTCGTCTTAGATATCCCCGAAGATGTGCACACCCCTATCATTTTAGGGAGACCATTTTTGTCCACCTTTGCCCGTCGCAAGTAATAGACGTCGGGGAAAACTTTGACCTTTCGGGTAGGGGACGAGGAGCGACTTTTCATCGGTCCAAGTTCGGAGGGCTCCCATGCAAGCTCGGCCTTGCAATGCCCTCTCTTCTCACGTTGTTGACCCTATTCCGACACTCCGGATGAAAATTTGGAGAATATTGCTGTTATTGCTAACCCTCCGCCTCATACTGAGAGCAAAAAGGAGGAAGATTCGTCTGTTTTCCTCACTGCAGGTACAGATGAAGGCAAGAAAGGAGCTGTCAAAGGACGTGGTGCAGCCATTATCAATCAATCTGGAGCAAAGGATGCGAAAGAAGATGACAGAGGGGCGAGAACGAAGGCAGTTCGAACCTACATAGATTGGAACTATGTTCCTCCTCCTCTTGCAAACGGAAATTCAAGCTCATGGAAGTCAAAGAGGACGGTCAGTATCGCTGAAGTGACGTCCTCCAGTCAGAAGCCCACGAAGGGGCTACTGAAAGCTAATGGGAATTAAACGGGGAAATGCCCCGTGTAACAAATTGTAATAAATTTGCGTTTGAATTTCTTTTGAATTTATTTATTACGTTTTGAATTAGGACAATTAGTTTAGACATTTCTTTAGCTTAGACTGAGACTATAGACTGTGTTTTCTGCGTTTTGGTATTTTGGGATATGTTTGGATATGTTTTACGCAGGTTTGGGGAAGATGCACGCAATTCAAGGAAGAAAGGACGAAATTCAAAGAAGTCCACACGAGGAAGTCCTCGATCGAGTACTTTTAGTACTCGATCGAGTGAAAGTTGGTTCGATCGAGCTTGCTGGTTACTCGATCGAGGAAGGCCACAGAGGAACAGGTCGATCGAGAGGTTTCTTATTCGATCGAGCAAAGGGGACATCAAAAGTCCTCGATCGAGTGATTAAAACCACTCGATCGAGTGAAATGAACAGTGGACGGGAGTTTTCTATACTTAATTCCTTATTTCCGTTTCATTTCTAATTTGTCCCTAATTTCTTCTAACACTCCCCTTAATTGCGACTCCCATTTCCCCCAATTCCCCAATTTTTGCCCAAAATCATCAAATCCACCACCTACATTCTATCACTAGCACTTAATTCTTCAATAGCCCCTTGTTTCCCCCTTCTTTTGTGTTCGCTTTCACGGTTTTTCAAAGGGAATTAGGGTTTCACGGGTTTTTCGATTAAAAATCCGCCTTTGTTGCTCGTTTTTTGAAGTTTAATTGCTAATTGTAGGTCAATCATCATCAAGTAAGTGTTCTTTCACACTCTTTGCATTTTCTCTTTGATTAATTCAAATTTCTTGAGGTGATTGAATTAAGGTTCGAGAATTCCATGTCTAGTCGACTTTGTTTCGACTTAATTGTGTTTATATACCCTTAATTAGCTTATTGATGATATTTTCGCAATTCCTCGCTGTTTTTGCATGTTAAATTCGAATTTTGCGCAATTTCGCGATTAGGGTTCCTGTAAGTCGAATATGTCGACTGTCAGACGGTCCTTCTGTTGCCTTGCTTGCTTAACTTAAGTCCATGCTTACTTATCACTGTTGTTAACTGCTGTTACCGTCCCCTATCGCCTTTACTTGATGTGAATTGTTGGGAAATCCCGTGCTGTGAGTAGCGATCTTTCACTGCTAGGAGTCATACATGCTCCCATATTTGGTTTTCATGCTGTATTCGCCTTTAGCAGTCACTATTTTATCATATTATCACCACTCACATGCTGCTCTTCGAAATTTTTGAGGAATTGTTTGGTTTTGATTGCTGTACGTCGATTGTTTCGACCAATAGGGCCATTCCTTTTGCTGTCACATGTTGGTTAGCGGTTGTTTTAACCACGGTTAGCAGCATCTTCTCTTATTTGTGCCCTTTGATACTTTGCAGGATGGACGCGAGCTCTTTGCCTTCTAGTAGTACGTCCTCCAGCTCTTCCGTGAGCGAGCCAGTGGCCCCTGCTGTTGCCACTAGCTCCGCCATGGTCACCACTGCAGCACCAGTTCTACTTGTCTCAGCTGCAGGGACAGTTTACACCGCAGCCAGCTCAGCCGGGAGTTCAGTTCAGGCTTCACCGGCCACTACTCCTACCAGGCACATGCCCTTTTCTCTGCTAGAGTGCGGATTCACACCCCGTTTCCCACAGCCTGGTATGCTGCCACCGAGGCCACACCCGCAGGCTAGCCAGTTAGCCATCACTTCCAGCCCCACTGAGGCTGTTGCTACGAGAGAGGGCGCTCTCACACCTCTACCGAAGATGCCCACGGTACGTTTCACTTTAGAGGCTCACCGGAAACGGTTAGCCACTTTACTTCGTTGCCCTCTCTCCCCCACCCATTTTCTTGCGCGCACTGACCTAGAGACCTTAGGCATCTATGAGGAGGTCTGTAGTTTGTTGAACGGGACGGGTATGTCGGGTCTGATCACCATGCAGGAGGCTACTATTCGTACCCCTACTTACGAGTTTTTTAGCTCCTACTCCTTTGACACCGACTCTTACCATGCTGACCACTCCAGTGCCTGCATTCACTTTCGACTCCGCAATGAGTCGCACCACTGGACCTTGGCCAGGTTTGGGCAGGTTTTGGGACTAGTTAGTGACGGTCCCACCGCCTCACCTCGAGACCTCCTTCAGCCACTTTGGGCTGCACTTACTCACACCCCCTTCCAGGCACGGAAGGGAGCTCATGTTCACTTACCTGCGCCCCGTTACTACTTGCGTCTGTTAGGAGAGACCATTTTGGGCGCCCTGAGCCCAATAACGTGACCAACACTGAGCTAGCGATTCTCGCGGGGTACCTCAACATTGACTACGGTACCCCGTTTGTTCTAAACATTGCCTATCTGGTAGCTCAGCATTGGAACGGAATTGGGACTCGGGTCAAGACCGCAGTTGTCTGCGGCGGGCTGGTGACTAGGATTGCCCGCCACCTTTACCCCACTGAGCCCGGACTCAGTGCACCTGATGAGATGGCTTACCTTGACCTGGATGCCATGGCAGACTTCGCCTGGTTCCCAAAGGCGAAGGGGAGTGCGAGGACGTGGAAGATCTGTGGTTCCACGTCTGTTACCTTGTCGTGCTCTACCCTTCCCCTACTTTTACCGCTCTCATCTGCTGCTGAGGGAGCGAGGCCACCTCCACCTACCTACCACCTTACCTTCACCCCTCCCTCTTCTTCTAAGAAGAGGAAGCGGGAGGCCGGAGCATCTTCTAGCTCTCAGGCCCAGACTCAGGCCCAGGCTAGACCGACACCCACGCCTCAGCCTACACCCACACAGACTCATACTCCACCTCCACTTGACCCTCCTTCTGGTTCGGTTTTCCCGGCCAATTTTGTTTGCCCTCCTGCTTTAGAGGCGCCCGCGGTCATGGACCAAGGGCGTCGTGATGCCGTGCTTTCGGATATGTGCAGGTACATTACTGAGATGAGACGGGATATGGCTTTGGCTGCATTCCCGATCTACGAGTTCCACATCCGAGCCCGGCGACCGTTTCCAGAGGGGTGGCCGCATCCTTCCTTCTACCGATACCCAGCGGACGGGTACCCTCCACTACCCTCTGACTCAGATGAGGAGCCGGAGGAGACAGCGGTAGCACGAGAGGTGCGGTTACGGGCAGAGCAGGCGGCGGCGAGAGCTGCCAGAGAGGAGGAGAGGGATCCTCCGTTCGTACCCGGTCCGGAGGATCAGCCTGGAGATGACGACTAGAGGTCTTCCCCTTGTTTGTTGCTGGTTTGGGGAGACCGTTTTGTTGAGTCGGAGTACCTGAGAGACGGCAGTGCCGACGACGAGTAGCTACTGGTCTACTCACTTCCCGATTTTTAATTTGGTTTGGGGAAGTTCGTGTTTTGTATGTTCTCTCACTCTTTTTATTTCGTCTCCTTTATTTTTCTTTTATTGGTTGTATACTCCCATCCCCCATTTTACTGCTGGTGTATGCTGGAGGACAACGGGGGCGTTGTCCGTTTTGGTTTGGGGAGGGTATTGCATCCTTTTGAGTCTGCATCTGCATTTGTTTTGCATTCACGTTTAATTTTTCAGTTTGCATTTGTTGTTTATTTTCAAAAAATCAAAAATAAAAAAAATTAGAAAATGTTAAAATTCAAAAAAAAATTCACGGTTATTTTTGCATTTAGGTTGAGTCGGAACGGTAGATTCCCGTGATGAAATTGCACTTAACTTGTCAATTCACTTGAGCCTTGCACTTTATTGATGGTTTTTAGCTTTGTCATACGCATAGTATACGAATTTCTGTTCAAATAATAGCTGACTGTTTAGACTTGACCTGATAAATTGGCAAACTACTTAAAAATTCTGAGTTTTAGAGCCATAACTGGTGACATTCATGACCAGTTCATTAGGAATTTTGAGAGTAGTACTCCTTGCATAGCATGTTCGTCTCTTTTGCACATTTATGACATTCAATTTCTCGTCAAATGCACATATTCGGGTTTGTGGTTGGTGTCACATGCAGGGAGGGTCTTGCAAATTCCCCTTTCTTTACATCCTTCACCCATTTAGCTCCACATTGGCCAAAACTTGCCTTTTTGACCCATTAGCCACATTCCAAACTAAGCCTGCCTAGTCAAGCTAGTTAGTCTGTCCTTTTGTGGTATGTTTTCCGTTGCAGTTTGGTCCGTAATTCCCGTTTGGAGTTGGTGTTTGAATTAAGGAAGGAGAAAAAAAAAAAAAAAAAAAAAAGAAACGTGAAAGAAAAGAAAAAAAAAAGAAAAGAAAATGAAAAAAGATGAGATTCACGTACAAAGAAAGAGAAAAAAATTGTGAAAAAGTTGTACCCTCTTGTGAGAGTTGAGAAGATGTTTGAAGATGTACAATCGACAGGAGGGTTGGTTGTTTCAGTTAGTTGTTTCAGACGGTGTTTAAAAAAGGGAACTTTGTGACCGTCTAGCTCCTCCACTCTTATTCTATTTTTTTTAGGAGATTGTGCTTTCAGTCTAGTGAGTTTTGTGCCAAGTGAAGGGCACCTGTGTTTAGTCTTTCAGACAGTTGAGATCCGGATGGTTTATCATGGTCCTGTTAGGAACTAGCTTGACGCTTTTACCTCCACATTTCCATAACTTGTTTTGCCTTTTCTCACTTGAACCTCACTATTCCCATATTATTTGCAAACCCCATTTTGTGACGGACATTATTGGTTGGAGTGTGTGCATTAGTACTTGAATTATCTTTCATTTTTGTTGCATGCATGCTATGTAGGTCGCAGTTAGGCGAGTGACTGTCTTTTCTTCTCTCTTTTACATATAACATTTGCCCTTTGCTTCATGAGAGAAGAGTGACCACGTGAGAGTCCGGTTTTGTTGGTCTTGCAAGGTCGATAGGTCACTTTATTTCGAACGACTTATAATTCGTTTGCGTATTTTCGCCTAGCTTTAACTGTTGATATCTGTTGCATTAAATTGGTTCAAGTGGACAAGTTAGGCTAGCTCTGAGTTATCATTTCCGTTCCGTTAGTTTAGTTTTGAGTTTACTCGAGGGCGAGTAAAGGTTTGGTTTGGGGAGATTTGATACGTGGCTAATTTATAGTCTTTTTGGCCTATTTCAAAGACGTATTTCTATGCATTTCTATCTTTGTTTTTATAGTATTTTGCCCCGAATTGGCTACTTTGGTGTATTTTGTCCTTTTTGTAGGAATGATCGCGGAAGTAGCGGAACCATACTCCTTTTCGTCCTTTTTGCATGCATTTAGAGGAGACGGGATTGTCCCAGAGTGAGATACTGTACTTGGAAGGGTCGTTGCACGCATTACGAGGCATTTGGGTGAAGACGTGAGCTGAATTGAAGACTCAGGTGGTCTATCGAGCTGTCAAGTGGTCTATCGAGTGGTCCCTAAGCTTTCCAAGGCTCGATCGAGCTACTCCTTAGTCGATCGAGTAAGCTGCATTTGACCAAGCCCTCGATCGAGTAGCCTTCTGGTCGATCGAGGGGTTTCTGCTGAGATTTCGGTCGATCGAGTGGTTTACCCCACTCGATCGAGAGACTTCCGACTCTATGGGCTTTAATCAGTCCGTGTTTTAATTAATTCCGCATAAACACTTTGTGTTTGGCTATTTAACCTATGTTTTACTAGGTTATTAATGATCTTTTCATCTTTTATTCTTTTATCTATCTTTTACCTTCCTTCACATTAGAACACACTGTTACTTTCGTTTTCGGATTGCTTCACTCGGATTTTGTGTCTTTACGCCGGAATTGCTCGGATTGTAATTCTCTTCCTCTCTTAATAATAATTAACCTTCTTGTTGTTTTAATTCTTGCTATTGTTATCATTCTTCTGCCCTAGTTTATTTATCATTGCATTTTATTATTATTTCGTTATGTTTTCTGCTGGGAAATTATCTGCTATTAGATTAATTACGAGTATGAGTAGCTAAACCCCTTCATGTTGGGATTAGGGGATCTGCGGTAGAATAATGACGACGTAGTGAATGAATTAGACGAATTGATTAAGAGACTCTGTCACTATAGCAATATAACTGTAATTCTCGACCTAGTTGAGTGCACGCTTCTATGTCACCCATTAATCTGGCTACAATTAATCCTGGATCGAAAGATTGGATTAAATAGGCCTGCTATAAACAGTAGACTACCCTAATGAGGACGAAAGTTAAGTTAGTGGTATTTTAGGGTGGGAAGTGGACCGAAAGGACCTTCTAATATCCGTCTCGCATTAGTTCGCCTGAGTCATTTACTGCTAAGTTGTTGAACTACCGTAGTGAACCAAATTCCCGACATGTCTCCCTCTTATTGATAGTTTTAATTCGTTTTCTGCTTTACTGCTCTTGCTTATTTCTCTTTCCTTCGACTCCGTAGTTTAGAACCAAAAATTTAATCAACCCCAATTGTTACCATAGGATTAGAAATAGATAGCCGTAGTTGCATTACCTCCCTGAGGATTCGATACTCGACTGCCTCTACTACATTTTTAGTTGAGACCGTTAGGTTTTATTTTTGACAGGTACGCGATAGACGTGTCAGAAAGCAACACAGTCAGACGCTCTCAACAGCTGTTATCAAAAAGCCTCCTCTACGAATCCTCCTCCTAACATAACATCACATAAATCACTAACCACATAAAACTAATACAACTCCCCAATTCCCAAAATTAGGGTTTAACGAAACTTAATAAAATATCATAAATTCGGTACGTAGATCTTACCCTCGAAGCAAGGATCACAAAGATGTAAAGAAAGATGAATTCCGACCTTCCAAGCTCCGGGATTTGTCAATAATGCGATGAATGCGAAGTACGTAAATTGAAATCTCTTTTGAAAGTGATTAGGTTTGTAAAAGCGTATCATGAAAGTGACGGAAGTGTTTATATATTAATTCGCATTATTAACAAAACTCGACAAATCATCCCCCCGTAAACCGGCTACTCGATCGAGTAACTGACGTACTCGATCGAGTGCCGCCTACTCGATCGAGTACCAAGGCTACTCGATCGAGTACCCAACAGGTCAGAAACTATTTTAAATCGTAAAACACCCTTACTCGACAGAGTAAGGCCCACTCGATAGAGTACTCAGAGACTCATAAAACCGTAGTATTACAGAGAATAAGTGACAAGCTCCCTTGGCCAAGTTTTATTTTGAATTGGAACAAACCGTATTCATGCTTATTTGAGGATTGTGCTCAAGCATTTGACCGGTTATTAAGAGCATTGAGCAACATGGACAACATCAATAACCATAGCAACAAGGAATGAGTGTGGTGGAGTCCTCCCTCAAACCACCATTTATAAGATATCCTTTTCTTTGACTTTGCATTACATTTACACTTGCATTTAACTATATACATATATATTTAGCTTGCATTTGTATTATATATCATATTGCATTTTCATTAGTTAGTTCATATAGTATAATGTGCATTGTATTATATCTCACATGATTCATGTAGATAGTTGCATATAGATTAGAATTCATAGCCACTAATGACCAATACTATTCTTTTCTACACTAGAAATAGTGCTTAAATCGGTTTGGGGAGGTTTGATCATAAGTGACCATAGTTTAAATCATGCATCATATAATATAGTTTAAGTTGCATTCATTTGTTATATATGTCATATAGAATTGCATTTAGGTAGAGCATGCATTCATTCATATCATATCATTGCATTTGCACTTTAATTTCCATAAAATTAAAAAATTCAAAAACATGTTTTTTCTTTTTTCATTCCTACTCCTACATGTACATTGAGGACAATGTCCAAAATAAAGTGGGGGATGGGAATTTATATTCCAAAAATGCATAAAAATTGAAAAATTTCAAAAAATCACAAAAATATGTCTTTTAATTTCATTAAAACAAAATACCAAAAAATTGAAAAATTGAAAAATCCAAAAACATGTTCATTTCCTTTGTAGTTTAGTCTTGTATATATTGTTTGTATATATTGTGTTTGTTTATCCTTTCTCACATTGATTGACTACGCCACATCCGAGACATGAGAATATTGAAGACCGCATGGTATGATCTTTCCAATCTCCTTTTTCTTCTTTATGTTAATGACTATGTGGCTTTATTTTGATTAATGCGGTAAAAATAATTTGAATTTAGGACTTGCATTTAGATTATTTGGCATACTAGTTGGTAGAATCATATGCATTATGATGTATAAATGTTAATTGCATCATGGCATGTAGTTTGCATGTTAGAAAAATTTTGTGAAACCGTCTACTTGGGAAACTTGACAAGTGTATATAGGCCTTAGTAGATGCTTTTTCTTCTTAAGACTTTGCTTGTTAGAATACTTGTAAAACACCCTAGGATGTGTCATGCTAGTATCCTTTGACCCATGGATTAAGGCCTAGTCAAGAGTACCTTGTGGTGTGATAACTCCTTGGCTACCATTTATTCCAAGGTGACCCTTGAAACCATGCAACCATCATTCATCCATGTTCTATCATACATTTTGTCATCAAAGGGAACGGGCACAAAAAGAAATTTTTCAAAAATTTGAGTTCAAGAAATGAAAAGAAAAGAAAAGAAAAAGTTTGCAAATTGCATCAAAAGAAAAGAGGAGTAACAAAAATGAAAACTTCTATGCTTCAAATATAAGGCACCCTCGTTACTAATTGGGGTGACTTTGAAAATGTTCAAAAGAAAATGCAAAAGTTGAAAGTTGTCAAGTATTGAAATGCCAAAAATCAAAACAAATGGCAAAAAGAAAGTGTTCTCAAAATGTCAAATGCCACAAGAAATTGGGGGGAAAAACAACAACAAAAGCAAACTCCCAAATGAAACTCAAAAACTATTGATCCCTTTATCCATCGTATCCATTTTTGTGCATGGTAGAGAGGGGACGACCCTTCTTCTTGTCTAGGCAAGAGGGGGAATTCCGCGATCCTCCAGTGTTTCTAACACCATAGGGAGTCTACTCTTGACAAAAGCATTTAACGATTGAGGACAAAGGTACCCTAGCTTGACACAACTTGGAGGTGATTTGTTGGTATCCTTCTAGGCTTAGTAGTTTGAAGAAATTGCATCTATGAAGGAGTATGTACCCTTGAATTGCTTCCCCTTTAGATAATTTCAGCCACTTAGATGAGGAAAGTGGCTATTCTTTTTTAGAAGCATCCATTACTTGATTTTGTGTGCTTTAATGTTTGGATGTGTCGCTATTTTGGCAAGACCCACCTTGCTTTGCAAGAAGGCTTCATACCTCATGGTTGTCTTGTTGTGAGTTGAAGGGGCGGAGTGAGACCCGCTAATTGTCGCATATCGGCTATATTAGTAGGTTAGTTTAAATAAAGGTCTAGTTTTTGTCACCTCTTTACTCGGGACGAGTAAAGGTTCGGTTTGGGGATATTTGATGTGAACATTATGTGCACACATTTAGGCCATGTTCTTTCTGGCTTTTTAGAGCTGAACTGAATGGAGCTGAATCGAATCAATCGAGTTTGAATCAATCAATTGAGTGAATCAATGAATGGAGCTGATTTTGATGAATCGAATTGAATAGAGCATATTTGAATCGAATGAATGAATAAAGCTGAATTGAGTTGAACTGAACTGAAATATTCATATTAATATTAATAATATTAGTAATAATAATATTTAATATTATTGTTATTATCAACTATAATAATACTAATATTCATAGTATAATACTATTTATACTAATACTAAAATTTTTAAGAAAAAAATTATAATATTATATATGAATAATCATAAATTATAATAATGAAAAAATAGTATTTTTCTACTAATAATATTCTTAATAACAATAATAAATAATAATGTCAATATTAAAATTGATATTAGTAAAAATAGTTGTTCCGAATAAAAACACTCTAGTAAGAGTTGCTCGAATCCGGGTCGGGTCAACGCGCTCCTCTCAGACGATGGCACCTCGAACCTATGCTTGCTCTCTCCGGATAGATCTTTTACGCGTAACAAATAGGGCCTCGAAGGGTTCGCAATAGGTCCTTCTCTGATGCCTTACGGTACTGGTGGATAGTTGAGACCTTGCTTGAAGGTAAGGTTTCCGTGTCCTCTCATAGTAGCTCGAGTAGTCTTATTTCTAGAGAGTGGAAGTTGTTGGTGAGAAGTATTTTACCATTGATTGGTCAATAATGAGGTATTTATAGGTTTCTATGTGTACCTCAAATGATGGTTTGGAAAGCATGGTTACCATATTCGCTATGAATACGCCTTTACCGATTCGCGATTCGCTTATAGAAAATGTGTTATATGTATTTTCAGTAATCAATTTGATAGAATTCGCTTTTAACGATTCGTGATTCGTAGGGTATCAAGCGAATCCGTAACCATGTTTGCAAGCGTGTTGACTTGTATGACCTCGTATTGGCTAGTGGGTCAAGTCGGTTGAGCGTGCCCCATCAATAATATTAATAATAAATGTTATTAATTTTAATAATAATACCAATAATAATTATAACAACAACAACAACAACAACAACAACAACAACAACAACAACAACAATAATAATAATAATAATAATAATAATAATAATAATAATAATAATAATAATAATAATAATAATAATAATAATAATAATAATAATAATAATAATAATAATAATAGTAATAATAATAATAATAATAATAATAATATTAACATTAATAACATTATTATTCAACAACAACAACAACAACAACAACAACAACAACAACAACAACAACAACAACAACAACAACAACAACAACAACAACAACAACAACAACAACAACAACAACAACAACAACAACAACAACAACAACAACAACATTATTATTCATTTTAATAATAATATTCATAATAATAATAATAAGGGTTTTTTTATTAAACACAGCCTTTAAAAAACGTTTTTTTCCAAACACCACCTTTAAAAAAAAAGTTTGTCAAACACAACCTTTAATAAAAAGTTTTTTGTCAGACACGACTTTTTGGCCGCTTACAATGGGATGACTTTCAGTCTACATTTGAGATAGCAAACGAGGTCGGTTTGAGGTGTTCTTGGCCTTGATGGAAAGGTGGGAGTACAGACTTTCTAGGAGTTGTCAACACGGTGGCCAAAGATGGCCTTATGTGGGGTCAGTTGGTGCGCAAAGTAAGGCTGGTCAAAGAAAGGGTTAGAAGTTTGGGTTTACAGTGGGTTGTTAGAGGGGTTTTCGAGGGTCTTTTAATGGGGTTATGATGTTTTGTTTGGTCTGAAATTTGGTATGTAGATTGAACGGAGTGCAAGGTATATCGTAGTTGTATTGTTTGTGATGTCCGTTGGTTGTAAGTGGTGGTTCAGGGAGTGAATTGACCCACGCGAAAATCCTACTTTAACTTACAACAACCCCATGTGATCGGCCTTACTTTATACACCAAGCTACCCCTTATAAGGCCATCTTTGACCACCGTGTTGACAACCGCTGGAAAGCCTGTACTCCACCTTTCCAACGAGTTCAAAAACACCTCAAACCGATCTTATTTGCTATCTCAAACATCAACTGAAAGTCACCCCATTACAAGTGCTCAAACTTTGGCCAAAATGTCGTGTTTGACAAAAAAAAATTTATTAAAGGTTGTGTTTGACAAACTTTTTTTTAAAGGTGGTGTTTGGAAAAAAAAATTTTAAAGGTTGTGTTTGACAAAAAAAAACCCTAATAATAATTATAATAAATAAATTATTATTAACATTATTATTAACAATATTATTAAATATAATAATAATAATAATAATAATAATAATAATAATAATAATAATAATAATAATAATAATAATAATAATAATAATAATAATAATAATAATAATAATAATAATAATAATATTAAAGAATAATAATATTAAAAAAATAGTATTATTGAGATAACAAAATTAATAATAACTATTAAATTTAAGATGAGTAAAGCTGAAATGAAATTTGAACTTAATGGAGTGAATGAATCGAATAGATTTGAATGAACTGAATCAATAGATGAATCGAATCGAATCGAATCGAATGGATGAATCGAATCGAATCGAAAGCTAAATCGAATTGAATAGAGTGAAATGAATCGAAATGGGCTGAAAATAAGCCAGAAAGAACAGGGCCTTAGTCCCCTAATTGAGCCTATTTTGCATACTAATATAACATTCCATAGCCATTTTATCCGTCAAATGCTTCCTATTTTGCTTTCCTAGTACATTTCGTATGTTTTATAGGAAAGAAGACACTTAGGCGGAAATTCCCGTCTCCCGTGCATATTTGGAAGATTTTTGATGATATTGGATGGACTAGTATGAAGAGGAGGCAAGAATGATGACCAAGGATGTAGGAATAAAGAGTATATAGAAGGATCATAGGGTTAAAAGTAAGAATGAAGAGAGGGAAGGCATTACAAGAAGAAATTGCTCGAAACCCAAACCAATAGTTGCTCCTTTGGCTCTGAAAGTATGCTAGATGGAACGGCGTCGAAAAAACAAGTGATCTAGGCTATTGAATCACTCCAATAGGAGTCCGGATGAGAAAATGACGTCCGTTTTACAATCCGAGGTCAAACAAAGAAGCTGTCCGCCAATCCGCTCGTCCCGAGACCCAATCCGCTCGTCTGCTACAGGAATCCGCTCGTCCCCCCTCCAAATCCGCTCGTCTTCCCTTCTTTTTATCCGAGCGTCCCGTGCTTGAATCCGCTCGTCCTCTACTCCAACAATCCGAGCGTCCCGACCCCTTGGCCGCTCGGATTCCTTTCCAGTGCAACCGGCTTCTTCTTTCTCCATGAATGATGCGCATATATTCGGAAGACTAGCAAAATGGAGACCGGCATCTCTTTTGAGAGGAGCGATTCCTCAAGGACTTAATCGTCACTTAAGCCCTTAGTAAACCCTAATTTGTGCACCTAATGCCCACTATAAATACCCCATTTGTAATAATCAAAAACCAAGCTCTCTTAACCAAGTTCCCACATTAGAAATTCCCCTTAGATTAGATTAGGAGTAGATTAGAATAGATTACTCTTTAATATTTCCACAAATTACATATTAATCTTTCCTTAATTATTGTTCAAGTTTATTATTCAAGTTTATTATTGGGTAATTGAAGATTATTGGGTTATTATTGGAGAATTGACAACTCTTCATCAATCAATCAAGTTTCTTCTATTATTCTTTACTTTATTATTTGAATCATCTTAAGTTGGTATAATTCTTTTACCCTTTACTCTTTATTGTTTATTTCCTCATTCTCTTATCATGTTTACACTTGTTGTGATGATTGACACCATTAGTGACATGTTTACCATGATAATAAGTGAGTAGTCTCTTAACTAGGATTAATGGGTAATTAGGGGAAACCAACATGGGATTAATCATGCTTAATCTAATATGTTTTCATAATTATTTTGCTTGCTTGTTGTGATGTCAACCTATGCACATGTTATGTTTGATAAAATGCTAAGCCTATGAATCCTTGCATTTTTACCATCTCTTATCTACTCAACTTGACTTGTAAGATATAAACCAACTCGAGTCTTGTTAGACCATGCATAGAAGTTGAATAGGAGGAAAGTAAGTCGACTTGTAGGTGTTCTACAATCTAATCGATTCAGCTCCGGGACCCAACTCTTCCTATGAACCGTAAGACATAAACCAACTCGGTCCCTCCACAACATTAATTGCTTGCAACTTTGTAAACATGTTTGTATGATCAACACCATGAATCCCCTATGACCCCATGACATCCTAGTGCTTTTAGTCATTTGTTTACATTTCTTAGTTCATTGTTTGCTTTACTTCATTACTTTCATTAGTTTAGAATACAACTACAAACCCCATCAATTGTGACACTAGCATAAATTGAGATAAATAGACTTAGAACCCAAAGCACACCGTCCCATGGATCGACCTCGACTTACCGCTAACTAGTTGTTTGTTGAGAATTATAAATGTGTTTGATTGGGAGACCCGACGACATCACCCACATCACTTACTCGTCTTGCTAGCCTCCCTCCAATCTAACATGAATTTGGGGGATGTTTTCATCATTCAATTAAGAAAAATGCCAAAAGTTGAACCCCTTTCTTATTCTTACCACTTCCACTTGCTTCACCTTGTTGGCCACTCCCACTAGAATCATCCTCTTGAAGAGGAGTGACATACTCACCAATATTTTGGCCACTACCAAGACCATCACCATAGCTACTATAACCACCATACCATCCATAGCCACCATATCCACCATAACCTCCTTGCAATGCCTCAACTCCATAGTCCAAACCACAAAAATCCGTTTACCGGGAGCGTATGTCGTAAATGTACCTGCATCATTGTCAGGAGGGGGGATGGGAGTGAGAGGAGGAAATCCACCCTAGGGATAAGTATAAAATGAAGGGTGCGGCCCCTCGGGTTGGAATACACCTTGTCTAGCAAAATGATCATAAATTGGATGCAAAGCAAGGCGTTGGTCATCACGAATTGTATTAACACAAGTTCAATTCCCGCATCATTTCCATCATTTCCATGCTAGAAGGTGAATGAACACTAGAGGTAGAATGGCGTGCTTGAGAGTGTTGACCTCTCTCACGCCGTTCAACGGTGGTGCTTGACTCACCTCTTAGGTCCAAATGGTAAGTAGGTCTAGTAAAAGAGACACTCCCATGATAAGGCTTAGTGTGGACTAAAGCCTTAATTTCGTTTTTTTCACTTCGGGTAGACGAATGGAGTCTTGCCTACCTATCTTCCAAACCATGTTAGGGTAAGCATCCCTAAACCAATTACAAGAAAGAACATACTCATAATCTAGCCCAACCCCTTTTTCCCTATAGACAAGCAATGGTCTCAAGGTAGTGTTTTCTTGGTTGAACCTACACAAATGGTGAGCAATTTTTGTAACCAACCCTCCTAAGACAATACAACTATTATTGGGGTAATATTGTTTGGTCAAGTGGACCGCAAAGTGGTAAGGGATATTGATTCCCCATGCATCATCACCATTAACATTCAAGAATTCACCCAAAATCTTTACCTCAATTTTCCTCACCGAGTGAGGCTCATTTCTCCCAAAAACGGTCCATCCCATAAACCTTTGCCAAACCCATATGTTAGGATAATGTATGTATTGATGTGGGCAATGGTCCCAACTTTGGAAAAGGAAGTGAGAAATGGCATTCTATGTCAAAACGGGGTTATAAGAGTCGGGTGATTCGGTAGATAAGTCTCTATGGGGCAATTAGAAGATATTAGTGAAATCCGCTAGGTCCATCTTATGGTCTTCATTAAACAATCGGAAGGTCACAAAAAGCACAACACCGGGTTTCCTAGACCTATGAAACTCAAAAGAGCTTAAGAACTCAAGGGTGAGTTGGGGAAAGGTCAAATAATTCATTGTATAACAATGCTTCATACCAAGATTTTTAAACAAAGCTTTAACATTTTTATCAATTCCAATGTTGTTCAAAGAAGCTTGGTTGATAAATTTAGTTGGTTTTATACCTTTTCTCTTAAGGATGACCTAATTGTCATATTGCTTTTGTGAATTGAAGATCACTCAGGGAAAAAACGGGTCTTGCCATTCCGGGACATCTTCCATTTGCACATCCTCCGCTGCCCGGGAGGATTCCGCCTCACCTCTTCTCCTTTTAGAAGCACCTTGGGTAGGAAATCTTCTTGGTGCCATTTTTCTGAAATTTAAGACAAAAATTCATCTTAAGGCAAACCAAAATTCATCCAAATAGACATAATAGAACAAATTAGTGAACTAATTCATACTATAAACATGAATAAAGCATTCTACAATCAATTTCTAGTACAAATAAGCACAAAATCAAATTCCCCCAATTTGAGTTAGGGTTTGCAAAACTTGATTAAACTGATTGAAAAGGATGAAATTAAAGAGAAAAGGGAAGAAAACTTACTTGTTGATTTTAGATGATGAATGGATCTGCAAAATGATGAAGAAATTGATGTTTCCTAGTGATTTTGAGTGAAGAATAATGAAGAAAAGAGAGAGAAGAGAGGGAGAAAATACCGTCGGGTTGATGAATGGAGATAATGAACTTTGTTTTTTTTTTTTTTACCCATGTAAAGTAGCAGGGAAAAAATATATAAATCCACGTCCTCGATCGGGGCTAGTAACCCCGATCGGGGTTGACCGGTCCTTGCTATTTTTCGCCTTTTGCTTCTTTATTTTAATTCATGTCCCGTTTTTCGAAAACTACGTCCCCGAACGGGGTTCTTGCATGGGGAAGCGTGCCAGAATCTCCTTTTGATCTCCTTTCTTCATTTTCACCTATAAATCACAAAAAGAAACATCGTCAAGTCGAGTATTTTATTACTAATCTATGAACAACAGTAAATTGCATAAAATTAAAAACAAAAATAAATAAAAGCAATTAAAAAGCTCGGGCTGCCTCCCAAGAAGCGCTGATTTAACGTCCCACACGACGTAAAAGCTTGAATCGGTTTAAGCTTTCTTTGGTAGAGGTTGAACGGTCATTTCCTCTATTACACCAACGATCACATTATCATGATAAATCTTCAAATAATGGCCATTTGCTTTGAATTTTTCACCCTTGGTGGTCATCACTTCAACGGAACCGAACTTGTTGACATTTGTGACGGTATACGGACCGGACCACCGTGATCATAACTTTCCCGGAAATAGCTTGTAACGGGAATTGAATAGCAACACCTTATTGAAGGAAAAGTAGATCTATATACTTACATATTCATATATGTTTTGATTTAATTTGTCATAAAATTAAAGAATGATCTTATGCATGCAAACATATAAACAAAATAAAGAAGAAACATTGTTCTTACATTGGATATTCGGTTAATATGGGCACAAGAGAGATCACCTTTCTCTCTTGTTCTTGTGCTTTCCTTTTGGATGAACAAAGACCCAAGTGTAGGATCTCTCCCAAGGATTTATACCCAAAGCTTACTCTTAATTAAAATCAATATTATAAATACTAGTACAATATTAATTTTGTAAAGAAAAATGACCCAAAATAATTTTGGTTTTGTCTCTCTAAAACCGGTTAGGAGAGGAGAAGAGGAAGATGAAAAATATTTTTATCTCTCTAAAAATATTTTATGAGATGAATGAATGAATGAATTATCAATAACATTATTGAGTATAAGGTAAAAAGGAGAGGAAAAACCAAGTGGTTTTTGCCTCTAAAAACCGGGTGGGAGAAGGGGCAAAAGGGAGCCAATGCATGCTTGAATTGTTCTTTACAATGAGCATTAGGGTTGCATGGCTAGTTTTGTAGGTAATCAGTGTGTTTACCATTAACTTAATCAAACACAATATTAGCCTAAACCTCCTCCTTATTTCGGCACCTTCATAAAATGGAACCCATTTTATTTTTGTCAAATTTGTCAATATGTCACATGTCATATGTCACATAAAATTGTTATGTATTTTTAACATATTAAAAATCAACGTATTAATAAAAATACGTCATATACAAAAATCGACTTAGTAATTCATAATTACTTGTACCAAAATATTTTACCAATTTATAAATCATAATGAATTGTATTTATAATAATTCATTCAATTTCAATTGTTTCCTTAAACAATAATTTCATCTGAGTAATGATACAATTCGATTACTCGCATAAAGATCTCATTTAATTAAATTCCAATGCGATACGTAAATTTTACTTCCAAAATCGTCCGTCAATTTTCAAGTAATTTAATTAACTCGTAACGTTATACGATTAATTAAATGATCAATTAAGAGTGTTGCCCTATAGGTATGACCTGGGGATCAATCGATCACCACCGTCGCACGACGTAATGTCAAACTCTAGTCACCAATCATTACCGATATATGTTGATCGGTTGACAAGTAAAAATATTACTTCCCAATTGTATTCTTTATAATGAGATTTAAACATGTGATCATCATGATCAACAGTCGTGATCGCATTATTGTCGGAGGACACATATTCCAACAATCTCCCACTTGTCCTCGACAAGTGTGCGTCACCAATTCTCTTGTCCTATTACTATCTCCCACTCAATGCAAGGTGTCTTTCAGGTCGTACTTGCAAGTGATCATATCGAGAGTGGTTTCCTCGATCTGGAGAATAACTGATTGACCGGATTTATCTATCATAGATACCTTCCGAGCGTGGCCACGCATTTCCAGTTCATTACTCCTCGAGTGGCCCTGAGATATTGTTATAACCCTGACTAGGGATGGACAATTCCTATCGCACT
This sequence comes from Silene latifolia, assembly GCF_048544455.1. NCBI lineage: Eukaryota > Viridiplantae > Streptophyta > Magnoliopsida > Caryophyllales > Caryophyllaceae > Silene > Silene latifolia. The sequence continues at coordinate 13,120,555 of NC_133534.1, forward strand.
CATTTCCTTCGACTAGCCACAGCCATCATAACCCAAAATATGCCCATTTGACCCCATTTACGAAGGTCGTAGTAACACAAATCAAAGTTAATCTGAAACTGTGCCATCTTAGGCGAATAGTCTTTAGTCAAAAAAATCGACTCATTTGAATACTATAGCAGCTCTCGCCACGACCAGGCTATATAAATTTGCCAGAACTCTATAAGCGGTCATTAGGCCCGACAAAATGTTCCTAACAGTCTGCCTATGTGATCGACTAGTCATCTCACATGACTCTATGGCACTTGAACTTGCCATCAATCGCATCACACTCTAGTCACTTCGAGACGTCACCTCATGTAAGTAACTATGGGCGAATACAATGCTAATCCATGTTCACTTTAACGGGGTTCAATTGTCTCCACAACCCGTTTGGATGTAACAAAGTGTATGGTGAGTTAATAATAACTCAAACGACAAATGTCGACATCACACTCGGGTAGTCAATACCATATTACAACCTTGTGATGTATATCGTAAGTGTAAACACTTATTGATTGCAATAGAAGTTTAACATGTCATGTGTCCATGTGTTCAAACTTCTTACACTTGCATTTTCCTTTACATTTATGTTCTCTCTCATAGCATGAACCTTACCAAGTACAATTCAAGGTTCCCGACCTTGGTTTCGGTTCTTTAACTTGAAAGAACTTCCTTATCGATTATCACATAACGAACGAATTTGTGATGAATGATATAACTTGTACTGATCAAGTACTCCATCCACACACAATGCACTAGGTATATGCTTTGCAGAGTCTTGCAACAATTTGTCAAGATGATTGACCTAGCACTTCTCACAAGTCCTAGGATATTAGGAAAGATTAGTTTTGAGTAACTTATTCTCTAACTAAGTATCTTTCCAAAACTTCTTATTTCTCTTTCTAGCTTGAAAGGTTTAGGATTCTCATAAATCCTTACATGTGCTCGGATTTTCATTAATATGCGCAACCTCTTGACACATAATAGAGCATTCCGTCAAACACCGAAATCGCTCATCGGATTCTACTCGAGAATTCATGACGTTTCTATTATGGCTTACCAATGAATCATCATGCTCTTATGCATATGATTCACCATTGGACATGTGCATGATTATTCTAATGGCAGAAATATTAGTAACTTTTAATCATGTCATCAACTATATTTAGGTTCAAGGAACGACCATGACTGCTAACGGCAATTTCATTTTCATTTACATGAATAACCTATGTGTACATTGATACGATGTGTATCTCCTAATACTTATCCAACATCCCTTGATGTAATTGGATTTATCATAGTCCATTTTCATCCAGAATTGAAAACTCAAATGCTTCTTTATGAAAGAAGGTATTAGCTCGTCATTCTTCAATGAGTGATGAGTTGTAAACATTCAAAGGATGATAGCTCCCACTAAATTCCATGTCTTCACATGATAATTTCTTAACTCCCACTCAATTCCACATGTTTCGAAATTGACTTCTCAATCGAAACTTTTCAAGAATTGAAATATAAATTAATTGCATTGCCAAGTTATTAAGATAAAACCATATATGTTCCCATCATATCCTTTCAAAATTCCTATTTTGAAGTGGTCTCATCTTAACCTTATGAAAAGAGATTTTAATCTCTAATTCACACATATTATAATGATGTGTAGCGATGTCATTATTCAAATATAAATAATATCTAGAACACGTCCTTCGAAATACCCTTTCAGAAGGAGGTTTAACCATTTCATAATGAGGTTAAGTAATGACATCTGCGTGGTTAAAACTTGGCCATTGAAGATATCGGTATATCAATATTTGCAACTCGATCATAACCAGTATGTTACTTTGATTCATTTAGGCTCTTAAGTAAATCTCAAGGTTGAAACTATTGTTCAAAATTTTCATAAACTTAGTCAAAACTCTTGTTAAGACTTTACATTAGTCATTTTGTTCCAAAACTTTCTTTTGGTCTCCTCGTGTAGTTATCTTAAGAATATGTTCTTTCGATTACTTCACTTGGTCTCTTTTGTCATATAGAACTTACTTGAGACCATAGATCTCATCTATTTGGTATACTATGTAAATAGATATACCTTCATTTACACAAGTACACAATTTTATCTTGCCTTGTGTGTTGTGTCCTCATTTTTCTCCCACTCTATCTTTAGAATAAATACACTAGAGATTCAAAAGATAGCATATGAGACACAAACAATGAATTTGAAGTATAAGGAGAACTATCTCATAGGTTGACTAATAGTTATAGATTTCGTAAGTGTACTTGGTGATTGACATTCCTTTAAAAGAGTTCATAGACTCAACACCACTTTATAAATGATCATACACAAGCCTTAAGCATGTGGACATATAATGAATCCCGTCATTATAGTTGTCTATTAGATCACTTTAAGTGAATAATCATATGTTTCTAAGATCAAGCATTTAAATACGGATTTTAGAACAAAAGGATAAAATGATAAAACGGGTGACTTGGGTTGTAAACCAAGTCACCATTATCCAAAATACAACCAATTATCCAAAATACCTTTCCATGTCAAACACGGAAACTTGAGGTTCTAAAAATCCAAAACATAATTTAAAATAAGACAATGAAAAGCAAAGCTCCATGAAAGCTATCCCTAGCTTCTTGATGGTTTCTCATGCTTGCTTTTCCTTTCCCTTGTCTTTGCTTGGTGGAGGCCCTATTTACAATAAAAAGGGAGATACATTATCAAAACTTTGTATCATAATACCATAGTTGAATTAAAAACATAAAAGAAGGGATAGTCAATTACTCTTTGGAGTGATCTTTCCGGCCTTAATATCACCAAGGTATTTGGAACAATTTCTTTTCCAATGTCCCATACCATTACAATAATGGCATTTATCAAGAGGACCCTTCTTGATTTTTGAAGTGCTAGCATCATTAGGCTTAGCTTTGGTGAAAGTGGGAGCTTGCTTCTTACCCTTCCTCCCATTCTTTTTTAACTTCCCCTTACTCTTAGTGCTTATGTTAAGCACATCCTTTGGTGGGTTCACATTTAACCCCATGTCCCTCTCGGCTTGCACAAGTAACTTGTACAATTCTTCAAGAGACACATCCTTGTCTTGCATGTTAAAATTCACCCGGAATTGAACATACGCTTTGACTTTGGACAAGGAGTGTAGAATCCTATCTACAATGAGTTCTTTGGGGATTTCAACCTTTTGAATTTTCAAGGTCTCGCCAAGCTCCATAAATTTGAGCACATGAGGGCTAACCTTTTGGCCCTCTTTGAAGTCGAGATCAAAGAATGCCGCGGCCGCCTCATATTGGACGATCCGCGGAGTTTGTGAAAACATTGTCACAAGCTTGGAGTAAATCTCATTAGCATTGCCCATTTTAAAGGCTCTCCTTTGGAGATCCGCCTCCATTGCAAATATCAAGACATTTTTCATTGCGGCGGACTCCTTTTGGTAAGCCTCATATGCTTCCCTAGTGGCGGCGGTCGACCTAGTAGTAGGTTCGGGTGGAGAGGCCTCGGTAAGGTAACGAAGCTTGTCGTCACCTTGGGCGGCTAATTTGAGTTGGGCATCCCAATCGGAGAAATTTGACCCATTCTTTTCAAGTTTACATCGATCCATGAAGGATCGGAGCCATGATGTATTAGCGAGAGGCGTGGCGTTAGGGGTTGGTGTTGCCATTTGTTATGAGAAAAGAAGTGGTCTACAAAACAAAATAGAAGGAGTAAAACAAATGTCGTTTTAACAATAATACTCGTAAAAATTATAATTTAAACAAGTTTTATGCATTTTCTAGTGACCTCTACCCAACTAGATAAATGATTCCAAGACCCAAATTCATATTAATTTGGGCACGGTGTGGCCGATACATCCCTTATTAATATAACTCGGTGGATTAACGCTTTAATCGATTCTACTTTTAGAACTCTTGGTCGATAACATTACATTAACATTTATCTTTAGCCCAAAACACATTCAACAAGGGGACGGTGTGGCCGATAAAACCCTTATCGAAAAACTTTTGTTGAGTTCAATCCAAATTTCGAATAAATGTGTCCATTATCCAAACCCATATTAACTTAGGCACGGTGTGGCCGATTCATCCCTTATCAACATGAATTCGGTGGATAGACATTTATCACCCACTTCCTCTACGTAACAAGGTTTGTACCCCGGTGTGGCCGAGTGCACTCCTTCGCGAAATAGGTTTTCATGGTTTCTACTATTTGGTAAGGCTATGTCTCAATTAATTGTTTTAGAGAGAGGTCATGTCAATTTATTATCTATCACGTTTTAAGTGAACTAAAGCGGTGAACTACGATAATTTTAATTGACACGGTCGACAAACTCGATGAAAGAAGATGCATGTTTTAGTTATGGCGATTTAGCGATGCATGTGACATATAAATAAAATGCAAGCATAAAATAAATCCTAGTATGGCCTTCCTAAAAATAGAAAACTATTTAACTATTACATATTCGGAAACCAACTCCATTGGTCCCTTGAACTTCGGTTGTGGCACGCATCTCGAGGTAACACTGTCTTTATGTATCGCCATCTTGAAGAAATCCGTCTTTGGGAACTCCGAGATAAATTAAATTACATAGCAAATTACATAATTACCTATTATACATTTGTAACTAAAATAAAATAAATCTATTAAATTACAAAACGGTGATACGAGATCACAATAAATTACAACCGAATCGATATTCCCATACATTTCGGGAAATGCCAATTAAAACTAAGGCCATACTAAGTAAAATTACATAATTCAAAAATTACATAAATTAAATTATGACAATAATAAAGAAAATGCAGCATTATAATATGTATGAATATGCCCAATTTTATGCTAAATCGCCTTTAATTAGCCAATATCGTATATTCCTCGGTTTTTACGGATTTGCGTGATTTCAACATTTTACAATCACAAAAATTACATAAATTCATATTTACGCATAAGTTAATTACCCTAACCTCTTAGGACTCAAAATTTAGTCTTCACTAATTATTTGACCATAATTAACTCATATTTCTAAAATTGTTCATTAATGGACCAAAAATTACAAAAATAAGCTATAAACTTTAAATAAATCACAAAATTTCAAATAAATTCAAAATTTGAAATTTAAACTCATGAACATTCTGGAAAAATACCATGACACTCATAATTTTCAAAAACTTAGGTTAAAAATTTCAAAATTTTTCCGGAAAAACAATGTTGCAGTTTATCGGTTTTTAACAAAATAATCATAAAAACATGAGAAAAATTATATTCATTAACTTTTCAATTTTAGATCTGAAAAAGATAATAAAATGCAACATATGATGTTTTTCTTTAGTCATAGAGTATGTTTTATTAATATTGCACTAATAAAGTCACTATTCATGCTATTTTTCTTCAAAAATCCATAAATCATGCAAAAGGACTTCACTATAGCCCATTATTTTACACACATCTTGTAAAATTGCATGTTACATCATACTAAATTTCTATGACCAGATTCGAAATTTATCTCATATTAACCTATTTTTCACCTAAATCCGAATTTAATAATGAAAAATCCATTTTTCGAGCATAAGAAGTCGAAAAATTATGAAAATTTACAGGTTATCTCAAAATAATATATGTGACAACATATCCAAAAAGCACTGGAAAAATCGAAGTATAGCTAATTTTAGTCCGAAAATGACATTTTATTCACAAAATCATATTTTAATGTCATTATTATGTAATATGAACAATAAAAATCCATAAAATAACCAAAATATCCTAAAAACATTTTAGGACCAGAAATTTAAACATGCATAAATTAATTTCGTGATATATCATAATAACATAAATTTTATAAGTTTTATATGTTAATCTTTATAACTCGGAAAAACTTTTAACCTATTTGCATGCAAACAACCATGGCTCTAGATACCAATTGAAGGAAAAGTAGATCTATATACTTACATATTCATATATGTTTTAATTTAGTTTATCATAAAATTAAAGAATGATCTTATGCATGCAAACATATAAACAAAATAAAGAAGAAACATTGTTCTTACATTGGATATTCGGTTAATATGGGCACAAGAGAGATCACCTTTCTCTCTTGTTCTTGTGCTTTCCTTTTGGATGAACAAAGACCCAAGTGTAGGATCTCTCCCAAGGATTTATACCCAAAGCTTACTCTTAATTAAAATCAATATTATAAATACTAGTACAATATTAATTTTGTAAAGAAAAATGACCCAAAATAATTTTGGTTTTGTCTCTCTAAAACCGGTTAGGAGAGGAGAAGAGAAAGATGAAAAATATTTTTATCTCTCTAAAAATATTTTATGAGAGGAATGAATGAATGAATTATCAATAACATTATTGAGTATAAGGTAAAAAGGAGAGGAAAAACCAAGTGGTTTTTGCCTCTAAAAACCGGGTGGGAGAAGGGGCAAAAGGGAGCCAATGCATGCTTGAATTGTTCTTTACAATGAGCATTAGGGTTGCATGGCTAGTTTTGTAGGTAATCATTGTGTTTACCATTAACTTAATCAAACACAATATTAGCCTAAACCTCCTCCTTATTTCGGCACCTTCATAAAATGGAACCCATTTTATTTTTGTCAAATTTGTCAATATGTCACATGTCATATGTCACATAAAATTGTTATGTATTTTTAACATATTAAAAATCAACGTATTAATAAAAATACGTCATATACAAAAATCGACTTAGTAATTCATAATTACTTGTACCAAAATATTTTACCAATTTATAAATCATAATAAATTGTATTTATAATAATTCATTCAATTTCAATTGTTTCCTTAAACAATAATTTCATCTGAGTAATGATACAATTCGATTACTCAGACCGTATCTCATTTAATTAAATTCCAATGCGATACGTAAATTTTACTTCCAAAATCGTCCGTCAATTTTCAAGTAATTTAATTAACTCGTAACGTTATACGATTAATTAAATGATCAATTAAGAGTGTTGCCCTATAGGTATGACCTAGGGGATCAACTGATCACCACCGTCGCACGACAGTAATGTCAAACTCTAGTCAGCCAATCATTACCGATATATGTTGATCAGTTGACAGTAAAAATATTACTTCCCAATTGTATTCTTTATCATGAGATTTAAACATGTGATCATCATGATCAACAGTCGTGATCGCATTATTGTCGGAGGACACATATTCCAACACTTATCACCAATTTGAAACTCCTTGTTCAAGATCTTCTTGTCATGCCATCTTTTTGTTCTCTCCTTGTACAGACGGGAGCTCTCATAAGCTTGTAAGCGGAATTCATCAAGTTCATTGAGTTGCAACAATCACTTTTCTCCGCTCAATTTCGATTCCATGTTAAGCTCCTTAACCGCCAATACGCCTTTTGTTCCATCTCAACGGGGAGATGGCACGCCTTTCCATAGACCAACCTATATGGTGAGGTACCAATAGGTGTCTTATATGCGGTTCGGTAAGCCCACAAGGTATCATCGAGCTTCATACTCCAATCCTTTCGTGACTTTGCAACAACCTTCTCAAGTGTGGACTTGATCTCACGGTTAGAAACCTCCACTTGGCCACTAGTTTGTGGATGGTAAGTCAAGCCTCTTCTATGATAGACTCCATATTTCTCCTTTAAGGAATCAAGTTGTTTCTCACCAAAATGAGTACCACGATCACTAATGATCGCTCTTGGAACACCAAACCTCGGAAATATGATCTTCTTGAATAAGTTGATCATGATACGAGCATCATTTGTTGGAGTAGCAATTGCGTCTACCCATTTAGAGATATAATCAACGGTGACCAAAATATGTTGATTCCCTTTTGAGAAAGGAAACGGTCCTTGATAATCAATACCCCAAACATTGAATACCTCCACTTCCAAGATTAAAGGCATCTCGTGCCTCCTTGATATGGAACCCGTCCTTTGGTAAGCATCGCAAGCCATCACGAACTTTTTAGCATCTTGGAACATAGTTGGCTAATAGAAACCGGATTGCAACACCTTTGCAACGGTCTTGGATGGTCCATGATGACGACCATAAGGAGAAGAATGGCATCCTTATAGCACCCCTTTCACATCCCAATGTGCGATACATCTCCGGAATAGCCCGTCGGAGCAATGTTTGAACAAATTTGGATTGTCCCATAGGAAGAACTTGGCATCGTGTAAGAACTTCTTCCTTTGTTGATATGAAAGGTTAGGTGGTAATTTTATTCCAACTAGATAGTTGGCTATGTCGGCATACCAAGGAGTATTGGCTTCCAACATCATTAAAACATTATCGGCGAAGGAATCATCGATAGGTAACTCAACACCTCCATCATTGAACTTCAAGCGCGATAGGTGATCGTCAACAACATTTTCGGCCCCCTTCTTGTCTTTAATCTCAAGGTCAAACTCTTGCAAAATCAAGATCCATCTTATCAACCTTGGCTTAGCTTCTTGTTTGGCTAGGAGGTGCTTTAATGCGGCATGATCGATATGAACAATGACTTTTGAACCGATCAAGTAAGAGCGGAATTTGTCTAAGGCATAGACAATGGCAAGTAGCTCTTTCTCCGTGGTGGCATAATGTAGACACCTTAAAATGTCTACTAGCCTTACGGGTACCGATGATGAGGCTTAAATTTAATGACTAAATGAAAATTGACAATGTTGTAATTTGTGGCTATTTACGCTTGTTTCCCTATAAATGACTCCAAATAACACAAAACAACCATTTTATCACCCAATCCACTTCGACAACTTACTATATTTATAACCCATTATTTAATTCTAATAATATTACTTTAGAATAACTTGTGTGTTAACGTATTAACGGCATAAAACCGTAAATACTGATGGAGCCGTGCTTAAACGGTTAGTTAATCGGGCCTAATTAAATTAATAACGCAACCTACCTTATTAATCCATTGTTGAGTGATGTTAAGTACGCACGTAGACCCATGATTGTGTTGAAAATTAAGGCTATGTAAAGTTGTTAATAAGGGTTAAGGTACGTATGATGATTACACGAGTGATTTCATATCATGCTTGGAATTTGACAACCATTAGATCAAAGAGCAACGGCCAAGGGATAGGAAAGGCAAGTATTTGTGCAGATGTGATGTTTATCCAACTAGCAAATAGAAATAGATTTATTATAGTCCAAATTCTTACTTCTATGGAAGTCTGTTATGCGGAAACTATAGGCGAAGTCAAACTTCTCCTCATCTGATGACTATAAATACTCCCACAAATACACGGGAAAAGGGGGGACGGAACATACACAAATATTATCGAGGGACAGAAGTATTATCAAGCAGAGGACATACGCAAGATATACACGAGATCTAATTCAATATTCAAATATGCTATACTCTTATAAATCATCCGTCTCAAATATACTATCGCAGTTTCAAATCAAACCATACAAATAAATCGTCCAAGTTCCATATAAGTGCATAAGAGCCGTTAATTTACGACAAAGTCGAAATTCATTAATAGTCAACATCCACATAGGCCTGAGGGTACCAAATCAAATAAGTTTTCTTTACTCTTTTATTCATCTTTTATTTATTTTCTGTATTTATCGTATAATTTGTATATAAACTAACTCCATATTAATTTGTAAATAATTGTCTAAAGTTTGTTACTAACTTTCTTTTTTCTGTCTTATTTTCGTCAAATATATAATATTATAAATAAATAGTAGAGGCCGTCAGTTGGATGGGCGATTCGGGTGCCTAACACCTTCCCTGATCGTACCTTTACCCCCGAATCCGCAATCTTTGGTTTAGGCCGGAGTGACGGATCAGTCCTCATTCCAGGGATCAAAAGGGGCCTTTTCCGTTAACTTTATTTTTGTATGTTTTTTTATAAACCTACTGGCGACTCCTATCTGTTTCTTATTTCAAAATTGAGATTTTTCAGGGATCTCACACATAGTTGATTTGAGCCGCATCTAAGGTTTTGCTAGCATAGTAGATAGCATGAAGAACCTTGTCCTTTCTTTGTCCTAGCACGGCACCTACCGCATAGTCACTTGCATCACACATGAGCTCGAATGGCAAGTTCCAATCCGGTGATTGGATGATAGGTGCGGAAATCAAAGCCTTCTTGATCCTATTAAAAGGCTCAAGACAATCATTAGTAAACACAAAGGGAGCATCTTTTAAAAGAAGCTCCGTAAGGGGTTTTGCAATCTTAGAAAACTCTTTAATGAAACGGCGGTAGAAACCCGCATGGCCTAAGAAACTTCTTACACTCTTCACATTTACCGGTGGGGGTAGTTGCTCAATAACTTGGACCTTAGCACGGTCCACTTCAATTCCTCTTTTGGAGACAATATGACCAAGCACCACTCCTTCATTCACCATGAAGTGGCACTTTTCCCAATTCAACACCAAGTCAACCTCTTCACAACGCTTCAACACTTTAGACAAGTTAGTCAAACATGCATCAAAAGAAGAACCATAGACACTAAAGTCATTCATAAACACCTCCATGATAGACTCGATGAAGTAAAAAAAGATGCGTATCATGCAACGTTGGAAAGTGGCGGGGGCATTACAAAGACCGAAGGGCATTCTACGGTACGCAAAAGCACCATAGGGACATGTGAATGTGGTCTTCTCTTGGTCATCCGGGTGAATGGGTATTTGAAAGAACCCGATTAAAGGGCTTCCCAATACGTACCCTCGCCCCTTACTCAGAACCTTTGGATAGTGGATAGCCTTATCCAGGGCGTACGAGAGTCATTTTAGGCATAGAATGCTAAAAGGGGGACGAGTCCTTATCTTTAGTACCTATGTCAAGCACCGCTTTTTGCCTTGATTGACCTAGGTATAAAGTGGATTCGAACGGGTTTCAAGCATTCCACAAATGCTTGGTGGCGACACCGAACATCTCTACATCTTTTCGAGACCTTAACCGAGACAAAACCGACCGATCTAAAGCGATCTGGTCGAAAGCATTTCTACGCCACCGAGCATGGCTTCAGACCGCTGCATGTCCACAGTTTGGCTTGGCGTGTAGGTGGCCCGTGACTACGGACCGGTAGGCGGCTCTCGCCCGCAGACCGGCTTGTGGCCCATGTCCACAGATTGGCGACTCCGGTGGGGAAAACTAGGACACTTGTGTCTTTGTGATCCTTAGAGGTGAAACTCGAATGAGGTCGTGGTTAAAATGCATTAATTGATATTAAGGTCATAAGTCGGGTTCCTTGTCCGGGCCCACAACCTAACCTTCATCGACCAATTGGCTCGTCTAGTCGGCGTGAGTTTTCTCATCCCCGCATTTTGAATCCCGATTGCGTCAAGCATACCATTGACGTTACACATTTCTGTTTCGTCAAAGGGCTTTCATCACCTTCGAGCACGAGGCTAGGGCACCCTCCTTACACATTTTGTTTGGATTGGTATCCTTCTCGAAAATTAGGGTTTGATTGCTTGGTATGTAACCCACCCTTTTAAGCCAAAACTCGTGGCAGCATTATGCATAATATAATGAATTGTGAGTGCTTATGTGCTATGTGATAATAAGCTCTTACGTGTCATTTTCAAACTTTCAAAAACACCCATTTCGCGCCGTTATAATGGCCGTTTCAAACCTCGGTCTTTTGCCGACCGTTACATACCTTTTTATGCCGTTATAATGGCCATTTCAAAACCCGGTTTTTATAACGATTTCAAATAGACCTTTTCATGTCGTTGTTTTTAAACCTTGGTTTTCACAAACCATTTGAAAATACCCTTTTACGTCGTCATAATGGTCGTTTCAAACCTCGGTCTGTCGCTGGCTGTTGCATTCTCAAAGCGCCCTTTTACGCCGTCGTAATGACGAGTTCTACCCTCAAATTTTTATAATTCGAAATCAATTTTCAAACAAAAATATTTTTCAAACCATCGTAATGACGATTTCGACCCGTGCAACTTTCCAAAGTTCAAATCTCGTTTTTGAAATCAAATTTGCCTTTCCTAAGCCGTCGTAATGACGATTTTAATTCTTACAATTTGTGATTGGCATACCTCCTTTTAAAGGTTAAAACGGTTTTCTAACCCGTCGTAATGACGAATTCAATCCTTACTATTTCAAATTTCAAATAATCGAAAGCAATTTAAACTGTTTTCAGATTTCAAATCCAATTTCAAAAAATTTGGAAACAAATTTAACCGTTTTCAAATTTCGATTCAAAATCATATCTTTGAAAACAAATTTAACCGTTTTCAAATTTCAATTCAAAATCAAATCATTGAAAATCAATTTAACCGTTTTCAAATTTCAATCCAATTTCAAATCTTTGAAAATGAATCTAACCGTTTTCAAATTTCCAATCCAACTTCAAACCATTTGAAAACAAAACTAACCGTTTTCAAATTTCAAATTCAAAATCAAGTCTTTGAAAACAAATTTAACCGTTTTCAGATTTCAAATCAGAGCTCAATCTTAGAAAACAAATTTAATTGTTTTCAAATTTTCTACTCAATTCTAAATCCTTTGAAAAAAAAATTAACCGTTTTCATTGCCATTGTGATGATGATTCCAAATACGATTTTCAAATCCGTGATTCGAAATTCCAAAAACCGTCTTCGAAAATAACACATTGGTTTTAGAGCCGCCGCAATCTCAACTTAAACCGTCTTTTGAAAACAAACCAAAGACAACCCTTTCAACTGCTCGGCCTTTTGAAGATCCATACTCTTCGGAAGCCGTCCATAGTACGACAAATGAATCTTTTTTGAAAATTTCTATTTTCGAAAATTTCAGTCCACCATTCCAAATCAGCCTCGTGTCGAGTCAAGTCGTCTAGATAACTGATACCGTCGTCAGGTACCAAAAATAAAATACCTAGTTACACTAACATAAGCTAGCAGTAAGTAGGGTCGATCTCCACAGGGAGGCGGTCACTATCTACTTGTCAACTCGGTCTGTGTCACAATTGGGGGTTTGAGTTGATTTAACTAAACTACTGAGATTAAGGCAAGAGGAAATAAAAAGAGAGGTTAACCATAAGAAAAGGGGACTAGAATATCGGGTCATCAATGAACGTCAGTCAATCGCAGTTAAGGTCACAGATTGGTCGCATGTGTCGGTCTAAGGGGCAACGAATATCTCCTTCCGGTCTCAATTCGCCCTAAAATACTACTAGCTTAGCTTCCGCCCTCACTAAAGTATTCTATTGTTCACTGCAGGTCTCACCCTTTCCAACCTTCCGGTCCAGGTCAAGGCTTACCAAAATTAAAAGGCTAATTATGTCGACTCAACTAGCAGAATACAATTATAGCAGTGATTAGCAACATAAACTTAAACGACAACGACAAATCTATAAACTAATTAGCAATTAATGACAGTCCATCGAATCACCTAATCCTAGCAGAGAAATTAGCTAGACATAATGATAAAGGAAATAATAGAAATAAAGGGAAGAGCAATAAACATTAAATAGAATGAGAGAAAAGGGAAAAAGAATTAGTTACAATAGATCCGGAAATCAGGAGAAGAACAAAGTAACAGGAGAAAAGCAGTGTTCGACCCCCTAAACTGTGACACCCTCATAATTAGCGTTAAATAAACCCGTAAAATCTACAGAAAAACTGACAGGATATGTTTGTAATTGGTTCAACTAGACAAAACCTGTAATTTTTAAAACTTTCCTAAACAATTCACAAACAATTCCAAGAGAAGAGTGTCAAAACCTGCAAAAGCTAACAACTAATTTACATGCCATAGCTAACGATAAGAAAATATAATGATACAAACCAAAATCAAAGAGGGAGACATATGTCCCTTCAAAATATATACACAACCAAAAGTTAAAAGGTTTCTACAAAAACTAGCCAAACAAGGTCCAAGGTCCTTTTGCTCACTAGCTCGTCTGTATACCCCATCTAATCATCTTCAACCTGTCAATCGCATTTAATACAAACACGAAAGCCACAATTCATTGGGGAGTAACTTCGAGTCCTCCCAGCCACGAAACGTAATATTTAATGTAACATGTAATGTAACATGTAAACAATATGATAAACAATTTAATTATCAAGTATTCTAACCTTTGACCCCTAAACTGACCAAATTAAACTATCATGTGAAACATATTACAAATAGTAATCCAAACTTTATCAATTGTAACCGGCTTACATCTCACCTATTACAATTCATAAAATCACCATACAAGAAAGGGCAATATATCAAAGACAGGCATAAGTTCTTAGCACCGTCAATAGACACTTTGTAACTCGAGTCTATACCACGAGGTAAGGAAGGTAATCGAACCGGTATCTTGGCTCAGAGGTTCTATCAAAACATGGCCAAGACACAACACAACCCTAGCCTAAAATCTGCGCAGACCTAGACATGCGGATACACACCACCGCACCCAAGACCCACAATTTTTCTAAAACAAAGTGAGTACCCTAAGGAGTCCACCAAAGGGTTGGCTAGTACTTAAGCTGACCACTTACTATCAAAATAAGTAACGAGGTCATGTCCCAACTTAGATATAAACCCACCAAGTCAGGAACACAAAGGCTATTAAGCAGTGAACATATACTCGTCAGAGACTATAAAGACCTATCTATGACAAACACAGCAACCTGCAAGAAGTATTCAATACCAATTCTAGCAATATTAACAATATTAAAGGCTTCAGGGAATCTAGGGCCGTTTCTACAATATAAGAAACTATTAAATTCAACCAACTATACATGTGAACTAAAAGCTTGATAAATGGCCTAAAACAAGAAAAAGGCCGATTATGCAATTCATATAAAATTTCATCCAACCGAATTTTTACCCGCAACCCCAGCCCTGCGACAGGTACGGGTTAAATTGCGGCTGACCAATCACTCAATTAACTGACATCGAATCAGTCAAAGGGACTAAGGCTCAGTTTTCGGCACAATCATCAAAACATTACAATTATCGCTATAAAATTCATTTTGAGCCTAATCATTACAATTTCATTTTATAATCTACCCTAACATGTGCAACTACCAATATAAACATAATTTTTATCATTAACATAATTTTTACTACT
Source organism: Silene latifolia (assembly GCF_048544455.1). Lineage (NCBI taxonomy): Eukaryota > Viridiplantae > Streptophyta > Magnoliopsida > Caryophyllales > Caryophyllaceae > Silene > Silene latifolia. The sequence goes on from NC_133534.1 coordinate 13,135,612, forward strand.
AATATGATTCAATTCAAAAGTGTACTCATATGTAACTTATACTAACTATAACATTAATGAACCCGAAATGACAAATATTGCATAAAAACCGCGAAACAAGCAACGGACTGACCCGGGCCAGCCGTGGGCCTACCGTGGGCCTACACGGGCCGGCCGGGCCTGCTGGCCGCCACCCCCACTCCTCCATTTTTCCGTTTTTGTTCATTTTAACTCCGTTTTAAGCATTACTTAATCGTTCCCATTCTATTTCTATACTATTATGAGAATTTAAACTAACAAAAGACATGCATGCAACCCATTTTATCATGTGAAAATTAACTACTCAAACAAAAATCACAAAAACATACAAAAAGCAAGGAATGTGACGATTATTCGTCGAGTAACTCGAAATATGTTACCTTAAGCTAGAAAATGAGCAATTAGCACCTTGAATACCAAACCCTAACACGCAACTAACCACTATCTTCAACAATATACGAGTCCCCAAACTCGTCTTCCAATTCTCCACCTAAATAAACAATAAAAACACAATAATAAGTATAAAAAACCGAAATTTGCCCAAAATCGTCTTAAAACAACTTAATGAAAACTGAAATAAAAACATACTAGGGTGTAGATCTCGAAGAGAGGATTCCGAAAATATAAATTTTGTGAAAATCCGACAAGAAACGAATAAATTATGATGAATTTAGCTTGGATTAAGATGAAAATGGTGGTTTTTGGTAGAAGGTTCAAGAGAATGAAGAAGGAAAAGAAAAATCAGAAAAAGGAAGGGGAAAGGAGGTGCCGCGGGAAAAGGAAAGGAAAAAAGGAAGGGAGCAGGTTTTAGTCGGGATTTTACGAGTCGGTTTTGGCTCGTTTCGATAATAATTAGAACCGCTTGTCAATTGCAAATTCCGACAAGACCAAAGTTCTTAAACACGAGATTACAAGAAAGTTGAATACTCATACGACCCATTTCCAAAATCGTTTGCCCAATTTTCAATAGAGTTGTCATTTTTCTCCGATATGCCCTTATTTCGAAATAAAAAGTTTTTACATGGTTTAAACTATTTTTAAACGTTTCGAAACTATCAAAATAAATACTTTACTTCAAAATATAATAAAATTATATTTCTTTGAATTATTATTACTTCAAATACATTAATATCAAATTTTACTTGATTAATAAATTACTTCCGCAATATATTAACGGTCCGAAATTAAGGGGTGTTACAATCACCCTTCCTTTTAAAAAGTTTCGTCCTCGAAACTTAGAAGGAGAAATTATAGTATACAACATCTTAATAATATAATCATAAGAAAAATATAGGTATCTTTTCAATGAAACGGTGATACTCTTGTTGATCAGACAAGAACATCCACATTCATATCAAGATATAAAAATATTTCTACACCAATAAATGAGAAAACCCATTATTGGGACGTCTCCAACAACGAGATTTAACATTCACTAATGTTAAAACCATTGAAAATCATAAAAGCGTTTTCAAAATTTTAGTTTAACGTTCTGTAATAAGAATAATATCTTTACTAATTATGATTAAATACGGCTTAGTAACGCGGAAAAAGAGTAAGAAAAGGAATACCTTACGAGAATAATTCAGGATATTTAGCTAACATAGAAGCTTCAGTCTCCCAAGTCTCTTCTTCGACATTTCCACAACGCCAAAGAACACGGACTAGAGGTACAACTTTGCTCCTAAGTTGCTTGTTGGCTTTTTCAAGAATCCGAATTGGCCTTTCTTCAACCGCCAAGTTAGGCTCCAATTCAAGAATCTCTTCTTGGATGATATGGCTAGGGTCACTAATGTACTTCCTCAACTGAGAAACATGGAAGACATTGTGAACCTTGCTCAGATTTGGGGGCAATTCTAAACGGTAAGCAGTAGGACCAATCTTTTCAATCACCCGGAAAGGTCCAATATATTTAGGGCTCAGCTTCCCTTTAACGCCAAACCGTTTCACCCCTTTCATCGGTGACACTTTAAGGAATACTTGATCATCAACCTCAAAGGAAAGTGGTCGACGACGGACATCAGCATATGATTTTTGACGGTCCTGAGCGGCCTTCATCCGCTCCCGAATGATCTTAACTTGTTCAATGGACTCGGTCACCAAATCAGGTCCTAACATTGGAACATTTTGGGTTTGATCCCAACAGACTGGAGTACGGCATTTTCTACCGTACAGAGCTTCATATGGTGCCATTTTAATGGAGGCTTGATAGCTATTGTTGTAAGAGAATTCAACCAGAGGTAAACATTTCTCCCAAGAAGTTTGGAAATCTAAAGCACAGGCACGAAGAAGATCCTCTAAAGTTTGAATTGTTCTCTCAGTCTAACCATCAGTGGCGGCGTGAAAAGCAGTGCTCATTAATAGTTTACTACCCAAGGCCTCCTGTAATGCAGTCCAGAAACGAGAACAAAATCGAGGATCCCGATCTGAAACTATATCTTTAGGAACCCCATGATAGCGCACTATCTCATCCACATAGACACGAGCTAGAACTTCTAAACTCCAGGTTTCTTTGATATGAATAAACCGAGCACACTTAGTCAATCGGTCCACAATCACCCAAACAGCATTCTTCCCTGTGGAAGTCCTGGGTAAAGCCATTACGAAATCCATGGAAATAGACTCCCATTTCCAAAGAGGAACATCCAAGGGTTGAAGCAAACCCCCGGGCTTTTGATGCTCTACCTTTACTTTCTGGCAGGTGAGGCATCTACTGACATACTCCATAACTTCAATCTTCATCCTAGGCCACCAGAATTGCAATCTCAAATCTTTGTACATTTTGGTACCTCCCGGATGAATGGAGTAAGGAGAGAGGTGTGCTTCATCAAGAATTCTTTTTCTCAAATCGGCTGCACTCGGAACATAAATTCTACCATGATAACGAAGATACCCATCATCATCAATCTTACAATCCTTAGCTTGCCCAAGTTGAATTTTAGCTTGAATGGATTTGAAAGTAGGATCATCAGGAAGACAAGCACGGATCTCACGGTAGAAGTCAGGTTTGGCTGACATGGCATCAAGATGATGAGAGCCCCTTTTTACAAGGCTTACTCCTAATTTTTGAAGTTCTAAAGCAAGTTCAGGAGGTAATTCCTGAAAAGAATTCAAAGAATGACAGGATTTTCTGCTAAGAGCATCAGCCACCACATTAGCTTTTCCTTCGTGATAAATTAGATCGGCATCATAGTCATTCACCAATTCTAACCATCTTCTTTGTCTCATGTTCAGCTCTTTTTGGGTAAAGAGATATTTCAGGCTTTTGTGGTCGGTGTAGATGTTGCAATGGACTCCAATGAGGTAGTGTCTCCAAATCTTTAAAGCATGCACCACCGCAGCTAATTCAAGATCATGAGTCGGGTAGTTAACTTCATGAATTCGAAGCTGTCGACAGGCATACGCAATGACTTTCCCTTTTTGCATCAAGACACAACCTATACCATGCTTAGAAGCATCACAGTAAACATCAAAGTCCACTCCTTCTTCAGGTAAGGTCAACACCGGAGCGGTAGTCAACCTCTTTTTTCAATTCCTGGAAGGCATTTTCACACTCCTCAGACCACACAAATTTAGACTCTTTCTTCAACAACTGAGTCATCGGCCTAGCAATCTTTGATAAATCCTTTACAAACCGCCGATAGTAACCCGCCAAGCCAAGGAAACTATGGATTTCAGAAACATTGGTTGGACTTTTCCAATCAACAACGGCTTCAATTTTGGCAGGATCTACCATAACGCCCTCTTTCGAAATGACGTGCCCAAGGAAAGTCACTTTAGGTAACCAGAATTCACATTTAGAGAATTTAGCATTACCATTTTTCACGGCGCAAAATCTCCAAAATAGCACGAAGGTGTTTGGCATGATCTTTTTCAGATTTAAAATAGATCAAGATGTCATCAATGAACACTACAACGCATTTGTCAAGGTGTTCTCTGAAAGTACGGTTCATCTGATCCATGAATACTGCTGGAGCGTTGGTCAAACCGAATGGCATCACCGTAAACTCGAAATGACCATATCTCGTACTGAAAGCGGTTTTAGGAATGTCAGCTTCTCGGACTGGAATTTGATGATAGCCCGAACGAAGATCAATTTTAGAAAAAGTAGAAGCACCACGGAGTTGGTCAAAAAGATCATCAATTCTAGGAAGAGGATATTTATTCTTAATAGTAACCCGGCTAAGCTCACGATAATCTATGCATAATCGCATAGATCCATCCTTCTTTCTTACAAAGAGAACAGGAGCACCCCAAGGTGAAGAGCTAGGTCGGATAAAACCTTTGGCAATCAAATCATCCAGCTGAGTCTTCAACTCTTTCATTTCAGACGGTGCCAGCCTATAAGGAGCTTTAGCAATAGGGCCGGTACCAGGAATAAGATCAATAGTAAATTCAACTTCCCTTTCAGGAGGAATTCCCGGTAGCTCATCAGGAAAAACATCGGGAAATTCACACACTACAGGAATGTTCTCTTTAGGAGGCAGAGAGGAAGAATCAGAAGGAGTCACCATACACAAAAAGGCTTGATGACCCTTTTTCATCGCATTGACAAACTTCATAGCAGAAATTAATTTAGTACCGGTTTGTCTTTTAACCATTTGATAAGACACACGGTGACCTGAAGGGCTTGTAAGAATTATTTTCTGATCTCGACATTCAAATCGAGCATGATAAGTATGTAACCAATCCATGCCCAAAATGACATCAAATTCTTCAAGCGGAAATTGGAAAAGATTTGCTGGAAATATAGATCCCACAATAGAAATAGGAACTTCCGGATAGATTTTAGAACAGGAAAAGACATCACCAGAGGGTAAGGATATAGATGTGCTTTCTCCATGTGATGATTCAAATGATAATTTATCGGAGAGTTTTATTGAAATAAAAGATAAAGAGGCACCCGTATCAAATAGTACCAAACAAGGAACATCAAAAATAGAAAATGTACCAGTAATGATATCAGGATGTGCCTCAGCTTCTGCTCGGCTCATGACAAAAATCCGGCCCTTCGGCCTCACTGGCCTCACTGGGGCGGCAGGAGTAGTAGGAGCCGTCACCTTCTTCTCCGGGCAAACATTAGCCTTGTGGCCCGGTTTGTTGCATGAAAAGCATATAATAGGATCAACGAAGCATTTACCAGGATGTGCTGGTTTCTTGCAGTTATAGCACACTCGGTCTTTAGTACCTTTATTGTCGTTAAGAGCTGAAGATTGACCACCCCGGTTAGCTTGCACAGTAGAAACAAATCTCCTCTTGTTTGGGTCAGAGGGAGAAGAGGTGAACCTAGGTGAAGGAGTAAAGGGCCTAGAAGATGGATATAAAGGCCTCTTGCCAAGATTAGAACTGGTTGCACGAGCTTCATTTTCAATGTCTTTCAGGGAATTTTCAGCCCATAAAGCATCGTTGTAAATTGAAACAAAGCTAGTGGAGTCTCAGCGGACCATGCTTTTGATCTTAGGAGAGAGCTTTTCAAGATACAAGAAGGCTTTTTCATTGTCATCCTTCACCAATCTAGTTGCATAATGAGCCAACTCGTTGAATTTATCAGTGAAGGTCTGAACAGGAAGGCTTCCTTGCTTTAATTCCATGAATCCCTTCACCTTCTGCTGCTTAAGTTCTTGCGGATAGAATCGGGCCTCCACTAATTCCTTGAAACGTTCCCATACAAATCCTGGTTCAGATGAAACGGTAGGCCCAGTCATGGACCACCATCGATCTGCTTCTCGTACTAGGAAGTAAGATGCCAGCTTCACCTTATGTTCCACCTTAACATCATACAACGTGAAGCTTTTCTCTAACTCCCGAAACCACCCTGTAAGAGCAACTGGATCAATCTCTCCACCATAAGTGGGAGTGTTGATTCGGGTTAATTGATTAGCCACCCAAGTATAGGTGCCTGGAGTACCCTCAGGAGGCGGAGGAGGAGGAGCTTGTTGATTCTGCTGATTTTGTTGGTTTTGGAGAATTTGAGTAAGAACTAGTAAAAGAGCATCATCAATTCTTCTTGGCGGAGCCATCTTACAAAAGAGAAAATTAATTAGTACCTAACAATTAGCAATCACAAACAGACTACCACATAAAATCCTAAATCTACCCATCCTACCCATCTCTCAAGTTCATTATTTAAAGGTCAAGTGATTTTAAGTGGGGTGCACAAACGTGCGTCGGGAGCAACAAGCTCTGATACCAACTGTGACACCCTCATAATTAGCGTTAAATAAACCCGTAAAATCTACAGAAAAACTGACAGGATATGTTTGTAATTGGTTCAACTAGACAAAACTTGTAATTTTTAAAACTTTCCTAAACCATTCACAAACAATTCCGAGAGAAGAGTGTCAAAACCTGCAAAAGCTAACAACTAATTTACATGCCATAGCTAACGATAAGAAAATATAATGATACAAACCAAAATCAAAGAGGGAGACATATGTTCCTTCAAAATATATACACAACCAAAAGTTAAAAGGTATCTACAAAAACTAGCCAAACAAGGTCCAAGGTCCTTTTGCTCACTAGCTCGTCTGTATACCCCATCTAATCATCTTCAACCTGTCAATCGCATTTAATACAAACACGAAAGCCACAATTTAGTGGGGGGTAACTTCGAGTCCTCCCAGCCACGAAACGTCATATTTAATGTAACATGTAATGTAACATGTAAACAATATGATAAACAATTTAATTATCAAGTATTCTAACCTTTGACCCCTAAACTGACCAAATTAAACTATCATGTGAAACATATTACAAATAGTAATCCAAACTTTATCAATTGTAACCGGCTTACATCTCACCTATTACAATTCATAAAATCACCATATAAGAAAGGGCAATATATCAAAGACAGGCATAAGTTCTTAGCACCGTCAATAGACACTCTGTAACTCGAGTCTATACCACGAGGTAGGGAAGGTAATCGAACCGGTATCTTGGCTCAGAGGTTCTATCAAAACATGGCCAAGACACAACACAACCCTAGCCTAAAATCTCTTGAGACCTAGACATGCGGATACACACCACCGCACCCAAGACCCACAATTTTTCTAAAACAAAGTGAGTACCCTAAGGAGTTCACCAAAGGGTTGGCTAGTACTTAAGCTGACCACTTACTATCAAAATAAGTAAAGAGGTCATGCCCCAACTTAGATATAAACCCACCAAGTCAGGAACACAAAGGCTATTAAGCAGTGAACATATACTCGTCAGAGACTATAAAGACCTATCTATGACAAACACAACAACCTGCAAGAAGTATTCGATACCAATTCTTGCAATATTAACAATATTAAAGGCTTCAGGGAATCTAGGGCCGTTTCTACAATATAAGAAACTATTAAATTCAACCAACTATACATGTGAACTAAAAGCTTGATAGATGGCCTAAAACAAGAAAAAGGCCGATTATCCAATTCATATAAAATTTCATCCAACCGAATTTTTACCCGCAACCCCAGCCCTGCGACAGGTACGGGTTAAATTGCGGCTGACCAATCACTCAATTAACATCGAATCAGTCAAAGGGACTAAGGCTCAGTTTTCGGCACAATCATCAAAACATTACAATTATCGCTATAAAATTCATTTTGAGCCTAATCATTACAATTTCATTTTATAATCTACCCTAACATGTGCAACTACCAATATAAACATAATTTTTACCATTAACATAATTTTTACTACTGCAACAGTGGCAGGTTTATAAACCAGGATTGGGTAGTAGTTGGGCTTGGAGGAAGATCTGTCAGGTTAAGGACAGGCTCCAGCAATTGCTTTTCACTTCTGGTTCCTGTTATAGCATTAAAGATGGGTATAAGTGGCTTAAGCCTGATGGGGAAAGGGTGTTTTGGTATCCTTGGGTACTCAATAAGTGGATTGTTTCCAAACATGGTTTTTTGTGTTGGTTAGTGGCCCGTAGGAGACTCTTAACTCAGGATAGATTGTTTACTATGGGAGTGATCAACCAGAATCTGTGCTATTTTTGTGGTGTGCAGGAAGAGAGTCATCAGCATCTTTTCTTTGAGTGTAGTTATAGCTTGAAATGCATACAAGCTATAAGTGACTGGTGTATGGTTGGTTTACCACAGAAGGACTGCATCCAGTGGTGGGTTGATTGGCGACAGTCATCTCTGTGCAGGAAAAAAGTTGTGGGTGTTATTTTAGCATGCAGTATGTATTTCATCTGGTCTGCTCGCAATACTTGCAGGCTTGAGGGATACTTACATCGACCAGAAAAACTTGGACAGCTTGTGAAGAAGGAGAGTATCAGTAGGTTGCATAATGTTGAAATTAAATGTAATAGTAGTAGAGTTAAGCAATGGCTTGATGATATCTTGCACTGATGCGTTTGGTGCAGGATAGTTCAATCATGTTGATGTAATATGTAACTTGGTTCTTGGGTTATTAATGATACTACTTACATTTTCTCAAAAAAAAAAAAAAAATTTTTACTACTAATATGATTCAATTCAAAAGTGTACTCATATGTAACTTATACTAACTATAACATTAATGAACCCGAAATGACAAATATTGCATAAAAACCGCGAAACAAGCAACGGGTGACCGGGCCGGCCGTGGGCTCGCACGAACTGCCGGGCTCTTGGCCGCCACCTCCACTCCTCCATTTTTCCGTTTTTGTTCATTTTAACTCCGTTTTAAGCATTACTTAATCGTTCCCATTCTATTTCTATACTATTATGAGAATTTAAACTAACAAAAGACATGCATGCAACCCATTTTATCATGTGAAAATTAACTACTCAAACAAAAATCACAAAAACATACAAAAAGCAAGGAATGTGACGATTATTCGTCGAGTAACTCGAAATATGTTACCTTAAGCTAGAAAATGAGCAATTAGCACCTTGAATACCAAACCCTAACACGCAACTAACCACTATCTTCAACAATATACGAGTCCCCAAACTCGTCTTCCAATTCTTCACCTAAATAAACAATAAAAACACAATAATAAGTATAAAAAACCGAAATTTGCCCAAAATCGTCTTAAAACAACTTAATGAAAACTGAAATAAAAACATACTAGGGTGTAGATCTCGAAGAGAGGATTCCGAAAATATAAATTTTGTGAAAATCCGACAAGAAACGAATAAATTATGATGAATTTAGCTTGGATTAAGATGAAAATGGTGGTTTTTGGTAGAAGGTTCAAGAGAATGAAGAAGGAAAAGAAAAATCAGAAAAAGGAAGGGGAAAGGAGGTGCCGCCGGAAAAGGAAAGGAAAAAAGGAAGGGAGCAGGTTTTAGTCGGGATTTTACGAGTCGGTTTTGGCTCGTTTCGATAATAATTAGAACCGCTTGTCAATTGCAAATTCCGACAAGACCAAAGTTCTTAAACACGAGATTACAAGAAAGTTGAATACTCATACGACCCATTTCCAAAATCGTTTGCCCAATTTTCAATAGAGTTGTCATTTTTCCCCGATATTCCCTTATTTCGAAATAAAAAGTTTTTACATGGTTTAAACTATTTTTAAACGTTTCGAAACTATCAAAATAAATACTTTACTTCAAAATATAATAAAATTATATTTCTTTGAATTATTATTACTTCAAATACATTAATATCAAATTTTACTTGATTAATAAATTACTTCCGCAATATATTAATGGTCCGAAATTACGGGGTGTTACATAAACTGTTCTCCCGTCTTCCTATTTATAGGAAAGACGATTTTATTAAACCTAATGACGAAATAAAACAAAAAGCCCGAGCCCATTAGAGAAACCACTCGATCGAGCAAATCTGAGCTCAAACAATTCGATCTATTAAAATAAGTACTTGATCGACTAAACCCTAATATGAATCTGTTCGATCGACCATATATTGTACTCGATCGACTTAAAATTCCATCCAAAATCACTCGATCGACCAGTAGAGTACTCGATCGAGTTATATCTAACTTCAGCAGCTCATAATCTCGTTAGTTTCAGTTTTGACTTGTCTATTAGCTCCCGAAACGGCTTCACGCATCCCAAGACGGCTACATTTCCGCTCCAAATTCACTCTTCCTCCAAATGCATGCAAAGCGGACGGTAAAAGGCTTGATTTCACTACTTTCTTGTCTATTCCTGGAAATAAGACAAAACAAACCAAAGTAGCATATTCGGGACATTTCGTAGCATAAAACTACGATAATAGCATAGAAATACGTGCATAAAAAGGCCAAAAAGGACTATATAAAATGCACGTATCAAATCTCCCCAAACCAAACCTTTACTCGTCCTCAAGTAAACTAAATGCAAACTAATGGAACGAAAAAGATAACTCAGAGCTAGCTACAAATGCCCACTTAAACCAATTTAATGCAAGCAAACTAACACTTATAGCAAACAGTCAAATGCAAACGAGTTGTAAGATGTTTATAAAATAGCTGAACCGTCGACCTCGCAAGACCTTTAATAATGGACTCTCACGGGTCACTCTTCTCTCATGAAGCAAAGGGTGAACATATATATGTAAGAGAGAAAGAAAAATAGTCGCTCACCTATACTACAACCCACATAAACATGCATGCAACTAATATGATAGACAATTCTAGCTACCGTACATATATTCCCGCCAAACAAGGTTCTGTCATAGCCGAGGGCTTACAAAAATATGGTAAAGTGAGGCAATGGGTAAGAAAAGGCAAAACATTTATGGGAATGTGGAGGTATAGGCGGCCAAGCTAGTACCTAAACAAAACCATATAACAACATCCATTTCCAACTCAATTATGAATTAAGCACATATGCCCTTCATTTGGCACAAAACTCACCAAACCGAATTGAAAATACTCCTCAATAAATGTAAATAAAGCATAGGAGCGAAACCGTCTCATCAAACAACATATTTTTCTTCTTTTTCTTTCTATTTTTTTTCACGGTTTCTTTTCTTCACATTTTTTCTTTTCTTTTTTTTTTTTTTTTTTTTTTGCGAATTCTCTTTTTTTTTTTCTTTCACGTCTTTTTTCATCAACCTCCTTTTCTTCATCAAATACCAACTCCAAATCAATGGATACAAGCCAAACTCGGCACAATAAAATATATACCGCAAAAACATACACTAAACTAGCTTGACAAGGCAGGCTAAATTTGGATGTAGCTAAGGGTCAACAGGCAAATTTGGCTAATGTGGAGTTTATGGGTAAAAATGAAAGAAATGGAAATTGTAAGCACCTCCCTGCATGTGACACCAACCACTAACCCGAATGTATGTAGGCAAAAAGCAATTGAATTTCATATACGTGCAAATTGATGAACATGCTATGCAAGGAGTAACTACTCACAATCCTACATGAAACTGGTCACAAATGACACCAGTTTATACGGCTCTAAATCTTAGAAATTATAATTAGCTTGCCAAAATTTCAGGTCAAGTCTATTCGTTCAGCTAAATTTCAACATAAACTCGTAGATATGCAAAAAGACATTGCTAAAAAGAATAATAGTCTATGCAAAGCTTAAGCAAAAAGACAATTGCAGTGCAATATCATCATTGAAATCTACCGTTCCGACTCAACCTATATGCGAAAATAAACGTGAAAATTTTTGAATATTTCGAATTTTTCAATTTTTTTTTTTTTGAATTTTATGAAAATAACAATGCAAACGGAAAAATTAAACGTGATTACAGAAATGCAATAAAAACAATATGCAGACACAGATATGGATGCATAACCTCCCCAAACCAAACCGTACAATACCCTCATTGTACCTAAAACATGGACAGGAAATGCAAACTAAAAGAGGAGAAAGAGTGTAGATATGGAAAGCTCACAAGATTGCGCGAATAAGGGACCTCCCCAAACCAACCGGCAACATGGGAGGTCGCTAATAGCTCCGAAACATCGTCATAGGAAGCGAATCCAAGTCAAAACCACTCGATCGAAAGGGAATAATGGTCGATCGAGTGGAATGAGCATCCAAAACAGCTCGATCGAGAGGAATAGTGGCCGATCGAGTTGTTTCTCTCCTTGTAGGTACTCGATCGAACGAAATAAATGCTCAATCGAGCGATTTCAGCAGAAAAAGTTCTCGATCGAGTACAAAAAGTACTCGATCGAGTCATCCTCAGTATGTTCCTGCAAAGACGCAATAAAAACAGCCCGCAAACTAACAAAACAAGCTTAGCCGAATAGTTTTTGGTATGAAAACCAATTATTACACACAACTAATAAGAAATGTTTGAAAAATAAACTAAAAATTAAAAATAAACTCCGGGTTGCCTCCCGGGTAGCGCTAGTTTCAGATAGGTCTCAGCTCGACCTTCTTTTTCATCCAGCTGCTCAAATCAGTCACAATCAAAACAGCTCAAAGCTCTTAGCATGAGATCATATACCTGTGCATGTGCTACACAAGAGCATAAGTAGCACCATAATATAAAAATAAAATAGGAAATTAAAATATGCAACCGTTTAAGCCTAACGAATTTCCTATTGTTGGGAAATGTGTCCTCAACAATAGTGCGATCACATGATTTAAATATCGTATATATAAATCTCATATAAAGAATACGTGAGGGATGATTATTTATAAAGTCGACTGACCGTCATTAATCGATAATGATTGGCTAACTAGAGTTTGACATTACTGTCGTGTGACGGTGGTGGTCAGTTGATCCCTTAAGGTCACACCTAAAGGACAATTCCCTTAATGGATAAATTGATTAATTGTATGACGATACGAGGTAATCAATTCCTTAAAAGTGAACAATTTACTTGTGAGAGAGAAATTAATATCTTATTGTAATGGGATTAAATAAGATTCTTTTTAGTAATAAATGCTTTATTACTAAAATAGCTTATTGTTTGAGAAACAATAGAGATAAAAATGAATGGTTAATTATAATTACAAGATGTTGTGAATTATAATTTTATGACCCATTTTATTTATGTGATCAAGTATCACTAGTCAATTTATTGTATGTAATTTAATTAATTCGGAAAATGATATTTATGGGATAAATATGCATTAAATTAATTAATAACATGTAAAATACTACATGTGACATATTGTGTGACAAATGACAAATTGACAAAATATAATGGTAGTCCATTTTAAGCAATGGACCGTATGGAGGTGCTCATGATGGTGATTAATTGATTTAATTTATGACAATTAGATCATGGGTTTGCTTATTGTTTATAACACCCATACCATCTTGTTTTGCTTTTGATTTGTTTACAACAAATTGAGTGATGGGCAATATTCCTCTTGCTCCCTCCTTTTGGCACGCATATCTCCTACAAACCGTGAGATTGCTCTTTGTAGCATCTCTTGTTGTTTTACACAAATACAATTCATTCAACATCAAAAATGCAACTTCCCAATTGTATTCTTAAAAGAAAATTGTTCACAAACAATTGATGAGAGAGAAAGTTAGAGAGAAGTTCCCTCTAAATTAGGTTGCTTTTTGATCAAGCAATGGCTAGATCCAAAAAAAAACCCCCAAAAATCATCAAAAAAATACGCTGATTTCGTCTCAAAAAAACCAAAAACACGATCCAAATGGATTAAAATCCATCAATAAGGGGAAATCTCACCAACGTCAGCTTCAATTCTCTTCTCAGGAGTTTGAATCCGACTTGGAGGAGATTTTGGAGGAAGAAGAAATTCCAGTTGATGAAGTTGTTGAAAAAACTGTTGAGGATGGTACGCTTGTTCAAATTACGCACGCAGATGTCGCTGGTGAGGTCAATTTCTGGTCTACCTCTGTTTATTGTTTTGTTCTTGGAGCAAACCCTCCGAGCTCTGTTCTTACGGGGTTTGCGAAGAGGGTTTGGCAGGGATAGGGGATGGATAAGATTTCATTCTTACCTAACGGCATATTCCTTGTTCGCTTTAAAACTAAGGCTCAACAACAGTTTGTATTGAACAATGGTCACTTGATGTTCGATAACAAACCGGTAATTGTTAATGAATGGAAACCAGAGACGGAATTAATTAAGCATGATGTTAAGAAAATTCCGATTTGGATGAAATTGTTTGGATTGGATGTTAAGTATTGGGGGCTTGAAAGCCTGAAGAAGTTGTCTGGGATTGTTGGAAAATACATTAAGTGTGATGATTCCACGCTCCATAAGAACTTTTTAGGGTTTGCCCGTATTATGGTGGAAGTTGAAATTGGACAGAAATTCCCTGATTCTGTCAAATTTTTGGATGAAAGTGGTAAGGTTCAAACCCTAAGGGTGGGGTACGACTGGCTGCCTCTCAGTTGTACCGCCTGTAAAGGGATGGGTCACCTTGCTGAGCAGTGTAGGAAGGGACATGAGAAGCAGGTGGTGAAATGAGTATGGAAGCCTAAACCAGTGGTGAACCAGCAACAGAAGCCTAAGCCTGTGGCTGCTCAGAAACCACAGAATCAGACTAAGCCTGCTCAGAAGGAACCAGTGTTGCAGGTAGTTCATCCTGTCTCTGCACCTGAGACTATGCTGACTCCTGTTCTGGTACAGAAAACACCCTTGGTTGAAAGTTCTTTCCCTAGGCGTATCATAACCAAACTTATGAGGACTGATGCAGGAAATAGAAGGACATTCTCTTATAATGGGCTCTCTGTGATGGAGTCCTTGTCACAGTCCTTAAATAAGTCTAGGTTGGGGATAGCAGGAAGTTTGAGGAATGAGAAAGGGGAGTCTAGCAAGACTGCTTCTGAATATGGATAAGATTGGAATGTGGAACATTAGAGGCGTGAATCTCCATACTAAGCAACATGAAATAAAGAGATTCTTGCTTCACAATAAAGTAGGACTGTTTGGCTTATTAGAAACAAAAATAAAAACCAAAAATTGGAATAAAGTCAGAATTAATTTGTGTGCAGACTGGGCTATTTGCACAAATACTAGTTTGCATAAGGGAGGGAGGATATGGCTCATTTGGGATCCAAACTCTTTTGATGTGGACATTTGTGATGTCACAGTTCAGTGTATTCATGCTAAAATTCATGATAAAAGTAGGAAGAAGGTTTTCTGGATGACCATGGTTTATGGCTTGAATCATGCTCATGAGAGAACAATGTTATGGGATAGCCTGAGGAGTTATCATAATATGATCTCTGGTCCTTGGCTGGTTGGAGGTGATTTTAATGCAGTCATGGCCAGAGATGAGAGAATAGGTGGAGCACCCATTTCTAATGCTGAGATTCAACCTATGTTACAGACTATACAGGCTTGTAATCTTGCTGATTTGGGTGCTAGGGGCTCTTTCTTCACTTGGTCTAACAAGCATGAGAGTGATACAAGAGTCTACAGTAGAATTGACAGGGTGTTTTGTAATGCTGATTGGAATGATCTTTTCCCTGATGGGTATGTTCATTTTCTCCCAGAGGGCACATTTGATCACTGCCCTTGCCTCATTCATTTGGAGGTAGAGCAACAAAGGAGAGGGAATTCATTCAAGTATTTTAATATGTGGTCTTTGGCACATGGGTACTCTGAAATTGTCAGGACGGGATGGCAAAAGGACTGTCAGGGGACACCTATGTTTAAGGTGGTCACTAAATTGAAGGGTTTGAAAAAAGGATTGAAAGCACTCAACAAAGAGCAGTATGATAACATTGAAAATCTTACTCAAGTTGCTGAAATAGCTTTGAGTAATTTCCAGAAGCTATTAAGAGATGATCCTTTTAATGAACAGTTGTGTCATAATGAGAAGGAATGTGCCAAGGAAGTTAATGAGTTAAAGAAGGCAAGATTACAGTTTCTTAGCCAGAAGGCCAAGTGTGACTAGATGAAACTTGGTGATGAGAATACTTCGTATTTCCATGCTGCCATCAGAAGAAGAAGGTCGAAAAATAGGGTTTTCCAGATTAAGGATATGGATAATAAGCTATGTTCTGATCCTTTGTCTATTCATGAAGCTTTTACCAAGTATTATCAAAAGCTTCTGGGTTCCTCAAAAGCAGTACTTCCTGTTAATAAAAAATTGGTGCAAAAAGGAGTATGTTTAAATGAGAGGCACTGTGCTATCTTAAATGCTCCAGTGACTACTGAGGAGGTAAAGAATGCTATGTATGCCATCCCAGGGAACAAGACTCCTGGCCCTGATGGCTACAGTAGCCAGTTCTTTAATGATAATTGGGATGTTGTGGGTTTGGATGTGGTTGCAGCTGTGCAGGATGCTTACCATTCTGGGAATCTTCTGAAACAAAGTAATAACACGATCATTACTCTCATTCCCAAAATAGAGATGCCTGAAACAGTGATGCAGTTTAGACCAATTGCCTGCTGCAATACGGTTTACAAATGTCTTTCTAAGGTGATTTGTGGAAGATTAAATCAAGTGCTACCAGATATTATTAATCCCTCTCAGAGTGCTTTCTTGAAAGGTAGGGATATCGTTGGTAACATTCTTATCTGCCAAGATCTGGTGAAGTTGTATAATAGGAAAAGCTGCTCTCCCAGAATGCTCATGAAAATTGATTTGCAAAAAGCATATGATTCAGTTGAATGGGCCTTCATGAATGACATGATGCTTGCTACTGGGTTCCCTGTTCATTTCTGTCAGTTAATTATGCAGTGCATCTCTTCCCCTTCTTACTCTCTGTCTCTGAATGGGGACATCTTTGGATTTTTTAAGGGCAAACGAGGGCTTAGGCAAGGAGACCCATTGTCTCCCCTATTGTTCACTCTGTGCCTGGAATATCTGAGTAGAGTTTTGAAGGTTGTGCAGCAACATCCTGACTTTAAGTATCATTCCCTGTGTAAGAGGATTCAATTATCACATTTATGTTTTGCTGATGATCTCATGCTGTTTTGTTATGGAAATAGAGCTTCTATTGCCTTGCTCATGAAAGCTTTCTCATACTTTTCCAAAGCCACTGGACTCTCTATGAATAGAGGTAAATCTAATTTCTATTGTAATGGGGTAGATGGAAGCTTGATTAAAGATATTGAGGATCTCACTGGAATGAAGCATGGCTCTATCCCATTCAAATATTTGGGAGTTAATGTGTCTTCTAAAAGACTATCAGTGTTGGATTGCCATTACTTAACTGAAAAAATTGTTGCCAGAATAAGGAGTTTGGGGTCTAAGAAATTATCTTATGCTGGCAGATTGGTGCTCATTCAATCTGTTTTGAGCACTCTTCATAGTTATTGGGCCAGGATTTTTATCCTCCCAAAAACCATTCTTCGTAAGATTGAATCTATTTGCAGAACTTACCTATGGCATGGGATTGATCAGAAAGAGAGCCCTGCATTGGTGTCTTGGTCTCAGGTCTGCAAGCCTCTGAAACAGGGTGGATTGGGATTGAGGGACCTGCATAGTTGGAATATTGCTGCCATAGGCAAATATGTGTGGTGGGTGGCCCAGAAGACTGATCATCTCTGGGTCAAATGGGTCCATTCTGTGTATATAAAACAGATTGGATGGCGTGATTATGAACCTGGTGCTGGGAGCAGTTGGGCTTGGAGGAAGATATGTCAAGTCAAGAATATCTACAAACCTTACTTTTCTGGTTCTTCTCAGGTAGAGCTGTACACTATCAAGCAAGGTTATCAATGGCTTAAACCTGATGGCTATAAGGTCAGATGGTATCCTTGGATGCTAAATAGTTGGATCATTCCTAGGCATACTTTCTTGTGTTGGCTGGTGGCTCAACAACGTCTGCTTACTCAGGACAGACTGAGTAGAATGGGGATCATTCAACATAACTGTTGCTTCTTATGTGGGGTTGAGGAGGAATCACATGAGCATCTTTTCTTTGAATGCATTTCTGATGAAATTGTGTTTGGTGGTGAAGGACTGGTGCATATGCCCTTTGCCTGATGCTGATTGTATCAAATGGTGGATTGAATGGAGACACAGTTCTGCTTGCAGGAAGAAGATAGTGGCAGTCATTATGGCAAGCCTGATGTCTCAGATTTGGCATTGTCGTAATCTAAGCATAGTGGATGGACTGATTTGGCGACCAAATGTTTTATGTAGTAAGGTCAAGCATGAAGTTGTAATGAGGCTAGGACAGTGTGACATTAAATCTAGAAATAGTAGAGTACTCGGCTGGGTTAATTACTTAACTACAGCTTAGGATTTTAGTGAGAATGGTTAGATGATCAATGTTGTATGGTGTATGGGACTATCTTTCATTTTAATGAGAATCTTACATTTCCCCAAAAAAAAAAAAAAAACATCAAAAATGTAAAAGGTTTTGCTATTAATTCTCTCTACCATTCTCCAACAAGTTTTGGAGATTCACATGATAATGTTCATCATTTCTAATATGAAAACATCATTACTAGTGTAGTAGTAATAATTATATTAGAATCATTTTAAGGATACTTGTATATTAATCTAGTTAATTAGTATACTAGTTTAAGGGTAAGTCTTGGGTGCAATCTAAGGAGGATTTCTATACTTGGGATCTTGGAGGATCATCCATCATTATAAGCTCAAGAACAAGAGAGAAAGGTGATCTCTCTTGTGCCCATTTGAACCGAAATTTAAATGGTGAGAATACGATTTCTTCTCTAATTTCATTATTGTTTGCATGCATAAGATTTGTAATTAATTTTATGACTAAATTAATTTGAAACATATATGAATATGTTATATATGAGATACAGATTTCCAACAAGTGGTATCAGAGCACAAGGTTGGTTGCATGCAAATCGGTTATTGTTTTTCCGAGTTATATGATTAACAAACAAAACTTATAAATTTGTGTTTATTATGAAATATCACGAAATTTATTATGCATGTTATATATTCTGGTCCTAAAATATTTTTAGGTCATTTTTATGATTCACGGAAATTTATGCTCATTTTTAAGGATTTTTGGTCATTTTATTACATTTTTATGACTAAAATGGGAATTAAAATGCTAAAAATAGTTAATTTTTCGTTTCTGGCCTTGGAAAATTTATATGACCTCACATGCATTTTGTACAAGTTGTGTGTAAAAGGGCGAGTTAATGTGATTAATTTTGCATGATTTATGATTTTTATGAGATAAAGATGGATTAAAAGAGGTAAAATGGTTAAAAATAGTTAAATTTCGAATTAAGCCATGATCTTTTAATATGATGTCACATCTAGATTTACAGAGAGTATGTAAATTTCCAGATTTAAATATCTTGTTTAGCATGATTTATGGATTTTTGAGTAAAAATGGCATAAATTGTGACTATTTTAGCAAAAATTAGCTAAAACATATAGCATGGCTTGAGAAAATTATTTTAAGTTGAATTAATATCCCTCTTATCAGAACTAAAGTTGTAAAAATTATTGGAGTAATTTTCGAGTACTTTATGTATTTTATGAGATAAAACTGATAAAATGCAACTATATTTTCTCAAAATTAATTCGAAATTTTTTAACCATGTTTTTGACATTATGAGGGTCATGGAATTATTCCAGAATGTTCAAAATTTTAAAATTCAAATTTTGAAACTTTTATGTTTTAATTTGGATTTATTTCATAAATATTGAGTTTTTAAGGTCAAAAATGAGCATAAAATTAAATCAAGTTGAATTATTGTCAAAAATCTAGTGATGACTGATTTTTGAGTCCTAAAATGTGTTAGGATAATTAACTTGAGCTTAGATGTGATTTAAGTGTTAATTAGTGATTTTAAAAGGTTATTATCACGCATTTCCATGAAATAGGGTTAGGGTTATATGTACGACATAAGATAAATAGGGCGATTTGGCACATGATTTTGCATGATAGGTACATATTATAATGCTGCATATTTCAATTGTTGAATGTCTTTTATTTATATAATTTTGAATTATGTAATTTTATCTTAGTATGGCCTTAGTTTTAATTAATATTACCCGTAATGAAAGGGAATATTGATTCGGTTGTAATTTAATGTGATCTCGTATCACTTTTATTTTGTTTCATTAGTTTTTCCATTTTACAAATGTATAATAGGAATAGCTTTGTATTTTTATTATTATTTGTAATTATGGAGCATCTTCAAAGACGGTGCCATTCGGAAGGGTGATCCGACAAAGACGGTGTCTTGGGAGGCGTGCTAATTGAAGATTCAAGGGACCAATGGAGTTGGTTTCCGAATATGTAATAGATTATTTGATTTTCTATTTCTAGGAAGGCCATACTAGGAATTTTATTTATTGCATTGCATTTCTTTTAATATGTTACATGCATTGCCAAATCGCCATAACTAAAACATGCATCATCGTTCTTATCGAGTTCATCGACCGTGTCAATTACAATTATCGTAGTTCACCGCTTTAGTTCACTTAAAACGTGATAGATGATAAATTGACATGACCTCTCGCTAAAATAAACAATTGAGATATAGCCTTACCAAATAGTAGAAACCATGAAAACCTATTTCGTGAGGGAGTGCGCTCGGCTACCCCGGGGTACAAACCTTGGTACGTAGGGGAAGTGGGTGATAAATGTCTATCCACCGAATTCATATTGATAAGGGATGTATCGGCTACCCCGTGCCTAAGTTAATATGGGTTTGGATAATGGACACATTTATTCGAAATTTGGATTGAACTCAACAAAAGTTTTTGATAAGGGATGTATCGGCTACCCCGTGCCCTTGTCAGATGTGTTTTGGGCTAAAGATAAATGTTAATGTAATTTTATCGACCGAGAGTTCTAAAAGTAGAATCGATTAAAGAGTTAATCCACCGAGTTATATTGATAAGGGTTGCATCGGCTACCCCGTGCCCAAGTTGATATGAATTTGGATCTCGGAATCATATTTATAGTTGGGTAGAGATCACTATATAAATGCTCATATCTTGTTAAATTATTTACAAGTATGATTTAAAACGATAAATGTTTAGTTTTCCACTATTCCGTTATTATATTGTTCTATTTCTTTACCACAATTCATATATGATATCATTTCGATTTTTGATTCAAATCTCCATTAAAACATCGTAACTAGAGACAAATATGAATTTTCTTCTAAAACCTCATATTATCCATTGGAAGGATCTCTTGTAAAGAGTATAGATATAAGTTATTCATAATCAAACAGGTTTTTGATTCTTGACTAACACATCTACTTACAATGGATTGTTATTTATATACTTAATTGAATTAAGTATCTTGAAGCGATAAATTATTTTGGTAATTAGTTTTGTCAAGAATTCGTAATTGACCAAAATAACGCAACCACCTCAATGAAAGTTTTTAAGACTAAAACGAACAAATGAAGTGTGATCTTCATGAATTCAATTTTGCTTCTCAAAGCAAAGACTCATTGAAATAAGTGGGAGCATTCTCTTAAACCGTTAAGATGAGGACGAGGTTCAAGAAGTAAAGATTATAATGGAATTGATACAAAGTAAAGTTGTTGAGAATGACGATACTAAACCTATCAATCCCGACCGATATAGTTTCCATTGTCTTAAATGTTGGACACGAGAAAGGAAACTACCCCAAATTATTGAAGAATCAACAAGTTAGTTGTGGGACATCTAATGGGATCTTCTTCTTTAAATGTTTATTTGATTAAACATAAATTTTGCTAGTACTACTTCATCAATATTAGAAACCAGTGGTGGTTTTCATCGTTATGTTTGATACATAGGGTGATTAGAATATGATGACTAGCAACAATGAAGTCGAGAGATAGAGTCATTGTGTACTAAATCTAGTTTTGGGTTTAGAGTTGTACTTAATTGTGACTATTAAGTACATAAATTCTAAATAAGAATACAAACTTGTTAAGATACAAAAGAGGTTTCACTTTTGTGACCCTATACACCACGATTTGATGTATGGCTAGCCCATTATCAAGGTGATAATATTCTAAACCAAACTAGAATGATATATCATGAAGATGATACAAGACTCAAATTGGTAACCCAAGATTAAACCTTAAATTTTGGAATGATGAACGCAAAGAGTTATCGAGTACTCTTGAAACCATTAGATTGTTAATGGTATATGCGTATCTTGTATTCAAAGCAAGATGTCTCGTGCCTTTTGGTTGAAAAGGAGATCGAGGTTGTAAATCATTGATCCAAAATAGGTTGATCATTTTATTTTACCAACGATTTAAGTTGATGAGGTAAATAGAGAAATCTTTTGAAGAGGTTCAAAGAATTCAAGGAATCACGATTTAGTCGTGATGGGATTATCAAAGTGAAGACTTTGATATAAGCCAAAGGAAATGTGAAATAGTGTCACAAGTTAATCTCTCTTAGCACGCATTATGGAGTAATGTGTGGCTGGATAAGAAACCAAACGCTATTCAATATGGTTTGGACTTCAATCAAGTTACTTTGAGTAAATTGATCCTTTTGGGGATTTTATCATTTTTGTCTAAATTATTTTTCCACTAAATCGAATCATATGAGATATGAAATGTTAAGGGTACCGTGTTTGTAAGTTTTCACAAGAAACAAATGCTCATTTTTCCCTTTCAATTATCACGAGTACGACGGGTTTGTGGCTCGTGAAGCTGTCTTTCTAAAATACAAGTTTATTTTTAAAAGACAGAGTGGGAGAAATTATTCAAGAAGCCACAAAGAATGTTATGTCGCAAGAAACTGGTCTTTCTTGGCTACATGAGACGTTTTGTGTAAGATGTTGTTTCTTTAAAACCTAGGAGGTTAAATTCATCGCTTGTTAAAGATGATGAATTCATGCTACTTTTAAGAAAGTGAAGAGCGTACAACTTACAAAAGAAATTGTTTGATTCAAAGTTGATTACTTCTAGAAAGTAATGAACATATGACTTACATAAGAGTGTTTAAGTCACAACTCAGTACAAGGCTTAGAGCCATGATAATACGAAATAAAAGGGCTTGATTAGTGACAAAGGGTTTTGCACTAATGAAGAGAGATTTCAAAGCAAGATTGGTTGCAAAGGGTTTTGCACCAACTGAAATTCTTAAGTCTATTTGGATCTTCTTAGGGATTATGTTTCATTATTATGAAATACACAGCAAGTGAATCTAAAACTCACTTCTTCAATTAGAAGGAATGTATTCAATACATGTCTTGAGTTTTGTAGATTCTTGCAATCCTAAGATAATGAAACTTAAGAGAGGATCTTAAGTAGGACATCAATGAGTTGGAATCATTGTTTTAATCATGTGATAAAACTTTTCTCGATAAGTCGAGAAGTTGTGTTTATACATGGAGTTTAGTGGGAGTTACGGAAATTTTAATTAGTCCGATATGTGGATGACATATTGATCATTGAGAATGATTTAAGACTTTTGGAGTAATATAATACATCTTTAATATCTAGATTTATGCAGATAAATCCATGTGATATTAGCGTCAATAAGAAGTCTTACGTTGATAAGATTCATAACTAGTTCAATTAAATTGAACATATATGATTAATTCCATTTGCTTCCGCTGCCGGATCAATTAAAGGAGTAATGATGTATAACACTTCATATACTTTGAGTATGATGAATTGTTTTCAAAATCGAATTTAAGTAATCTTTATCAAGTAAGCCATAAAGATTACCTTAAGTGCTTGCAGAAGCATTAAGGAAGTAAAGCAAAGTGTTTATGATGCAATTTTGTGTAAGGGTGTTACACAAGTGACAATTGACAATTGAGATTGCGCATGGTTTCCGACAAAACCATAATCAAAACACATAAGTATGGTTAAGATACCATTGTGGCTATGTTAATTAAGAAGTAGATTTTCTAGAATCGTTCTAGACAATAAAGAACAATGAGAAATATTTATAACGGAAATTGAGTACACTTGAAATCATGAGATGTGCAAGAAGGAAGAGTCCCTCACACTGTGAAAACAGTGGGAGCTATTCTTAGGCTAGAGGGCCTATGTCTAGATTGGATCTCGACACGTACTCAGAAAGTTTTGTAATACAAATGTGTACATTGCAAAGGAAAACGAGTATGTAGTAAGGTTGAGTAAGGTACAAGAAGTTGATAAAACCTACTAACCAAAGCCTTCTCAAAGGCTAAACATGATGAGTCATGTCATTTCAATTGAATTGAAATGAACAACTACATACAAGATCAAATTAGATTATAGGACATGGAATAGTAATCAGGCATTGACTATTCATATGTGATAATCGCATTTGTCGTTCGAGTTTTATTTTAAAAACTCTTTTATTATACTTTGTTACATCCAAACGGGTTGTAGAGACAACATTGAACCCCGTTAAAGTGAACGCGGATTAACATGGTATTCGCCCATAGTCACTTGTATGAGGTGACGTCTCGAAGTGACTAGAGTGTGATGCGATTGATGGCAAGTTCAAGTGCCATAGAGTCATATGGGATGACTAGTCGATCACATAGGCAGACTGTATGGGACAATCTGTCGGGCAGTGACCGCTTATAGAGTTCTGGTAATTCATAAAGCCTGGTCGTGCCAAGAGCTGCTATAGTATTCAAATGAGTCAATTCTTTTGACTAAAGACTACTCGCCTAAGATGGCACAGTTTCAGATTAACTTTGATTTGTGTTACTACGACCTTCGTAAATGGGGTCAAATGGGCATATTTTGGGTTATGATGGCTGTGGCTATTCGAAGGGAATGAGTGAGATAGGAATTGTCCACCCCCTTGTCAGGGTTAAAATAATATCTCAGGGCCACTCGAGGAGTAATGAACTGGAAATGCGTGACCACGCTCGGAAAGTATCTATGATAGATAAATCCTGTCAATCAGTTATTCTCCAGATCGAGGAAACCACTCTCGATATGATCACTTGCAAGTACGACCCGAAAGACACCTTGCATTGAGTGGTAGATAGTAATAGGACAAGAGAATTGGTGACGCACACTTGTCGAGGACAAGTGGGAGATTGTTGGGAAATGTGTCCTCAACAATAGTGCGATCACATGATTTAAATATCGTATATATAAATCTCATATAAAGAATACGTGAGGGATGATTATTTATAAAGTCGACTGACCGTCATTAATCGGTAATGATTGGCTGACTAGAGTTTGACATTACTGTCGTGTGACGGTGGTGGTCAGTTGATCCCTTAAGGTCACACCTAAAGGACAATTCCCTTAATGGATAAATTGATTAATTGTATGACGATACGAGGTAATCAATTCCTTAAAAGTGAACAATTTACTTGTGAGAGAGAAATTAATATCTTATTGTAATGGGATTAAATAAGATTCTTTTTAGTAATAAATGCTTTATTACTAAAATAGCTTATTGTTTGAGAAACAATAGAGATAAGAATGAATGGTTAATTATAATTACAAGATGTTGTGAATTATAATTTTATGACCCATTTTATTTATGTGATCAAGTATCACTAGTCAATTTATTGTATGTAATTTAATTAATTCGGAAAATGATATTTATGGGATAAATATGCATTAAATTAATTAATAACATGTAAAATACTACATGTGACATATTGTGTGATAAATGACAAATTGACAAAATATAATGGTAGTCAATTTTAAGCAATGGACCGTATGGAGGTGCTCATGATGGTGATTAATTGATTTAATTTATGACAATTAGATCATGGGTTTGCTTATTGTTTATAACACCCATACCATCTTGTTTTGCTTTTGATTTGTTTACAACAAATTGAGTGATGGGCAATATTCCTCTTGCTCCCTCCTTTTGGCACGCCTATCTCCTACAAACCGTGAGATTGCTCTTTGTAGCATCTCTTGTTGTTTTACACAAATACAATTCATTCAACATCAAAAATGCAAAAGGTTTTGCTATTAATTCTCTCTACCATTCTCCAACAAGTTTTGGAGATTCACATGATAATGTTCATCATTTCTAATATGAAAACATCATTACTAGTGTAGTAGTAATAATTATATTAGAATCATTTTAAGGATACTTGTATATTAATCTAGTTAATTAGTATACTAGTTTAAGGGTAAGTCTTGGGTGCAATCTAAGGAGGATTTCTATACTTGGGATCTTGGAGGATCATCCATCATTATAAGCTCAAGAACAAGAGAGAAAGGTGATCTCTCTTGTGCCCATTTGAACCGAAATTTAAATGGTGAGAATACGATTTCTTCTCTAATTTCATTATTGTTTGCATGCATAAGATTTGTAATTAATTTTATGACTAAATTAATTTGAAACATATATGAATATGTTATATATGAGATACAGATTTCCAACACCTATGACAGCTCCTAAATTTATCAATAAAATAAAGGAGCGTAGGAGCAATTAATAATAATCTAGGGCATTGTTTTAGTTTAACAAATTTAAGATGACAAGAACGGTGAAAACCTGTTAAATTAACTGACCGACTAGGAGGGGGTATAGCATAAAAAGAAAAAACATGAGTCATACGAGGTAGCGTACTATTAATATTAACAATAATAAAATTATCGCTAACTACCTCAGGTGGGTTGCTCTCAATGTCGGAATCATTGACAAAAGAGTATAATACCTCATCCGTGCTAGGAACAATTACCGACTCAGTTGTCTTCTCGTCATCCTCCTCTGTGAATACCGTCCCGTAAATCACAGCCTCAAGCACATCCAGCTCAGCCTTTAAAAGGGGCGATTCACCGTAACCGTTATCATCATCAAAATCGTCATCAAGAACGAACCCAAGTGACGTTTCATTGCTCTCACTGGCCAATTCAGTCGATCGAGTAGAATTGTTACTCGATCGAAGGCTTTCTTCCTGATTTTCACTCGATCGAGCACATAAATCAACTCGATCGAGTACTTTCTCTAAGCAACTGTTCGATTGAGTGGAATTTTCTGCTCGATCGAACCTTTCTTCAGGTATTTCACTCGATCGACTAATATATGTCACTCGATCGAGTGATTCTTGCTGTACAGTGCTAAAATCCTCGTCTGAAGCGTCACTAACTGATAGAACTTCGCAATCCGAGTCATCCCAATCATCAGCATTAAGCAGCACGGGTTCTTCATGGGAAAAACCGCTCTTTGCGTAGGTAACGCAGGCTTCCTCTAGTTGCCTAATTTTCGACTCAGCAGCTAGCTGAGCTATTTCGGACTCGAGCTCATGAATTTGGGCACAAACCTGTCTACCATATTCTTGCCTTTTGAGTGCAAGTGCCTTCATCAAAGATTTCAGCTCCGCAATCTCTTCTTTCTGCTTATCAGGGGGAGGAGCTTCTTATCGCGGTGGCCAGATAAATGGAGGTTGTTGGTAGCCTCGTTGATAGGGTAGATGTGGCGGCAAAACTACAGAAGGTTGACTAGCTCGTCTATGTTGGTTGAATGCATAGACCCCGTCGTTCTCTGTCATGCAAACAGCTGCATTGTGCTCAGCAACACCACATCTCCCGCAGTAAATCACCTGTTGTGCCATATAATGGAACATAGGTGATGGGTCAAAGGTACTCAAGCCTTCCCTTTGACGATCGTTTACCTAGAACTGTCTAGGTAGGACCTGTAGGGCCTATCAAAACAGCACTAAAGAAAAAAGATTAGAACGGCCTCAAGGGAAAAAGTCCCTTGAGGCTAAAAACAGACAGAATTAAACAAATAAATAAAGTAATTGCCTCCCCGAAAACGGTGCCAAAATTTGATACCGTCGCCAGGTACCAAAAATAAAAT
Source organism: Silene latifolia (assembly GCF_048544455.1). Lineage (NCBI taxonomy): Eukaryota > Viridiplantae > Streptophyta > Magnoliopsida > Caryophyllales > Caryophyllaceae > Silene > Silene latifolia. The sequence continues at coordinate 13,163,115 of NC_133534.1, forward strand.
ACCTAGTTACACTAACAGAAGCTAGCAGTAAGTAGGGTCGATCTCCACAGGGAGGCGGTCACTATCTACTTGTCAACTCGGTCTGTCTAAGGTCACAATTGGGGGTTTGAGTTGATTTAACTAAACTACTGAGATTAAGGCAAGAGGAAATAAAAAGAGAGATTAATAATAAGAAAAGGGGACTAGGATATCGTGTAATACTACGGTTTTATGGGTCTCTTGGTACTCTATCGAGTAGGCCTTACTCTGTCGAGTAAGGGTGAGTTGCAGTTTAAAATAGTTTTTGACCTGTTGGGTACTCGATCGAGTAACGTAGATACACGATCGAGTAAGGGGGCACTCGATCGAGTACTTTAGCTACTCGATCGAGTAGCCGGTTTAAGGGGGATGATTTCTCGGGTTTTGTTAATAATGCGATTAAAGTATATATTACTTCTGTCATTGTTCTTTAAACACTTTTTGAAACCTAATTACTGAGAAAAGAGAATCAAACTACGTTCTTCGCTTCAATCGCATTATTGACAAATCCCGGAGTTTGGAAGGTCGGATTTCACCTTTCTTTATACCGTCGTGATCCTTGCGTCGAGGGTAAGATCTACGTATCGTTTTTATAGTAATTCCTTAAAGTTGGTTAAACCCTAATAATGGGATTTGGGGGTTTTGTTGTATTTTGTGATTGGTAGTTGTTATATATTTGTATGTTAGGAGGAGGATTCGTAGAGGAAGCTTTTTGATATCGGCTGTGAGACCGTCTGATTGTGTTGTGCTTTCCAGGTAGGGTTTCCCTACTCAGTATTAGTCTCATAATGTGTTGTTGATGCGCTATGGTTGTTGAATATTATCATAATTGTATTGTGACGGTTGTTGATTGTGATTGTTTGTCTCTGGTTCTCCAGATGCGTTATCGGCTGAGTGGAGTCACTTGCGGGAGTGGCTTCACGCCCTAGTTTTGCCCTTCGTGGAACCCGCCACGGAAGGGGATGTGCACATTAATGGGACAGGGTTATCGCTCGGTATGATGAGCGGGGCTTAGGTGGGAACGGCTGCGGTCCCCCACTGGCAGGGCTGGTCCAGTGGACAGTCGGTGACGGAGATTGATGGGAGTGGCGAGATTGTGTGTGTCTGATTGTATGAGCTGCATGTTTACCGTATTGTTGGTTTATATATATATTGTGAGATTAGTACTGACCCCGTTTAATGTTTTAAAAACTGTGGTGATCCATTCGAGGATGGTGAGCAGTTATTGAGCAGGTATGAGTCGAGTTACTGGGATAGCTGGGAGGTGCCACCGTCTGATGATAGAAGTCTTCCGCTGTAGCTTAGTAGTTTAATAAACATTTCAGTTAGCGCAGTAGACAGTTGGTTTGAGAACATGTATTCGTATTTTGGATTTGGTTTTGAGACTGTAACCTTTCGCTAAAGTATTTCTATTTAAATGTTGTTTCGTTATTGTCTATTTGATTATTATTGCCTCGGGTAACCGAGATGGTAGCATTCTTATACCTGAGTGGTTCTGGTAAGGCACTTGGAGTATGGGGGTGTTACAAATGGTATCAGAGCGACGATCCTGAAACCTGTAACCAATGAATCCAATGAACATAGGGAGTCAATTAAAATGAACCCGGGGTAAAGGTTGTAGGAACTAATGCAAAGGCTTGGGAGACGTCCTAAAGTCGCGAACTCGCCCTACAATTTTGAACCGGTCACATGGGGGATGTATGTCAAGGTCGTATGTGTTGTTTGTTAGCTTGTGTGTGGATGTGATGAAGTATGTTGTAATTGTTGGATGTTTGGGAGTAGAAGGTTGAGATTGTGAATGAAAGGTTGCTGAAGTATATGGAACTGTTGTTTGAACAAGAAGCATGTTGGATGTTTACTATGTGGCGTTTGATAACATGATATAATTGTTTTGTTGATCGTATGAAAAGCTTGGTAGAATTGCATGCTTAACTATAGTATAAAGTTGGGTTTATAAAGTTGTATAGTATGTTGGGATATGATATAGCATACGGGTAGCATATTCGAGTTAGCATGACTCGATCGAGTGGGTCTGACTCGATCGAGTAGGTATTTGACGGTTTTTAAACCAGAATCGTGTTTTTGGGCACTCGATCGAGTACCTAGGGCACTCGATCGAGTAGGGGGTCACTCGATCGAGTAGCCTGGCTACTCGGTCGAGTATGTTAGAGATCAGAAGGTCTGTTTGAGGTCTGATGTCGAGGCACTCGATCGAGTATGGGGGGCACTCGATCGAGTAGCCTCTTACTCGATCGAGTAGGTTTAGGCACTCGATCGAGTGTGTTCTGGGCAGTCTGTTTTCGTGTTTTGGGGTTATAGTGCGTATGTTTATATCTACCCTTTCTTATATAGTTTCAAGATGCCGCCCAAGAGAAACGCTTTTTATGCGAGAGCTGAGACCATGAACATAGCTGATATCGTTAAGATGTTGGAGCATCAGGATGCTCTTACGGAGGCCTTAAAGAAAGTGGGAAAAGATAAGGATAAGGAGGTTGATCACTCTAAGATCAGCCTTTATATAGCGAGGTTTAACCCAAAAGAGTACAAGGGGACCGGGGAACCAAACCTTCTTGACAACTGGCATCGTGAGATGGAGAATATACTAGACCTGGTTCACTGTCCTGATGAGATGAGAGTAGAATAAGCTGCGTTCTACCTGAGGGAAGCAGCTCGCGAGTGGTGGGATAAGGTGAAGGTGAGTGCTAGGGAGATGTATGCGAACCAGGGCTTACCTGCTATACCTTGGGAAGAGTTTCGGAGGGCTATGAGGAAAGAGTTTGTACCGGAACATGTGAGGAGTAAGCTGAGAGAGGAGTTTGATGGGTTTAAGATGACATATGATATGTCAGTTGCTGAGTACTACAAGCAGTTTAATGAGAAGTCTAGGTATCCTGAGGATATGGGTTTGAGTGAGGAGAACCTGGCGCTGAGGTTTGAGAGGGGGTTGACTCCTAAGATCATGGATAAGCTACCTGTGGGAGTCCTTACTGATGTTAAGGAAGCTTATGAGAGGGCTGGGAGAGCTGAGAGGTTGGTGGAGATGGCTCAGGAGAGAGTGGGTGTTGAGAAACGAAAGGCTGAGAGTGAGGGTGGTGGCCAATCTAGTCACAAGAAAGGCAACCACAATCAAGCTAGAGGGTTTTCTGCTGGGTCAGGGTTCAGTGATGGGGCTTCCTTTGAGGGTATATAAGTCTGTAAGTGAGAAAGTTTTTATACCTTCAGGTGAGTCTGTATCATGTGGGAGGTTGTTTAGAGATATGTCTATGATAGTTGGGCAAGTTGATCTACCTGTAGACTTGCTAGAGTTTCCTTTTGATGGTTTTGAGATGATAGTCGGGATGGATTGGTTGGGAAAGTATAAAGCTAAGATAGACTGTCATCAAAAGAAAGTGTCTTTGAGAGGTCCTAAGGGTGTTAGTGTGTCTTATCGTGGGTTTCTAGTCAAACCCAAAGTTAAGTTGATTGCAGTTGTCATCTTGAAGTCTTATCTGAGGAAGGGATGCCCTTTGATCTTGTGCCATGTGAGAGATGACCGGATAGAGAGTCCGACAGTTGATCAGGAGAGTTTGCAGATGTTTTCCCAGAGGAGATTCCGGGGTTGCCACCGAAGAGGGAGATAGATTTCACAGTTGAGTTGAAACCGGGGACGGGGCCAATCTCTAAGGCACCGTACCGGATGGGTCCTAAATAGATGGAGGAGCTCAGGAAACAGTTAGATGATCTGATAGAAAAGGGATACGTTAGACCAAGTGTATCGCCGTGGGGAGCACCAGTTCTTTTTGTGAAGAAGAAAGATGGGAGTTTGAGGTTGTGCATATACTGCAGGGAGCTGAACCGAGTGACGGTGAAGAACAAGTATCCTTTGCCAAGGATAGATGACCTGTTTGATCAGTTGAGTGGTGCATCAGTCTTTTCTAAGATTGATTTGAGGTCGGGATACCATCAGGTGAAGATTAGAGAGGTGGACATACCAAAGACAGCTTTCACGTCGAGGTATGGCCACTATGAGTATGTGGTGATGCCGTTTGGTTTATCTAATGCACCGGCTGTGTTTAGGATTTGATGAACAGAATCTTCAGACAGTTTTTGGATAAGTTTGTAGTGGTGTTTATCAATGACATCTTAGTCTACTCTAAGACTAAGGAGGAGCATAAGGAGCATCTGAGGATTGTGTTGCAGACTTTGAGGGAGCATGAGTTATATGCTAAGCTGTCCAAGTGTGAGTTCTGGTTAGAGAAAGTTGCTTTTCTGGGACATGTGATCTCTAAGGAGGGAGTAGTTGTGGATCCGGCAAAGATTGAGGCAGTGACAAAGTGGGATGCACCAAAGAATGTTGCTGAGATCAGGAGTTTCTTGGGTTTAGCTGGATACTACAGATGGTTCGTGAAATATTTCTCCAAGATAGCTAGACCTATGACAGCTTTGATGAGGAAAGAGAACAGGTTTCGTTGGGATGAGAGTTGTGAGACGGTGTTCCAAACATTAAAGGAGCGTTTGACCACAGCTCCTATCTTAGCATTGCCTGAAGGGATCGAGAACTTTGAGGTTTATACAGATGCCTCAAAGAATGGGTTGGGATGTGTGTTGATGCAGAACGGTAAGGTGATTGCCTATGCTTCTAGGCAATTGAAGCCGTATCAGGAGAACTACACTACACATGATCTGGAGTTGGGTGCAGTGGTGTTTGCTCTCAAGATATGGAGACATTACCTTTATGGAGCAATCTTTAAGGTATTTTCGGATCACAAGAGTCTCAAGTACATCTTCACTCAAAAGGAGTTGAACATGAGACAGAGGAGGTGGATGGAGCTGATTGGCGATTATGACATGGAAATTATCTACCATGAAGGGAAAGCCAATGTTATTGCAGATGCTTTGAGTAGAAAGAGTGTACATTCTTTGTGTACAGCTCTATCTTTGATGAGGTTAAGAGATGAGGTAGCGAAGTTTGGGATACATATGATGCAGAGAGGGGATGCCATGGGAGAGTTGACAGTACAGCCTGATCTTTATGATGATATTCGAGGTAAACTGGCGTTGGATCCTAAGATGGTTGAGTGGAGAGCTGGAGTTGAGAAAGGGACAGTGTCTCAGTTCTCTATTCATACAGATGGTAGTTTGAGGTTCGATGGTAGGTGGTGTGTCCCTAATGATGAGGAGCTGAAAAAGACTATCATGACAGAGGCACATAGTACACCATATTCAGTACATCCAGGTGGTGACAAGCCTGTACAAGGATTTAAAGAACACGTTTTGGTGGCCTGGGATAAAGAAAGAAACAGCTGAGTTTGTGGCCCATTGTTTGACATGCCAGAGAGTTAAAGGGGAACAGCGACGACCACAAGGTAAGATTCAGTCTTTAGAGGTACCTGAGTGGAAGTGGGAATCCGTTTCTATGGATTTTATCGTGGGTTTGCCAAAGAGTCAACAGGGTAACAACATGATATGGGTAATAGTGGATCGACTGACCAAGTCAGCTCACTTTGTGCCAATGAAAGATACGTGGACTAAAGCACAATTAGCTATGGCTTATCGAAAGAATGTGCTTAAGTTACATGGAGTCCTTAAGGACATAGTGTCTGACAGAGATGCGAGATTTATATCAAGGTTTTGGAAAGAGTTGCAGGAATCTTTGGGAACAACTTTGAAGATGAGTACAGCTTTTCATCCTGCGACAGACGGTCAGACTGAGAGAACAATCAAAACTCTTGAGGATATGTTACGAGCTTGCATGATGGACTTTGGTGGTAGCTGGGAACAGAGGTTGGATTTGATAGAGTTTTCTTACAATAACAGCTATCACACTAGTATTGGCATGGCACCGTTTGAGGCTTTATATGGGAGGAGATGCAGGAGTCCGATTTGTTGGGATGTGAGTCTTTGAGGCGTAGTTCTAGGACCAGAGATGGTACATGAGATGGTTGAGCAGATTAAGATGATCGGGGAACGGATGAGAGCAGCTCAGGATAGGCAAAAGAGTTATGCAGATCTACATCGCCGGGGTATAGAGTTTCAGGTTGGGGATAAGGTTCTTCTGAAAGTGTCTCCTATGCGTGGGGTTATGAGATTTGGGAATAAAGGCAAGCTAAGTCAGAAGTTCGTCGGGCCTTATGAGATCTTAGAGCGAGTTGGAGAGGTTGCATATCGTCTGGCTTTACCAGCTGCGTTAGAGAGAGTGCATAATGTGTTTCATGTATCTCAGCTGCGGAAGTATGTGAGCGACCCATCACATGTGTTAGAGGCAGAGAGCTTAGAGCTATATGAGTCTTTATAATACCTTGAGGTACCTAAGCAGATTCTTGACCGGAAGGTTAGGAAGACTAGGAGTGGTGAGACAGTTTTGCTTAAGATCCTTTGGTCTAACCACGAGACTGAGGAAGCTACATGGGAGGCAGAGGAGGCCAAGAGAGAGCGTTACCCTTTCCTTTTTGTTCAGGTATGTATGGTTACGGGGACGTAACCTTGTTTCTTTTAGGGGGGTAGGAGATGATCGCGAAGAGTTTTTAAGAGTTTTTATACCCTTTTGTATGTTGTGTCGGTATGTTTGTCGGGTTGAGTTTGGGTTAGTAACATGTTTTATGTTGAGTTTTGTTTTGGGTGTTGAGTCGGGAGTGTGGTGGTGTGAGTCTTTGTTTTGTTGTGGTTTGAACTTCGGGGACGAAGTTCTTTTTAAGGAGGGAAGACTGTAATACTACGGTTTTATGGGTCTCTGGGTACTCTATCGAGTAGGCCTTACTCTATCGAGTAAGGGTGAGTTTCAGTTTAAAATAGTTTCTGACCTGTTGGGTACTCGATCGAGTAACGTAGATACTCGATCGAGTAAGGGGGCACTCGATCGAGTACCTTAGCTACTCGATCGAGTAGCCGGTTTACGGGGGATGATTTCTCGGGTTTTGTTAATAATGCGATTAAAGTATATATTACTTTCGTCATTGCTCTTTAAACACTTTTTAAAACCTAATTACTGAGAAAAGAGAATCAAACTACGTTCTTCGCTTCAATCGCATTGTTGGCAAATCCCGGAGTTTGGAAGGTCGGATTTCACCTTTCTTTATACCGTCGTGATCCTTGCGTCGAGGGTAAGATATACGTATCGTTTTTATAGTATTTCCTTAAAGTTGTTTAAACCCTAATAATGGGATTTGGGGGTTTTGTTGTATTTTGTGATTGGTAGTGATTATATGTTTGTATGTTAGGAGGAGGATTCGTAGAGGAAGCTTTTTGATATCAGCTGTGAGACCGTCTGATTGTATTGTGCTTTCCAGGTAGGGTTTCCCTACTCAGTATTAGTCTCATAATGTGTTGTTGATGTGCTGTGGTTGTTGAATATTATCGTAATTGTATTGTGACGGTTGTTGATTGTGATTGTTTGTCTCTGGTTCTCGAGATGCGTTCTCGGCTGAGTGGAGTCACTTGCGGGAGTGGCTTCACGCCCTAGTTTCGCCCTTCGTGGAACCCGCCACGGAAGGGGATGTGCACATTAATGGGACAGGGTTATCGCTCGGTATGATGAGCGGGGCTTAGGTGGGAACGGCTGCGGTCCCCACTGGCAGGGCTGGTCCAGTGGACAGTCGGTGACGGAGATTGATGGGAGTGGCGTGATTGTGTGTGTCTGATTGTATGAGCTGCATGTTTACCGTATTGTTGGTTTATATATATATTGTGAGATTAGTACTGACCCCGTTTAATATTTTAAAAACGGTGGTGATCCATTCGGGGATGGTGAGCAGTTATTGAGCAGGTATGAGTCGAGTTACTGGGATAGTTGGGAGGTGCCACCATCTGATGATAGAAGTCTTCCGCTGTAGCTTAGTAGTTTAATAAACATTTCAGTTAGCGCAGTAGACAGTTGGTTTGAGAACATGTATTCGTATTTTGGATTTGGTTTTGAGACTGTAACCTTTCGATAAAGTATTTCTATTTAAATGTTGTTTCGTTATTGTCTATTTGATTATCATTGCCTCGGGTAACCGAGATGGTAGCATTCTTATACCTGAGTGGTCCTGGTAAGGCACTTGGAGTATGGGGGTGTTACTTATCGGGTCATCAATGAACGTCAGTCAATCGCAGTTAAGGTCACAGATTGTTCGCATGTGTCGGTCTAAGGGGCAACGAATATCTCCTTACGGTCTCAATTCGCCCTAAAATACTACTAGCTTAGCTTCCGCCCTCACTAAAGTATTCTATTGTTCACTGCAGGTCTCACCCTTTCCAAACATCCGGTCCAGGTCAAGGCTTACCAAAATTAAAAGGCTAATTGTGTCGACTCAACTAGCAGGATACAATTATAGCAGTGATTAGCAACATAGACTTAAACGACAACGACAAATCTATAAACTAATTAGCAATTAACGACAGTCCATCGAATCACCTAATCCTAGTAGAGAAATTAGCTAGACATAATGATAAAGGAAATAATAGAAATAAAGGGAAGAGCAATAAACATTAAATAGAATGAGAGAAAAGGGAAAAAGAATTAGTTACAGTAGATCCGGAAAATAAGGAGAAGAACAAAGTAACAGGAGAAAAGCAGTGTTCGACCCCCTAAACTGTTCTCCCGTCTTCCTATTTATAGGAAAGACGATTTTATTAAACCTAATGACGAAATAAAACAAAAAGCCCGAGCCCACTAGAGAAACCACTCGATCGAGTGATCTAAAACCACTCGATCGAGCAAATCCGAGCTCAAACAATTCGATCGACTAAAATAAGTACTCGATCGACTAAACCCTAATATGAATCTGTTCGATCGACCATATATTGTACTCGATCGACTTAAAATTTCATATAAAACCACTCGATCGACCAGTAAAGTACTCGATCGAGTGATATCTAACTTCAGCAGCTCATAATCTCGTTAGTTTCAGCTTTGACTTGTCTTTTAGCTCCTGAAACGGCTTCACGCATCCCAAGACGGCTACATTTCCGCTCCAAATTCACTCTTCCTCCAAATGCATGCAAAGCGGACGGTAAAAGGCTTGATTTCACTACTTTCTGGTCCATTCCTGCAAATAAGACAAAACAAACCAAAGTAGCATATTCGGGGCATTTCGTAGCATAAAACTACGATAATAGCATAGAAATACGTGCATAAAAAGGCCAAAAAGGACTATATAAAATGCACGTATCAATAACGTCGAATCTCCGCCGAAGTTAGTACCTACCTTCTGGTCTAGGTCGTGTCGCCTAATTATCGAGACATCTTCAATGGCGTTAGCAGAGTCAAAACTTCTCGGGTGTTAAACCCGTCTTTCACCTATATTACAGGTCAAGGGTCAAGTTTGTGTACATGTCTCGTCCAACGGCGTCGTGCCATCAACAAACCTCCAAATCTCGTCATAAGTCGTTTGTCTACGCATCACTATGCCAAAAGTTGACACTCAAGTCTAAGTTCAAAGTCATGCACCAAGAGTTCAAACACAATAGGTCATTCACGATCTTTAATGAACTCGTAACCTAGTCACACCATCGCGTCTTCACAACAAAATTGCCTTTTGTACATATGTGTCGTACTTGCCTTTGTTTTTGCAATCTCTTGCCAAGACAAGTTATAACGCCTATCGTTATGTCAAATAGGAATCCCTTAGGTGATATCAATCGCTAACCAGAAACTCAAGAAGCTGATCAATCTGCACCCGCCATGACTCCTGCTGAAACCAACAACATGGTCCTTCGACTCCTGGCTACCGTGGAAAACTTAAGCACTCGTGTCTCCCAAGTAGAGGACAAAATGATAACCAGAAATTTTCCCTCTTCTGATATTGAGCAAAGGGTTAAGCTCCTTGAAACTGGCTACTTGCTAACGACAAAACCAACCCTATTTGGAGGGCTACCAAAACCATTGAAGCATATCCCCTGGGAACTCCACCAAACAAAACCAAACGACCTCATAGGTCCTTCCCTGATTTGGGTATGCCTTATGCCACAGCCGTGGAAAGGATAATTTCCAAAGGAAAGCTCAAACCGATTGGTCCAACTTCAGACCCTCTACCAAACAAGCGAGGACGTAGATGGGACGGAAAACTTTTTTGTCAATATCACCAAGGTAGCGGACATGACACTGAAATGTGTCTCCCTATAAAAGGCGCCATCCTTGATATGATCGAAAAGGGTGAGTTACCATTACCTCCTTCATCAAACGACAAAAAAAACCCTCCAGAAAACCTTGTTCGACATAGTCGGGAATCTTCCCTAGACTGCTCTCATCTCATCTCTCTTGACGATGAGAAAATTCATGCAATTAATGAGGATGGCATAAAAAGCGCTATAATGATTCTCTCCGTATCCATCAACAACATATTCTCAAAGCTCCAAGTGGCTATCTATGATTTGAACACTCGGGTGGCTAATTTGGAGAAGAGGCTTGGTAGTACTGAAAATGAACCTGGCCATCAAGGAGAAAACCAACCCTCCGTTTACCAACCAATAGCTGTTGAAAATGAGGAGTCATCTGATGGTTCACACATCCACAAACCTATCAACAAATAACGTAATATCACCTCACAAAAATCCCCTTCAAAATATCAAGCAACATCCCAAAAACTTCCCATTGACAACAACCGAATCCTGTTTCAGCTCAGGGTTAACAAAAACAAAACTCACAAAAACCTCCCAAAAAACACCAATGTTGGAATCATGGGAAAACATCAAAGGGTATTCACAAATCTGGGAATAACATATGGCACCGCTCTGGAGATACTTGCTTCAGAAGGAGGGCTGCAACCCATTGGTCCGACTCCGGACCCACCTGAACACAAAAGAGCCCATTCATGGAATGGAAATGCTTATTGCCAATACCATCAAGGCAAAGGTCATGACACCGAAACTTGTTTCAAACTCAAGCATGTCATTCAAGATATGATTGAAGATGGAAAAATCATAATTGCACCTCACAGTCAAGACAATCCTCCTGAATGTCTCAAGTCAAACAGCAAGGTTGAGTGTTCTCAAAGGACATTCACTAAACTCAACACAACATATGTCGCGGCTCTTCAAAAGCTTGTAACTAAAGGGAAGCTGAAACCAATCGGGCCCACTCCGGACACGTCTGAAAGCAGGAAAACCCATTTCTGGGATGGCAATGACTATTGCCATCTCATCAAGGGAATGGTCATGACATTGAAACATGCTTCAAACTGAAACATGTTATTCAAGATATGATCAACAACCATGAACTGATAGCTTCATCCCTATGCGAACCAAGTGATGAAAAAAACCCTAATGAACATCTCTTTCTGCAAGGAGATGAAAACTTCATAGACTATTGTCCTCTTATCGTCCCAAACAATGAGAATGAAGTGCTCAAGTGGGTTAATGCTCAAGACTAGACATTCAAGCCGTTGGATACTGCAAAAGAGACCTTCGAGGAGGAAAGTGATGATTAGGAGTCCATATCTACGATTGAGTCCGAGTCCGAGTCTGAGTCTTAGGCTTCCTCATATCTATCCTACTGTCCATCCTTTTAGTTCTAAGTGACAAACTGGGGGATGTCCCCATGAGTCACACGTATTCATCGAGTCTATGCTAACCTCTTATTTATCTAAATAAAAGCACAATTTCCAACTATCATATATTCTCCCCTTCACCATTTCCCGTTTACCACGAGAATTGGTTTGAGATTGATTTAAAACAAACACATTCCGAGTCAATGTGACTACACTCGAGTGACGTTCCATACCGAGTAAGCAGAGGACTCGAAACTCCATGTCCATCTCTTTACCTGTTCCATGTATGACAATAGAAACCTTTCATTAACACCCTATTTCGAACAAGCTTCTATCAAAGGGATTCTACGACGAACCCAGATAACAGACCATAACATCTCCTTGTTCATGATCAATGACGGAAGGCAAGCCCATTCCCCACAAAAACATCCCACCACAAAGAATCGACCTCTCTCCACTGGATACATCCCCGCCTGCACCTTCACCATCCCCGAACGAAGAACAGCAAAGAACCAATAGATCCAAGCCAAAATAGAAGCAAAAACCAAAGCGAAAGCGAAAGCCAAGGCTAAAGCCAAAACAAAAACAAGATAGTCAAATTCAAGTTTACTATTTTCACAAATTTCAAACGACGGAAATTAAAACCGTCATTTTCAATAAAAAAACGAGATAGTGAAATTCAAAATTCGCTATTTTCACAAATTTCAGACGACGGAAATTAAAGTCGTCATTTTCAAATAAAAAAAAAACGAGATAGTGAAATTCAAATATCGCTATTTTCACAAATTTTAGATGACGTAAATTAAAGCCGTCATTTTCAAATCAAAAAACAAGATAGTGAAATTCAAGTTCACTATTTTTACAAATTTCAAACCACAAAAATTAAAGCCGTCATTTTCAAATCAAAAAACAAGATTGTGAAATTCAAGTTCGTTATTTTCACATATTTCAAACGACGGAAATAAAACTGTCATTTTCAAACCCAAAAAATAAAACAGTGAAATTCAAATTCGCTATTTTCAAAAATTTCAAATGACATAATTAAAAACCATCACTTCTCAAGAAAATGAAATAACGAAATTCAAATTCGTTATTTTCCCACAATTTCAAATGACGTAATTAAAAAACCGTCACTTCTCAAGAAAATGAAATAACGAAATTCAAATTTGTTATTCTCCCACAATTTCAAACGACGGAATTACAAACCGTCACTTTTCAAACACAAAACCCAGGACCCATGAGTCCAACACACAAAATCCCGGACTATCAAGTCCAAAATACCAAGTCCAGGACCAAGAAGTCCAAAGCCCAGGACCAATGAGTCCGAAACACCAAATCCATGACCAACAAGTCCAAAATACCAAGTTCAGGACCAACAAGTCCAAAGCCCAGGACCCAATGAGTCCAACACACCAAATTCCGGACCGATAAGTCCAAAACACCAAACACCAAAATTTCAACCAACACTGCTTCACCCTTAAGTCTTTCTAGAGACTTTCACAAGGAGACCTATCTAGGATCCTGGAGATTTCCCTCAAGATCATAACCAACACTGCTTTACCCCTAAGTCCTTCTAGAGATTGCTACAGGGAGACTATCTAGGCTTCTTGAGGATTTCCCTCAAGCTCGTAATATCACACCTTAACCTTTAAGGTCCAGACATGGAATTCTGATCCCACATTGTTTACCAACCATTTCGTGCTCAGGCCACATCAAGCCTGAGACCCCATTCCGCACCACATTACAAGTCGTAACCCATCGGCCTAAACACACAAACATAAGCTCAGATTGTTATCTGTCAAACAAGACTCTTATTCCCAAGCTTCACATTCTGAAATGCCGAAGCCATTCTACCCTGACCCCGATGCGGAGTCTTCAAAAAACATTGCTTTCTTAGAGTCCACTTTTTTTTGGTAAAAAGGTAAACTTATATTAATAAAGTTAACCAAAGATACAATCGTTCAAGCACAACAAGCTAACAAAGCCCACTTCAACATTACAACTCTTCAACCTACTTGCAGAGCATAAGCAATAAAAACAGTAGGACCACAACAACAAAAAACAACAAGACGAAACAGCTACACTGAAGGAAGCAACCTGTTTTGAAGCAGTGATGCAACCACAGTTTCAGGACGTAGCAGATAACCTTCAAGTCTGCATTTATTCCTGCACCACCAAATAGAGTAGATTAAGGCCAAGAGATGTGCAGCTATCGAATTTCTCAAACTCTGGGACTGGAACTTCATACTAAGCCACCAAGCAGTCCAGCTGTGTCTAGGGAGATGGCAACCAGACTTTGGGGAAAGAATCGAAGGCATCTCCGATCGAACATGCAGTTGAAGAAAAGGTGAGAGTGACACTCGGGAGCAAAGACACACGTAACGCATATGTCATCCAAAATGATCCCCATTTTCTTCAACCTATCCCTTGTAAGGAAACGCTCATGCATCACAAGCCATCCTATGAAGCTATGCTTAGGAAGAGCTTCCTTGACCCATACAAAATGATCCCAGTTCACTTTCACCATGGGAGGGCTCAACCAATTATACCCACTGGCAATGGTATAATCCTGTTGAGGTTGCAGCCACCACACACCCACATAACCAGCCATCATAAGATCTCTGATCTTACACAGCTTCCTCCAAGCCCAACTGCCATTTTGCTTAGGATTGTAAGACTGCCAAGAACCTCCTTTGATATATATTTCATGAACCCACCTTACCTATAGATGATCCTTCTTTTGAGCCAACCACCAGACATACTTACCCAGAGCAGCCTTGTTCCATCTAATAATATCCTTCACATCAAGACCACCATGATTCTTGGGTTGACATATCTGACCCCAAGCCACCAAAGAGCTGCCATGATCATTATCTATTCCTGTCCATATAAAGTTTCTGCAAATAGATTAGAGTCCACTTTTTAGTGTGCTCACATAACAAGAAACGTTTTCACGAACTATGCCTCTTCGATTCATGATCAAGAGAGATTTCTCTCCAATTAAATTTCAAGTCACCAAACGGAATTCACCGTCGTGACCCTCAACTCCAGATTTTTATCTATCAAACAAACCTATTATTACCTCACCCCACATTCCATAATGTCGAAGCCATTTTCACCTTGACACAAATATGGAGTCTTCAAAAAACTTTGCTTTCTTAGAGTCCACTTTTTAGTGTGCTCACGTAACAAGAAACATTTTCACAAACTATGCCTCTTCGATCCATGATCAAGAGGGAATTCTCTACAATCAATTTTCGAGTCACCAAACGGAATTTATCGTCGTGACCCTCAACTCCAGATTTTTATCTGTCAAACAAACCTATTATTACCAAGCTCCAATTCCATAATGTCGAAGCCATTTTTACCCTGACCCAGATACGGAGTCCTCGAATGCTTTGCTACCGAGAGCGGGACATATCCAATCTACCCTTAGCGTGCACTTTTTAGTGTGCTCACATCATAAGGAAGATTTTCACGAATGAGACCTCTTCGATTCATGATCAAGGAGGAATTCTCTCAAATCAATTTTCGAGTCACCAAACGGCATTCACCGTCGTGACCTCCACACTATAAGGTCCTAACATCTCGCTTAGGCACACATTCAGAACTGCGATCTGTTTTGATTTTACATCACGTGAATACGTAGGCAGTCCTTCATGGACACAACCATACACCTCAAAATCAATTATCAACACATACTCAGAACTACGATCTGATTTGATTTCGCAAACACGCGAATACGTAGGCAGTCCTATTACAAGGGCACAACCACACCCCCACACACAATCAATTTTCAAACCTTCAATTTTCAATCCTCAAACACCAGAAGAACTACGAGCTGGTTTGATTTCGCAAACACGCGAATACATAGGCAGTCCCCCCAACAAGGACACAACCGCACACCCATTTCAATCTCAACCATTAACATCAATCCTCAAAAGAAGCCCACCCAGCTGCAAAAATTAATCTTATACCTCTTTACCAGGGGCTTCTTCCTTAAGACTTCACCCATTCCTCCTTTTGCCAAATTCCAGTCTTCTTAATCTAGGGGCTTCTCTTTCGAGACGCCACCCGTCCTTTATCCTTAAACATCTTTTTAGTCTTAACTACAATCCAAAATAGATCACCTTTAGCCTAGTGCTCGGTTTGGATGATGACAAGGTCTTCGTTCCGCTCTCCGAATCATTATACCTCGAGAAGGGATCTCAAACAAGAAAACTGAGACAAAGATGTCTGGAGAAGATAATCAATTCTTATTCCCTAGCCGAGCGAATCTTCTACTTCGATGATCTGATGCGCGTTGTCACTGATGCGTTGTAACACCCCAAGTTATTGAGAGTAAGGTTGTCCCACATCGAGGAATTGAGGAGGTTGTGATATGTTTATAAGGGATTCCACCCACCACTTAGTAACAAGGCCTTGTGCTTTTGGGCTTAAGTGAGGACAAGTAATGGGCCCAAAGGTACATATCCCATCTTATTGGGTTGTGTTACGACCGTGGTGGGTCGGGTTGTTATAAATGGTATCAGAGCAACCCTGCGACCGTGTGGTGATCGGAGGCAGTTGTTATACGCTCCTGGAGGCAGTGGTTATACGCTCCATTGTGATCACACACCTAGCGGGGGAGGATTCTAGGTTAGCGGTTATGCTCCCAGGCGCAACGAGGACGTTGCATTCTTCAAGTGGGGGTGACTGTAACACCCCACGGTAATTGAAGAGGTCCAGTGATAGGCTTAAATGACTAGTGCTTAAAGGGATTGGAAGTACTACTCATATTAACAAAGTGCACTTTCTTTTATGGTCATCCATGCGAAAGAACTCCAAAGTTAAGCGTGCTTGACTGGGAGTAGTCTTAGGATGGGTGACCTCCTGGGAAGATTTCCGGGATGCGCATGAGTGAGGACAAAATGCGCTATAAAGGACCCGTGTTGATCTGTGGGCCATGTACATAGCCTGGTGAGCTATCATAAGTAACCGCTCCCGACCCGGTTGTTGGAGTTAGTGTCCTCCACAATAGTGCGTTAACATAATAAATCTCATTAATAGAATATCATCAGATATTTAATTATTTGATCCTCGTCAGCTGATTAACGTAAATCGATAACGGTTGGCTGACTAGAGTTTTACGTTATTATCGTGAGACGGCGGTGATCAACTGACCCCTTTCGGTCACACCTAAAGGAACGAACCCCAATTGATAACTAATTAATTGTATGAGATACAATTTGTTTAGTCGCTTGATTTATAGACTAAGAGGTTAGTCGATTATTTTTAGAGAGATGTCGAGTTGCGAACTCGAGGAGCGGCAGTTATTATTTAATTATGCGATAATTAAATAATAAGTTTTGGGAAACGGGTTTTAGTTAATTAACTGTTAATTTACTAAAATTGTGCTAATTGATTAATGTGATTAATATTAGTACGTAAATAATATGTGTAGTGGTACACGTATATATTTACGGAGTGAATTGGACGAATTAATTATGGAAGTATTTAAACATGATACGATGTTTAAAATAAATATTACACGGATTTGTGCGACAAATATAAGGACCAATATGGACCCGTAAATGGTCAAGTGGACCGTGTAAAATAAGAGTAGTGGATGATTACTCACATAATCATTTCACCTTATTTTGTATACTACCATAATTTATCTTATACAAAATTTTGCATGTGATGTAAGATAAAATTATAAGACAAAAATTGTTCACTTCCACACTCTTCCACCCGCCACTTCCCTTCCCATACACTCCATATATTGTTCACATTTCACTCTACCTCACTTACACACTCTACATATTTTGCATGTGAACATTATTCCTCCATCTTTCTAAAAATAATAATAATCTCTACTAAGTTGTTAGTATACATAAATAATATTACTAAGATTAGTTAGTAATATTTCTAATAATAATCAAGGGTACAATATTAATAAGTTCTAGTTCTATACTTGTTAATATTTTTGGGTTAGTTCTTGGGTGCAACAAGAAGGAGATCTTCTATTTTGAAGATTTACAAGGAGGATATTCCATTGGTATAAGTTCAAGATCAAGCTAGTAATGTGAACTAGTTTGTGCCCTTTTTACCACAAATTCAATGTAAGGAAATTGTTCTTTTCTTTTATGCGTTCATATTAGCATGCATGTTACATAGATCACCTAAATGATAATTTATGAGATAAATTAACTTTATTAGAGAGTCTAATATGGATCTATGATCTTTCAAGTGGTATCAGAGCTTAGGCTTGTAATTTGCATGTTGATTTTAAGCATTTTAATGAATTATGTGATAATTTATAAAAAAACACAAAAATTGTGTTAGAAGAGGTTTTAGCACGAAATTTTTTTTTGTAGAAAACCGAGTCAAAATGTCGCATTTTAGTGAAAAATTGACTAAAATTAGTTAAAAGTTTATTCGGTGCATGGATTTTTTATGGTAGTTCATGCATGTTTTCTACTGATTGTATGCAAAAAGTTGAAGGTTGGTTCGAATTTTTGCATGTTTATTGATTTTTTGAGTTAAAAGTCGATAAAAGTCAAATTAATTAATCATAATTTCGAAACTTTTGATTCTGCCCATGATAAATTTATGTAAATTTAAGAATAATATTTAAATGTCAAAAGTGATTTTGCATGTGTGTTTTCACTTTGTTTTGATGTTTATTGGTTTTAGTGGTTAAAAACCGATAAATATCGATCTTTTTCTTCACAAAATTTATCCGGAATTTTTGGGTAATTTTTATGACATTTTGGTGTTCTTGGGATTGTTCCAGAATACTAAAAATTTTTTTTTCAATTTTTTGGGTAATTTTTCAATTATTTTGGATTTCTACTTAAATATTATGATTTTATCGTTTAAATTAGCAAATTATCACCAAATCAAACTAATAATTTGTCATAAAATTAGTGAGGACTAATTTTGAGGTTAAAATCAGTTTGGACAATTAGTTTGGACTTAAATGAGATTTAAGAGTTAATTATTGATTTTTACATGTTAAAAATCGATTAAATCCACAAAAACCGAGATGGATACCAATGAATGATAGATAGGGCGATTTTGGCATAATTTTTACAACATTTTAAGCATATTTATTTAAGTTGAATGAATGATTATCATTTATTTAAAGTATTTATCTTATTGTACCTAGTATGGCCTAGTTAATTTTAATCGTTATTACCCGAAATGAATGGGAATATCGATTTGTTTCTAATAAATACGATCTCGTATCGTCGGTTTGTAATTAATTAATAGTTTTATTTATTTTATTAATTAATGTATAATAGGAATAGCTATGTAATTCATTTGTAATAGTTATTTTACCGGCGTTTCCAAAAGACGGATTACAACGAGACGGAGTCTATTTTTGGAAGGTGTTCCAAATCCCACAAGGAAGAGCCACTTATGGAATGAAGAGGCAAGGGACCAAGGAGTTGGTTTCCGAAATTTAATAGACTATTTTTTATTAACTAGGTGGCCATACTAGGATTTATTCATATGCTTACATGTTTGCTTGTTTTATTTTCGCGCATGCCAAAATCGCCATTCGCATGCATTTTATTTTCGCGGTTGTCAATTCACGTCATTTACATTCACCGAATTAATTCACTTATAAGGAATTTATGACTAAATTGACAAGATCTCTCACATAACTAAAATTGAGATTAGCCTTACCAATTAGTAACACCTATGAATCTCTTATTCATTAGAGCCACGCTCGCCCAAGCGGGGTGTTCTCTTTTTACCTTGGGTAAGTAGGGTGGTAAACGGTTATCACACGCTAAAATTGGTTGGACTCAATGGGATATAAGACGGTCTTGTGTTCCGGGGCTATTAGATGAATTTGAGGAAATTCGTCGACCAAGAGTTCTAGAGGAAGAATTAGTCAACGTGACTTACCGAATTTACGCAATTATGGGATGTTTCGCCCAAGCGATGCTCATTTTTGTTTAATATTTGGGTCTTGGAATCATTTATATAATTTAGTGGGAGGTCATTATATAAATGCTAAAACTTGCTAAACATGTTTTTACAAGTAATTTTTAAAACAATGAATGTTAATTTTTCCTTTTTGTTGTAGCATTTTTATTCACAATGGCAACTTCATCAACTCCATCGACTACTTCACTAGGCAAAGATTCATGGCTAAGGTCCGTAATGGACAAATGTATTTTAAAAGATGACGGTAGTAACTTTCTTGAATGGGAATCCAACATCAAAAGTGCCGCGTTGTTCGACAATGTGCTCATTTACTTGACCGATGCTCCTCCAATCGAGCTCGGTGCAAGAGCTTCATCGGCGGTGCGGACCGCCTATGATGACTATGTGAGGATGTTGAATGATATCAAGAATGTGTTGATATGGTCAATATCCACAAAGCTCAAGCTTTCATGCATTTCTTTAAATGCTTACGAGATTTTCACTCGTATGATTACTATGTTTTCACAAACACCAAAAGTCCGTCAATACGATGCGGCGGCACGCTTCTTTGAAGCTAAGCTTGAGAGGGGCCAAAAGGTTGGTCCCCATGTACTCAAAATGGTCGAATATGTTGACATCCTAGAGCGTTTAGGGTGTAAGATTCCTAAGACTCTTGTGGTGGATCGTATCCTTCACTCACTCCCCACCAAGTTTGCCCACTTTAGGGTAAACTACAACATGAATGACATGGATAAGAGTTACCATGAAATTCATGCACTCCTCACCCAAGCGGAGAGGGATATGGAGGCTAGTGGGAGTGAAAAGGGAGATGTTTTAACCATGAAGTTAAAGAACATGTCTCTTGGAGTTAAGAAAGGAAAAGGGAAAGAAAAGTCCCAATTCAAGAAATCGTCAAAGAAACATGACAAGGGAAAGGGGAAGGCCGTTGAGAATGGCAATCCCAAGGCAAAAAGTGTCAAGCTCTCCGAGGCCGAATGTTTCCATTGTAATGGGAAGGGGCATTATAGGAGGAGTTGTCCCAAATACTTGGAGGATCTCAAGGAAGGGCGTGTGACGCCTATTGGTATGATTTCCTCTCTCTATGTGATAGACGTTAATTATGCTTGTACTTCCACTTGGGTACTTGATACCGGATGTGGCTCTCAACTTTGTAACCATTTGCAGGGTATAAGGGACGTGCAAGCACTAGCAAAAGGTGATGTGGATCTCCGCATGGGAAATGGAGCTAGAGTAGCGGCCGTTTCCGTGGGGACTAATGTACTCACTTTAGCTAGTGGTCTAGAGTTGTATTTAAATAAATGTTATTTTGTACCAACTTTAACCAAGAACATCATCTCCATTTCCGCGTTAGACGCGGAAGGCTTTTGTTTTATGATTAAGGACAATAATTGTACTTTTTCATTAAATGATGTGGTTTATGGCAAGGCCATTTCAATTGGAGGCATTTATGTTTTAAATGATGTTCATGACGTTTATCATGTGGAAACTAAAAAGCTCAAAACGGGTGATCCAAATGAATCCTACCTTTGGCATTATCGTTTAGGCCACATAAACGAAAGACGCATTAAGAGACTTGCTTCATCAAAAGTGCTCAAACCATTTGGTTTCGAATCTTATGGTACATGCGAGTCTTGCCTTTTAGGCAATATGACTCATGCACCTTTTGAGGGAAAAGGGACACGAGCTAGTGAGGTTTTGGCTCTCATACACACGGATGTGTGTGGTCCATTAACCATCACCACTAGAGGAGGTTTTCAGTACTTTATTACTTTTACTGATGACTTAAGTAGATATGGGTATGTCTACTTAATGAAGAACAAGAGTGAAGCTTTTGACAAGTTCAAAGAGTTTCAAAATGAAGTAGAGAACCAATTGGATAAAAAGATTAAGACCCTACGATCCGATCGTGGTGGTGAATATCTAAATTCTGAATTTGATTCACACCTAAAAGATTGTGGTATAGTATCACAATGGACTCCTCCTGGTACACCGCAATTAAATGGTGTGGCCGAAAGGAGAAACCGAACTTTACTTGATATGGTTCGGTCAATGATGAGTCTAACTGAGCTTCCTAGTTCATTTTGGGGTTTTGCCCTCTTGTCTGCAGTATTTTCACTAAATCGAAGCCCGACTAAAGCGGCCGATAAGACTCCATATGAGATATGGACAGGGAAAGTCCCTCATTTGTCATTCATGTGTATATGGGGTTGCGAAGCATACGTTAAGATTAAGTCTGACAATAAGCTTGCACCCAGGTCTGACAAATGTCTTTTTGTAGGATATCCAAGGGAAACACGTGGCTATTACTTCTACAATAAACACAAGAACAAAGTGTTTGTGGCTCGTGATGCTGTCTTTCTAGAAAAGGAGTTTATTTCTAGGAGACAGAGTGGGAGAAAATTTGAACTTGAAGAAGTTCAAGAGCCACAAACCGAGAATGAGGTAGAGGAGAACGTGGAGGATAGCATTCCCTCTTCCTCCGAAACGGTAATTGTTCCTATAAAGTCAAGTAGGATTTCTAATCCACCTTACCGTTACCTTGGTAACATCGAAGAGGATGGTGTTTTGTTACTTTTTGAAAGTGATGAACCCACTACCTACAAATCGGCTATGTCTAGTCCCGACTCCTCGCTTTGGCTAGAAGCCATGCGATCCGAAATGGATTCCATGTACGAGAACCAAGTATGGGACTTGGTGGATTTACCTGAGGGAGTGCGACCCCTTCAGTGTAAATGGATATATAAAATTAAGCTCGGCGTGGGTAAACATGTGGATGTTTACAAAGCTAGATTGGTGGCAAAAGGTTTCACCCAAGTTCATGGTTTACACTATGATGAAACCTTCGCTCCAGTCGCTATGCTTAGGTCCATCAGGATAATCTTAGCGGTTGCCGCTTTTCATGATTATGAGATTTGGCAAATGGATGTCAAAACCGCCTTCTTGAATGGGATTCTAGAAGAAGAGGTGTACATGATACAACCTGAAGGTTTTGTTGATACATCTAACCCTAAGAAGGTGTGTAAGCTTAAGAAGTCCATTTATGGTCTTAAGCAAGCATCTAGGAGTTGGAATCATCGCTTTGATCATGTTATTAAACAATACGGTTTCACTAGAAGTGTGGAAGAACCGTGTTTATACATGAAGTTTAGTGGGAGTAAGGTTGCATTCCTTGTCCTATATGTGGATGACATATTGCTCATTGGGAATGATGTTCCATCACTCACTTCTGTTAAGGAGTGGCTAGGGAAACACTTCCAAATGAAGGACTTGAGAGAGGCACAACGAATCTTAGGTATCCGGATCTATAGGGATAGGTCCAAGAGGATACTAGCATTGAGTCAAGAAGCTTATATTGACAAAGTTCTTGACCGGTTCAATATGAAAGACTCCAAGAGAGGATTTCTACCTATGGGCCAAGACTTTGAGCAAGTCACAGTCTCCCTCCACCTCTAAGGAAATTTAACACATGAAGACCGTCCCTTATGCTTCCGCTGTTGGGTCTATCATGTATGCTATGATTTGCACTCGTCCCGATGTTGCGTATGCCTTGAGCATGACAAGTAGGTATCAAGCCAAGCCTGGTGAGAGTCACTGGATAGCCGTAAAGAACATCCTTAAGTACTTGCGAAGGACTAAGGATTCGTTCTGTGTTTGGAGGAGAAACTGAGTTGCGTGTAAGAGGTTACACGGACGCAAGTTTCCAAACCGATCGGGATGACATTAAATCCCAATCCGGCTACGTGTTTATGCTAAATGGAGGAGTTGTTTGCTGGAAGAGCTTCAAGCAAAGTGTTACTGCGGATTCTACAATCGGGTGAGTACCTTGCGGCGTCTCGAGGTCGCGAAGGAAGCTGTTTGGATTAGGCAATTCATGGAGGGGCTAGGAGTAGTCCATTCCGCCAAAGATCCTATCACTCTATATTGTGATAATAGTGGAGCTATTTTTCAAGCCAAAGAGCCTAAGTCTAGTAACAAATCTAGACACATTGAAAGGAAATACCATGTAATTAGAGATTATGTGGAAAGGAAGGAAATTGACATTTGTAAGGTTGATGAGATGATAATATTGCTGATCCTTTAACCAAGCCTTTATCAAAGGCTAAGCATGATGGTCATGTCGTCGCTATGGGATTGAGATGAGTACCAGATTTTCTTTAGATTATGGATATGTAATAATTGGATAGTGTATCCTTTATTATATATATGATAATCACATTCATTGTTTTCGCATTCATTTCTTTTATGAATCTTTTATTTAGTGTGACTAAATTTTAATACCTTGTTTATCTGAATAAGTTGTGGAGACAATGTCGAACACTATTCAAGTGAATAAGATGAACATTGTATTTTGTCCCTAGTCACTTAATGAGGTGACGTCTCGGAGTGACTAGATTGTAAGTCGATTGATGGTTGTTCAACACCATAAGGTCATATGTGATGACTGGTCGATTACATAGGCAGAGTGTGTGACACTTTGCCGGACAGTGACCATTTAGAGAATCCCTAAGTTCTATTATAGACGCCTGGTCGTGGCGGGGATCTCTAAGATGTTCTAATGAGTCGATTCTTTTGACTGGAGACTATTATCTGAGCAGGTGTAGTTTCCGAGTGACTTTGGTTTTTGTCCTAGGTCGTGCCGTGAAAGGAGGCCAAAAGGACATTTACTAGGTCATGGTGAGCTGTATTGTGCAATAGGATAGATAGGGCATACAGGAATTGTCCACCCACGTTGGGTAACTATATCTCAAGGCCACTCGAGGAGTTAATGACTACAAATGCGTGGCCACGCTCGGAAGTAATCTGTGAGAGATTTTTCCGGTCAGGTAGTCACACTTCCGATCGAGAAAACCACTCGCGATGTGTTCATGTGCAAGTGCGACCAAAAGGACACCTTGCATTGAGTGGGAGATTAAAACGGACAAGAGAATTGGTAGCGCACACCTTGTGTCGGACAAGTGGGAGATTGTTGGAGTTAGTGTCCTCCACAATAGTGCGTTAACATAATAAATCTCATTATAGAATATCATCAGATATTTAGTTATTTGATCCTCGTCAGTTGATTAACGTAAATCGATAACGGCTGTCTGACTAGAGTTTGACGTTATTGTCGTGAGACGGCGGTGATCAACTGACCCCTTTCGGTCACACCTAAAGGAACGAACCCCAATTGATAACTAATTAATTGTATGAGATACAATTTGTTTAGTCCCTTGATTTATAGACTAAGAGGTTAGTCGATTATTTTTAGAGAGATTTCGAGTTGCGAACTCGAGGAGCGGCAGTTATTATTTAATTATGCAATAATTAAATAATAAGTTTTGGGAAACGGGTTTTAGTTAATTAACAGTTATTTTACTAAAATTGTGTTAATTGATTAATGTGATTAATATTAGTACGTAAATAATATGTGTAGTGGTACACGTATATATTTACGGAGTGAATTGGACGAATTAATTATGGAAGTATTTAAACATGATACGATGTTTAAAATAAAAATTACACGGATTTGTGCGACAAATATAAGGACCAACATGGACCCGTAAATGTTCAAGTGGACCGTGTAAAATAAGAGTAGTGGATGATTACTCACATAATCATTTCACCTTATTTTGTACTACCATAATTTATCTTGTACAAGATTTTGCATGTGATGTAAGATAAAATTATAAGACAAAAATTGTCCACTTCCACACTCTTCCACCCGCCACTTCCCTTCCCATACAATCCATATATTGTTCACATTTCACTCTACCTCACTTACACACTCTACATATTTTGCATGTGAACATTATTCCTCCATCTCTCTAAAAATAATAATCATCTCTACTAAGTTGTTAGTATATGTTGGGCCCAAAATTATCCTGCCTGACCTGACATAGGCCAGGCAACAGCCAAAGCCAAAATTCCAAGCCAGACATTTATTTAATACGGATAGGCACCAAGCAGGAGTTGATACAAGACAAGCAATAGTCAACCAAGCAACCTGGAAGGAAAATAGCTCAAGCACAACAGGCGCAACAGGCAAAGACTAGGCAATTAACATACGTCCCCTACAAACAAGGAATACCAATTCAAGGAGAAAAAATATGAAAGATAGTCAAAGATAACGGTTGAATAGATGGCAACCACCTCCGGGTAAATAGGGCACATTCCCTATTCACCAGGAAACCCTAAACGGCAAAGGGAAAATGGTGAAAACAAGTATAAATACAAGGGAAGACAAAATGAGAAAGGATATTCAACACTCTCTCATTCTTACTTACATTTCTGTATTCTTAAGCATTATAAATTCGCCTGTCACGCCTGATATACCAATACTCTGTCAGGCCATCTAAAATCATAGTAACAATCACTCCTGGCTTTGTGCCCGTGGTTTTTTCCCTTATTCCCAGGGTTTTTCCACGTATAAAATCTTTGTGTCATTATTTATTAGTTGTTATTGCACTTAACAATACTAGTCAGGCGAGTTGTTTGAGTTAGATCACCCTACATATAAATCCCTGGCAGGATATTCTAGATCAGTGAAATCCCTGTCGAAACAATTGGCGCCCACCGTGGGGCATCTAGCTCAAAAATAATCAAAGCCCATAACAAAACACCACAAAAAACTAAGGAAAAATGGCAGGAGTAGCGTTGAGCAACAACTGGCTGCCACCAAACAACAATTGTTGGAAATGGAACAGTTGAAATAAAAAATGGTCCAGGCTGAAGCAGAAGTTGCAAAATTGAAAGAGTCAGAATCCAACCTAAAACTAAAGCTGGGAGAAAAAGCTTCAGGATCAAAGTTGAAAGTTCAGCCTGGCACACCATTCTCCTCAATCATAAGGAATATTGATTTCTCCAATATTGGTACTCCTACTCCATCAAAGTCCAAGGCAGGAGAAGACACAGACTCAGGAGAACTCCAAAATGAAGAAACCTCACCAGATCAGACTAACACGGCCATTATGATGGCTATGCTCCAGGAAATCCAAAAACTTCATGAAAGATTTGAGAAGATCCCAGGAGTTACTACCCCAATTGAAGAAGCAAATCTAGAGAGCTATGCTGATTCACCCTTTGTGCATGAAATAGCAAAAATAGACCTGCCAAAGAAATATGTGATTCCCTCAATGAGAATCTATGATGGCACCGCAGATCCACAAAACCATGTTGCCTACTACAAGCAAAGGATGCTAGCAGCATCAATTCCCAGTGAACTACGTCAAGTCTGCATGTGTAAGGGATTTGGAACAACTCTGAACGGACCTGCCCTGCAATGGTACATAAACCTGCCAAATGGGAGCATCAAGTCCTTTGCTGACCTGGTCAACTCTTTCAATCATCAGTTTGCCAGCAGCAGGGAGCTAGAAAAGAGATCCAGTGACCTATATAAGATCAACCAAAAGCCTGGAGAATCAATCAGATCCTACATGACAAGATTCAACAAAGAAAAGGTGTCAATCCCCAGATGTGATGTTGGAACAGCCGTTGAAGCTTTCAGACAAGGGCTACCCCTGGATAGTGACTTCTATGATGCAATGACCATGAAGCCCTGTCATACCTTTGAAGATGTCCAAGCATTAGCCATAGGCTATATCAGGCTGGAAGAGGACAAAGGCTACAAGGCAGATAATACTGACAGCAATTCAGGATATGACAAAGTCAACAGGAAAAGTTCTAACCACAAAGGAAGCAGTTCCAGGCCATCTCCCTACACAAGACCTGACAGATCAGAAGTCAACTATACACATGAACAACGAGGTAACTCTTATACTTATCCTCCTATCCAAGAATATAACTTCTCTGTTGACACTGCAGGACTGATCAAAAGACTTGACCATATGGGAGACATTGTCAAGTGGCCAAAGAAGTCAGACAACCCCAACCCAAGGAAGGACATCAGCAGGTGGTGCGAATTTCATATGGACATAGGACATACAACAGAAGAATGCATGGGATTGCGCAGACAAGTGGCTTACCTGCTAAAGAAAGGATATCTGAAAGACTTAATGCCAACAAAGAACAGGGAAGATGATGGAATAAGAAGGAACACAGAAAGGCAACAACGTGACTTACCCCCTGCACCACCCATCTATGAAGTCAAGTTCATCAATGGAGGATCAGAGATTTGTGGCCTGACCAGTTCAGCTGCAAAGAAAATTGCCAGGGAGTCGAAAATGAAATCTCCTTTTAAACCTAAAAATTTACCTCAAATTAATTTTGACGACACTGATGTACAGGGCATTCTAGACATCCACCATGACAGCCTGGTTATCACCATGCAAATAGGAACTGCACGAGTCATGATAATCCTGGTAGATGGAGGCAGTTCAGTGAACCTGATTATACTTGATGTCCTTAAAGCAATGAAGATTGATAAAAGCCAAATCATAAAAAAGTCTAATGTCCTGGTAGGATTCAGTGGAGAAACAAGGAACACATTGGGAGAAATACACCTGCCCACATATGTGGAAGGAGTATCTTCATATGAAAGATTTGGAGTCCTGGACTTCCTGTCATCCTACAACGCCATACTAGGAAGACCATGGATCCACAATGTAAAGGCCATACCTTACACTTACCACCAGTGCATCAATATACCAACAGAATGGGGAGTAGAAACCATAAAAGGTGAACAACAAACTGCCCAGGAATGCTATACTGAATCACTAAAGCCTTCAAAGGCATGTAAGTCTCTCGCCTAGCAATTACAGTACCCTGTCAGGACAACTCATATGGAAGAAATCAAAATGGAAAAAGATCAAGTAATTTTAGACCCTAAGTATCCTGACAGGCATGTACTGGTAGGATCTGATGTCCCTGACAACATCAGGCCAGAATTAGTAAGTTTCCTCAAAAGTAAATCTTCATGTTTTGCCTGGTCACATTTCGATATGACCGGTATAGATGCCAATATTATTACACATAAACTAAATGTAGATAAGTCTTATAAGCCTGTCCAGCAGAAAAGAAGAAAGTTTGCTGCTGAAAGAAATGTTATCATTAATGAAGAAGTAGACAAACTATTGGACATGGGGATGATAATAGAAGTCATGTACCCTGACTGGCTAGCCAACGTGGTAGTGGTACAAAAGAAGAATGGCAAGTGGAGAGTTTGTGTAGATTACACAGACCTCAATAAAGCCTGCCCAAAAGATCCATTTTCACTCCCACACATAGACGCAATGGTGGATGCTATAGCAGGGCATGAACTCCTGACATTCATGGATGCCTCAAGTGGATTCAACCAAATCAAGATGCACCCATCTGATCAGGAACATACTGCATTTATCACAGAACGAGGCATATACTGCTACACAGCAATGCCCTTCGGCCTGAAAAATGCAGGGGCAACATACCAACGCCTGGTCAACACAATGTTCAAAGACCAAATAGGAGACACAATGGAAGTCTACATTGATGACATGGTGGTCAAATCAAAAAAGGCTGAAGATCACATTAGGGACTTGGAAACAGCTTTCAAGATCCTGGAAGAATTCAATATGAAGCTTAATCCATCCAAATGCCATTTTGGAGTTTCTTCAGGCAAATTCCTAGGTTACATGGTGACCAAAAGAGGAATATAAGCCAACCCAGAACAAATAAAAGCCATACTGGAACTGGAATCTCCCAAGTCAGTTAAAGACATTCAAAAACTGACAGGACGAGTTGCAGCCCTGAATAGATTCATTTCCAGATCATCAGTAAGGTGTAAGGCATTCTATGACCTACTCAGGAAAAACAAGGCATTCAAATGGTTGCCTGAACATGAGACAGCCTTCCAAGAGCTCAAAACATACCTAACTACACCCCCACTACTTGCCAAACCAGACAAAGGAGAACCCCTGACGGTCTACCTATCTGTCATAGAGACAGCAGTAAGTGGAGTCCTGACCAAAGAAATTGACGGACAACAGCATCCAGTCTACTATGTAAGTAAGAGTCTCCTAGATGCAGAAACCAGGTATGGCTTACTTGAAAAATACATACTTGCTTTAGTAATGTCCTGCACTAAACTTCGACCTTATTTTGAGAGTCACCCAATTATTGTAAGAACCAACCTGCCTATCAAATATGTCCTGAGAAAACCTGAGTTATCAGGCAGAATGGCAAAATGGCAAAATGGTCAGTACAAATTAGCACCTATGATATAACCTTTGAACCCAGGACGGCAATAAAATCTCAGGTATTAGCAGACTTCGTGGCTGAATTCAGTCCTACCCTAGAACCATACCTCATAAAAGAGGTCAACCACCTTGACACCCATAAAACAGACCAGGAATGGACTCTACACGTGGATGGTGCAACAAATGTGAGAGGCACTGGCCTAGGACTAGTCCTGAAATCACCACGGGGAGACCTAATTGCACAGGCTATTAATTGTGAATTCAAAGCCACAAATAATGAAGCTGAATATGAAGCCCTGATTGCTGGACTAAAGGTATGTATAGAACTCGGTGTAGCAAACCTCAAGGTAAAAACTGACTCTCTCTTAATTTCCAACCAAGTCAAAGGAGTATATGCTGCAAAAGATTCAAAAATGATGCTCTATTTAGAATATGTCAAAAACCTTTGCAAAAAAATTCAAAACCTTTGACATTGACCAAATACCAAGGGATTTAAATACCCAGGCGGATGCCCTAGCTTGCACTGGGATCAAACTTCACCTTGTGTTTGATAAAATACCCATTGTCCACCTGTTGGAACCAACCATAGAAAGGCCTGAACAAATTTGTCTTGCCCAGGAAGACACAACCTCCTGGACTAAACCCTACTATGATTGGTTCTTACAGGGAATACTCCCTACAAATAAAAACGAAGCAAGGGCCCTGAAAATCAAAGCCTCCACTTATACCATTATAAATAACACCTTGTTTAAAAAGTCTCAGGTTGGACCTTACTTACGTTGCCTGGAACCAAATGAAGCCAAACAGGTCATAGAAGACATACATGATGGATACTGCGGAAATCATAAAGGTGGAAGAAGCCTGGCAAGCAAAATTCTCAGGACAGGCTATTTCTGGCCAACCCTGAGAGCTGACTACATAGCATATAGCTCAAAATGTGAAGCCTGCCAAATCCACTCCCCTTATATCCATCAACCATCAGAGCTACTACATTCCATCTCAGCTCCCTGGCCATTCATGAAATGGGGCATGGACATAGTAGGCAAGCTACCTCAGGCACCTGGACAAAAAGTCTTCATGCTAGCAATGACTGACTACTTTTCCAAATGGATAGAGGCAGACTCTTACAGGCAAGTCAAAGAAAAAGATGTCATATCATTCATCGAAAGAAATATCATATGCAGATATGGAATACCTTCAGAAATAGTCTGTGACAATGGTACACAATTTGTGGGAAAGAGAGCAGCAAACTTCTGTGCACAATGGAATATCAACCTAGTTACATCTACACCAGGCTACCCAAAAGCCAACGGTCAGGCAGAATCAAGCAACAAAAAAGTAATCAGCTGCCTAAAGAAAAAGCTGAAAGGGAGAAAAGGAAGATGGGCAGAAGAGCTCCCCTTAGTCCTATGGGCTGACAGGACCACACCCAAAACAGCCACAGGCCAAACACCATATTCCCTGGTCTATGGCTGTGAAGCAGTAATACCAGCAGAAATTCATGTGCCCACCACCAGAAGCAGCTTGAACACCATAGAAGAAAATAGGCCCCTATTGCAAGATAACCTGCTCCTAACAGAAGAACTAAGAGATGTAGCCAAAGTCAGGATAGCCTCCTACCAACAGGCAGTAGCCAGAAGTTAAAACAAAAACGTCAACATCAGAGTATTCAAAGAAGGAGACCTAGTTCTAAGAAAAGTCTTCCCCAACACCAGAGAAAAAAACGCAGGCAAACTAGCCCCTACATGGGAAGGGTCGTACCTTATTGATTCAATAGTAGGACAAGGAGCCTACAAGCTACAAACTTTGGAAGGAGAAATGATCCCCAGATCCTGGAACATTTCCCACTTAAAACTATTTCATATCTAAGAAACAGGTAAACCTACCTACTCTATATACATGTCTATGGAACTTCCTGCTATGTGTTAAATTGCCTGCCTGTTATCCTTAGCTTTATTTAAAACTTTATCCCAATCCTGAAAACTTGTTTTACACCTTCTTTTCACTCGTTATATGCTACATTTTAGGCTTAAACAAATGTTCAGGATTGAGGGCCACTCCACCCAACCTGAACAGCATTTCTAAAAATGCCCTACAATTTGGCACCTGCCTGCCTGACCTAAAAACTAAACTGAGCTCAGTACATAAAAAGGTAAGTACAATGGTGGAATAGACCAGAGTACTTCTCAAAATAAGCCCTCCTGACAGGCTGAGGGCCATAAGCCCTCCTGACCGGCAACCACCCTCATTTTAAAGCCCTCCTGACAGGCAAACAGAGCCACCATTCCCCATAAACAAAGGAATGAGGGCCATAAGCCCTCCTGACAGGCATCACTCTAACAGAAAAATACCACATGAATGTACAGGTACAAATTTAGTCAAGCACAGCAAGAAAATCAAGAAAAGAAAGGATATATATATATTAATGCCTACCCAGGAATATACCCTTCCCAGGCAGGAAGAACAACTGTTTACCCAAAAACCAACAACAACAAGTTCTAAACTGTTTGTTCAGGAAACATCCCCCCCTTAATAGGCCAAAACGACACAAGAACAAACTAAAAAACAAACTAGCCCGCCTTGGAAGCTGTAGCAGAGCCAATTCCCTCATCAGCAGCCTCCTCTTCTTCAGCATCACTACCCTTTCCCTTGGATGGTAGAGAATCCACTTCTTCATCAGCATGCAGTCTACAGAGCTCAGGATAAGTGGTGTTGAGATTAGCCAACTCCTGATCAGGATTCCAAAAAGGCCTGACCTTAACAGGCTCCTTCATGGCATCCACACGACCCTTGCCAAAGAAATACAATGCAGCATCTTTATACCTGGCCTGAACCTCATCCCTCTCTACAGCCAATTCTTCATTCACCTTCAACTGCTCTTGCATAGCCTGCTTTTCAGTCTTCAATTCTTCCTGGGCAATATCAAACTTGGCCTGAAGAGCTTTCAGAGCATCCTGAGCAGATTTCAGCTTAGAAGACTCCACCACCAACCGAGCCTTTCCTGCCTCATTGTCCTCCTTTAAAGAGTGATTCTCAGCCTTAGACACCTCCAACTCAGCCTTAAACTTTTCAGCATCTTTTTTCAAGATTTCTACCTCCCAATCCAGGGTATTTTTTAGGCTGTGGACTGATTCCAGTTGACAGGCACTCCTCGGCATATCATTGACATTCTAACAAAAAAAGAAAAAACCTATCTAAGCCACAAAAAAGAAAACACACACAAATACCCACAAAAACAAGCCAAAAACAAAAGAAACATACCTCTTGAAGCATGGTAATCAGGTTGGCAGCATAGTCCCTGGAGCGATACATAGCAGCCAAGGCACAGGCAGAAGCATCCTCTGCTTGATACTTGAAGTAGGGATCATCAACCACAAAAGCCTGAGCCTGAATTTGTTCCTTGGCAAACTGGACCTCATCCATACGAGCCCTGACCCCCTGACCTCGTGAACCCCTCCTAAAGACTCATCCACTCTCTTACTCTTCTCAAGACGGTCACTCTTATCCACAACCTTCTCAGGCGATGCCAACAGAACCCCCTGCACAGGCTCTTGAATTTGAACAGCACTATCACTTCCCGTAGCTTCACTGCTCTTAGACTTCTCCCCTGTAATTTGAGAGACCCCTGCCTTCACCAGAGACAGACCAAAGCTAGCAATCCTGGCAGAAGCCCTGGTAGCTGCACGACGAGATTCTAAATCAGCAATATAAATATGTGCCTAATACAAGAAACACAATGACAAAAGAAAGCAACAAACTTACTCCCTGATGAAGACACCCCTGGAACCTTAGTGCTCTTCACAGGCTTATATGTACTCAACTTAGCTTTCTTAAAACGAGGCATAGAAGCTTGCCCCAGACAGGCAGGCCACGCCCTCTCCTCCTCAAGCAATGCCATGAACGCTGCTATCCGGTCAGCCGACCCCTCGGCATCAGGATCATTCACCCAATCATTTACTACAAGAAAGCATGGGTAAAGTAAGTAAACTCTCCAAAGTATATTATTGCCAAGCCAAAAATAATGCAGGAAAGAAAGTTACCTCCTTCAATAGCTGGATAATTGAGATAGTCCAGATCAGGGGCAATTGAATCAGCCTTGATAAACATATAGGTTTGAGCCCATCCTTTATCATCCCCCAAATCAAAATTGGTAATCAGATGAGCCATCTTCGACCTGACTCGAAAATTAAACCTTCCAGTAGAATGACTCTTCAGGTGATAGACATTCTTGAAGTCATCGAAGGTAATAACCAACTTGTGCTTAGAACACAAGTGCTCAACAGAATGGACAATTTTCCAGACCATCGGCATGAGTTGAAATGGGGGAACCCTGATAGCCCTAATCACCTCAGTCATGAAAGGAGAAAGGGGGAAGCTGACAGGCCACCCCTGAACGCCCACTCAAAGATACAGAACTAGCCTGGACTACTCCAATTAGCCCTGACTGGACCGCTTTCAGGAATCCAAACCTCAGCCCCATGAGGAGTAAGGCCCCTGCCCTTTATATAATGCTCAAAAGCTGGTTTCAGCTGATTAGCTTCATGAAAAGAAGCTGCCAAAGCCCTAATAGGAGTATATTCAACCCCCTTATAAGACATGGACAGAATCTCTGGGGCAGCAACAACCTCCACCACATCATCCTCAGGGATGATATCAGGGACCTTCTCAACCTCGGCAGGAACCATTTCAACTTCAACAGGAACTTTTTCAGCCTCAGCAGGAGCTTTGGAAGCTGCTGTCCTTCTCCTACCACCAGCCATATATTATTTTTCTGGGAAATGAATTTTTGCAAAGAGAGAATATTTTAGAAAGAGAAAGAAGAAAATTGGAGATTGGAATGTGAAGACAATCACGGCAAAGGCAGGATATTTATAGCCGCAAATCTAAAACGGCTAGAAAAGCATGTGGTAGAGACTAATCATGACTCTCCTAGGGTTTTGTGAACCTACCCTATTTATGGCAAATAGCCGTTACTAGAAGCCGAATCAAACACTAATTTTAATCCGATAAAAAATCCTGCAAAATCTATTGCCTGGCCCAAATTTTTATCTCCTTATTCCTGGCCAGACCCAAAAATGGAATAAGCAGATAAGGGGCAATTGTTGGGCCCAAAATTATCCTGCCTGACCTGACATAGGCCAGGCAACAGCCAAAGCCGAAATTCCAAGCAGGCATTTATTTAATACGGATAGGCACCAAGCAGGAGTTGATACAAGACATGCAATAGTCAACCAAGCAACCTGGAAGGAAAATAGCTCAAGCACAACAGGCGCAACAGGCAAAGACTAGGAAATTAACATACGTCCCCTACAAACAAGGAAGACCAATTCAAGGAGAAAAAATATGAAAGAGAGTCAAAGATAACGGTTGAATAGATGGCAACCACCTCCGGATAAATAGGGCACATTCCCTATTCACCAGGAAACCCTAAACGACAAAGGGAAAATGGTGAAAACAAGTATAAATACAAGGGAAGACAAAATGAGAAAGGATATTCAGCACTCTGTCATTCTTACTTACATTTCTGTATTCTTAAGCATTATAAATTCGCCTGTCACGCCTGATATACCAATACTCTGTCAGGCCATCTAAAATCATACTAACAATCACTCCTGGCTTGGTGCCCATGGTTTTTTCCCTTATTCCCAGGGTTTTTCCACGTATAAAATCTTTGTGTCATTATTTATTAGTTGTTATTGCACTTAACAATACTAGTCAGGCGAGTTGTTTGAGTTAGATCACCCTACATATAAATCCCTGGCAGGATATTCTAGATCAGTGAAATCCCTGTCAAAACAGTATACATAAATAATATTACTAAGATTAGTTAGTAATATTTCTAATAATAATCAAGGGTACAATATTAATAAGTTCTAGTTCTATACTTGTTAATATTTTTGGGTTAGTTCTTGGGTACAACAAGAAGGAGATCTTCTATTTTGAAGATTTACAAGGAGGATCTTCCATTGGTATAAGCTCAAGAACAAGCTAGTAAGGTGAACTAGTTTGTGCCCTTTTTACCACAAATTCAATGTAAGGAAATTGTTCTTTCCTTTTATGCTTTCATATTAGCATGCATGTTACATAGATCACCTAAATGATAATTTATGAGATAAATTAATTTTATTAGAGAGTCTAATATGGATCTATGATCTTTCACCGGTTTGGGCCGGGGTGTTACACGCGCCCCGAATATCACAGACAGTTATACAACAACAATCAATAATATAAACCAACAACCGTAACAATCACCAGCAATATAATTAATCAGTAACCACAATACAAACACCACACACATCATGTAATTAATACTGAGTAGGGAAAACCCTACCTGAAAAGCAACACGAAATCAGACGATCTAAGCAGCTACGCAGAATCTCTCCTCAACAAAGCCTTCTCTTATACATACATACATACATACCATCACTACCGTAACCATATAATCACAAAAACCCCCAAATCCCCAAATTAGGGTTTAATAAACATTAACCAAATGATATAAAAATGATATGTAGAACTTGCCCACGACACAAGGATCACAACGGTATAAAGAACAATGAAAACCGACACCTCTAGCTCCGGGATTTGCTAATAATGTGAAAGGATGATTCAACGTAACTTGCAAACTTCTCTTGACTGTGATTTAGGTTTTGTAAAAGTGTTTAAAGAAGATGACGGAACTTAATATATATTAATCCGCATTATTAACAAACTCGTCGCAAATCACCCGTTAACCGACTTACTCGATCGAGTAAGTCACTTACTCGATCGAGTGGCCCTTACTCAATCGAGTGCCAAGCTTACTCGATCGAGTACCCTACAGGCTACTGTTTTGCATAAAATCCAATTTACTCGACAGAGTAAGCTCCACTCGATAGAGTACCCTAAGACACATAAAACCGTAGTATTACAGTCTTCCCTCCTTATAAAGAACTTCGTCCCCGAAGTTCAAACCACAACCAAAGCAAAAGCACACTAACATCCTCCTGACACAACAACACAAACAAAACTCAACATAAAACTTCAAAACATACCTCCCAAACCAACTCAACCCAACTCAAAACAACTACTAATTATATCAAAACCAGCATAAAACATGTAAAAACTCTATGCGACCATCTTCTACCCCCTAAAAGAAACAAGGTTACGTCCTCGTAACCATACATACCTGATCAAAAAGAGACGGGTACCGCTCCCTCATAGCCTCTTCCGCCTCCCATGTAGCCTCCTCAACCTCATGGTTAGACCAAAGAACCTTAAGCAACATTGTCTCACCATGTTTAGTTTTCCTAACCTTTCAATCAAGAATCTGTTTAGGCACCTCAAGATAAGACAAGGACTCATCCAGCTCTATGTTCTCGACCTCTAACACATGTGACGGATCACTAACATACTTCCGCAGCTGAGATACATGAAACACATTATGCACTCTATCCATAGCAGCTGGTAAAGCTAACCGATAAGCAACCTCATCAACACGATCCAAGATCTCATACGGTCCTATGAACTTCTGACTCGGCTTCCCTTTCTTACCAAATCTCATGACCCCACGCATAGGAGACACTTTTAAAAGAACCCTGTCCCCAACCTGAAACTCTATATCCCAGTGATGTAGATCTGCATAACTGTTTTGTCGATCCTGGGCCGCTCTCATCCTCTGTCTGATAGGCTTAATCTGTTCCACCATCTCATGCACCATCTCTGGTCCCAAAACCACTGCCTCAGCACTATCGTCCCAACAAATCGGACTCCTACATATCCTCCCATATAAAGCCTCAAATGGCGCCATGCCAATACTGGTATGATAACTGTTGTTGTAAGAAAACTCAATCAAGTCCAACCTCTGCTCCCAGCTACCACCAAAGTCCATAACACAAGCTTGCAACATATCCTCTAGAGTCTTGATGGTCCTCTCTGTCTGACCATCTATCGCAGGATGAAATGTTGTACTTATCTTTAAGGTAGTTCCTATAGAGTCCTGCAACTCTTTCCAAAACCGTGAGATGAATCTCGAATCTCTATCAGACACTATGTCCTTAGGCACCCCATCCAGTCGAACCACGTTTTTCCGATAAGCCAAAGCTAACTGTGTCTTAGTCCAAGTATCTTTCATTGGCACAAAATGAGCTGACTTGGTCAGTCGATCCACTATAACCCATATCATGTTATTACCCTGTTGACTCTTCGGTAAACCCACGATAAAATCCATAGAAATGGACTCCCACTTCCACTCAGGTACCTCAAGAGACTGAATATTACCTTGTGGTCGTCACTGCTCCCCTTTCACTCTCTGACATGTCAAACAACGAGCTACGAACTCAGCTGTTTCTTTCTTCATCCCAGGCCACCAGAAAGTCTTCTTCAAATCTTTGTACAGCTTTTCACCGCCTGGATGTACCGAGTATGGTGTGCAATGAGCCTCTGTCATGATCATCTTTTTCAACTCCTTGTCATTAGGAACACATCACCTCCCATCAAATCCCACACTACCATCTGTATGAATAGAGAATCTAGACAATGGCCCTTTCTCTACTTCAGCTCTCCACTCCTCAATCTTGGGATCCAATGCTTGTTTGCTGCGAATATCATCATAAAGGTCTGCCTCCACTGTCAAATCTCCCATAGCATCCCCTTTCTGGATCATATGTATCCCGAACTTCCCAACCTCATCTCTCAATCTCATCAAAGATATAGTTGTGCATAAAGAATGCACATTCTTCCTGCTCAAAGCATCTGCAACCACATTGGCTTTCCCTTCATGGTATATAATATCCACGTCATAATCACCAATCATCTCCATCCACCTCCTCTGTCTCATGTTCAACTCCTTTTGAGTGAAGATGTACTTGAGACTCTTGTGATCTGAAAATACCTTAAAGGTCGCCCCATATAGGTAATGTCTCCAAATCTTAAGAGCAAACACAACTGCACCCAACTCTAGATCATGTGTAGGGTAGTTCTCCTCATAAGGCTTCAATTGCCTAGAAGCATAGGCAATCACTTTCGCATTCTGCATCAACACACAACCCAGCCCATTCTTTGAAGCATCTGTATACACCTCAAAGTTCTCACTCCCTTCAGGCAATGATAGGATTGGAGCTGTGGTCAAACGCTCCTTTAATGTCTGGAACGCCGTCTCACAACTCTCATCCCAGTGAAACCTGTTCTCTTTCCTCATCAAGGTTGTCATAGGTCTAGCAATCTTGGAGAAATCGTTCACAAACCATCGATAATAACCTGCTAAACCTAAGAAACTCCTGATCTCTGCCACATTCTTTGGTGCTTCCCACTTGGTAACTGCTTCAATCTTTGCAGGATCCACAGCTGCCCCTTTCTTTGAAATCACATGCCCCATAAAGGCAACTTCCTCTAACCAGAACTCACACTTGGACAACTTGGCATATAACTGATGATCTCGCAAGTTCTATAACACGGTCCTCAAATGCTCCTCCTTAGTCTTATAAAAGACTAAGATATCAACTATGAAAACCACCACAAACTTATCCAAGAACTGACTGAAGACCCGGTTCATCAAATCCATAAACACAGCAGGTGCGTTAGACAACCTAAACGGCATCACCACATACTCATAATGACCATACCTCGACGTGAAAGCTGTCTTTGGTATGTCCTCCTCTCTAATCTTCACCTGATGGTAACTCGACCTCAAATCAATCTTGGAAAAGACTGCTGCACCGCTCAACTGATCAAACAAGTCATCTATCCTTGGCAAAGGATACTTGTTCTTTACCGTCACTCTGTTCAGCTCCCTGTAGTCAATGCACAACCTCAGGCTCCCATCTTTCTTCTTCACAAATAGAACTGGTGCTCCCCACGGTGATACACTAGGTCGAATGTATCCCCTCTCAATCAGATCATCCAGCTGCTTCCTTAGCTCCTCCAACTCCTTAGGAGCCATACGGTATGGTGCCTTAGAGATTGGCCTCGTCCCCGGTTTCATCTCAACACTAAAATTTATCTCCCTCTTTGGTGGCAACCCCGGAATCTCCTCTGGAAAGACATATGGAAACTCTCCCACCACTGGTATCTGCTCAACTGTCGGACTCTCCACTCTATGATCCCTCACATGGCACAAGATCAACGGGCACTCCTTCCTCAGATAGGACTTCAAGGTCACTGTTGCAATTAACTTAAATTTGGGTTTGACAACAAAACCACGATAAGAAACACTAATCCCCTTAGGACCTCTCAAAGAAACCCTCTTTTGATGACAATCTATCTTAGCTTTGTATTTTGCCAACCAATCCATCCCGACTATCATCTCAAAACCATCTAAAGGAAACTCCAACAAGTCTATAGGTAGATATACTTGCCCAACTATCATGGACACACCTCTATACAACCTCCCACAAGATACAGACTCACCCGAAGGTATAAAAACTTCCTCTCTTACAGACTCATACTCACTCAAACCCAACCGTTTAACATGACTCAATGATACAAACGACTGTGACGCTCCCGAATCAAATAAAACAAAGGTATAAACACCATTAACAAGAAATGTACCGATGGTAACGTGAGCATCATCCTCAGCTGCTTTCTTCTCCATCATAAACAGCTTGCCACTGGTCTTCTGCCCACCTCCCTGGACAGTACTAGCTGAGGTAGTCGGTTTAGCAGCCGACCCCTGGTTGTTGTTGGTGTTCGTAGCCGGTCCCTGATAAGAATTACCGCCATTACGGTTATCCCCACCGTTGTTGCTCTGACCTCCCCTGTTGTTCCATGACCCAGTCGGCATATTACTAGCATAATTCTGTGTAGGACTCTGTGAGAAACTCCCTTGTGACGGTCTCTGGAAGCCCCCACTCACCGCACTGGTGCACTCATGTCTCTTGTGACCCACACCGCCACAGTTATAACAGGTCATTCCCCAACTACTACCACCACTACCACGACCACGCCCATATGAAGCCCCAGCACTGAACCCCGAGCCCGGTGAATATGCCCTCACCTGATTATGGGTACCCTTCTTGTAGTTGGACTGACCACCACCCTCGTTCTCAGCTTTTCTCTTCTCAGCACCCCTCTCCTTGGTCATCTCAACCAACCTCTCAGCCATCCCATCTCGCTCATAGACTTCTTTTACATCTGTAAGAACTCCCACTGGTAGCTTCTCCATAATCTTGGGGGTCAACCCCTTCTCAAATCTCAGTGCCAAGTTCTCTTCACTCAGCCCCATATCCTCAGCATATCTGGACTTCTCATAAAACTTGCGGTAGTACTCAGCCACCGTCATATCGGATGCCATCTTAAAATCATCAAACTTTTCCCTCAGCTTACTCCTCACATGTTCCGGCACAAACTCACGTCTCATCGCTTTCCTGAACTCATCCCAAGGTATTGAAGGTAGCCCCTGCTTCATATACATCTCCCTAGCACCCACCTTAACCTTATCCCACCACTCACCGGCTGCTTCCCTCAAGTAGAACGCAGCTTGTTCCACTTTCAACTCCTCCGGGCAATGCACTAACGCAAGGATATTCTCCATCTCTCTGTGCCAATTATCCAGCAGAATTGGCGCCCCGATCCCCTTATACTCCTTAGGGTTAAACCTAGCTATGTGAATGCTGATTTTGGAGTGATCAACATCCTTATCCTTTCCCACTCTTTTCAAAGCTTCCGTAAGAGCATCTTGGTGCTCCAACATCTTTACTATATCGTCCACGGTCATACTCTGAGCTCTAGCATACAAGGCGGTTCTTTTCGGCGGCATCTTGTAGCTATATAAGAGAAAGGTAAACATAAACACTCATATTATATCCCAAAACACGCATACGGCCTGTATAGAACCTACTCGATCGAGCCCCTACACCTACTCAATCGAGTTGAGGTCACTCGATCGAGTACCTTGACTCCAGAACCTGATCAGAAAAATTGCCAAAAACACACTCGATCGAGCTGACTAGCCACTCGATCGAGTACCCCTACCTACTCGATCGAGTGCCCAAAAACCTGCTTCTGCCCAGAAAACATAAAACTACCTACTCGATCGAGTCAGACCCACTCGATCTAGCCTCTCACCTACTCGATCGAGTGCCCCCCACTCGATCGAGTCATGCAGACTCGTATAACTACCCGCATGTTCATCTTTCTTTCCCAACTTTCTATACAACTTTTATACTACCAACATAACGACAAAAACAATACATATATATATATATATATATATATATATATATATATATATATATATAGACACACACACACACACAACTCTCTATATACTCAACAAAACAACTTTAGTCCATATCATTAACATACCACATTGTAAAACAAACAACATGCCTTCATTCATCCAACATACAAATCACATATTCATCAGCTTTTATTCCATACCTCCTATCTCCACACTCATGCATCCACCGATTCACACCACATGTTATTATATAATATGCAAACAAGAAAATAACACACAACGATCCCGACACGTACCCCATGAGACCGGTTTAAAATTGTAGGGCGAGTTCGCGACTTTAGGACGTCTCCCAAGCCTTTGCATTAGCTTCTACAACTTCTATCCCGGGTTCATTTTAGTTTGACTCCCTATGTTCATTAGGTTCATTGGTTACAGGTTTCAGGATCGTCGCTCTGATACCACTTTGTGACACCCTCATACTCCAAGTGCCTTACCAGGACCACTTAAGGTATGGAAGCGTCACCATCTCGGTTACCCGAGGCAATGATAATAATAAGATAATAAAGAAACGTACTTTAAAAGAAAATAGGTTTAAGTGATTATATGTCCAAACCAAAACTGTTAAAATGAGATATAATATTCCCAAAAATGTCTGCTAGCAAAACTGTCACAACTACAAGACATCGTCTGACACAGCGAAAGACTCTTCTAACTGTCACGTGATGACTCATCCCAGCTATCCCAAATGCATCCTATCAAACATGCTCATCAACTGCTCACCATCCCCGAATGGATCACCACAGTTTTTCAAAACAAACAACGGGGTCAGTACTAATTACACAATACAAACCACAATGAAACAAATGCCAAATAGCTCAATCAACACATCAATCTCCAGTCTCCATAATCAATCTCCACACAACTGACTACACACCAAAGTGTGTAGTTGATGTGTAAGAATTAATGATAGGGTCAAGTCTCTTATCACCAACAATTATTTAAACCCAATTTAGTGTGTAAATCGGGGTCGAACCACGAGGATGGAGGGGTTTCTACTTAGCCTAATAGGAGTTTAGTCTAGTCAAAAATGAAGGGAAGTGAGTTGGTTTAAACTACTAGTTGTAACTAATGCAAGCAATTAAGAGGAAGTGTATACGATTGGTTAAAGGCTAGGGCTTTCGGGTTCATCCAAATGGTCTAAGGGGCAAACAAGATGATTTAAAGGGTCCAAGGTGAAAGTTTATCCTAGGATGGTGAATCGATGTCTCGATTATCCTAAAGGGTGATTACTAACTCTCATTAGCAACACACTTTTCTAAAACATGCAACAAGACCACCACAAACTTTCATTCAATGGAG
Organism: Silene latifolia; assembly: GCF_048544455.1. NCBI lineage: Eukaryota > Viridiplantae > Streptophyta > Magnoliopsida > Caryophyllales > Caryophyllaceae > Silene > Silene latifolia. The sequence continues at coordinate 13,206,146 of NC_133534.1, forward strand.
GAATTAAGCAATAATGAAAAAAGGCACAAGCTTTCACTCATGCAAATCATCAAACACCTTGTGTGCAATGTTGAGAAAGATAAACAAATCACCAAAACCCCAAATAATCAAACAATCATGCCCAATAATCCCATTTAGACTCCCCCTAAGCCCTAGAAAGATTACTACTCACTCATATTCAAATTGTTCAAGCAAATAAATTGAAAAGAACAAATAACAAAAAGAGATGACATAGCAAAGATTCCAACAATGATAAAAGACAAGTTAAAATGTAAACAATTGATTAACCAAGTAAATAAGAGAAGAGATGTACCAACAAAGAGTAAAGATGATTGCTTTGATTGAATTAATGAAGAGAATCCTTCAATATCTCCCAATACAATCCAAGAAACCAAAGGTAAACAATTGACAAATACTACTACTAAACTAATTTTATTAAATGATTAATAATAGTAAATATTGATTAAGGAAAGGTTAATGCTTTAATTAGGGAAAGATTGCATAAATTAAGGAAAGTTTTTAGATCTAGGGTTGTGTGTCGAAAATGAATAATGGAGGGGTATTTATAGTTTACAATCATTTAGGTCAAAAATTACAAGGAAGTTCAAAATGCGGGGGAAAGGAGTCTGAGCCGGTTAACCGGCCGCCGGTTGGCGGACCGGCTTAAAACCCGCTGGAAGTTTTTGGTGTCAATTTAAATCTTCAGGTGTGGTGAGCCGGTGGACCGGCTGCCGGCTCTGGACCAGCCCAGGGGGAGGACTTCCAGCCGGTTGACCGGCTTCCGGCTAGCCGGCTTGGAGTATTCCTTCACTTCTTCAACTTCAACACTCGTATATGGGGACTCTCAGCCGATGGACCGGCTGCCGGCCGACCGGCCGGGAGTCCTGCTTCTCTTCTTCTTCACTCTTCTTCTCTATGCATGCCTTGTAAGCTCCTTAGCTAGCTCCTTTAGCCCTCTTCCTGATGCAAAAACCTACAATGAGGAACATAAAGCTCATAGTACGGGACTAAAGCTACAAAATGGGGCTAAAAGGGTCAAAAACCGCGTATGATCAGGAAATATGCATAGAGAAGAAGGATGAAATTGACATAAAATGGGCACTCATCAACATCCCCACACTTGACTCTTACTCGTCCTCGAGTAAGCCCAAAATCAATGCAAAAGACACTACTATGGTGGTCATCAAGAGTGTATGCACAATATAAGCATCACTCAACCAATCTACTAATAATATCCGAATGAGTATTAGCGCACTTAACGCCCCTTCAACTCACAATTTGACACCCATGAGGGAAGAGTGCCCTATTGCAAGGCAAGTTGGGTCTTGCTACAAAACTGTGATGCATCTATCATGAAAGCACGTAATCAAGCAATAGAATGCATCTAACAAAATGGTCCACTTTCCTCATCTAAGTGGCCGGAATTTTAAACAACAAAACACAGTCTAGGTCGGGAGCACCGTCTCAGAAGTTCCAACGGAGGTGTCAACCCCCTAAGCATGACTCAAGAAACCCTAGTGTGATCAATGCTCAAGAAACACATTCAAGAGCGGGGAAAGGGGAAGTAGGCAAGTCCGCCGAGAATTATAAAACCGACACAAGATTCAACCAAAAGACCCGTGACTAAGGGGACCTAGGCAACAACATCCTCGCGGTTTTCACTCGTCACTCAATGAACAAACAAGGTGATTTTTGTGACAAGTAGTAACCAAAACCACTCTCCTAACTCGATTAGCGGAAGCGTGCCCGCAATCTAATGTGTAAGAGTGTCCTATGTTCAATGAAATGCAAACAATGGTAAAATGCACGCAATATGAAACAAGGGTTGTAGCGGGGCTAGGGAGTAGGACAAAACGGGATTGGTGCAAGCACTGTTTGGATATGTGGAGTTCAAATCAAGAATTGCCGACACATCGTAACCCATTTCTTATTGCAACACATGAGACACGTCTATGCCCTAACATAGCATGGATCACCAAAACTATGCAAACATTGCATAAACCCAACTCAAATTGGAAAAACTCAAAATACTCCTCTTATTTCAACAAATGGTAACGTCTACACCCTAAAAAAGACTCGGTTTCCCAAGCCATGCAAAAAATGTGTAAACCCGACTCATTTTGGAAAAATATCAATTTGCCCTTTTATTTAGCAACGGCCTTTTCTACCCCGTTTAATGATGAGGAGGGGTGTTGCTTGCCTCTTTCTCACTTCTATAATATTATATATATGTCAACTATTTTTGTTCTTTTCAAATTTTTCTCCTTTTTTTTTGTTTTTTTTTTTTTTTTTTTTCAAAAACCTCTTATTCCAACAACAAACCAAATTAAGAACCATTATTTCAACTCAAATGGCTTGAACACAAAACCACCAAATTAAGACTAAGTCCCCTTCTTCATACTACCACAAACACCTAGACAACTTTCTTGATCAAGGTTGGTTGTTTTTGGAATGTAGTGAGTATAGTAGGTATGCCAAAAAGGAAAGGCTAAGGCTCAAAGGGGTTACAAAAAAAATGGTCCTAATTTAAAGGGTCAAAACAAAGGCTCATTTGGCAATGTGAGGCTAAAAATATATGTATGCAACGAGTTTGTTTCAAATTATGTACACACAAATAAGCAACTCATGGTCTAAGGAATGAACGCCATACTTGTGCGTAGTGATGTGGCATGCCACGCAAGGAGGCCTACTCACAAACCTAATGAGGCCGGGCATGAGTGCACCGGCCTAAGGAGGCTCTAAACCTCACCATGTGTGTAGCTATGTCGGAACCTAGGCCTAGTCTACGGTCCTCTTGGTCTCACAAGGCGGTCAACACTTTTCTTTCAAGCCTCATTTCCCGTATATAATGAGGATGTCACAAGGTGCAAGCCAATGGGAGGGGAAAGACACGACCAAGACAATATCATCATTGAGGGTATCATGCTCCCTTCCTAGACCACATTTTGTTTTAAAATATGTACAAACTTGATGCAAACTCTAAATAAAGCAACAAACACATATTCACAAGATACGAAATGCATTTCTAATTAGTAGCGACATAAATAAACATGCAACAATTGTCTAAACCTGGCAGCACGTAAGCAACACACACCAAGTTCCAAAATGGAACATCCTCATCAACATAGCCCATCCTCCTCCATATATCCAACAATATAAAGGAAAAGAATAGGAAAGGAGAAAGAGATAGAAAAGATTAAACCGAGCGGTCTTCTAGTCTCCTAATGCCTCAAATGTCCCGTATGTGCCTGCGCCACTTGTTAGACAAACATATATATACAATGCAATATTTTTTTGAAATTTTTGAAATTTTCTCAAATTTACAAGTATATATACAAATATAAACAAATATACACAAAGTAGATATTTTTCTCCCCACACTTAAAATTTACATCGTCCTTGATGGAACGAGATGTAGGGAAGAAATAGGAAAATAAAAGACATGTTTTTGTATTTTTAAATAATAAAATTTCCTCCCCACACTTATTTATTTACATAATTTCCAATGGAAAAAAATGTGTGGAGGAAATTCGGAAAATAAATACATGTTTTTCGTTTTTTAATTTTTTTTCAAAAAAAAGAACATGTTTTTGGGTTTTAGAAGAATTTTTCAAAAAGAAAAAGAATGCATACAAAGCTTGGGTTGCCTCCCAAGAAGCGCGGTTTTAAGGAAACCGCCAAACCTAAGCTTGGTCCCAAAACTAACCGGGATCCCACAACCTATGGGCAAGGCCACTTAACTCCTTGCCCAAGTCAATGAAGCTCACATCTTTGAGCTTCCTCCAATCATCAAGGTTGTGATCATTCTCCTCGACATTTTCAAACTCAATTTCATAAAATATTTCCTCCTTCATTGGAGGAGAGTGATCAAAACCAACAAGCAAAGGACAATCAACAACATAGGAGACCCGATTAGTCTCATTGTCCCTCACTTCTCCCATCCACTCATCCATTTCAAACACAAGTTTTTCAAAAATGGGAGGGGAGACATCACAATCATCAAAGATATCAAGGAGGGGGGTTTCAAACGAATTACCCATGCAAGCTTTATCAAGTAAATGAGCATCATACTCCACATCAAAAGTCATAACCTCAAGCAAAGGGGCATAAGAAATGAGGTCAAGGTCATCGGTGGGTATAAGGGACTCATCCTCACCGCAAAAAGGTACCTCAAATCTCTCAAAAACGGGTTCACCAAGTAGGTGCACCTCACAATCCCCTTCACAATCGGTGCTCATACTCTCCTCCTCATCAAACATAACCTCTAATATGGGTGTAAAAGAAATGAGGTCTATGTCATGGGTGGCTACAAGGAGTTCATCCTCACCACAAGAGGAATCCTCAAATCTCTCAAAAAGGGGCTCATCAACATCAAGAGAAATGTCTCTTCCCTCATCAAGGCTATCCAAGGTATCCACAATCTCATGGTCACAAATCTCAATTCTAGTAACATCCTCTCTCATAAGCAACTCCCTCTTCACCACCTCATGGTCCACATCAAAACAAACACCCTCAAATTTACATAAACCAAGGTGCTTAAATTTCTCACTAATAAAACTACTTGGTTCATTCAACCTCACATCACCATCATCAAATTTCACGCTCTCTAACTCATAAACATAGTTTGGTGAATCATCAATTCGAAAGTGGGGTGTGGGTTGGAATGAGGGATGCGGATGTTCTCTAGAAAAGGTGCGAGGTGGTTCACAAAAAGAGTCAAAGACATGCACATCATTAACATCATTCACCATATAATCATCAATGGGGATTTGGGGAACATAAGAGGAGCATACATCATAATTTTCTCCAAAATCACCACATGGTTCACAACTTGATGAAAAATATTGCATATTACATGTATTCATCGGGAGAGGGGAGTAGGCATATGAAGTACAAACTTGAGAAGTATGTCCTACTCCTCCACATGTCGCACAAGTGGAATAGAAATCATTTACACCATGCATATTCATAGGAAGTGGGGAAAAGTGATAAGGAAGGGCATCATGGTTAACCATTCTTGACTCGGAGTTTCTAGCCAAGTAAGTAAGAAGCCCCCACCTCTCACCATAAGTCATGCAAGTAAACGTCCCATTACAATGTTGCTCAATGTCATCCCTCACTTCATCAATAACGCCATTATAGATCATGTGGCAAAACTCCCACTCTTGAACATCCAAATTAAACATGTAGACATGTTGCTCAAGCCTTTCCCAAAAAACATGAAATGATTCATACCGAAATTGTGGATAATCAAATATCATTTTTTTTGTGTTTTTTAAATTTTTTTTTTTTTTCAAAAGCAATAAAAGTGACTAACCTTAAAACTCAACAAAGACTTATATCTAACAAAGCACCATCCCCGGCAACGGCGCCATTTTGATATAGGATTTTGCCGTCACTTCCCAATCAAAAACAATTTATAAACCCAATTAAAAGTAGTATTTAGTCGGGTGTCGAACACAAAGATGGCGGGGGTTGGATACTTAGTTTGTTTTAGTCTTTAGTTTAGCCAAACAAATGTAAGAGGTTGATTAATTGTAAACTAAGATGCAAATAAGATATCAAATTAAACTAAATGAAATTGTAATTGATCAATATGAGAAAGACTAGAGCTTTCGGGTTCACTCGGGTCATTGGGCATGAAACAAGGCAAATATGGGGGAATAGGTGATTCAATTAGTCAAGGAATCATGCCTAATGTCTTAGGACACCTAGAATTCATTAACCAACTATCGTATGATTAACTAAAACCCGTCACACACATGCACAAAGATCATCCAATAGTCTACACACCAAGATTGTTCATCCGCTAGTATAGACACCAAGATAACTAAACATGTGAGAAAATACTCAAACTTTCATAGGAGCAATTCTACAAACACTTCAAGTGCAAGAAAGTGACAACCATTAAAACACCCAAATCCTTATAATTCTAACCCAAAATCAAACCCATTATAGACCCGAGATCCCCCTAAGCTCTAGATGAGAACTACTCACACATGTTTAAGGATGAAAAACTAACAATAAGATGGAACAATATACAAATAAACATGCTAAACATAATAAAAATAGAAACTTTGAATGAAAACATTAAGTAAAGAACATTAAATGTAAACAAATGAAAATAAATGTAAATAAAAGGTGAGAATTATACCAACTAAGAAGAAAGTACCAAGCTTGGATAATAATGGAAGAATGAATTTCTTCTTGTCTTCCAAATACAACCCAAAATACTAATTGTAAACTATTGAGAAATGGAGAACTTGCATAAACAAAGGAAGATTTAAACTAATAATTAAAGAAAGATTACAACTTTTTATTGAATGAAAATGAGAGAGGAAATATTAGGGTTCTACAAATATTGAGAGGAAAATAAGCTAAACTAATTTTCTAGTCTAATTTCTAAGGTAAATGGTAGTGTGTAATGTAATAGTCTTGTAATGTCTTTATATACTACTCCTAATAATAATAATAATAATAATAATAATAATAATAATAATAATAATAATAATAATAATAATAATAATAATAATAATAATAATAATAATAATAATAATAATAATAATAATAATAATAATAATAATAATAATAATAATAATAATAATAATAATAATAATAATAATAATAATAATAATAATAATAATAATAATAATAATAATAATAATAATAATAATAATAATAATAATAATAATAATAATAATAATAATAATAATAATAATAATAATAATAATAATAATAATAATAATAATAATAATAATAATAATCCACTACTAGCACCCAACTTCATCGACACATTTGACTCCAAAAGAAAACAAAACAAACAAAAAGGGAAAAGGGTCAAAAGACGACAACACGCAAAGATCGCAGCAACATGGGGTCTCATCCGGCTCACCGGCCGCCGGCTGTGCACCGGCACAAAACCCGCTGTAAACTTGAGGTGAAATTGATAGGATTTAGAGCCGGTTGGGGGAATCGGCAGACAGTTGACCGGCTGAGAGCCATCTTGAGATTTGTTGCGGAATGGGGGCCGGTGAGGCGGCAGCCGGTGGGCCGGCTCGGAACCATGTTTCACCAATCAACACGGTTTCCATGGTGGCTGCACTGGTTGTTGTCGATGGAGCAGATGGGTATGTATGATGGTGATGTCGGCGGATGTATGGTGGTAATGTGGTGTCACGGGTTTGGTGCTGGGTTTGACTAATGGTGGTTGTAACACCCCGTATTTTATAATAATATTTTATTATAAAAGTATTTTATTAAATTAATTATTTCGAAGTATATTAATGTATTTTGGAAATATTTATAGTTACCGTCTTCGTTTACTATTTTATTATTTCTCATTTTAATCTAATTTGGAAGGGTTAAAATGTCCAGGCGCAATTTGACTATTTTAATTTAATAACTACTTTTCTTATTTAAGCTCTCCTTACGTTTTAATATGCTTCAATCCGATTTGTAATCAGATAATCCATTGTATAAGCTAATGGACACAAAGCCCATTAGTTAATCCCTTATAAATAGAATTAACCTAGCAAGCAACTAGGTCAATCATTTTTCTTTCTCGCGTGAAACATAACCTAGCAGGCAAGCTACTCTATTTGGTTTCCCGTGAAGTGCCGCACGGCATCCCTCCTCTATTTCTCTCTTTTGTTCTTCTTTTCTTCCTTTGACTCCATTGTTGAATATCTTTCCTTCTCTCAAACTCATACACAAATTATATTTTCACAATCCTTACTCTTATCTTTACAACATATTCATCTCCAAATAATTTTATGGAGATTATTTGTATTAACCTTTAAACCTACGTTTTGGGTTTCTTATTTTAATGGGTGAAGATGAACAAGAGTCTTTCATGACGTTTTCAAGGGTTTCGATTTGTGCCTTTCTTTAAAGTCGATTTTTGGGACGTGGACACGTGTTGGAGACAAGGTTTTCTTGGTCGTGTCTTTCATGGAGTTTTCATTCTTAGTTCACATCATTATATGCTAAAAAGGTAACTAGGTGTTTTCTTTTAATTGTGTTTATGCCAATTGATGTAATTAATATGATTTAATGATTGTCTTGTATGATTGGTACGTGTTAGATTGTTTATTATCATCATGTTAATTACGTTTTCGCATGTTTGTATATATTTTAATGTTTTAATTATATATCGTATGTTGGTTATGTGTTTATTATGGGTGTCATGAGCGCAATTAAGGTTTACGAATAAACCCTAGTGGCGGCATGATAGGTGGCCAAGAGTGCTCTCCAAAGTTATAGCTAAAGCTACTATAACCTTGATGATGATTCGGGTGTTATAGCTGAAGTTAGTACAACTTTGGGTAGTTACTCTAGTTATGGCTAAAACAGGTATAACCTTGGAAATATGAATCAAGGTTATAGCTGAACCTACTATAACATTGAATGGTTAATGTTAAAGTTATAGCTGGAGTACTATAACATTGAATGGTTAATGTTAAAGTTATAACTGAAGTTACTATAACATTGGTTGCTTATGCTTGTTCGCATGTTGTGTTGTGTTCAGTTATTATTCGACATTATGTTGCATATATCTTTGGTTACTCTTGTTCATATGATAAATAGGATGGTTAGTTATACTATCCTATGGGTTGAGTTGTGATGTTGTTCACGCATGTTAGTACAGTCAGTTATACTGTGTATTGGTTTGTTTGCTAGTTTGAATAGATGACGGTAGTATCAGTTATATACTATCGGAATGAACCAACGCTACCCGTTGATGCGGGATTTATTTGGTCTATGTTCGGGGGGGTAGCAGAGGCAGTGGTTATACGCTCTGTTCCCCGAGTGTCGTTCGGTTTACCGAGAGTCTGGCCAGGTCTTAGACATATAGGCAGTGGTTATACGCTATACATAGTATCGTGGAGGCAGTGGTTATACGCTCCACACCGATGGAGGCAGTGGTTATACGCTCCGTCAGCTAGAGGCAGTGGTTATACGCTCTGGCAAGTTAGAGGCAGTGGTTGTACGCTCTAACGGGTGGTTATACGCTCTAACGGGCGTTCGCTATATACGCTATGCTTTGTTGCTAGCTTTATGCCTTCTGTTGCTGTGGATTGTGTGTTACCGTGTTTGCTATGCTTTAATGCTAGCTTTGTGCCTTAAGTTGTTGTAGGTCGTTTGTCACTACTAGTCTTGTAAGTGTTCATGGTCTGGTGGTTGCATATGGTCTAGGTTTGCATGATTGCATTCGTCCAAGGTTGATAAAGTCATGGTAAGCTGTATTTGGTTTTCATGAGTATAGATGATCTCACATGTTTACTGTTTATGCCTTTCAATTATTATTGATTGTTGATTATATTCAATTGTTGTAAACATGACTGGGAGAGCATCTATTTACTCCCGACTGATTGTCGACCCCCTTCTCAGGTTGTTCGGGTTGAACGCTTGTTGCTGACTGGTTGATGCTTGCTTGGGAATGTGCGAAGCGGGCTTAATACTAAAATAGGAGTTTGCTTTTAAGTTTTAAGAACCCTTTGAATAATGTATTAGTTGTTTTGGATTTAGTAGCGAACCGGATTGGTCAGGTGTTTCCGCCAGCTTGACCCTTTTATTAGTATCGTACTCTGATATTTACTTTATAGTACGTTTTCCCTTTGTTTTATAATCCGGGTTGTTACAGTGGTTGTCGAGTTCGGTTGTGTGTCCACAATTGGTGGTCGAATTGGTGTAAATGGTGGACGGAATGGAGGTTGAGGATGATGGAGATGATGTCGGAATTAAACCATGGTGGTGTCGCTGCTGGTGGTTTACAGATGCGGGTTTCGGGTTGCTGCCGCTGTTGCTTGTCGGGTCTGGTTGCAGCTGGATGGTGCACAAATGGTGAGTGATAATGGTGATTGGGTTAAATGGTGATGCGGTGACGATTGCTGGTTTGTTGATGATGGTGGCTTAATGGAGGATGGTGATGTTAATGGTAGAATGCGGGAATTAGCAGAGGTGAAATGGATTAGTGAATTGAAAATTGGTGTTTGATGATCATGAACTCCAACGAAAGACCAGGAACATAAAGGGATTTGTGATTTTTGAATAAACATGAGCAACTTTGACTTTTCGATTTCATTTGTTTTGTTTCAAGCCATTATTCATTTGGTTACGGTCTAACTTGAGCCGTCTTGACTCACTTTATTCAACTCACTTCTTCTCTTGTTTGTACCTACATGTTATTATAATAAAGTAATAATAATACCAATAATGAATAAGAATCCGACTAATTATTAATTATATCTAAGATGACTAATTATTATAAATTAGTAATTAAATGAGCTATTTAATCATTTAAGCACGCAAAATCGAGTCGGAGTAAGCTATAAATGCGGGGCAAAAAGAGACTAAAATACTACTCATCAGTAGTCCTGCCAGAATACCCATCGCAACAAGTACTCCACACCGCCAGTGGGAGACCGCAGCCGTACCCACCAAATCCCCGCTCATCAACCACTGAGCGATAAACCCAAGTTTCCTTAATGTGCACATTCCCTCCTGTGGCGGGTTCCACAGAGGGCGAACCAAGGGCGTGAAGCCACTCTCGCAAGTGACTCCACTCAGCCAGGGACGCACCCCGAATATCACAGACAGTTATACAATAACAATCATTAATGTAAACCAACAATCGTCATAATCACCAACAATATAATTAATCAGTAACCACAATACCACCACCACACACATCATGTAATTAATACTGAGTAGGGAAAACCCTACCTGGAAAGCAACACGAAATCAGACGATCTAAGCAGCTACTCAGAATCTCTCCTCAACAAAGCCTCCTCCTATACATACAAACATACATATCATCACTATCGTACCATATAATCACAAAAACCCCCAAATCCCCAAATTAGGGTTTAACCAATATTAACCAAATGATATAAAAATGATATGTAGAACTTACCCACGACGCAAGGATCACAACGGTATTAAGAACAATGAAAACCGACACCTCTAGCTCCGGGATTTGCTAATAATGCGAAAGGATGATTCAACGTAACTTGCAAACTTCTCTTGACTGTGATTTAGGTTTTGTAAAAGTGTTTAAAGAAGATGACGGAACTTAATATATATTAATCCGCATTATTAACAAACCTGTCGCAAATCACCCGTAAATCGACTTACTCGATCGAGTAAGTCACTTACTCGATCAAGTGACCCTTACTCGATCGAGTGCCAAGCTTACTCGATCGAGTACTCTACAGGCAGACTAATGTTTTGCGTAAAATCCAACTTACTCGACAGAGTAAGCCCCACACGATAGAGTACCCTAAGACACATAAAACCGTAGTATTACACTTGAGGATGCTTATGCCATGGGGATGGGCTGCTTGAGTAGAGTAGCGGTGTTGACACCGGATTGCTATGCGTAGGTATGTCATCGTCATCATCATTGTTGTTGTTGTTTTCAGTTAGGGTTGTAGTAATAGTGATAGGTGATTGTACTGTTTGTATAGGTGTGTTGCTTGGTTGATTGGTATCTTGTGATCGGGAGTGGAACCAATACGGTGTGCTAAAGGTAGGTTCGCGTACTCAGTAATGTAGGTTGTTTAGTGTGTCTTTTGATGTGGTTTGATTGTGGTTTTATCGGTATGGCTGTTTGGTTGTGGTAATAGGTTGGTGTTGTGTTGTTTGATTATCATGGTTGTGGTACAGTTGATTGTGTTGTTTGTCTCTGGTTCTCGAGGTGTGTCCTCGGCTGAGTGGAGTCACTTGCGGGAGTCGCTTCACGCCCGTTGTTCGCCCTCCGTGGAACCCGCCACGGGATGGGATGTGCACATTAATGGACATGGGTTTATCGCTCGGTATGATGAGCAGGGCTTAGGTGGGAACGGCTGCGGTCCCCCACTAGTAGGGCTGGTCCAGTGGACAGTCAGTGACGGTGATTGGTTGGAGGAGATGTGTTGTGTGTATGTTCTGTTGTGCTTGTGTTGTGTATGCGGTTGTGGGTGTATTTCTTCAATTACTGACCTTGTGTTATTTTATCTTGTTGTTTGTTTCTGTTGTGTCTATCGTGATCCCTTATGGTGAGCAGTCAGTCTTAGCAGGTTGTGATCTGGATGATAGCTGGGTGCTTGGCGGGATAAGTCTTCCATGAGTCACGACAGCTGTAGTTCACATAGTAGTTAGTGGTTGGGTTGTACCTTTTGTATACCTTTGGTGTTGTTAATCACTTGTAAATAACTTAATTGTTCTCTCATCGACATTTGATATTTACTATCCTCGGGCAACCGAGATGGCGACGCCCTTATATGCTAGGGAAGGTCTGGTTAAGGCTCCTTAGTATATAGGGGTGTCACATTCCGAGTTTGGCCTTTTGGGTGTTAAACTTGCGTCTACTCCTATTGAGCAGCATCATTAGCTAGGCTTGGCTACGGGTGATTTGCTCGATGATTGTGCGTCTTATAGACGACTTGTGGGTCGTTTGGTTTATCTTGCGGTAATCCGTCTTGATCTTTCTTATGCCATCCACATTTTGTCTCAAGTTTTACAATAGTCGCGCAAGGAACATATGACCGCTGCACTTCGGGTGGTTCGGTATCTTAAAGGTCGACTGGGTCAAGTTGCGGTCGGATAGTACCCAAACTATTTCTAGGTTGTGAGACTCCGACTAGGCGGTTTGTCCACTAAATCGCCGCTGTGTTTCCGGCTGGACTGTGTTTGTTGGTGATTCCCCTATCTCTTGGAAGACCAAAAAACAACAAATTGTGTCCCTTTCGTCTGATGAAGCTGAATACAGGTCTATGGTTGTTGTACTATGTGAGTTAAAGTGGCTTTTGGGTTTGTTTTCTAGTCTCGGCGTCACCATACCTCGGCCTATGTCTCTCTATTGGGACAGCTAGTCCACACTCCATATTGCTCAAAATCCAGTCTTTCACGAGCGGACCAAGCATATTGAAGTGAATTGCTATTTTATTCGCGATGCTATCACGGATGGCTTGATTAAGCCGTCTCACGTCGCTACTCATTCACAACTTGCTGTTATTTTTACGAAGGCTTTAAGCTTCTTGGCAATTTGATTTTCTTCTCTGCAAATTGGGCATTCTTAATCTCCATGCTCCAATTTGAGGAGGTAATAGGGCCCGGCTTCGCCCTCGTCTTGTATTGGACTTTGTCCAACTCCGTCTTGTATTAAATACTCTAGTATATGCTTAAGGAGAAAGGCAACCCACACACTTGAACACATTCTAATCTCTTAACAATTTTAGTATTCTGTGTGAGATACAATAAATTGACCATTGACCATTGACCATTTGTACATAGCTAATATTATTTACTTTTTGGGTAAATAGCTACTATATTATTACATGTAAATGATGTACAATAAGAAATCAATTTTCCTTCTTTACCGGCTTGTATTTATCACCTTATATAGTTCATATCATATGCATTTCCACTTGATAGTCTAGGAGGATGTATCCTTCAACAAACAGGCCTAATCTGAATCGATCAAATCCAACCATGTAGCCAGAATGACTGATAAGATATATGACTTGGAGCATGCAGGTTCTGGAGAAGATCCTCGCTCCCGGTATTAGAGACGAGTCTAGTGAACTAACGCCCTAACGGACCCTCTGCATGATGTCTGATTGCATACTTCCTGCCATTCCAAGTGAAGCAAGCCTGCACTTCTGCAGTTTTAAGCTCTTGATTTGTTCATCCATCATTCAAAAAGATTGAAGAACGACTCCATTATCGTATATCTTGTACACGAAATCTCATATGAAACAGTCTTATGATAACTGATAAGATCATCATAAGACTAACCCATACGATGAGGTTGATATTCCCTGGTTTTACTTTTAGTAATTGGTGTATCGACTATCGATAAGGGTTTTAGTTAGATGCTATGGCTCTATCTAGACTTTCAACAAAAGTCCAGAACACCAAGTAGTATTCATTGAATTACCATATAAAGCAATTGCTATTTGCTACGATGCGACCTAGGCAACACCTTTAGCATGGGGAAATACACGGAATCCGAAAGCTAAAATGAGGTAAACAAATATCACAATCATACAAGGTTTTCATTAAAGAATGGGGAGTGCCAGATGGATTTACAACTTTAGCACGATCAGTCGACCAAAATATCAGCCATCTGTCCTGTTACACAAGGCTGATATAGAAAACACTATTCAGTACAAAAGTCTGATAAAGAAAATTACAGATTATTACAGCCTAAATTAAACCCCTACAGCTTATATGTTCTTACTCCTCGGAAAAGCTTGCGTCCGGCGTCATCATCCAATTTATTTTCAACAGGCTTAAGATTTTGGATGGATTATTAGCTTATTATCTCCTTCCTGACATAGTTCTTACACGTTGCAGAACGCGAACAAATTCATAATACAGGGTGAAATCCAACTCTTCAACATTACTGTTTCCAGGGATCGTCTTCGTCCCTTTTTCAGAATATGTACAAGGACTTTCACAGATTACAAGATCAAACTCACCAAATTTCCTCTTTAGATACTCCAACTTGTTACTTGTCAGCTTTTGGATGTCCTCAATTTGTACCAACTCACCTGTTTGGTCAGTCCCCTGCCACCACCTCCTTAGTATCTTCCTTTTCATTTCTGAAGATTCTACCGAGACGACTGCTTTCATGTAGATTCCGAGCCGGTGTAATGCCACTTCGGCCCCACCAATCCCGCTATAAAGAGACAACACGGTTATCCCACCGGGGAACAAAGGCTTCAAGACAGAAAGATGGTACCCTAATGTATCAGTTTGGTAACTGGTTCTCAAAGACTCTAGTCGCTCTACCAAGGTCATGGCGGGATTTTGGGTATGATTTATTGGGTATCCGAGAATACGATCTAGATGTTCGGGTTCCACTGGAGCAAGTCTCTGTGTCCCGGCCCAAACCAGATTCATATTCCGGCAATAATAGAGCAACTTTGTTTGCTGTTCACCTGTAAGTACTCCTTTAGAATCTTTTAACATTTTTCCCAGGTGATTACATATTTCAGATCTCCCTTTGGTTTCAGAATTAATGCAACTCAACTGCTTCCTGGAGTCCCATGACGGCCACCATTTTTTTGTATGAGGTATTGCTTCTTCTATTGTCATTGGTGATTTTGGCTTGATAAGGAACTGGCCTTCTGTAGGAAGATTATGAATGTAACCTTCCTTTCTATTCAAGGCTGAAAAGCCTTGTGAATTGACGAATTCAGGTTCAAGAGCGTACAAAAATTGCGACACTTTTTGCCAACCCTCAGTAGATAGATTTACGACATTTCCATAAAAGAAATATGGAGGTCCACAAAGCATTTTATCAATGCCTCTGCCAGAGCTGGTATTTGATGGGTTAGGCATAGCATATTTGTTACCTAGGGTTTTTGTAAAGGGTAAGGGGTCATTACCTATCGTTAGCGTTTTCGGCTTCTTCTTCCATAAGGGACCATTGAAATTGGTGAAATCGTCTTCGAATTCTTGTTTTGGCCTTTTGCCCCTCATTTTATCGATGTTAAAATCTCTTGTCAGAGTGCTTGACTCGTCATAATACTCTTCTTTTGGTTTGATATTGGCATACATATTCCCAGTGCTCATGGTGCTCATCTGAGAAGCATAGTCCTCGCCATATTCCTCCATTTTAACACTAAACATGTCACCAGACTGGCGAGGTTCTCCCTTGATACGATACCAAGAGCTTTCTAAAGATCCAAATTTTGCTTTAGAGGAACCTGAAGCATTCTGCACACACAACAGCAAATTAGAAATGCTGAACATGACCAATAAAATGATAAATGTAGTACTAATGGCTATAAGCCTAAGAATCCTGACTTCAGTAACATCAAAACTCATCCACAATCTCAAGTTCCACAAGGATAGTAATCATAGTATGAGTTTACCATTGTTAAATTATGCTAAACAAATAACCTTTTCATAACTTTTAACATCATAGAACCAAATCATATACCACATGATAACATACATAAACGGGATACAAACCTTGGAATTAGTGAGATAAGACTCCCCCATTTGGCTAGCACAAATAGAGTTCGCAAGCTCTGTGATAGGAACATCAGAACCTAAAAAGAGCAGAGAAGAGCAGAGAGTTAGACACACGAATTGTAATCAGTAATATAAAAAATCAAATAGTTTTGGCTTGGATTGCCTTGGATGACTGACACACTAAAACAAGTGTAAAGGCTTTTTTTCTTCAAGTGTGGTGGAGATATAACTAACTCCCAACTTGACAAACAGGATACCGCCATATAACGATACAAGTTGCGCTCTAGAGGCGACAGTGTAACAAGAACATCCTTCTGCCGTCATTTTCAGTGGTCATGAAATAACAAGCACGCTTAATATCAAAAATAAAATAAAAAATAAAGAGTTGCAACTTTTTAGTTGAATGGCAGCAGAGTGGCAGAGGGTGCGCACATGTGTCCGACAATAATTTACTTTTTGAAATGAAAATCTGCATCCAAAATTATCTTCTTGATTATAAATTACACGGGAACCAATTTTTATAATTGAATAATGAAAAATTGAAAAGTAGAGAGAAGTGAGGTAAAGTTTACACGAAAATCACGAGTTTTTAGTATTGTAAAGAAAAGCTAGGAAGATTATTTTGGGATGACTAGAAAAGGAAAACAGGAAGATTATTTCGGGATGGAGGAAGTACCGAAGTAGTAGTTTTGGTGAATCAAACAAGACAAAGTTTACCAAGTATCTGAACATACATTTGGAGAAATTAATGATTGAAGTTGACATTGGTTGATTGTCAAGTCAGCGAGGACAATAAATTTAGGATGGAGGTACTATAACAAAACATTACAACTACCAGCAAAAAAGATGGAGGTACTATAACAAAAAAAAATCAACTACCAGCAAAAAATGTAAAAAACGTGCACACCTGCGGCTACACAGCAAAACCTCCAAAAAAAACCCAACTTACTGAGTCAGAAAATTATTTAAATAGCAAAAATTACCAAGATGTTCAATTGCCAATGAAACTTCATGCTCGTTGAATCCCATATTGAGCAATTGAAGTGTCTTGTCCATGGTCCCGAATAAAGCTTCTGTACTGATATGCTGTGTTTTAGAAAGATTAAATCAATTGGCAATAGCCATAAAATACTCAAAAAGTCCAAATTAAGCAGAGCAAGACATAAGTAGTAAACACTAAATATCACCATAATGATGGATGATGGAAGGGAATTAATACATAATAAGATCACTAAGAAAGGACAAGAAGATAGTCAAGTGCAAGTGTATACAGATTTTCAAAACCCGCATCGCTGACTACGAAACAAAAACATTACCCCAATGCCTTGGCTTGGATGTACACAACCTTATCCATGTATATTATTAAGGTGCATTTCGATGACCCATAACGAATATTACGCTGAGAATTGCATCAAATGACTACTACATCACAACAAAAGAAGGGCAGCTGGTTTAGCAGGGTCATTTACTTAAAAAACCATCATAATCCAGAACTAAAGAATAGTTAGCCTTTGCATTGACCATATGCGCTAAGACAAGATATAGTTTAACGCATATGAAATTGTACTCACGGAAGGGTCATTTACTTAAAAAACCATCATAATCCAGAACTAAAGAATAGTTAGCCTTTGCATCAATTGACCATATGCACTCAGACAAGATATAGTTTAACGCATATGAACTTGTACTCACGGATAACTCCACTTTCAAGAACATCATTAAAATGTAACATAACTTTTAAGCAATTTAAATAAACCTATAATGGCAGAAGCCAAGGCGAATAACATACAGCAAACGCTACCAACAGACCTCATTCTTCCCTATATGATTGTCAACGGGCGAGTCGTCGCAGTTTTCAGTTTCAGCTATCTCAGCTGCTATGATGAAGTCCACGAGTTCATCAATTGGAGCACTCGTACCTACACATTGAATATTATTTTATTTCTCAAAAAAAGAAAAAGAAAAAAAAAGTAAATCGAAAGGGTAGAGTCTAGACTGTTGAGGTAGAAAAAGATACATTACAAACAAAATCTAAGGACCTGCACAATGTTTAAAGATGCGTACACAAAGACTATTTCAGTTTTAGTTCCAATGGGATCATATATACTTGTTATTCATCTGCTTTTGGACTAGTCTTTGCCTTTGGAATATGATGCAACAAATCAAGACAGTTTCAGAGGTGTTTATAAATAAAATCCTCGGATAGGACATTTTTTCAAATGGTATTTCAGGTCATCATGGTTCATGATCCCATAATTTCATTAACTTGCAGTTCGATCCATATCTTTATATGTTTCATAACTTTCACCAAAATAAACTAGAAAGTTAAAAAAAAAGAATTAGTTAAAATTTTGAACGTGAATACCATACATAGAAGAAGTATCTACTGAAAATTTTAACGGATACGAGCAAATTGTAGGACAGCGCTTACTGGACCATACCTACCAGCATTAAAGATTCTGAAGTTTAAAAACCTGAACATTAAAGTGTCACCGACTGTGTTACTTCAACTCTTTTCTTGAAGGTTTATAATTTATAGTACGTCCAACATGACACAACAAAGGTAAAGGTATGGTCGTAACGAGTTCGTATTTCACTCCACTTGAAAGAAAAAAGGCACTTAAATGGGAACAAAGTATGAAGGCTAGAAAGAAAGAGGGGATGAAGAGACGTAGACATGAAACAATATGTCATTTATCTATACAAGTCGTAACATTCAAATCTCTTTTTAACTACTATACAAGGATGAGTTTAATAATTTCGCTT
This sequence comes from Silene latifolia, assembly GCF_048544455.1. Taxonomy (NCBI): domain Eukaryota; kingdom Viridiplantae; phylum Streptophyta; class Magnoliopsida; order Caryophyllales; family Caryophyllaceae; genus Silene; species Silene latifolia. The sequence goes on from NC_133534.1 coordinate 13,224,881, forward strand.
AATAGCATGGTTGCATATGTAGTACACCACAATCAGTGACGGATCTAGGAATTTCTTCTTTTGAGGTGTCCCTTTGCAAAATTATGGCTTGGACAACCCGCTACACGATGCCCCTCCTCTCCTTATTTAGCGGTTTGGACAAATAATCATACACGAATTCTTGTTTCAGCCGGACCAATGAAATAATAAGACAAGATTTTGAGACCATTTTATGGTCAAAGGTGACATAATGGTCCAACTAATAATTAGAGCATATGGTGACTTCTTTTCCAAAAATGGTGGTCACATTTGGCTTAGAGTAGTCTCAAAACACCGTCGTATTGTTTTAGACGGAAATGACCCGTCTTAAGGAAGAACTTACACTAAATCATACTCCCTCCGGCATTTGTTTACCATTTTTATTTTAGTGTCTCATTCATTTATTTACTTTTCTATATTAGACATGCCTCAGATGAATTAATTTGATCATCCAATTTCAATATTGTCCACTTGTCGTCTAATAACACTACCCTAAAATGGTCCTCTCCCCTTTTCTTAATCTTCGTGCAAAAGGAAAGGTAAACAAATGATGGAACGAGGAAGTAAAACTCTATTTATTTCTTGCCATGCTTTTTGTAACGGCGACATAGACCAAATTAAAAAGCTTACGAACAAGCTCACATACTCCAAGTTTCTCTCAAATAATTATCTTATAAAACCGTCTTATGGTAAGACCACATAAAAAGCGTCATTCTACGGTAAAAAATGATCATTTCCTGTAAGTTTTTAACATAAAACGAGGTCAGTATTTGTCATGAGGTGATTACTTTTTTATCCGTACGCGGTCGCATAGCGTATCTTCTATTAGAAAAAATGAGGCAAGGATTGAGTTACATTAGGTAGGAATGACTAGTGCAGGAATATAATTATCTCATTAATATCATTATTATTTTTCTAACTCGTAGAGTCGTAGGAGTATATTTTAGTTGTTTCTCTCACACTACTCTACACAATATTCTTCTTGCGAGTTAGCATATGGGTGTATTTGTAAAGAGTATTACACTACCACTTCATCAATAAACATTTTACTTCTAAGTCATCTCGGTGAGAGAATGCGGCTACTACTAGGGGTGTCCTACCTAAAAATTTATGGTGTCCCATCACTGACAACTGAAAAGTTATTGCAATTTTTCAGTAGCTTAGGGGTGTCCTAGGACACCATATCACTATACGTACGTCCGCCACTGACCACAATATGAATACAACATGAATACATAATACGCACATGATACCACTTATCACGAGGTAATACGATGGATTTTAACCAAATATCAATATAGTATATTAAGTAGATGTAATTAGTTCGCGATTTGCTGGGGTTTTGAGCGAATCCAATAAACAACCTAATAGGTCATAATCACAACATTCAGTCTAAACCTGAAAACTTACCTTAGCCTCTTATACGTGTCTCGTATCCGTGTCTAATGGAGTTAAGCATAAGACAAGGGCTCCAACTTTCTATTTTTTTCCAGTTAAGGACTTGTACGATCAAATTTTTCCGTTAAGGACCTATACCTTTTAGGCTTTTACGCCGTTTGTTCTCTGTTAAAAACTTTTGTTGCGTGTCAATTAAAAAAGCCAAAGTTATTATTTTAGTTCAGACTGCACATTTCTCACCATATTGTTTTCTTCGTTTCTCTCTCATGATCTAGCAGTACAATTCTACACCCTTCTTCTTCTTCATCTAATGCGGCCTTTTTTTGTTAGCTATATATCATTGTTGGGTAATGTTCGACATATTTTCTTTCAATTAAAAATAAACTTAAAATTAAATTATATTCTTCCCAAAAAGAGCAACCCTACAGAGAACTATCGTCAATATACCAAAAAAAAAAAAAAAGAACTATCACCAACGTAGAATTTGGAATCCGTGAGTGTTAAATCTAATGAGGGAGAGTTTTACCATGCATATAATCTTACCCGGCGAAACCCGAATTAAACCGGACGGTATGCACCCTAATAAAAGAGCATCGTACAAATGGTCCACAAACTACTGGTAGACGCAAATTATCAGTGTGCATACCATCCCCGAATAATATACAATCAAAGTGGTATGATCAACCATGAAATTAGCCTACCACCAAAATTGTCACTGAAACGATGGTGATATGCAAGGGATCATGCACTAAGTTTGAATTTGATGGGCTAATTTCATAGTGAGGGTTTAATCGACATAAAAATAAAGTAAACTGAGAAATGAGGCTTTCAGAGGAATTCTCGTTTTTGGCAAATTACACAGGGTGATATGCGAAGATAAGGTTCAGGGAGATAGGGATCACTTCAATACATTGACAATATTTGTTTCTAACGGAAAATTAAACGGAATAGGAGGATGGGTTCCTTAACTGGAAACTTTCATAGTTTAGGTCCTTAACCGGAAAAAGTGGTAAAGTAAGGTCCTAATCTTCCCCTTAACTCGTGTCTAATGTCAGGACAAAGCCCTAAAGGACTCAATTTCCAGTAATGATGAATCAAACACTAACTTTGATTTATGTCCGGGAAATCGACTATGGATGTCATTTATCTTATCATGCATGCAAATAAATGGCAAGTTAACAGGATAAGAAGGGTTTTCATAACGAGTAAACTTAGGTTGAGCATACATAATAGTTCCCCATTACGATTTAGTCTTTTTCTCTTTGTCATAGCCATAGACAAATATCTGGTATTTAAAACTAGGACAAGGCCCCGAAGTTCAAAATTTCTAGTCATGATGAGAGTCGGCCAATGGATTTATGTCGAGGAAATCGACTATAGCGGTAATTTACTTTCTGATGCAAATGACGGAACGCATAAAGGATTTTCGTAACGAAGCAAAATCAAGAAGGCATAATAGTTTCCCACTAGAAAATAAAGTTGCATTTAGTATGAAACATAAATAACCTGAAACCTACCAAGTCTATTGATAGCAAAATCAACTTTGGCTACCGGGAAGTTCATCATCAATAATGATGCTCTTTTGTCATCGCTAACATCTTCATCTAGATCAAGCTCCTACATGCATGAGTACAATAAAAATCACACTTTACCTCACACACAGTTGACATTTGACAATGCATGCATTGAAAGATATGGTAGAACGCTGACAAATGGTTACCTCCTTTGGAAAAATATCGTCGGGTATCGTAATAACATTGATATCTTCGTCATCATCAAGCAAGCTAAAGCTATCCAATGAAGAAGATGACATGGATTTTGTGACTAGCAGAGCCTGTTCCAGAAAAATTAACTCAAAATGAGAGGGACGAAACATATGTTGAAAATGTGGTACGACTCTAGGGTTCTAGAAACACCAATGACTGCATTTCCACGAATCAAGAAATCATTTCATCACTACATTTAATCATAATTAGCAACATGTTAATCAAATAACCACAGCCTAATTAACTGTTCCGTGTCGATTTCAGTTCCCAAACAATTATACAACAAGTACAAAATCAAATCAAATTCACTGTATAAATTATCAACTATTCAGATTCATATCAATCATGAATTTTAGGGTTTAAAAATTGATTGAAAAGAATAACAAGAGGGATTTCACCTTTAGCTGTTCCAACTTCAATGCCGGCTCGCCGTCGCCGCCGTCGCCGTCGTCTCGGTTTAGGTTAGAAGTGAGTGTAACTGTGTAAGGGTTGAAGGAAATAATTGGGAATGAAAGGAAGGAAAATGAAATGATGTGTGGCTGTGTATGTATGTTTGTTTAGGTTAAAAACTATACGGGTCGGGTCCGATTCTCATAAATCAGACCCGGACCCGAATTTTTTATCTATGTTTCATACCCGATCATACCTGTTCGGGTTTCAAAAATTCAGACCTGAAACCGACTCATTAGGGTCCGATTCTAAGGGTCTGGGTCGGATCCCCGACCCACTGCCATCCCCACTTTTGGAATCCGGATATTAGATTTGGAGTATTGGACTTGGCTTGTTATTATTTTGTTTTTTTTAAATTATAATCCGGTTTTAAAACCGGTACCCGCATCCGCTCCCCTTTTGCGCATAAAATTTGTTCTTTTAGACTTTGCGGTTTGGATATGAACAAATTCACTAATTGAGCAAGGGCATACACATTGTCAAAAAGGATGAAACACAAATGGGCATGAAGAATACACTTAAGACAAAGTGAATAAGGATAAATAAGCACCATATATTGTAAAAAGTTGAACTTTCACAAATTACTAATCTCTGGTGTTATTGAAGATGTAAGTCATTCATTCAAGAGATTGTTCGATCATATAAAATAAATTAGTGTACTTCGTGTATACTAAAATATATTCTATAACAAAAAACTATATACGATTGTGCATTTGCACGGGTTTTAAGCTAGTTATAAATCATAAAAGAGTATATACGTACTCTCTCTTAGTTTCTATATTATTCCCCTTTTCTTTTTGCACACGAAATAAGAAAATAAGCAGGTAACACATAAGCACAATACCCCGCATATAACTGAATTTAGACTACACAAATCTTCCAAAAAAGACAATAGGGAAGAAAACCCGAACTAACTGAAAAATGAAATAGGAAAAAGATGGAGTATCTCCGTTAATTGTTTACCTATTTCATTTGTTTACTATCTCATTTTGAAGTGTCTCCATCAATTGTTTACCTTATATTTTAGGAATGTCTTTAATGAGCAATTTGACCATCCACACTCAATTTGCTTCACTTGTTATCTAATAATTAACCCTCTCCTATTTTCTCGATCTTTGTGCCAAAACTAAAAGTAACCAAATAATCAAAGATGGACTACTACTTTATAACTCAAGTAAATCTTTTGATTCGATTTGAAAATAAAGAGTAACAATATGTTTTGTGATAACAATCAACAAATATTTAGACAATACTATCCGTCTAATGCTGTAGATGGATAGTGTCTCTCTTACAAAATAAAAGTGGATAATGCAAGTGAATGGGAAATGAATACACCTACTTACCCTCCCATATACATTTTGGGTGAGGGATACTATTCGTCTACATTCTTAAACGGATAGTGTCCCTCTACAATGAGACGGATTGAATCTATTTTGGGTATTTAAATTAGTGATGAAAAACTTTACTACTTCAATGCTTATTCTAAGTTAGGCCCTGTTCCTTTGGATTTCAAGTTGCTGAACTGAACTGAATTGAACTTATAGGAGTTGAGTTTAACTGAACTGAACTTATAGGAGCTGAACTGAACTTATATGAGCTAAACTTATATAAGTCAAACTAAACTTATAAAAATTTTGCAATTTATATAAGTTAACTAGTTTCATGGCCCGTGAAATTCACGGGATGTTTTGTTTTGACTGTGATGTTTCTAGTGTTTTTTGTAATTGAAATTTTATAAAATATCAAAACATATAGTAAGTTCTCCTTATGAATAAGTCATCGTTGATTGCGTACTAAGATTACGGGCATTTACATGTTAACATAAAGATCAAAATCGATAAATTAAATAACCCAAAGTAGGTGAGTATTGCTATTTTTTCGAAGGTAAAAATGATGAAAAAAAAAAAAACAAATACCAAAATAAAATATACATTTGAAAAAAAAAAGAAAAAAAAAACTATTAGCCATTCACGTTGATGTCGTCAATCTTGTAGTTAGTCTCCAGTATATAGTTATTTAAGCTATCCTAGCTAGTATTTTACTTCTCCATATAGTCTTCTTTTTCCAACGAATCAACCCTATTATAAAAAAAAGTAACTCAGTAATTAGTCTGAATTAACCAACAAAATAGTGAAAATTGTTTTATGCAATATTATCGTTGTTAACTTAAGTTTAAAGGGAATGAGAATGAAGTCGTAGAGATGTAAGTACATTACCTTTGAATAGCTCAACACCACAAATCTTGATAGCACCTAAATGAGAACAAAATAAACACAAACGATGAAATTGAAAATGTGATGAACATTTCATAACCCAATGGAACTTACATAAAAAAGTAAATAAATTAGTTAATAATTTTAAAATCTTAATACACTTGGCTTGATGTTAATAGAATGATAGGAAAGTTTAGTGATACATACAGTTCTACTGACGATAGAGATAAGAAAAATTTTGGCTTATAAATTTTGTCTTCCATAAAAAATATATAAAGAATCGATGATGCGTTTTATGACTTTTGAGCATCCTTTTTCATTATTATCAAAATTAATATAGGTATAAATATGAATCAAGGTTCACGACTTTTGAGCATCATTTTTCATTATTATGAAATTTAATATAAACATTAATAAGGAATAAAGAGAAATGAAATGTATAAGTTTTGCTTGATTATTATTATTATTTATTTATTTATTTACAAGATCCACTTTACAGGAGATTGATTTAAGATGTTGTCTTATTATGTAATTAAAATATGACATGTAAATGATGATAGTTAGTTTTGCTTGCCTTTTAGTTAGATTTATATATTTTATATTTAGATTATTGATTTATAGATTTTTCTCATTATTATGAAATTTAATATAGACATAAATATGGAGCAAAGGAGAAATGGAATGTAAAATATTTGCTTTATTATTCTTCTTATTCTTTTTTTTTTTTTTTACAAAATCCACTTTGCATAAGAGTGGTTTTGAAATTATCTTCTGAAATTTAAAATATGACATTCCGATAATGGTAGATAGTTTGGCTTACTTTTAATTATATATTATAGTTTTATAAATTCAATTAGTATTCCATGCATTTCATATTGTCAATATAATTAAATAATCAATAAAAATGAATAAGGATTAATGGGGTGTGAAAATGTCATGTGAAATGAAATTGAATGTTCTAAGCTACCCTTTTAATTAGATAGTATAGATTTCATGCAATGTTATTGATAATTGAGTATGTCATCTTCCTGCAATTTCATTACAAACACAAAAACAATAATTAAATAATATTTTTACTATTAATAAATTTAAAACATAATAAGGATAAAAAGCGAAAGAATTCATTTAATTATCTATGTATGTATAATTTACCTACCAACTTTTTGAATAAAAATGAAAATTAGGATTGTTATAATAGTAATATAGGAAACTTTTTGTTATTAATTATTGATTAATATCAACAATTTATTCGAGCAAAGAGGAACGATTTTGTGAATTAAAATGGAGATAAAAAAAATATGATAACTACAAATTATAATGATGGTGAGAAAAAACCAAAAAACCATCATATTAAATAAAAGAAATTAAAGGTTAAATAAATAATTAGATTAATAACCAAATTTATGAGAGGAAAATAAAGAGTTTGTATTAATTTATTTTTTGTGTTTGCAATTAATATTTTTTTATTTTTTTTGTACTTATAAGCATGTGACAGTTTTAAAGATAACTTTTTAATACATAATCTAGACTTTTATAATATTGTATAAATAAATAATCCAGTAATCAATATAGATGAATTAGTATTTACCAATAAAAAATCGCATGTAGAAAAAAATTAAATATTTTAAGTAGTCTTTTAACTATATTGTATAGATACAATTTGTTTTTTCCAACTTCATTTATTCTTCTTTCTTCTTAATTTCATGTATTCGTTTTTTTATTTCGAATACATATAATACTACTCCATATGAAATATCTTGAAATTATTAACTTATAGTTAATACGTATTTTTTTATTGTAGTTTTTTTTTAGTTAATTAAGTTTAAAGCTAATGGAATATGGATGGATTTTTAAAGGAAATAAGTGAACTAAATTAATGCAATATAATAATAAATTGATTGATAATCCATGTCATATTAGTTTGCCAAGTCACATTGTTATTGCGTACGTGGCTTTTTTTCATCTCATGTGGCATTGTCTACGTGACTTTTTTAGGCTAGCCTTTTAATAATGTTTTATAGATTTTGATACAAGTACAACAATACATTACAATGAAAAATAAATTACATATTAAATTTTTGGGATATTCTGCGGCGTACCCTCGAGTTTTTCGGTTTTCTATTTTGTACCCCTACATTTTTGAAATTCTATGGTGTACCCCTGAACTCTATAAATTAGTCTATACCATGACCTTATTTATCGTCTTTGCTAACTTAGTTTCTTAATTGATCTATTAAATCGTCTATTTACCATTCCAATTACTCGATAACCTATCCATTTACTTATTACTTCGCCGAATTACCCATTAACTCACCAAATAGTTTACGAATCTAACTAAAAGTTCATCAAATATTCATTATCATGTCATGAATCATAACGAATGTTTTTAAAAGTAGTTGTGCTTATTAAAAGTGTTTTGTGATGTTTCTCATATAGGATGGTGATACAACATTAATAAGTTAGAAAAAGGCCAAAGTCCGGTTGTTTGATAATGATAAAGTTAATGGAGAGTTAAGGTCATGATGGAGAAATAAGTAAGAAGTTTAGGGGTACAATGTAGAATATAAAAAAAAAAAGGGTACAACATAGAAACCCGAAAAACTAAAGGGTACACCGTAGAATATCCCTACTGTGCCTCTGAGCAAATTGATGGGGCATATTCTGCACCCGCTGACCAGTCAACATATTGAGCAAGGTCAAAGATATCCACAGCAAGTCAACGGCTTAGACAAATTTAACCTAACCGACGACTGTCGGCTTTGTCTCTTGTGCCTCTACTGGGACAACTAGCGGTAGGGGCACATATCCGCGAACTCATATCCAAGACCCCTCGGCGGCGAGTCAACAGGGCCCGCCAGCCTGCCATGGGTCCCTCGGCCGAGGGTAGATCAGTCTTTCCACCTGCTAGCCACTTGGCCACTTGGCCACTACGTGACAAAAGGTGAAAGTCTATAAATACTCCTCAACTCTCATTGAGGAGGGGATCCACAATTTAACCTAAGAATCACTATTCATCTGGTAATATCTTCCTTATCTCTCTACAATATATACTTCACCAAGTAACAACAACTTATCTCTCTAAGTTTACTGACTTGAGCGTTGGAGTGAGTTCGCTCGGCCCAAAGCCGAGCCCTCAGTTTGTTCATTGTTTCAGGAGACCGCAAGGAGGATTCAACCAAAGACGTCATTCTACAAGTACGGGTGGTAACAAATAACTGCTCTGGAATTACACCCGGAACAATCATCTCTCTACAATACATACTTCGCCAAGTAACACACAACTTATCTCTCTAAGTTTACTGACTTGCGTCGGAGTGAGTTCGCTCGGTCCAAAGCCGAGCCCTCAGTTTGTTCATCGTTTCAGGAGACCGCAAGGAGGATTCAACTAAAGACGTCATTCTACAAGCACGGGTGGTAACATATAACTGCTCTGGAATTACACCCGGAACACCTACATTTTTTTCTAACCATCTATTTCCATATTATCATCCTTCACATCACTTTCATCTTCATCTTCATTTTCACTAACATCATCGAATTCATTGTCTCGTCAAATGTCTTTTACTATGTTATTTCGTACCTTGTACATAGCTTCCTTACACCTTGTTTCAAACATATTTCAATCTGTTGAGATTAACTAGTGTAGATCCCGCACAAATGTGCGGTACATAAAAGCCTTTTAATTTTGAGTTTTTAACTGTATTAGTTATAAATTTTAGATTTATATCTCATGAGTACAATTTTAATAAAAAAATAATTAATCTTAAAATTAATCAAGAGAATTGAGTAATTCCAAGAACTATGTTTTTTAAGAAAATATTTTAACTACCTTCGATTATTTTAATAAATTTTTTTTCGTCACGAAGTTAATAATAGGAGATACAGTTTATATGTATAGATTATTTTAAATGAAAAAGGTATTTCATGAGAATAATCCAACATGTGCCTCTTTTTCTCCGATTAATCCAACCTATATTTTAACCCAAATTAATCCGACATGTACACTCATTCTTCTCACAATAAACCAGGTAACCGACTACTTGTTTGTCAGGTCACATTTAGAAAAAAAAATCATTAAAATCAAGGGTTATACAAAATCTGTCAACCCCAAAAACTTGATATACTCAAACAACAAACCTACTGCATACGGAGTAGTTTTACTTTGTGTATCTTCAATTGTTTATACAACAAAGATTCAAACTTCTTGCTCTAAACAATCAATCTACAAAAACCTACTAAAATAAAAGTTGCTCAGCATGACCAAACTCCTAAGTAGACAAATCCTTGTTGCTTTAATAAAGAGATTGGGCCTGAAATTCGAGTATTATTGATGTTGACCGTTATTATTTAAAGCACTCAGGTAATTCTTCCTTGTTTTTTTTCAAATGAAAATGAGACTGGTAGAAAGACCGAGAATCGAAACTGATAGGCTTATCGCGTACCTATGCAAAGATAATTTCTCGAGACACAAATTAATGTAGTATTAGGGGTCGAACACAAGGAAACGGGAATTACGTCGTGAATTGCTATGGGTAGATTTTTATCAAGGTCGACTTCGATTTGGGTTTGGGTTGTTTGGTTGATGATTAATAAAAATTATGATGTAAATTATATAATAAAAAAAGGAGTCTAAAGGGTTCGGGTCACTCATGCAAAGGTAAACATATGAACATGATAAATTCGATACTAATAATTTTGTCAATTGTTTAGGCTTAGAGATACCCACCTTACGGTATTAGTATCAACAATAGACCGGGTCCTAGAGAAACTCTCGTCCATGACTAGGTCGTCCTACCACACATGCTTAGTCAAATTCAATTACGTGCCTCTCGACTTTAGAACGAATGAACAAACTTAATCTACGATTACGGCCGATAACCAAAGATTAAACGTTACAATACAAACATGTGATGGAAACAATTGAACAATATTATTATCAACCTACTTAAACATGTTATATATTTTGTTCCGGGTGTAATTCCAGAGCAGTTATACGTTACCACCCGTGCTTGTAGAATGACGTCTTTAGTTGGATCCTCCTTGCGGTCTCCTGAAACGATGAACAAACTGAGGGCTCGGCTTTGGACCGAGCGAACTCACTCCGACGCTCAAGTCAGTAAACTTAGAGAGATAAGTTATTGTTACTTGGCGAAGTACGTATTGTAGAGAGATAAGGAAGATATTACCAGATGAATAGTGATTCTTAGGTTAAATTGTGGATTATTCGGGTCCTTTCCTCAATGAAGGTTGAGGAGTATTTATAGACTTTCACCTTTTGTCACGTAGTGGCCAAGTGGCTAGCAGGTGGAAAGACTGATCTGCCCTCGGCCGAGGGACCCATGGCAGGCCGGCGGGACCTGTTGACTCGCCGTCGAGGGGTCTTGGATATGAGTTCGCGGATGTGTGCCCCGGCTGGCTAGCCGCCGTGGCTGGGACATAGGTGACAGGCCGTCGGGTTGCATCGGTCAGGCTGTCTAAGTCGTTGACTTGCTTGTGGATATCTTTGACCTTGTTTAATATGTTGACTTGGTCAGCGGGTGCAGAATATGCCCCATCAATTTGCCCCCAACGTAGTCTATGCCGTGGTATGGGCTCCGATGTATGTTGAGCGTATATTCTGCGCAAGTTTTTTTTTGCAAAAATCTTCTGCCCCGACTTCTTCTACTTCGGCTTGGTTCTGCTTAGGCCGTACCATATCCCCCCTCCACATGGATGTGTAAAGGGCATCCGATGTGGAAAAGAAATTTACGTTGGCCGAGATCTGGGTTGAGAGTGCCGGTTGTTTTTGATTGCCCCCAGCCGGTGCTACATAGCTTGGTTGATCATGTGGCCGGCGGAGAACAGATACTTTAGGAATTTGTTGAGGAAGATGAATAGGCAGAGAGATATGAAGGGGCGTGTTGAAGACGCTTGGTTACCGTTGCATTGATTGACGTTCAACTATTGCAATGATTGACATTCCGTGGTTGCATGTCTGACACGTGTCTGTTCACTGATTGGCTGACGTTTCATGGGCTGTGCCCTGATTGGTCCTTCTTCATGGGATTTCCCCTATAAATAGGGCAGTTAGTCCCTGAAATTGGCCACCAATTTCATTTTCTCTAAAATTTTCTTCTCTCAAGACTTTCAAGGGCTTTTCTCTTCTATTTTTCAGTGTCACTACTCCGGCTAGCACTTTTCTTCAAGGTAAACCAACAAATTTTTCTCTTTTTAACTTGTGAGTTTTGCTGTAAACATGTCTTCTGCTGATGCCGAAACTAGTAAACCGACGCCGGGGGGTTCCCCGTCGCGTCTTGATAAGGAGGAGATGCTAGACGCCATCCCGTTAAGGTATGGGGGCCCTAGGTCTCCTTCTCCTGAAGTTGATCCTCAAATTTTGGAGGAATGGGAGGATGATGATGATGTTGATGATGACGGAGACGATTTCGGTGATGATGCTGAAAGGGCTCATCCTAATGAGGGGAGGCAGTACGTCATGGATCACGGCGACCCCTGTAAGGTCGGCCCTGACCGTACTTGGACCCATAAGTTCGCCCGTTGTTCCGGCGAGACATTTTTCGAGGGCCATTTCTACTTTGGCCGGGGATACAAAATTGTTATCCCCGAGGGGGTCAGCCATCTGTTGCCCTCCACCGGGTTGCACCGGCGTATATATCCGGCAGACTGGAGTACGGGCTCCGGTTTCCATTTCGAATGATTACGTTATGGCCATCATTAGGGCCATGAACGTCGCCGTGGTGTTGCACCCGTTGGCTATTAGGACCATAGTCGGCTTTGTCTAGCTCTGTCTCTTTAAGGGGGAGGTCCCAACGGTTAATTTATTCCGTCGGCTTCACCACCTTCGGCCGTCATTTTACGGGTCGCGTCGGATGGTACGGCGTGCAAATGGAGTCGGGTTACGTCTCCGTTGATAAGTGTCTTCTTGCAAAGACTAGAAAGATCGGTGGGTGTACATTGAGGTGCCGGATGACTATCCGCGCCCGGTCCTTCCAAAGACCAAGTTAATTTGCGGTGCGAGACTAAGGCGAAGCATGACGGATGGGTCACCGGAAAAAGCTTAAGATGGACGCCTTGACAAGGTCCCTCTTGCGAGGATGAGAAGTGGCGATGAGGCTTTTGAGGCGGACAAGAGTGGGGTGCCGAAAAGATGGATTCCCCCAACGCGAGATCATTCTTCGGGATGAGTCGCTTTCTCGCCATGTCGGCCTCATACCGGCCCTAGCACAGGGTGAGTGGGGTCAGTGTGAGGTCCATCTCTGCTCTCAATGTTTTTTCATTTTGAACTTTGGTTCCTTGCTTAACTCTTGCTTTGTTTCTTTTGCAGATCATTTTGGCTCGGACCTATCTGAGGACATTCTTAAGAGAATGAGGCTGCACAAGGATAAGACCGTTGCTGTTTTGCATCCTAAGGCCCTAGCCCGTGATCGCGGAACGTCGCCGAATGATCTCATGGATCAGCAGCTGAAAGGCTTGAATATGGAGGCGGCCCAGGCGAAGGTTGCTAGTAGCATGGCGCGCCGAACGCGGAAAACAAAGTCTTCGGCGGCGACGGCGTCGACACTGGTTCCACCTCTCATCCCTTCCGTCCAGAAGGAGACGGTGGAGATCGTTGATATCACTAATGGGGGGGACTCCGATGCGGAGGAATCTCCTCTTGTCCGTAAGAGGAAAGAGCATGCTCCTGCCACTACTGCTTCTGCCGCAACTGCTAAAATTGCTGCCGGCGAGGAAATGCGTCCTCCGACCAAGAAGGCCAAGCAAGGTACAGATCTATCCTATGGCTCAGATTTAGCCGGTATGTCTATGTATGTTGACACAGATGCTTTAATTTGAACTTTTGTAGATCAACCGCTGTCGGCCGTCGCTCTTATTGAGCAGCCAGTGGAAAAGAACCCCGTGCAGGCTGGTGATCAAAACATCACCATTGACTCTTCATCCCAGAAGGCTTCCCCCTCCCAGCTTGTAGCGGAAAGCGCGAGGTTGATCAAGAGGCTGGCGAAGTGGAACGAGCTGACCGGTGCTCATATTATAGAGCAGAATAAGGTCGCGGCTCAATCCGCTCTTGAGCTTACCGCCACTAAGAGGGTGGCCATGAAGGTGAAGCTGGATCTCCTCAATGAGCAGAGGCTTAGGGGAGATGCTGAGAAGGCGCTCTTGGCTGAGAGAAAACTCAGGGAGGACGCTGAAAAGGAGGTCCTTGTTGAGAGAGCCAAGGCCGAGGCTGCGGCGGCTGAAGCTGCTAAGCTGCTGGAGAAGTGTGACCTTGTTCAGAGGCACGCCGACCTTTATTTCAAGCAGAGGGATGAATTCAGGGGCTTGTTTCAGGCCCAGGGGAAGGTGGTTCGGAGCAAGGATGCTATCATCGCCCAAAAGGAGGAGGACATTGAGATGCTCCAAACCGTTATGCTCCCTAACATGTGCGTCCAATACCGGGACCTGGCCGAGGAAGCTGCCCGGGAAGTGATTGGGGAGCTCTTCCCTCTTGATGGCTCCTTTCCGTGGGACAAATTTGACGAGCTGTTTGACGACAAGCTCGAAGCTAAAGAGAAAGCCGCGGAGGAGAAGGCTAAGGAGGAGGTAAGAGTGAATCAGGAGGAAGAGGCGGCCGCGGAGAAGGCAGCCCTTGCTGAGAAGAGAAAGGCGGCCAAGGAGGAAGCCGAGAGGATGAAGGCAGCTGAGGCTGCTGAGGATGAGGCTGCTAAGAAGGCTGAGGCTGAGGTTGCTGGAGCTGAGGCTGCCAAGACAGCTCCTGGGTCGCCCATCAGAGGTGATGCTGCTACCGCTGTTGATGGCAAGCAGCAACAGGCATAGGAAGACGGGCGGTCGTCACCAGGCGTCTCGGATAGCTTCAGCTGTTCGGGAGCCAATTATTGAGCTTTGCCTCCCTGCCATCTTTTGGCGCTTCAAATAATATCTGTAACCTTTTGCTTTTCTTTTTCTTGTATTTTGTACAACTTTGGTAGGTTGTGTTTTGGCTTATCCCTATGGGGACGGCCGTCGTCAGTATTCTCCTCACTTGTAACCTGTTATCTTTTAATAAGAGTTCGTTTCTTTTGCCTCCGGCTTGGCCGAGGTCTTTACCTCATTCTTCTGAGTTGTCCTCTTGCGCTAATAGTTGAGCATCTCAACTGTACTTAACGTTTTCACTTTGCCTCTGGCTTGGCCGAGGTCTTTTCTTGTCTTCGTCTGAGTTGTCTTCTTACGTTATTAATTGAGCGTCTCTTTTGTTTCCGCCTCGGCCTAGCCGAGGCAGTCTAGAGTGCGTATCTCAACTGTGTTTAACGTTCCTAAGGCATGTTGACCGCTTTTGCGAGTATCAGCTGTGCTGGTAGTGTCTGTCGTGGCGTCTACCATTTGGAGTGACTGCTGCGGCGTCTACCTCTTGGGGTGACTGCCGTAGCGTCTACTACTTGGGGTGACTGCGACGGCGCCTGCTTCTTGATGGAGACTGCCGTGGCGTCTACCACTTGGAGTGACTGCTGCGGCGTCTACCTCTTGGGGTGACTGCCGTAGCGTCTACTACTTGGGGTGACTGCGACGGCGCATGCTTCTTGATGGAGACTGCCGTGGCGTCTACCACTTGGAGTGACTGCTGCGGCGTCTACCTCTTGGGATGACTGCCGTAGCATCTACTACTTGGGGTGACTGCGACGGCGCCTGCTTCTTGATGGAGACTGCCGTGGCGTCTACCACTTGGAGTGACTGCTGCGGCTTCTACCTCTTGGGGTGACTGCCGTAGCGTCTACTACTTGGGGTGACTGCGACGGTGCCTGCTTCTTGATGGAGACTGCCGCTCTTGTCGGTGTGACAGTGTGTGTCGGCGTCTGTTTCTTGCTAGTGACTATGGGGGAAAATGAACACTTTGATGGAAGACCTGGACGATTTTTCATTAGATATGAACATGCGTCGGGGTGCCCACAGCTGTCTTGGACACCTCCGCCGCTATACAAAGTTTTTCCCGAGATCACCAGTGTCCTAATGGCTCATCAAAGGCACACCTTCCTAGTTAGCCGTCAGTTGCATCCATGAGGTCGCCCTCCTGTTGTAAGGATGGGCTTTTGCCCCTCTCTGACTTCTTTGCCACTTTGAGGGATTGCATGTTGCATCCTCTGGCAGATATCTGGACGTTGACTACCTCGTCCTTCTCGTCCTTGGAGACGAGCTTATGCGCTTCCCCCCCGTCCGAGACATACATCAGTGTCAGGGCCCGGATGGACATCACTGCGTCGGCCTCGCTCAGAGTGACTCGGCCTATGAGAACGTTGTAGGCGGACGAGCCGTCAATGACCACGAACTCAGCTAGGACATTCTTAGCCGCATTCCCTTCGCCGAACATCACCGGCAGTCTGATTGACCCCAGGGGTACCAGGCCGGCCCTAAAGAAGTTGTACAGTGGACTAGTGCAGGGGCTTAAGTCCTTGACTTTCAGACCGAGGTTGAGGAAGCACTCCTTGAACATGATGTTTGTGTAGGCGCCTGTGTCAATCAGGCACCTCTTGACCAGGTGGTTGGATATGTCCAAGTGGACTATGAGTGGGTCGCTGTGGGGGGCGATGACTCCCTCGTAGTCCTTCCTTCCAATAGTCATATCGGGGATGTTGGAAGCGGGGATCGCTGTTTTGGGCACAAAGTTGATGGCCTGATACAGCTCGTTCAGGTGCCGTTTGTGCCCATGAGCGGACCCACCATTCTCGTTGCCCCCGATGACAACATGGATCACTCCTATCCGTTCAAAGACGGATTTCTTATCTGAACCGCCGGCATCAGTCTTTTGGCCTTTGGCAACATACTTGCCGAGGCTCCCTTTCCGGATCAGCTCTTCAATGGCATTCTTCAGATGCCAGCAGTTGTCGGTAAGGTGACCGGTGTGGCCGTGGTATTCACAGTACTGGCTCGTGTCACCGTCTCCCTTCGGCTTGGGGGGCCTTTCCCACTTCTGACCCTCGTTTTTGCTCAGGGCGAAGACCTCGGCGGCCGATACGACCAGAGGGGTTTTGTCATTGTACCGCCTTTGGTAGTACGTTCCCGAACTCCCCCCGGCGCCCGTCGAGTCCTGTTTCCTGGCAGACTTGTCAGACCGTGACCTGTTATTGTCACGGCGTCTTTCATCGGACCGTGACCCATTATTGTCACGGCGTCCTTTATCCGGGTTATCCTCCCGGCGGCTTTTCTTTTCTGAGTGTTCGGCCTCGCTGGGGCCTACCCAGGTCTTGTGGTAGTCCTCCACCTTGATGGCTTGGTCGGCCATTTTCCTAGCGGCATCCAAGTCCAGGCCTCCGTACTTGATGAGCTCGTTTTTTAAGTCTCCCCTTGGGAGGCCTTTCATCAACGCGAAGGCCGCCAGTTCGGGATTAATCTCTCAAATCTGCTGAACCTTGCCGTCGAACCTCTTCACATAGCTTCGTAGAGACTCGCCTCCCTCCTGTTTGATAGTCAGGAGATCCGATGTCTCCACGGCCCTCCTCTTATTGCAAGAGTACTGGGCTAAGAAGGCGTCCCTTAGGTCGGCGTAACAGTATACCGAGCCGTCGGGCAGCCCCTTGTACCAACTTTGAGCCATCCCATGTAAGGTCGTTGGGAAGACTCGGCACCAGACTTCATCGGGTTGTTCCCGCACCGACATGTACGACTCAAAAGCTTCGGCATGGTCGGTGGGGTCACTATCCCCTTTGTATGTGAACGCCGGCAACTTTAGCTTGGTTGGCACGGCGATGTCAAGGACATAGGCACTGAGGGGCTGTCTGACCACGTGTCGAATGACACGCGGCGATCGGCTCCTCGCATTCCTAGTCCGGCTCCTCTCCTCGTAGCGGGAGGGGCTTCTCCTCCGACTCTGGTGAGTCGGGCTCCTTCTCCAACTCTGGCGAGTCGGACTTCTTTCGCTCCTCTGGGGTAGGCCTCGTTCATGCCGCGGCGACGCTGTCCTCCCTCGAGTGCGGGAAGGACTCAGGTCCACCACTGGCACTTTGGGCTCCCCCGGCGTCTTGACAGGGCCAGCTTCTTCCAGTGCTCCATTCAAGTCTCTTGGAGTCACCTTCTGGGCCCTGGTCTCCTGGACGGGTTCCGCCGCTCTTGTCGGTGTGACAGTGTGAGCCGGCGTACTACCAATTATGTCCAGGAGTAGCTTCAGCTTGGCTGCATCGACCACATGTCCCATGATGGTGACTTGGTCGGCGGCCAGTGGCGTATCTGGTATTATTGGCATCCTGTATTCCGGTTGGATTACTCGGCCGGTGGAGGGCTGCGCAACCTCAGAGTTGTGGAACGTGTCATCCTGATGAAATGCAGGTTCGTCGGTCACAATTACTTCTTGTTGTTTCGACATCTTCTTAGCTTTTTGGGTGGGTTTTTGTTTTGATTTTTTTTTTTTTTTTTTTTTGTTTGGGAATGAATGTGACTAGCTTCTAGTATCTTTCCCCACAGACGGCGCCAATTGTTCCGGGTGTAATTCCAGAGCAGTTATACGTTACCACCCGTGCTTGTAGAATGACGTCTTTAGTTGGATCCTCCTTGCGGTCTCCTGAAACGATGAACAAACTGAGGGCTCGGCTTTGGACCGAGCGAACTCACTCCGACGCTCAAGTCAGTAAACTTAGAGAGATAAGTTGTTGTTACTTGGCGAAGTACGTATTGTAGAGAGATAAGGAAGATATTACCAGATGAATAGTGATTCTTAGGTTAAATTGTGGATTATTCGGGTCCTTTACTCAATGAAGGTTGAGGAGTATTTATAGACTTTCACCTTTTGTCACGTAGTGGCCAAGTGGCTAGCAGGTGGAAAGACTGATCTGCCCTCGGCCGAGGGACCCATGGCAGGCCGGCGGGCCCTGTTGACTCGCCGTCGAGGGGTCTTGGATATGAGTTCGCGGATGTGTGCCCCGGCTGGCTAGCCGCCGTGGCCGGGACATAGGTGACAGGCCGTCGGGTTGCATCGGTTAGGCTGTCTAAGTCGTTGACTTGCTTGTGGATATCTTTGACCTTGTTTAATATGTTGACTTGGTCAGCGGGTGCAGAATATGCCCCATCATATTTGATTTTGCATGGCTCCCCTAGCCTTTAGACTAGGAAATTTAGCTACTCATACTAAAATGTAAATTGCAAACTAAATTATAAGAAATGTTAAACATGTTTGTATGATTTATATAAATTAGATGATATAACATGTGAAAGGAACAATGCTAATGTAAAATGAAATACTTGATTATAAACTTTGTGGTAACTAAAATAGTAATGTAAAATTGCAAACTTAGAATTAGAAATACCTTAAGGGAAGACAACTTATATGGAAGAATAAATGACAATAACCAAATGATTGAATATCAAATGCTTGAACAATATCTTGAAGTACAAAATGTTGAAAGATTAACTAATGGAATGCTTAACAAATTGTAAACTAAAATGAGAAAACTAATGAGAGAAATTATAATGCTTGAGGCTATTGTAAGTAAACTTGGACGTAAAAATGAGATGCCTAAAACCTTGGAATACCTCTCATATTTATAGGAGAGGAAGAAGAAACGTAAAAATCCAAAGGGCATGCAACCCCGATCGGGGCCGCCAACCCCGATCGGGGTCGTGGTAATCCGGGTTAATTCCCTTAATTCTCCTCTTAATTGCAAAGGGCATCCAATGTTCGTGGTTAATGATGCGATTAATCACCCGGTTAATGCTTCACATTCCTAGCATCCAAAGCTTCCTTAGCATCCAATGCCTTCACTTTCAAGTTGGACTTTTGTATCGGGCTTGACTTTGCTTTTGACAATATTTGAACTAAACATGTTGATCCACCAATTTCTTCATGCAAAATCCACTCCAATACTCCATGCTTAGTCCAACACTTGGTCTTTGTTTAGCTAAGTGGACTTGGTGTACAAAATGATAGGAAAAAGCCTTCAAATACTTAGATTCCTACAAAAACATAACAAACACAACAATACACCTAGAACACAAGATTAGCTCAAAAATATACTAATTAAAGTATGAAAAATAAAAGAAACCGAGCTAAAATGAGGGGTAAAAGTATATATAAAACGAACATATCAGAAACGAAGACGGCGAGTATGATGAAAAAAATTGAAAAAAAGAAGTGGTATCTACTGCTATACAAAAAAATACAAAAGTAAAAGTGTGAAATCAGGGGAACTGGATATAAGTAGTCAGTATGATGTTAAGTTTTATGGGACGATCTCGGCTTTTGCCAAACAATGGATATTAGATCAGGTCCAATTTCATATGATTCATCTTAACAACATTACTTTCCTCTCTTTTCTTTCGATTTATGCGATCTATTCCCCACCAAATTCTTTTATGTTCGTGTTTTACCGAAAGTAATAAGGCAATACCGGGTGTTTGTGAATTTCAGCACCACCTTAAATTTGATAATTTGTGGTGGTTGGTTATGGAGGAAGGATGTAAGGGGGTGAAGGGATGGAGAATGATAAATGAAGAAGGAAAAAGAAGAAATAATCCCAAAAGAAGAAGAAGATCCTGTAATTAGGTTATTTGATTAGGATATTTCTGGATTTTGATATATTTGGATTTTGTTTTTAATTTGGGGAAAGTATTGAGTTAGAAGATGAAGGCTGACAACAATGGGGAAAAAGGAATAAAAAAAAATAGCCCCACAAAGTCACCTGTTGGGAAACCTGTAAAGGCTGTAATATCAGGTAAATTATGGGATCAGTTTAGTACAAGTTAAATGATGTCAAAGTTCAGATTTTCCTCGGTTAAACATTAGGTTGGATTAATATTAGAAGAGGGACCTTAGTTTGGATTATTCCCATGAAATAACTCAATGAAAAATTAGTCTAATAAATAAAAATCTAATTTGTTTCCTTATATAAGTTTCAATTAGTCTCATATATAACAGGTATATCCGTTGTATTAATGAAACGGGTCAATTAGTTATCATATAGAAAGAAATGGTAGGGTACAATTTAAAAACAATTGGCTCATTAACAATTGTTTAAAAAAGGAAAACGTAATCATTAATTAAGATTCCTATTTTTCTTCCTTTTTTTCTCCCCATAATGTTTTGGAGATTGCAATCTCCTTTCTTCCGATTACTTCTTTTACGCCTCTTCAACACCTTAACCACGCCGTCATTACTCTTCTGTCACGCCTCCTCAAGACCTCAACCAGGTCGCCATTATAGTAGTCTCTCATTACCGTCTTCATCTTGAATCTCCTTATTTTGCGTTCAGTTTTAGCCCATTTGTAGGTATTTATTAAGTAAATTATCATAATATTTTTTTCTAGAACTAACGAGGAAGATGGTACCAGGAAAGTGCAATGTTGCAGCAACTTCAAGTCCTATTGAAGGTATGATTAACGAAATTAATTGTACTAGTGTATATTTTTTGATTTTTTTTTTTTTTGATTTTTTCCATAAATTAATTTCGATGTTTTGTTACAAGTAGATGAAAATCTAAGACAAGCAATTACAAATGAGAATAAGAGGAAAACAAGACCTAGTGTCGAGGATGAAGTAGAGGAGCGACCGATTTCTGGTATGCATAATGTTGAATGTAAGGAAATGGATGTTGAAGCTCCCTCGCGCAAAGGTAGAAAAGCTCCTGTAAATTGAAAGAGAGATGATAAGACGGTTGTATCTACTGATGGGGCTATAGTTAAGTAACTACACTATTTCCAATTTTCCATTATTTATTTTAGTTTATGTTAGTTTTGTATGTGAAGATGTATAACCAATGTTTTGCCCACATACTCATTATAAGTTACCATTCATGTGAAGTTTGTGGCTTTAGAAAATTGTTCCTAACTTTGTTAATTTTGTAAGTAAGCATTTAAGTTTTGTATTTGAAGATGTAACAATGTTTTGACCATTTTAAATTATTTAGTAGCCATGTTTTATTTCTTTGTGTTTGTCGGATTTTGTAACTGGTGTTTTTGTAAATGTAACC
The DNA here is from genome assembly GCF_048544455.1 of Silene latifolia. Taxonomy (NCBI): domain Eukaryota; kingdom Viridiplantae; phylum Streptophyta; class Magnoliopsida; order Caryophyllales; family Caryophyllaceae; genus Silene; species Silene latifolia. The sequence goes on from NC_133534.1 coordinate 13,246,646, forward strand.
ATTTTTGTTCAATTTTATTTTTTAGCTTTTAGTTATTTAACCTTTAGAAAGTGTTCCTAATTTTGTTATATTTTGTAAGTAAGAATGTTAGTTTTGTATTTGAAGATGTAGTACCAATGTTTTGACCATTTTAAATTATTTAGTAGTCATGTTTAATTTCTTTGTGTTTGTCAGAGTTTGTAACTGGTGTTTCTGTAAATGTAACCACTTATGTCAATTTTGTTTTTAGCTTTTAGTTTTCGAACCTCTAGAAAATGTTCCTACTTTTGTTATATTTTGTAAGTAGTAATGTTAGTTTTGTTTTTAGAGATATATAACCAATGTTTTGCCCACATACTCATTATTAGTTACCATTGATATGATGTTTGTGACTTTTAAAATTGTTCCTAACTTTGTTATTTTTGTAAGTAAGCATTTATGTTTTGTATTTGAATATGTAGTTCCAATTTGACCAATTTAAATTATTTAGTAACTATTCTTTGTGTTTGTCGGATTTTGTAGCTGATGTTTACTGTAAATGTTGCCATTTTTGGTCAATTTTCAATTTTACCTCTAATTGTTTGTTGCTGTTTTATAAGACTTCTAAAAAGGTTGTTGATGCTTACGGGTCCCCGAGTGGCTAGTTATCTTGCACTTGGTAAAAGGATTGATGACATGGTTCAAATGGATTTGATTAAGGCGCACTCGGAGTTCGACTTTAGGATCAATTCAATTAGTACAAAGGAAGAGTGTCCATTGTCCAAGGCCACCACGAGCGGTCAACAAGAGCGTGTATGTTAGAAGGTGCACAAGGTTGACAGTAAAGAAAGGAGTTGAAAGGGAGTTGAAGGGGTTGGTGATGCGGAAGCTGGAGGAAAGGATAAGAAGTAGATTGGTAGAGGTGTTGGAAAAACATTGTTATTTTCTATTTGGATTTGGTAGTTGATTAAAACTCATAATTGCTTTCTAGTCGTATTTGCTGATAAGTACGTAGTTCACCATTTTGATCTTAAATTGTGAATGAATAAGTATTGAACCTGTTTTGGTCAATTTTTTAGTTCGGCGTGAATTACGTGAACAACTCCTTACAATATTACGTTTGTTTCTTTTATTAGTCAAGTAAGTTTGTGGCCACATATCTATAATTTGTAGCTGGTAATATGTTTACTAGATAGCAGTATATCATTACATTATTTTTGAACAAAAAAATTAATTTTGTGACCAAATCTACGTAACATGTAGCTCGTAAAAATAATTTTGTGACCATATGACCTGCACTGTTAAAATTATTGTATATTGATTAATGTTTGTAACCAATATAATTTACTATGCGGCCATATATCTATAATTTGTAGCTAGTAACAGTGACCATTCAGATGATAACAGTTATACTACTAAAAGTATTGTATTATATCATGTTACCACAAATGTATTACTAGTGATCACTAATTTACGTAAAGTACACATGTATGTTTACATTCATACAATATGTTCAACGATGGCGTTACTTGGTGTTAGGAAAATCATAAAAAAAAAAGGTATAATGGAAAAGTGGACACAAAGAACGAAAGAGTTGACCACTAAATAAGCAATAATGAGTACAAATTCAATAGCGCGCATCTTCAATTGATATGGTCTATCTTCGTGTGTCCAACTAACTCTTCACCCCCAACAGTCGCAGCTAGTACACGATATTGTATGAACGGACGATCCAGAGCTTTGGTCAGCATTTGTATGACCTCATCCTCCTCTGTAGTTATTTGTCGCTCAGATTTGTGATTATGTTGCCATTGAAGGGGAGTTAAGCATCGATGTTGTGGTCGAGAATTTCCCAAAAAGTTGTGTCCTTATCCATGCCGTGCATTTACTTCTAGTAATGTTAACTTTCTTAGAACTGGTACCTGATGACATCGGTGTGCCATCCGAAGTCAATACTCTACCATTGGCATGTTGTCCCTGACGTGAACAAATAAAATATATCTCGTATTCGACTCCATTTTCGATGCGCCAAGTGCCTTTTCTAGTACCAAACCCCTTAGCTCGAGCGTAATTATTATACACCTTGAGTAAGTATTCCTATTTTATAGCCTTCAATCCCACTAGAGAGCCAGTAATATCAAAATCTGATAAATGGAGAAAATGAAAAACTTTGAGTGGCTACAATATGTAGGATAGAAACTACAAATTCGTTGCGACATTATGTAATCAATGGGGATTAACAAAAAAAGCGTACAATACCTTCTTTAAGCATATGAATTGATCCGTCGTTCAAAATAACGAAACCAACCTCGTCAGTATCATTGCCCTCGACTTGATCATCTTCATCGGCAGCGACATGGTTTAAAGTTACATTATCATTGGCTTCGAAAAATGCAACGTCATTAACCATCTTTGTGAAATAAAATGATGTAAATTAGTAATTGTAACCATGACAGAGGAGAAGGGGTGGAGTTATGAATAAAGTACCTAATAAACAATGGAGTAGATACTAGCAATATTGCGTGAGTGAGATTGTGTAAAGATTGCAATGGAATAATTTGTTCAGTATGGAAAATATTCATAGCTCCTACAAATATGGTAACTGAATTAATTGTTATTTGCTAATTTATTGCTAATTGATAAGTTGCCTCAATTAATTAGTAAATTAAGAACTTGCCACAACCGTTTAACAACCCATATTCAAGACCGTTTCATTATTGTCGTGTTTACAACGGTTGTAAACAAGAATTTGCGTATAAGTTTAAGCACTTTGGAGGGAAAACTGTAGAAAAGTTTTATTCTCTTAGTATATATAGGAGGATGAGGTATATCTCAAATAAGGGTAAAAATATTAATGAGATAGGTGGACTTTTGAATAAGTAATGAGTAGGCGTTTTAGCGTAAACAAATTATAAGGGTCATTTATTTTATTTTTTATTTTTTAAGAATGATGTGTATTGGATGATTTTAATATTGTTTTTTTTTTTTTTGCATTGATTTAAATGAAAAGCGTTTTTTTTTTTGTCAATATTAGAAAACGGGTATGAAATTATAATTGATATAAGTTGTATGAACTTGTCTAAACTGAGCTTATAGGAATTGAACTGAACTTATAGGAGCAGAAATTGAACTTAACTTATAAGAGGTGAACTAAACTGAACTTATAGGAACGAAATTGAACTTAACTTATATGAACTGAACTGAACTTAAAGAGGGGTGACTTTAAGTCCAAAAGAATAGGACCTTATTCCTCCGATTACGCTCATTTATTACCTTTTTTTTATTATTAGGTAAGAAAACAAGATTTATCCTATTAGGTATGACCAACCTATCTCATTCTTTCGAATGTGTGACGTAAGTTGAAGCCACCGACTTTCAAACAACCTCGAAAGAGTTGGACATGAATGTGCAATAGAAGCCATAAAGTCAGCAACCTTGTTGGCTTCACGAAATCAATGTTTAATTATAATTTCATCGAAGAAATGAAGGTTTAATTTCACATCCTTGATAATACTAGAAATTTCCCAAGGAATTTGCCAAGTATTACGAATTGAGTTAATAACACATAGATTATCACCTTGCACAATTAACTTTGAGATTCCTAGGTATTTAGCTGCTAAAATACCTTCTTTTAAAGCGAGAGCTTCCGCAACAAGAATACTATTAGATCAACACTTTTTGCTCCCAACAAAAGAACTTCACCATTATGATCTCTTATAAAGTACTCTAAAACAGCTTTATTACCATCTATTTTCGATCCGTCAAAATTTAGCTTTAGAAAACCGTTTTTAGGTTTCTCCCACCAGATTGTTATCTTACTAATAGTGTTTCTAGATGAGTCATCTTTCTCGAGATTATTGAGATCTTTATGTCTAGTTTCATTCTACATCTTAATGCTATTACCACATAAGAGAATAAGTTTCCTGATATCTAAATGAACATTATTAAAGATAATATCATTTTTATAGAAACATTTATTCCACCAAATAAAAATAATCTTAATAAATAACTTTTGGAATTATGTCTTCGAGATAGTTTTTGTTCATTATAAAACTTTGACTTGTAATATTATCATGTATTGCCAAAAATTTATTAAAACTAACTAGTAATGTTCTTTTATTGGATAATTAAAACAATCAACGGACATCTAGGTTGCACGGACACGACAACTTTTCAACCCATACGTGTCGGACACCGTGTCCGACACGGACACACCTTGGACACGGCAAAAAATGTGTCGGACACGCCGTAAACCGTGTCTCCGGTTTTATTTTAATCCAACAAGTGTCGGACACGGTCCAATTTGCTTAGACACGGCCCGTTTTACACGGAACGCCACCCAACACTCCATTTGATTCACATCGGTGGAAATTGCGGTGACACCCGCACGGCTCGCACCTGATTGAGGTCGGGTATGTGATTGTCGCGGTCGGTGATGGCATAAACTCGCTGCAACCGTCTACCGCATGTTTGCCGATGGTGGCTGCGTGGTTCTTCAGGCATTCCTTATAGAACATAGTAGCAGCCGAGTGATTGGAAAGATTAGGAGCTCTATTGATGATCGACATCGAGGATGGTGCAGAGACAGGGACATTGAAATATAGGCTGCTACTAATCTTTCCAATCTACTAATGAAGATTGGGAAAATATAGGCTGCTAGTAATCTTTCCAATCTACAGTGGAAAAGGGAAAGTAAGGAAGAGGAGTAGATTAGGCAAGTATTAGATTTTGTTAGATAAGGTTTCTTACTTTTTCTATCTTTATTAGAGTATTATTTTTGTTGTCGATTATTTTTGGTTTGGGCCTCATTTGAGTAGGCTTAAGTAGGTGGGTTTTCTTTAATCCGAAGATTGTAATTTGTACACTTTTTATTTTTTAATTCAATCTTATGTTTTATCGAAAAAAAAATATCCAATTGCAGTAGTTGTTCCGGAGAAAGTAATACTATTAGTAGTCTTAGTTGTGAGTGTAATATGCATATTAACGTATAAGACATTAATATTGCTTGTCATTTTACGTCTTTGTGGTCTTTAAATGACCAAAGTTTTGATGTTGGTTATAATATTCTTCAAATTCCCTTTATTTTAATATGTATATTGATTTTTTTTTTGCCGTGTCCGTGTCCTAAAATTTTTGGATTGCCGTGTCGCGTGTCCGTGTCGTCTCCGTGTCCGTTTTCGTGCAACCTTGACGGACATTAGACTCATAAATTACAAATTTTCTAGTTTTAATTAAGTTACTTATAACTCAGAAAAACCAAACCGATTATGCATGTAATACCCCGTAATTTGATAAATTTATATTAATAATTGGCGCATTTTAAATAATTAATTATAATAAGTTTATAATTTATAATTCTGAATAAGACGGAATAATGTATAATATAATAAAATAATAATTTAAGTTGGGAATGTGTTATGGGCTATGTGGACCTAGGGATGTGTGCTCGGAATTTCCGAGTAGTGCTAATAATAATAATAATAATAATAATAATAATAATAATAATAATAATAATAATAATAATAATAATAATAATAATAATAATAATAATAATAATAATAATAATAATTGTATTTTATAATAGTAATTGCAAATACAGACGGAATTAAATAATAAAATAATGAAGCAAGATGAGAATTGGATTGGATCATATGTATAACATGGACCGTGCTCATAGAGCTTTGGGTCGGCCATACTACCTTGGTTTGTGTGATGACCGGGAAAGTTATCGGGATTGAATAATAATAGAAATAGTTACCTTAAAGACGGATTTCCTAAATTGAAAAGGGATTAGCTTAACTTGTCTTATAAAAGGTAAAATAATACATCTAAATTGTCACAATAAATCTGGAATTTGAAGAGAGAATTGGGGATTTAGGGAAGCGTGACAAGAGACTCAAAATCAATAATTAACTCGAGGTAAGACTGTCTCTTGTATACACCTTCGCTTTTTTATAACTCGTAAAGTAGACCACCGTTTGACAAAATTAGAACGTGACCATGATCGTGGACCAGCAGGGGGTGACCGGACCCATATTTGACCACCGTTGACCGGCGGGAAAGGGGTTATTATTAGGGTTTTTCGTTGGTGGTTGAGTGTGTTTGTATCATGGGTTATATGGGTTTTTGACCGTTCTTTCGAGTGACCCAGACCTGACCGGGACTAGGGTTGGCATCTGGGTGAAGGGTCGACCGTCTTGGGTGGTTGTGGGTGGTCAAGGGTGGCGCTTGGTGCGATAGTTGGCCGGTAAACACGAAACAGGGGAAGTTGTTGGTGTTGGTGTGTAATCGTCTTGAGTTGATGGTCGTGACTCGTGTGGTTGGGTCGGGGGATTGAGGTGACCACCTATGGAACCACCGTGAGTCAGTGGTGACGAAGGTGGTGGCCAGAGGTGGTGTATGTGGTGTCGTAATGAGGTGGTGTCGGGTTGTTGCTTGTTGTTGCGCGGGTTGTTATTTGTCGAGTCATGGGTGGAACTGTGGAAGCTAGAGCGTGGTATGGTGGCCATATTTTGGTGGTGTTGCCGGAGATCAGTGGTGGTTGTGAATAGTGGTTTAAACCGTGAGTTTGTATAAGTTGCATCGGGTTCGTATTGTGTTAGGGTTAGCTGGTAGAGCTCGCTTTGGCAGCCATATGGGGTGGTTGTTTTTGGTGGTACGATCGTGTCTGGGTTGTGGGCAGAGGAGGCTCACGTTGGGGACTGGTGGTGAACTGGGTGGTTGTCGTGTATGAGAGAATTTATGCGGTTTTGGGGTTGTGTCGTGTGTAGTGTGCTTAGATGTTGTCGTGGAGTTGGTGTGTGGGGTGAGTATTGTAGGGATTTCTTTTACACATGAGATTTTACACATTCTTTTATATTGTTGTTGTTGTTGTTAGACGGGTTTTGGAAACGGGTTTATTTGGGTGTTGACTAGACCTGGCAAAATGGGTCAGACCCGAATGACCCGACCCGAAAAGGCTGACTCGAGACCCGGAAATGACCCGAACTTGCTTGACCCGAATATGACCCGAAACCCGAATTGACCCGACCCGACCCAGACCCGACCCGAACATTGTCTGACCCCATGTTAACCCGACCCGAGGTGACCCAATCCGAAAAGACCCGACTCATAACTGACCTGATCCCAAATGACTTGAAGTGACCCAAAATGACCCGAAACGACTAGTACTAACTCATATTAATATTATATATATCAAAATAATGTTTCATTGGTTACAATAATCCCTAATGAATGGTTAAATTTGCAAAATAACATTTCTTAATCAAAATAGTATTAACTTAAGTGCTTAGCCATTAACTCAAAAGCAACCCGACCCAAAATGACCTATACCCGAAAATGACCCGACCCGAAATGACCCGATAATGTGAGTCACCCGAAATTGACCGAAACCCGAAAGTGACCCGACCCGACCCAACCCGACCCGAAATATGTGGCAGGCCCGAAATGACCCGACTCAAACTGACCCGACCCGTACCCGACCCGAGTGACCCGTTTTGCCAGGTCTAGTGTTGACAGGGGTTTTAGGAAATCGGGAATTTGATACAGGGAGTTTTCGTCATTTCCCAATCAAAAACAATTTATAAAACCCAATTAAGAAGTAGTATTTAATCGGGGTCGAACACAAAGATGGCGGGGGTTAGATACTTAGTTTGCTTTAGTGTTTAGTTTAGTCAGATAAAAATAAGAGGTTGATTAATTATAAACTAAGATGCAAATAAGATGTAAAATTTAACTAAATGAAATTTCTTCTAATCAAATGAATGAAGGCTAAGGTCTTTCGGTTCAGTTTGGGTAAGTCGGGGAAGAGAGGGTTGTTAACAAGAAATAGGTAATGATAAAAGCCTATGAATTATCCTAATTTCTTAGTCAACTAGAGCTAACCAGCAAGCATTTACTTTGTATGAAAAACTCGTCTCGACCATGCCATATAGGCCTTCCATTGTCTTTCGACCTAGGAAAGACTAAACATGATTATGAAAGACTCAAACTTTCATTTAAGCAATCCATTAAACATTTCATAGGCATGGGAGTAGGGGTTTACAAACAAGTCTACACTTAGTTGAGACAAACTCATCACAAACATGCATAAAGACTATCTAATAGCATAAGCACCAAGACGGATCAAATATGTCTATGAAAGGCTCCAACTTTCATTTAAGCAACTCATTAAACACTTCTACAACCATCCAATAGCATAATGCACCAAGATAAGTTAAACATGCTAATAAAAGACTCAAACTTTTGTTCAAACATTTCATCGAGCACTTCATATGCATAAGAGTGAGACCAATTAATTACCCAATTCCAAATGTTAATAACCCAATTTTACCCCTTTAATCGCCCAAGATCCCCCATGACCTTAGATAAGACTACTCACACATGTTCATGGGTGAGAAATTAACAACAAATTGCAACAAAACACAATCAAACATGATGAACATGGTAAAGTTTAATACTTTGGGTAAATAACAATTAAAGAACATAAGAAATGTAAACTAATGAAGTATTTGTAAATAAAAGATGAGAATTATACCAACTAAGAGGAAAGGAACAAGCTTGGATAATAATGGAAGATGAATTTCTTCTTGTCTTCCAAATACAACCCAAAAGACTAAATGTAAACTATTGTAAATTGAAGAACTTGAATGAACAAAAGAAGAATTAAACTAATAATTAAGGAAAGATTACAACTTTTTATTGAATGAAAATGAGAGAGGAAATATTAGGGTTCTACAAATATTTGAGAGGAATAATCTAAGCTAGTCTAATTTTCTATTCTAAATTATGGTAGTGTAATGTGAGGTAAGGTAAGGTAGTCTAATAATAATGAGAGAGTGTGTATTTATACTACTAATCTAATAATAATAATAATTATAATTATAATAATAATGACACCAATCATCTAACTAGTATAAAAGCCAAGTTCTTTAAAGAACTCTCATTGGCTCCTTATTTTTAGGAATTGAAAACTTTTTTCTTTCTATTTCATCGTGGTCTCCTAAATTTAAGGGGATTTAATTTTAGAGACTTGTAATTCATTTAGCAATAACTATCTACAATTTTAAACATTATACAATATACAACTATACAATATACACCTACCAACAAACAACTATGCAAAAAACATTACATGAAATTATTACATGTATTCTGTCTAAATATTTCCTTTAAATAGAAAAATGATTACATTATAACCTAAATATCACAAAATAAAAAAAATAAAACATAAAAAAACAGTAGCGAAGACATTAAAAAACCAAAAAATGTATTAAATTTCTAAAAAGGGTGTTAATAAACACATTTTAGTAACATAGAATACCACAAATCGATATGAATTAAAAGAATGTTTTGTGAAAATTAAATTTATAAAAATCATTTACTATATTGAATAAATCATAAACCTCACAAAAAAAACAAATTATTTCAACATTTTCTTATTTAATTAAAAGATTCAAAAGCTTTAAAAAATATATTTGGTGCAACACTAACATTGAAATGAAATAAAAGTTAGCTACATTGTTGAATAGAAAATTTAAAAGATTATTGAATTCGTAAAAATAGGATAGAGAACAACAAAATAACAATAATTTTTGACAATTACCTATCAAAAATATTAAAATTTGACTTCATTTTGTGATTACATGTGTATGAACACAAGCTCTACATATGAAAAATCAAAAATTAGAAACATGTATTTTCTTCAGAAATTAGAAACATGCAAGATGTTGAATTTTTTAAAAAGGGTTTTTTATGTAGTAAGATGAATGAAAAAGGTAAGATGTTGCAAATGAGAGTTGAGAGGAAGTGGTTTTTTATTTAGGGTTTATTGTTAGATGATTAGGGTGAGAGAATGAGGGTTATTAGGATTTTGTAGATTAATGTTGGGATTGGGCTTCTAAACTACTCCATTTATTTTTAGTTTTTTTTAGATGTGTCAATTATTTAATAAAAATATAAAACAATACTTAAATATATAATAAGTATTATATAAAATTTTAAATTGAATAATTGTGAAATTTTTATATAAATAACCTATTTTATTAGTTAAATATATATTATAACGTTTTAAGTAGCAACCCCGTGCAATTTTGCACGGGTGTAAAGGTAAATAAACTAATGCGACGAAAATAGTACTAATTTGTTTAAAAAGGTGTGTGAGTTGGTCATTTTATTTTAAACCTAAACACTTTTATATAGGATAGTCCATCCATATTATGCGATTATTTTACAACATAGTTATTCTACTTTTCTTATAGGCTTTTATTATTTGCATATTTTTTACCATTAATTATAATAAAAATTACATATAGCTCTTTTCCTCCGGCTTGATCATTTGTTTACCTTTACTTTAGGCACAAAACCTATTATCTTTACTACTACTCATGATATGCTCCTGTATTTAATGAAAGTGCCTATTATTACGACCCGTGCATTTTTTACACGGGTTTAAAACTAGTATACTACTAAACCTCCCTCAAAGGCACGAGTACACGACTCAACCAAAATGAAAAGGGGAAAGGGGGTTAAAACCGTACAAAAAGGCAAAATAAAGGGAGCAAAAGACGACAACACGAATTGAAAGCAGCAGGGGTGGCTCAGCCGGTCCACCGGCCGTCGGTGATGGCACCGGCGTGGAGTTCTCTGGAAAATTGAGGAATTTTTATGGTATTCCCAGCCGGGATGAGGGGCGGCAGACGGTCACCCGTCTGGGTGATCAATTTCGATTCGATTTGTGCTGCGAGCCGGTAGGCCGGCCGTCGGTGAGCTTGCCGGCAGGGAGTTCTCTGCTAAATGAAGGATAATTAATTGCATATTCCCAGCCGGTTGGGTAGGAGGCAGCCGGTTGACCGGCTTAAACCCCAATTGCTTCTATTTGATTTTGTTTTGATTCTGAGTTCAAGTAGCAGCGGTGGTGGGTGATCCGAGCTATGGTGGTTGTTGTGAGTTGTTTGGTGGATGTCGTGGTGCAGGTCTTGATTGTTGCTGCTGTGATGACGGCTTGAGCAGCTGGTGATGGTGACAGAGGTTAGATGATTACCAATGGTGGTGGAGAATGATGAATTTCTGATTTAATGGTGGAAATGAGGTTGGTGTTGGGTTAATGGAGGAATGACGAGTTTAATGATGGTGGATGTTAGTGACGAGATGCAGGGGATGCTTCTGGTTTGTAGGTGCTGCTCGTGGTTTGGATTCCGATCCCGGAATCAGTGGTGAATGTTGCTGCTGCTGCTTGTGATCGGAGGTGAGTAACATGGAGGACGATGAAGGAGCAGGGGACAGGTTTAATGTGTATTTGCTGTTGTTTCACCAATGGTGATCGAGTGGTATGGTGTTTGATCCACGGTGAAGGACAGAGCAGCAGGGGATCGAAAATGGTGATGGTGAGAAAGTGTGTTTGTAAATTGGTTTTTCCAATTTGAAGAGATTGACCGTGGACTTTGACTTGGCATTGCTCTTTAATTTCCGTTTCATTTTGCCTCTTTGCCTACACGTTGTTATAATAAAATGATATTAATATTGATTATTATATAAAATCCGACTAATTATTAAATATAAATAAAACGACTAATTATTATAAATTAGTAATTGAATGAGCTATTTCATCAATTAAGCACGCAAAATCGAGTTGGAATAAGGTATAAATGAGGGTCAAAATGCGACTAAAATTCTACTTATCAGAATCTATAAAATACTATTAAAAGCCTAAACTAAAATGGCTCATAAAGTCCACGTCAACAAAGCCACATGTGATTGTAAAAAGCCACGTCAGATAATTACTATGCCACATTTGCTTTGCTAATGACACGTTTGCAATCAAAATGCCAACGCATAAACTTTTATCAATTTTATAACTTTGTCTTTAATCAAATACCAAATGTTCCCGTGCTCCTATTTCCTTCCTCCCCGAAACCGATATAAAATTGATAAAAAAGGATGACACACGCATATTCCGGTCACCGTCGATGGTCGGTCTCGCCTACTAACGGGTTACTCCAGCTTCCCACCACCATGTTGAATCCGTATTATTCCGTTCAATGTTACCGTATAATGCCGGCCGACCGCCAGTTCGTTATACGGCTGCCGGCAACCTCAAATGGTCCGTTATCTGTGTTTATCATCGCTCCTCAAATGGTCGCCCATTTAGACGGTGGTAGTAACGGTTTCTAACCGTTTGGCAGGTAGTGTTTCATTGCCCCAACTTTTCATACGTTTTGTATCCCTTGGTGAGGTATTGTTTCATTGCTCCGTCCTTTCATTTCCCGGTTTAATTTCTTCAATAACTGTAAAATTAATAACGTATAACTGTCACCGATTGCCTTCCTAATCCGTTAACATCTTATTATATATGATTAAATTTGTTGGTCTATTCCATTCCCCAATTTCTTCTCGGTTGGCCTCCCTTCTTTTAGCTATTCTATATTTTTTGATTAAATTCTCTACTTATCTAATGTATTTGTAGGAGAATTTAGACGTAATACATGTTTTCCTTTTGTTTTATTCTCACCTCGCTTTCAACGTCTCAATCTGACCCTGCGTTGAATATGGTTGCTGCAGGTTGGCTAACGGTATTACGCGAAAACTAGCTGCGTTACTGCTCTCGTAGGTATTCACTTTCTACACTTCCGACGACCCCGTTTGTGTGACTGTTTTGGTTTGTGTCCTTATATCGTTGATGTGTTTTGGGAGATGTTATTGCGTCGATATATCGCTAACCCGCCATTCAATGTGTTTGTTGCGCTTCTACTTCATGATAGTGTATGCACATATTTCCCGAGTACACAAAAATACAACCAGGAATCAATTCTTATCTTATTAACCCATCATCATCACTTCCTCTCCCTTTTTTTGCGTCTCTTTCAATTCCAAATTTCCAACGATCCAATTTCTTAGTTCTTTACCTCCTCAACGTCTTTACAATAAATCGGATCATAAATCTCTTACGCTAATTGGTAAGCAATTATGGAACACTTAATTATTCTAAAACGTTACCATATGACCTCCTCTATATTACTGTGGGATTTATTGTTACCTTCTTATCTTCCAAGGTGAGGCTTATTATGTTTTTTTTTTTTGATTTTTTAAATTTAATTAATTGATTTGATTATAGTTTGAAGGGAGCTTTATTGGTATGATTCAAATATGATACTTACCTTTGCCTTAATTACTCTACTCTGTTTTTTTGTAGGGTTGTTACTGCTAAAATCTTGAGGAACCGTGAGTTCAGGCAAAAGTGATTTTCTCTCTTTTCTTCCCGTTATATATCACTGTGATTTCACACCGTCACGGTCTTTAGTGGTGTAATTTGTCAAGGAACTCAGTTACACTTTTCGTCTCAGCCATTTATTTACGTTTTATATTCATTGTGAGGGGGTATTTTAATCAAAGGTACATAAATGGTTGGGACGGAGGGAGTATGTTTTATTGGTTAGGTTACCTGCTATAGGAAATTTATGCTAATCGATATTCATATATTGCTTTCGGAAAATCTTCTATTACGTAAGTTTGTAATTTGATACCTCTTTGTCTCAATCATATTGGTCCCACAAGGAATTAAACAGACAGACAAATGATCGAGACGAAGGGAGTATTTCCTTACCCTTTCATTTTGCTCCAACTCGATTTTGCTGATATAACATAGGAAATTTTCCCTCCAATTTACCTCTTTGAATTCTACTTTTTGTTAAATTTCCTTGCTCGCTGCTTTCCATTTAACGTGTCATTTATGTAGGTGGTATGACTGATGGGAACAATCATCCTATTTTGTGGCTGACTAAGTAGTAGCTCAGAGCCATCTTTTGCAATTGTGAGTGTTCAGTTCATCTGCTTATAAAGTTTTTGCAATTGCATTAAAATGAATTTGTGTGTGGTGGAGTATTCTTTTCTTCGTTACTTTTCTGTCAAGCTTACCTCAACCTTCATTGCTATTATTTATTTTGTTTTTTTATTCTAAAGGTGCTCCCTCTCCAAATGTCATGGGGGCTCTTCATATAGGCCACACTTTGACAAGCTCGATAAAGGTATGGAGAAACTGATTCCAAGCGATATAACATTTTTTTTTCAAGTACTAAACATTTGCTTAACTTTCATTTCTCACAAATTCTCATGCTTTTTTTGACATTACAAAATCTTAGAATTTATGTACCTTTTGTTAAAATTATGTAATTAACCAGCTTGGTAATCTAACAGAAAAGTACTACTTATCTAAATAACAATGGGTGCACATGTTTGGATCTTATTATTATTATTATTATTATTATTATTATTATTATTACTATTTTTTTTTTTTTTTTAATTATTATTATTATTATTATGCGCGCAGCTTTCATTATAATAAAAATAAAAGGTTTACATGAAATTGGTGGGGAGCCGAGAGACAATCTGGGCTCCCACACCCTTAGCAATAGTAAAGCTAATACGAGTAAAAATGTAAGCGGCTACCCGAGCCCCAGCATCCTGAGATACCGAGAATTTATGGATCCGCTTGAGCAAGGCAACAACATCCGAACTCAACTCCCCAAGTGAAGAGAAAGAGAAAGGTAGGAAACCATAACCCGCTACCGCGCACAAATCCCCATACTTAGAACACTTTCATTGAGCAAAGATCGGCGACAACCCGGCCCGCACAAAATCGCCAACCCATCGAGTCAAAGGTGAAGAACCTGTCGGTCGACGCACACATCACGCCCCTGTCCCAAGAATAAAGCAATAAATCCGCAGGACGAAGAGAGCCCCCATGCCCATCAACCAAACCGATATCAACCTCCTTCCCGCAGAATACCGGATCTATAGCAGATGTCGAAAAGAGTCTCCCGGACAAGGTTATGCCGATGTTTAACGCCCACAGTACAGAGACAAGAAACAGCGTGGTCACCAAAAACATCCCCAAAGAAAAACCCGAGAGCAAGCGGGACGGGGCCTAGATACCGTGAATAACGGAACACCAGACGATACCCCAAAGACACTACGGTAAGTCCTCCCGTTCATAGTAGTCGCCCCAACCCCGAGATAGGAACCGCACGTAACCAATCGAGGAGTGGGAACCTGCCGAGATCGCCATAGAGCGATCCGGCGAGGTGTCAAAGAGAAAACAGACTACGAGGCAAGAGCAACCGTCGTGAAATAAATATCGCCAATTTCTTCATAAGTTTGGGGCGCAATTTCACTAGGGTGACCTAATATATCGAACCTGTAGTCGCAGTAAACACTGCGCGGCATCATCAAAAGGGGCCGGCGGCTACAACACGAGAAGGGCCGAGGAGCTTAGCCCGCAAACCAGAGGGCGCAAGCGGGACGCAATAAAAGCATAAAATAAAACATCTCCCGCCGCATAGACACCAAGTCCACCAAGATGAAAAGGGAATGTAGCAAGGCGCCACTGCCAATCCCCAAAACCCGGCCCTGACGCAGTGACAATACGTTCCAAGCTAGAACGCAGAGCGGCATCAAAAGAAAGATGGACAGACCCAAAAACACTAGGGGAACAAGTACGAAGGGAGAAGTAGAGCTTAGATATACCAGTACAAGCTCGAAGAAGAAGCAACTCACACTGCGGGTCCTCAATCCTCGCAACCAAGTCCATCAGCTCAATGGTCTTAGTTACTCTCGTCGCCACAATCTCACTGCTAAAACCAGGACAAGTACTGACCGGTCCTCCCAAAGCGTAACACCACGCAACGGCCGAGAAATAGAAGTGGGGAAAACCCCGGAAGCCGACTCGTGGATCCTCACGAGCCAAAAGACCTCCGTCTTGGAGACATTTAGGTGTAAACCAAAACGAGGGCCATCCAACCTAATCATGTCCAACACCTTCCCCACCTCCAAAGTATCTCCCACAATGGTGCCATCATCTAAGTACCAGGCCTGCAAAGTGAGGTCAAAAGTGTCCCGGATCTTGCAAACCAAAGGATGCAAAACCAACGCGAAAAGCAAAGGCCCCAAAGGATCACCCTGCTGAACACCCTGACAAGACCACAAGCAGTGCTCCCCATAAAAAAGGCGGGCGGGCTGGAATAACAAAACTCCACCCAACGGGGAGAGAGCGGCACCGACGGCGGACCTCTGAAGCATGGTCGAACGGTCAACAAGGTTGAACGCATTCTGGAAATCAACCAACAACATAGAAAGCCCCACTGTTCCCCCGAGCCTCAATGAGCCGGTTCAAGGCATGCAAGATAGTCTCTCCTCCACCGGACACACCCACCCCGAACTGAAGCCCATCAAAATAAGAAGATAAGGACGGGCCAACCATAGAAGCACCAACCTTAGAGACAAGCCGTCTCCAGACCGTACCGACAGCAATAGGACGAACTCCACCACCCGGTTTAACGAGTGGTGTGAGAGGGGCGCTGGCAATGTACTCACCCAGGGGAAGAGGGCACCGACCCTCAAGAAAAAGATTAACCACCCTAGTAATAGAAGTGATCAAATCATCGGAGATAGCCACAGCAGCGCCACTCAAACAATCCATAAGGTGCTGGGCACGAAAACCATCCCTCCCACAAGAAGTACCACGAGGGAAGCTCCGAATCATATCCAAGACCACCGCGGAAGAGGCAACCCGAGGATGATGATCCCCAGACAGAGGAGGCAATGAAGGAGGCGGGGCGACAGGATGCTTCTCACGGAGGGCCACGAGAGTGGCATCGGAGTAGGGGGCGACCCCAGAGGAAGAAAGCACTCGTACAACAGCAGTATAATGGCCATCTGAAATCTTCCGCCGGCATTGGCGGAGGTTAAGGTCACTCAAATCGAGATCCTCATCCACAGAAAAAGAAGAAGGACCCTCATCAAAGCACTCCTGTAACAACTGCAAACCCCCTCCCCCCCCAGGTGTCCCCCAAGCAAGAATAGCCCTGGCAATACTCTCCTCCTGATGCTGACGCCGAATAGCAGTCCGACACTCATGATTACTCCGAGGAGCGAAAGTCCTGAGCAAACAAAGAGGTAAAGCAAGCAAACGAACCCAGCGGGAGAGATCACTAGGGGCATCAAACACCGCATCCAAGGCCCCTTTCAAAGCCCGAGCAAACCCAAGACGACACTTAGGAGGAATAGATTTCACAGTGCGAAGGCCCAAAGACAGCAAACGATCCAACGAAGATATAGACCACTGAACGAGCTCCACACTATCATCAGAAGAAACCGAAGTAGAAGGAGCCAAAGGTCTCGGAATACCATGAATATGGAAGGTGTAAATGCCATCAACACACACCGGATGCTCCACAATATCACCCCGATTATGCCGACATCTTGCACCAAGAGTCTGCCATCTAGCACCAAGAGTCTGCCACACAACCAGAGCCCCATCCGTCTCAAAGAACTCTCGGCATTGGAATAAACAGTCAAACTATCAGAAAGAGTCTGCCGCGTAAGGTCCAACGCCCCGTTATGACAATGTCGGTCCTGCAAATGTTTCTTCCAAGCTGCCTTTGTAAGGCCCTTACCGAAACCATCCCGACACCCATGAAGACTCGAAAAAGGACAATGGTACCGAACAAGCTCGGGCATTAAAGGACAGAAACCCAACACCCTTCCTCGCGCAAGACGGTAAAGAACAACCTAGGGCGACCAACACACCAACCACCCAAAAATGGTTGACAAAAGCCCTAGAAGAACCGCACTTTCCGAGCCCCAACAACCAACACCACTACACCCACACGCACCAAAGCCTAGGGTGCAGCGGCTGATCACAGAACCGGGGAACCACCAGACCACCGCCGCAAAAACAGAAAAACAGCGAGAAACAAAACCCGAAACCGAAAACAGCGAGAAACAAAAAGGTAAAGAAAAAGGAAACACTCACCGGTAGGGGCAGCGCCGTCAAACCACCACAGCAATGGCGGTGACTTGAGGTCGGAAAGCCAAAGGGTGGTGGCGCAGGAAAAACAATGATCGCAGAAATGGCGACAATGCCGCCTGAGAAAATGAAAACGCTGCACGAAACCCCTGCAACCCAGAAAACCACCGTGAAACAACCACAACTCCTTCCCCTGACCGGCGACGTGAGGTCCAAATGGTCGACGTGGGGTGGATGGCGGCAGTCAACGGCGGATGAGAGCACAACCGATGCCCTAGAGGAGAAAAACGATCACCTAAAGGCGACACAAAAACCGCAATAAAAACCCACCTGAACCCTAACCTGAACCCTAAGGCCGACGTTAAGAAGGGCCGGCGCGAGGCGGCAGTCCTGGTGGTGAAGAAACGCGCGGCAGTGAAGCAGACGTTGACGGCAGTCGTGATCACCTGATGATCGCCTCTCCTCTCTCTCTCACTACCCTAATTATTATTATTATTATTATTATTATTATTATTATTATTATTATTATTATTATTATTATTATTATTATTATTATTATTATTATTATTATTATTATTATTATTATTATTATTATTATTACTACTATTACTACTATTACTATTATTATTATTATTATTATTATTATTATTATTATTATTATTATTATTATTATTATTATTATTATTATTATTATGTGCTAGGGCAAAATCCTCGGTATATGATGTCTACCTTTTTCTTATTTGGGGAGGTGATATCACCTATTCCAGAGGAGTGCACTGTTATTTGGGTGTCTCAGTTATTGTTATATGTTATGTTAATTTTGTAAATTGAAAATGTAACTACGCGACTATGGGTATATCACTTCTTTTTTTAGGTAGCAAGTTATAGCATTCCATCCTAATTTTATTGTTTCCCATTCTACTCTTTGACGATTTAAGAAAAAAAAATAATGAACTATCTACTTTACCCCTTTAGGAGACTTGGGACGAAATTATAAATTGCTCAATATCACACCATGAAGCATCTCATTTGTTGGTATATCTCAACGTTTTATCCACTCGTACTAATTCATTTTCTGTTTCATTTTCAGTTGCATCCCCTCAAATTCCATATTTCGAAGAACAATTTCAAGGTGGTCATCAAGACGACAACTACCTTGTGACGAACTGGGATAAAACTTGACCTTTCGTGCAAATGCCAAACAAAATAGTGTGCAAAATCAGTTTTGTAACTAAGTGGCATTTTGATTCATATTCACCAAAAATGGATTGATTGTTCTACATAAGACTATCAAAATATCAAATTTAAATGGTGACTACCATTGTGTGTATATTTGACTTAACGTATATGCAAATCGATAGTTTTCGTATCCAACAAACCTACTCCTACTGGATTATAGGAAGGCGAAGTGTAGTAAAGACGCATCATGCATGATTTCGTTTTAAGCATGAAAATATTCCATCGTTTTATATAACTACGTATATGTAATGTTGAATCAAACAACGTCAACAATCCCGTGATTTTCACGGGCTTTAAAACTAGTTTAATATAATAACTCCATATTAGTTGTTTAATTAATTTATAATTAATAAAATCAATTAGTTTGAGTTGTTTTACAGTCGGGTTTTACACAATTAATTACGTAAAGATATAAATAATGGGAATTGAGTATAATTGATAAATATAATGGGTTTAATTGTATAGTTAGTTTTATAATTAGTTTGATTATTTATGTAATTAGTTTAGTAGTAATTATAAATATTATAATTTTTAGGTGACGGTTTTTATTGAAGAGTGCTACTAGTTGAGTAGCTCGGATCCCGTAATTGGATATTGCTTGTCAGGTAGGATAACTACTCAACTTGTCTTGCTATTTATTTGATAAGAGGAATTGTGGAATTATGTAGTTAGCTGTCGTTGAAGGAATTATTGGATGTGAATTATATGTCATTGGTTTATACTTTGGTTATTGGTTTATTCATATCGTATTATTTATTGGATACCTCTGACTCATTATAGGATTATTATTATTATCGTCGTGACATTTGTAATTGAGTTGGATACCTCAGTCTTGTACTGGGATGGTGGATACCTCAACTTCGGTTGGGATGGTGGATACTTCAACTTCGGTTGGAATGATGGATACCCCGGGCCAGGGATTGGTGGGATGAATGGGTGTTTCGAGTGATGAGCTCAGTTGTTTTGGTATTATATACCATATCATTTCGCATTGTGGTGTTGTTGGTTATTCCTACTCAACCTCGTGGTTGACAGTGTATTCTTGAACACCTGTGATGAACCATAATGGCGAGCATATTTGACAGGTACTAAATATTAGCTGATTTGGGAGCTTATGGGAATGCGCGAGGAGTTGGCCAGTCTACCTAGAACTCTAGAAGTCTAGACCACATACATTTTTAATCACTTTATTTATTTCCGCTGCTTAGTAAATTATAATGTTAAGGTTTAAATTTAATCGAATGACAATGTAATAAAACCGTTATTTCAGTTTAAGTTATTAAAGTACTTTGGTTTGTTTTATTTTGTATCATTTACCTCGGGCAACCGAGATGGTAACTGTAATACTCCGTATTTATGAGTTTTTGGGTACTCTATCGAGTAGGCCTTACTCTGTCGAGTAAGGGTGAGTTGCGTTTTAAAATAGTTTCTGACCTGTTGGGTACTCGATCGAGTAACTAGGATACTCGATCGAGTAAGGGGGCACTCGATCGAGTACCTTAGCTACTCGATCGAGTAGCCGTTTCTGAGGATTTATTTCTCGGGTTTTGTTAATTATGCGATTAAGGTATATAATCTTTTCCGTCATCATTCTAAACACTTTTCAAAACCTAAATTACTGTCAAAGAGAGAAAGCAAGTACGTTCATCCCTTTAATCGCATTGTTAGCAAATCCCGGAGTTTGGAAGGTCGGTTTTCATCGTTTGTTATACCGTTGAGATCCTTGCGTCGAGGGTAAGATCTATGTACTTTTTACTGTTTTTCCTTTAAGTTGGTTAAACCCTAATATGGGGATTTGGGGGTTTTGTGTAGATTGTGATTTGGTAGAGTTTATGTGTTTGTATGATAGGAGGAGGTTTTGTAGAAGAGGCTTTTTGATGTTGTTGATCTGATCGATTGTTGTGCTTTCAGTAGGATTTCCTACTCAGTATTAGTCCCATAATGGGATGATTGTTGATGTGTTGAGATTGATTGTTTGATATAGTAATTGTATTGTGACGGTTGTGATTGTGATTGTGATTGTTGTCTATGGTTCTCGAGGCGTCTCCTCGGCTGAGTGGGGTCACTTGCGGGAGTGGCTTCACGCCCTAGTTTCGCCTTCTGTGGAACCCGCCACAGAAGGGATGTGCACATTAATGGGACAAGGTTATCGCTCGGTATGATGAGCGGGGCTTAGGTGGGAACGGATGCGGTCCCCCACTGGCAGGGCTGGTCCAGTGGACAGTCGGTGACGGTGATTGATGGGAGTGGTGTGATTGTGTGTGTGTGACCGTTTGAGCTGTGTTGTTTGTTGTGTTGTTGGATTATATAAATTGTGTGATTATTACTGACCCCGTTTAAATGTTTTAAACACTGTGGTGATCCATTCGGGGGTGGTGAACAGTTATTGAGCAGGTATGATATGACGCGTATGGGATAGCTGGGATGAGTCATCATGTGGCAGTTAGAAGTCTTCCGCTGTGTCAGACGATGTTTTATAGCTTTGATAGTTTTAGCGATGAGACCGTCCGAGAATCTTGTATTTCTTTTTATCAGTTTGGAATTGCTATGTAATCACTTTAAACTTTATTTACTTTTAAAGTTGTTTCGTTATTGTCTTATGAATATCATGCCTCGGGTAACCGAGATGGTGGCATCCTTATACCTGAGTGGTCCTGGTAAGGCACTTGGAGTATGGGGGTGTTACAGTAACAATCCTATTTATTGGGAATGTCTTGCTAAAGACTCCTAAATAAATGGGGGTGTTACAATGCATGCAACACCAAAGCTCTTGATGCCAATTGTTAGGTTCATATACCAATATTAGACCCATCTAAACATTTTATAAATTACTTATAATTTATATTTATGTGGATCTAGTTGCATGCATAACAAAATAAGGAGAAAAATGATTTTCTTACATCTCATATGGGCCGAAAAATAGGGTATTAAACTTGGACTCCTTTCAAATCTAGATCTTGAGTTTACTATATTGGATGATCCTCCAAGATCTTCAAGTCTCAAGTATAGAGACACTCCTCTTAGTTGCACCCAAAACAATAACCTTAAACTAATATATTAACTAACAAGATTAATATACTAGTATCCTTAAATCATTCTAATAATATGTATATTACTACACTAGTAATCATATGATGTGATATTAGAATTTGGTTAAACAATGTTAGAGATCTAAAACTCATTTAAGTAGTAGTGTCACCAAAATCCATAATTAATTAATGGGATATTCTACATGGTACCCCTCAATTTTTCGACTTTCTACATGGTACCCCTACACTTTTTAAAACATACATGGTACCTCTAATTGTTGGCATTCGCACTAACTGTACCCCTAAACTTTATTTTCTGTCAATTAAACTCAGTTTTAGGCGTTAAATGATTACTTGGACGCGTAACCAAGCTTGTCATTTATCATCCCATGACATAAGGACTCTATTAGGCTCAATATCCATCTTTAGACGTGATAATTTGGCAAGGAATCAATAAATTTTCCGTCAAAATTTTTTTAGCCCATATATATATCAATAAATATTAGGATCAAGATGGATATTGAGCCTAATAGAGTCTTTATGTCACGTGATAATAAATGATGACAAGTTTGGTCACGCGTCCAAATATTACCTAACGTCTAAACCCGAGTTTAATTGATAGAAAATAAAGTTTAGGGGTACGCTTAGTGATAATGATAATAATTAGGGGTACCATGTATGTTTTAAAAAGTGTAGAGGTACCATGTAAAAAGTCGAAAAATTGAAGGGTACCATGTAGAATATCCCTTAATTAATCAATCAATAATATCTTAATCATCATTAGTTGATCAATATCATAATAATTAAGGCATTGATAAACATCATTACTTAATAAGCATAATTAATTTTAGAATTGATAAGTAACATATTTGTCAATATAATAAGATCAATCATATGAATAGTAACATCAATAACAATCGAGTCAAGTCAGATGCATTTTTTAATCGATTTAAAAAATCAGATCTCGAATCACATTCATACCTTGTTATGCATTTTTTAATCGATTAAAAAAAATCAGAGCTGGAATCACATTCATACCTCCTTATGCGGCGGCGCTTTGAATTTTGTAGGGTTTCACTGTTTCTCCTTAACTAATTATGGATTTTTCTTCTCAAGACTCGTTTTTATCTTACCCATAAGTTATAGTAGGTCTTAGGGTGTTTAGGCATGCTTAAGGTATAATGATTATGTCTTAAGCATGCAATAAACTAATGATAAAATCATCACCCACTAACCCCTTATACCGACCGGTTTTTATACTTAAAATGGACCTCCATTTTATTTTTGTAATTTGGTGGATCCTGTGTCACACAACATGCCCATATCTATTTTTAATGCATATTTAACCTCTTAAGTATCATTTTATTTTTGTCATTACGATGATGATGCTGAAGTGAAAAACTTGGCCATCATCTGTTTACTGTTTACTATTTGTTTATATTTACTTACAAAAAATTAAGCATATAACTGTCTGTTTACTGTTTTTAATAAAATAACAATAAAAGGTAAACTAATAACCGGAATGTAAGGCGCGGAGTATTATAAAAACGGCGTAAAAAAAATCAAAAACAACAACAATGACAATAATTGTGGCAAAATATTAATAAACGTAGCAATATTCGTGGCAAAATACAAATATACATATTGACTAATAATGTTTTTTTTTTCTAATGAAGCTCTCTTTTGTCCCTAAGACTCAATGCGATCGCAAATCCGATTTAATTTATCTCATAATTTATTTTATCGTAATTTTAAGATATGTTATAGGAAAATATATTAATGAAAAATTTATGATATTGTATTTTTAAAGTAATTTTATTTAATTGAAAATAAATTTTATTGCTAAATAGAGGTAGCACGAGCGGTGTGGAGATCAATACAGTGTTATATTAGAGATGAAGCCAATTACATAGTTGAATGACACGTGTATAGCCAGATAAAAGGCTGCATCATCACCCTATATATACTAAAGAGAATAAAAACTATGAATTTCCCTCTAAAACGCACTTACCTGAATAAGGAAATAAATAATTTTTTCTTCCATTGAATCATTATCTTTACATTAAACTATAATCTTTTCATTAAACTCTAAAATATAATTATTTTAACTGAAATAAAATATGGTTTGAGAATAAGAAAATAAAATCATTAAAATATATATTTTATGACATTATCCAATTATTTAGATTTGTTTTGCATATCAATTTTTTTCCTCAAATCAAAATGCAATGAGGTGAAATGAAATTAAAGAGATGTCAATTTATTTTGGATAAAAACTCAATTATGGCTATTATAATTATATCAACTTATCTTATCTGATTTTATTAACAACGTCATCAGTTAATGTTGATGTTTTTATTGGATTATTCAATTATGCTACTTAGTGGTGGGCAATTAAATTGTTTTAATCGGTATCCCGTAACTCCGTAACTACCGATAAATATTTCTAAGTTCTTGTAAACCATATTAAAAATTACAAATTATAGTAAATATGCATTAATTAACTCATAGAAATTCAAAATTACTAAAGATCGCCCCTATATTACTCATCTCGCCCCTAATATTTATTTCACTTTTCAATTTTGCCCTTTACTCTAAAACATTCTCAAAACTATTTTTTATCGGTAATTCAAAATATGAATGACGGTGACCCATTTTACGATAATTAATAATCAAGCACGATTAAATTCGAAACAAAATTGACGATTAGAAACGTAAAAACTTCAAATGATCATAACTTTGTGTTCGGGTGTCTGATTTTGACGATTTTTTTTTCAAATCACTTAACTCGACGAGAGGAACGCAATGGTAAAAAATAAAATAAAATAAAATTGGAAAGCGGGCCCATTCGTGTGAAAAACACGAACTGGCATAGGCCAATTCATGTAAATCACACGTATGGGCCTAAGCCAGTTCATGTGGATTACACGAATTGGCTCAGGCTGGTTCGTTTAAACCACATGAATCGGCCTTGGTTAATTCGTGTTTTTTACACGAATTGACCATTTCTCAATTTTTTTTTTGGATTGCGTTCGTCTCGTCGAGTTAAGTGATTTGAAAAAAAAAATCGTCATAATCGGACACCTGAGCACAAAGTTATGATCGTTTGAAGTTTTTTGGTTCTTTATTCGTCAAATTTTATCTAATTTAAATCGCTATTTCGTATTATTTTGAGACGGTTTTGTTTTTGTTAATTTAATTCGCAACAAAATTGACGATTAGAAACGTAAAAACTTCAAATGATCATAACTTTGTGCTCGAGTGTCTGATTTTGACGATTTTTTTTGTTCAAATCAGTTAACTCGACGAGAGAAACGCAATGGTAAAAAATAAAATAAAATAAAATTGGAAAGCGGACCCATTCGTGTGAAAAACACAGACTGACCTAGGCCAATTCATGTAAATCACACGTATGGGCCTAGGTCAGTTCATGTGGATTACACGAATTGGCCCAGGCTAGTTCGTGTAAACCACATGAATCGACCTTGGTTAATTCGTGTTTTTTACACGAATGGACCATTTCTCAATTTTTTTTTCTGCATTGCATTCGTCTCGTCGAGTTAAGTGATTTGAAAAAAAAATTCGTCATAATCGGACACCTGAGCACAAAGTTATGATCGTTTGAAGTTTTTTGGTTCTTTATTCATCAAATT
Source organism: Silene latifolia (assembly GCF_048544455.1). NCBI lineage: Eukaryota > Viridiplantae > Streptophyta > Magnoliopsida > Caryophyllales > Caryophyllaceae > Silene > Silene latifolia. Next base: position 13,272,325 of record NC_133534.1, read on the forward strand.
TTGTCCAATTTAAATCGCTATTTCGTATTATTTTGAGACGGTTTTGTTTTTGTTAATTTAATTCGAAACAAAATTGACGATTAGAAACGTAAAAACTTCAAATGATCATAACTTTGTGCTCGGGTGTCTGATTTTGACGTTTTTTTTTTCAAATCTTTTAACTCGACGAGACGAACGCAATGGTAAAAAAAATGGAAAGCGGGCCCATTTGTGTGAAAAACAGGAACTGACCTAGGCCAATTCATGTAAATCACACGAATGGGCCTAGGCCAGTTCATGTGGATTACACGAATTGGCCCAGGTTGGTTCGTGTAAACCACATGAATTGGCCTAAGTTAATTCGTGTTTTTTATACGAATTGACCATTTCTCAATTTTTTTTTTTTTTTTTTTTTGCATTGCGTTCGTCTCGTCGAGTTAAGTGATTTGAAAAAAAAATTCGTCATAATCGGACACCTGTGCACAAAGTTATGATCGTTTGAAGTTTTTTGGTTCTTTATTCGTCAAATTTTGTCCAATTTAAATCGCTATTTCGTATTATTTTGAGACGGTTTTGTTTTTGTTAATTTAATTCGAAACAAAATTGACGATAAGAAACGTAAAAACTTTAAACGATCATAACTTTGTGTTCGGATGTCCGATTTTGCCGATTTTTTTTTCAAATCACTTAACTCGACGAGACGAACGCAATGGTAAAAAATGGAAAGCGGGCCCATTCGTGGGAAAAACACGAACTGACCTAGGCCAGTTCATGTGGTTTACATGAACCAGCCTTGGCCAGTTCATGTAAATCACACGAATGGGCCTAGGCCAGTTCATGTGGAATGTGGATTACACGAATTGGCCCAGACTGGTTCGTATAAACCACATGAATCGGCCTAGGTCAATTCGTGTTTTTAATGGACCATTTCTCAATTTTTTTTTTCATTGCGTTCTTTTCGTCGAGTTAAGTGATTTGAAAAAAAAAAATCGTCACAATCGGACACCTGAGCACAAAGTTATGATCGTTTGAAGTTTTTTGGTTCTTTATTCGTCAAATTTTGTCCAATTTAAATCCCTATTTCGTATTATTTTGAGACGATTTTGTTTTTGTTAATTTATGAAGCGGTTTTTTTGAAATTTTAAATTTAAAATCGAAAATGGGGAAAAAAGATGGTAAATGGGGTTTTAATTACACAAGGGCAAAAAGGTAATATTTAGGGGCGAGATGAGTAAAAATAGGGGCGATCTTTAGCAAACCGGTAGAAATTTTATAAACTCTTTAGGTTTTCATCATTAATACAATTATACCATTATTGCTCATTCTCACGCTAAGATTCATCGTAATAAGCGCCTCCACTGTTGCCCTGATCGCGAATGCTCGAAGACTGTTTTATTGAATGGTAAGGTTCACAAACATCAGGAATTAGGATCATTTGTCCATGGTGTTCAACTCGGCCAGCTTCCTTGATGATGATGCCTTCTACTAATAAAAACATGTTGCTATCTGCATGTGATCGACTAATGTGCTGCTATCTGCACATATTAAAACATTTTTTTTTCTTTTTTGATACTGTTGGTTTTGGTGTCTTTTATGGTACTGTTGGTTTTGGTGAATGTTTGAGATTTCAAATTGGAAACGTTCACAAGTATCAAAAAAAAATTATTGTTCCACTCTTTTCTAGTAAACTTCGGGTACAAAAATGTTTGTTGTTTTACCAAACACATATTTCTTAAAGTCTAAATAAAGTCAACTTGTGAGCTTTTCCTTCTCTCTAAAACATTAGAGAGAGAAATCTAGTTAAAGTCTTATATTTTCCTATAAATTAGATGAGCAACCTACTCTTATCCTTCTTTCTTCTCCAGCAATCTTTTTCTCTATTTTCTTGAAAACTCTATTCAATCAAATTTCTTGTTCTATTCTTTAAGATTTTATTGTTACAACTCTCCATTTTAGAACCGGAGAGTTTCTTTGAGTCATACATTTTTATCTTGAAAGTTTAAAATTGACGTGAATTTAAACATAAACACTTTATGAGGTTTAATATCATGAACTGATTTTAACAAAACTCTATTAGAAATTATGCTGACAGTATTTGATTCTCTTTTTATAGCCTGTTTTCTCCATTTTGTGGTGTTAACCTAGACTTCGAAATGTAGATCTGAATCTTTAAACCTCCTTTATTGTTGATTATGGGTAGGTTGTGAATTTTTTTATTTGCAGCATATTGGGAATTGGGATTTGGTTTCCTTTCTATGTCTCCTTTCTTACATATTTTTTGTTTTTATTTCTACTTGACTCTGTTTTTTTATTTGGGATTTCAAAGTTCCCCTAGATTTTCTTTGAGAGTCATTTATTTTGTGTCCTTTGTATACCTTGTTATTTATGTTCTTTGGGTAATGTGAGTTTTTTTTACTTTTGGCTACTGCTCTTATCCGGGAGGATGTTATTGGTCGATTACGATTGACCTAATTTCTTTTCCTTATAAAAAATAAATAAAAAAATATTTCAGAAAGTCTTGTACAGTAATTCACATGTCTCAGCCGCATTTTCAGTTTATTTACCGTGCTCTGTAATTTTTGTTTGTTTATAGTCACTCACTCACTTGCAGTTAACATTCCTCCTTTAGTGAAACATGTATTTTCTCATTTTTAATTTGCTCTTTGAAATTCTTGCAAGATTTGATGTTCAGACCAGTGTTTATAGTACTGCTCAAACCTTAACCCTAGATCTAGAATATATTCCATACTAACTTATTCTGCAAGACAATAATATAATACCCCGTATAACTTACACGATAAGATATATGGTATATTCTATCTCTAATATCTCTCAATATATTACTCCTTCTTATTCACAATTTTCTTCTCTTTTTCTTTCTGCACAAGAAATAATAAAGTGAATTTGGACTACACAAAATACATTAACCCACATGCAATTGAATTTAGACCACACAAATCAACCCAAAAAAGGGAAATAGAGAAAAAAAACCTCGAATAATCCGAATAAGAAGATAGGAACGGAAATAGTGAATAAGAGATTAGGAGAGAGTAATATTTCATATTCCCTTCACATATAAGTGTTTGCCCCATTTCTCATATGTGAGGAGTATTTTATTGAAATGAGGCAAACATACATGTTGGGAGGGAGTAATATTTTAGTAAACTATATCATAATAATATTTCATATGATTCCATATGAGATCTTATTCTCTAATAACTTTTCAAGGCACTCAAACTCTCTATTCCTCTTTTGCAATCTCTTCCTCCTTCTCCTTCTGATGGTCGCTCCCCTCTTTCCAAATCTCTTGATCTTCAGGTTTTTCATTTACTCTTTTCGTCTCCGTCATTTCTTTACTTTAACCATTCTATTAAGCACTTCACTCCATATTTGTTTAGCTTTCTACTTTATGAAAGAGTATGAATTAACCTATTTGAGTCTATGTAGTTGATATGCCTTGCTAGAGGCCACTGTTGGTTTTACACTTAAATAGTTACTTGCAATTAAATTTGGGCTCTTCAAAACCCTTCACTTTATCGGTGGCTCCCTTTTGACTTTCCCATGTAATAATAATAATAATAATAATAATAATAATAATAATAATAATAATAATAATAATAATAATAATAATAATAATAATCATAATAATACTAGTAATAATACTAGTAATAATAATAGTAGTAATAATAATAATTGTAATAATAATACTAATAATAATTGTTCCGGGTGTAATTCCAGAGCAAGTATCATTACCACCCGTGGCTTGTAGAATAATGTCTTGAGTTGAACCCTTCTTGCTTCTATCGTTCCTCTCGGCCTCTCCTGCAACAATGAACGAACTGAGGGCTTGACTTTGAGCCAAGCGTACTCACTCCGACGCTCAAGTCAGTAAACTTAAAGGATTAAGTTGTATTACTTGGCTAGGTATGTATTGTAGAGAGATAAGGAAGATATTACCAGATGAATAGTGTATTTAGGTTAAGTTGTGGATCCTTTCCTCAATGAAGGTTGAGGAGTATTTATAGGCTTTCACCTTTTGTCACGTAGTGGCCAAGTGGCCAAGTGGCTAGCAGGTGAAAAGACTGATCTACCCCTCGACCGAGGGACCTATGGAAGGCCGACGGGCCATGTTGACTCACCGCCGAGGGGTCTTGGATATGAGTACGCGGGTATGTGTCCCGGCTGGCAGGTTGTCACGCCGAGACCCAGGCTAACAGGCCGATGGGCTGCATCGGCTAAGTGTCTAAGTCGTTGACTTCTTTGTGGATATCTTTGACCTTGTTCAATATGTTGACTTGGTCGGTCACGGTGCGAATATGCCCCATCAATTTGCCCCCAGCGTAGTCTATGCCGTGGTATGGGCTCCGATGTACGTTTGAGCGTATATTCTGCGCAAGTAATTTGTAAAAAATGTTTTGCATCGGCTTCTTCTGCGGCGGCTTCTTTTACCTCGGCTTGGTCTGTCTTAGGCCGTACCATGTCCCCCCTCCACATGGATGCGTAAAGGGCATCCGATGTGGAAAAGAAAGTGACGCTGGCCGAGACCAGGGTCGAGAGTGCCGGTTGTTTTTGATTGCCCCCGGCCGGCGCTACCTAGCTTGGTTGATCGAGTGGCCGGTGGAGAACAGATGCTTGGGAATTTGTTGAGGAAGGTGAATATGCGGAGAGATATGAATGGGCGTGTTGAAGACGATTGGTCACTGTTGCATTGATTGACGTCTGACTGTTGCAACGATTGACATCCCGTGGTTGCATGTCCGACACGTGTCTGCACGCTGATTGGATGACGCTTCATGGGCTGTTCGCTGATTGGTCCTTCTTTATGGGCTTTTCCCTATAAATAGGGCAGTTATTCCGTGAAATTGGCCACCAATTTCATTCTCCAAAATTTTTCTTCTCTCTAAACTCTCAAGGGCTTCCTTGTCTTCTAATTTTCAGAGTTGTTACTCCGGCGAGTGTTTTTCTTCAAGGTAAACAGACAAATTTCTTCACTTTTTATTTTGTTAAAATAATTATTGCTATTATGTCTTCTGCTGACGCCGGAACTAGCACTTCTGCGCCGGAGGGTTCCCCGTTGCGTCTTGATGGGGAGGGGATACTAGACGCCATCCCGATAAGGTTTGGGGGCCCTAGGTCTCCTTCTCCCGTAGTCGATCCACCAATTTTGGAGGAAAGGAAGGATGACGATGCTGATGAGGATGAGAGGGCTTCTTCTGATGGTGGGAGGCTGTCTATCCCGGATCATGGCGAGCCCTGCACGACTGGTCTTGACCGTGCTTGGTCCCATAAGTTCGCCAGTTGTTCCGGCGAGACATTTTTCGGAGGCCACTTCTCCCTCGGTGAGGGGTACAAGATCGTTATCCCTAAGAAGGGTCAGGTGGTCTGTTTCCCTCCACCGAGTCACACCGGCGTGTATATCAGGCACCTGGAGTATGGGCTGCGGTTTCCTCTGAATAAATATGTCATGGCCATCATCAAAGCTATGAACGTCGTTGTGGCCCAACTACATCCGCTGGCCATGAGGACGATAGTTGGCTTTGTGTGGCTCTGTCTTTTTAGGGGGGAGATCCCGACAGTCAACTTATTCCGCCGCCTTCATCATTTACGGCCGTCAATTGCCGGTAAAGTGGGGTGGTACAGCGTGCAGACGGAGCCTGGCTATATCTCCGTGAACAAGCTTACTTCTTGCAAAGACTGGCAACGGCGATGGGTGTACGTTCAAGTGCCGGAGGACTACCCATTGCCTCGGTCTTTCCAGAGCCCTGTTTACTTACGGTGTGAGAACCGAGAAGAGTATGAGGAGTGTATCTCCCGGGGTAAGGCAAAGATGGATGCTTCGTCGGTCCCTCTTACTGCGGATGAGCAGCGGGCGTCTGTTGTTCGATCTTTGGGAAGGGATGGCTGCCCCCGACTCAGATTATTCTCCAAGATGAGCTGCTTTGCCGCGTCGGCCTCATACCGGCCCTCAACCAGGGTGAGTGGGGTCGGTGTGAGGCCCATCTTTGCCTGCTATGCTTCTGTTTTGGAGTTTTGTTTTACTTCTCGTGTAACCTTTGCTTGATTTCTTGCAGACCGGTTTGGCCAGGATCTGTCTGAGAGGACCTTGCAGAGGTTAGGGCTTGACAAGGACAGGAAGGTCGTTGAACAGCATCCTACGGCTGAATTGCGTGACCGTAGACCGTCTCCCAACGAACTCATGGATAAGCAGCTGAAGTCGCTGGATCCGGCGGCCCGGGCAAGGGTTCTCGGGGGTGTGCCAAAAAGAACAAAGAAGGCAGCGTCCAGGTTGGCGGCGGTGTCTGTGCCAGCTCCCTCTTCGACCCCAGTGGTTTAGGAGCCTGTGGAGGTCATCGAAATCGCGGATGGGGCGGTGACCGTTGCTAAGGCCTTTTCTCCGAAGAAGAGAAAAGAGCCTCCGTCTGCTTCCATCGCCGCCGGGAGAAGATCGACTCGGCCGGCCCTCGAACGAAGAGGGTCCGGGACTGTACGGATCTAACTTGTGGTTCGGATTTAGCTGGTTCGTTGGACATCCCAGATGACCGGCTTTCTGATGTGTCAATGCATGGTGACATGGATGCTTTGTGTAAATTTTTTGTAGATCCTCCTTCGGCAGCCGCCGTTCTCACTGAACGGCAATTAGGGAAACAGCCTGAGAAGGTTATTATTGAGAAGGCGGGTGACAGAAATGTCATCGTTGACTCCTCGGCTCAGAAGATTCCTCCCTCCGAGCTTGTGGCAGAGGGTGTGAAATTATATAAGAGGATGGCCAAGTGGACCCAACAAGCCGGCTCCTACATCTTGGAGCAGGAGAAGACCATGGGCAGCTGCGCCACCGATCGCAAAGCTTAAACTTGATCTCTCTCCGCCGCAAAGGGGGAAGCCGCGAAGGCTAAACTGGATCTCTTTTCTTTGCCCGGCCCGGCGCGTGGAGGAAATTGAGAAAGCGCTAGGGGCCGAGAGGGCCAAAGTGGAGGAAGCGATGCCGCCACTTGCCAAGATGATGGAGGAGCGGGACGGTACAAGGGTGCTTATGACGCCATGGTCGCCAAGGGAGAAAAGTGGAAGGATTTGTTCCACAACCGGGCGGAGGCGCTCGGGGGACGCGCAGTCGCCCTTGCTCAAAAGGAGAAGGATATTGAAATGCTTCAAGATGTTCTTCTCCCTAAAATGTGCGCCCAATTCCGGGACCAGGCCGAGGGGGCGACCAGGGAGGCAATAAAAAGACTCGTCCCCGAGGACTATTTCCCGTGGGATGAATTTGAGCGACTTACGGGACGAGATGGCGATCTTTGCGGGAGGCGTGGCTGCAGAGAAGGCGGAGACAGCGAAGGCGGCTCAGATAGCTGAGGCCAAGGCGGCCTACGATGCGAAGGTGAAGGAGGGTGAGAGGCTGAAGTTACTTGAAGATGTTGAGCCTTCCTCAAAGCCGGCCACCGAAGATGATCTGCCCATCGACGGAGGGCGAACAGCATAGGGAGACGGGCGGTCGTCACCGGACTCACCCGGCGTCTCGGATAGCTTTAGCTGTTCGGGGGCCAATTATTGAGCCTTCTCTCCCTGCCATCTTTTTGGCGCTTCAAATCCCAAGTCTGTAACCTTTTGTTTTTCTGTTTCCTCGCTTTTTGTAAAGCTTTGGTAGGTAGAGTTTAGGCTATCCTTATGGGGACGGCCGTCGTCTGTACTCTCCTTGCAATCATCTTCAATAAAGTTTTACCTTTTTGGTCCTCGGCTTGGCCGGGACTCTGATCACGATCCTTTACTTGTCTTCTTGCGTTATTAATTGAGTGTCTTCGTTTTTACCGTCGGCATGGCCGAGTCAGTTAGAATGCACATCTCAACTGCGTAACGTCTTTAGCATTTCTTCTAGCGTATCGGTCATTGTGTCCCTGTCGCTCTCGGCTAAGGCCGAGGTAATCGGGGTTATGGCTCGATAGCAATTCTTCTAGCGTATCGGTCATTGTGTCCCCGTCGCTCTCGGCTGAGGCCAAGGTAATCGGGGTTATGGCTCGATAGCAATTCTTCTAGCGTATCGGTCATTGTGTCCCCGTCGCTCTCGGCTAAGGCCGAGGTTATCGGGGTTATGGCTCGATAGCAATTCTTCTGGCGTATCGGTCATTGTGTCCCCGTCGCTCTCGGCTAAGGCCGAGGTAATCGGGGTTATGGCTCGATAGCAATTCTTCTGGCGTATCGGTCATTGTGTCCCCGTCGCTCTCGGCTAAGGCCGAGATAATCGGGGTTATGGCTCGATAGCAATTCTTCTGGCGTATCGGTCATTGTGTCCCCGTCGCTCTCGGCTAAGGCCGAGGTAATCGGGGTTATGGCTTGATAGCAATTCTTCTCTTTGAGTTCCTGCCTGGTGGCAATTTGTGGAGAGGACAAACACTTTGATGAAAAACTTGGGCGATTCATTTGTTTGTTATGATCGTGCGTTGGGGTGTCCACAATGGGTTTGGACACCTCCGCCGCTATACAAAGTATTTTCTCAAGTTATCGGTGTTCCAATGGCTCATCAAAGGCACACCTCCCATGTCTGTCAGCCGGTATGTACCCGGCCTCATCTCTTCGACCACTTTGTAGGGACCCTCCCAGTTGGCCGTCAGTTTATCATGAATATTTCCTTTGTTGGTGGCAGCCGACTTCCTTAGGACTAGGTCTCCCATTTTTAAGTCCCTTTTGTGGACTCTTCGATTTGTAGGCTCTCTTCATCCGGTTTTGATATACGACCAAGTTGAGGCGTCGTATTTCGGCTTTCTTCGACCTGGTCTAGGGAGGCTCTCGTGCCTTCCTCGTTTTCAACCGGGTTAAAGGTAGCCGTTCGAATGTTGGTACCACCGCTTCAATTGGTAGGATCGCCGGAACCGTAGACTAGGTGGAAGGGGGTGTACCCCGTTGCTTCTTTCTCCGTGGTCCGAAGGGACCACAGGACGCCGGGTAGTTCATCGGCCCACCTTCCCTTAAGGTCTTCAACTGTCTTCTTCAAACCGTTGAGGATTGTTTGTTGGCCGCCTCCGCCCGTTGCTCTGTGGGTGGCGAGACGGAGGAGTACGCAAACTTGATGCCAAGCTCTTCTAACCAGTTCATTATCAGGTCGCTCCAAAACTCTCGGCCGTGGTCAAATACCATAACTTGGGGTAATCCGAAGCGAGTTATAACATTTTCCCAGATTACCTTCCTGACGGCTGTTGTGGTCTTCGCTGGTACTGCTACAGCTTCAACCCATTTAGTGAAGTAATCAACGGCGACGATTAAGAACTTCCTTCCTCCGGAGGCCGTTGGGAACGGCCCTAGCATGTCCATCCCCCACTGTGCGAAAGGAAGGGGACTAAGCACCGGTTGTAGGTCCCTGGAGGGAGCGTGTATCACCGGGGCATGCATCGACGATTCGTGCACTTCTTGGTCTTTGTTCGGAATCTTGAAGCATGGTGGGCCGAAGTAGCCGGCTCGGAGAGCTTTGTGGGCTAGTGTTCTTGCCCCATGTGATGTCCACAGATGCCTTCGTGAATCTCTGTCGATCGATTCTGCGTCGTTTGGACCGACACACTTCAAGAGTGGTCTTATTACGGATCTTCTGTACGGTTCCCCTTCGAATACCAAGTACACTGGCGGCGATCCTTTTATTTTGGCCGAGGATTGCGGCCCTCCGCAATTCACCTGTAAGTTTGTATTTCATTATCGGAGTCATCCACGTTGTCTTGGTCTCTATGTTACCCACCATGCCGACGGTCTCAGTGATGCTTTTTGCATTCTCGATATCTACCAAAGACGGTTGGTGACATTCTTGATGGTTGAGTGGCGGTTTGAGAGAGCGTCGGCCGGTTGTTCTCGGATCCGGGAACGCAATGGATTTGGAAAGATTTCAACTTTGCTATGTCGGCTTTTACCCTCTCTAGGTACCTTACCATTCCGTCGTCCCGAGCCTCAAACTCCCCTCTGATTTGGTTAGTAACCAACTGTGAGTCTGTCTTCAACACAATGTGTTCTCGCTCCGTGACCCCTAGCTAGCTCGACTCCGGTTATCACCGCCTCGTATTCGGATTCATTGTTCGAGGCCGAGAAGGTTAATTTCAAGGCGTACTCAAACTCGTCCCCGTTTGGGCTGATGATAAGGATGCCGGCTCGAGTCGTTCGTCGTGGAGGAGCCGTCGGTGTAGACCTCCCATATGCCAGGGTTTGGCTCTTCCGATATGTGCATTCGGCCGGGGAAATCTGCAAGTGCTTGCCCCTTTATCGAAGGCCTTGGTCATCTTGAATGCCGAAACCAGAGAGTTCCACTTGCCCATTTGATGAGCTGCACGGATTGTTCGAATTTTTCCAACGCTTTCTCCAACGGCCGATCGGTTAGGACCGTCACGGGGTGTGCGTCGAAGTAGGGTTTTAACTTCCTTGTGGCAATGACGACGGCGAAGGCTGCTTTTTCAATTAGTGGGTAATTTCTCTTGGCGGGCAATGATGTATGGCCGACAAAGTAGATTGGGTGTTCTTTGTTTGTCTTCTTCCCGATGATCACGGCGGCGATCGTGGCCGAGGTAATCGCTATGTATAGGTATAGCGTCTCCCCAGAGATCGGCCTGGACAGAGTTGGGAGAGTACGAAGATGAGCTTTCGATTGCTTGAAAGCCGTGCTCTGTTCCTCCCCCAGTGAAGTCTTTATTTCCTTTCAACACTTTGAAGAATGGGGTGCTCTTGTCGGCTGACCGAGAGATGAAACGGGCGAGCGCCGCCATTCTCCCGGTCAGCATCATAACCTCTTTTCGATTCCTTGGTTCCGGCAGGTCTAGGATTGCTCGGACTTTGTCCGGATTGGCATCTATGCCTCTGGCGCTGACAAGTACACCTAGAAATTTACCTGCCCGGACACCGAAGTTGCATTTCATTGGCTTAGTGAAGAAAATGTCTCGTGTAAATCGGCCAGATGCTCGCTGTCGGACTTGCTTTTTACAATAGCATCGTCGACGTAAGCCTCAATGTTTCGTCCTTTTTGGTTTTGGAACACTTTGTCCACCAGCCTCGTGTACGTTGCTCCGGCGTTCTTCAAACCAAACGGCATCATTTTGTACATGTATGTGCCGTTGGCGGTGATAAATGCGCATTTAGGCATGTCTTCCTCAGCCATAAACACTTGGTGATACCCGAGAAGGCGTCCGGCGGGCTCAAAGATGGTGTAGCCCGCCGTGGCGTCGATTAAACTATCTATTCGAGGCAAGGGATAACAATCTTTGGGGCATGCTTTATTAAGGTTGGTAAAGTCTACACACATTCTCCATGCCCCCGATGACTTCTTCACCATTACATTGGCTAACCACTCAGGATAAGTACAAGGCATGATGAAACCCGCCGCTAGTAATTTATCTACTTCGGCTTTGATGGCCTCGTCCTTCTCGGCCGAGGAGTTCCTCATTCTCTGCTTGACTGGGCGAGCGGTGGAGAGTAAGTTCAGCTTGTGAACAATCACCTCCCGACTCACGCCTGGCATCTCGGCCGCTGAGTATGCGAAGACATCTTTATTCTTCCTCAGCAGATCCAGGAGGTCGGCTCTGAATTTTGGTTCCAGGTTGACACCGACGGTTACGGTGCGGCCCGGATCAATCTCTACCTCCTCGGTCTCTGCTCCTTCGACCATGCCGATGGTCCGGTCGTTTCCGGATGCGGGGGGTGTCTTTGTATCCAGGAAGGATTTTAGCTCGAAGCGACAGCTCTCACCCTCACTAGATACCTTATCGTCTCGTAGTCCTGGGCTTCGTACTCTCCTCTGATCTGGTTGGTCACTGAGAGTGAATCTGTCTTCACCATGATACGCTCTGCCCCGGCGGTTTTAGCTAGCTCAACTCCGGTTATCACCGCCTCGTACTTGGATTCATTGTTTGAGGCCAATGAGGTAAGCTTCAAGGCGTGCTCGAACACGTCTCCGTTTGGGCTGATAATAACGATGTCGGCCTTCGAGCTATTCGTCGTGGAGGGGCCGTTAGCGTAAACCTCCCATAAACCGGGGTCCTCCTCGTTCTTCGAGACGAGCTTATGCGCCTCCCCCCGGTCCGAGACATATATCAATGTCGGGGCCGGATGGATATCACGGCGTCGATTTCGCTCAAAGTGACCCGGCCTATGAGAACGTTGTAGGCGGACGAGCCGTCGATGACTACGGTCGGACATAACATTCTTGGCCGCACCTCCCTCGCCGAACCTCACCGGCAATCGGACCGACCACGGGGGTACAGACCGGCCCCAGAAAAGGCGTACAACGGGTTGGTGCAAGGGCTCAAATCTTCAACCCTCAGACCGAGGCTGAGAAAGCATTCTCTGTACATAACGTTCGTGTAGGCGCTGTGTCAATCGGCACCTCTTCACCAAGTGGTTGGCTATGTCCGGCGGATTTGTAAATGGGTCGCTATGAAGAGCGATGACTCCCTCGTAGTCCTCATGTCCGATGGTCATATCGGGGATGTTGGGAGCGGGGGTGGTTGTGTTGGGCACAAAGTTGATGGCCCGATATGGTTCATTCAGGTGCCGTTTGTGCCCATGAGCGGACCCATCGTTCCTGTTGCCCCCGATGACAACATGGATTACCCCTATCCGTTCAAAGACGGACTTGCTACTTGATCCGCCGACATCGGTTTTGGCCTCGGCAACATATTTGCCGAGGCTCCCCTTCCGGATCGGTTCTTCAATGGCATCCTTCGGTGTCGGCAATCGTTGGTTAAGTGTCCGGTGTGGCCGTGGTACTCACAAAGATCGCTCGTGTCACCGTCACTCCTCGGCCTAGGGGGTCTTTCCCACTTCTGGCCCTCGTTCTTGCTCAAAGCGAAGACCTCGGCGGCCGATACGACTAGGGGGGTGAGAGCATCGTACCGTTTTTTGTAGTACGTTCCGAGCTCCCCGCATCCGCCGAGCTCATTTCTGGCAGACTTGTCCGACCGTGACCTATTATTCTCACGGCGTCTTTCATCGGACCGTGACCCGTTGTTGTCACGGCGTCTTTCATCCGGGTTGTCCTCCCGGCGGCTCTTCTTTTCTGAGTGCTCGGCCTCGCTGGGGCCTACCCAGGTTTTGTGATAGTCCTCTACCTTGATGGCTTGGTCGGCCAACTTCCTGGCGGCGTCCAAGCCCGGGCCTCTCGCACTTGATGAGCTCATTTTTAAATCTCCCCTTGGGAGGCCCTTCATCGGCGCGAAGGCCGCCAGTTCGGGATTGATTTCTCGAATCTGCTGGACCTTTCCGTCGAACCTCTTCACATAGCTTCGTAGAGACTCGTCCCCCTCCTGTTTGATAGTTAGGAGGTCCGATGTCTCCACGGCCCTTCTCTTGTTGCAAGAGTACTGGGCTAGAAAGGCGTCCCTTAGGTCGGCGTAATAGTATACCGAGCCGTCGGGAAGCCCCTTGTACCAACTTTGAGCCATTCCATGCAGGGTTGTTGGGAAAACTCGGCACCAGACCTCATCGGGCTGCTCCCATACCGACATGTAAGACTCGAAAGCCTCAGCGTGGTCGGATGGATCACTATCTCCTTTGTATGATAGAGGTGGCAACTTGAGCTTGGTTGGCACTGGACTTCTAGGGACGAGGCGCCGAGGGGTGTCGACCACGTGTCGAACGACACGCGGCGATCGGCTCCTCGCATTCCTAATCCGGCTCCTCCCTTCGTAGTGGGAAGGACTTCTTCTTCGACTCGGACTTCTCCTCCAACTCTGCTGAGTCGGACTCCTCTGGCTCCTTTAGGGTAAGCCTCGTTCGTGCTGCGGGGACACTATCCTCCCACGAGTGCGGGAAGGACTTAGGTCTACCGCGCCCACTTTGGGCTTCCCCGGCGACTTAACTGGGTCAGCTTCTCCTAGTGCTCCGTTCAAATTTCTCGGAGTCACGTTTTGGGCCCTGGTCTCCTGGACGGTTTCCGCCGCTCTTGTCGGCGTGACAGTGTGAGCGGGCGTATTGCGATTAGGTCTAGGAGCATTTTCGGTTTGCTACGTCAACCACATGTCCCATGATGGTGACTGGTTGGGCAGCGCGTGTCGGGTATTGTTGGCATCCCGAACTCTGGTTGGATTACTCCGCCGGTGGAGGGCTGTACGACTCCAGAATTGTTGAACGTATCATCTTGGTAGAATGCGGTTTCGTCGGTCGCGACTGCGTCTTGTTGTTTCGACATCTTCTTAGCTTTTTGGGTGGGTTTTTGTTGTTTCTTTTTTTTTGTTTGGGAATGAATGTGACTAGCTTCTAGTGTCTTTCCCCACAGACGGCGCCAATTGTTCCGGGTGTAATTCCAGAGCAAGTATCGTTACCACCCGTGGCTTGTAGAATAATGTCTTGAGTTGAACCCTTCTTGCTTCTATCGTTCCTCTCGGCCTCTCCTGCAACAATGAACGAACTGAGGGCTTGGCTTTGAGCCAAGCGTACTCACTCCGACGCTCAAGTCAGTAAACTTAAAGGATTAAGTTGTATTACTTGGCTAGGTATGTATTATAGAGAGATAAGGAAGATATTACCAGATGAATAGTGTATTTAGGTTAAGTTGTGGATCCTTTCCTCAATGAAGGTTGAGGAGTATTTATAGGCTTTCACCTTTTGTCACGTAGTGGCCAAGTGGCCAAGTGGCTAGCAGGTGAAAAGACTGATCTACCCCTCGACCGAGGGACCTATGGCAGGCCGGCGGGCCATGTTGACTCACCGCCGAGGGGTCTTGGATATGAGTACGCGGGTATGTGTCCCGGCTGGCAGGTTGTCACGCCGAGACCCAGGCTAACAGGCCGATGGGCTGCATCGGCTAGGCTGTCTAAGTCGTTGACTTGCTGTGGATATCTTTGACCTTGTTCAATATGTTGACTTGGTCAGCGGTGCAGAATATGCCCCATCAATAATAATAAGTAAAAGTGTAAAAAATACAAAAGTAAAAGTGTTTTACGGAAAGTAATACAAAAGTAAAAGTGTGAAATCAGGGGAACTGGATATAAGTAGTCTGTATGATGTTAAGGTTTATTGGACGATCTTGGCTTTTGCCAAACAATGGATATCAGATCAGGCCCAATTTCATAGGATTCATCTTAACAACATTACTTTCCTCTCTTTTCTTTCGATTTATGCGATCTATTCCCCACCAAATTATTTTATTTTATCTTTTTTAAGAATGGTGTGTATTGGATGATTTTAATATTGTTTTTTTTTTTTTGCATTGATTTAACGAAAATTTCCCATGGTACCCTCGAACTTTGGCAGATTACACATGGTACCCCTCATTTTAAGTTTCTACACATGGTACCCCTGTATTTACCTTTTTCTTTCCCAGAATACCCTTAACAGACTTTCCGTCATAACACCGTTAGTTTACATCTTTAAACACGTCATTACCTCTTGCTTTTACCCATAACACATATTTTAATCCCTAATCTTCATCTTCTTCCTTTACATCTTCAAACCTAATCTCACTTATCCCCTCTTCCACCACCACCACTATTACCACACCACCACGGGCGACCCACAGCCACCACAACCAACGACACCATACAATCCCACCACCACCACCACCACCACCACCACCACCACCACCACCACTGATGACGCCCTCTCACCGGCGACGTATCTCTCTCTTCTTCCTCATCGGCGACACGTTTTAGACCCACTGCACCACCTTTAGACGACCAGATCTGGTGTCTTGAAGGGAGGGGAAAGAGTTTTCATGTTTCAAGGACGGATTTTGTGGTGTTTTGTGTGGTGATTATGGAGGTAAGTAGTAATTTTAAAGGGTAGAAGAAAAGGAATTTTATGTGGTTTGTTGGTAAAAACGTCCAATTGAGGTTTTCTGAATAGGCTCTCCTTCCCATTTAATTTCCTCAGATGAATGATTAACCTTTCTTGGCTTGCTGGCTTGGCTATTTTTCTCAGTCTTGTCAACAGAGGCATTTTCTTTTTCTATTTCTTATTGCTCCTCTTCAAGATCTTCTTCCACGTCTTTCCTCTTTCACTTCAACCATGGCTATGTCCTTCAATTCCTCAGCAGAATAATTTGAATAAAACTCTCCCCATATTCTGTTAATTAATCTAGTGGTTTTAATGGTGGCTGATTTATTTGTTTAACGAATTGGTGGGAGGGAAAGAAGAAAGAGGCGGCAGTGATAGGTTGTGGACTGGTTTGGCAACGTCGGCATGGTGGCGTCGACGTGGTGGTCAAGGAGGGCGGGGTAGGTGGCGGCAGTTAAGAAGAAGATGATGATAATGTGTGGTTTGGGAATTTAGATATTAAAGTTAGTTTAGTGTATAATATGAAGGATTAGTGTATTAAATAACAAAAAAAAAGGTTATTAGTCAGATAAGTAACGGAGTGATGACGGAAGTTTGGCAAAGGGTATTTTGGGAAGGAAAAATGTAAACACATGGGTACCATATGTAGAAACTTAAAATGAGGGGTACCATGTGTAATCTGTCAAAGTTCGAGGGTACCATGGGAAAAAACCGTTGATTTAAATGAAAAGCGTATTGTTTTTTTTTTGTCAATATTAGAAAACAGGTATGAAATTATAATTGATATAAGTTGTACTCCCTCCATTCAACAATTATCACCTCATTTCTCCATTATATGTGAGAGGTATTATATTGGAATGGGGTGATAATTGTTGAATGGAGGGAGTATGAACTTGTCTAAGTTGAGCTTATAGGAATTGAACAGAACTTATAGGAGTAGAAATTGAACTTAACTTATAAGAGGTGAACTAAACTGAACTTATAGGAACGAAACTGAACTTAACTTATATGAAATGAACTGAACTTAACGGGAGGTGACTTTAAGTCCAAAAGAATAGGACCTTATTCCTCCGATTTCGCTCATTTATTACCTTTTTTTTATTATTAGGTAAGAAACACAAGATTTATCTTATTGGGTAGGACCAACCTATCTCATTCTTTCGAATGAGTGACGTAAGTTGAAGCCACCGACTTTCAAACAACCTCGAAAGAGTTGGACATGAATGTCCAATAGAAGCCATAAAACCAGCAACTTTGTTGGCTTCACGAAATCAATGTTTAATTATAATTTCATCGAAGAAATGAAGGTTTAATTTTACATCCTTGATAATACTAGAAATTTCCCAATGAATTTGCCAAGTATTACGAATTGAGTTAATAACACATAGATTATCACCTTGCACAATTAACTTTGAGATTCATAGGTATTTAGCTGCTAAAATACCTTCTTTTAAAGCGAGAGCTTCCGCAACAAGAATACTATTAGATCAACACTTTTTGCTCCCAACAAAACAACTTCACCATTATGATCTCTTATAGAGTACTCTAAAACAGCTTTATTACCATCTATTTTCGATCCGTCAAAATTTAGCTTTAGAAAACCGTTTTTAGATTTCTCTCACCAGATTGTTTTCTTATAATAGTGTTTCTAGATGAGTCATCTTTCTCGAGATTGCTGAGATCTTTATGTCTAGTTTCATTCTATATCTTAATGTTATTACCACATAAGAGAATAAGTTTCCTGATATCTAAATGAACATTATTAAAGATAATATCATTTTTATAGAAACATGTATTCCACTTAATAAAAATAATCTTAATAAGCAATTTTTGGAATTATGTCTTCGAGATAGTTTTTTTTCATTATAAAACTTTGACTAGTAATATTATCATGTATTGCCAAAAATTTATTAAAACTAACTAGTAATGTTCGTTTCTTGGATAATTAAAACAATCAACGGACATTTGAAAAAGAAATGATCTTTGTCTTCAAATGGACTATCGCATAAAACACAATGAGCTAGGGGACATTAATATGATTTTTAAGAAGGCTACCTTTCGTAGGAAGGCAATCAACGCAAGTTTTGCAAAGAAAAACTTTAACTTAAGAGGAATATTCAGTTTTCAAATCCAAAAAAATTTACATTTTCAAGACTTTGATCAAACAAACCTTCTGCTAACCAAGTTGCTATTTTGGTAGAGAAATTTCCATCCACAAACAGCTCCCAAATGAGGGTATTCAGAAAATCATTTTGCGAGAGTGAAATATCAGTTATCTGATTAACAATATCGTTATTCACATCCCATTGTTTATCAGGTGTTATGAAATCTTTAACCAAAAGATTAAGATCACGTGCACTATCAGCATCAATAATGTTGGTAAGAGGATATGAAAAAGCCTTATTATCAGATCAAAATTTAATATTGCTACCATTACTTACTTGCCATCTCAACCCTTTTCTAAACAGAGTACGAAGACTCATAAATTTACTCCATTAACAAGAAGAGACTGTATTAGACAAGTACTTTTTTATTTTTTTATTATATAATTCAGTCTTAGTCATAGTCCTAACCATCATTCCGATGCCATGTCAATATTTTCCGCTGAGTAAATGGTCTGAATTTCTAAAAGTGGGCTTAATTACACATCTTGTATAACGTGTGGGGCGAATTTGCACCCGTCGAAAATTATGAGACTAATTTACACATAATGTCAAACGTTTGAGACTTATTTGCCACTACCAATATTTTTAACTTTGATTGTTATAAATTTATAATCCTGCCATATGGCACTTTAGTGAGAGGAATTCGTGACATGTGGCAGCTCAAGATACTCCGTATATATTTCTTTCTTTGATTGACCCTTCTTTCACAACCACACTTGTATAGTGCTCACTCTTGTACTTCGCATCATCCTTCATCGTTGTCTATTATTAGTTGAAGCAACTATATGTGCGCTACTATCGTTTCAAGTACCCTCTCATTGTTTTTTTGTTTGTCAGCTCTACTTTCAAGACGGTGTCGACACTCTAACTGTCTATCTGCCTTGTGAGGTTGATTCTTTTCCTTAATTTCGAAATTGGATCTTCAAATTGAATTGCTTCTACTTAATTCACATTAATTAATATACATCTTTCAATTTCATCATTAAGTAATTGAGTGTAAAATTCTCATTCAATTAGGGTTTGTGTGATTTGTCGGATTCGAATTTGTTCGATATAATTGATATTTTGGTGGCAAATGAATTGAGAAATCACAAATTGAAAGGTGTAAATTAATCTAAAATTCAGCTTATTCTCTTCATCTCTTATCTTCTTGATTGTATTTGCTATAGTGGTATTGCGGTCATTTGTTTATTTATTCCATTTTAGGGTGTTTCATTCAATTGTTTACGTTTCTATTTTGGAAATCTTTGTATGAACAATTTGATCCTACACTCAATTAGTGGAGTAATTTGTTTATTTATTCCATTTTAGGGTGTTTCATTCAATTGTTTACCTTTTTATTTTGAGAATTTTTGTATGAACAATTTGATGTTTCACCCTCAATTTGTTCCACTTGTCATCAAATAATTGGTCCGTTCTATCCTCTTTCCTTGGTCGTCTTTGTGCCAAAATAAAAGGTAAACAAATGATGGGATGGAGGGAGTAGTTTTTACTGGAATCGAAAGCTTATCTGATTGTAGAAAATGGGTATGGCAAAGAGTAATATTGACTGATAAGTATAGTTTTTGTCTGCTTAATTCTGTTTTGTATCCGTAGATTCGGCTGGGTTGAGGCACGTATATTATGACGTGAAGCAAGAGATACACGAGCAATTCCGTTTTGTTTCAAAGAAAATGGGAATGATTAGTAGAGCGACGAGGATTTCAGGCTTTTCAATCAGATTACTTTCACAGTCTTTGCAACCTGTTGCATACAAGCATCGCTGTTTTTCGTCTCATCTCTTTTGTCGCCAGGCATTTTCCTCTTATGTGCATTTTGTTCATTACAAAACTTGTTTCCATCCCTCATCATTGTATCATTTGATTGATTTATCTGAACGGAAATGATTTTATTCCCTACCTCGTTGGCATAATCAATCAATCGTCATATTTTATTTGAATTTGGTATTGTTCTTTTTATTTGTCATATTTTCGCAATCTACTCGTTGCAACGAATGTGCTCACCTACTAGCCCCCAGCGTTGTACTCCCTTTATTTCAACCAATAAGCCCCATTTCCTTATTTTTCCATCTATCTAAATAATTGACACCCTCTGATGTCAAAATTGATTTCGTTTTTAAAACCTATAAATTTACCTGACTTTTGTATGTTTCACTCCCCTTTTGTTTTTCACTTTTCCTTTTTGTATGTGCGATCACCCATGGACGGTTCTAAAGGATGATTCATGTCAGCCGACCCCAAATCATTCTGGGATTAAGGCTCTGATGTTGTTGTTGTTATTATCTAAATAATAGTTATTATCTAAATAATAATTGACACCCTCTGATGTCAAAATTGTTTTGTGTAGATGAGTACCGAAGCAGACAATGTCATTGCAAGGCTTAAAAGCTCGGGTTTGTTACAACATCAAGCTTTAATTGGAGGAAAATGGACGGATGCGTATGATGGGAAGGTTATCGAGGTATACTTCTCTCATTCTTGTTCTGTTTATTGCTCAATGTGGAGATTGGAGTGGTTGCAATTTATGATCTTTAATATTTCAATTTAAGAAAATTGTCTGTCTGAAACTCTCGGCTGATATTATCTGGACAAGCTCTAGAAGAATCTGTTGGTGAGGGTAAACAAAGTCATTATTAGTTTGATATCACTTGTTTAAATTGGATTCATTTTCTACTCAATGCTGCTTGTCTGTTAGCTTTGTTTTGAAAATTTTAAATAGCAGAAGTTTGATTGACATAATCAGATGAAATCAAATAATTTTAACGCACATGATGAAATCAAAATGGGATTGTTTTAGGCAGGCACAAACTTGGGACTAGAAATGGATAAAACACCTTATTCTATATGGTGTTTTTTTGTTCGTGTTATTAAAAAATACTGTACAACTTTCTTCTATCATTTTCATAGGGAGAGTTAGTCTTTTGGGGGAAGATATCCGTGTTTTAGTTCTTAAATCTTGGGCTTTTTTATGGGTTTTAAATACTTGGAAAAAAATATGTTGCGGAAAAGAAAAAAATCCTGTTAGCTAAGTGGCTGTGTCTGGCAGTGTCTTGGTGAGTAAGTGTATTCATAAGCTCAATTTTTAGAATGCAACAATATGAGGAGTTTAAATGCTTGAAGTGTGACAGCCACGATTGTTGACTGCTGCTAGACGGTTTAAATCTATTTTCTAGTGGCTGATACTTGAATTTCTGTATACACCACAGTTTACCTGCCTGTATTAAGAAACTGCTTGATGTGCTCAGGTAACTAATCCTGCCTCAGGGGACGTCATAGCAAATGTTGCATGTGTGGGTACAAAAGAGACCAATGATGCGATATCTGCAGCTTCTGACGCTTTCACTTGTACGTTACTCGATTTTGATGCTTGTTTGATTAGTTGCAAGTGTTGATTATTGAAAATCACAAGAAAACATATGCTTGATCATTTTAGTTTTGTGATTAAGCTCCGAATTTGTAATATACTATGATGGTGGTATTCTGTGTAATACGTGAGTTGATTTGGTGAATTATCACTTGGAAAAAATTTTAGTCGTTCATTTTGTTGCAAATTGTGTGCTTAGTTTATCCTAATAATAAATGAAGATCCAAGAATTTCTTTAAGCTTTTTGCAACAACTTTTGTTTTTCCACCTATTCATACCTAGAGGTTGCATCTCGTATTCAAGGCGCCATCTTTTTTTTGTCTCGTATTTTAGGCTGGTCAGCATCCATTTTAAAGGAATAGCGGTGCTATTACTAAGAGAGATTGTCATTGGACTGTAGGGAATTATTCACACCTAAGATAAGCGCATGTCTTTTTGAAGTAAGATGGTTGTCGTGTGAGCTTAACAATGAGACGTGAGACCATTACAATTTGAGACCTTAGAAAAGTGGTAACCTCGAGCCATTGTCATAATACACTCTACGAAATCACATCCTACATTCTAATACAATATGATTCTACTTCGTGTTACCCTTCATACACCTTTCTAAAAATTAGCATTTCTGTCATCTCTTTTTTTCCTCCTTTTCCATATTCCACCCTACCCCATAAACCACTGCTTCACCACCTACCCTATCACTGCTTCACCACCCCCTTACTACCACCACTAACTCACCTACCAACAGCAGTTGGGACTATGGGAGAACCAAACTAGAATGCTAGCATATTGTCAGAAATGCTAATTTCTAGAAAGCTTAGTCCACAAGTGAGTACAATCTCTATAGTCGATAGTGGTTTTTATACATTGTCAGAATTGACTCTCAAGCTTTTTCACTTCTTATATTTATGATGTACGAGTCATTCAATGCAACCCGAGAAGCAATGCCGTTTCTCTTTGTTTCAACAATGAGTAAGGCTAGGCTGCATACATTCGAACCATTACCCGACCATAGTCGGGAGCAGTTGATGCATGAGGGTAATGTTGTTTATATTGGTATTTAGACATGCTCGATTTATACAATGACCCTAACCATCAATTTCCTTCCTTTTTCTCTCTAGCGTGGAGCAGAACAACAGCAACAGAAAGGAGCAAATGCCTACGGAAATGGTATCACTATATTATGTCATAATTTTTAACAGATTTCTAGTTAATTGCTTCTATTGCTTGCATGCCAACATTGCTAACAGTAACATTAAGCAGATGAGAGTTTGAATGTATATATTTCTTTCCACCGATTTAGCTTCACTCAGCTTGAGCTTATATAAAGTAAACAAGGGCTTTTAGTGGCGCTGCTTGTTGCTTCACTCAAATATTTAAGACAAAAAAATATAATTCCTCCATTCATTTGGATTCACTACATGCTCAAATGCACGAGTTTGATGAAAGGGTCATGTGAGAAGGGCATATTTGTCAAGTGGATGGAGAGTGTAAGCAAGCAAGCGAATGAATAGTTGAACCCACATACTTTCGATGGTGTATCATGGTCTTTTAACTGTCAAATTTACCCAAAAGAGAAACGTAGCGAATTGATTAGATGACTGAAAATGGAAAATGTAGTGAATCCAAATGAATGGAAAGAGTATATCAGGGTGAAATATCAAGGTCATAGTGCTGATCACACACTAGAACCTACAGTATGACGAATAAGCCTAAAAATCCCTGATTGAGTGGGACTTTTTGCAGGCCTTATCACCTGTTCCTCTCTTCGTACTATTTAGTGTCGTGGTTTAAAGCTAGCAAATTAACCATTTATAAAACCTTACGATATTCACGACCTAGGTAGAAAGTGGTAAGGGTTGAACCCAGGGGAAAGGATGGTTTTGCTAAGAATTGATGCTAAGTAAAAAAACTAAGGGCAATTATGGAAAAAAGGAGGGTTTTAGTTGGTATCAAGTCTAAAATAAGGTTGAACAATAACATAACAAGATTAATTAAAACCAACACGAGTAATATGATTTTTTTTTTGAAAGGCAAGTTATTTGACATATTTAGTATTTTTATTTAATTTTTAAAAAATTTTATTTGTTTTTCTCTCCTTTATCAGTTATCACCTTTTTTACAACTTTTTTCTTATATATTTTACTTGGTTCACTTTTAAGGTATTCCGGACCCTTAAATTTTATTTCGGTTTTCAAAATCGTTTTAATCTTTATTCTCGATTTAAATTTTAAGTTTTATAAAAGAAATCCGGACTTCGATTTTAAAACCTATAAGTTTACCTTAACTTTTGTATTATGTTTCACTCTCCCTTTTGTTTTTCATTTTTCCTTTTTTTTTTTTTTTTTTTTTTTTTTTTTTTTTTTTTTTTTTTTCCCGCATTTTGAGGTGTGCGTTCACCATGAACGGTTTTAAAGGATGATTCATGTCAGCCGACCCCTTAAGGCTCCGATGATGTTGTTGTTGTGAAAGGCCAGTTATATGAATTTTTATAAATTATTGGAACTAGTCTTGTGTAATCCCATTGCTACATGGATGATATCATTGTAAACTTGCAAGACATTTGTTAGTGACCAAGTACAATTAGAAACTTGTATCTTTCAATCATTAATTGTAACTTAGGGCACATCTCAATCATTATCTTCACCCTTCTATTGTCAACGACCCCTATCCCTAATGACTAGTTTAAGAATGTTCAGCGAACAATATCTCCTGGATAAAGCATCAATAATAGTTAATTCAGCTTGTCAGACTTATGCTGAGTCATGAAATTAAAAGGTGACGAGTTTTTTCCTACATAGCATGCCTTGAACTTTCATTGTGTTGGTCGATGGTCATTTAGGAACATAAGAGCTCTATAATCTGAATGCAGTTTGAAGCCTTTTGACAGAAAAAGATATTTTGTGCTTTGGTAATTGCACTAAGCACCTTTTCGTAGGTAAAAAATTGCGTGTTGCCATCATTGAGTATCTCACTGAGAAAGACTTTGGTGTACTCTCTTGAAATAAAACAATTTTAATGCCCACTTCTGTATCATCCCATATTACCTCAAAAATTTTCTCAATATCTGAAACTGAGGGTAGTGGACCTAATGAGTTTGGTACTTTGGTTGTAACAACTTCAGGCTGATACCTGCACCTTGAATCCACTAAAATTTCTGACCACTTAAGAATTATGAAGTGTTCTCACAAACTGCTCTTCCAAATAGAAGCTTCTTCTTTTGGTGCTCTGCAGACTGTCATAGCTCATTATATTCTTTTTCCTTTGGTGGTCTGCAGACTTATTATTTATATGTTTTCTGACAGCTTCATATATGTCGTTTTGTGAAAATTTACTTCTTTTTCTACATACTTGTGGATGCTTTATTATTTTTTTTTCATCTCAATGGTGCATCTTAGGTATGATCTGCTGATTGCTCACAAGGAAGAGCTTGGACAGCTTATTACTCTAGAGCAAGGAAAACCTCTAAAAGAAGCAATAGGGGAGGTAATTGTTTTGGACTTAATTTTCATTAGGGGAAATTCAATAATAGCCTGTGTAAAATCAACTACATGGTAAGGTTGTGTTCATCTGAGTATCCTTACCTTGTCAAAGAGAGGAGCCTTTGAGACATAGGGTGATATTGTTGGTGGACATTTCCATAAACAGAAAAAATGCTGGTCATTGTACTTCTACAGAGTTAATGAGCATACAAAAGTTATCATGTTCAAGTAAGGTCGTGTCTTACACACTTTTACATATGGCACTAACTTAATTTGACAATTGAAAATGCTGATTGAGAAGCCTTTTTCAGTTGACACCACAGAGAATTAAGTTGCAGCCACAAGAAACAACGACTTGCGTAATCTTTTAGCGATTCTGAATTGTACACATTCTCTCACATAAGTCTCTCTAAAACACTCTAAAACAATCTTTCTGCCCGAGTTCTTTCTTTCCATCCAAGAATTCTTGCAGTTAGCTACCATTTCGTGATATTCTTAAGATTAATTCCTGATTGTGAGTCACCTCCTAATCGGTTAGAGGAAGCACGGACAGAAGAGAAACTCTAAAAGCGCACGCATGTTGTATCTAGCCAAAAGTACGGAGTACGTTTACTCCATCAGTTATTCCATCAGTTACTTAGTCATAGTCCATCAGTTACTCCATCAGGTACTTTGTCATAGAGTTCCGTTTGAATATGGTGATGTATTTCATTGAAATCTCCAATCATGACAATATTTAGCAACATGTGAAAGGAATCACATGATTACTCTGTGAGTTGGTTAATGACTAAGTATCATAGCTGATGGTATTGAGATGCCAAACCATGCACATGGGTGCATGTTAGAGTCACACCGAAAAACTTCGATAAGGTTTCGCTTAATATCAATAAGGTTTCTGTTTAACTATTCCTTACATGTCAGGCATATTTTGACCATAAATATGATGTTTGTATTTGTCATGAAGCATGATAAAATTGTTGTTAAACAAGATGACAATTCAATTGAAAAAGTGATTGAGATTCATAAGGATGATAGTTATCCCACCTAATTTTCAATTGAAGATGATAGAAGCAAAGATACTTCGTGTAATTGGACAAAATACAAGTAGGACAGTGGGATATTGTTGGAATGTGTATTGTCAGATTGTTACAATCCACGTCTGTTTCAGCCAATCTGGGGATTTCAAAACTATAAGTCCAGTCCAGGGGACAAAGAAATAGGAAATGCTATTTGCTTCGTAAGAAGACTTCTATGAAATTAAAAAGTTTTAACGGGAATTGTCTCCCATGCGAAAGCCAAGCCTAGTCATCTTTATTAATTAAAAAGCTCATCCAGATATAATTTTTATAATATTTTATGAGCCGTTGATGTTTCGAGTGTTTCAATTGTTTAAGACTCGGGTAATGTTAAATGGGCTAATGGTCATGTATATTGTATATGACGATTGACGAGTTAGGCATTCTTTTTATTAGTCTTACTAATTACAAGTTGCAAGGCCTTGTAAGGAATTCGCTCAACTGAAAGCGTCTTAGGATTCCGCTCCTCCATATACAGAATTATAGAAATCAAAGGCGTGTAATTTTTAGTTAACCAGAAGTCCAGACCATAACGAGGATCAAATTCCCCAAGTAAAGAGAGAAATATTTCAGCCTTTATGTGTTAAACATATGGTTCACAGTACTTAGCACCTCTTATTTTCATCCTTGATTAATTTTGTTACAAAGTTTTGTTACAACATTGTTTCGGAACCCTACTAGAACTCTTCATTTTACACTCCTCTTTCATCAATATTTGCACTTGTACCCTCTCTAGTTTTTTTCCTTCCAAAAAATATAGATATGCATCAATTAAGTGATATTGAAATGTGCTCGATCAGCCACTGTAGACTTGTAGAAGATGAATCTTTGGTGATCTTTGGAAAATTTTTCGACTTTGGAGGAATGTGGTCATGATGATTGCTACTTTTGTTTCTTGTTATAAAGTGTTACTTGAGCCTCAGTAGGCATTTAATTAATAACTTCTATTTTCAGCCCTGCAAACCTCTGGTCCAGTTTTTTTTTTTTTTTTTTTTTTTTTTTTTTTTTTTTTTAAAAAAAATTTTTTAATGAGAATTACAGCAGACACTGAAGATGTTTGTTACAGGTTGCATATGGGGCTGGCTTTATTGAATT
Source organism: Silene latifolia (assembly GCF_048544455.1). Classification (NCBI taxonomy): domain Eukaryota; kingdom Viridiplantae; phylum Streptophyta; class Magnoliopsida; order Caryophyllales; family Caryophyllaceae; genus Silene; species Silene latifolia. The sequence continues at coordinate 13,299,208 of NC_133534.1, forward strand.
CTTTGCAGAGGAAGCAAAACGTATTTATGGGGACATCATTCCAGCTCCTCTATCTGATCGCCGACTGTTTGTTCTGAAACAGGTGTCTAAACGTACTTTTTATGGTTCATTATGTGTACTCTCTGGATCGGAAATAATAATTCCACCGACTTGCCATGTCCTTGGATGTCTTTCCTTTTGTCCATGTTTTGTATGGACAAAGGATTGCTCCTAACTTAGTATAGCGCACGCGCGCGCGCGCACACGCACACACATTTCCATTTCTTAGATGTCTCTCCTTGTGTATTCTCCAGATAGGAAATGATAATTCCACTGACTTTGCTATTTCTTGGATGTTTTACATTTGTTCAAGTTTTGTATGGAATTGTTCCTAACTTGGTATAGCAATGAAATAGGTGTTTCAGTTCTTGATCTACAACTCAGAAAACGTGTATATAGAACCATAATAATGTGAAATAGGTGTTTTCAGCTCTTGACCTACAACTCAGAAAAAAGTCATATGAATCATGTAAAGTTAGGATGAAGAATTAGAATGGGCAAAAATGTAAAGTTACAGAAGAATTATGTAAAGCTCAACATCTTTTCTCGTCTAAAATTTCAAATGTGTGTTTTCAGTTTTGGACCTACAATTCAGAAAAAAGTCATATGATGGAAGTTAGGATGAAGAGTTACAGGGGGCTAGAATTTAAAGCTACAGAACAATTTTGTAAAGTTCAACGTCTTTTTTCGTCTAAAGTTTCAGATGTGTTCCTCGTGCAAGGTTGAGCAGCATTGAATTCAGTGTCGTTATGCCGTGTTAGAATGACTTATTTCTTGTGTACAAACTTGTACTTATGAATATGGTGAAATTCTGTCTACACTCTACAGCCAGTTGGTGTTGTTGGGGTAATTACACCTTGGAATTTTCCATTGGCAATGATAACCCGAAAGGTACAAATCCTCCCCTTTTCTTTGCTGTGACATCTAAGCAATTTTGTTTGGACATACTTCATATTTGACATGATACATCTCCCCTTAAAATTTTTTCTTCTGGTTCTTACTTTGTGTTAGGTTGGTCCTGCTCTTGCTAGTGGTTGTACTGTGGTGATAAAGCCATCTGAGCTTACCCCATTGACAGCTTTGGCAGCAGCCGAGCTCTCTATTCAGGCTGGGATACCTCCGGTAATGATTTTAATTTGCGAAGTTCTATTTGACGAGCTATCACTTGGAGTCGGTTAGAAGTATATGAGACAGGCGCGTGCTCAAGTGTTGGAGTCAACTATTTTATCAAGCATCCTCATATAAATTGCTTAACTGAAGTGTCCCATTGTCATACTACTCATACTTGTGTCAAACTGTGGAGCACATGTACCCGAGTAGTGAGTAACATAGATGACAGTTCCCGAACTATAAACAAATGGAGATCGGCTTCTGTTCGATATATAAATTCTGTTGGTGGTTTTGACTTAAAATTGGTGATATAGATCTTTGCTTAAGCTCACAGGTTGCTGTCAACTATTGTGGTTTGTGAAGTTATCACTGAAATGTGAAACTACAATAAACGATGTATAACTAGATGTCAAACAAGTTCTAGTAACTAGTTTGTTCACCTTATTATGGGTTAAATCCATCGTTTGTGGAAATGAGCCTGTGAAGAAGCACTAATCTAAAAGGCCTCCTAGTTTCAATTTTATCTATCAACTGTTTTAGCATGGGTCGATTTGATGAACTTGAAAACTATCTATTTGCCTGCGTAGGCTTTACTGTGACTGGATTTTAGTTAACTTCTAATAAGGCAAGTGTTTAATTTGTTTACTATTTAGGGTACAGTGAATATTGTTATGGGAAATGCTTCAGAAATTGGTGACACATTATCAGCAAGCACACAGGTTTGCTACTGAACATGGCACTTTTATATAAGCTTAATGAAGTATCAGACTGGGTAGAAACATGGATGACAATATGCTGTTGATTTCGTAGGTGAGAAAGATTACCTTCACGGGTTCAACTGCTGTCGGGAAAAAGTTAATGGCTAGCGCTGCCTCTACTGTGAAGAGGGTACAGCCGTACAGCTCATATAAACTTTCTTAATCATGTAAACTTGTCTCCTCATGTATCTCATTGTTGTATTTAGATTTCCTTGGAGCTTGGTGGAAATGCACCCTGTGTAGTGTTTGATGATGCAGACTTGGATGTAGCAGTGAAAGGAGCTGTAAGAATTAAGACAGCGTTTTTTATGTGCTTATTCTTTTATTTAATTCAAGATATCTATAGCTTCCTGAAACTATGTTTCTGGATAATTTTGCATTGTATGGATCTTTGGTGGTTAATTGGTGATGCTATCCTAAACCTCGAAAAGAGATATGTACCTAACTCAGTTTAACATATTAGCAACCTAAGAGATAGATTAACAGCTAAGTTGAACAGTTTAGAAGGAACCCATCCTGGATACAACGTTGGGCATATACATAGGTATACATAGAGGCTATGCACTACCGGGGTGAATGTGGTACTGGTGAGAATTTAGTAAACTAATTCGTGTTTTGTTGAAGATGGGCCTTGTAAGATTTTGTTATCGTTTCCTGTGGAATAATAAAACCAGAAAGAACAGAAGTACCTACCGTTCATTCAAAGATTTGGTTTCACGAATGAAGTCATCAACTGGTGGGATATATGCTGTTTTCTCCCATTTTTAATATCAAAACTGCAAGAAAATAGCGTGATTTTAATCTTTTGCTCAGCTGGAATTTTGTCAAAGATTTTCCCACTCGATTTTTAAGATTTCCGTAAAAGGGTCTCTCTTTTCGAATCTCCAGTATTATCTTTTTCTTACTTTCTGAAAATCCAGCTTCTCTTGGTCCTTGTGAAAGCTCGTTCTTTCCTGGATCATGCATCTTTTCAGATTCCTTAAAATATGAAGAGATACTGCATTGTTGTCATTTAGGTTTGCGTTTATGATATAGTTCAGACATCTCTTGTTTGAGCTTATTTTACTAAAAAAAAAGACAGAATAATTTATCTGATGTAGCTGTGAGAGTTAAAATACCACCTTTTTGTGGGAAACCTTCACGGTTTCCTAGAAAGCATTCGGGTTTTTCTACATAGTACACCTATGTTTTTTCAAAGTCTACCTTATACAATATACACTCTGCGTTAAAGGTTAAAGTGACCCTAAGTTCGTTTTCCGCCGATTAGGTCCGTTAAATTTAACCCTTGTGAACACCGTTAAGACCACCTATCTCCTTCATCTACCCATCACCTGCAGCCAAAACACCATTATTAAAACCACCTCTAAGAAGCGCCCACCCCACCGTTCAATCACCGCAACCTACTCCAAACCACCCGATATGACCACCTCAAACTCAATTTAGTCTATTGATTATGGTGGTGTCTGGATGGGAAAAGCTTGAAGGTTGTGTAAATATTACTGGTGATTTGAATGAATGAAATAGGTGGTATTTAATGGAGTTGATGGTATGTGGTGATTAGGATGTTGTGATGGATAAAGCTTTAAGGTGGGTTTAACGGTTGAAAGAGATGACGTGTAATGGCATTGATGGTGGGAGATTAGATTTAACCTCTGATGCTCGGACTTGTCATTCTGCCTTGATGTACCCGTGTTGACACAACCCAACCAGGGATTGGTGAAAACGGACTCGACACTTGCTCAGATGAAGCGTGGTTGAATGGTAGCAGCCAAGGCGCTCCTGGTGGTGGTACTCTAATATTAACGGCAGCTAGTGGCGGTACTATATTGTTAGCGGTGGACAGGGGTGGTACTATTGAGTTGCTTCTTAACAATCAAAAGTATCTTACTGGAAAAATGGTGTGTAATGCCAGATTTAGACGGTGAGGAAGGAAGACGACAGCGATACCTAGGTAGATTAAAATGAGGGCAATAGAAGGGGATTATAACAGGGGGTTGCTAGGGTTTTATAATTAAGGGTATACTAGTCTTTTTGCTTTTAGAAAGAGAACAAAACTATACCACGTATCTCAGATAGTAGCATGTCTGTCAAATTTCTGTCAACCACTTGAGTCTTGCCCGACTTTAAACATGAGCCACTAAGGACATTAAACATGTACTCCTATGCAAGTTCCTATGCGTTTTAGTTACACTCTTAAGCTTATATGATTCACTTTGATAATAATATCTAATTAGTTATAGTTCAATACTTAATATCCTGTAGAAGATCCCAAAAACAATTTAATTGTAGGTTAGTTTATATGTTTCCTAAAAAATCTTTGGTTCTGTCGAAATCATGTAAGAAAAAACAGGCATTTGTTGGAAGCTTCTTTTTGTCTATGACTCTATGCTGTATGTTACTCGCTGTATTGATCAAAGTTTGGTCTATGCAATGGATATTCTAGGGTTTCCTAATTTTTTGTCACTAACTCACAATTACACAGTGGCTTCTATTAATTGCTGAAAAAAAAAAGATTTACAGACAAAAACATACTTTTGCAGCTTGGATCAAAGTTCCGTAACAGTGGGCAAACATGTGTATGTTCAAATCGGATTCTTGTTCAAGAAGGTACACGTTGATTCTAAACAGACTATTGGAACACGTGCGAGAAAATTTCTAGTCTTTGTCTTGTGATTGATAACAACCATTATAACTTGCAGGTATTTATGAAAAATTTGCAAATGCATTTTCAAATGCTGTCCAGGAATTAGAAGTTGGAAATGGCTTTGCTGATGGTGTTGTCCAGGTGATAATAGTCATTTGATTTTGTAGTTAAACTAATTAACTATACGGTGTTTTATTCTTGTAATTTGCAGGAAGTGTCTCTGTTCTATCTATAACTGTAAGTTGCTCTAGATGCAAAACGTATCGCTAGGTTTAGGCCTTTAGCTCCTGTAGGACATTGAGCAGAGGGGTTGATGATTACCCTGAGGCTCATGTTAAAATGACTGCGAGTGTGTCAAAGGTTACCCTTTAAGCCTATTTTCTACGTTGGAATGTGGATAAGCCATGGGTGATGGGCCTGTTAAAACATCTCTCCTACTTATAATTGTTGCCTTATAAAAGGAGTTTGGTAACTAACGGTACTTTTTAGATTATAACTTCATATTACCATTTATGATAGCTGTTAGATGTACATTATCTCGCATAGCATTTAAATGGTGCCTTTGTGTTGGCACAAAATTGCAACATCTACAGTTACTTTTTAGCTATTGCAATGATTTCCACGTAAGCATTATGTAAAAAATGTCTTGATGCAGGGCCCACTTATTAATGAAGCTGCAGTTCAGAAGGCAAGTTTGGATTCAAACTTCTTTTGATTTTATTGATCCTACTGAACCGGTTGAGAAGGTACTCATTATTTAACTTATGTAATGCTGTGGAACAGGTCGAAAAATTTGTTGAAGATGCCATTTCAAAGGTAACTCATTCTTCATTTTGTTGAATGATAATCATGGTTTGTGCTTGCGTTTCTTCCCCGTAGATTGTGATGTCTGAACATAAAAAAAGAGACCATCTCTGATAGCATTTGATGCACAATTGCACATGCATTTTCTCCTTCCAGGCTTCCATTGACCCTTCATAGCTAATATTTGCTCACTCCTTGAACTTTTCTTGATACTCTCTCTTTCATTCTTTAGGGAGCAATGGTGCTGCTTGGCGGTAGTAGACATCGTCTTGGGATGACATTTTTTGAGCCCACAGTCATGACTGGTGTCAACAGTGAGATGCTATTGTCAAGGTATCTTAATAATATGTCTATTTGTCTGGTCTTTATATAGGGTAATTTCCCAGTTTGGTGCAGTGGTTACTCCATATCATCGTCAAATTAACTCTTCCAAGTGTCTCAACATTTTTAAAAAGGTGCCGACTTTACCCATGGATATAGAGAATTAGATGCGTATTTGTAATGTGACCATTTTGATGAAAGAGTAGATGCCTATCTCCAGTTTATAAGTCCTATATTGGCGTAGTAGGGAGTTCTCACTTTATAAGGCCTTGTGGTTCTGCTGTTTCTAATGTTTTAGGAAAGCTGGAGTTCCTTTGGGATTGTGAAGTGGGCACTCTCTCATTTGGGGTATGGCCAAGCCCATTTTGAATTCTAACAAGTAAAAATAATAACTTATTGACCATAAGATGATGGCTTGAGTTAAAAATTGAAAATTAACTATGACCTCTGAAAAAAGGAATTTTCATTGTACAGAGATTGAAGAGAAGGAACATTGTATTTGTAGAATATCATACCTAAATCATTGTAGAAAATGAAACGACATTAATGTCAAGACTTCTGAATCAACTTCCAGAAAAGTCCAGCACTCCAGCATGCATAACGTATAGTCTAGAATGAAAATAAATAGCAGATGCATAAAACTAAAAATTAGAGGGGCCGGCATCTGTGTATGTACCCCAATATCTAGATCAAAAAGTTTGTCAATGAAAAATAGTCCAATTTGTTTGAAGTGATTCTACTCCTTCATTTTGATTTCTCAGGGAGCTTAAGAACTAGGATTATATAATGTATGTACTTGAATAAAGTTGACTCTTGCAACCCCGCCATTTATTAACTCAATCTGATTCTTTATAAATCAACCTATAGTCCAACCCGCTCAATTGCTCAAATACCTATCTAAGCTAGTTAGTGATAAGAAAAGCACATTCCTGTAAACTTAATGGTTTGAATTAAACATAAGTAGTAGTTATCTAAACATTGTCATCCATAGTCCAACCCCACTAAAACATGAAATCATCTGTCTTCAAAGATCCATGACCCGAGCGAAATACCGCATTTAGAAGCCCATTTAGGGGTCTTTTTTCCGGATTTAATGGTTTGAAAAATTGCAGATTCAACTCTGTGCTTCCATATGCTTTCAAACATGATTTTAAGATAGTCAACCATTTGGTTAACTTATTCTTTTTTGCAAAATGCAATCAACACCATAGTCGCAGGCTGTCACTTGTTAATTCTAAGACTGCTTTGATTCTAATATGCAGGGATGAAATATTTGGTCCAGTCGCTCCTCTTCTGCCTTTCAAAACAGAGGAAGAAGCTATTCACATGGCCAATGACACCAATGCAGGTGAGCTTTTCATTTTGTGAGAAGTTTACATTGTCGGCACTTAGGTGGATGTGTTGGTTCTGTATGAAATTAATAAACAATGTTCTTGGCTGCATTCCTAAATATATTTCGCATCAAATTGCAGGACTTAATATTAGTTCCTAACTATATTTCGCATCAAATGCAGGATTAGCTGCATATATATTCACAACAAATATTCAGCGTTCTTGGCGCGTCACTGAGGCTCTTGAATATGGTATCGTCGGGGTCAACGAAGGATTAGTGTCCACAGAGGTTTGTATACAATTCTTGACCTTAGCACACAGCGCGAGTATTTTCTTAATATACAATTCTATGCCAAACAGGTGGCACCATTTGGAGGAGTCAAAGAATCTGGTATTGGACGAGAGGGTTCAAAGTATGGTATGGATGAATACCTCGAAGTAAGTAATATGCTCCTCTCCATGTTTAGGGCATTTATAAAAACAATGTCATAAAGTAATACTGTACTTGAAGCCTTTAAGGAACTTCTATGTGGAGCAACTTCGTTGTTTCTAGAACCAAGAATCTTGTAGCTTTTATTGGTGATTACTCAAAATTTTACATACAAAATCAATAGGATTATTTTGCCAAGTAAATGAAAAAATATTAACATGTTAAAGATTCTACCCCTTCGAACACTATTGCATGAGAACTTTAGCCGCCTATGTAAATTGAAATGCATATATGAGAATGTCAGCCTTCTACATATCTCTAGACAGGAACATATTGTGTGTTGATTACATGACGTTGGAGCTAGATCCACTTCAATAATTCAGTGTCCTGTAATTTATTTTGGATTGAGTGCTCACTTTCAAAATCCAATTTTGAGATCAACTTCCAGTAGAGGGGGATGGATGGATGGAGTTTGTTGTTGGTGGTGGCTTAGAAAGAAGAAAACTCCTTGGGTTTGGATTTGGTTTATGCCTATCATTACTTTATTACCCAAGTAATATGAGTGGTTTTAGACCTTTATAATTTGCCCATTTTTCTCAAACAGAAGTTCCAAAAAAAATTACCCTTTATCTTTTCTGGTTTATCTGGTTTTTCTTGCTGCATGTTTTCCATTTTCTTGCCGGATGAAGCTCTCCATTAGAATGCGTTGAGATGTTTATGAAACTGGATTTCGAATTGAATTAAAACATTTTAGTTTCTACCATTGGAATGATGGAAATGAAATCAATTATGTGTTGTCAAACACTACCCTAAAGAAGAAGGATAAATAGCTAGGGTTTGATGCTATGATGTAGTTCCAAGATTTTTCTTAGCCTTGACGCTGCTGGAAGTCTTCTTGTCATGTCTGAAATTGCAGCCCTAATGTGTTTGCTCGAAAAATATTTAATCTTCTTGCTGCAATGTTACTGAAATTCTTATTATCATGTCTCCTGGTGCAGATGAAATATGTATGCTTCGGAAATATGAACAGCTAGATAATTTCAATGGTAGGCTCTCAAAACAAACTTCTTCCACAATGTTGGCTTCACTTATATCTGCTCCAAGAGTTGTGGCTGGCGTTTATTTACCGTGAATTTCAGTTTGTTTCATTGCCTAGAGATGTCTTAGATTTAAATGTGCCATGGAAGGATCCAGTTCGTAGCACATTAGATTCAGCTGAATCACAGAACTCTTGCTCTGAATTTTTCTCGTTTCTTTATCTTCCGTTTGTATTCTGTTTTCGTAGAATTGTGGAAAACCTTTTGGCTTAATAGAGATAGACTTCGGTCATTCAATCAAGTTTCGCATCAGGTTCAGTCAGATCGGTGTCAGTTCGATTACCTGCCTTAATTGTTTTTCTGCTTTTTGGAATCGTGTGTGAATTAGGTCGGGTCAATATCAAATCACTTGAGTTTCACATCGCTATATATTTTATTGGCTTAACATTCACAATTAATTGGCTTACCATTCATTTTTTTATAACGAATATAGTAATTTAAAGTATCATTACTAAATAAAGAATTAATGTGAAGAAGTTAAGAAATTGAGTGTGTGTATTTAAAATAAGTCTTAATTTGGGTTCAATTATAATTGGTTCAGGTACTTTTAAGGGTTATATGTAGAATTCGGTTTACACAAATTCGTTTGATGGAGGTATACATGTTACACTCATATTAGGGCTTTGATCGGATTATATTCATACATTTTCTTTTGATTTTTCGGATTTGGGTTTACTACAGGTTTACGCAAATTCGTTTGATTTAGGTATACAGGTTTACACAAATTCGTACATTTTCATTCTGAACATAATATCATCCCTTTCCCAACGCCCATGAATCCACGACTAACACAAACCTTGTTTACCTTGTTTGTGCCCATCCTCGTCCCATCACGCGACCAAAGTCTTATGCTGTAATGCACCGCTCGTACTGAAGTACTACCAATTGTAGCTTTACCGGATTTATCGTGTGCTATAAAGTTTGGGATTTTGTTCTATTTATTTACATTCGCTTGAGTTAGGTATTAAGACCCGTCCCACGTCCCACCTTCGCCAATCGCTATCCGGAAAACGATTGAATTTTTAAAAGATTCCCATTTTAATCTCACTTTGGGATCTAGTTCTTTATTAAAGACTGAACAAAAATTACGAATATTCCAAATCTTTAGTCCATTTAGGTCCTATTAATGACGTATAAAGGTTCAGAATTTTGATCGAAAATACAGATAGTAATAGCTCGAAGTTTGGATTAAGTCATCATCTCATATATAACCTTCTAAACTATTACTCCATACAACATACTTTACAAAATACGAGTTTAATCGTAAATGTACAAATACAATATGTCATCTAGTTTTTTTTTTTTTTAAATATTTTCTTAACACAAATAGGATCCTACAACCTGTTGTACAGTAGTATTGTACAACAGGCCCATATATTACATATTAAACTATCTAAGCCCAATAAAAAAAAAATCTACACATCTCCATTTTTCCCTAATTCTGATTTCTCTTCAGTCGACAAACCCTACCTCCTCTTTCTCTTCTCTAAATTTCTCTTAAACGACGACAAACCTCCTTTCTCGGTAATTCTGATTCTAATATGGTGAAAGGGAAGCAATTGACATCATAATCAAGGAGGAAAAACGCATCTAACAATATTTTGGTGAACGAGAAGCAATTTACATCATCATCAAGAAGAAACAATGGATCTAATAATACTTTGAGGTAAATTTCTACACCAATCATACGAACTATTATTAGAAGAATACAAGCTAAAAAATTCGAGCACATAAGAATACGAGCTATTAAGATAAGAATATGAGCTAATGTAAAAAGAATATGAGCTTAAAAGAATCACAAACTTAAAAATACGAGCACATAAGAATACGAGCTATTAAGATAATAATACAAGCTAATGTAAAAAGAATATGAGTTTAAAGGATCACGAGCTTAAAAATACGAGCACATAAGAATATGAGCTATTAAGATAAGAATACGAGCTAATGTAAAAAGAATACGAGCTTAAAAGGATCAAGAGCTTTAAAATACGAGCACGTAAGAATACGAGCTATAAAGATAAGAATACGTAGCCTAATATAAAAGAATACGACTTCAACTATTTTCATGCATTAGAAATTTTGGATAAAAAAATTCCTTCCTCATGAGTCACGTCATATTGATTTGTTCCATATAGTCAATTAATTATAATAATTTAAACGAGAATATGATTTATTAGCTGGATGATGGATGAAGATGGAGAGGAGTTAGAAAAATATGGAAGCAGTTAGAGAGAGAATGAGGATTTGATTGAAAATTGGATTACGTTTTTTTTTTTTTTGTAAAAGTATTTGGAAAAAGACTAAAATAACTTTGGATGTACAATGCTCATTGTACATCCAGTTGTATAGTCTTGGAACTGTTTTCTTAACCATTGTAGGCAATTAATATAGTACATGATCACAATGACATCACATCATTCACATGACATCTATATAAAACCAAAAATAGTTAGACATTTGAGTCAGCAATCAAAACTCAGACGTTTTAATATTACCAAATCCGTCTATTAAACAGAGTACTCGAGTTTAAAGACACCCAACCCAAACAAAGTAGGACTAGTACTCTAATCTAGAAGTATAGTAGGAGTCGAATATCTGTTACTCAACTAAAAAACCCCCACCTTCTTCTCCCTCTTCCCTACCTTCCTTCTCCTCCTCCTTATATATATATATACACAGGGCACACACAAATAAATATCTCCTCCTTGGCGTAGCCGTCGAGGTTTCTTCTTCCTTAGATCTTCTCTCTTTCTTCTTCGCTTCCTCATTCATCACTCCGCCATCGCTGTCGATCTTTCAAGGTTTCATCATCTTTATTGAATTTCATTGATTGAATTGATTTTGATTTGATTTGATTTTGATTGAATTGGATTGAATTTGATTTGTTAATTTGTGATTTGATTGATTTTGATTATGTTCAGTTTTCACTGTTTATGGATCGAAACTGATACTCGATTTCTCGATCTTTTATTAATGATCATCATGAATTTCCTGTTTAAATTATGATCTTAATTCTTCAGTTCAATTAACAATGTTTAGTTATATGCATGTTTGATTGATTAAATGTGTTTTTTTGTGTGTGCAGATTTTATGAACTGATCATGTATAATTTTGATTCGTAATATTGAAATTTAATTTAATTTAATTGAATGTGATTCAATTGAATGTGATTCCGTGTTTAATTTATTATCTTAATTCTTCAGTTCAATTAACAATGTTTAGTTATATGCATGTTTGATTGTTTGATTACATGTGTTTTTTTTGTGTGCAGATTTTATGAACTGATCATGTATAATTTTGATTCGTAATATTGAAATTTAATTTAATTAATTGAATGTGATGTGATTATTTTCATGTACGATGCGTTACGATACAATGCTCGATCGATCTGATTGTTAATTCATCACTTGTTTACGATTGCATGTTATTTAATTCAGAATTTAATTGAGGTTTATATAATGAAGAGTTTAATTTAGGCGGCATTTCGTTGTAGGTTCGAGTGATAATCGGTGATGGCGGCTGCAGCGACGCAGGGAAGGTGGTTGAGGGGGAGAGTGAAGGCTGTTCCTTCAGGGGACACCTTGGTTATTATGGGAATGGCTAAGGCCGATATCCCGCCCGAAAAGATGGTTACTTTAGCATCTGTCATTGCTCCTCGTCTGGTTCGTTTTTACTGCCCTGTTTCTAGGGTTTTTTATATTTTGTGGCTGTAACAATGGATTTTTACGAAATTTACCCTAAACCTTAGATAATAGTCTATCTATGTCAAATCGTGTCATCCATGGGATGCTAGTGTGCTTAGTTTTCCAAGGCGGCTGCCTCATGCATATTATGTGCACCGATTTGTGTTTTCAGAATTTTAGATTGTGCAACTATACGTTCATGGTTTTAAGATGTAAAGTGAAGTTTAGGAATAATGGGGTGATCGTAAGGGCATAGCAAAAGAATTAGAAGGCAAAAACATATGGAATTTGTATAACAACTCATTTCACATGGCACTCCTTGTGTAGTAGCCTGCAGAACGGTTTTATAATTGAGTAATGTGACTATAGGTTTTACTAAATTTGAAACTTTGTATAACTTACTTCTTGGTGGTCATTGATTTTAATGAGAAATTTTAGTGTAGTTGACGATTTTTGCTATGTTACAAACATTTTCCAGCTCATGATTCAAAACTTAATTGCTGCCTAATTATTGTGATGCTATAGGCCCGTAGAGATGGAGTTGATGAGCCCTTTGCATGGGAAAGCAGAGAGTTTTTGAGGAAACTGTGCATCGGAAAGGTGCAATCCTCTTCGCTTTTCTCAATTTCCTGTATTGTTAAGCAAACACAGCGTTTTTTCTTTGGCTATGCTGTAGAGATTTTAAAATTTTGCATTTTTGACTTACATAATATTGTATTTATGACTGTAGGAAGTAACTTTCCTATCCCATGCATCACCGCCTACGCAATCAGGGATGCAAAGGGAGTTCGCAACCGTACTCCTTGGGGGTAGCACGGCTCAGAATGTCTCAAAGCTGGTGGTTGCACAAGGCTGGGCAAAGGTTTATACTTGATATCTATGTGTATTATTCACACGTCTACAATTTTCTCCTTGTCCACCTTTTCTTTTTTCTGATTTGCCCTATTCAAGCAGGTCAAGGAACAGAAAAGTGAATCAAAGGAGGATGTGGCGGAGTTGCTGCGGCTTGAGGAGCAAGCGAAGGAACAGGGTTTAGGAAAATGGAGCAAGGTATCAATTCATACTGAAACATAATTCAATTAGCAATTCCATAAGTTCACGCATCTCTGAAAGACTGAAACATAATTCAATTCATACTTGCCTTTTACTGAGAAGCAGTCAATATGCTTAGTCTGTTATTGATGATTTTATTGCAATATGATTTTTTTAAGGAACCTAATGATATTGTTTGGTATCACCGGGACTTACTCTCGTTTTTTCCTTCGTTTTTACAGGTGCCTGGTGCCTCAGACGCTGCCATTAGAAATCTGCCTCCATCTGCCATCGGTGGTTACAGTGGCTTTGATGCTTTTGATTTTGCAACTAGAAACAAAGGGAGGTCGATTCAAGCAATTGTTGAGCAGGTTCGCGATGGGAGTGCTATCCGTGTCTACTTGCTTCCCGAGTTTCAGTTTGTTCAGGTTTTCGTGGCCGGAGTTCAGGTAAGATTATGTTGCAATTATTGACTTATTGGGACCCCAGAAAGTATATTTTCTGGATCCGCCATTGGACTGCTTGCTCATACACTTAATCTTTGTGGATATTAGTCTCCTTCTATGGGAAGAAGAGCTGTTTCAGAGAACATAGCTCAGGTTGACGGGAGTTCTGATAAACCAAATGGAGCAAGTAAAGCTGAACCTCACGGTCAGCCAACATCAGCCCAGAAAGTTGCTTCGGGTCCCACAACGGTTGAGGTGGCACCCGACCCTTTTGGAAGGGAGGCTAAGCATTTTACAGAGTTGCGTACATTACATAGAGATGTAAGTTCATTCTATATATCTGATTATGTGTCTTGTCTTACATCAATGTTGATCTTCGGAAGTGTGGGTTTTTAAATTTGTACTGCATTTGCAGGTTCGTTTTCTACCTGAAACTGGAGATAGATTTAATAACCTGACAGGCTCAATCTATTATGATGATGCTGGTGAAGTTAAGAACTTGGCTTTAGAATTGGCGAAAAATGTAAGTACATCTGACTGACTGACCTTAGGAGCATTAGGAAGCTTAAGCTGACTGCAATAATCATATTTTAATTTCTGTTGAAACATGTTATTAAGTCGCGTATCGCACTCATTCTTGTGGCACACACATGGATGTCATTTTTTATGTGTAAAGATATCTGTTACTTCCATAAGTGCTACCTTACTCTTGTAATGATGTCAACTATGTAAATCTTGTCGGCATCATTGTGCATGATTTCTACAGTGGCATGTTACTACCTGCATAACGAAGGGGGAGTTTTATTTGTACAATTGACAGCTGGTACATGAATTAGTGCGTTTGTTTTGCAATTTATCTAACAAAGTTTAATTTGGTGAAATTCAGGGCTTAGCTAAATATGTTGAATGGAGTGGAAAAATGTTGGAAGAGAAGGACAAAAGAGAACTGAAAGCAGCAGAACTAGAAGCAAAGAAAAATAGAATGAGGATGTGGACAAACTATGTTCCCCCAGTTACAAATTCAAAGCCTATACATGACCAGAATTTTACTGGGAAGGTAATATAGTGTTTTGGTTTCTGTAATATACTAATATCTTTGCATGTTACTCTCATCCCACTCAAGTGTTGTGTCTGATGTTCCCATCAGGTGGTGGAGGTGGTTAGTGGAGATTGTATTATCGTGGCCGATGATGCCGTGCCTTCTGGTAGCCAATTGGCAGAGAGAAGAGTAAATCTTTCAAGCATTCGGTGTCCCAAAATGGGAAATCCACGAACAGGCGAAGGGCGTGAGAATTATGCTCGTGAGGCAAAAGAATTTCTTCGCCAAAAGCTCATTGGTCGTCAGGTATCCTTGTTCTGACCTTTTGTAGGATATTTAGTGATATGAGTATAAGACTGATATCATACAGTTCATTCAAAAGTATATCTGACAGTGTGTACATCCAATTGTCGGACACTGCCATTTCTATGAACAATCGACTTGTTTCTGGCTTAAATGAAGTGTCCAAGTGTCATACTCTTGTGGCATGTGAGCATGTCCCAGTGTCCAGTGTTGGACACGGTTACACCAAGTAATTTGAAGAGTCTAATATTATTATTGGCTTGGACAGGTTAATGTTTGCATGGAGTACTCGAGAAAAATTCCTGTTGGCGACAATACTAATCCCGGGGCTGTCACAGCTGATTCCAAGGTTATTGACTTTGGATCAGTATTCCTGCCTCCTCAGGCAAAAGGCGAAGGAGTTGTTTCATCTGTACCATCTACAACTGGTGGACAACCAGCTGGATCCAATGTTGCTGAAATGTTGGTTGTGCGTGGATACGCTGATGCAGTAAAACATCGGGATTTCGAAGAAAGGTCGAGTTATTACGATGCACTTTTGGCTGCTGAATCAAAAGCTATCGCTAATAGGAAAGGGAAACACTCTTCCAGTGAACCTCCTGCTTATCACATTCAAGACCTAACGACTGTAAGTAAAACTACTCCCATCCCAAAATGTATGGACTTTAGTTGTAGCGAATGTCACGATTGACGATTAATGGAGCCAAATATGTGTAATCACAATGTAAACTCTGTCACGTTTTATCAAATCACATATTCTCATATTGTCATTTTAAAAGTTTTTATTGTTGTATATTAGCCTATTGGGAGTAAATGTCAGTCAACGTCGACATTGTTTCACTAAAGTCAAATGACGATGAATTAAATGGGATAAGGGGTAGTATTGTGTCTCTTATCTGCTTGACTTTTGTTTATTGTACGTGATGGCACCTTGTGACACTCCTCTTTGTCTTAATCATCTGGGTTATTTTACTGCGAAGCATCTCATCTCTAGTATCAAAATATTTCAGGCATCAGCAAAGAAAACCAAGGATTTCTTACCATTTTTGCAACGAAGCAGGAGGATGCCTGCCGTAGTTGACTATGTACTAAGTGGCCATAGATTCAAGCTGGTAATTCCTAAGGAAACATGCAGCATCGCCTTCTCCCTTTCTGGCGTGAGGTGTCCTGGACGAGGTGAACCTTACTCCGAGGAGGCAATTGCTTTGATGAGGAGAAGAATTCTGCAGAGAGATGTTGAGGTAATGTATAATGTATAATGTATAATGTATAATGTATAATGTATAATGTATAATGTATAATGAAACATGCTTCTATACTCACAGGGTTACCACATGATTGATCCCAATATTTTTTTTTCTCAGATTGAAGTGGAAACTGTAGATAGAAATGGAACTTTCTTGGGTTCCCTTTGGGAATCTAGAACAAACATGGGGGCAGTGTTACTACAGGCTGGGCTTGCGAAGTTTCAAGCCTCTTTTGGTGCGGACAGGATAGCAGATTCCCATCTTCTAGCTCAAGCTGAGGAATCAGCCAAACGACAAAAATTAAAGGTAAGCAACTAGGACTCTCAATCTCTCATACCTGATTTTGTGAGATAGTTCCCTAATGACCCATAAACAAAACTCAGTCGAGAATCACAATGAATGACGACGACTAAATAGCGAAAAGAAACTTAGCTAACTTAGTGAGTCATATTGCTTTATACCATCATCTTGCTTGTGATAGCAAGATGAATGACATTTTCTAACTAGTCGACTGGTTCTAGATATGGGAAAACTATGTGGAAGGACAGGAAGTCGCTAATGGGTCTGCTGTTGCCGAAAGCAGGAAGAAGGAGGTCCTAAAGGTAAATTTGGCCATTTATTGTACAGTACATTGTTCTATCCATTTGTGAATTGCTGTTTGAAACTGAACATGTTGTGTCTTCACCATCCCCAGGTTGTTGTCACCGAAGTTCTTGGTGGTGGCAAGTTTTATGTTCAAACTGTTGGTGACAAAATGGTCGCTTCCATTCAGCAGCAGCTCGCTTCCCTTGATATTGGGGAAGCGCCTGTACTTGGCAGCTTCAATCCCAAGAAGGGTGATCTGGTTCTTGCTCAATTCAGTGCAGATAACTCATGGAACAGGGCTATGGTAAGATATTCCACCTTCTCCTATTGTGTAACAGAAGGGCGGTAGATGATGTAGTTTTGTTTTGGGTAGATCTAGCAAAAATGGCGGCACTGATCTCATAAAAATGACCCCGAGTCCTAAGTTAGCACCAAGCTGTATAACCCGAAAATATTGGAATTGTGATTGACCCATTTTGACCTCTGCCTATTTTGCGCTGATCTGAAATGACTCAACAGTCAACTCAAGCTCGAAATACACTGCCTGACCGGCTGTAATCACCTGCCTAAGAATAACAGCCAAAATTATCCGACCTGGCCCAAAGTGCATAAAACACCCAAACGGCCTTCACTGATCTGTTTTGACACGGTATCCCCAAAATTTTTGTTTTTGATGACACGATTAAGTAATTAACTGTGTCTTGGTTGTTATGATAGATTGTGAACGTTCCTCGTGGCGGTATTGCTCAATCACAGAAGGATGAGTTTGAGGTTTTCTACATAGATTACGGAAATCAAGAACTACTTCCATACAGCCGCCTACGGCCTGTACCTCCTTCTGTACACTCTGCACCTGGATCAGCTCAGCTCTGCAGTCTGGCTTTCCTCAAGGTGCCTAGCTTAGAGGAAGATTATGGACAAGAAGCAGCCGAGTATTTCAGTGAGCTCACTCTTAGCAGTTCTCCAGAATTTAACGCCGTGATAGAGGAAAGAGATACTTCGGGTGGGAAAGCAAAAGGTCAAGGAACCGGGACAGTTCTCCTTGTGTCTTTGGTCAATGAGGGAACGAGCTCTAACATTAGTGCCGCCATGTTAACGGTACTGACTTTTCTTCCGTGTTAGTGGTTTATATAATTTTTCATCAACTTGTTTTTGCAGTCGAACTAGGCAAAATCAAAGTAAATTTAAGCCTGTGTTTTTAAAGAGACTATAAATTGTGATGGACCCGTGTTTCAGGCTGGACTCGCTAGGTTAGAAAAACGGAGAAGGTGGGACACCAAGGAAAGGAAGGCTGCCTTCGATGAGCTGGAAGAATTCCAGCAAGAAGCTAAAACCAGCCGGAGTGGAATGTGGCAATACGGTGATATTCAGTCGGATGACGAGGATTCTGCCCCCTCTACGAGGAAACCGGCTGGCAAGCGTTGAATAATACCTCGGCAATGAACTAGCATAAATCGATGCTCCAAGAGAATCAGAGATAGAGAAGAGAGACACTGCAGGCTAAATTACACCAATTTTTTTTACTTCCCAATTTTTCAACTTTATTTCATTTTTGTGTTTTTTTAGAAGTATACCCCCACATTTATTTCAGGCAAGTTATAGGGCACAATTTTGTATTTTTTTTTTCAGATTTCCCATAGAACGATTACAATAATGCATAAAAGCTTTTTTTTTTCCTCTCTCGGGAGCTACGTGACATAGTGATGTTATATTTGATACATTCACGCTAACTTCTCTTGGTAATACTCCGTATATCACTAAGACGAAATATACAACAGCACACCTGAAGCCACCACCTAAATCTCTATGCCAAGTGATTGACACTATTTTCATCCTATGCCTAATAAGTTATAACCCTAATATCGTATTTAGAGATAATAATAACAATAACGTTATACTTCGTTCTGTTTAATTAGCAATTGACGCGAGTATTTAAATAAAATGTTGTGATTAGTTAAATTGAAGAGAGTGCTATACTTTATGCCTTTACAAAATCGTCTTGATTCAAGATTCTAAGTTTGTGCACATGTTATTAAAGCTAAATTCTTTTTTCAGATGAACTATTTTCGTCTAAAATTAAGACGGACTAAATGTTTATCATTTTACTATAAAATGTAAATATTTTCTGATATAAATATTACCATCATTTTTTTTTGTTAAAAAGTGATAACTTTAGTTATATAACATTTTAGCATTAAATGATTACTTTCTATTAAAAAATATTGATATTTTCTAATCTTAAGATAAAACCGTCGACCTAGTCATTATTAGAAGGAGACCGTAAAACTGTAGAAGTGTGAATGGCATATGACGTATTGCAATGTCCGAAAATACAAGGGAATTCTACAAACTTGGTCATTACTCTTTACGTACCGGAAATCCGGATAAAGCAAAACCACATAGGAAACAAAGCAATTATTCTCTCCTTTAATTTATTCCTCTTCTTCTTTTATCTTCACTTTCTATGGATTATGATATGAGCATACACAAAATCTCATTGAAGACGGGCGATATCCGTCACAAGCTTGTGACGGATACCGTTTCCTCTCACAAAATACCCATTAAGAGGTGAGTGAGAAGCACATGAAGGATGCCCCACCTTGTCCCCTCTCCCTTTTTATAAGAGGTCTTCAGCTTGTGACGGGATTAGCCCGTCAGCCCGTCACAAGCAAGACGCTTTGGCATGAGCATATGACCAATGCCTCCTTATTAATTAATTTAGATTTAGATGTACTTTCATATATTTTTCATATTATCCACACTTTTAAGGGCAAATCTCAAGTCATTTTCTCCTACACATCGCGATCCATCTCTCAAATTATATATGAGTAAAAAAATATGGAATCTAATTTTCACCACGACAGTAACATGCAAAATAACGTGTATAGAAGAGAGTGAAAAGAGTATAACATTACTAATAACTATGCTGGTTAAAAAGGAAAATAAGATAACGTCATTCTCTGGTATGTACTGTAAAAGCAATTATAACTCAATTATCATATTCAAAACATATTGCAATACAATTTCAAACAATTACAAAATGGCATCTCGGGTAAATATAATCTTGTATATATAAATTAGGAGCAATAAAGAATAAGAGCATGTGTATGGATAGTATGGTAGTCGCAGATTTGAACCAAAAATAAAAAATGAAATAACCAAGCTAAGCAATTTAAAATCGTAATTTTATTCTACCTTATATTCCATTTTAAAATCAAAAATTAAATAACCAAGCAATTAAACTTACATCACTCTTGCTACCCTATTATGGAGTAAAAGATTTATCTTCTAATCCAAAAATATACTCTCTACATGGCTACATCCCGTCATTTGTTTACCTTTGCTTAACAAAGCATAAAGCGGTCAGATCAACAAATGACTCAAACGGAGGGAGTAACTAATAAAATTGAAAGCGAAAAAAAGAAGCTTTCATGAATACAAATTAAACCCTTAATTTTCCTAATACCACACAAACTTATTACCCTGCAATCTGCAATTCTGCATCATACAATATTACTTCCTTTGTCTCGATTATTTGTTTACCTTTTATATTCTTCGTGAGAAGTACTTAATGAAAGGTAAACAAATGATTGAGACGAAGAAAAGTATGCATTAAACTTGCAAGAGTTGTTGATGCCTCTCCAAGGAAAATTGCTTCTCAAGCTGAATCTCTCTTTTAAATCTTTGTATGAACAAATCCGCCGCTTGATCAATATCCTCCTCCTCGTCCACATCCTCATCCTCATCCTCGTCCTCGTCCTCGTCCTCGTCCTCCTCATCTTCCACAACTTGAACATCTCCAACACCAGTGTACTCCTCATCCTCGTACTCGTCCTCGTTCTGGTCCTCATACTCATAATTTGGTTCACATACACCATCATAGTGCAACAACAACCCATCATGGGCTTCATGGCATTCTTCTAAGACGACACCGTCATCCGGTGTCGTCTTACGTTGATGTTGTGAAGGTGGATGGGAAACAAGGGCATGAAGAGAATGAGTTAAGGTAGTTTTATCAATATTTTTGTGTAATAAAAAGAAAATCATAATACGTATTCTTAGCTCATTTGTTTTGTCAGAAAATGCAGTTATTATTTTCTTCAATATACTTGGTGTCTTCATCACCTTCATTTTTACTAAGGATTTGTTATTTGTAAGATTTGTGGTGCATGCATGTAACCCTAATAATTAAGGTGGTTTTATAGCATTTGTTAGTTTACGTTTGAATTTGTGTTATAATTATAAGGGAGAAATAATAAAGCATAGGGTAAAATGAGTGGATGATATGTTGTTTATATATAGAGTTGTAAGTGGGAGAGGGTAACGCCGTCATGGTGTTCCAAATGAATTTCAAAAGTTGTATGAGATTGGAATTTTATTATTAAAAGTTGTATGTTTTTTTATTACGTAATTGCTCATAACATATCCAAATTTATTAATATTTTTTTTAATAAATATAAAAAACGTCGGTAAGGGCCGCCTCTAATAACAGTTAAAATTTCGATAAAATTTGAAAAGGATTATTCAATTTAATATCAACAATTAAAACAATCTTTTAGGGTTATTTTTATCATTAGGTTATGCTTTTTAAACTTTAAGTTGACATAAATTCATAAACAACATCCGTTTAGCTATAAAAGAAGATTTTTTTAAAAAAATTGCATTTTCTTATGAGTTTACGTCACTTGAAAGGCCCTATTCGATTTTTTAGTCTGAATTAAGGTGAAATGATAAGCTGAATTGAATTGAATTAACCAGAAATAAGCTGAATGGAGCTAAACTGAATTGAAATTAGCTTAGATAAGTATAGTTGAAATAAGCTGAGCTAAAGTGAGCTAAAATGAATTGAAATTAGTTGAGATAATATAGTGAAGTGAGCTGAAATGAATTGAAATTAATTGAGATAATATAGTGAATTGAACTGAGATGAATACGAGTTGAAATTAAATAAAAAAAACTCTTATTCGTAACTTAACATTACTCATGACATAAACATATTCAATTATACATTATACATTATTATATCAGTTAGTCTTGCTGAAGAAGGGTCGAAGCAAGTGACGGGTAATGCCACTCACAAAACGGATAGGGGGGACAAGGTGGGGAAATCCCCATATGCTTCTCTCTCTCCTCTATTTAGGTCATTTGTGAGAGAAAATGGTATCCGTCATTCCAAAGTAACGAATACGTGCCGTCTTCGATGGGATTTTGTGTTATTATATTTACATGAGCACTTTAAAGAAAACAAAGCATGATGTTACGTGATGATGAAAATTGAAAAAGGTAACTCAAAATAAATTAGCTTGAATAGGAAGCCGGCTAGTTGATGCAAGCAAAGGTTAAAGGCTAAGGAAGTGGAGATTTTTTGCAATTGAAAATGATATATCATGAGTGTGACACGTGGCACAAGATCTTAGAGTTTAGGGCTTTAGATAGTAAATGGAGGGCAAGGATTGAAGATTAAAGTCTAATAGTAATAGTAATTGATAATGGAAGTGTGTAGTTTTAGGAGTGGGACTATAATGTAATAATGGAGTCCCATAGTTTAGGGTGCAAATTGAAGGATTGTCTTTCATTGTCCCATACCATTGAGGTTTAGACTTTGAAGACTTAGTTGGGAAGCTTTTGCTTTTTTGCTTTTTGTTTTTGTGTGTGGAACAAGTGACCCCATGTCTTAATAGACAAGACCAAAAGTTGATTTAAGATTCTCATTAATCATTAGTTTTATTTAATCTTGTGTGATTAATTAGTTTCTCATGTAATGTTGATTTTATTTTAGTCAAATCATCTAATATAATCTATAGTCGAGCAGGTTAGGACCATACGAATGGTAAAATTACCGCTTATAAGTTACATTGGTGTATTTTTAAAATTTGAACTCAAAACATCTTGTAAATTTAAAACAATCTTTTATCGGCTCTAGTTCTAAGTGTCCGTGGATTACATTAGTGATGTTTATTTGGTTTTTTTTTTTATCAGCTCTAGTTCTAAGTGTCCATAGTTTGTTGAATGAATTCTTAATTAGTGTTTTTTTTACTTGAATGTTTTATTTTGTTTGAATTGAAAAAAAATAGTATATTGAACCAATAATTTCATAAGGTTACAAGCTACTGTATTTATCTAGGCCAGAGATTTTATGTTTAAAAATCATTTTTAAGTTCTTATCCTAAACAAATAATCAATAGGTCTTGGTATAGATGAGTGGGGCGAACAGACGGGTAAAGACCTCTAATAAAATGGGTAGGGGGGACAAGGTGGGGCACCCCCTATGTGCTTCCCATTTTATGACAAATGGATATTTTGTAAGGCAAAATGGTATCCGTCTATACGTATAGACGGATAGTGTCCGTCTATAATGAGAATTTGTGACAAATAATCTTGTCTCAAGATCAACCGAAACATCGGAATGCGGAAAATAACATTCAAAAGAGAGATGAGGATATCACCAAAAAATCGGCCCCATAGGCCCAATGGCCATATCTAATCATCCTTGGATACCCTCATGGCCTCATGATGTTTTTTATGTTTATGATTACATGCATAAAGTATTTCCGTCTAGATTTGACAAACGGGTCAATTGAATCTAGTTCTGATCGAGCCAATTTGGATTTTTCGTTGATTTTGGGTTAAGTTGGATCGGGTCATTTTAGGTCTATTTCGGATTTGTTGGTCGGGTATAATTCGGGTCAGATCATTTTCGGGTCAATGAATAAGAGAAAAAACCCATTTCAAGTCTTTTCGGTTTAATTAAGAGTTATGTTTGTCGGGTCATTTTCCGATTGGGTGGTTTCAGACCGGGTCATTTTCGGATCGGGTCGGTTCAATTCGGGTTTCGGTTCATATTTGGTTCGGGTAAGCTTTTACGGGTCGGTCCGGATTGCTTTTGCCAAGTCTATTCTCCGAGGATTTGTAATTAGTGTAATTACGGGTCGGGTCAGTACAATGTATTGCATGCTAAGCAAAGCAAGCCTGGTTCTACAGCTACCCGTAGCTAGGGTTGAGCAAAAAAGTCCGAACCGTATTTTTAAACCGAAATCGAATCGAAAACCGAATTATGGAGTCCGAATATTCGGTATTTTTTCCGATGCGGTAACCGAACCGGATTTTTTACTATAAAAACGGAGCGGATTCGGTTGTAGAAAATTCAAAACCGGGGACCGGTTTTTAAACCGGTTTCTTTTTTAGAAACTAAAAAGTCAAAATTAACGTAAATTCAAAACCGGAGACCGGGTTTTAAACCGCTTTTTAAACCGGTAACCTAATTTTTCTATGTGTTTCTATGCAATTGATTGTGCATCTTTCTTGAAACCGGTTATGAAAACCGGAGCGGATAAACCGATGTTCGGATCCGGTTTTTAAATTCAGAAAAAACCGGTTAACCGGATTAATCCGGAGCGGATTCGGTTTAGGAAAAAAGCCAAATTTTAAAACCGGTTACCGAACCGATTTGCAAAACCGGAGCGGATAACCGGTTTGCTCAGCCCTACCCGTAGCCCGTAGGCTCAGTTCGTGAGGAACGTAGATCAGCAGATGTTTTAGGGAGCCTCGACATATCTGTCCAAGCTCAATGGTTTTGTAAAGGATTAACTTACCTTGGATCGTAAAATAAGAAGCGCAAATAGTTTATTGAGTTCTTAACTTATTCGATCATGCTTTAAATTAAATTAAAAAGAGGTTTAAGAGTTAGGAATCTGACTCCATTCGATATGAAAATGACTTTAAACTTTAATAAGTCAAAATAATTTTCGTTTGTGATGAATCGACTAAGGTGTTGTTTAAGACAATTAAGTAATTTTGTAAACCTTTTCTTTTCAGCATTCTTCTCTAACAGAAATGCATCCAAACAGATAAAACTGATACGGAAATTAAGATGATAAAATAAAATCGAGTATTTATTAATTTAAGCAATGCTATACGCCTTTTCATATTAATCTTTTCCTGTCATAATCAAATATATTTTGCGAAATGTGTAATATTGTGCTTCTTATGTGATTGTGAGACGTAAATTTGGAGAAAAATTCATTCCGAATCTCTTTATTACCCACAATTATGTAGGATACAATATAATTCCCAATTCAGCGGTCCAAAAGGACACCAGGAAAACAATTAGTACCGAAATGATCTGTGGTCGACTAACACAAATCATTATTAAAATCATAATTATATCACTTAGGGGTCGTTTGGTTCAGTGCGTAGGAATGGAATGAAATGGAATGAGAAATCATAGTAGTATGAGGTTCTAATTCCATTCCTTTAAAAACTTGTTTGGTTCATTTTCATAATAAACATGAAGGAATGGAGTTGAAATCCAACGGTAAGAGGTGGGTATGGGATTCCAAGGGGTTGAGGTGGAATTAGAATTCATTTGGTATCTAACTCCATTCCAAAATCACCCAACCAAACACTTGAATGGACTCAATCCATTCCATTCCATTCCAAAGTAACCAACCAAACAACCCCTTATTAGATAGCGTTCCCAGACAATACAATTCATGGATTATACAACCAGTTGTACGGTATAGAACCCGAGCTCTGTAATAAAGTATCCGAGCTTTATGTTAAAGAATATGAGTTTTATTAGAAAGTATTTGAACTCATCCATTTACACATTAAAAATATGAACTTTGAATTAGCTCAGAAAAAATTACATATAAGCTCGGATTCCTATACATTTGTGGTACAATGCTATATATACAACTGGATGTATAATCCTATTTGTGTAGACGATATCTTTAGACGCATTGGGGGTACTCTTAATTTTCTCTTCTTTTTTTTTTCTTTTTTTTTCTCGCGAAAAGGGCATCCCTTGAATTTCAAAGCTGAATATTCAGCAACTACTCTCACCAAACATTGTCTGCACTCTTCTTTACGCAACTTTGAATACCATGACCTACGAGACTATGACTCGAAAGTCATGACTCAGCTACCACTTTCACTTTCACGTCCACAATTCACCCATGTTGATAATACCCACAATGTGGATCCCCATACGACGGATATCCATACTGAATCGATGGATAGACGACATATGGTGGCGGTGGAGAAAGGAAATGGGTTGGTATGGGAGGTGGCAGGCTGCATTGAATTTCTGCAGGCGGCGGGTATACAGTCACAGGAGTTGGGTAATGACTAATGTTTGGAGATATTGGTGATAAACTTGTAGGAATAATATCACTCAAATCCTCCAAATCAATTTTCGGGTACATAATCTTTTCCGGGTTAGACGAAGATTGCTGAACCAGGCGAGTACGATGACATTCAGAGAGATTCTTATCTGAACTCGTAGACGTTGCAGTATCAGTATGAGCATCATGTCTACTGTCTACATGTTTGCTGTTATGACGATGACGATGATGATGATGATGATGATGATGACGATGATGATAATCATCGTTTCTAATCACTTGAAAACAAAAATCAAGAACACCATTATGCTTACCTTCAGGGTTACGTACCTCGTAACTAACAAATTTGACATTTTCATTAGTAGCTTGTTCAATCAACCTCCTTAAAGGAACTTGAACTTCACCAACAGTCTTAAACCCAACCAATTGCTGATGTCGAAACTTAAACACGAGCAACAAATCATCAAAACCAGAGGGAATGGATTGAAGACGAGAAATATCAAATGTCATGGGGTGGCTCCATTCAGGGTTACCACCACCTTCCTCGTCGACTGGTGTCATCTGTTGTTGTTTTTGGTGGTGGGTTAGTTTCAGGTTCTTACTATCGCTCTTTATCGAGACGATAGTATAGATTTTGAGCTTTTGGAAGAAGTTGAAGGATGTTAAGCCCTTGCACCACATTACTTTGATCACCAACTTCATTATTTTTTTTTTTGTTATGGAGAGTTTAGATGTTTGGAATGGTCTTGAGGATGCAATAATAGGACTTTTAAGAGCAAAATTATTGGGGAATGACTTGGTATAGTTGACTTGCATCAATTTTTGTGGTCTTAATTCCTAGACATTTTTCTTCCTAAATTGGTCTCAGTAGAACCGGTCTATATATTTCTAGAAGAAAAGTAAGTCGATTTTCGAAGTATCTTAGAAAGAACGGGTACGAATGTTATGTGTCAAGTCACAACTTATAAAACACATTTTTTTTTCTCTACATTCAAAGCCATGGAGTCGTGGAGAGAATCGAATTTTCCCAAAATAAATAGAATTCGGTTTTAATATAATTTTTAAAGTATTTGGTTTTTATTGTGCTTATTCAGCTTTTTCTTACCCATTTCAACTATCAACTATCAATCATAAGAAGTAGAAGCTCACTCTAAATCAAGAACACTACACTTTTCCGTGTGGAATTTCAATCATTTTGATTTTCGAAAGTTATACAAGAATATCGAACAGCTAAAATATACTCTAATTAAAAAGAATGAGAAAAGAACGTCTTAAGGCTAGGGACATGGATTTGTGAACATTGAATGTACCTTGTTAACTTCTGCAATTACTTCAGCGCTTAGCTCAACATGGCATGCATTGAGAACCTCCTGAAGCTGCCACATCTTGGTGGCTCCAAAAACAGCACTTGCTACAAGTGGATGCATCAAAACAAATGCTGGCAGAAAAAAAAAACACATTGAATAATTTAATACCGCGAAAATTTAAGCAAGACAGAGACCCACGTCAAACACCGAGGATAGACACAAATCCAAGTAAAGCCAAGGGAATCTTAGACCTGATATACAATGCTACTGTCATACTAAGCTTCCTATACTGATCAATCTTATGAATTCGTCCTCTTTACCCCTTGTTTTTCATGGACGGATTTTGAGGAAGGGAAGGAAAATAGAGGCCCCAAAGGTTTTTTTTTTTTTTTTTTTTTTTTTTTTTTTTTTTTTTTTTTTTTTTTTTTTATGAATACAGATTATAGGAACTCTAACAGCAATTGACAAGTGTAGAACTGATTGTTGAGGCGGTATGTGATCTATCAACGGTAACAGATGATGGTGTAAGTCCAATTTTTATACAACAGCAAGCCTTCAACCAAAATCATCCTTGAGAACCATCATTGAATGGTCGACACCTCAAAATGCAATGCGATAAAAAGAAAAGAGATGAGTCCAGTTTTCACAAAGAGAAAAAATTGCGAACATAAAAAATCGGACTTTTCAATGGATTAAAGTGACTTGCATTCTGATAATTAAGATCCCAAGGGTAGGATACTGTTGCTGCTGCCGGCGTCATCATATCTCAACAGTCAAGATGAATTCAAACGGTACCATACTAAATTCCAAAGAATATGAAACAAGATATCATGTTCCATTTTGCTGATTTCAGTTTCATGGGAGAGAGCACTTCCAAAAAAGAGAGACGACAAAGAAAGAATGGAAGTAGTGTTAAGGTTCCCAGATATGGTGTTCATTAGTATTCATGGATGTAACAAACTTCAAATTATCGCTAGAAGAATCAGACAGGAATCACTTTAATTTTAATACACCACCAGGGAGTAAAACAGGGGAAAAAAGGGAATCAGAGCAAAAGATGGAAATCATCGTACCAATAGCTAAAGAAACTGGGTGAAGCCCGTACTTGTTTGCAATAAGAAGATACTCCTGCAATTCAAATAGTATATGATTACTGTAAAGGATGAATGGCTGAAAGCTTCCAAACCCACAGTAAAATATTACTCCCTCTGTCCCGGTCATTTGTTGTCCTTTTCCGTTTTGGGGTGTCTCAGTCATTTGTTGTCCTTTCTATTTTAAGAATGAATTTGATGAGTAATTTGATCATTCTCATTCAATTTGTTCCACATGTCATTTAGTTATTGGCATATTCCTCTTTCCTTGGTCTTTGTGTCAAAACGAAAGGACAACAATTGACCGGGATGGAGGGAGTATCATTTTTTGGCGGAACACATGAAAATCCATTTCAATCATAGCCTAGCAATATAAGTATACACCCTATTGAACTAGAGCCAACTATGATTTCGACAAGGAAATTGTGCATATTGCAATAAAATATGTTGATAGAAGAAGTCTTACTCTTGTTGCTGCTGTAACAGTGGCCTTGGACAAATTGTATCTAGATTCCCCTTCTGAATATCTCCCTATTGTAAAAGTGAGCAAGCACATAATGTAAGACCAAAAATCTAAATACAATTAATTTTTAGAGGAAAGGAATAGAAGCACTACTAAATGCAACCTTTAAAAAGATTCAATCTAGCATCTGTCGGGCCACCATCTGAAAAGTACTTCCCTGATAGTATTCCCATAGCCAAAGGACTGTATGCTAACAGGAAGACGCTGCCATAATAAAACGAGAAAGGTGTATTTTACTCCAATTAAACTAGATCAATACTGAGCAAGAAAAAGTAGACAAGAAACAATAGCAACTCAAATAAATAACAGACATAACCAAACAATCAAGGTAAAGACTGTCGAGCATATATACACCAAGAATCTTTGAAAATCAAAGTCAACTGACAGCGGAGGCCGGAGAGAATATACAGGGGAAATGTACATCCTTCCCCCTCTCAAATAAAAAAAGAAGATATTAAAGAATGCCTTAAATTAAATCTAGAAAATCACAGTGATGAATGGTGATCAATTATTTCGCCCTCTCAAAAAACAATCTGATTAGAGGATAAACAAAATAGTTATATGATACACTCTTCTATGTCATTTTTAGTTTCGATTAAGAGAAGACCAACTAGACATTTTATTCCATAAGCAGTCATTAGCCAGATAGTACCTTTCGTGATGACAGCATTCAGCCAGCGCAGAATCAAATGTCCGGCACAGCAAGCTGTATGAATTCTGCCAGACCAAAATGTAGCCTGTTAGTTTATCAATAACATATAAAAAATATTGCTAAGTTTAATAGCAGTTCAACTTTGTTCGTTAAGATAACCCACAAATCATACAGACCTAGAGCCGGCACTCATATTATTTTTCCTTTTTGTAGGATAAGGATGAGGGATGTGAAGAGGAAAGGAACCTGCAAGGAGACGATCATCGGACGGCCTTTGGCCCTATCAGCCGCTTGAAGGAACTTCATCAGACCATATGGTGTCTCATTACTAAGACCGATGTATCTGATCTACAAACAAGTAACATCGTTTATTTAGAAGCTGTATCTGCTACGTTGCTAAAACGTTTCACTATGAATGTAACTCATAACATTTACCTTACCAGCATCAATAGCTTTACTCAGTGCATGAAGCTGATCCTCTATAGGGCTAGAACAGTACTGTCTTGCAGGATCGTATTCAGTTTCTCCAAACATGGGGACATACCTTCACGCGAAATAGAAAAATCATATGCTACCATATTTTTTACTATAGAAACTATTAGTAACGTTTTACTTCACTGTAACAAGACTAAAAATCATATGTATAAAGAAAGACAAAGATCAACATACAAACCGATCAGGCCAGTGAATTTGATATAGATCAATGTAATCAGTTTGAAGGCGCGTTAAACTGTGAAGTGTCAAATAAATGTGTGAGA
This sequence comes from Silene latifolia, assembly GCF_048544455.1. Classification (NCBI taxonomy): domain Eukaryota; kingdom Viridiplantae; phylum Streptophyta; class Magnoliopsida; order Caryophyllales; family Caryophyllaceae; genus Silene; species Silene latifolia. The sequence continues at coordinate 13,329,534 of NC_133534.1, forward strand.
ATGCAGAGGAAAGAAACAAAAATGAAGACTATGCCATTTGAGAATCGAATTAAGTTGCAGAGATAAAGTCTTGGATACCAATCCAACAACACAAAATTTCAAACAGCCTTAACCAAGGGATGGAAACACACCTATTGTCTATGGCTTCTGTAATGTTCTTACCATCCAAACACTCTGGACCACCACGAATCCAAGTCATCTGCCCAGACGGACCAGCAACCTGCAGAAGAAGAAAAGAAACAACAGTTCATCCAAATGCTTCAGATATCAGAATACATTATCACTTCAAGAATTTATTCATGTATCTTTAGCTACGAGCATAAAATTAGGTCAAGAAACCCATCTTGTTTGCCAAATTTCTAATGAGGTAATGAAAAATCCTTACGGGAACTTTTTGAGGATAGGTACATGTTCTTGTACACAAGCCATCTCAGGCTCTATCTAGAAAATCTATTCAACCTTATGGAAACAATCGCCACTCTCAGTCTTCAATGACTATACCGATACACTCAAGTGGCAAATGTACATCAATGAACCAGTAACAACTCCCTAGTAGATACCTGATGCATAACCTCAACCTATGTAAAGACAGAACGGGACTGATTCCTCAGTTCACAAGCAAATACAAATCGAGCATTTTCTTACACAACTACTACTAAAATTTTCGAACTTTTTTCCAAAACGGGCATTTTTTACAAATTAATTATCAAAATGGGTCGACTTTCAAATTTATTACCCAAAATGGGTCCACGTTATCGCCGAAGCTAGGCTCGGATCCAAGTCGCCAATTCGGTCAGCGACTATACCCAAAGCTTTGCAAAATTTCATCCAACTCTCAAAACTCCATGTGAGTTGGCCATTTCTGCAATTTTTTTTTTTTTTTTTTTTTTAAAGGGGGAAAGGGGAAGGTGATTTCTGGATTATACAACGAAACAAGTCGCCAAGCGGGTTGGCAATTTGCCTCCTCAGCCTAGGTTCGATAAATACGATCCTACGTGGACCCATTTCGGTAATAAATTTGAAAGTCGACCCATTTTGATAATTAATTTGTGGAAAATGCCTATTTTGGAAAAAAAATTCAAAATTTTCCCTAAGAGATCAAACCATCATTCCAACTACTCATCACTCTAACTATATGCCAAAAATTGTCAGCCATAAATCACAACCACTAGCATACGCATGCTCGCACCCAAATCTTGTTACTAGCTACCGGTTCAACACACAGTACCGTCATCAAATCTAGAAACCATTTAAAATTGGCAAAATGGGTCTACATTCTACAACACTATCACAGCTAAACATAAAAACTCCATAATAATCCATGTAATCATATACATTTGATACACACAGTATTACTTTTCTCTAATTGTAAACGTATGCAAACACTACAACATTAACCCCAATGCCACAAGGGTTACTTTTCCCACAAATTGCGAGGTAAGGGGGAGTCGGAAATATATACCTTGGTAGCCAAAACAATACGGTCTCGAGAAATCCCCCGGTCCTTAATCCAACGACCCAAGTACTCCTCACTCCTTCCCTGTGTATCCGCACGCTGCGGGACAGGATACCTACCACAACCATTACAAAAATCAAAACTTTCAGATAAAATTGAACTCAATTAGTAAATAATCAAGAATTAATCCATTGACAGAACAGTAAAGGAATACATTTCGGCGGAATCGAAGAAATTGATTCCAGAATTGAAGGCTTTATCGAGAAGTTGAAAAGATTCAATCATTGAATTTTGTTCACCAAATGTCATGGTTCCTAAACATAGTCTTGAAACTGTGAGATTTGGAGCGAGATTGAATAAAGGAACTGACATTGTTTAATTGGGGATTAATTGATTGATAATTTGATATGAATGTGAAATTGGAAGATGGATTTTGGTGAGTTTCGCAAACCCTAGAAGTTGAAGTAGGCAGCCATGGCGGGAGATATCGTGATCTTTATCTGTTGTCTGTTGACTGTTGTTTACTTGTTTTATGAATCCGTTTTTTTGACAAGAGTAATAGAGTAGAGACGTGTACTTATTATTCGTCTTAAAACGGGTTAAACAAGATAAATGTGCAAATATTTTGGAATTCGAAAAAAATAGTCTATCTATTAAGTAGAACGTAATTAGAGTTGTGGTTTGTATCGAGAATATTTGTTCAAAAATAGGTCTTATGCAGCTCAAAGCCAGGGCAGATTACAAGCTCCTTTGAGAAAATCGACCCTCAGACTTCAAGGTCAAAAGGTGTATTTTTTTGGATTACTATCTATATAAACTTGTGCTTTTTTTAACGAATTTAAAGCAAAATCGCTACTTGATGTAGTGACTAATGCTTATAATCTCGAAAATCCAAAAACATATACTCCGTATTAAACAAAAAGAAAAAAAGAATCGTATGGTGGCAGACAACTACTTCACCACGGATTTTCTCCGAATTGTTTCTTATGCAAAAAATCGAAAATTTTGAAGTCATCTAAGATAATACTCTGTATAACTTTTAAAAAAATGAGCTCGGTAACTTTCATCTCGTTGTAAATGTAACTAGTAAGATTTTTTTTTTTCTTTTAATGAAAACAACCGGGTTGTAGAATACTCATGAATTCTTGATCTAATTAGTACAAAGGCAAACTTTATAAAAAATTATTGTACTAGAAAAACATCAATGTCCATTGCAATTGCAATCAAATATACAAATAATTGAGACGGAAAAAGTATGATATAACAAATACTACACATTATAAAATAAACTCCGTATTCTACAGTATAACAATCATTATGAATAAACCCCCACAAAGAAGCATCATCAGACGTGAAAACGACCATACTCCAGCTGAATTCTGAACTGAGTTCTTGGTTGCACCTGTAACAACATTAAAATTAAATTAACACATTTTCGATTGTTTTTTGTTTTTATAAAATGATGAATATAACGGAAATTGTTATAGGAGCGTTTTTTATATTGTGAAGTAGTTGTCAGTCGATGAAATTCTCGTGGAAAAAAGGATTATACCACCAGTTGTATAAGAACATTTGATTAAGGGCACCCGAGGGGGGAAGAAGAGTACCTTTAAGGCAGGCAAGAGGGTTGACACGCTGGCCGCAACGTTCAGGCAACATTTCAACTTGAGAGATGTTGATGCCAAGGAGCTGTGCTTGGAAAGTACCTTGAGTGCTTATCAACTGGCACAAACATTGCTGGTCTGATTTTATTACTTCTTTCAGTGGGTCGCAACACGAATCAGGAAGATCCCGAGTTGTATTCAAGTAATTCAGGCACGGGACTAGCTTGTTCACGCACGAGGATGAGGACGACGATGATGATGATGACGGGAAAGTGGAAGACGGAAAAGAGGGTGCGCTGGGAGGTCCGTATTGAGGCAGTTGAGCTCGTAATGTCAACAGGTTCGTCGACAGAATTGCTACCACGATGATAACCAAACGACTTGCTTTAAACTTAAACTCCATATCTTTGTTCTTTACCGCCTTTCTTTTCTGTCTAAACCGCGTATGTATGTATTTATGTGTTGGTATAATTCGAGGTTGGTGATCAAACTTAATAATTTCAGTAGTATATTGGTTAAGGTGGGGTGATAGGTGAAGACTGATCTGTTTTAAATTGGGAATGTTCTTTATTCTGAAGAATTGACTTGGGATTATTCAGTAAAAAGGGACACATGTTAAGGAAAACACTGTTTTTCAAAATACAGGTTGAACTGCTCAACTACTTCACAGAAGAGCAGTATGTCAAACTAAGACCCTGTAAGAAGCAACCAGTAGACCACGCAATCAGCCCATTCGGGTCAGGTCATCTCGAGTACTGGCTAAGTTCCGGTATGTGGCCAGTATTCAGGTTGAGTTGTTTTGAATTGTGATTATTGAGGCTTTTTTTTTTTTTTTTTTTTGATGACGAGGGGGGTTGAGCCCCCCGGGCCCATGCATTCCCGCACCACCACACGGACCATGTAAGCCACCCCCTTCGGGGGCTGCAATGGCCAAGTGATCATCGCCCCAGCTGGTAGTCAAACCCGGGACCTCTCAACTCCTGCATTTTTGCAAGTTTCAAGGTTTAACCCGGTTACCACTAGACTAACACCACTTGGTTTATTGAGGCTTTTTTGCTTCATTAATCATTTCAAATAATATCAGATCGGGTCTCACTCTTTGGAATCAGGTCAATTCGGGTTGTATATTTATACCATTCATAGATCAAGCCAATCAGGTCGGATCAATCTTGTCAGGTCTAGCAACAGAATAACGCTTTGGCCAACTACTGACATCACAATAATACTTTCGTCTATGACGAGTTACACGAGTTAAGGGAGTTGTGTAAAAAAAAAAATGGGTATAAACTTTATTAAATCTTAGCGATGTACTACAAAATTATATCGATCTATACAAAGTACAACGAAAAAAAAGGCAGGAGAAAAGGGGATAAATTATCGCGTACCTTATCAATGCTACCGGTACCTATCCAATAAACAACTTCAACTTTGTATTCCCCTGGTACTCTAGAAAAGAACACAATACTTACAGAAAAACAGACATATTACTAGACATAGTAAATCATGCCGACTTCGATGAGGCTGATGTGAGGTATGTTGAGTGCTACTGAAGGACCTCTGCAGTTCTTCCTAAGAAACGAGTATCCGATATCAATTGAGATCTTTTTCAAGAAAGACGAGGATCGTCTGGCCTTCACATATGAATGCCCCATTATATATGCAACACCGGCCTCTTTGGCCTCGATTAAGTCCAACAGTTCGTCTCTAACACCTGGGTCCATAGTCGGGCTTTGAGGGAGCTGAAACTTTACTCGCCGCCTTCTCAGATGGGCACCCTCGTCCTCGTACACGGATCGCAAACTCTGAAGGGTTAGGGATCGGCTTGTTTGAGTTACGTCATTCAAGTCCCTGTCATCGTGCTCGGAGACTATCAAGCTCGATGTTTGCCCGACTGTTCTCGTGCTTATCACTGCCATCCTGCCATCGAACGAGGAACTCTCGGAATTTGAATGTTGAGGTTCCACGGCTTCCATCTCGATGAATTCAGCAATGCTTTTAATAAGCAAGTTTTCAAAGTCGCCGTCATCTCCCGGGATGTCCTTATACCCATACCTTACTATGCATCTGTACATTCGATAGGGTCTTGGGCAGATCCGGCCAATAAGAAAGCGCTCTTCGTGAGACACGTATGGGACAGGGACGGACTTTACACAGACGAAAACCACGACCTTGTGAAAAGCGGGAAGATTGGTGACAAAATGAGAGAAGATAGAAGGTACTCCTGTGGCTAACTCAGAGTAGATGAGACCGATACCGGGCACCCGTACTATTCCAAGGCTAGGGCCAAGACCGAGAATCCACTTCAAAGAGACTTTGTTGTGAAGGTCAAAATTGTACTTCTTGCGAGTGCCATAATGCCAGACATACATTACGAGCATAAATACAAGGGACAACATGAGGGGAACCCAACCCCCTTGTGGTACCTTTGTAAATGCTGAAGACAAATACATGCCTTCTATAAAACCAAATAAGAGAAGAAATGGAAGAGCAAGAAGACCCTTTTGCCACACAAAGGTTATGACGAGCGCCATTAGGCAAGATGTAATGAGCATCACTGTTACGCAAGCCAGACCTGGGAACAAGACAGCGTAAGTCAGAGACATCCGTCCAAAGAGTTGACCACAATGAAACATGATTAGTTGAGTTGATTGTATATCATCCTTTAGCAGCTTAGATTGATAACTTGAAGTCCTGTTCTACACCTAACACAGGAGTACAGGACTGTATTGGTCTCTGAATTTATTCTGAAGTGGTCGATACTTATTTGTAGAAAAAATCGAATGGTACGGTTCCAGACATTCAGGTGATGTGAACAAGGGTCAGAACACACTAAAGTTGGGTTTTATCGGATCAACATCACCATTCACATCAAGCCGGGATATGTGTGGTCACTGATTGTTCAATCGGGGTTATTAGCGGTCATTTTATCGGTGTTGTACTGAATTCAGGTCAACAACTTCACGTTTCAGCTACAAAAGTCAAATTATTTGTACTCCATATTTAGGCTAGCTTTATAAATTTAATAAAACCCAAGTCGGCTCATCATTATGATCAATTGAGTCCCTTCATTATCAGTCGCTTCGGGTGGGAGAAATCATGTTGTATTGGGTACCGATTTGACAATTATGGTCACTATATTTCGAGTTTGAAACTTAGAATTCTACAACTTCGCCGGCATGAGACTAATTTCACCATCAACTCCAATACTGGGAAATTAAGACTACATGATAAAGGTGCATAAACACAAGAAGTTAAAACATGACAGAAACCAATAAACTTACCATAAGCATTCCCAATGAATGTCGTGTCGCCGAAACCTATTGTAACTGCGAGTGTAATGATCATGAGTATCCAATTTATTTCCGGTATATATATCTGGCCATATATATGTTTTGATGTGTGAACAACTTTCACTCGTGGAAAGCAACCAAGAGCATGACATTGTTTCACAATAGAGAACGTTGCAGTGATGACAGCTTGACTTCCAACAATTGCAGCAAGGGTAGCAATCACGAACACAGGCCAAAATACAGGATCTGTGTGACATGACAAGCCAACGCAATAATATTACATCTGTACTGCATGAAATACTCAGAAATCAATATCTTATGGTTATGAGAGAACTTACCAGGAATTGAGTCATAAAAACTGTTTTCAATGCTTTTTAAGTTGATAGACAAAAAAGCAGCCTGGCCCATGTATTGCATCACTAGACAAGGGTATATTACACATGTGAACACAAGCTGCAAAATGGAAAACCAGAGTCATGCTCATATCACTGCATGCAGGGGAACATTAAGAGAGAGCAGCTACACCCCAGATGCAGGAAAAATGCTCAACTAAGCGCTACCAAAGAAGCTCTTAAAGTAACAAACTCCTAATTAATATATGAATGCATTTGCGAATAACATCTGCCCACGCAACATCGGATGCTGATCAAAGGATTAGTCGAAACTCAAAAAAGGATTAACGTGTCTAAATACGACAATACGAGTATTTTTTACTGAGATATTAAACCATCCTATCATAACCACGTGGCTTCTTAAAGGAGGAAGTACAAGATATACATACCCTGACAGAGAAAGCTGTAAAATGACCAATATCTGCAAACATTGTTTCAGTGCCTGCAGAAACCCAGGAAAATAAGTGGGGTCATCAGTCAGATGTCAAATCATTGAAATGCACTGAATGGGGTTGCAGAGTATGTCAACATCAGGGTTCAACAAAAGCTACACAAAAAGAAAAAAGGAAAAAAAACTAATAATTTTGTCGTATTTTGCTATCTAAAAATTAGCTTCGTTTTGTTTCAGAAAAAATAGAAAAAAAAAAGTTGATACGACCATGCAAATGTTGGACAGTAAAACCTTTTTACATGTGCCACTCCCTAATGACTGGAAAGTAGCCACTGATAATAAAGGTGTGGAAGTTAAAAACTTAAAATGCGGGTAATACGGCTCAGCATCTAACAAGACCAGTGTCCTCCCAGACTGATACGAAGCGCAGATTGCACAGTAAGAAGTAAAGATTCTCTGAGTTGAATGGTTGAAAAATAAATACTGCATAGTAAAAGATTACAAGGTTTCTTACTTTACTCACCAGTTATGCAGAGAAGTATACCACCTAGAGAAAGCCAGCCATCTTTCCCAGTTTCCTTAAAATATCTGATAATATAGTGTGGAGAAAGCGCTTTCACAATTTTGGGATTCCAATGGATTGTATTGTATATACCAATTCCAAATATCGTGAACAGCCAGATAAAGACGACTGGAGCAAACAAGAAGGCCACCTTGTGGGTCCCACAATGTTGCAGGGCAAACAGGCCAACCAATATGATGCAGGCAAGCAGCACGAGCTCACCTGCGGCAATAAATGTAGAATACCAGCGACTGAGCAAAGATGACTCCCTAGAACTAGAAGAATAGAAAGGAAGAGATAAGGGAGGAGCATGTTGACGAACCTTCTTTCAGTTTATTGTCTGCAACTCGAAGACCTGAAACGGCTGACAAGACTGCCAAAAAGCCAAACTTTGTTTAGTCAAGAACATTGGAAGGTAAATTACAACATTTTCCTTTACCCTTTTCTTAATGTTTAGCTGACAACAATTGAGAAAGCTATTTCCCAAAATAACATTATCTTATAGTGTTGACAGGTTTTTATATATTTGTGCAGCGAAAAAAGAGTAAAGAGAATCTTCTAAGAACACTCAAAATTTTGAAGCATGTCATATGAAAGTGGATGTTGACATGCAAGGGTAAATAAAACCTTAGACTGATAGAGAGTGATTTAAAGCCCAGGTTATGTATCCCGTTATGAAACAGCAGGATAAACATCATTTACAAGGGACCCATGGGATAAGACCATGAGTTGAAAAAAACACAGGTGAAGTCAATAGGACTCCAATCCATAAGTTTAAAACTAAACGGAAAAGACGACGGAAATTATACATGATTCTTAACTGGATCGGGACATGATTACTGGACTCGCCCAAGTAGCCTACAAATCACGGATAGATTCCTGATTCATTTGTGAATCCACTAGCCCAAATTCGTAGATATGCTCAAATTTATGTTGAATTTGTTTAAAGTAGAGAATTATAAGTGTCATTCATAGAGAAATATTAGGAAATTAACATGTTCATGGAACTAAATATCATGCTTAGAAACTTCAATCCACAATAAATTCATTCAGATGAGAAAATACCAAGTTTTGATATTGTCATGGCTTTTTAAGGGAAAAAAGAATGAAGTGAGAATTCTGCTTTTGAAAAGGAAGTTAAATTAATATCAAAACAGAGAAGAATTTAAAATATGATAATGCCATACCCTATCTTTTCTTTATGTAAGTCATTCTCACATTTCGAGACAATCATTATTTTCCTTTAATATCTCTCAAGTTACTCCGTATATGAGCAAATATTATGAAATATATACTTTTCTGAAAACATTTTTCATTACCAATAAAATGGTAAAAGTGTCAATAATTTTCTCAAAATGTTCTTGCTTCAAAATTGAACGTCAAAAGCTTACCTTGAAGAAGAAAACGACTTACTCCATGTGCCCACTTTAATCATCTTCTTACTTTTCAAAATCCCCTCACATATTTTGAAAACTAAGAGGATTCAATCGGGACGGAGGGTGTATGTAAGAAGGCATACAAATAACACCAAAATAATAGAAATGGGTGGAAGAGATGAGTAAGGGAAAAACTTAATACAAACGAAAAATTGAGATGAAGCAAAGCAAGAAAAATGAGTGAATAACATCCATTTGCTCTACCTATTAGACAAAATCATATAAAAATGAAAGGGTTTGTAAAAGGATTATAATTTTATGATTTTCCTTGTAGCTAAGGCTTTAAGCTATTTCTAAATACCCGTATTATTTATGCTCAAGTACAGGAAATATAAAGCCTATTGACAATAAAAATTTGTGTGTTAATGTAATATGCTCAGAGAGTGTCAAATACACTAATAACTAAATAAGAGTGAATAGCATGCCGTATTAGTGTATTACTATAAGTATTCATATCGGGGTACTACAAATCTGGTTATCAGAAATCAAACTCAATCAGCTGACAAGCTCCAACATAAGACTGGCTATCATACATTCATACCCAACCCAACATATAAAGACTGGTTGCCAAAGCCAATCACCTGACAAGCTCCCAGCATACAAATAAGCCCTTTACATCACTTACATCAGCTCAAGAATATGAATTAAATGAAGACGTGCAGATATAAAGACTGCTTGGATGAAGCCACATTGTTGTTGCACTAGGGGTGCCATTCTACCAAAGACGAGTTAATCATGAATCAATTTCTATAATATTCTCAGTATATTACAATATTCCTTCCTACTATAAATATATATTTATTCCTATTATAATAGTCACCTGTAAATCTCCCTAAATAAATCTCTTCAAGTGAACTGTTTAATTTGATTACATGTTAATAATAGTAATACCTGAATTTCTTGGTGATGTTTAAAAGTCAATTTAATAGTTTACACTCTCAGGCACTTTGCAGAAACATTATGTTCTCATTCTCTGTCTTAACATAACCCATTTTTGACAAGACCACAGGGGTAAGACCGAGCACATTTGAAAATCATGTTCTCACTCTACGTGCAAATATTGACTTCCTCATTTCTATATTTGACGTCATTATAGTCTGTGACCCCACAACGTTTATAATTTTGTAGAAGACTAGGAAGGTCATTTATTAGCATAGAAGACTAAAATATTATAGAAAAGCACCTGACATAGCAGGTGTCAGTACACCATCACCAATAACCATGCTTGCACCAGACAGCACCAACAATAATAAGGCTGTTCGCAACTTCTTGTGTTTCTCAAGGAATCTCTTCAATGGAGAAGTAGCAGCTGTCGGTGCTGAATGGCCATACTTATAAGTAGACAGCTCTTCATCTGCAGCTTGTTGATTTGGAAGTAAGCTAAATTTTGCATGCCTGCAGAGCAGGGAGTAAAGAGCAAATGTTCCACCTAAAAATTATTGCATACAGTAAGCTCTATAGCGATAAATGAAGTCAATCAATTAAGACGATGTTTTGATGAATATTAATAGCATCTAACCTTCCCCGTTATCATCTGCATTTAACACAATGAAGACATACTTCAGCAATGGAATTAGAGTTAGAGTCCAAAAAATCAAGGAAAATGCGCCAAATACCGCATCTTCAGTCAGAAGGTTCTGCCTCTTCCCTTTAAACGTACTCGTGTAAACATAAAGTGGTGATGTGCTCAAGTCCCCATACACAACACCAACACTTTGATATGCTAATAATAGATTCCTTGACAAGTTTATCCATGAAATCTGCATTGTCGTGCATCAAAAAAGGTTAAAAATAAGTATCTACGTAATACAACAGCATGCATTATCATTAGGCACTAGGCAGCTATCACCATATGAAGAAGTGACCTACAACTATCACCATATGAAGAAGTCATGTCCCAAAATGACTTGAGGTGGACTACAACTATCACCATATGAAGAAGTCATGTCATGTCCGAGTGTCGGACACGGGACACGCAACCAAAGTGAAGTATCCGAGTAACTCAACTTTGGATGGAAAACTATATATTCTTCTGGGCAAGGCAATTTCTTTTGCATATGCTTTTTACAAGTAACAGAGGATGTTGATTAAAGAACACCAAGAGGTGTTGCCCACTTGCCCGTGTATTAAAAGTCATAAAAAAGGGATGACACACTGACACCTGTACACATAAGAAGAGCTAGGTATGTGAACTCTTTTCCTCACATGAGTAATATTTTCTACAGAAGGAAGAAAAATGGACGAACAATAGATAATTCCAGTAACTGTTATGGACTATGGGCTATGTATTACAGATTTACAGACTATGGATTCTGGACTAACGGAGCTTTCAAATAGTTTCAATCAAAGTAGATCAGAAGAGTCGCATAGCAATATGATATTGTTAATTTTATTGTCATGATAGAATGAGGATAGAGTTTATCAAGTACAAAAAAAAAAAAAAAAAAAAAAAAAAAAAAAAGCGGAAAGAAAGAAGTGGGGAGGAGACACACACATTTCAAGCAAACATAACTCACAAGAGTATCAAATCTCCACAAAAAGGGAACTCTACCAGCTAAGCTCCCTTCCACGCACTGAGTACTAAGCATATTGGCAAGAGACAAAAGTGGTCAAAGGAACTACAGTTTAATTATTTTTCTAGATTAGATATAATTTGGCTTATAAGTAAATTTCACCGAGGACATGAAAGTACAACAGATTGATAGGGAAACAACAGTCCACGTCACAAAATCACATCAAGCATAAAAGGGCAGCCGGGTGCACGATGGCGCCCCCGCTAGGCAAGGGTCCGGGGAAGGGTCCCACCACAAGGGTGTAATTGGGGCAAGCCTTCCCTTGCCATTTTGGCAAGAGGCCGCTCCAAGGACTTGAACCCGTGACCTCACGGTCACAAAGCAACACCTTAACCGGTGCGCCAAGGCTCCCCTTCAAAATCACATCAAGCATATGCACATGAAAATCATATAGTCGTTTTTGTATGTAAGCATAATACTTACAGCCGCAGACAAGGGGAAAACTCCTTCGCAGCTATGTTGCAGTTGTCAAAAAGGAACGAAAGGGCATCAATAAGCCTTCACTTTGTGATGATACCTCAAATGTTTAGTGAAGCCAAAGTAACTTAATCTTACAGGTTAATAGGACTAATGGTCGTGGGTCTCATATCGAAAAATTACTGACTACATAAGATTTAGAAAGCCAATGATTACTGTTTAGCATTAACTAAGCGAACTGGAGAAATCCCCGAAACTGACACAGACAACAAGATAGAAGACCCTCTTAACGGATAAAAACGCAGCTCCAATTTAGTGTCAAGTGCAATTCTCCAACTCAAGATCAGCTATCTACTACTGCTGACATCAGATTATGAAGATAAATGGATATGTAACCATACTTTAGTCCCATCTTATATTCAGGGATGTACGACTAACAGAACTTGAGAATTGCTATCTAGTATCTACCTTCACTTTTCTACCTTCTCCTTTCACATCCTTAAATTATTACATATTCGGCCTCATCCACTTGTCTTCCGACCCCACACGATATATATTAGTTTAATCTATTGTGAGAGGATAAAGAGAGAAGGTGGATAGCAATTCTCATAGAATTTACATGTAACAACAACGATCAAAATTCACCATCAAAATTAAATGGTCATCCAATTATAACTAAACCAGTCCAAAGACAAAAACCGATACTCCTTCCGTCCCAATCATTTGTTTACATATTCTATTCTCTGTAAGGGGTATTTTAATCGGGACGAGGGAGTACAATTCATCCATCATTAACAAAGCCATGATTAACCCATCTCATATCACATACTCAAAAACTCAATTCCTAATCTCTAATTAAAAACCAGATACCAATCAAATCATCTTAAACACCCAGAAAATGAGAATTTCCAACTTCAAAGATTCATATACCCCCTAATTTGCATCATAACAATTGAATTCTAGAGTTCAATCTAATATTCCAATCCAATACCATAACAAAATAAAGCTCCAAAATTATTCAATTGTACAAATACCCAGATCAATTAATTGCTCTAAACTAATCTGAATAATTGAATATGAAGAAGAAGAATTTTGAAAGTACCTGCGAAGGAATTTTAGGAGGAGAAATCCCAATCTCTTGTTCCATTTTGGTCCCACAACAGTTCTCTCTTTCTAGCTCACTTCTAAATCAAAAATCTCAACTATTTATATCGAACGTCTTTTAATCCATTGTTTAAGACCGTATTCCATATCATTTATTTATTTTTTATTTTCAAATGAGCGCACTTTGTCGATCAGATAATCCCCCAATTTTATGAATGAGGTTTGAAACTTTTTATCCATTTAAGTTAATTCTCGTTCTCATATTCCATATCATATTAATTTATGGACTCGAATATCTCATTCGATATCGAACATGTTTTAATCTCATTTTGAAATGTAATAGAGTTGGTCGAGGTGAGTGTTAAATTGTTAAAGGGAGCGGTCGTAACTCGTGGTTTAATTTCTGAGTTTTGCGAATGAAAAACCTCAAACTTATGAGGATTCTACTCGTTAAATTGTTGTTAACACTCAGAGGAGATTGTCTCAGCTATTGATAGGTGATACTCTGGTCAACACATACACAAAATTATTAAAATGTCAAATTTTTATTTATTTATTTATGTGTTTTTTATAACTTTGTTATTGGCCTATTGGGGCTCAAATGATACTCTAATTTTGTACTCCTTTTGTTCCTGATATTTGTTTATTATTAGTTTTAACACAAAGACTAAGAAGAGGGTAGTTTCGGTTGTTTTTATACTTGTAATTTTGGCACAGAGACTAAAGAGAGGGTAGTGGCCCTAGTGGGTCATTTATGTAGATGATCAAATTAGCCTTAAAAACATTCTCAATATAAAAGGTAAACGGAATAACTAAACAAATAACAAGATAGATAGGGTATAGTTTTCATAATTAAGTTAAATATTAAAAGTAAATCACTTTATGTTATAGGTAAATTGTTGAGTTACTTTTGAGACTAATTTACTACTCCGTATAAGTTATTGTAAAACCGTCTAGTAAGCGACTTAGTAGATGTTATCGTAACTTGATTCTCCATCCTTTTCAAATTACGGGGGAGGAAGTGATGAACTTTGGCGGAATGCAAGGACGTACACGACGTCTACGTTGTTTGACACTTTGACAGTCAATACGGCATCGTTTTTAATGCAGTGACATATTTATAGGACCATTAGAGGAAAGTTTTGATTTGTACTCTAATTTATTTACACATTTATTTATTGTTGTCGGGCCGCCTAAAAAATTAGGAATTTGTTGGTATGTGTTAATGTGTATAATATAGTCCTCATTCGTCAATTTATGTACCAAAATTCAAAAGGATTTTGTGGCCAATATTGAATACTTATATATATTTTTTTGATCAAGAGTATCCCCTGCCGCCGATAACTGGGACAATGTTCTTCGGAATACTGAAAACAATCTAATATTTTAATGTGTTGACTTCTTCTAAGTTGGGCTTTTTCATTCGCAAGAGTTAGGAATCGAACCTCTGACCACTTGAATACTTACCCTGAATTTGTCTTATTAACGCATACTATGAAAGGTTTAGAAAAGTTTATTTACCGTATATAGTTAAAAGAATTGTCATTACTATATTAGAAAAGATTTTAAATTTGTTTTCAAATATACAAATTGGACAAAAACACAAATTTTTTTTCCTGAGGAACAAAAAATTGTTATTGGTGGTAGACGGGTAGGTGGATGTTATGGATTCGAGGTAAACTCGCTTCACCGTCAAACATTGTCCCTTCTCTCATTGTATTCATATATTTTCCATTTTTTTTTAAAACGGAATATACCTTTTTTGAACAATTAGGCGAAATAAGTTCAAGATCGAGATATGTAATTGATGAATTTGCAAGTTGTAACTTGAAGTCTTGAATCTTTCAACCTTTGCTTGTCAAATTGAAAATACCGTTGGTCTTGCTTGTGACGGGCATTACCCATCACAAGTTGAAAACGGATAGTACCCCTCTAATAATAAAGCAAGTGGGCGGGCAAGTGAGGGAAAATGGAGCACCCCCACGAATAGTGCCACTTGCATATTGTGAGAGGGATACTATCCGTCTTCAGATTGTGACTGATAGTGTCCATCTTCAATGAGATTTTATGTTGAAAATATGAGAACTTCTGATTAGTTGGTGAAAAATTTATAAAACGCATAAGCTAGTTTTAGGAAACCGAGTGATAGTTACAATAAATTCATTATCCATTATTTAAAATTGTTCTATACACTTTAAGCAAGTTGAAAATAAAGAGTATAAATATAAAATGAAATGGAGAGGATTTCAATCGGCTTTGTAAACTCTGTCGTTCAACGTTTGGCTTGCTATCTACTCCGTATGAAGGTGAGTGAGAGTTAATGGTGGCCAATATAATTACGAGGTGCGACTAGTTGCACTTGATTCAAGTTTTGATAATGAGAACAATTTATCATGGATTCATGGGTCACTTTCTCCATACTTAGTCATCACACACTATTTTATTATTGTGATAAGTATCAACGTGTTTATTTCGAGAAATTGAACCAACACAAACGATCCTGATCACCTCAATATTCTTTTTTCACAAATGTGTGGCTAGTTTTGTCATTTACAGAATTAATATCCGAGTGCATCGAAAGTCAATAAATTACAAATTCTTATTTACAAACCGTTATAAATGAGAATAATTTATAACGAGAGTATGAAGTCATTTAAAGTTTCAAATCAACGTTTTTTTTTGGAAATGGTAGTTCATTATGCATATCACTACTTTCTGATAACTTACAACCGTTATACCTTATAAGCAAGTATAAGCTAGTTAGTTAGCTACTCCTAATAGGTACTCCTAATTAGTTACTCGTAGTTAATATCCTAATATTAAGAAAAGTCGTTAGAGGTGCTTACAAAGTTACAAGTTTTTATAATCAACTAACTACTCAATTACTTGTCTTATATACACACACAAGATGTCTAATGTATTCATTTATAATAAATATATGAAATATAGGCCCTGTTTGGAAAAAATGATTAATTTCAAGATATAAGCGATTAAAAAAAGCAGATTATAAATGATGATTTTATCGAAGGTTTGACTAGCATATTATAATTAGCAGAATTGATTTGAGTGTTTGGTAATTGGCAGATTACGATTAGTAGATTGTTAGTTTTCTTTGTAAAATGGAGAAAAATTTCCTATTTTAGAATATGCTAACCAATATGCTAGGGTAAGCAGCATATTGACCCCAAATATGTTGTTTCAATATGCTGTTTACCAAACACTAAAATTAGCATATTGATTGGTCAAACACGCTAAAAGCCTTGAATATGCTAAAATTTGACCAATATGCTGTTTACCAAGCAGCGCCATAATTCTCAATTTCACAATATTTATTCTCTCTCAATTTCCCCGTACATTCTTCTTCTCTAATTCATCTTTATTAATGGTGAATTAGTTTTATATATAGCAAGTTTAAATTGTGCTCAAAATACCACCGCCTTACAAAATGACAATATATGCAAGTCGGGACTAGAGGACATTCGACTATTGTGTTTGAATAGGGCCATGAGATATAAAAGGCTCAAGTAAATAATTTTATTTACTCAAATTTCATATATTTGGGTAAATATACATGAGAGTTCTTTTAATCAAATATATGAAATTGTAGTGCACAAATAAAATATATAATAAAGGTTAAACATTCAAAAATAAAAATATAAAAACTCCATCAAGGATGATATACATCTATAAAATGGTTGGATTACTCAAATAAGGCGTGTATAAACTGGACTAATACTCAACTAGAAAGTAAGTACACTCCTTTTAATCAGCGCCCACATGTCTTAACATTATCCATGGTATATTGGTATGTGGATATTTTACTTCTATTGGATCAACCGAAAGGGGTGTGGATGGTTCCACTTCAACTTGTTCTTCCCTTTGAGGTCGTTGATACCAAGGATTGTTGAATAACCAAGAATATGCTCCAAATGCGTCTTCTTCGTTTGGAGTGAACTCACCACCTTGTTGGGACCTAGGCATAAAACTTTACACTAAACAAGATAGATTAGAACTACCACTTACTTTGAACAATAACAAGGAAAAAAGAACAACAAAGCATGAATCACAACTTCAAGTTCTAGTTATGTTGCCCTTCCGCGGCAACGGCGCCAAAATTTGATAGCTAAAATACCGGTTGTCGTTGTTACTATAATTAAACTACCAAATTAACAATTTATAAGCCAAACTATACTCTAGGTTACTCTAATTGAAAAAGCAATATAGTGCAAGTAAGGGTCGATCCCAAGAGAAGGACTACTAAACTAAAGATTTGAATTGTAAACTATTGAATACTTAGTTGAGATTCTACTACTAATTAAGGCTCGCTAATCAACTTTATAAACACACAATGATTATTAACAATGACCAACAATAGATGAACATAGACTGAAAATGGGGTTTGAGTTGATTGGTAACATGAATGTAAGGGAAAGTTGCAATCTTTTCTAACAAGGCACTATAACAAACACTTAGTGTGCAAGAAAATTCAATATTAAAGAGAACTTGGTGTAACTCCTTCTTAGTAACCAACAATTAATAAAGTTTGACCATTTTTACTCTCTCAAAGTTGTCTACCCAATACTACCATCTCAAGATGTTTTTTTTTTTTTGACAGCAAGCGGAGAATAACTTACATTATTTCGAATGTTACAAAGTAAGTTATTCGACTAAGTAGCACCAGAGAACTGACTACCAAATCTAGTGCTACCAAACCATTCCTAACGATAACATACACATTAGCAAAGATTAAAACTGCCACAAGACGGACTAGAGCCTTAAGGGCGTGATGTTAAATGCAGGATAACAAACCGCTGGCCATGGAACGAGCTTCATACCCACGTGAGACCTCCGAATTCCATCGATACATACGAGCCGCATAGTGACAATAACAAGGTATACTTACACTCTTACGAAAAGAGCGTAGAAAGACAAAGTGGTAAGCAAGACGTCGAAGTCCGTCGACGATGGAGAAAAACCTCCTACACCTTAGAAATCGTACCCTTTGATCGTAGGACCAACATACCAGGTAATCTGACATGCGATGACCACCACAACACTAAGCCACGGGGACGGTGCACCCACGCCCATAGTCAGATGCGGAATAGCCATAACCCTAATATGGTTCAGAGACACGACACTACAAACTACCCCAAAAATCAAGGGACATGACACCCATAACCCAAGGGAGGTTTTTATTAGCATAAAGACAAGAAAAAACCACAGCATCAATAAAAAAGAAACGAAGACTAGCATCAACTAGTAGCGACAACCACCACATCCAACTTGACCAACAACACAACCAACAACCCGATTCATCCCCTACCAGACACATCTAAAAAAGGAAGACTCGTCCATCAAGATCTCACACCAACCAAAAAAAAGAGACGGACTCCACAGACATAAACACAGAAAGTCGCACCAACACTACTACAGATACAGGCTAAACCGTTGTTATATAAAAAAGCGGACGTTGTTAAAGCGTCCGTTGTAGAAGGTTTTAACAACGGTTGGTTTACTTAAGGAAACCGTTGTTAAAACTATTAACCAAGGTTTTATGTATAAAAACCCGTTGTGGAAAGTGTGACTCAATTTTGGGGGGAAAGTTATAACAACGGGTTTTAATATACAAAACCGTTGTTATAACTAAAGACAACGGGTTGTTTGTAAATACCCGTTGTTGTTTGTTCTTAAAAAATAAAAAAAATTAAATTAAACATTACTAGATGCATGCATAATTACGGCCCGTTAGAATTCCGATGCATGCATTATTACTGACATCACTGTACATATGAACGGATAATATGGAATGAGAAGGGTTAGTAATAAGATTTGAAGCAGCATTATTGAGAGATATGATGATGATTATGGCACAACTTCCTAACATATATATTAATTAAAAAACAACTCAACCCACACATTGCTTAGTATAAATACATTGCATTATCTCAACTAACATTTCCATTATCTCAATATATTCATCTCCAAACCCTAACTGCTAAAACAAACTCTACTTAATCTTTCAAAACAAACTCAAAAAACTCCAACAAAATGAATGATTTCATCCTTAAGACTCTTACCATGATCGAGAACAACAACAACTTCATCCGCCGGTTCCTCCATATTGAGGAAAGTTTCAGAAGCTACCTTGCGGATGCTCGATCCGCACTCAAGCACGCCAAAGAAGATGGCTTGACGGAGCGGCGAGCGATTGCGGCTATATGACGATATAGCAATCTGGCTGAACGGAACCTCCAAATAGCCAAGGAGGAGAGGACGGATACGATAGAGCAGAATAAGATCCTCTATGAAAATATAAGAATTGCATTTTTACATATGCAATTTTTTTTTTTAATTTATGTATTTATAAATATATATATATATATATATATATATATATATATATTAATTATGTTTATCTTACTTCTTCATTTTGCTTCTTCATTGTTTTACTAACTAATTATGCGAACAATACTTAAACAAATAACATAATGGTCGATAAAAACACATACATGCAAAAGAAATAAATAGAAAAAGAAAATAATGACGATGAAACTAACGATGGACGGCGAGATTTACCCGATAAATACTGAACGTAATAGACGATGAAATCAACAGTGACGGCGAGAAGATAAAGCGACGATGAGAAAGAGAGAAAGAGAGAAAGAGGGTGTGTGTTTTGTGTTTGTTTGTCTGCTGTGTTTGTGTTTGTGTATTAAGGGTTGTGTTTTGTGGCTGCAGCAGACTTCTGTTTGTGTGGTTTATAGTATGGAAGGTATTGACAACGGTTATTAAACAACAACCGTTGTGAAATATGTTTTAACAACGGTTGTAAAAAACACTCGTTGTTAAATAAGTTTTAACAACGGGTTTCAAAAGTAACCGTTGTGATTACTTTTCACTAACTTTGCGCCAATTTTGCGCCAAATTATTAACAACGGTTGTGCATGTGTGACCCGTTGTTAAAACTAATAACAACGGTTTTTATAACCATACCCGTTGTAATTTATTTTAGTAAAATTCGCGCCATACATTCTACAACGTCTATTGTGATTTTCGTGAATAATCGTTGTTAAAGGGGCGTTGTAGTTGCCTGGATTTGTAGTAGTGCAAAAGCCAAGCAAAGACCACCTATTTCACCAAACGAATCCTCCCAGGACCACCGACAAGCATGCACAAACTAACTACCACAACCACAAACGAGATACAGGACAAAAGACCGAAAGGTGGGGGAAATGGGGGGGATCACCAATCAGTCCCAAACTGACAAGATGAGCTATGCTCATGACAACAACAACAAAGATTAAGGACCGATAGGTGGGGGAAGTGGGAGGATCACCAATCGGTCCCTAACCGACCCGGAACATAACAAAACACAGACCAACAACAACGGCCCAACAATCAGAGGGCTAAATCGCGTTCCCAGAACCAGAAACACAAGGAAACCGTTTCATGAAACCGAGATTGAACGTGATAATGGTTGTAGTGAGGTAGCTATTTAAGTGAATAATTTGTAAACACAAACCAACATCAACGGCCTAACAATCTCTTCTTCCACAACCCGGAAAGACACTAGACATACCAGGGGTGGGGGAGACAGGGGGATCACCCCAGAGCAACATGCAAAAAGATCGGTGACAAGACGAGGAATCAAAGGGACAGGAGCCCCGTGGAAGCAACGACAACCACCGAAGAGCCCAAAAGCCGACAGAACGAAAAACGAGCACCGCCACAAAACCGATGAACCAAAAAAGTGAGATTAAAAAGATGAGTCAAACGGGGAGAGATGTGAAGGATCGCCGGTGAAGGGCCATGGGAAGGACCCAACACCGGCGATCGGGTAGAGGAAGAGGGGGGGTGTGGTCAGTGGAGGCGGCGGCACAAAGGAACCTAGGGTTTTTTGTGTTTCTTTTTTTAGAGAGAAGGAAGAGAAGACTTTAGAGAGAGATAAATAATGACTAAGAAAAAAAAAAACTCTCAAGATGTTGATACATGTAAATTAAACCGCATCTATATATACCCTT
This sequence comes from Silene latifolia, assembly GCF_048544455.1. NCBI lineage: Eukaryota > Viridiplantae > Streptophyta > Magnoliopsida > Caryophyllales > Caryophyllaceae > Silene > Silene latifolia. The sequence goes on from NC_133534.1 coordinate 13,350,780, forward strand.
CAAACTTAGACAACAAGTCATTAAACCATGAAAAGAGACTAAGTATGAGCATTAAGATTTTAACCAAAAGATGAAGTTAGGATCAATTCATCATAAGATTAAACCATACAAATGAGAAAAATACATAAACTTTCCTATTTGTCATATGAATCCTTTAAACCAAATCAACATACAACAAACTTGCTTCAAACAATCCTAGATAGATTAAACCATTTCTCTAGAATTTGCAATAGTTGAACAACAATAAGCATGGATGGCCAACCCAAACATAACATCATTCAACATAAGGAATTAAGCACAAGGAAATGATATTAGATAAATTAAGAGGGATTAGAGGGACTTACAATACCAAATTTGGAAACTTTAAATGAAATTATACCAAGTAATGGAAGATTAGCCTTTCATAATTGTCTTACAACCCAATTTTTGTGGAAAGATTACAAAGAAAATATAAATGATTAAGGTCTAATTATTACAAGATTAAAAACAAAGCATAAGATCCTTTTGTTCTCAAATATTGGGGTATATATAGTGCTGCACAAAATCCTAGGGTAATCACGGAATGAGCCTTGATTTACGCAAAAAGCAGAGTAACAAATCCGAGCCTAACACACCGGCAGACTGCCGGCTAAATGGCAGACTGCTATAGCAGTCTGCCAAAATGCCTGAATGTTCTTTTCCAAAATCCGCCTTGATGCTTGTCTTGTTGCTTCAAAGGTCCTTCTTGATTTCCCTTAACTTGTGACATATCTCGGACATGATCTTGTTCACTTTGTCAATCCCAAGCAAGTCCAAATACACCACGATCATAGCCCTGACAATTGAGAATCATTTATTATCATAAACATACTTAAAAACCCGTATTAGACACATGAGTACGTGGTGCTAAGAATACTCACTTGACTCGACTCTTTATGATACTATCACATGCTTCTTTTACTGGAGCTTTCGTCAAGGCAGTACGACATCTACGATACCTCTAGGTACATATTTAACATTTTATAATTGGATTGTACTTCGCTTATTATGATTAACGCCTTAGATTCTATGATTAATTTTCCGTATTTAAAGGAAAGTTAATTCTTAGATTCGGATAACACAATTTCAATATTGAATTCAAATAATGAATGTTTACCGTCGCTTTGATTATTATGATTAATGTCTCAAATCGGCCAGCTATGATAAATTGGTAATCTCACTGTACTTGGGTTGTTATGGCTGAGGCCTCAGACAACTGAATTGATTAATTCGATCTTTGTACTTAACTGAACGTTTCTGTAACATTATAGTATAATTTTACGACTAATTGGGGGAAATGAAATGCTTAAAATTGCAGGTTTTAGAGTATTGTTAATGCAGATGTTGTGCCTAATAGTCACAACGTGTTACTCGGCAAGAAATCTGGCAAGGTTGGAAGCGGCAAAGCCGAAATCAACACCGCTTCTCAGGAGTTTTAGGCTGTAATGTTTAGTGTCTTAGGAGGTTACTGTAAGGTTTTCAGGCTGATATGAGATGTGTTACTGTTAATTTGATTTGGAGTTTTTTTTTTTTTTTTTTGACAGTTAAACAATAACTTACAATATCCCAAACAGTACAAAGTAAGCTACTAGACTAAGTAACACCAGAAATATGACAACCATACAGTTTTATTTTGGGAGTGTTGGAACTTGGCATTGCAAAAAATTATGGGATTTTGTCATTTTAATCGAATGGATACACTAATCTTAAAGCACATTGAAGTGAATGTTGCATGCCTATGTAACACCCCGTATTTTATTAAGTTGGATAAAATTCTTTTAATTGCTATTTTGAATTTAATTACATCATTTAACGATTTATATATATATGCTTAGCTAATTAATTAATTTCATCATAATTCGATACGTTAATTTTAATAATCATTAATAAGTTTATTGAAAGTTGGTATCAGAGCATATTTGCTCCCGACGCACGTTTGTGCACCCCAATATAAATAACTTGACCTTAAAATAATAAACTTGAGAGATGAGTAAGATGGGTAGACTTAGGACCTTATGTTGTAGTCTCTTTGTGTTTGCTCTTTGTTAGGTACTAACCTGTTTGTTGATTGTCATTTAATAATTGTTGCGTTCTTAGATCAATGACCGTGAGCTTATCTATAGCTAATGGATCTATTACCCTTATTATAAAAAAATTTGAACTAAAGGTTTTGAAAATATTTTAATGTTTTTCACTGGTTTTAACGTCAATTAGTGTTAAAGCTTGTTATTGGAGACGTCTGATAATTAGTTTTATCATTTGTTGGTGTAAAAATGTATTTTTACGTCTTTGAATTGGAATATTGATGTTCTTGAGTGATCGCCAAGAGTATCTCCGTTCCATTGAAAGGACACTTATATTTTACGAAGATTAAGATTTAGTGCCTTTTGCTGAGGATTGAAGATTTGTTCAACCTTTGAAGAATGCTTCTACTTCCTTGAAGATGTTTCTCGTTTTTTTTTTTGTATCTCGCCTTATTCTTAATCTCTTGGTGCCTATACTTCTTCTAAACTCTCTATTCTTCTTCCTAGGAAGTTACATTTGTATCCTCCCAACTTGTCCTTTCACCCTTGCTAACCCTCCCTTAACGCCTTTTAGATAGTTCTCTTTCTTTTGTGGGGTGTTAACCTTGGTTGGATAATTTGGCTCGTGGAGTTGTTTCTGGTTGACCTATAACCCCGGTTTTGAGAAGTTGTGATATTGGAAGGACTTAGGTAGTGTGGTGAGACGTACTTGGGGATTCTTATACCTAACCCCTTGGTAATGTGAGTATAAGTGATCGGTGGAATTATGTGTGTTAAGAGTGAGTTGCCTATGTTACTAAAGTTATAGAACTTGGCTTTGTTGTTTTTGTTTGGGATTTGGTCGTTTTGTCATGAAGGTACAATACCCTAATAGACGTGACCTTGTTAGAGAGAACCTTAAGTTTTAGGAAGCATATGGATTAAGCCTTAAAATTTTCTTTCGTACCATCAATCGTTTTCCCCCCTTTCGTTCATACCTTGGTTGGATTTGATTCTTAAGTATAAAAGTTTACTCGTTATTTCCTTGTCTTGAATACCTCCCTAATTCTAATATCTCTTGCTGGTTGTTAACTAGTTATCTTTATGATTCGACTCTTTTAGTATCACATCTTGACATATTCATATATCCCTTTTTAAATTTCCTATCATTTCCTGACCTGGTTATTACCCTTTGTTTCCTTAGTGGAGTGATGACATTGTTGTTTGAGATTTGAGTATCTGGCGTTTCCTTGTTGTCTAATTTCCCTTTCTCCTTGATCATAAGCGTTACCGTTCATACCTCATTTCCTCGCTTCATCTTGCTCCTCCTTTAAGTTTGACATTCGTATCTTGTGAAACTCTATCTTTGACATCCTTGTAATTTTGACTTCAATTTTTACCCTATGAAAGTCATTATAGCTCTCTTGTGGTTTAAGTTTGAGCTCTCTTAACATACTTTGTTTTTATGCTATCTAAGTTACTTTCCTTTTTGTACAACTTCTAAACTTTCAAGCTACCAGTTTCGATTCATTCTTAAAAGTTTATGTACCACGAGATTACTTAGGAATTTTGATAGTTGTTATAGTATAATTTTATGAGTACTACTAATTTATGTCTCTAGTCTTAATTTTATTAGCTTGTGAGATGGGTTTATAATTAATGTCTTAGATGGTCCGAGAGTTTGGTATGTCTGATGAAGGATGCTTATGTTAATTATAGTCAGTTGTGAAGTTGGTGGTCTAAGAGTAGTATGAATTTATATATTAAAGTGCACATTGTTGTCAGGGACTTAGCAAGTTAAACGATTGAAAGTGTTAAGAGGCCTTTGCGAAGTTACTACGTACTGAAGGCTGAGTAGTATAATTGGGATTAATGTTAGAATATTGTGGTATTGTATTATTATTGTCGTATCCTTTGTTCTTGGCTAGTGGGTGAATAGCTTGGAGTTATACTCTAAATGTTGAGCAATTCCTTTAATGGAATATTTGACAATATCGATATTGAAATTGAGATGGAAATCTGGTTACTATGGAGTATTATATTATAGGACGGAGTAATGAGAGAGATGGGGTAGAGAGTTGAGATTGAATTAATTTTTGGGACGAGAGTGACTTTTATAAGGTTGGTCGTGGCCTGTTGTTGTAGCCTAGCAAAGAATTTGGCAAAGTGGCCTAGCCGTGGCCCAGGCCTGGCCTGGCCTGGCCGTGGCCTAGGCAAGCGAGGCCTGGCTAAGTCGCGAGTTTGGGCCGTATCTATAAATTGTTTTGACGCTAGTTTGGTTTATTTAAAATATAATTAAATTAATTTCCGTCTCATATTTTATATAACGATAATTCGTTAATATCGTCCTTTCACATAATTATTTTAGGTGACTCATATGTGGTTGAAGATGAAGAGTAATTTTGGGTTTTAGAAGCTTTCTCAAGTTTATTGCTTGTCTCTTTGCTAGCTGAAGGTAACTATTCCGAGTTACTCGACGAATTAATGTCACATTAGTAGTTGATGTTGTGTTTGTTGTTTGATAAGTGTTTAGGTGATTGATAATGTTTTACTTTTGTTTTTCACATGATAAAAATTGGAAATAACATGAGAATAATATTGCGATAAATTTTGTAATTTGGGCCAAAGTAGGCCAAGACTCTGAGCTGGGCCAGATTGACCGAACGAGTTTGGTCAAGCTAGGTTTAAACCGATCGACCTCGATTTGACCGATGACCGTCGCGGGACTCGGGTCGAGGGTTTGTCTTTGAGGTGAGATTGGATGTTTTATGTTATGCCTTGATATTTGTAATTATCATTTCACATGTTGGTTGTTGGATGCTTTGGATGCTTTATACTTGAGTCTTCTTGCCTTGTTGCCATTTTAGCTTGTTCTCATGAATTATGAGATTAACGGTTAGCTGGAATTTGGACTATTATTGATATTGAGGATATTGTTGGATTGTCTGCTGAATAGACATTTATATAGCCTTTCACATGATAGAAGGTTTGCATTTATGTTGGTAAGTTGGACTCTTTGCCCTCTTATGGTTAAGTGGGTGTCTTACTTGTCTTGTGTGGTGTGGGCTAAAGTATTCAAGCTGGGACTAGGTCCTAGGTGAGTATTTCGGCCTTCATCATAGATAGGTCTTTATAGTCTTTGACGAGTATATGTTCACTGCTTAATAGCCTTTGTGTTCCTCACTTGGTGGGATTATATCCAAGTTGGGGCATGATCTCGTTACTTATTTTGAGAGTAAGTGGTCAGCTTAAGTACTAGCCAACCCTTTGGTGGACTCCTTAGAGTACTCACTTTGTTTTAGAAAAATTGTGGGTCTTGGGTGCGGTGGTGTGTATCCGCATGTCTAGGTCTGCGCAGATTTTAGGCTAGGGTTGTGTTGTGTCTTGGCCATGTTTTGATAGAACCTCTGAGCCAAGATACCGGTTCGATTACCTTCCCTACCTCGTGGTATAGACTCGAGTTACAAAGTGACTATTGACCGTACTAAGAACTTATGCCTGTCTTTGATATATTGCCCTTTCTTGTTTGATAATTCTATGAATCATAGAAGGTGAGATGCAAGCCGGCTATGGTTGATAGAGTTTGGATTCCTGGATGTTATGTGATTCACATGATAGTGTAGTATGAGTCGGTCTAGTATTCACATGCTAGGACTATGTGTTGTTATATTGTTGTTCACATGATAAGCACGATTGTCTAGCATCTATATGCTAAGGCTATGTGTTATTCATATTCATATTCTTATGTTTACATGTTATATTAACTATGACATTTCGTGGCTGGGAGAACTCGGAGTTACTCCCCACTGACCGTGGCTTTCGTATTTGTATAAAATGCGAATGACAGGTAGGTGATGCATATATGGGGTACATGGACGAGCTAGCGAGCAAAGTAACCTTGGGACCTAGACTGGTTTTATTTCATTGTGACCCTTAAACCCTTTTTATGTCACATACATTTTAGGGACATATGTCTCTCTTTCTCATATTTGGTTTGTATAACTTTGTTTCGCGACTTTAGCGATGTTTCATTCATGAGATTTATTTTGGACCTTGCATGTTTGACACCTTCCCTTTTGGATATCCTTATAACAGGTTCAGGTTTTAAAAATTACAGGTTTTTACCCAATTGAACCTATTACAAACATATCCTGTCAGTTTTTCTGTAGAATTACGTGTTTACTTTTCCGCAATATATAAAGGTGTCACACCTATTTGGACGAACTCTATCAAGGACATTTTGAAGGTAAATGATGAATTGATGACACTTGCTATTTTGGAAGCGAACATGAAATCCTTATTTACAATTTCTACAACCTTTTTGGACATGAGTGTGTCACAGTAAGTTTGTTGAGAGATTAGGGTAATAAAATAGATATAAATCACGATTAAAGATATAATAAGTATATTAATTAAGAAAAAAAGGTACAAAATTACTATGTCACGATCTCATGATCAACAATAAAAGTACGTAGTTGCTCTTTCATGGACGGGTTTTACTCTTTCATGGACTTTTTTTCATTTTTTTTTCCATAATATGCCCTTTGCCTAGAGAGGGAAAAAAATCTCCCTAATTCTCTTCCTCACAAGATTAATCAAATCCGTCAAATTACACATTTATGGATGCCAATTTTCATATCGATCAAGTAATAAATCTACTTATTGAGTTTATCAATTATATTATATCAAATTAGGGAATTAATTTACACTAATTAAATTAGGGTTTGTTTCAAAGCCTCGCCGGTGTAAATTGACGGATTTGGTTGAACAAAATTTGCTTTAAACTATTCTCTGATGAAAAATGGCAGATAGAGATTGTTTAATTTCAGTGTTGCAATTGTTCGTAGTTCTATTTAACTAGCTTGGTTCTGGGAATGGTTTCAAGTTTGCGGAATGCTACCTATGCTGTACCGTATTAGGGTTAGACACGGTGGTATTAATGTTAGTGATAATAGGAAATTTGTCGTCTACTTCCTATACCAAAACTATTTATAAAACCCGAAAAAGCGTAGTATTTAGTCGGGGTCGAACTCAAGGATGGTGGGGGTTGCTACGAAGTTCAATTAGGAGTCAAGTTTAATCAAAATTAAAAGAAAAGGTTTTGGTTATAATCACTAGAGCAAAAGACAAACAAGATGATGATAATGAATACGGTTAATTAAAAGCTAGGGCTTTCGGGGTCATCAATATGGTCTAGGGGCAAACATGAAGATCAAAAAGGGTCAATGGTGAAGGATTAACCTAAGATGAAGAACCAATGTCTTGGCTATCTTAAGGGTGGCTACTAATTTTCATTAAGTATCCCTCCTCTCCTAACATACATCAAGACTCCCAAAAACTTTCATTTCAAAGGAGAATTAAGCAATAATGGAAGAAAGGCAAAAGCTTTCACTTGAGCAAATCAACAAACACCTTGAGTGCAATGAATAGGAAAGTTAAACAATTTCACCAAAGACCAAAATATTCAAAGAATCAAGCCCCTAAATTCCATAAAGAATCACCCTAAACCCTAGAGGGAATCTACTCACTCATGTTAAGGGAAATTATGCTAAATAGAGAAGAAAAGCAAACAACACAAGGAGGAGACATGATGAATGTTATAGCAATATCAAAGGACAAGGAAAATGTAAACAAATGATAAACAAGTAAAAGAAGGGAGAGAAATTATACCAACAAAAGAAAAGATGGAAGCTTGATTGATTAATAGGAAGGAAAACCCTTCAAATATCCCCAATACAAACTTCAACAAACAAGTGTAAACAATTGACTATTACTAGAACTAACTAATTCTTGCTAAATATTAATAATAATTATTGAAAGATTAGTGCTTGATTAAGGAGGTATTACAATAAAAATGGAATATTTTTCAGATCTAGGGTTGCGTGTCCAAGGGTTTAAGGAGAGGGGTATATATAGGTTACACAAGGATTAGGACCGAAATTGGAAATGGGCTTTGAAACACGTATGTGCACTCCCGGTCGGTCATCGGCCGCCGGCGGTCATTTGACCGGCCTGGGAGTTTCTGGATTTTAAATTGAAGTTTTGAAGTCATCAGTGTGCACGGCCGGTCAACCGGCCACGTCCCCGACGGGTCGGGGCACCCTTGACTTTGAAGCTTGACGGCCTTTTGAGGGACCGGCCCGGCTAGCGGCCACGGTCATTTGACCTGGGAGTTTCTGTAACTTTCTTCAATTTCTTCGTCTTCAAACTCATAGTGTCTTCCCAGTAGGTTAGCAATGGCCACCGCCACCCGGGGGGGTACTTCTCCAACTTCCTTCCTTCATTTCCTTGTAATACGTACTCCCAGCCGGCTAGCCGGCTGCCGGCCTACCGGCTGAGGGTACTCCTCAGCATAATCCCCTTCATCTTTCATGCATAGCTTAGAAATCCCGTCTTTCTAGCTTCGTTTCGCCCGTTCCCGCCTCAATATCTGCAAGGGGGCCAAAGTGTCATAGTAAAGGGAATCGGGACTAGAAACGAGAGTAAAGGGGGCACAAAACCGCCTTAAAAGGGGTCGAACAAGCATGAAAATAGAGGGAAAAAGAGTGCAAAATGGTCCTATATCAAACTTCCCCACACTTGAACCTTACTCGTCCCCGAGTAAGTCCTCAACCAATTTGCACAAAGCATTATTATGATAGATAATGAAGAGTGGATGCACGATATAAACATCACTCAACTAAACTATTACTTAAGCCGATCGAGTATTAGCGCACTCAACGCCCCTTCAACTCACAATTTGACACCCATGAGGGAAGAGTGCCCTATTGCAAGGCAAGTTGGGTCTTGCTACAAAACTTTCGACACATTCATCATGAAAGCACGTAATCAACAAGTAGAATGCATCTAACAAAATGATCCACTTTCCTCATCTAAGTGGCCGAATTTTTCAAACAACAAAACACGGTTTAGGTCGGGAGTACCGTCTCAGAAGTGCCAATTGAGGTGCCAATCCCCTAAGCGTGACCCAAGCAACCCTTGTGTGACCAATGCTCAAGAAACTAATTCAAGAGCGGGGAAAGGGAAGAGAGGGCAAGTCCGCCGAGAATTACAAGGCCGACACAAGATTCGACCAAAGGACCCATGACTAAGGGGACCAAGGCAACGACATCCTCACGGTTTTCACTCGTCACTCAATGAAAGAACAGGGTGATTTTTGTGACAAAAAGTAACCAAAATCACTCAACTAACTCGACTAGCGAAAACGTGCCCGCAATCTAATGTGTAAGACCGTCCTATGTCCAATGAAATGCAAACAATGATAAAAATGCATACAATATGAAGCAAAGGGTTACAACGGGGCTAAGGAGGAGGTCAAAACGGGATTGGTGCAAGCACCGATTGGATATGTGGAGCTCAAATCAAGAATCGTCGACACATCACATCCCATCTTTTATTGCAACACAAGAGACACGTCTATGCCCTAACATAGCAATGGTGAGCAAAACTATGCAAAAATTGCATAAACCCAACTCAAGTAGGAAAAATTTGATAAAACTCCTTTTATTTCAACAAATGGTAACGTCTACACCGTAACAACGACTCGGTTTCCCAAGCCATGCAAAAAAATGTGCAAACCCGACTCATCTTTGGAAAAACATCAATTTGCCCCTTTTTATTTAGCAACGGCTTTTTCTACCCCTTTAAATGATGAGTAGGGGTGTTGCTCGCCTTTTTCTTTTTCTTGACAACAAACAAATATATACAACATAACTCATTTTTCTTTTGATTTTTCATGACTTTTTCACTTTTCTATTTTGTTTTTCATTTCTTTTTCCCTCTTATTTTATATACAACACCAAATGTAGACAAAATTTCGACCCAATGGACACGTACTTCGTCCATCACCAAATTCCGACTCCACCACCTAGACACTTCTACAAATCATGACCCATTCTTGATTAAGGAGGGGTGTTTTTGGGATGTAGCTCTTTTAGTGGGTATGCCAAAAGGAATAGGCTAAGGCTCAGAGGGGTGAATCAAAAAGGAAATCAATGCAAGGGACGAAACTAAGCTAATTTGGCTATTGTGAGGTTTATAAAAACTGATTTTTGCTTCATATCATGTGCACAAAAAAGTAATGCAATTTCATGGTCTAAGGACGATGCGACACACTTATGCGTAATGATGTGACACGCCTCGCGAGGAGACCTACTCTCAAACCTAGATGAGGGCGGGGTATGAATGTACCCGCCCTAGGAGGCTCTACCCTTACCCTTGAGTAGTTAAGTCGAGCCAAAGGTCTAGTCTACGGCCCTAGGTCTCACAAGATCGGTCTAGACTCATTGGTCAAGCTCCCCCTTCCTCGGCTAACTAAGAGGCCACGGGTGCGAGTCACGAGGAGGGGAAAGGCACTATTGGGCACATTAGTTCATCATGGGGGTACTTGGTTCCCTTCCTTTGACCATGTTCTTCCTTAAAAACTTATTTACAAACTCAATGCAAAAGAAAGAAATGCAACAAGTATTTACATGTGAGCAAATGCATGCGGAAATTTAAACAAACATGAAATGAAACATGCAACAAATTGGCTAAACCTAGCAGCACATCAACACCAAAATTCCAAACGGTCTCCCAAGGAGACACCCAAAGCAACAAAGTTCCCATCCTCCTTCAAAATATCAAAGATACCAAAAAGAAAGAATAGTAAAAAGGAGCAAGAGATAGGAAGGATTATACCAAGCGGTCTTCAAGCTCCTTTTTGCCTCAAGTGGTCAATGCGCCGAGCCAAAGGTTAGACAAAACATATATATACAATGCAAATTTTTTTTTTGAATTTTTCAATTTTTCAATTTTTAGGCATTTTCTTTAATTTATAAACAATTACAATTATAAACAAATATTCACACGAGTGGATATTTCCCTCCCCACACTTGAGATGTACATTGTCCTCAATGGACAAAAGCATAGGGAGTGAATAAGAAAAAGAAAGGAACATATTTTTTTTGTTTTTTGATTTTTCAAAGGGAAAATAACATATTTTTGGGATTTTTGGTTTTGAAAAATTAAAAAGACATATTTTTTTTTTTTTTTTGATATGAGAACTCCCTCCCCACACTTATTTATTTACATTACTTCCAAATGGAAATAAATGTGTGGAGGGAGTACAAGTTAAAAGACATATTTTTGTTTTTTTTTTTTTTTAGGCCCTCCCCACACTTATTTATAGACATGGGAGGGCATATTAGTGAAATAAATTAACATGTTTATGGTTTTTAGGTCATTTTTCAATTTTTAGTTGGTTTTTATTTTGAAAATGCAATGCATGCTCTATTCTACATGCAAAATTGAAATGACAATGCAAATTATGCTAAGTGAATGCATTACGAAATGTGACAATATATTACAAAATTGAAATCTAATGCAATCTTTTATGATGCAACTAAATGAATTATTAACTAAATGCATGCGAAAAATTTAAATATGGATGAGAAATTTGGATAAAGGGGAAAGATCATACTTGTCATTTGGATTGATTGGGAGGATAAACGAAACCATCAACTCGGGGACTAAGACCCCATCTCGTCATCATCATCTTCATCATCTTCATTACCATCACCATCACCATCACCTTGAATTGCCCCGAACTCGGATTCACGAATGAAATCGTCCGCGTTCAAGTGGACATCCGAGCTAAAATCCTCCATTGGTTGGCTCATACCAACAAACATCTCCGGGTGCCCTCCGGCACCACTAGACCCGCCCTCTTGGAAGATCGAAGGGGCACCCCCGAACCACCTCGCGTCATGTCCCTCCCCTTGGGAGGTAGGCGGGGTGGGAAAAACCGGAGCGCTAAAGTAGTCGGGCCGCAAGTTAATATCTCCGTAGCGGAAGGTCCCGTCTTCCGGATGTCCGCCATCCGGGAATAAATAGTAGGAGGGGTGAAGGCCGGAGGGGTGCTTGTAATGGTTCCTCATACAATCGTCATAGACCGGAAATTGACCAAGAGAGGTGTCATAGTAAATCCGGTCAAGTCTTTGTTGAAGGCCATGCCGCTCGTTTGCGGCGTTTGTCATATTAATCTTCATCTCCGCTATGAAGGAAACGAGGTCGGCATGGAGAGGAGGCGATTGTTGTTGGTGTTGACTGGAGGACCCCTCTCCTTGTTGCAAGGGGCCGGGGACAAAAGGAGAAGTCGGTGTGGCATACCGCAAGGTGGACCTTGCGGGAATGATGGGTCGGCCACGAGCATACCGAAGATTAGGGTTAATTTGTTGGGGGATGGAGGGATCTTCAAGATCTTCAATCTCAAGCAAGTAATATTCTTGGTTAGGTACTACTTTCATTTTATCGGGGTTGGGAAGAGGGATAGAATTCCGATCAACTCCATCAACCCGAATTTGCCAATAGTCTAGGCCATCATTCGGGTTGGTCTTCAACCAACCGAGGTTGTGGTGGATATAATTTTTGAACAACATTGTATCACCAATCATAGAACGCAACCCACCCAAGTTGACCCTCCGATTGAGCCTCTTCATCAAATGGGTAATGAGTCCACCCACGACAACGGCCGTATTAGAGGCCGGAGAATTGCTAAGCCGTTGTAATGTAAGGGCCAAATGGTGGGCAATGTCAATTTTGAAAGTAGTTGGGTTGGAGCGAAGGTAAGAGCCGAGAATTTCCAATTCCTCCGTTCTGAAATTATGATTTTCCTCTCGGCCAAAGATGGTCCAACCCATGTACCTATGCCAAACCCGGATAGCCGCATTGTGGACTGTGTTGGCGGCTCTCTTGACCCCCTTAACATCATCTAAACCCGTAATAGCCTTCCATAAGGCCCCATGGTCAAATGTCTCGGGTGCCTTGTGAGGAGGGCTAGTGTCAAGCCCAAAATGGGATGCAAAGGTCGGAAGGGTCAAGGAGTAGTCTTTGTTCATCAATCTAAAGTGCAAAAAGGCTACCTTTTGGGTTTGGCGATGTTTGTCAAGACGGAGGGAGCTCAAAAACTCCCAAGTAAGACGAACATAGGTCCGCTCATGAATTCCATACATCATTTTCATTCCCACCCCATCAAATAAATCAAGAGTAACTTGATATAATCCTAGTTCCCTCATGGATTGACGATCAATGAATCGGGTAGGGACAATAGGGCGTCTCTTGAATAAGACAAACTTACCTTTCATTGTGATTGAGGTGAATTGGATGTCCGGGAAGTCGGGGTCGGAGCTCATGTCGGTCGCCGCCGCCGCTACCGCCTCCGCCTGTTGAAGAGCCAAGTCTCCTCTCCTCACTCTCTTCTTTGGGGCCATGTTTGTGATTTTGATAGTGGGTGAAAGGTTAGGAAGGAGGTGAGGTGGTTGTTGGTGGTTGTTGGTGGTGGTGGGTGGTGGCGGGAAAGGTTGTTGAAGGGAATGAGGGAGGGGGAGTTAGGGTTAGAGTGAGAGAGAGGGGAAGAAAGTGTCGAAAATAATGAGGGAAATTGGGTGAATTTGGTGTTAAAACACGATCAGAGTACTCCCAGCCGGTCAGGAGACCGGCCGCCGGTCACCCGGCTGGGAGTTCGGGTGATTTTTGAAATTCCATAGAAAAGATCAGAAAACTCCCAGCCGGTCAGGAGACCGGCCGTCGGTCACCCGGCTGGGAGAACACCCATTTCCCATTTTCTTCATACGTGCATTCCCAGCCGGTGGACCGGCTGCCGGCCTGCCGGCTGGGACTTCCCTCTTAAGAAAACTTGATGAAAATTCCTCATAAGCGTATCCCCAGCCGGTGGACCGCCTGCCGGCCTGCCGGCTGGGACTTCCCTTCAATCCAATTTGATACATTTCAATTGTATACGCATTCCCAGCCGGTGGACCGGCTGCCGGCCTACCGGCTGGGACTACCCTTCCTTGGGTTTTCAACAAAATTCCAACAAATTTACAGGAACTTCCCAGCCGGTCAGAAGACCGGCCGCCGGTCACCCGGCTGGGACTCCCTTCATCATGATTTCTTCAATAAACCCCTTATTCCAATTCCCATCATTTATTGGCCTCGTTTTCCGTGTTTTCGACTTTCAAACCCGACTCGGGACGTCGGATAAAGGCCAATAAATGGTCAAACGCTTGTTCATCAAACAAAAACCCCAAATCTTCAACAATCATGGCCGACAACAATCAAATTGACAAGTAGTATCCATCCAAAATTCCTCAAATTCTACCTAAATGCATGATATTTACAAATGGTGGTTCTTGTGGAACTCCACCAAACCAATTCATTTTCAAGAGTTTCAACTTTCCCTCATCTCGGGGAGGGGTTCCCCGAGATAGAGTACTTCAATTGGACCTTTGTTATCGCCGTCGTAGTAACGCTTTACTCTTTGACCATTCACCCGAAAGGTACCTCCCTCCTCGCTCCAAAGCTCAAAGGCGCCATAGGGGAATACCTTCATCACTTTGAAGGGTCCGGACCACCTTGACTTGAGCTTACCCGGGAACACCTTTATCTTGGAATTGAAGAGGAGAACGAGGTCTCCAACACTTACCTCTTTTTTCATGATCTTGGCATCATGTCATTTCTTCGTTTGATCTTTGTAGATTTTGGAGCTCTCATAAGCCTCCAATCTCAACTCTTCAAGCTCATTCATTTGGAGAAAGCGCACTTCTCCGGCGGCATCAAAGTCAAAATTCATTTCTTTAAGAGCCCACCAAGCCTTGTGCTCCAACTCCACGGGCAAATGGCAAGCTTTTCCGTACACAAGCTTATACGGGGTGGTGCCAAGCGGTGTCTTGAAGGTGGTTCTCAATGCCCATAAGACATCCGGGAGCTTTTGAGACCAATCTTTCCGGCTCTTGTTGGTGACCTTCTCCAAAATAGCTTTAATTTGGCGGTTAGAAACCTCCACTTGCCCACTAGTTTGAGGGTGGTAGGCAAGTGCGGTTTTGTGCCGCACTCCATGTGATTCAAGTAGAGCTTTGAAGGTACTTTTGCGGAAATGAGATCCGCCATCACTTATGACTACTCTTGGTGTTCCGAACCTTGGAAAAATCGTGCCTTTAAAAAGCTTCATTACAACCTTGCTATCATTGGTGGGGGAGGCAACCGCTTCAATCCATTTGGATACATAGTCTACCGCAACCAAGATGTATTCATTTCCACAAGAGTTGGGAAAGGGTCCCATGAAGTCTATGCCCCAACAATCAAAAAGCTCAATCTCCAATATGTTAGTCAAGGGCATCTCACTTCTCTTCCCAATGTTCCCAACTCTTTGACAAGCATCACAAGATTTAACCAAGTAGTGAATGTCTTTGAACATGGAGGGCCAATAAAACCCACCTTGGAGGATCTTGGCAATAGTTCTAGAGGTGGCCAAGTGTCCCCCATAGGCGGAATTGTGAACCCGGTCCACAATCTCTAAGCCCTCCTCTCTCGAAACACATCTCCGGAACATTCCATCCCCACACTTGCGAAACAAATGTGGGTCATTCCAAAAGTATCTCCTAGCATCATTTCTCAACTTCCGCCTCTCTCTTGGTTCCATTTCATCCGGCAAGAAACCACTCACAATGTAGTTTGCAAGATCCGCAAACCAAGGGGTCTTGGCGGTAACTTCCATGAGTCCATCATCCCGCAACCACTCATTTATGGGTCCACTCTTGTCTTGTATCCCATGGTCTTCAACGGTCAATCTAGATAAGTGGTCGGCAACAACATTTTCCGAACCGGCCTTATCCTTAATCTCTAAATCAAATTCTTGAAGAAGAAGGACCCATCTCAAGAGCCGGGGCTTCGCATCTTTCTTCACCATCAATTGTCTCAAGGCGGTGTGATCGGAGTAAACCACCACCTTAGACCCAACAAGGTATTGCCGAAATTTCTCCACGGCATGAACAATCGCCAACATTTCCTTTTCGGTAGTAGCATATCCACATTGAGTTTGATCAAGAGTCTTGCTTGTGTAATATATCACATGATGCTTCTTATCCACAACTTGCCCAAGCACCGCACCAACCGCGAAGTCCGAAGCATCACACATTATCTCAAAGGGAAGATTCCAATCCGGAGACCGGATTATCGGTGCCGTGACCAATGCTCTCTTCAACCTATTGAAAGCTTCAAGACAAGAATCATCAAACACAAAGGGGGAATCCTTGAGGAGTAATGAGGTTAGGGGCTTTGCTATTTTTGAAAAATCCTTAATGAAACGCCGATAAAACCCGGCATGGCCTAGAAAACTTCTCACTCCCTTGACGTTGGAAGGGGGTGACAAGTTCTCTATGACCGCAACTTTGGCGCCATCAACCTCAATACCCCTACTAGAGACAATGTGACCGAGTACAACCCCTTCCTCTACCATAAAATGGCATTTTTCCCAATTGAGGACGAGGTTGTGCTCCTCACATCTCTTCAACACACTAGTCAAGTTCTCTAGACCATGATCAAATGAGTCTCCATGGACACTAAAGTCGTCCATGAAGACTTCCATGCTTTTCTCTAGAAAGTCCGAAAAGATTGCCATCATGCACCTTTGAAAGGTACCGGGCGCATTACAAAGCCCGAATGGCATCCTTCGGTAGGCATAAACTCCTATTGGACAAGTGAAGGTCGTCTTCTCTTGGTCATCCGGGTGGATGGGAATTTGGAAAAACCCGGAATAACCGTCTAAGAAGCAATAGTAAGCATGGCCCGCGAGTCTCTCTAGCATTTGGTCAATGAAGGGAATTGGGAAGTGGTCTTTTAGGGTGGCGGCATTGAGCTTGCGGTAGTCAATACACATACGCCACCCGGTCACGGGTCTAGTGGGTAGGGTGGTGCCATCCTCTTGTTCAACCATTTGTATCCCCCCTTTTTGGGTACCACGTGGACCGGACTAACCCATTTGCTATCGGTAATTTGGTATATAATACCGGCCTCTAGGAGTTTCAACACTTCATTTTTCACCACCTCGGCCATCTTTGGGTTAATCCTCCTAAGACCATCAACTTTGGGTTGACTCCCCTCTTCCAAAACTATTCTATGCATGCACAAACTCGGACTTAAACCTTTGATGTCATCAATGCTATACCCAAGTGCTCCTCTATGAGTTTTCAAGATTTCCAAAAGCTTCTTTTCTTGGGACTCACTTAAGTTAGCATTAACGATCACCGGATAGGTCTCTCCCTCATCAAGAAAAGCATATTTGAGTGAGGGAGGCAAGGGTTTGAGTTGTACCTTTGGAGGGAGAAAGCCCTCCACTTTCTTTAATAGTTCCTCATCGACTTCGTGATCCTCTTTCATTGCCTCATCATGCAAAGAGATTTGAAAAACCTCTTCCATCTCCGCCTCTTCACGGGCTACTTCGTGCACTACCTCATCAATTACCTCGATTGTGCTCAACCTTTCTATACTTGGACCTTTCATCAAATTTGGCAAGTTAAATTCGGTTTTGTTGCCCTCAATTTGGAAGGTTAGCCGCCCATTCTTCACATCAATGAGTACTCCCCCGGTAGCCAAAAATGGCCTACCTAGGATGATGGGAGTGTGGCTATCCTCCGGAATATCAAGGACAACAAAATCGGTGGGAATCAAAAACTTTCCAACCTTGACGGGCACGTCCTCAAGTACCCCCATAGGGCGCTTGACGGACCTATCCGCCAATTGGAGAGTCATGGTAGTGGGAGCCAAGTTTTGAATGCCAATCCTTTTTGCAACTTTCAAAGGAATAACACTAACACTTGCTCCCAAGTCACAAAGAGCTCTGGTGATAGGAACACCGCCAACTACACAAGGGATGGAGAAGCTTCCCGGGTCACCAAGTTTAGTGGGCAATTTGTTAAGGATATGAGCACTACATGCTTCTTCCATAGCCACTATTTCTTGGTCACCCAAGACTCTTTTCTTTGTCAAAATGTCTTTTAAAAATTTTGAGTAGGTTGACATGTTCATTATCACCTCCGTAAAGGGTAGGGTAACCTCAAGTTTCTCAAGCATATCACAAAATTTGGCATACTTGAGGTTTTCCCTACTCTTTATGGCTCTTGAAGGGTAAGGAATTTTAGAAACAAGTTGGGAATTGGAAGATACCTTTGGAGGAGCCGAACTTTTTGTTACCTTTTTAGAATGTTGCAAAGGTATTTCTTCAATAGCTTCCTCCTCATAAGGGAGGTCTTCCACATATCCATCAACATCCTTGTCCACTTGAATTCCTTTTCTAGTCAAATCTTCACAAGCTTTCTTTCCTTTGGTGTCTTCATTAGCTTTACCCGAAGCCTCAATGGGTGAGCTTTCTTCTTCATCATCCATTTCTACCTCATTCCCCTTGGGATCTTCATCAACTTCCAACTCAAGATCTTTGTAAGGGTCCTCAAGCTCTAAACCACTCCTTAGCACTACCGCATGAGCATGGTGGCTATTTGAGGCATCTTTGGAGCTTTGTCCTTGAGCCAACAAACCACCGGGTAGCCTTTGAGGGTTAGCCATAGCATGAGAAGCCATCCTAGATTCCATTTCCCTCATGTCCTTAAGAAATGTAGCTCTCAAGTTTGCTTGTTCTTGTTGAGTAGCTTTTGCAAAGTTAGCTATCTCTTGGCTATGTTGAAGTTGCATGTTCTTAATCATCTTCAAAAGCTCCACTTGAGAGAGCTCACCTTGGGGTTCTTGATGAGGTTGGTTGGCTATGGGTAAAGGGAACCCATAGTCATATCTAGCATTTGAACCTTGGTTGTTGTTTTGCCCCACTTGTAGGTTACCTCTCGGACCATAGTTGTTGAAATTTGATCCTTGACCTTGTTCTTGAGACCCTTGAACATACCCTTGCCCAAATCCTTGATTTGCTTGATTTACTTGATTCCCTTGGTAAAACCCTTGGTTGCCTTGGTTTCCTCCAAACTCTTGGTGCCCTTGTTGTTGGTTGCCATAGTTTTGGGGTGGATTGTTGCTTGACCATTGGTTTTGATTTCCAAAATTATTTCTTGGGTTTGGGAGAATTCCCCTTGGTTGAGCAAAACCGGGTGGATTGGTTTGGGTTTGTGGTTGGAGATGTTGGGGGTTTTGAACATTGGTGCTTTTGTAACTAAAGTTGGGGTGGTTTCTTAACCCGGGGTGGTAGAAATTGGTATTTGGATTGTAGGTGTTTGGGTTGTTGTAAGGAGGCCTTGGTGGCCTAGGATTGTTGTTGTAACTTTGAAAAGCGTTCACCTCTTGGGTATTCTCTTCATAGGCACCATTGTAATTGTTGCCACACAAGTCATATGTATGACCACTTCCTCCACAAAGTTCACAACTCGCGACTTGAGCAACTTCTTCCATGGGCGGCCCATATGAGGTCGCGGCTTGGTTCACTTGATTCTTTGAAAACTTCTCAAATTGCTTTGTGAGCAAGTCGAGCTTGGCATTTGTCTCGGAGTTGGAGGCATTTTCCTTAGGATATTTCCCGTTCCTTCGTAGCATGTTCCCTCTAGAACCATAGTTTGCCTCCGAGTCTACCATTTTTTTGATCAATGCCGTGCCCTCTTCATCATTCAAGTGGTCAAAGCCTCCCCCCGCGGAGGCATTTACCATCTCCTTAGTTCTTGGTAGTAGAGTTTGGAAGAATGTTTGAGTAATGTACCATTCCGGTATTCCATGGTGGGGGCAACTTGCTATCAAATCTTGATAACGGTCCCAAGCCTCACCTAATGACTCCCCATCCTCTTGTTGGAACGTATGGATCTCGTTGCGGAGCATCGCGGTCTTTGAGGAAGGGTAGTACTTGGCCATAAATGCTTGGGCTAAGTCATCCCAAGTAGTGAAAGTATCCGGTGGGTGAATGTTCAACCACCGGTCCGCTTTGCCGTCAACGAAAAACGGAAACAACATCATTCTCAAGGTGTCTTCGGACACCCCATTCTTCTTCATCATCGATACTTTCCTCTTAAACTTCCGGAGATGAGCATGGGCATCCTCCTCAAGATGACCTCCAAACAAGTCCTTCTCAACTAACCCGACTTGGGCGGGGTGCATTTCAAAATTGTTTGGGGCCAAAGTGCCAAAGTTGATGGGATTACATGAATCATTATGGTTAGGCCGGTTGTGATAACTAAGAGCCATTTGTGGTGGGTGGTTCGGTTCTTGATGTGGTGGTGTTTGAGGTGGACTATTGTAATTAAGGAAGTTATGAAATGGGTTCTCTACTAAGGTCTCAATTGTGGTATTTGGTTGAATCGTAGTTGTTGTATCAAAATTTTGTGGGATGTGTGAGTTTGGTTGATCAATGTTTGCTTGGGTGGAATTGTTCCTCACTCTTTCAAGAGTCCTAGTCCTCAAGGTTCTAAAAAGCCTTTCGGGGTCGGAGTTGAATAGGAGAGCTTGGTGATTCCTTCTAGGCATACACTTGACAAATCGTAAGTCTCCTAGTGTTTTTACACACTAGGGAAAGGCAAAAATCACACACACTCTACAAACAACAATCAACTACTAAAGCAAAAATGACAATTGAGACAAGATTAATTAAAGCAAAGACTCTAAATAAAACTAAGCATAACCTAACGCCATCCCCGGCAACGGCGCCATTTGATAATAGGAAATTTGTCGTCTACTTCCTATACCAAAACTATTTATAAAACCCGAAAAAGCGTAGTATTTAGTCGGGGTCGAACTCAAGGATGGTGGGGGTTGCTACGAAGTTCAATTAGGAGTCAAGTTTAATCAAAATTAAAAGAAAAGGTTTTGGTTATAATCACTAGAGCAAAAGACAAACAAGATGATGATAATGAATACGGTTAATTAAAAGCTAGGGCTTTCGGGGTCATCAATATGGTCTAGGGGCAAACATGAAGATCAAAAAGGGTCAATGGTGAAGGATTAACCTAAGATGAAGAACCAATGTCTTGGCTATCTTAAGGGTGGCTACTAATTTTCATTAAGTATCCCTCCTCTCCTAACATACATCAAGACTCCCAAAAACTTTCATTTCAAAGGAGAATTAAGCAATAATGGAAGAAAGGCAAAAGCTTTCACTTGAGCAAATCAACAAACACCTTGAGTGCAATGAATAGGAAAGTTAAACAATTTCACCAAAGACCAAAATATTCAAAGAATCAAGCCCCTAAATTCCATAAAGAATCACCCTAAACCCTAGAGGGAATCTACTCACTCATGTTAAGGGAAATTATGCTAAATAGAGAAGAAAAGCAAACAACACAAGGAGGAGACATGATGAATGTTATAGCAATATCAAAGGACAAGGAAAATGTAAACAAATGATAAACAAGTAAAAGAAGGGAGAGAAATTATACCAACAAAAGAAAAGATGGAAGCTTGATTGATTAATAGGAAGGAAAACCCTTCAAATATCCCCAATACAAACTTCAACAAACAAGTGTAAACAATTGACTATTACTAGAACTAACTAATTCTTGCTAAATATTAATAATAATTATTGAAAGATTAGTGCTTGATTAAGGAGGTATTACAATAAAAATGGAATATTTTTCAGATCTAGGGTTGCGTGTCCAAGGGTTTAAGGAGAGGGGTATATATAGGTTACACAAGGATTAGGACCGAAATTGGAAATGGGCTTTGAAACACGTATGTGCACTCCCGGCCGGTCAACCGGCCGCCGGTCATTTGACCGGCTGGGAGTTTCCTGGATTTTAAATTGAAGTTTTGAAGTCATCAGGTGTGCACGGCCGGTCAACCGGCCGCCGGTCCCTGACCGGCTGGGGCACCCTTGACTTTGAAGCTTGACTTCGGCTTTTGAGGACTCCCGTATGGCGGCCACGGTCATTTGACCGGCTGGGAGTTTCCTGTAACTTTCTTCAATTTCTTCGTCTTCAAACTCATAGTGTCTTCCCAGCCGGTTAGCCGGCCGCCGGGCCACCGGCTGGGGGTACTTCTCCAACTTCCTTCCTTCATTTCCTTGTAATACGTACTCCCGGTAGGCTGGCCGTGCTTGGCCACCTACAGGTGAGGGTACTCCTCAGCATAATCCCCTTCATCTTTCATGCATAGCTTAGAAATCCCGTCTTTCTAGCTTCGTTTCGCCCGTTCCCGCCTCAATATCTGCAAGGGGGCCAAAGTGTCATAGTAAAGGGAATCGGGACTAGAAACGAGAGTAAAGGGGGCACAAAACCGCCTTAAAAGGGGTCGAACAAGCATGAAAATAGAGGGAAAAAGAGTGCAAAATGGTCCTATATCAGTTAGACAAGCTGTCCGTCTCTGACCGTTAGAGGGGGTGTAAGATGGAGGTCGTGCGTGAGTCGCAGGCAGTGGTACCGGTGTTGCTGGTGATGGCAGGGAAGGGGGTAGGGAGGGTTGTCTAAAGTACGGACATCATTGTTCATCCGTTATTGCTTGTTTGTACTTTTCTTTTTCTTTTTTCTTTTTTAATTTTGTTAAATATTTTGTAATTTAGAGGTATAATGGTCATTTACGTCCATAAAAGAGTAAAACCCGTCCATGAATGAGCACTACCCTAAAAGTAAGAGACTATCTCTCCCAAGTTTTTTTTTTTTTTTTTTTTTTGATGACGAGGGGGTTGAATCCTCCCCGGGCCCATGCATTCCCACACCACCACATGGACCATGTAAGCCACCTCCTTCGGGGGCTGCAGTGGCCAAGTGATCATCGCCCCAGCTGGTAGTCGAACCCTGGACCTCTCAACTCCTGCACTTCTGCAAGCTTCAAGGTTTAACCCGGCTACCACTGGACTAACAGCACTTGGTTTCTCTCCCAAGTTTCGGTGTTTCGGCATTGCTATCAACTCGCACTATAGAAAACAACTTAAGTGGCATTAGCGATGAACAACACACTCTGTTAGTTGATTACTCTTACGACTTTACGACTAATTAGCGATGAACAACACACTCTTTTACTTAATTAGAGCACCATTACTTTTATGATGAATATTTTAACTAAAGTAAATAAAAATTAAAATGGTCTGTACTCCGTAGTATTTAGCATGTTTTAATCATCATAAAATTTGTTTTGAAACAAACATACTTGTACTCATATTTTAAACAAAATGCTAAACTACTTTTGAAAAACTCGTCCTACCAATTGAAGTAAAGTGTTATTACTTTAATTCTAACACGAATATTACCGTTTTAAGAGAAATTAACTATTTAATTATTGAATTTTTTAATTAAATGGCGTTCTAAATCAAATTATTTACGAAATGGGTCAGTTGTGGCGAAACCTAGTAATCGATGAAACTATCTCCCTTCAACAGGCCATTCTCCATAGTCCACCCTTAAGGGTCCGTTTGGATACAATTTTAGGAGGGAAGGGGAGGGGAAGGGGAGTGAGGGGAGGTGAAGGGAGGGGAGAGAAGGCAGTTCATAGACTATACAACTGGATGTACAATGCTATTGTACATCCAGGGTTATTTTAGTCTTTTTCTAATACAATTATTAAATCCTAAAATAATAAACCTAAAACAAATCAAACATAATCACTCCTCTCCATAACTGCTTCCCTATTCTAACTACTGATCTCCATCTTCTTCCCTTATACTTAATTATCTTCCCCCTCTAAATTATTCAATCAACTATCACAACTCTCATTCTTCAATCAAAATCATTAAGAAATTAATCAATTTTTACCATCAATGGTGGACGGAGCTTTATTGGTTGATTGCCGATGACTCGAATTCTTTATATATCCATCTTTTTTCCATTATGCCTTACATAATCATCCTCTCCCTCTAGTTTATTTAATCTATTATAACTCTCTTTCTTCAATCGAAATCAATTTTTACTATCAATGATTGATGATGGATGGCTCGAATTCTTCATATTTAAGCTCGAGTTCTATTGTCAATAACGCATCTAGTATGTGTAATAGCTCGACTTCTTAGATAACTTGGAAAAGCCCTGGGAAATTCAATTGGCAAGTCACGCATCAGGTGGAGCTTTAATGGCTAATGATTGATGGCTCGAATTTTTTTTATATAAGCTCGAGTTCTATGTTCAATAACACATGTATTATGGGTAATAGCTCGACTTCTTAGATGACTTGCAAAAGCCTTGGGAAATATAATTGAGAAGTCATGTTTAGTTATATCATCTTGTTCAAAGAACATATCAATAAGGATATAAAAGTAACTTAAAAATAGTTTGTATATAAAATTTCAACAAAAAACTCTACATTACAATTAGAACTAAAAGACTAGATATAGACTCAAAATCTCATGTAAATAATATTTTGTTGAACCATTAGTAGATGTAATGCCAAGAACTCGAAACATATACTAAAAACATGAAGAATTGTTGAAATGGGTAAACATAACCTCAAAATATATAGCTCGAGTTCTTTATATATTAGCTCGAATTCCTCAAAATATATAGCTCGAGTTCTTTATATATTAGCTCGAATTCTAGCCAGATGTATAATGAGCATTATACAACTGGATGTAGGATCCTATTTGTGGAGAGAAGGGGAGGGCAAATGGGATGTGGATGTTTGGATAACAAAAATTATAAAGGGAAATGGAAGGGGAGGAATGAGGGAGATGAAGAATGGATGGAGGATTAAAGGATGTTGGTAATATAATTAGAGTCCAAATAATGTTTTCTTTCCAAATCTTGCCACCATTGGAAAGATTATAGTTTGTTCTATAGGAGAGAAAATAAGTCCTCTCATTTCTCTCCCCCTCCATTTCCTTTCTCCCATATTTTTTATCCAAACAAAGTAAATTAAATTCCTCCCTTTCCCTCCCCTCCCCTTCTCTCCAATTCCTTCAATCCAAACGGACCCTAAACGTACAGTCTACAACTCTCCACACCCACAAAGTCTGGTATACTCTCTTTCAACACAACTCTCATTTTTCACCATTTACTCATTAAGTAAAGCTTAATTACCCTACACAATTCCAATTTGTTAAATGTCTTGCTGTTTCCCCATGGTTCTGGGTTCTGTTAATGGTGCTCTAATTAGGGCAAACCCACGTTTTAGTGACACAATTAATCTATCCCCTTCTGTTTCTTGCTTCAATCTTCATACCCATGTAAGTTTAATTTTACAGTATAATGCTTATCTTCTGCTTTTTGAATGTTAAGTGCTTTCTTTTCTAATCATGGAATCTGCAGAATTAATTTTGAGTTCATATAATAGCTTTAAATTCAAAAACATTAACTGGGTTGTTGGTGAATTTTTGTCTAAGGCTGAAATAATGTTAGGGTCGGAATTTTTCATCTTGGCTCATTTGGAAACAATTCGAATTTATTTCCGTTGATAATACAAGGGTAAGGCTGCATATATCGGACCTCCCTTACCTCCCAATTTGCGGGAGTCCTAATGTTATTGCTGGTGAAATAATGTTGGTTTTGAGAATGTGACTTTCCCAACTGGTAGATATGGAGATTTGAATGCAGTTCAGTTCTTTGAACAGTTTATGAAACAGTGGCAGTTTTGTTACTGAATTTGATTATTTTTGCAGTACAGTTCTTTAATTAATGTGAATAGTTAGTTGGTTTTATTTCATAATTTTTTTCGGCCAGCCCAATTCACCGTAATTGTGTTTGTATAGCATAATGGACGAATTTAGATTTAAGATGGTGTCTGTTGACTGTAATTGATTTCATTGTATTTGCCATTACAGAATTGCTATGCAACTTTGCCAATTTCTGGATATTGTAAAAATATGTCAATCAGAAACCGGTTGATTGTAAGAGCTGGTCCGAAGAGTATTACATTTGATACAAAGTGTAGAGAAGCTCTGCGAGCTGGTATAGACAAGCTAGCTGATGCTGTTTCAGTTACATTAGGACCTAAAGGTATAAACTCCACAAATTAAGCTTCCATTTTCCGTTGTCTTGTTGTTTATGTTACTTCTGCTTCCCACTCCCTTTTTCTGTGTATAAACTGCGAAAATATAGTAAAATATGGATGGAAATGGAAGTTGATGATATATATGAGGTCACAAACTATAGTGACCGAAAATAACATACGAAAATGAAGTGGGAAGTTTATTCATGTACACCTTCAAAGAGGAAACAAGGTGTGTGTATTCATGGATCGCAGGACTAAAGTGGTGAATAAAAGAGTGTCCAGTTGCCCCTTATTTTACCCCATGCTGTCTGCACTCTGCAGTATGAGCTGTTGACAGTATTCTCTCTTAATAATCTACCATAATCGTCATTACATTTTTGGTGTTGAAGAAGAGAACTTGCAGGTTTTCTTGGTTATATTAGTGTGATGTTTGTAAAACAGTATAATGAATCTATGTCTGTCAGACTGTCACTGCCAGTTGTTTTTTAGGTGAACACTGCTGCACTATACGGAGTTATTTTCAATCATTAATTGTTTAATCGACTGTTAGTCCGTTATGCACTTAATAGAAGTAATCGAAGGACTGCAGTTTCAAATGAAGTGATCGGTACTTTCTCATGTGACTGGGTTCAATTCAGCTTAATATTACAAGTGAAATGACGGTTACGCACGGATTTAATGTATACTAGTGTGTGTGGGGTTTATATGATACCTATACTATCATTTCATTTGAGTCCAAATTGAAAGTGTGTTTATGAGCTACAATGGGTAAAATGTTAACCCTAGTAAACCAAAACCAGTTCATTTTGTTAAAATTCTATCCAATAAAATTTAGTTCTGTTCTGCTCAATCGCCTCAATGTTCATACAACAACATAATCTATTTTCAATGTCAATAAAGAGATAAGACTTTTCTTTTTCAGAATTATACGTCTTACATGCACAACAACAAATCGAAGAAAATGTATGTCATAACTCATAAAAGAATGAAACTCAATTTAAAATCCTGAAGAATCAAGCCAATAAGGATTATATTTGTCTGCTGATGGATATAATAGTTTAAAAAAAGCTTTCGCTTTAATTCTCGTGTGGTTGGAGGAGGTAGGTCCATTTCTGGAGCCTCATGTGGTATTTATAAGTTCCAGAAGTATAACTTTTTTAAAGAGAGCATTAATCAGTTCTTTCTACCGAGTATGCAAGCTTATTTGCTGATGTCTGCAATCTGTGCAAAGCAGAAACTAGTGGATCAGGTGTCTGACATTAGGTACCTTATAGGAGTCATTTTTGTTGTAGCTCTACATTTCAGCTGTCGTAAAGTGGTCCAATATCTAGCTTTTCAGGCAAAGTATATAGATTAAAAAAAAGGATACAACAATAGGTAAGGTTAGGAGCGGAAGTTTACAGGGTGCAGAAGCTTGATGGACATGAAATAGGAAGGACACACCATTATGGAGGGAGATTTCTACAGACTCTGTGTGATAGGATTATAGGAAGAAAGAGGCCGGGAGAGAAGACGGATGATCAATGAAGCATTTTATGTGTTGGTTACACCTTTATATAGCTTAATTGATATTCTCTGTGTTACTTTTGTATCCTTTAGTAAATAAGTTCTAACTATCAAAATTCATGATTGGTTCAACTGTAGCTATATGATGGATGAAGTCGGTATCAGTTATCATATATTCACGTACATGCTAAATAATAAAATCTAATCCGACCCTTTTTGGAAATATAAAAAGGTAAACTGTTAGGCAGCACCTGTTCAAGACGGAGTGACTACTTTCCCGGTCTTTTGCTTATTGGTAACAATCATTCATATTGTAGGTCATGTAGGATTGAGTAATGAGTTCCGGAAATACCTTTCCTAGACTAGTACTGGAAAAGATAGGATGGGAATAAGCCCAATAGAAGTCGTCAGGTTATTTTCATGCTCTCTAAATTGATTGACACTTCACTTTGTAATGCGAGTCATAATTACCAATCCACATCTCACAGGCAGGAGGCTCAAAATATGCTATTGGAGTGTAAAACTCTATACCTGAAAACTCCTACAAAGTGTAAACCCATGACTTCAACCTACATTTCACCTTTTCAGTGCTCACTTCTGCTGTCACATGTCAGGTTGCATATTAGTTAATACTATTCACTATTTTGCAGGGCGCAATGTGATTATCTCTGATTCAAAGAGTTTGAAAGTCATAAATGATGGTGTCACAATTGCAAAGGCAATAGAACTTCCTGATGCGGTTGAGAATGCTGGGGCAATGCTTATTCAAGAGGTCATAATTGGTTGCTTCATTTACATGCTTTATACCTTGAAATTTTTTTCTGGGCTTGAAGCAATATGCGATATGCTCTCTAGTGTGCATACAGGTTGCATCTAAGGTGAATAATGCAGCTGGTGATGGCACAACAACAGCAATTATTTTAGCTCGGGAAATGATCAAATATGGTTTATTAGCTATTAACTTTGGTGCCAATCCAAGTGGTGTAAGGCGAGGAATGGAGAAGACAGCGAATGAGCTTATCAGAATTTTGAAGAAGCGAAGTATTCCAGTTAAAGGAAGAGATAATATAAAAGGTAAATATCCTGTAAATTTTATATGAATGTATTATGTATATGTAAAATCAGCAACATTTAAGTCTCTACTTATATATGTTTTCCTCAGCTATCGCCTCCATTTCTGCTGGAAATGATGACTATATTGGAAATCTAATTGCTGATGCCATTGATCAGATTGGGGCTGATGGTGTGATCACTATTGAGACATCCTCCACTTCTGAAACTCATATAGTTGTCGAGGAAGGAATGAAGGTTTGAACATCTATCATGATATTTGTCTCATCATTGTTATAGAAACTGCGAAGTAGCAGATGGTCAATTCGTTTCTCAATGCAATTCCATTATGGGTCATTCAGACTTCAGAGGCAACTTTGTGTTTCAGTGCTGGGGCATGGGTATGTACATAAAGTTCCCTACCACTTTCCTAAGACATAAACGTTGAACTGGGGCCCTGTGTTGCTGTTGTTCACAGTTGTGCTGTGCACCTGTTTTGTTCCTGTATATGATACACAACTTACGCTCATTATCATCATCATCAGCAGCAGCACGCTACTCTCCAGTGATATATAATGGCCCCCTCTAAGTAGGGTACTAAGGATTCTAATGTATTATGATGTTTCATTGAAAGTCAAACCCCTGCCTATGATTGTAGCACAACTAGTCATGAAAATTCGTAAAGTTGCATAAGAGGCTCTTAGTTATACACTGTTGAATCATGGTTGAGCTAGAATTTTGTATTGGACTTCATGCGATCCATGACATTTAGCAAGGTAGATTGGTTTTGCTTAATCAAGTCATCTTGAACTACTTGAAGAGTATATCCTATCATAATAAGGGTAGTAAACTATATGTGTGTTTAATGTTTGTATCAACGCTTTCTTTCTGGGGTAGTATCATAGGCCATTGATCTAGGAACCTCTCAGTTGTACAACTCTTTAGAGTATTGACTGTTTGGTTGGGGAGTGAGGCAATGATTGTCTATGGCTAACCCTAAGGTAGATAGTAGATACATATGAGGCGGTTATAATTGTTTATTTTGTTGCTTTTGTCTGGAAGTTTAAAGCCCCTTGTTCTAGTATTTGTGATTACATATTTATCAAATACAACCTTCATGTTTTTTATCCTGCAGATCGACAAGGGTTATATGTCACCTCATTTTGTGACTAACCCGGACAAGTCTACTGTAGAATTTGAGAATGCTAAAGTTCTAGTCACTGATCAGAAGATATCTTCTGTGCAAGAGATTGTTCCTTTGTTAGAAAAGACTACTCAACTTAGTGTGCCTTTACTAATCATCGCGGAGGACATCTCAAAGGAAGTATTGGAAACACTTATTGTGAACAAAGCCAAAGGCGTTGTTAGAGCAGCTGTTGTGAAATGCCCTGGGTTAGGAGATGGCAAAAAGTCTTTGCTGCAAGATATCGCTCTCATGACAGGTGCGCAATTTTCTGTTCATATGTATTCTCCCTTCGCCCATGAATAAATTTCATGATTGCATAGCACATTGATCAAGGAAAAATAACATGTAGACAATGCAAGTAGAGGGAAGATGTGGGGTCTTAATCCACGCTGACCACAAATAACATACAAATGGGGAAAGATTCCAAGTAGGAAATCTGAATGTGGTCACCCAAAAAGGAAAGTAGAAATTTTTTTCATGGTTGGAGGTAGTAACGCATATTCGTTTATTTGTGGTCTGAATGATCCTTCCATATTGTATCAACCATACACAATAAATCATGTGTATATTTTAATTCCATGTGATTTCAGGTGCTGACTTTCTCTCAGCGGATTTGGGTCTTTGCATTGGATTTGCCACTTCTGATCAGCTTGGTATAGCCAGAAAAGTAACCATATCAAATAACTCCACCACTATTGTTTCAGACCCTTCAACAAAAGCCGAAATCCAAGCAAGGATTTTGCAGATAAAGAAGGATTTAGCTGAAACTGATAGCTCTAGTTTCTCCAAGAAACTTGCTGAGAGAATTGCTAAGCTCTCTGGTGGTGTGGCAGTAATCAAGGTGATGTGAGCATTTTGTATTAGAGGTTTCATTAGCATTTGAAACTTTTTAAGGC
Source organism: Silene latifolia (assembly GCF_048544455.1). Taxonomy (NCBI): domain Eukaryota; kingdom Viridiplantae; phylum Streptophyta; class Magnoliopsida; order Caryophyllales; family Caryophyllaceae; genus Silene; species Silene latifolia. The sequence continues at coordinate 13,381,085 of NC_133534.1, forward strand.
TTGTGACCAGTGGGTGCTGAGTCTGCTGACTAGTGAGAACTGTCAAATATCTGTTCTAGAGTTTCGTTAGAGACACGTGTTTGAAAATTTATTTTTTCTTGCCCGAGATTTTTGACCAAATGGGTTGTAGATCTCTCTGTCATCTTATTGGCTAAATGGATCATGATTAAGTCTGTTCCAAGAAAGCGAGGTATGTCTTCATAACTTGTAAGATGTATAACCCAGAAGGTCCTGGGCTATTCTCATAAATGAAACCTACGAGAGTAAGCTACCATTAGGATTCAAAGATTGGGCCTTTGAGTTTAAAGTTCCATGCTGAAATCTCACTTCAGAACATTAGGACCTCTCTGTGTTTTGTCGTAAATTACGGAGTTACGTGGGTAATCTTGCCCAAAACATGCGTTTTCATTTTGTCTTAATTAGGAACTCCTATCATGCGACTTTCGGCTAGTGGGAGTGTGGGACGGTGGGAGGGTAGAACCAGTTGCTTTCAATTACCTTTCTTTAACATCTATTGGCTAATGGCTATTGCAAGATTGAGTTGTGAATTGTGACCTATTTATTAGCGAAGGTCTCGTTACTGATCTTTGTGTCAAGAAATTTGTGCCGTGAATATATTTTTATTCTATTAGCAATGGAGCGGTTTTGGTTTTGATTTTACTAGGGTTTATTCAGAGGGCAGTCCTTACTGAAACATGTCTTGGAAGCCATTATTTATGTCATAGTGCATTTGCTGATCAACCAATTATCTTGTGAACCTTCAGGTTGGAGCTCACACTGAGACTGAGCTTGAGGATCGTAAACTTAGGATCGAGGATGCAAAAAGTGCCACATTTGCTGCCATGGATGAAGGAATAGTCCCTGGTGGTGGGGCAACTTATATCCATCTCTGTGAAGAGATTCCTTCGATCATATCTTCATGGGAAGACACCGATGAAAAGATTGGGGCTGAGATATTGAGAAAGGTATGGTGATTGGTGACTCTTAATTAGCCATGCTTGCTATTGGACCTACTTGTTAATTGTCATCATATTCGTGTTTACCTTTTATTTTATTGCAAAGGAGACACCTAGCTACCAACCATGTCATCCTGCGAACCTATCTATTAAATACGTAGTTATCACTGTGAACTTAAGTTGGACCAAGCATCCTATGGGTTAGTTGTTAAGAGTTAACCTCTCTTACCTAACGTTCTCAGTCGCTACCTTCCTCTTTCTTGAATGTGAGTTGTAGATTAACCAAGGCAATAGAGTAGGACCTTGACTAATTATAAAAGTTGCGAATTTGGTCGTGGACTAGTTGAAGGTTGCAAAATATCGGTACCATGATGTAGCGTATTTAATGATGGACCGCCACCCCTGCGGCCGTAATTGAAAGAGCGTTTATTAAACATGTTAGTTTCTTAAGATCTGAAATTTGAGTTGGGTTTTCACGTTTGTAGCCTATATTTTCTCTTATGAAGTCAGATGTCTTTCAGTAGATACTAGAAACGTCTTCTTGCAGTAACCAAACATGCCATCTAATGCTGTTATGTCTTTCGAAATCAAATTTCTCCTCCTATTTTGTTTGGTTTTGCATGTCACTGAAGTTGATTGATACTGAATTTCAGGCACTGCTTGCACCTGCAAAAACTATAGCTGCAAATGCAGGTGTTGACGGCGACGTTGTAGTAGAAAAAACACGCTCTTCTGAATGGCGCGTCGGTTATAATGCAATGACTGACAAATATGAAGATCTTGTTGAGGCCGGTGTGATTGATCCTTGTCGTGTTCCTAGATGTGCTCTACAGTATGCAGTTTCTATAGCCGGTCTAGTTTTATCAACTCAAGCCATATTGGTCGACAGATTTAGGAAACCAAAACCATCTGTACCTCATGTTCCGGGAATATCTCCTTGAGAAGAGAGGGGTAATAGACTACTAGAAGATAGATATCCTTTGCAAATGAATAGCAGGCTCACGAAAGATCCAGGTAATCTACAAGCATATCTTTAAAGGTCGCATAAGTTAGTTTATTAGCCGTCTTTAGTTAGTTGTCCATTGTGTTTCCAGATTTTGGTAAGCTACAGTAGGGATTTTTTCCATTAATGAAATAAGCGAGGTTGAAATTTATGATTTCACAAGGTGTACCGAAATGACTGACCTTCAGTTCACTGTCATGAAAGTAGACATTCTATAGCGGGGAACATTATCAAACTAGGATTACAGTTGGATGCATTAAATATCGGTTCCAATCTTGATTTGGAATCGGTCATCACAACCTGATCTCCACCACCGGCTTAAAATGTGGCCACGATAATTTTTCAAACCTTTACAGGACGGTCCTAATTTAATGTCAGGCTTCTACTAAATTTAAGGTAGGTAGCCAAAACAATGTGATAGACTGATAAGATGGTTGGGAATGGGGCACGGTTTCTCTAAACTGTAGTTTTCCTGGATTCATATTGACATTTTCTTCATTGGAAGAGTCGGAGAAACTCATAATTTACCCTAGTTGTAGAAACAAAGTCTCGGTGCTACAATTGCTAGGATCGCTTTAGATCTTGCAAAGTTGCTCCTGGAAGTTGGCTTAGAAACTTGACGATTTGGTATGATGGCGAGTGCCATAGCACTCGGCTCCTTAGCCATTTCGGTATTCACCTTCATGGTCTTGTCGCTTTCCATTTGTTCGAGAAATGCTCTTAATGCATCCTTCATCCATTCATATCGGCAGAGTGTGAATGCTTCTCTTACATCCAACTGCACCAAGAGGAAAATGAAGGTCAATGATACATCGCGAAAATTTGTACAGAGTGGTCTAAATAAACTGTTATTTATTTATTTATTTTTTCTTTTCGAAAGCTTGAAATCTAATTGTTTATCTTGCAGTCGTCTGGTAAGGCGGTCTGAACAGGTTATTCGTTCATTTTGAGGAATGCCATGACCGGAACTGAAATCTTACCCATTTGCGTCCGTGGTTTTCTTGTTCAGGCCAAGAATCGAGCTCCTCAGTGACCTCCAAAGCAAACATGTAACCCCGGCAACCTCCATCGAGGCTGCATTTGGCTTGCCTGCTCTTGCTTCTAAATTCCCAAACTCCCAACTGTTTGTTCTGCAATAATGTTTAGTCTCTCGCATTAAGAAGCTTTCAGGTATGTACACCGTAGTGAATGACTTTATCAGTAAAATTAGTTAACATCTCGCATTATGAGGTATTGTTAGGAGAACTCGAGTCTTACATTGAGAATTCCGCGGACACCAGCTTCCTCTAATGCTTCACGACACGCAGCTTCATGTACACTCTCATCGTTCTCCCATCCTCCCTGCATCCATTAGAAAGCGTCGTTAGTGTAATTACTCCAACTAGCTTATGTAATTAGTCCATCATTTTCGGATTATTAAATTTTCAAAAACGATAAAATATCAATAGTCGGAGGGAATAATTTTACCTTTGGAAATACGAGGTCGTTGCGACTTGGGGACGAAATCATCAACACTTCTAAACAATCTTCTATGCAATCGTTATATTCTTCGTATCCCTTCTTAACTCTGTAGGGAATGCACCTTTTGGGAGGAAAGAAAAACATGTAAAAGGTAAACAATTGATTGAGGGTGCAAGAATATTGTAAGAAGCAAACGAGATTAGTTGTCATAAACGAACACACTGCCCTGTTTGGCAAATAGCAGAAGCATATTTATAATCGTAGATAACGTTAGCAGAATACAGTTAGCAGATTTTAGTAGCGGGTTTGATAATTAGCAGCATATTCAAAAACAGTAGATTCCGGCCAATATGCTATCAGAATATGCCATCTACCAAACACATCGAATTAGTAGATTGATTGGTCAACATACTATTTAGGTTGAAATCTACTAATTTCAGCCAATATGTTGTTTACCAAACAGCGCCAGCATATAATCTAATTAATAAAAAATTGTTATCATCATAAACATCTTTATCATATATTGCTAATGGATTAATAATCTAACGAATAAAGTCGAAATAATATTTTTAAATGTGAAATTATATTTTCACTTCGGCTGATAGTTACTCACCAACTGCTATTTGAAATAGGTGTCCATGCAAAATAAATAAATAAATAAAATAGTACAATATTATAACCTTTTTTTTATTGATTAGGACAACACAATATTTATTTCTCCATGCTTGTTATGGGGAAGACATCATATTAATTGACATGAAATTATTGGATGTTAGGCCACGTTAAATCACATGGAGAAGACCTACACAATCCCTCATGTTAGGTCTATGCTAATACAGTATATCGTTAAGCTGACGTCGCTTCTGTGTAAAACCGTTTTACTATATAAAACATCACAATCAGAGTAGTTAATATTTAATATTGCTATTATTAAATGTCTAAATATGAGCATTATTAAGATGGAGTAGGTCATTTCAGTCAATTTTACAAGATTATTTTGCAACAAAAGGGAATTTTTCGATTAATTAGAGATTAACGAAACATGTGTTAAAATATGACGAAAATGTATTAAAATACAAGAACAACTTGTATAAAATTTGTATTGCAATTTGCAATAAGAAATTCATATTATAGATCATCCAAGGATTGCGGACTTTTTAGAATATACGAAGTAGAAGTTTATCATGTTATTTAATTAGTATTATCGATCTAGTTATTGCATTTGAACACACAAAAAATAATACAAAATCTTGGATTATTATTAGACCCGAAAAAAATGTACTTATTGTGTTAATTAAATTAAGAAGATTCCTTTCTAGTCGCAACATCAATAGTCGTAATCGCCAACGGCAGCAACAATCAGCCCTTCGGGTACATTTAAAAGATTATCGTAAAACCGTTTTATTAAATTTAACTTAATCGAAAAAACAACCCGAGTTTAAACTGGTCGACATCAAACTACACATGTGAGTTGTGACTCTATTCACACGCAAAAAAATATCCTTGTAAAATACGAATTAAACATTTTTTTTGGCAAGAGAAAACAAAAAACTACTCCGTATTTATTGTGGAGATGGTTATCACTTGTCCCTTTGCAATTATTATAGGTCTCTTTCACAATGTTACCGAACCCAAGACATTTATATTTTGCCCCAAATTTTTGTTTCATGGCCACTTTTCGTCTTAAATTTCAGACGGATAGATCATAGATATGGCCATTTTATGATTTAAATGTAACCATATTAGTACAGTCACTGTTACAGTTTATGATAACTTGTTTTTCAATAGTGGTAACATATTGTAATGGTTACAAAGTTCCTTTTTTTTTTTTTTTTTTTTTACTTCAGATCAAAATAGCTCGTTTGAAACAAGACCAACTGAATTTTTGCAGCCTTTGTCATCGAGTATGGTAATTGTTTTAAAAAATTGTACCAAAAAAAAAAAAGACCAAAGCCCGAAAATGATATCTGATCAAATAAGAAAATAGAGTTTTAACGATGACCTTCTGTAAAACTGTTGTATTAGTCCAACATAATTTATCAACGTGAGATAAAAGAAGATTCTTTTGAAGCAATACTTCCAAAATTTTTAATCAAACGTAAATAAATGATGGAAACTTTTAATAAATAGTAACATTGCACAGAAGTACAAATAAAACCAAATTTCGTGCAAAAGTTGATTAGAAATTCACAAAATGATTTACTTTTTAGTTGAAATATTCGACCCATAGTAATTTCACAAATTCTCATTATAGACGGACACTATCCGTCTATACGTATAGACGGATACCATTTTCCTCACAAAATACCCATTTGCCATAAAGTGGGAAGCACATGGGGAGTGCCCCACCTTGTCCCCCCTACCCATTTTATTAGAGGTCTTTACCCGTTTGTTCGCCCCACCCGTCTATACCAAGACCTATTGTAGTAATTTTATTTCATTACTATTTCACATAATATTTAGGTCATTGTCAACAATTACAACTTGTAACATCATCTATACAAGTTATAAATATCATTATATAACGAGTAATGTAATTAATCAACAATGCTCGACACATTGGTTCGAAAGTATTGTTGGCGTCAAATTATACATAGAATACCACAAATAGGATTATACATCCAGTCGTACCATAAGCATTATACAATCAAGGTATAAGAATCCGAGCTTATATGTATTTTTTCTAAGCTAATTCAAAGTTCATGTTTTTAATGGATAAATGGATGAATTCAATATTTTCTAATAAAACTCGTATTATTTAACATAAAACTCAGATACTTTATCATAAAACGCAGGTTATACGCCGTACAACATATACAACTGGTATAATCCATAAATTGATAGAATACTCATGTAGTCATGTTCATGTATGTTAGGATAACGTTTTCAAATTTAAATAAAAACAATTCAATTTTTAATTTAGCAAATAAATACTTCGAGAAAAAAAAATCATTAGTTAAAGTGATACAAAATAGTTTGTTAGGATGTGAATTTTCTAAATACTTTGTATTTTGAGAAGTAAATGTCTCGAAATTGAGGAGCTAATGGACATTATAAACGCTAAACAAAATAAACTAACAGAACGATAAAACATCCTAATGTCCGAATTATCTTGTAAGACCATAATAACATGATTAAATATATTTAAATGAATGATAATAATTAACGTAATGAATAACAACGACTAACCCAGAAACAAGCCTGAAATTGTCTTCATAGAGCTGCCTGTGACGTCCTTGGCGCGCCATTAATACAGTCGACATTTCTAAATGTGACTCGGTCTGATTAAGTGTGATTTCAAATTAGTTTTTATCGATGTTCTGGGTCAACTTCGATTCTTTGGCTTATATATTGCTACAATTGTAACAAAGACGACTTGAGTCTTTAACTAACAACAATTTTGTCACAAGTTTGTAATGATTGGGAAATTGTATCGCGTATTTGATAAGTCGATAATTATATAATAAAAGTTTTATTTTGAGTAAGAAAAATCAAGGAAATGAATGGTAGTAAATAGAGATTGCAAGGAACATGAAGTTAAGGGATGGGGTTACGTTGAGGAGTTCTTTAGAAATATATATAGTGATGAACCAAACTTGTGGGGGTGGGGAACTCTATTAATCATTTGTCTCATAATTATTTAATTATTAATTTATTATCAATAACATTTTTTTGACAAGTCTATTAAGGAATAGTAAACTAAGTTGATTTCCTGTTTTTTTCGACTTAATTTCATCTCTCAATCATTCAGCTCAGCTTTATTAATTTCAGCAAATTTCAATTCAGTTAAACTATATTAAGCTTACTTAAGGTCAATTTAGCTTCATTCAGTCCAAAAGAACGAGGCCTAATTAAAATAAGATCAGCTTATGACATCCGAATAATAAATAATGAAGGAGGAAATTACTAGCTTGGTGTATTACCGTGTATGAATCACCCATGGTGATGCGTTATTCACCTTTTACATGAACGATCCAACGAGCAACAACTAGAAAACTATGTGCTCATTTCGGAATAAAGGCGTATTCTCTTCTAAAATCAAGTGGGTTACCATTTGGCCTTTTACTTGCCTTTTTGTGAAAGGGATTCGACCTGTCTTTTATTATAGATGGATATCCTCCGTCTATAATGAGAATTTGTGATAGTGCTAATACTTGAATTATTATTGATGGGGCATATTCTGCACCGTTGACCAAGTCAACACACTGAGCAAGGTCAGAGACATCCACAAAGAAAGTCAACATATCGACATGACAAATTTAGCCGACGCAATCCATCTACTGTCACACTTGGCCCCTACCGGCACCTAGCCAAATGGGAGACATATCCGCGTACTCATATCCAAGACCCGCTTACGCCCGCCATAGGTCCATCTACGAGGGTAGAACGGTCTTTCCACCGCTAGCCACTTGGCCACTACGTGACAAAAGGTGAAAGTCTATAAATACTCCTCAACCTTCATTGAGGAAAGGATCCCACAACTTAACCTAAATACACTATTCATCCTCAGTAATATCCTCTTTATCTCTCTACAATACGTACCTAGCCAAGTAACACAACTTAATCCTTTAAGTTTACTGACTTGAGCGTCGGAGTGAGTACGCTTGGCACAAAGCCAAGCCCTCAGTTCGTTCATTGTCGCAGGAGAAGCCGAGAGGAACAATAGAGGCAAGAAGGGTTCAACTCAAGACATTATTCTACAAGCCACGGGTGGTAACGATACTTGCTCTGGAATTACGCCCGGAACAATTGGCGCCGTCTGTGGGGAATAGACACTAGAAGCTAGTCATATTCATTCCCAAACAAAGAAAAAAAAAAAACAACAAAAACCCACCCAAAAAAGCTAAGAAAATGTCGAAACAACAAGACGCAGTCGTGACCGACGAAACCGCGTTCTACCAAGATGATGCTTTCAACAACTCGAGTCGTGCGACCCTCCACCGTGAGTAATCCAACCGAGTTCGGGATGCCAATAATACCCGACACGCCGCTGCCAGCCAACCAGGTCACCATCATGGGACAGGTGGTTGACGTAGCGAAACTGAAAATGCTCCTGGACCTAATCAGTAATACGCCTGCTCACACTGTCACGCCGACAAGAGCGGCGGAAACCGTCCAGGAGACCAGGGAAATTTGAACGGAGCACTAGGAGAAGCTGACCCAGTCAAGACGCCGGGGGAGCCCAAAGTGGGCGCGGTAGACCTAAGTCCTTCCCGCACTCGTGGGAGGACAGCGTCCCCGCCACACGAACGAGGCTCACCCCGAAGGAGCCAGAGGAGTCCGACTCGACGAGTTGGAGAAGAAGTCCGAGTCGAAGAAGGAGCCCCTCCCGCTACGGGGGGAGGAGCCAGGTTAGGGATGCGAGGAGCCGATCGCCGCGTGTCGTTCGACACGTGGTTAGGCATCCCCTCAACGCCTACGTCCTAGAAGTCTCGGTGCCAACTAAGCTCAAGTTGCCACCTATTTCATACAAAGGAGATAGTGATCCATCCGACCACGCTGAGGCTTTCGAGTCTTACATGTCGGTATGGGAACAGCCTGATGAGGTCTGGTGCCGAGTTTTCCCAACAACTTTGCATGGGATGGCTCAGAGCTGGTACAAAGGGCTTCCCGACGGCTCGGTGTATTATTACGCCGACCTGAAGGACGCTTTCCTAGCCCAAAGTATTCCCCGACAACAAGAGAAGAGCCGTAGAGACATCCGACCTCCCGACTATCGACAGGGAGGGAGGCGAGTCTCTCCGGAGCTATGTGAAGAGGTTTGATGGAAAGGTCCAGCAGATTCGAGAAATTAATCCGAGCCGGCGGCCTTCGCACGATGAAGGGCCTCCCAAGGGGAGCCTTAAAAATGAGCTCATCAAGAGCGGAGGCCGGGCTTGGACGCCGCCGGGAAGTTGGCCGACCAAGCCATCAAGGTGGAGGACTATCACAAGACCTGGGTAGATCCCGGCCGAGGCCGAGCTCTCAGAAAAGAAGAGTCACCGAGAGGACAGCCAGGACGAAAGACGCCGTGACAACAACAGGTCGCGGTCCGATGAAAGACGCCGTGAGAATAATAGGTCACGGTCGGACAGATCCACCAGGAAACAGGACTCGGCGGGCGCCGGGTGGAATTCGGGAACGTACCACCAGAGGCGGTATAGTGAAAAAACCCCTCTCGTCGTATCAGCCGCCGAGGTCTTCGCCCTGAGCAAAAACGAGGGCCAGAAGTGGGAGAGACCCCCCAAGCCAAAAAGTAACGGTGACACGAGCCAGTACTGTGAGTACCACGGCCATACCGGCCATTTAACCAACGACTGCCGCCATCTGAAGAATGCCATAGAGGAACTGATCCGGAAGGGAAGCCTCGGCAAGTACGTTGCAAAAGGTCAAAAGACCGACGCCGCGATTCGGATAAGAAGTCCGTCTTCGAGCGGATAGGAGTGATTCATGTTGTCATCGGGGGCAACGAAAACGGAGGGTCCGCTCATGGGCACAAACGACACTTGAACGAGCTATATCAGGCCATCAACTTTGTGCCCAACTCAGGGATCCCCTCTGCAAATATCCCCGATATGACTATTGGAAGAAAGGACTACGAAGGGGTCATCGCTCCTCACAGCGACCCGCTTGTAGTCAATTTGGACATATCCAACCACCTGGTCAAGAGGTGCCGATTGACACAGCGCATACACGAACATCATGTGTTCGAGAGTGCTTTCTTGGCCTCGGCCGAAGATCAAGGACTTGAGCCCCCGCACCAACCCCCTATACTGCCTTCTCTGGGCCGGCCTCGGTACCGGGATCAATCGGACTCCGGTGACGTTCGGCGAAAAGAATGCGGCTAAAAACGTCCTAGCCGAGTTCGTGGTCATCGACGGCTCGTCCGCCTACAACGTTCTCATAGGTCGGGTCACCCCGAGCGAGGCCGACGCAGTGATGTCCATCAGGGCCCTAACACTGATGTACGTCTCGGACCGGGGGAAGCGCATAAGCTCGTCTCCAAGGACGAGAAGGATGAGGTGGTCAACGTCCGATAGCCGCCCGAGGATGCAACATGAAATCCCTCAAAGAGGCGAAGAAGTCCGAAAAAGGAAAAAGCCCGTCCTTACGGCGGGAGGGCGACCTCATGGATACAACTAGTGGCTGACTGGGAAGGTGTGCCTGTGATGAGCCATTAGGGCATTGGGAATCTCGTGAAAATTTATGTAGCGGCGGAGGTGTCCAAAACAGTTGTGGACACCCCAACGCATGTTTTTACCTAATGAAAAACCCTCCAAGCCTTCCATCAAGATAAATTTTTCCCATCAGATATTTAAAAGAAACCGACGCTCGCTCACATGTCATACCGACAAGAGCGCGCCAAGATCAAGAAATGTACGCCGCACACTGTCACACCGACAAGAGCGGCAATCGCTATGAAGAAACAGCGCGTCGCAGTCACCCCAAGTAGTAGACGCCACGGCAGTCACCCCAAGAGGTAGACTCCGTCGCAGTCACTCCAAGTGGTAGACGCCACGTAACACGCTATCAAGAAACAGACGCCGGCTCACACTGTCACACCGACAAGAGCGGCAGTCGCTATGAAGAAATACAGCGCCGTCGCAGTCACCCCAAGTAGTAGACGCCACGGCAGTCACCCCAAGAGGTAGACTCCGTCTAGAGCTGGTCAAATGGCCCAAGCCCATTGGCCTTACCCGGCCCGACCCGCTTTTTTGAAGGGCTTGGGCCTTTAGTTTTGGCCAAAAAAAGCCCATGGGCCGGCCTAAAAAGGCCCAAAATATTTTGGGGCCGGGTTTGGACCAAGTATTTGGCCCAAATTTTGGCCCGACCCGGCCCATATTTATTAATAATGAATATTTTTTCTAATAAAACATATTAAAGTAGCGTAAAAGTTATACCCAACTCTTTACAAACTCAAGTATATTTTTTTAGATTTATAAAACAAAGTATACATAACATAAATCATATATACCAATGCATTATTAAGCATTCTGAGTTGGCTATGTTTGTCTTTATTTTATTTTAGTGAGCAATTCATATGCATTTCATCATATTTTGTACAATTTTATACACTATGTATATTTTAAAAGTTGTAACTAAAGGTATTACACTAATTATTTCCTAAGGTAAGTCGTAAATTTTAGGGCCCGAAAAAGCCCATTTAGGCCCATAAGCCCGCATTAGCCCATAAGGGCCGGGTTTGGGCTTGCTAAATAAGCCCACGCATTTGGCCCGACCCGGCCCGACCCGCACAAATGGGCCGCTAGTTAGAAATGCCCGGCCCAAGCCCGCACGCCCGGCCCATGATCACCTCTAACTCCGTCGCAAATCACTCCAAGTGGTAGACGCCACGTAACACGCTATCAAGAAACAGACGCGGCCACACCGTCACACCGACAAGAGCGGGCCGCTATGAAGAAAAATACACGCGTCGCAGTCACCCCAAGTACTAGACGCCACGGCAGATCACCCCAAGAGGTAGACTCGTCGCAAATCACTCCAAGTGGTAGACGCCACGTAACACGCTATCAAGAAACAGACGCCGGCTCACACTGTCACACCGACAAGAGCGGCAGTCGCTATGAAGAAATACAGCGCCGTCGCAGTCACCCCAAGTAGTAGACGCCACGGCAGTCACCCCAAGAGGTAGACTCCGTCTAGAGCTGATCAAATGGCCCAAGCCCATTGGCCTTACCCGGCCCGGCCCGCTTTTTTGAAGGGCTTGGGCCTTTAGTGTAATACCCCGTATTTTATATAATATAATTAATTAAACGGATATTATTATATATTAATTATTATATATATTATTTTACTAATTATGTCGGGATAATAGTTGAGTCGAGTTAATTGTTTAGTCGTGTTGATATCGTAAGACCAAGTTACTCGTAAACTTGTTGAGACGGGTCTAATTGAATGATAACTTACCCATACCCATGACCCATATCACGTTACCCATACCCATGACCCATTTACCATCTAACTTAACCTTTTAACCTAAGTTTAACCTAATTCTACCCTAACACAAAACACCACTCCCTCAAACCGTCACCCTCCTTTTCAAGAACACCAATCCCCATCTTCACGCAATTCGAGAGGGAGTGAGAGGGCGTGGACATTAACGGCGCAGCAGGGAAGAGATAGGGGTGGTTGTCGACACTCATAGGCGGCTCCGGCGGCGGTGGTGGTGGCAGGAAAAGGTAAGAACACAACCCTTCTTCTCGGTTTTCACTTTCTGGCAGTTTTGTTGGTTGTTTCGTGCCCTAGAGAGGTGAGGCTGGTGGTTGTTGATAGGGTAAGGGAATTGGGTGGAAAGGGACGAGTGTATTGGTGGTGGTTAGGGAGGTTTTGGGTGGTGGTGGTGGTTGTGAGAGGCGGCGGCGACAGGGGGTAACCAAAACGGGTTTGGGTTACGGTTTCAAAGTAGTTTTAGACGGTTGGGTTTAGGGTGGCACCACCGTGGACTCGGGGAGGTCGAAATGGTGGTGCCACGGTGTTTAGGTTCGTGGGATGACGGCGAGTTGGATGGTGGTTAGGTGGCGTGGTATGGTTGTTGGTTGCGGTGGTGGTAAAAAGGAAAACAGTGGGTGTTGGTGATGATGCGCGGTGAACCAGGCCAAATGCCAGCCCTGGTTCGACTCGCCGTGCGCAATCGACCAGCTGGTGGTGGTTGGTGGTGGGGACGAAGTGGGGTCGAATGTCAGTGGTTGTCGTGGTGGCTAGGTGGTGCGTGAGGGGGTGTGTGAGTGTGCGAAGGGACGGTGGTGCGTGAGGGGTTATTCGAGTTGTTGTTGAAACGGGTTTTCATAGTTAATCGTTATAATTCGTTAATGGGTCGTATGTTTAACTAATTAATTTAATTCCGAGTTATTTAATTAATGAAAGACGGGTTTAAGTCGGGTTGTTGAATTGTTTTATGTTCGAGTCGGGTTTTCTTAAAATGTTTAATTCGTTCAATATTTTATCTATCATAGTAGTTATTTAATTTAATTCCCGAGTCGGTTAAATAATTCAAGTCGGGTTTTGAGTCGGGACTGATTAAAGTGGGAAGTTACTATTTCGGGAAAGTTTCTATTTTGGGAAATTCTGTATTTAGTAGTTTTATCAGACTGTATCTTTTGGTCATATTTTTGGAGGCTTTGTTTTTATTCCTGTTGTAATATCACTTTAAACATTTTAATAAAGTACTGTGTTTCCTTCCTTTGTATCTACTACCTCGGGTTTCCGAGATGGTAACACCGTCATTTATCTGAGGAGTCCTAGTTCAGGACCTTAAATAAATGGGGGTGTTACAAAGTGGTATCAGAGCGAACGATCCTCAGGCCTAAACCAATGAACCCAATGAACGTAGGATGCGTCTAAATAAAATGAACCCCTGGGAATAAACTGCTAGGAGCTCACAGTGCGGTTAAGAAGGCGCCCTTAATGCGTGCTCTTTTGCCCTCTCAGTTTTGAACCAGGCAACCCAAGAGAAAACGAGTGAATGGGGTAGTTAGAAGGAAAACCTTGGACATAAGCTAGTTGATGTATACCTTGAGACCTAGTGCTGAAATTATGATATTTATCTGGATGGATAATCAATGAAGCGTTGGATTGTGGTAATCGTGAGCGTGAGAATAATTGCGAATTTATGATATTTATCTGGATGGATGTGAATGACGTGTTGATAGTGCTATTATGTCTAGTAATATGTGGTTATGTGATCCCGAAGCCATGCTAGTATAGTATCGTGATAGTAATGAGAGACACCATTGAATTGCTTGTTTCTAGTCGTAGCAAACTTGATTAGATGTAAGGGGTAGGTCGGGATGCGAAAGGATTTCTATGGGGTAGATGTTTACGTATATACAAAAGTGCGAGATTTAAGTTAGGATGAGTTAGTGTCGATAGTATGGTTGTAAGAGGGTGGAACATGGAGAATGAATGATTTAGTGTTGAGATCCGTTTTGTTTGATTATACTCTGTAATTGATCTTGCTGTCATTTCCTTTCTGTTAATTTTCTATGGATGAAAATTTTATGAGAAATAGCCTCGTGAGTTAGTGTTCTTTTGGCGTAGGTTTCATGCTTATAGGGTATACGGATTAAGAGTAATAAATGTTTTAGTGGGCTGTGGTCGGGAAGTTCCTGTGCAGTGATGTGTTGACCAACGGTTTTGTAAAAATCCTCATTTAATTTGTGTAAATGATTTTTGCATAATTCCAACTCCATCGACTAGAGGTTTCGCATACGTTTCCAAATTGATAAGCCACGAAAATTCTTGATGTCTCTATATTAAATGGTAAGCTTTGCAAACTGACCCAAGTTTCGGACCAATTGCTGTCACATACTTGTTTGGACCAACTGAGTTGTAAAATTCTTTAAAAAATTGAGTTCTTGAACTTTCGACCTCATTCTTTTTATCACAAATTATTAACTCTCTGTATGTTATGAAAAGTAATCTAACTCAAGTATTCGTTGGACGGTTATTTAATTGTGATTTTTGAAAGTTACAACGTGAATCATGACCTGTAAAATGTGCGTTCTATGCTAAGTTTTCACACAGTTGTTTGATTAATTCATGAGCCTTAGTAAGGTGGAATTATAATGTTTTATATGATGATAGTAGCACGCATGTTCAGTAGTCATATATCTTAACAAGTGATAAAATTAAAACTTAGTTGATAACATTGTCGGCATGATAGCATGAGTAAAATTGAATAGCTTAATTTGATTCTTAATCGAGGGTGAAATGTTTATACGAGTCCAGTTGTTTGCATACTTTGTATACATTTGGCATGATGTAATGTCTCTGGGTGTGCATCTTATTCGTATAGTGGTCGGGTATACATAAACATAAAACCATATTATCATATCTTGGTAAATTTGGTGGCGTTAAATGTCCTAATGTACTCGCATGAATATTTACAATAATGATGTTAAATATTTTACACAGGGACGGTAGTAATGGTTATGTCTAAATGTTCCCACATGTAGGATGTCATCTGGGTCCTAAGGTCCTTTATGTGAGTCTGTGTGCCTATAGTTATACTTATTGCCTTCATTGTATTAAATGATTTCAGTCGAACCTAAAACCTATAACATGATAATAAACAGTGTTGTTATTTTTGTTATTGAATATGTTCGTTATTACAATGTCGTAAAGCACTAAAGTGATTCTTGCAAATGCATGGGTATGATATAAAGGAAAACTGTTTGATATAACACGACAATTGGCATATTTATATTCTCGTGTCGTTACTATCAATTATATTAACATGAAGATTGTTATGATAACTATCCTGACAATTATAATAGGACAACCCTTTGATGATTCACATGATATGCATTGGTTTAAATGATAGTCGTTATAGTTACATTTAATTGAGTCTACGGGTTGCCTAAGTATTTAAGTCGTGCAAATCAGTGAAGTTTCCAAGTTGCTAATCTTCTACTATAGCTAGAATTCTACAAAGTATACGATGGTGAACGAATGTGAAACTATTTATGCGATATCGGTTGTTTTGCTGAAAATGAGTGGTACTAAGTTGCTGGACACAATTGAACGATATGGTTGCTATGATGTCAAACACATGTGTGATATGGAAGTAATGTTTTGTTGTTATGAATCATATGTTGTTACTTTTATTAGCAAATACGTTTCAGAATTTATATCAAACAAATTGACTAATTCGTGTTGTATGTCTGACGAGTCAAAAGGTTTTGATTACGTGTTATGTCTTCTATGGTTTCAAGGTGTTAAGTAGTGCGTATGTACCGCATGTTTTAATACTCCTGGTGATTTATTAGTGGTAGGGCGGGTCAATTGTTCGAAATTAGTAATGGTTTTGACTTGGGAGAGGAATTTGGTGGAGTCAATGTTAGATTGTATGTTGGTTTACGTGTATTCTGCGGTTGATATTCCTAAAGTGGTTGCTTCCTGGTAGATAATGCGAATCGTGATGATCCCGAGTTGACCAAAACCCTGGTATTACAACAGATTACCCGAAAACTTGTTATATATCTTTCGCACACTTAAACCTCGAGGATGAATCCCTTGTCTTAACACCCTTGTGTCTAAATTTGTTAACCTTCCATTTTGTAGGATGGATCCCTACAATGTACACCCGCAAGACTGTTACATGTCACTTGATGCTGACTTTAATGAGCATTGTGAGAGACTTTGCTCGCCATGGACATGTATGGCCATAATGGGCACCCCGAGTATTTAACTAATACTCGATTAAGAGCGTATACCCTTATCGATTCTATCCCGACTCGGCATACTAAAGGACAAAGCAAACGCTTCTATATGAGAGAGTTGACCACCCATTGCATGAGGCTATTCCGTGACCCCATTCTTTGCGGCGGGGCCAAATACCCGCCCGAGCATACCTTCGACTTTATAGCAGGCGACCTGAGATACGAATTTTACGCTAATGTACCTGATGCCGAAAGTACGACTGAACCACCCATGCCAGACTTCGGGGAAGAGGTGAACCAGAAAGGGAATGACATAGAAGTCACCAGAAACAGAGGAAGCGCGACCTAAGGACCGTTAGGTTAGAGCTAGTAACCCCATGATCGGTCTGTTGTGAAACCGTGTAAACCTTTGGTTCCTTCTTGTTGTTCTTTTAGTTTAATGTTGTGTTTTAAGTCAAGCATGAACTAAGTAATAAGTATTACTTGTTGACAATCGATTAATTTCATAATAAAACCTTGTTTTCAACTCTAATATTCTTGTGCAATCTTTTGGTCATGTGTTCTTTTCGTTACATGTTGTTGAGTGTTTTGTTACGTTGGAATATGAAAGTTGAGAAGAGGTTACGAGGACGTAACCATGTTTTTAGTTGGGTAGGATTGTAAAATCTTAAGGGTTATGTTCCACTTGTGTATAGATTGTGGTTTTGATCAAGTTGTAGATCGTAGTTTGTTCAAGCTGATGTTTCGCTGATGTTTCGTTGCGTGGTACCCATACAAATGAGTCCTCTATGTTGTGTAATTAAACCTCGCTTTGTTATGGTGTTCGATAGTTTGCATGAGTTTATGAGTGGTGTTAGGTTTGCATGAAGTAAGTTCCGGGACGTAACTTTCTTTTTAGGAGGGAAGAATGTAACATTCCGTTCCAACCGCTTGAGTCCATGAATCCTTGTACTAGAAAATCTGTTTGGTAGTTGAGCGAACTTCGGGACGAAGTTCATTTTAAGGGGGGAAGACTGTAATACCCCGTATTTTATATAATATAATTAATTAAACGGATATTATTATATATTAATTATTATATATATTATTTTACTAATTATGTCGGGATAATAGTTGAGTCGAGTTAATTGTTTAGTCGTGTTGATATCGTAAGACCAAGTTACTCGTAAACTTGTTGAGACGGGTCTAATTGAATGATAACTTACCCATACCCATGACCCATATCACGTTACCCATACCCATGACCCATTTACCATCTAACTTAACCTTTTAACCTAAGTTTAACCTAATTCTACCCTAACACAAAACACCACTCCCTCAAACCGTCACCCTCCTTTCAAAGAACACCAATCCCCATCTTCACGCAATTCGAGAGGGAGTGAGAGGGCGTGGACATTAACGGCGCAGCAGGGAAGAGATAGGGGTGGTTGTCGACACTCATAGGCGGCTCCGGCGGCGGTGGTGGTGGCGGGGAAAAGGTAAGAACACAACCCTTCTTCTCGGTTTTCACTTTACGCGCGTTTTGTTGGTTGTTTCGTGCCCTAGAGAGGTGAGGCTGGTGGTTGTTGATAGGGTAAGGGAATTGGGTGGAAAGGGACGAGTGTATTGGTGGTGGTTAGGGAGGTTTTGGGTGGTGGTGGTGGTTGTGAGAGGCGGCAGCGACAGGGGTAACCAAAACGGGTTTGGGTTACGGTTTCAGGCGAGTTTTAGACGGCTGGGTTTAGGGTGGCACCACCGTGGACTCGGGGGAGGTCGAAATGGTGGTGCCACGGTGTTTAGGTTCGTGGGATGACGGCGAGTTGGATGGTGGTTAGGTGGCAGGGTATGGTTGTTGGTTGCGGTGGTGGTAAAAAGGAAAACAGTGGGTGTTGGTGATGATGCGCGGTGAACCAGGCCAAATGCCAGCCCTGGTTCGACTCGCCGGCGGCAGTCGACCAGGCTGGTGGTGGTTGCTGGTGGTGGGGACGAAGTGGGGGTCAGGTCTGGTGGTTGTCGTGGTGGCTAGGTGGTGCGTGAGGGGTGTGTGAGTGTGTGAAGGGACGGTGGTGCGTGAGGGGTTATTCGAGTTGTTGTTGAAACGGGTTTTCATAGTTAATCGTTATAATTCGTTAATGGGTCGTATGTTTAACTAATTAATTTAATTCCGAGTTATTTAATTAATGAAAGACGGGTTTAAGTCGGGTTGTTGAATTGTTTTATGTTCGAGTCGGGTTTTCTTAAAATGTTTAATTCGTTCAATATTTTATCTATCATAGTAGTTATTTAATTTAATTCCCGAGTCGGTTAAATAATTCAAGTCGGGTTTTGAGTCGGGACTGATTAAAGTGGGAAGTTACTATTTCGGGAAAGTTTCTATTTTGGGAAATTCTGTATTTAGTAGTTTTATCAGACTGTATCTTTTGGTCATATTTTTGGAGGCTTTGTTTTTATTCCTGTTGTAATATCACTTTAAACATTTTAATAAAGTACTGTGTTTCCTTCCTTTGTATCTACTACCTCGGGTTTCCGAGATGGTAACACCGTCATTTATCTGAGGAGTCCTAGTTCAGGACCTTAAATAAATGGGGGTGTTACATTTAGTTTTGGCCAAAAAAAACCCATGGGCCGGCCTAAAAAGGCCCAAAATATTTTGGGGCCGGGTTTGGGCCAAGTATTTGGCCCAAATTTTGGCCCGACCCGGCCCATATTTATTAATAATGAATATTTTTTCTAATAAAACATATTAAAGTAGCGTAAAAGTTATACCCAACTCTTTACAAACTCAAGTATATTTTTTTAGATTTATAAAACAAAGTATACATAACATAAATCATATATACCAATGCATTATTAAGCATTCTGAGTTGGCTATGTTTGTCTTTATTTTATTTTAGTGAGCAATTCATATGCATTTCATCATATTTTGTACAATTTTATACACTATGTATATTTTAAAAGTTGTAACTAAAGGTATTACACTAATTATTTCCTAAGGTAAGTCGTAAATTTTAGGGCCCGAAAAAGCCCATTTAGGCCCATAAGCCCGCATTAGCCCATAAGGGCCGGGTTTGGGCTTGCTAAATAAGCCCACGCATTTGGCCCGACCCGGCCCGACCCGCACAAATGGGCCGCTTTCGTTAGAAATGCCCGGCCCAAGCCCGCATTGGCCCGGCCCATGATCACCTCTAACTCCGTCGCAGTCACTCCAAGTGGTAGACGCCACGTAACACGCTATCAAGAAACAGACGCCGGCTCACACTGTCACACCGACAAGAGCGGCAGTCGCTATGAAGAAATACAGCGCCGTCGCAGTCACCCCAAGTAGTAGACGCCACTAGCCACCCCAAGAGGTAGACTCCGTCGCAGATCACTCCAAGTGGTGACGCCACGTAACACGCTATCAAGAAATGTACGCTCACACTGTCACACCGACAAGAGCGGGCCGCTATGAAGAAATGCAGCGCCGTCGCAGTCACCCCAAGTAGTAGACGCCACGGCAGTCACCCCAAGAGGTAGACTCCGTCGCATTCACTCCAAGTGGTAGACGCCACGTAACACGCTATCAAGAAACAGTACGCGGCCACACTGTCACACCGACAAGAGCTAGCCGCTATGAAGAAATAAGCGCCGTCGCAGTCACCCCAAGTATTAGACGCCACGCTATCACCCCAAGAGGTAGACTCGTCATAGATCATTCCAAGTGGTAGACGCCACGTAACACGCTACCAAGAAAAGAGACGCCGCCACACTGTCACACCGACAAGAGCAGTCGATACCAAGAAATGACGCCGCTCACACTGTCACACCGACACGAGCGGCAGTCAGTATCAAGAAATAGACGCCGGCTCACACTGTCACACCGACAAGAGCGGCAGTCAGTAACACGGAGCACCCGCCGGTTGACACCGTCACACCGGCAAGAATGGCAATCACAAGAAGGAAATAAACACCTAAGATCGCCTCGACTGTGCCAAGGCGGAAGCAGAGGAGGCGCCCAATTAATAACAAAAAAAAAAAAAAAAAAAAAAAAAAAAAAATCAGACAAGGATGAGAAAAGACCTCGGCCAAGCCGGAGGCAGAGGAAACGAGCTCTTATTAAATACGTTTAAGCAAATTACAAAGAATACAGACAATGGCCGTCCCCATTGGGATGAGCCAAAACACAACCTGCCAAAGGTGTACAAACTACAAGGAAAGAAAAGCAAAAGTTACAAGTATATCATTTGAAGCGCCAAAAGATGGCAGAGAGGAAGGGTTTAGTATTTGGCCCCTGAACGGCTGAAACAGATCTGCTGTAAACTTGTTCTCATCAGCAAAGACATAGTAGTGTGTGAAGAGATAAGGCAATCCGAGACGCCGGTGGGCTCGGTGACCGCCGCCCGTCCCCCTATGATCGTTTCGCTTGCTTGCCGTCAGCAGCGGTGGCCGCATCTTCTT
The DNA here is from genome assembly GCF_048544455.1 of Silene latifolia. Lineage (NCBI taxonomy): Eukaryota > Viridiplantae > Streptophyta > Magnoliopsida > Caryophyllales > Caryophyllaceae > Silene > Silene latifolia. The sequence goes on from NC_133534.1 coordinate 13,402,081, forward strand.
CAAGGGGCAACCCGGCAGCTTTCCTAGCGCCTCGGCCTTGGCCTCGGCATCATCAGCTGCCCTCATCCTCTCGGCTTCCTCCTTGGCCGCCTTAGCCTTCTCAGCAAGAGCTGCTTTCTCCGCGGCCGCCTCCTTCTCCATCTTCGCCTTCACCGCCTCCTTGGCCTTCTCCGCCACGGCTTTCTCCTTAGCCTCGAGCTTATCATCAAGCAGCTCGTCAAATCGGCCCCACGGAAAGGAACCATCGAGAGGGAAAAGCTCCCCGATCACTTCCCTAGCAGCATCTTCGGCCAAATCCCGGAATTCAAGCGCACGGTTTGGGGAGCATGACGGTTTGGAGCATCTCAATGTCCTCCTCCTTTTGCTTGATGATGGCCTCTTTGCCCCGAATCACCTCCGCCTGAGCCTTAAACAGGCCCCTGGATTCGTCCCTCTCGCCGGAGATAGAGGTCGGCACGCCCCGAACAAGGCTACATTTCTCCAGCAGACTTCGCAGCCTTGGGCTGCCGCGCAGCCTCGGCCTTGGCTCTCTCAAAGAAGGACCTCCTTTTCAGCGTCCTCCTTGAGTTTTCTCTCGGCCAAGAGCGCCTTCTCAAAGCATCCCTCCTAAGCCTCTCGCTTCATTAAGGAGATTCGGCTTCGCCGACGCAGCCCACCGCTTAGTGGCATTACGCTCAAAAAAACGGCTTGAGCAACGGCTTTCTCCCGCTCCATGAGACGAGCACCAGTAACCACGTTCCACCTCGCCGGCTCCTTAATCGCCTTCGTACCTTCCTCTATAAGCCGGGAGACGGAAGCCTTCGGGATGAGGGCGGTGGTGACACTTTGTGACCACCACTGCAACGGGAGAGGGAAGCCTTCGGGATGAAGAGTTGACGGTGACGCCTTGATCACCAACCGCGCAGAGATCCCCTCCACTTGCGCCCAATGAGAGCAAAAGCGGCGGCGCCTGGTCTACAAAAATTTAATAAAGGCATCAGTATCAACATATTTCGACATATCAGAGAGCCTGTCATCAGGGGCACCTAATGACCCGGCTAAATTAGAGCCACAGGATAGATAGGTACCATGTTTGGCCTTCTTGGCCGGAAGAGGCACCTCCTTGCCAACGGTAGAGGCCGTCCTTTTCCTCTTACAAATAAGGGGAGATCCCTCCGCGTCAGAGTCCCCCTCATCGGGAATATCAACAATCTCCACCTTCTTAAGGGAGGAGATGGGAGTTGGAACCGGTGTCGACGCCGTTGCCGCTGAAGACTTTGTTTTCCGCGTCCGACGCACCACGCCGCTAACAACCCTCGCCTGCGCCTCCTCCTTGCTCAAGACCTTCAGCCGCTTCTCCATAAGATCATTCGGCGACATCCTGCGGTCATGGGCTAGAGCCTTGGGATGCAAGTTAGCAACGGTTTTATCTTTATGCAGCCCCATTCTCCGAAGGATATCCTCAAATAGGTCCGGTCCAAAGTGGTCTGCAAAAGAAACAAAGCAAGAGTCAAGTATAGGAAATAAATCGAGGTCCGAAGAGCAGGAACATCGAGAGCGGTGGTGGGCCTCACACCGACCCCACTCACCCCGTGCTAGGGCCGGTATGAGGCCGACATAGCAGAGCGGCTCATCCTGAAGAATGATCTGCGTCGGGGGAATCCATCTTTTCGGCATCCCACTCTTGTCCACCTCAAAGAGCCTCATTGTCAGCCTCTCATCCTCCTTGAGAACGACCCTGCTAGCATCCATTTTAAGATGCTTCCGAGTGACCCATCTGTCATGCTCCGCCCTAGTCTCACACCGCAAATTAACCTGGTGCTGGAAGGAGCGGGGCAGCGGATAGTCATCCGGCACTTTAACGTACACCCACCGACCTTGCCAGTCCTTGCAAGAAGAAAGTTTGTCAACAGAAATATAACCCTGCTCCGTTTGCACACTGTACCATCCGACGCGGCCAGGGATTGACGGTTTAAGATGATGAAGTCGGCGGAATAAATTCACCGTCGGAGCCTCTCCCTTAAAGAGACAAAGCCAGACAAAACCGATTATAGTTCTCATAGCCAGCGGGTGCAGTTGGGCAACGGCAACGTTCATGGCTCTAATTATGGCCATAACGTACCCATTCAGCGGAAACCGGAGCCCGTACTCCAAATGCCGCATGTATACGCTAGTATAGCCCGGCGGAGGACAACATACTACTGTCCCTCCTCGGGGATAACAATTTTGTATCCCCTACCAAAGAAAAAATGGTCCTCGAAAAGTTTCCACGGAACAATCGGCAAGCTTATGGGACCAAGCACGGTCAAGACGAACCTTACAGGCATCGCCGTGATCCATGACGTACTGTCTCCCCTCATTAGGACGAGAACTTTCCGCATCATCACCAAAGTCATCACCAAAATCACCTAGAGAATCATCATATTCCCATTCCTCCAGAATTTGAGGATCAACTTCGGGAGAAGGAGACCTAGGGCCCCCAAACCTTAGCGGGATGGCATCTAGTATCCCCTCCTCGTCAAGACGCGACGGGGAACCCCCCGGCGCAGAAGTGCTAGTCCCGGCATCAGCAGAAGACATGTTCACAACAAATTACTAGCAAGACAAAAGAAAAATTCGTTTGTTTACCTTAAAAGAAAAAACACTCGCCGGATCAAAGACTCTGAAGATTGGAAGAAAAGGAAGCCCTTGAAAGTTTAGAAAGATGAAGATTTTGAGAAAAATTTGAGAAAACGAAATTGGTGGCCAAAATCACGAAAAAACTGCCCTATTTATAGGGAAAAAGGCCCATGAAGAAGGACCAATCGAGCACGACCCATAAAGCGACAAACCCAATCGGCGAGCGGACACGTGTCGAGCATGCAACCACGGAATGTCAATCGTCGCAACGATTAAACGTCAATCAATGCAACCGTGACCAAGCGTCTTCAACACGCCCATTCACATCTCTTCGACTATTCATCTTCCTCAACAAATTCCTAGGTACCTAGTCTTCGCCGCCACCGATCAACCAAGCTAGGAAGCACGGCACGGGGCAATCAAAATCAACCTAAGACTCTCACCCGGTCTCGGCCGGCGTCATGTTCTTTTCCACATCGGATACCCTTTACGCATCCATGTGGAGGGGGGATATGGTATATGGTACGGCCTAACAAGAGCCACGCCGATGCACAAGAAGAAGCCGATACAAAAATTTGCGAAAATTACTTGTGCAGAATATATGCTCAGCATACATCGGAGCCCATACCACGGCATAGACTACGCTGGGGGCAAATTGATGGGGCATATTCTGCACCGTTGACCAAGTCAACACACCGAGCAAGGTCGAGACATCCACAAAGAAAGTCAACATATCGATGACCTAGCCGACGCAATCCATCTACTGTCACACTGGGCCCCCCGGCACCTAGCCAGCCGGGAGACATATCCGCGTACTCATATCCAAGACCCGTCGGCCGGCCTGCCATAGGTCCATCGGCCGAGGGTAGAACGTCTTTCCACCTGCTAGCCACTTGGCCACTTGGCCACTACGTGACAAAAGGTGAAAGTCTATAAATACTCCTCAACCTTCATTGAGGAAAGGATCCCACAACTTAACCTAAATACACTATTCATCTGGTAATATCCTCTTTATCTCTCTACAATACGTACCTAGCCAAGTAACACAACTTAATCCTTTAAGTTTACTGACTTGAGCGTCGGAGTGAGTACGCTTGGCACAAAGCCAAGCCCTCAGTTCGTTCATTGTCACAGGAGAAGCCGAGAGGAACAATAGAGGCAAGAAGGGTTCAACTCAAGACATTATTCTACAAGCCACGGGTGGTAACGATACTTGCTCTGGAATTACGCCCGGAACAATTATCTTAGATGAATCGTTGTATATACATAATCGAGTTATCCATTAACTTAATAAGTAAGGCAACATTAATAAATCGTGACCTACTAACATCGATACATGACATGAGACTATGAGAGTATAGTAAATGACTAGACGTACGGTTATACGTATCTATCACTTTTTGTAATCTAATTACAATGAACGCAAGAAATTAGGTTGGGGGCGTCATTTAATGGTAATATATATTAAGTATATTCAAACTAAGATAGAGATAATATTTTGAATTGTTCTTGAGTTGCGGCTTCTCCAAACCTACTCCCTTTATTTGTTACCAAGTCTAAATTCTAAATGCATGGCTACTATGGATACAGGATACTCATCATTTCTTATAGTAGAGGTCTTCTCATGGCATCTTCCTTGAGCATTTATTATGTCATTACAACAACATACATTACCCCACTCGATCTTAATGGCTTCTGCATATTAAAAGATACAGTTAGTTTTGCTGAATACGGGTCGGAGCAAATAACGGGTAATGTCACTCACAAAACGAATAGGGGGGACAAGGTGGGTCAACTCCCATGTGCTTCCCTCTCTCCTCTATTTGGGTCATTTGTGAAAAGAAATGGTATCCGTCACTCCAAAGTGACGGATACGTGCCGTCTTCAATGAGATTTTGTGTAAAAGATAAGGGGGTCGAATATACACGGTCTCATCCTTGTATTAAAGAAGTAGTTTCTAAATGACTCGAAAAAAAAAAAAAAAAAAAAAAAAAAAAAAAAAAAAAAAAATCTCTTGTTGATGTTCTAACAAGCTTCAAACTTCAACATAACATTGTCGTTGATTTTCTAACAACTACTCCTTCTGTCCCAGTGAATAGTTTACATTTGCTTTATTTTGTGAGGGAAAAATAAAGCAAATGTAAATTATAGTCTTGAACAGGGGAAAATAAAGCATATGTAAATTATAGTCTGCGATATAGGGAGTAGTTTATTCCGGTTAGGACCGAGACACACATAAACTGCTTGATGAGTTTACTATGGTTAAGACCCCATGGAGGATCTTAGTTATGTCGGAAGGGGACTTGATTCTGGTTGATTTTTTATATTTCGGTCTATAATTGTCATCCAGGTTCCCTTAGACGATCGGTCATTGAGTAATATATATTCACAAACTAATAAAGAATTTAGACCTCAGCCTCCCTTACTGTTTGCTCCAAGATAACCTACTGCCCACATTTTAGACCTAGGAATACGGAAACTGCTTCAAACTTTTATATCAGCATGATACCTTCGTCTTATCCACTAAGTTGACCGTAATTGTGAATGTTATCTTGGTTAGACCTAGACATAGGGAAAGTGGTAGAAGAGTTTGACCAAGACGTTATAAATGACCGAATGAGAGGCCCGGGCCAAGTCAACTGAACCATGCCGGTGTGTTGGGGTTCCTTAGTTGACATGATCTCCTTTGATTTTGGTTAATTTGTCCACACCATTAATGCATGGTTCTATATTAGTGTTGGTTCTATTCGAAGGATCGTGGGAAGCCGTATTTTTGTATTAAATTTTGCATTATGTCACAATAATTATGTATTTTATTAATACATCTAAATTAAGGAAGTGTGTGCATGTTGGTTTGTCGTTTCTCAATTATCCGAGTTTAAAATACAAGACTCAAGATTCGTTGTTCCATCAACATTATTAATAAAATGATTTTTCTGCCCTAAGTTACACATTAATAATCCATATATGGTAATATTTACAATATATTCTCATTAAATATAGTAAAAATGAGAATATACTTGAGTATCTCATTTAAATATGTTGTAAATATTATCATATATGGGTTATTAATGTGTGCCCTTAGAAAAACCAAAATTGTACAAACCTCCTGTATGTTACAAGATAAACACCAATTCTCATTGAAGACGGACACTTTTCGTTACAAGCTAAAGACGGGCCAAATGTCGTCATTTTAACGACAAAATGTGACCATTTTAATGACAAATTATTATAGCTTAGGAAATTGTTCTGATAACTTTTTAGATATAATGATTACATTTCCGACTTAAATGAATCACATTTTATCCCCTCTTCAGCTTGTGATGAAATGTAGCCGTCGCAAGCAAGACGCTTTGCAAGATAAAAGAGGGAATAATTTACATTAATAGTTCGTCATTGCTCAACTAGGCGAAGACAACAACAAAAAAATAGGTGTTGAGAAACAAAAAGCATGGTCGACATTCGGTTATCCTTATAGAGCCGACCGACCATTAGCCAAGCATCATTATGTGCTGAGTGGCTTAGACCGACCTATAACGAATTAACGTACAATGAAAGCAACTCCTTGAATTAAGATATGTTAACACTCTTTAACAAGGTTAAATATTTACTTAGATACTTATTTATGATGGACACTATCTATCTTAACTTTTAAATGATTTAAATATAAACTAAATCACATGGTAAGCTGACTAGGAAAAGCCAAATTTTTTGTCTTTATTATTAGTTATTACCACCATATGGTATTAGTTGACCCGTTTTAAGCGAGTCTTGTTGATTATTTAACCCTGAAACATGCGTGAAAAATAAGTGAGTTTTATTTCAGAAATTATTATATGAGACGATCTTAGTGTCTTAGGACGTAAAACGGTTCATTTATATAAAAAAACACTTATTGATACAAATGATTTTAGATTTTTTCGACCGCCTTAGGGTACGAGATGTTTTATTATAGAAATCTGGTCTTATATGGGCTAGTGAGCTTCGCCGGGCATAAAAGATACTGGAAAAAAAAAAAAAAAAAAAAAAAAAAAAAAAAAAAAAGTCGCAAAATGTACTTGGAACCAACATTGGTTACTACTGACTAGCCATGGGAGCTCTTCGTGTGGTTAAGTAGATGGCTATGAAGATAAAAGGGTGCTTTGTTCCTCGGTTAGGGGTCATATTCGAAAGCTCTATCGCCGATGGAGAAATTGAGCAAACTTCAGACCAAACCAGAATACTTGGTTGTTGGACTTTAAACTATCCTACTGCTGATAGGCCGGTATTGTGAGTAGGCTAGAATCATCACAGTTACTCAGCCCATTTCGCCACCACAACTCTTAACTTAATTATGATCAAAGATCGACCACTTTTAAAATATCATTTGGTGCAGCCGTGCAGACTGACAAAAAAGCACACAACATAACCGATAAATTGCTCAAGTGACGAGGGAAAGAGTGGTGCCATTGTAAGCAATGGAGAGAAATAATAAGCAAGCCCTCTTTTTTGCGCTACAATAAAGCTAAACTAAACTTGATGGAGTCAAATTGTACTAAATTGGGCAAAAAAATTCACAGGAACAAAAATTCATCCATTTGCGTAATAAGATATTACTCCGTATATTAATCCAACAAATCTATCTATTAAATAATTTAATGTAAAAAGTTTTTAAAACCCAAAGAATGGCTTGGTAAGACATCATTTTAATTTGGTAGAAACAAATTAATTCTTGACACTCCAATTTAAGAACAAAATATTAGCAAACGACTCGCATAATTTTCAATATTTTTCATATAACTACCATTTTAATTGCTGAAAGAGAAGTTTGATGTTTAATTCAGTTAAATGTTTATTTCAGAACACAAACTCTTACACTTGTGACCGTCACAAGCTTCTGACAACACACGCCCGATTTAAATAATGATGAGAAGGGGTTTTGAGATGTGACGGTCACAAGCACCGATTTCCGAATAGGAAATGGAAGAACCACTATGGCACTACCTAAAGGAAAGAGGACCAACAGGATAAATTGAAAAACCCACAGGATAAATAGTGATATCATAAGCCTCTCAATAAAACAACTGATATCAAACTACAGCTAATTGTCACCTTAATTCTTCAGGCATTACAGCACTTAAAACAGAAGAAGTCTAGGAATTAATCGGGAGACAAAAGACCGTCCAACATCACCAACCAAAAACTAAGTGCATAAGCCATAAACACTTGAGGCAATTAAATTACTTGGATAAGTCTTCTAGTCTCCCTTTCTCCTGAAGGAGCAGCCCTCAGTTAGTCTGGCACGACCACCGGTAGGCTGGCACAAGACAGTCTGACAGTTACCGCAAACCACGACAGTTTGTGAGTGGCTGAAAACAGTGGTTCTGTAACACAGTTGAGAACAAAAGAATTAGCACAAATTGTTCAAAGAGCCAGCGAGCAAAATATGAATAAGCAGGCAGGTGGCAAAACAAGGCTCAGACAATCGACTGATAAGCATTTCGCTAATTTAGAGCTTTCTTTTTTGTTTGCCACCCACAAATGATAGGTCATTGTTGTCATCCAATTTCCAAAGAACAAACATAAATTAGAAAACAAGGGTGAGTCCTTTAGCTCCTCTCTCCCAGTGACAGGGGTTAGAACAAATGAGGTTATTTGGCCCATTGGTGGAGAGTGGAGACTAAGGCATATGGACAACAGAATGCACATTAAAATTTCGAAAACGTAACACATTAAGTCGCAGAAGAAAATGTTGCCAGAAGAAATTCCAAACGATGGTTGAAAATGTTCCAAATATACCAGAAGAAATTTTTCTGTAATGTTAGTGCAATACTAACTTCTCCGACCACTCTATCATCTTAGGTGATTTACAAGTTCCTCATCCATCTTGCCTAAATCCCAGAATAAAATCATGTTCCAAAAATACCAGAATAAAATCATGGATAATTGCCAACATTTGCAAGCAACAACAAACATGAGGCAAACCATTTTTTTGGCAGTCACAAACACGTTTACTTTTCCATCTAGCCTAAACCTGCCTAAACCTTTGGCTCATGAGATGAGTCATTAGTTTGTAAAGCTCCAACATTTGCTAAACAACAATGCCCATCCTCTATGTTGACAATGCCACACGTACACCTGACCACCACTTACCTAACCAGCATGCCCTTATCTCAGACCACCCAAACAACCACCCTATTCCACGAATCCACGTAGCACAACTCATGCTCCTCCTTAGTATCAATTAAATTCTTCAACCGCGAAGTTCCAACAAAATCAAATCGTATAGTCAAGAAAACTCGTACACTATAATAGACTCATTCAAGCCACTCACCTAGACCTCTTTCATTTACTACTAGTTTCTATGTCATTTGTGTTGGAAGGCAGATGTGGAAGTTAGTGGGTGGTAGAAATGAAGGCTGTGGATGTGGGGATTCAAGTAGAAGATTGAAAGTTTGAAGTAGTTGATTAGCTGCGGTAGAGGGGCCACTACGAAGTGGGGTGGGAGAAGAGAGGAGAGGAGAGGAAGAACGTCATATACAACTGTAAGGAAGAGAAGAAAAACCTTTTACAAATAGAAAACATACAAAAAACAAATAGGACAGAGATGAGTACTTATATTTGAGTGTCATAAAGAGTTCAACGTTATGCAAGGTAAAGCATGGAAAATGAAAGCTTTTCATTCAAAAGATGGTGAGATTTACGGCATCAAGAAGGACTACAAAATACATACGAACCAGACTACTGCTAAATTAATTCTAAAGGCGAACTGCAAAGGAATAGATAGATGACATACATATATATAATTCTCACTTCATCCTACTTATATCGTTCCCTTTTTCCACTCAATTTATACTAGATTAATTGTCTCTTCTAACTTTAGTAAAAACCCAAAATGGACGAAGTTATATAATTACTGTCCGTATTTTAATTAAATCACGGTGTAGAGCTGCTACTTATCATTTTAGTGTCAAAACAGATACTGACACGATACAAATGGGATGAGGGAGTATAGTAGAGGCATTAAACAAATGGTTCATCAAACAACATATAATTGTAACACTGTTAATATTGTGAAGAAATCGTTAACGGTGATTGATGCTCAGATAGAATGTGAGAAAGATATATTCCACCGTCCCAATCATTTGTTACCCTAAGCTAATAGTCGAATGGAACGGTTTAATATCCTAATTCATACCAGTGCAAACTATGCTAACAACCAGGCACACAAAAGGAAATTGAGTGCAAAAAACAAATATAATTTTAACACAATCATTCAACCAGCAAGTTAGATAAATATGCTAATACCGCAATCAATTTCGCTACATTAAACACTAGAATTAATGGTAACAAAGGACAGTCTACCAATTTCTTACTCCCTTTGTCACAATCATTTGTTTAGTCTTATATTCTTTACAAGCGGTATTTCAATCAAAGGTAAACAGGTAAACAAATGATCGGAACGTAGGGAATACGAAAAAAATACAAGCTTGTTGAATCAAATAAGAGAAAATAAAGGATAGAGCTTACATGTTGAAGCATCCTTGGCACTTGACATCCTACACCCACAAAAACAAAACAAAAAATAAAAAAATTAAGCAAAACCCAATAAAAAACAAACAATAGGGTATATAAAAATAATATTAAAATTGTTTTTTGTTTTAAAAAAAAAAGGAAAAAATCTGACCATGAAGAAAGAGTTGGGGGATTGAACAAGGCGCTTGAGCTTGTGCTTCCTCTTCTCAAGCTCAGCTGGTGGGTTCAACAGATCAATGTCATTTTGCAATACCTGAAAAAACATATAAATATAAACAACAAAAAGGAGTTAAAAATCATGAATATTATGATTATGATTAAATGAGGAACCCTAAAAACCCAGAAAAATGAATTGATGTAAAGATTGATGAAGAAGGAGAAGATGGTAGTTTGAGGAATCACCATTTTGAGATGGAGAGATGATGAACAACAGGGGAAGATGAAGCTGCGATTGATGCGCGGCGGAGTGAGAAGAGGGTTTTTGGAAGTGAGTAGTGTTGGTTTTTATATTGAGAGATAGGGTTTACATTGCTGTTCGATTATTTTCATTTGTGGTTCGAAAATTAATACGGTTATATCCGTTTAAAATTTTAACGCAATTTCTTGTTTAAGACGAGTATATTCGTTTTAAATAAATAACCGGGCTAAATAGGGTATTAATTTTGCAATTGGTCTCCCTTGTGACGGGTTATCATTTGTGGCGGATATTTTGTGAGATAAAATGGTAACAAAATGGGTTAGTGGAGAAAGGGGATCACGTGAATAGTGTTGCAGAGAGAGAAAAAGTGGGTCGTCACAAACAAGAATTTGTGTAAGGGTTTTGTAGAATAAATTACCTAGGAAGCCTTTGTTCTTTTCGTCTGAATGGAGTTGAGCTGAATTGAATTTGAACTGAAAGGAACCAGCTGAACCGTGTGGAGTTGGAGTAAAGTTAATTTGTGAAGAGTTGAGGTGAAATGAATTGAATAAAGTTAAACTAAACTGAATAGACCTGGACTAAACTTAAATAAGCAGGAATTAAGCCAGAAAGAACATGACCGAACTAGTAATATGTTTGTCGCTATTATTATTAAGTGGTGGTATGTAGATCCGTTTTAAGTAAGATTAGTTGTGAACGAGCCAATTAAGATAAATGAGACAAAAGCAGATATATAGGGGCTAGCAATGAAGTTTATCTTATACATCCAAATTATATTAGGAGTTATTTAACTCGTTTTAATTTTAAGACATATATAACTGTTTAAAAAGAGACCAACTGAACATCAGAAATTGTTTGGGTAGGGGAAAAAAAACTGAAAACCTACCCATATACAAGACATGAAATTAACGTAATAGTCTTATTATGACCGGAATTTAACTCCGACCAGACTCTATCTAAATCTGGTTGAACCTGATTTTCATTCTAACTATAGTAACCAAACTCAAAACCACTCAAAACAGATCATTGATTCAGCCCAAAATGATCTGAAATCACTTGGAATAATTTATTTGAAGGCATATTGAACATTTTTATAGATTAAAAAAAGGGGTTACAATCACAATTTCAATCATTATTTAATAAAAAAAAGTGGCTTTTATTTGCAAAATACTGTTTAGTCAAACTATTACTACTAATTAAAGTACTTTAAATCATGGGCTCAATAGGCTAGCTCAGAGCAACTCGCACTCTAAAATGACGTAAACTTGAAATGACCGAACAACAATACATTCAGAATCGACTCAAATCGGAAACAATATGTGTACCGAAATCCAAAGGGGGCTGATTTATATCGACGACGTTTTAGTAAATATCGACGACGTTTTTCATAAAAAAGACGATGACTGCCCTTTTAACTTTCTCTCTCTAAAAAAATTTCTCTCAAACTCAACTAAATTAAAAACAAAAAACAACAACAACAATTAACAATATGTCAACCTAATTAGTTCATGACATTAATTTTGTAAATAACATATTGTTAATTGTTTGCGTAAATCTGAAATTTATACCCCCAAGGTTGAACCATGGACCAAACTTTGAGATCTAACGTCAGCCATAGACCAAACGTGGGAAATCAATGTTTGCCGTGGTCCAAACGTTGGAATCCCACGTTTGGCCACGGAGGATTTTTTTTTTGGATTCCCAAACGTGGCCAAACGTGGGATTCCAACGTTTGGACCACGGCCAATGTTGGATTCCCACGTTTGGACCATGGCAAACGTTGGTTTTCAACGTTTGGTCCGTGGTCGATTGTTGAATCTCAACATTTAGTTAATGAACTAGTTCACTTTTTTTTAAAAAAAAACCGTGTTTAATACGTTTATTTGCCGATTTTTTAAATTTATTTAAGTTTTCTAGTCGATGTGCGTTAATTTCTAACATCTTTTAATTGGTTTAATGAAATGAGAGATCAAAATGTAGTTGATTTTTAGTAGAATTTGAGAGAAAATTGTTTAGAGAGAGAAAATAGTGTAATTATGCAAAGGGCATTATCGTCTTTTGGAATGAAAACGTCGACGATATTTACTAAAACGTCGACGATATTTACTAAAACGTCGACGATATTTACAAATCCGGTTGACTTGACCTAAACTAATTTGACCCATTTGGCAACCTCGCCCACTTATGTTATGGCAGAATTAATGGGCTACTTACTCAGAGCTAGCAATTGGCTACCAGATTTTGTCCCAGAACTAGATCATCACTTCGCGGTCACTGTGGCATGACTGAATGTAGAGTAGTCCGCTCTTATGGCCTTTGATCAGTAGATTATTTAGAACTTCGGAATGAGCTGTACGACGACCACTTAATTTGATTCGTATACTTGGGAGGTATAGGTAAGCGTTGTTGCATTGCAGTGGTAAAGAATTGGGAGCTTCTAAAATTATTTGATTATGTAAAACAAATAAACATCTCGCAACGTAGACCTCATGACTTAAGAATTTTACAAAATCTAATACAGCAAAGTAAAGATCCACAAGAACTGTCGAAGTATGAGTGAATGACTGCTAAATCCATGTAAACCATTTTTTTTTTTTGACAATCAGGTTAACGAGATCTACATAATCCATGTAAACCTATACATACATAAATTATAATTATCGAACTGTAATAAGCTGGGCAATGGGTTCGAGATAATGGATGAACTGAAGCTCCATAAAGATTGACAGAAGCATCAGTAACATTTCAATTTGGACTCTGGTTCAGGGTTTGCCAAGCCGGAATTTGGATTAGGTTAGGTTAGTGTTTAGAGGCCATAACAAAAGAGACATAAAGATACCGGCATCATGAAGGGTAAACATAAAACAACCTGAAACGAGATTGTCTGACATCTACACAAAAGACCGAAGCAAAGATCTGCTAAATACACTAGAATAGACCTATAATATCCATTGGAACCCAAATTATAACGCTTGTAACATTACCGCTTAAATAACATCTGCTACGAGATAACATGTAGTACTAAGAAATGCTAATGATCTGTAAAGAGTGAAACCGAAATTTAGCTGCCGTGCTTGATGAAAGTATTTAGACTCAATATCGCTACAAAATTGGTAGTCAACAGTTCCCGTTATGCCACCGAGCATATAACAAATCATGGGAAAGAAACATTCAAACCCACTAAATTACAAAATAATCTCTGCTATATAGCAAGAAATCTACCTGAAAATTCGGATATATATAATATCAAGACAGTAGTTATACGGAGTATATGATAATGTTTACTTGAGTGAAGGAAGACCATGATTATTGGCCATCCATGTAATTGTACCACCAAGTCGCCAATTTTTCGACATAAATAGGTAGGCATGTCAAAAGAAGGGTATCATGCACACCTTATTCCAAATCCAGGCGTTTCTTCATGGCCTCGTAAGCCATGTATGTAATACTTGCAGATGGGATTACTTTCAAAAGATTGGGAAAGAGTCCTTTGTAGAATCCCCTCAATCTTTCCTGTTGAAAAGTCTTCAGAAACACTTCAGACATTGTTGCCTTTGACTGATTGGCTTGCATTCTGAGAAAATGAGTCGAGTCAGGCTATGGTAAAGTACTATTCTGGATAAATTAGTTTGACAATAAGCTTAAATAACAGAATACAGCAGGTTAAGGTGTTAGAAAGAAGGCTCAAATTAGATTAATCAGGAAGAACTCCGTATCATGTTCATCTCTTTTCTTCCTTCACCTATATGTTTCATAAATCAACTAATGTTTATTAATGCTCTATAATAAACTTATCAAAATGGGGTTGGGGCGAAGCTAATTATAGATGAGTACATGTACCCTCAATTCTTTCTTTAAAGGTTCCAACAACCTCCCTGAATTGTTCAGCAATTGGTTATGATTTTCTTCGCTGAGCCATTCGACAAATTAATGAACTACAGACTACTATTTCTTACCTACAGGAAACTAAATTGGCGTGTCATAAAGTGGTGTTTTATGAAGGATACTCCAAATCTAAATTATAAAAACAGAGCCGCTGCTGACCCATTTCAACAGGGTCAATCTGTAAGGCTTTTGTACAAGGCTCATATGCGATAAGCATGGAAACGCGCATTTTTATGCCCCAAACAACTCTGTCATACAAATATGGCAGTGTCAAACAAGTTTCTTTAGGGTTTATCCTAGAAATTAAAAACAACACTCATAAATCAAACAAATGTCCACAAAGCAACAGAAAACTACAGCAAACGTTTGCGGACAGACTTCAAAAATTACACGCATACCTTGTTCTAACGACCTGCAATGGATAGACACAGGTTGCTCCAACAGTACCAGATACTGTCCCACAACCCAATTGCACAAGAGCTCCAGGTTCTACAAATGGTGCAAGCAATGCAGAGTGAAATATATTACTTTAAAAAGCAACTGCCAAAAGCAGCTATTAAACTGCACAAAAAGAAGGACACGATGTCATGAACTGAAACATTACCGCTATCCATGTAGTTTTTAGCCATATCCTTCAATGTTTCATAAGCAGCAAGATCAATCCCTGCATAAGGAATTATACCCAGAAGTGAAGGAAAAAGTCCCTTGTAGAAAGCTCGTACACCCTCCTTAATCCAGATATCCCTTGTTAAAGCTCCTAATCGTGGGACTTTCCCATCAATGCATTCATGTGTTTGTAACCGTGTTTTCACAAGATCCATCGGATATATAACAGTCTGAGCAACTGCACCTGCGAGGCCACCAGAAACAAGGCGACCCGCCGCACCAATATCAGCCTTGTCCTCACCTTTAGCATCTGATATAACACCTTTAAGCAACTCATATGTGTAAAATCTAATAGCACTTTCAGGTGCCACCTTTATCACATTTAACCCGTTTCCTCGAAAAAAAGCGAAAATCTTTCCTTCTTTCCATATTTTTTTTATTTCTGGCATGATGCGAGCATCTTTAGTTTGAACTTGTAAAACGACTTTCAAACGATCTAAAGGGGCAGTAGCAGTACGAGATGCAGCACCTGCAATACCGCCTGCTATTAAATATCGTCCGGCATGCACGTGCTTGCTAATACCTTCTGGTATGATGGTTTGTTCACCAATGTCAACAAGGCAGACCCTCTCCCAGTACTGATAGATATTTGCAATTGTTACTTCATGAGGATATAAAAGGAGAAAGTCTCGCCACTCTTCAAAAGTTATAACACCATTATTATCCTTATCAACACGTTCAACAAAACGAGCAAGTTCTTCATCATCAATCTCAATCCCTACATAAGATAAACTGCTGTGGCTTATATGATGAACAGTAAAAACACAATACATGGGATGCAAGTATGGAGCTACTTAAGGCAACACACAAGAACGCACTGGGTATCTTAAGTAATGTAGTAGCAGTCAATCGATCAATTCTCTATGTAATTTTCATCCTAAGCCATCTGGAAACAACCTCATTGTATCAAAGCATATATCCGACTCGCTCTACCTTGTAATTTGCGGGAGCCTTGAGGCAATTTGGTAATTTTGTTGTTGTAGTTGTGACTTTAGTGAGGTATTGGAAAACATTGGAGTATCCTGTCCTGATAGACAGATACCAGTTGTAATGAACACAGTTAAACAGCATCGCCAGCTAAAATAGCATTGCAATTGAGAAGGATAAATGCCACAAAACCTACAAATGTTTTCCCAAAGATGAACAAACCCTAGGCTTGTTGAGCATGTAAGCACTTTTGTCCAGCAATATGCCAACCTATTGCTTGTTAAAGCTAATTTTGGAATAGAATAGCATGATGCAGAGAACATTTGACAGGTATTGCATTGACAATAGTCAATAGCTCCTATAGATGTCAATACCATGGCGGCACTTAAGTGTATGTGTTTGTAATTTCAGAAACAGGGAAAAGTTATCTGACCTAAAAATTACACACAAGAGATGGGGGAAATAAACCCATGATAAGTCGTAGTTAATGAGCGTTGAAACTGAGAAGCAAAGTAAGAGTAAAATAAAATAGTAAATCGAAAAAAATGAAAAGAGAAAGGAATCAAACAATAAACCAAGTTCCTACTCCAATCACAATACCATCCAGTACTCCATTAGAGTCAGCTGAAGCTTCATAGTTGCTCTTATGGGTGACAATTAGACTAAGGTAGATATTTAATATGGATTTTATCCAAATACCCCTACTCCTGCGTTCTCTTGTTCACATCTATCCATTTCACGGGATGATCAAAGGATAACTACATATATTGTAGGTTTTAACATCAACAACAAAACATGTCGTGTTAATCATTCTTAAATGTGGAGGATCCATATATTTGCATTAGTAAGTAGATTTTATTTGAGGGGTTTTTAAAAAAAGGGTAAACGACAGTAAAGGATCACGTTTTAATTAAGTGTCTGGGTAAAGAAGTGAAGTTGAAGCAATAGAGTTGGTATAAAAAGGAAGTGAGGTTATTTAGAGTTTAGGAAATATGCTACTGAATGGAAGAGAGGTTCAGTAAGCTTTCAGTTTTTACAGTAAAAGCAAAACCACCAATTATTTGGATTTGCAAATTTTTTTCTTTTCTGGCAAATTCAATTGATTTTACAGAGGTTCGTATATTGGCAAGAATAGCATAGTACTACTTTACCAGTAATACCCTTCAAACTAGGATATGTGTCGTTTGCAAAGCCAAAGAGTTGGAGGGAGCATATGTTTCCTTTCCCTCTTGGCTAAATACACAAAACAGTTCAGCTAAATAGCAACTCAAATACACACATCAGGGACACAGGATATACCAATAATATTTTTCTTCCCTCAATTCCAGTCTTCATCCCCACCACGTCATCTTCAATTCCAGCCAACATTAGGAGCTAACGAATTATCTACTGAAGTCCTTATATTTGTTGGAGAATTTAGTCATAGCATAATTTTCATAAATTGCTAAGGTCAACGGATGACTTCATTTCCAAGGCCACAAATTAATTATTCTTTGGTTCTAAACAAGTATGAAGGAATGAAGAAAATTGGCTAATTAAGCAGGCTGCACTTCTTTTAATTGTCAAGTAGCGTCATTCCATACAGTTATCAATGCAATTTTCACTTTGAGTCACTAGGATGAAAAATGAGACATTGTGTCACAGGGGTAAGGTTGCATAAATGTGAAGCACATCGCTCCGCATGTCATGGGATAATGTTCTTGTTGCTAGGGTTAATGTACTTCTTGTTGTCGCTTTCAGCCCTTCCCGCAAGCAGAGAAACTGACAGTAAACAAGTGAAGGAACATCGCAAGTCCTAATACTGTCATCAAATGTAAACAGCAATATAGGCATATCTGCAATAATACTACTTCATACAGTCACATAACTCACATTGACGATTATCAAGGCCAAGTCAGACGATAAAGCCAACGCATTAAGTGAAACACACTAGTGGATAATAGTATTGCACACAATATACGATTAAACAAAGAATCAAACAAATCAAACTCAATAGCATGAATAAATACACAGCCACTTAAGCTTAAAACTACCAGTTTACCTGCACTAACAAGAGCATCATAAAGTTCCTCAGGCAAGATACACCCATTATGCTCAACATCAATAGTCTGAAAAATACGATACAATTCAAGCTCCTTCTCATCCATATACCTCCTAAACTCCTGATAATTAACCCGACCATCCCGATCAGCATCACAAACATGTAACAAATCCCTAGCATACTTATAATCCGATGGAATATGAAGCGCTGTTAAACCCGTCTCAATCTCAGCAGAATCCAAGTACCCAGTACTCGACTTATCGAAAAAATTGAACAAACTCCTAATCCTAACCTCCCTCTCCTCCTTTGTTTCCTGCAATGCCAGTAACACGTGCTCCATTGTAGCCGGTCCCGCCTTCTTCACCGGATTACACCCATCACACCGCTTCGATTCACCTTCATTCTTCATCTTCCCCTCCTCAATTTTTTTCATCACCATCAACGATACGATTAACAATAACAATATAGCATAACCCTATAATCCTCCTTAATTACCTAATATATCAATTCATAACCCTAATAACAAGCTCACCAATTCACAATTCCAATAATCCAATGTTCGACTACTTAATTTGAGTTTTCGAGTGCAAATTCCTCAATAATTCCAAGAAATTTGGAATATTAATTAACAGTAACAAGGAAATAAATATGAATAAGGGATTAATAACCTAAATTAAAGCACGCAAATCGATGGAGCTATAATTCAATTGAACAGTAGATAATGGTGTTGATCCGACAAATGGAGGTCGCCGGAAACAATGGCGGATGCTATCAGGAAATTGACGGTCGCCGGAGATCGCCGGAAAATGGCATTGATAAATTTGGGGAAATGTGATAATTAATTGATTGATCGGAGAGTGTGCAAAATGTGTGATGTTGGTATGAGCAAACCAAACTGATGATGATATTTTGTTTCCTTTTATTTTATTTTTTAACGGTCGTTTCTTTAAGAAATTAAGACGGGTCGGCACCTCCGTTTTGGACCTTGTTCTTTTTTGCTTAATTTTAGTTCATTTATTTCAGTTTAGGTCTATGAAGTTCGATTCTTCTTTTCAAAAATCAACTCTTATTTTGGTAAGTTTAGCTCCATTAAGTTCAGTTCAGTTTAGCTATATTAGGTTCAGTTCTCAGTCCAGATAGTTTCAGTCCAAAAGAACAGGTTTAAAGACGGGCGTTTGGTTCAACAAAGGGAAAGGGAGTGGAAACAAGAAAGGGAATGGAAGGAAAATAAATGAGATTGCCCCAAATCTTATTACTTGTTTGGTTACAAAATAAAGAGAATGCCTTATCAATTGAACAACCACCTACTTACTTAATAACAACCTAACAACCACCCCTAATACAGATATGACCGACCACTTCTACCACAAGTACCGCCAACCCGCACCATGAGGAGACCCCGACGCCGACAACCTACTGTCGACACCTCATTCCCGTCCATCCATATTCGTTGTCCCTTTAACCACCACTAAAACCACCTATCTTTAAACCTTAAAAACTTGCCCCAATAATCGAAATCCCCTCCCCCAGCCATGAAACCACCAGATAGTCGAAATCCCCTCTCTCACCCACGAAACCACCGGATCTGGTGGTTTCATGACTCGGGGAGGGGATTTCGGCTATTGGGGTAAGTTTTTAAGGTTTAAAGATGGGTGGTTTTAGTGGTGGTTGGTGGAGTTTCGAATGAGAAAAGGAGGACCAGTGGGTCTTCGATGGAGGCCGCCGATGGGAGGTGGTGTCGCTGGCGTCAAGAGGTCGCCGACAATCAGGTTGCCGGAGGGTGGACGACTGATGGTGGTGGTTCCTGTGTTTGGGATAGGTGGTAGTGGGTAGCTGAAGATGGTGTTGGGTGGATGGGGGAAAGGTATGGGATACCTTGGGGGTAAGGGGTAAGGATGTAGAAGGACTTGACGATAAAATATGGGTAAAGGGTATCATTCTTTTAGTCAAACAAACATCAACAAAGGATATCCCTCCTTTTGTTTCCCTTTCCTTTTCCTGAATACCCCTAACCAAACAGCCCCTAAAAGTCTACAATGACTCGAATAACATCGGATAGATGAGAAACAAGCAACGGATAGAGTACTATATATGTTGGACCCA
This sequence comes from Silene latifolia, assembly GCF_048544455.1. Taxonomy (NCBI): domain Eukaryota; kingdom Viridiplantae; phylum Streptophyta; class Magnoliopsida; order Caryophyllales; family Caryophyllaceae; genus Silene; species Silene latifolia. Next base: position 13,422,234 of record NC_133534.1, read on the forward strand.
AATCCGATTCATATCCGTAGGATTTGGGTCTCAAATGTTGGACCCAAATCCGATTCATATCCGTATGATTTGGGTCTCAAATGGGTCTGATTGTTATCAATTTTTATTTATTAATTCTTCATCTTTTAAATGAAATATTAATATTAAAATTACATAAAATGTATTAGAATGTTTAATAGGGTTATATAAGGTATAAAATTTGTCGACATTTACCATGATAAACTAACAAATTACCGCGCGTAAGTTATTATTTGAATGATGAAAAAGTTATTTGTTGCTTCTCGAATATTAAAATTATGTTGTAAATTCATTAATAACCTAATAACTAAGTAAAGTGACATGTGAGAGTTGAATGAAAGATAAGAAAACATGATTTTTATAAACTCTAGTTATTTTATATTTAAAAATAAAAATAAAAAATATAGTCCATGGGTAGGGTACGAGTCTTAACGACAAGACCCGGGCCCATATCCGCATAAACTTTTCTAGACCCCATATCCGATATCCATTGGGTGCAAAAAAAATGAGATTCATATCCATCCCATCAGGCCGATCCAGCGGATCTTGCCGGGTAGGATCCCAGACCTATTGTTATCCCTAGATGAGACCATCTTTTTGCTAGTTTAGTGACATTATGTTTTTGACTCATTTATCATGTTTGACAAGTTTAAATTTAAGACGAATATATTTATTTTAAACAAAAATGTGTGAATCATGGACGGATCCTGGGGTAAGTATGGGAAGGCACGTGTCTACCCCTTCAAAAAAGAAAACAATTGAAGAAAACACAAATAAAACAAAGTATATATGCACGACTTCTCTCCCTCAAAGGGACACCCCAAAACCAAACATGTAATTATTTTATTATAAACTTCTTAATTGTATATTTTAGTGAACAACAAATTAAGGTTAGAGCGAGGAAAAACAAATAGGTCAAATTGAGTTTTAGATCACAATTTTGAACAAACTTCTACGAGATTTATGAATATGAAATGTCATTATTTTATTATAAACTTCTTAATTGTATAGTTTAGTGAACAACAAATTAAGGTTAGAGCGAGAAAAAATAAATAGGTCAAACTGAGTTTTAGATCACATTTTTGAACAAACTTCTACATGATTTATGAATATGAAATGTAATCATTTTATTATAAACTTCATAATTATATAGTTTAGTGAACAACTAATTAAGGTTAGAGCGAGGAAAAAAATAGGTTAAATTGAGTTTTACATCACATTTTTTAACAAACTTCTACAAGATTTATGAATATGACATGTAATTATTTTATTATAAACTTCTTAATTATATAGTTTAGTGAACAACAAATTAAGGTTAGAGGGAGGAAAAACAAATAGATCAAACTGAGTTTTAGATCATATTTTTGATCAAATTTCTACAAAATTTATGAATATGACAGTTAATTATTATATGATGAAATAATTTAGCTGTATAAAACTGATATGAATTTGATTCACCAATACTTCTTTAATATTGATGACTATAAGCAAAACGCCTAAAACCTACCTAACCAGAAGATGGTCACGACTCATGTCAATGTCATATTTATTAATTAAAATGGCTACATTGTTTTGACAAATAAATTTATTGATACTATGGCCTCCATAGATTTACAAATAATGACTGTCTTTTTCTATAGAAAATTAATTAAAGTAATACTCTACAACTTTGTAACTCCACAATTTTTTAGAGCCAAGTATGTATTAGGAGGGTGCGAAAATAAAGTTATGATCAGAGTAAGATACGAAGTATTAAACGACTCGGTTAAAAGAGTGTTCGAAATGTAATTAAAAAAAAATTCAGATATTAATCAGTCAGTATATAACTAAAGAGCTAGCGGTCAGTGACACAACCAAGCGGGGTTAGTATGAATGTATGATCATCCTCACTAAATTGAAAATTTTAGTTGAAATTCATGTTACATTAGCATTTTATTTGTTTCATTGGAAGTTCTCAACCCTCTTTAACACTAACTCCCAACTCCATCAAACAATCACGGGCAGTGGTGAGGCTAGGAGGAGAGGCTAGCAAGGACACTTGCCCCGTTGTCCCCACTCAAAAATAAAAAATCAGGAATTTTTTGTTAGTTTTTGAATTTTTTTCAACTTTTACCTAGTTAATAACATTACTCGTTTGCCTCCTAACAAAAATTCCCGACTCTACCACTAATCATTGGGAGCTACTACGATACTACCCCAAGTCCCCAACCAACCCTCATTTGGCTGGTAAGTAAGCCTGAAGACCATAATAATACTCCGCAAATTTTTATTCCAGACAAGTTATTTTCCGTCTGAAATAAGACGAATCAAATGTAGTCATTTTACGATAAAATGTTACTACTAATTTCTGATACAATGCTACCATCATTTTCAGGGTAAAAAAGTGACAACTTTAGTTGTACTCCCTCCTATAAGTTCTATCCTCTATTTTCTTCCTTATTTCCTAAAACGGATTATTCGGGTTTTCTTCTCTATTTTCTTTTTTGGAAAATTTGTATGGTCCAAATTCATTTGCATGTGAGATAGTGTGTTTTGTGTGGTGCAAATTCATTTTCTTTATTCCTTGTGCAAAAAGGAGAGGGGAAGAAAATAGAGGATATAAGGGAAGTGTTTTTTGTCAAACACAACCTTCAAAAAACTTTTTTTTCCAAACACCCCCTTTAAAAAAAAGTTTGTCAAACACAACCTTTAATAATTTTTTTTTTGTCAAACACGACTTTTTGGCCGCTTGCAATGGGATGACTTTCAGTCTATATTTGAGATAGCAAACGAGGTCGGTTTGAGGTGTTCTTGGACTTGTTGGAAATGTGGGAGTACAGACTTTCTAGGAGTTGTCAACACGGTGGCAAAATGTGGCCTTATGTAGGGTCAATTGGTGCGTAAAATAAGGCTGGTCAAAGAAAGGGTTAGAAGTTTGGGTTTACAGTGGGTTGTTAGAGGGGTTTTCGAGGGTCTTTTAATAGGGTTATGATGTTTTGTTTGGTCTGAAATTTGGTATGTAGATTGAAGGAGTGCAAGGTATATCGTAGTTGTGTTGTTTGTGGTGAGCGTTGGTTGCAAGTGGTGGCTCAAGGGAGTGAATTGACCCACGAAAAAATCCTACTTTAACTTACTTCAAACCCATGTGACCAGCCTTACTTTATACACTAATATACCCCTTATAAGGCCACCTTTGACCACATGCTGACAACCGGTGGAAAGCCTGTACTCCCACCTTTCCAACGAGTTCAAAAACACCTCAAACCGATCTCGTTTGCTATCTCAAACATCAACTGAAAGTCACCCCCTTACAAGTCCTCAAACTTTGGCCAAAATGTTGTGTTTGTCAAAAAAAAAATTATTAAAGGTTGTGTTTGACAAACTTTTTTTTAAAGGTGGTGTTTGGAAAAAAAAGTTTTTTAAAGGTTGTGTTTGACAAAAAAACCCTATAAAAGAATAACATTTTGTCATTAAATGATTACATTTTATTTAAAAAATGGTGATATTTGATCCGTCTTATTTCAAATGATCTGAAACAAGACTTATTGATAATACTCATAGTCAGTGAGTCAGCCGTAATCACTGTATAATTTCACCAATGCATGTTGATGGGGCATATTCTGCACCGCTGACCAAGTCAAACATACTGAGCAAGGTCAAAGATGTCCACAGCAAGTCAACGACTTAGACAACCTAGCCGATGCCGCCCATCTACTGTCAACTCGGGTCCCGCGTGACAAACCGCCACCGGGACACATATCCGCGTACTCATATCCAAGACCCCTCGGCGGTGAGTCAACAGGGCCCGCCGGCCAGCCATAGGTCCCTCGGCCGAGGGGTAGATCGATCTTTCCACCGCTAGCCACTTGGCCACTTGGCCACCACGTGACAAAAGGTGAAGTCTATAAATACTCCTCAACCTTCATTGAGGAAAGGATCCAATCCAGAAATACACAACTTGACCTAAATACACTATTCATCTGGTATAATCTTCCTTATCTCTCTACAATATATTCCTAGCCAATTAGCATACAACTTATACATCTAAGTTTACTGACTTGGGCGTCGGAGTGGGTACGCTTGGCACAAAGCCAAGCCCTCGCGCCTCGTTCATTGTTGCAGGAGAGGCCGAGAGGAACGATTAAGGCCAAGGGAGAATCCAACTCAAGACATCATTCAACAAGCCACGGGTGGTAACTATACTTGCTCTGGAATTACACCCGGAACAATTGGCGCCGTCTGTGGGGAGAGACACTAGAAGCTAGTCACATTCATTCCCAAACACAAAAAAAAAAAAAAAAACAACAAAAACCCACCCAAAAAGCTAAGAAGATGTCAAAAGAACAAGAGGTGTTCGTAACCGACGAGCCCCTCCACCCATATGATACCTTCAACAATTTCGAGTCATATGACCCTCCGCCGGCGGAGTAATCCAACCGGAGTTCGGGATGCCAATAACACCAGATGCGACGCTGCCCGCCAACCAAGTCACCCTCATGGGACATGTGGTCGACGTGGCATTGCTAAAGCAAATCCTGGACCTCATCGGTAGGACGTCGGCTCACACCGTCACACCGACAAGAGCGGCGGGACCCGTCCGGAGACGGGGCCTTAACGTGACTCCAAGAGACTTGAACGGAGCACCGGAAGAGGTTGGCCTGTTGAAACACCGGAGGAGCCTGGAATGCTAGTGATGGACATAAGTCCCGACCGCACTCGCGGGGATAGCGTCACCGCAGCAGCCCACGAGGCCCACTCCGGAGGAATGAAAGAAGTCCGACCCATCAGAGTCGGAGAAGAAGAAGCCCGACTCGCGCAGTCGGGGAAGGAGTCCCTCCCGCTACGAGGAGAGGAGTCGGGCTAGGAATGCGAGGAGCCGATCGCCACGTGTCGTCCTAAGATGTGATCGACACCCCTCGGCGCCACGTCCTAGAAGTCCGGTGCCAACTAAGCTCAAGTTGCCACCCATATCATACAAAGGGGAGGGTGATCCAGCCGACCACGCTGAGGCTTTCGAGTCTCACATGTCAGTATGGGAGCAGCCCGATGAAGTATGGTGCCGAGTTTTCCCAACGACATTGCATGGGATGGCTCAAAGTTGGTACAAGGGGCTCCCCGACGGCTCGGTGTACTACTACGCCGACCTAAGGGACGACTTTCTAGCCCAGTACTCTTGCAACAAGAGAAGGGCCGTGGAGACATCGGACCTCCTAACTATCAAACAAGAAGGGGGCGAGTCTCTACGAAGCTACATGAAGAGGTTCGACGGAAAGGTCCAACAGATTCGGGAGATTAATCCCGAACTGGCGGCCTTCGCGCTGATGAAAGGCCTCCCAAGGGGAGATTTGAAAAATGAGCTCATCAAGTGCGGAGGCCTGGGCTTGGATGCCGCCAGGAAGAAGGCTGACCAAGCCATTAAGGTAGAAGACTATCACAAGACGTGGTTAGGCCCCAACGAGGCCGAGCACTCAGAAAAGAAGAGCCGCCAGGAGGACAACCCGCATGAAAGACGCCGTGACAACAACGGGTCACGGTCCGAAGAAAGACGCCGTGACAATAATAGGTCACGGCCTGACAAATCTGCCAGGAAACAGGACTCGGCGGGCGCCGGGTGGAGTTCGGGAACGTACCACCAGAGGCGGTATAACGATAAAACCCCTCTCGTCGTATCGTCGTCAAGTCTTCGCCCGAGCAAAAGCGAGGGCCGAAGTGGGAGAGACCCCAAAACCAAAAAGTGAGCGGAGACACGAGCCAAGATCTTGTGAGTACCACGGCCACACCGGCCATCTAACAACGATCGCCGCCATCCGAAGAATGCCATTGAAGAGCCGATCCGGAAGGGGAGCCTCAGCAAGTACGTTGCCAAAAGCCAAAAGACCGACGCGCGCAGTTCAGAGAAGAAATCCGTCTTGAACGGATAGGAGTGATCCACGTTGTCATCGGGGCCACGAGAACGGAGGGTCCGCTCACGGGTACAAACGACACCGAACGAGCTCTATCGGGCCATCAACTTTGTGCCCAACACAGCCACCCCCTCTTCCAACATCCCCGACATAACTATCGGAAGAAAGGACTACGAAGGAGTCATCGCTCCTCACAGCGACCCACTTGTAGTCAATTTGGACATATCCAACCACCTGGTCAAAAGGTGCCCGATTGACACAGCGCATACACGAATGTCATGTTCGGGGAGTGCTTCCTCGGCCTCTACCGAAGGTCAAGGACTTAAGCCCCCGCACCAACCCGCTATACGATTTCTCGGGGCCGGGACCGGTACCACGGGATCAATCGACTCCGTAACGTTCGGCGAAAGGAATGCGGCCAAGAATGTCCTAGCTGAGTTCGTGGTCATCGACGGCTCATCCGCCTACAACGTTCTCATAGGCCGCGTCACTCTGAGCGAGGTTGACGCAGTGATGTCCATCCGGGCCCTAACATTGATGTACGTCTCGGACCGGGGGGAAGCGCATAAGCTCGTCTCCAAAGACGAGAATGACGAGGTGGTGAACGCCCAGATAGCTGCCAGAGGATGCAACATACAATCCCTTAAGGTGGCAAAGAAATCGGAGAAAGGGAAAGGTCTATCCTTACAACAGGAGAGCGACCTCATGGATGTAACTAGCGTCTAACTGGGGAGGTACGCCTTCAACGGGCCATTAGGACGCCGGAAAATCTCGGGAATACTCCATGTAACGTCGGAGGTGTCCAAAACAACTGTGGGCACCCCGACGCATGTTTTTACCTAAATGAAAAATCATCCAAGTCTTCCATCAGAATGTACGCTCTTCCCATAGTCACTAGGAAGGAGCAGACGCCGACTCACACTGTCATATCGACAAGAACGGGAGTCTCCTTCAAGAAACAGGCACCGTCGCAGTCACTCCAAGTAGTAGACGCCACGGGAGTCTCCTTCAAGAAACAGGCACCGTCGCAGTCACTCCAAGTAGTAGACGCCACGGCAGTCACCCCAAGAGATGTGACGCCGTCGCAGTCACTCCAAGTAGTAGACGCCACGGGAGTCTCCTTCAAGAAATGTCACCGTCGCATCACTCCAAGTAGTAGACGCCACGGCAGTCACCCCAAGAGATATGACGCCGTCGTATCACTCCAAGTAGTAGACGCCACGGGAGTCTCCTTCAAGAAATGTGCACCGTCGCATCACTCCAAGTAGTAGACGCCACGGCAGTCACCCCAAGAGATGTGACGCCGTCGCAGTCACTCCAAGTAGTAGACGCCACGGGAGTCTCCTTCAAGAAACAGGCACCGTCGCAGTCACTCCAAGTAGTAGACGCCACGGCAGTCACCCCAAGAGATATGACGCCGTCGCAGTCACTCCAAGTAGTAGACGCCACGGGAGTCTCCTTCAAGAAATGTGCACCGTCGCATCACTCCAAGTAGTAGACGCCACGGCAATCACCCCAAGAGATGTGACGCCGTCACGTCACTCCAAGTAGTAGACGCCACGGGAGTCTCCTTCAAGAAACAGCACCGTCGCATCACTCCAAGTAGTAGACGCCACGGCAGTCACCCCAAGAGATGTGACGCCGTCGCAGTCACTCCAAGTAGTAGACGCCACGGGAGTCTCCTTCAAGAAACAGCACCGTCGCAGATCACTCCAAGTAGTAGACGCCACGGCTAGTCACCCCAAGAGGTGTGACGCCGTCGCAGATCACCCAAGTAGTAGACGCCACGGCGGACGACGGCTCACACCGTCATACCGACAAGAGCGGCATGCACCCTAAGGAAGAGACACTGCGACGGTTATAACCAACGCGGTTGATACTCGCCGAAACGATCAAGATGCCTTGGAAGCGTTAACACATTGAGACACGCACTCTAGATCGCTCGGCCAAGCCGAGGCAGGAACATAAGAGATACTCAATTAATAACGGAAAGAGACAACCCGGACAAAGACGGAGACGCTAAAAGGACAAATCGAAGCTCGAATACTAGCACAAGGAAAAGAAGTGAAGTAAAAACGAACCCTTATTAAATATATTCAACGAATCACAAGAAATTACAAGGATAAGCCAAAAGACAAAAAGTTACAAATGCTATCCCCCTATGTCCGTTGTTGCTCGCCATCGGCGGCAATGCACTTTTCGGATGGGTACCCGCCAGCTCCCTTTAGAAACCTCGGCTTCAAGGCGGCCTCGGCTTTAGCCTCGGCGGCCTCGGCCGCCTTTGCCCGCTTGGCTTCCTCTTGGGCCTCCTTAGCCTTCTCGGCCGTAGTCGCCTTCTCGCCGGCCGCCTCCTTCTCTCGCCTTCGCCCTCACCGCCTCTTTAGCCTTCTCCGCCACGGCTTGCTCCTTGGCTTCGAGCTTGTCATCAAGCGACTTGTCATATCGTCCCACGGAAAGGAACCATCAAGAGGGAAGAGCTCCTCAATCACTTCCCTAGCAGCTCCTTCGGCTAAATCCCGGAATTCAAAGACACATGTTAGGGAGCATGACGGTTTGGAGCATCTCAATGTCCTTATCCTTTTGCCTAATGACGGCATCTCTGATCCGAACCACCTCCGCCTGGGCCTTAAACAGTCCCCGGATTCATTCCTCTCGCTTGAGGTAGAGGTCGGCGTGCCTCCGAACAAGTGTACACTTCTCCAAAGACTTAGCAGATTCACCTGCCGCAGCCTCGGCCTTGGCTCTCTCAAAGAAGGACCTCTTTCTCAACGCCCCGCCGAGTTTTCTTTCGCCCAAGAGCGCCCTCTCGGCCTCTCCCCTAAGCCTCGCTCATTGAGAAGATCCCGCTTGGCCTTCGCGGCCACCTTCTTAGTGGCATTTAGCTCCAAGGTGGATTGAGCCACGACCTTCTCCCCGCTCTACGATACGAGCACCGGTAAGACTGTTCCACCTCGCCGCCTCCTTGATCGCCTCCGTGCCTTCATCTATGAGCGGGAGAAGGAAACCTTCCGGGATGAAGGGACAAAGTGGCGACATTTTTATCACCGGCTTGCACTGGGGAGGGAAACCTTCTGGGATGAAGAGTTCACGGTGACGTGTTGATCACCAGCCCGCACAGAGCTCCCCTCCACTTGCTGCCCAACAGGAGCGGCGGACGACTGGGGCCGATCTACAAAATTAAAAGCAAGCATAAGTATCGACATACGCAGACATGCCGAAGAGCCTGTCACAGGCAGCGCCTAAGGAACCGGCTAAATCTGAAGCCACAGAAAGAACAATACCGTGCTTGGCCTTCTTGGCCGAAACGCGCGTCTCCTCGTCAGCAGCAGAATCAACGGTCGCGGTATAGGCCGTCTGTTTTCTTTTACGGACAAGGGGGAACCCTCCTCCTCGTCGGAGTCATCCCCGTTGGAGATACAAATGACCTCCACCGTCTCCTTCTGAACAGGGGGGATGGAAGGCGGAGCCGGTGTCGACGCCACCACCGCCGAGGACTTCGTTTTGCGCGTATGACGCGGCACGTTACTAACAACCTTCGCCTGGGTCTCCACCGCACTCAAGCTTTTCAGCCGCTGCTCTATGAGATCAGTCGGCGACCTCCTGCGGTCATTGGGGAGAGCTTTGGGATGTAAGTTAGCAACGGTTTTATCTTTGTTCGATCCCATTCTCAGGAGGATATCTTCAGACAGTCCGGTCCAAAATGGCCTGCGAAGGAAACGAAGCAAGAGTTAAGTAGAAGAAATAAATCAAAGTTCAAAGACACAACGAGAACGGTGATGGGCCTCACACCGACCCCACTCACCCTGCGCTAGGGCCGGTATGAGGTCGACATGGCAAAGCGGCTCATCCTGAAGAATGATCTGCGTTGGAGGAATCCATCTTTTCGGCAGCCCACCCTTGTCTACCTCAAAAAGCCGCATTGCCAACCTCTCGTCCTCCGAGAGAAGAACCCGCCAAAGATCCATTTTGAGTTTCTTCCGGAGACCCATCCGTCATGCTCCGCCTTAGTCTCACACCGCAAGTTAACTTGATCCGAAAGGAGCAGGGAAGCGGATAGTCGTTCGGCAAGACCTTAACGTACACCCACCGACCCCGCCCTTGCAAGAGGAAAGTTTGTCACAGTGACATAACCCTTCTCCGTGTGCACGCTGAACCACCGGGCGCGCCAGAGAATGACGGCCGGAGGTAGTGAAGTCGGCGAAATAAGTTCACCGTTGGGGCCTCCCCTTGAAGAGACAAAGCCAGACAAACCCGATTATGGTCCTCATAGCCAACGGGTGCAATTGGGCAACGACAACGTTCATGGCCTTAAGGATGGCCACAACATACCCATTCACGTGAAACCGGAGCCCAAACTCCAAATGTCGCATATATACGCCGGTGTGGCCCGGTGGAGGGCAACAGAGAACCTGACCCTCCTCCGGGATAACGATTTCGTAGCCCTCACCGAAGAAGAAATGTTTCTCGAAAAATATCTCACCGAAACAGCGGGCTAACTTATGGGTCCAAGTACAGTCAAGACGGACTTTACAAGCGAGGCCGTGATCCATAACGTACTTCCTCACGTTATTAGGACGAGCCTCCTCAAAGATCGTCACCAAAATCTTTCGCATCATCATCGACATCGAATCATCCTCCCATTCCTCCGAAGTCGAGGATCGACTTCGGGAGAAGGGGACCTACGGCCCGCTTACTAGGCCCGGCGTCGGCAGAAGACATGTTTACAATGAAATTACAAAATTAAAAATTGGAAAGTTTGTTTGTTTACCTTCAAGAAAACGTCACGGGAGAAACAACTCGGAAATTAGAAAAAGAAACCCTTGGAAGTTTAGAGAGAAGGAAATTTTGGAGAATGAAATTGGTGGCCAATTTTTTGGAGCAATTGCCCTATTTATAGGGAAAAGCCCATGAAGCAGGACCAATCAAAGAAATGACCCCATGAAGCGTCAACCAATCAAAGATGCGGACACGTGTCGGACATGCAACCACGGATGTCAATCGTTGCAACGATTGTGTCAATCAATGCAACGGTGACCAAACGTCTTCAACACGCCTATTCAAATCTCTCCGCCTATTCAACTTCCTCAAACAAATTCCCATGCACCTATTCTCCGCCGACACATGATCAACCAAGCTAGACACCGCCGGCCGGGGGCAATCAAAAAGAACCCTAGCCTCAACCCGGCCCCGCCAGCGTCCCTTTCTTTTCCACATCGGATGCCCAATACACATCCATGTGGAGGGGGAATATGGTACGGCCTAAGAAAGACTAGGCAGAAAGAAGAAGCCGCCGCGAAGAAGCCGATGCAGAAAATTTTCTACAAACTACTTGCGCAGAATATACGCTCAGACGTACATCGAAGCCCATACCACGGCATAGACTACGCTGGGGGAAATTGATGGGGCATATTCGCACCGCCGACCAAGTCAAACATACGAGCAAGGTCAAAGATGTCCACAAAGAAGTCAACGACTTAGACAACCTAGCCGATGCCGCCCATCGGCTGTCACACCTGGGTCCGGCGTGACAAAGCGCCAACCGGGACACATATCCGCGTACTCATATCCAAGACCCCTCGGCGGTGAGTCAACAGGCCCGCCGCCGCCATAGGTCCCTCGCCGAGGGGTAGATCGATCTTTTCCACCGCTAGCCACTTGGCCACTTGGCCACACGTGACAAAAGGTGAAGTTTATAAATACTCCTCAACCTTCATGAGAAAGGATCCAATCCAAATACACAAACTTGACCTAAATACACTATTCATCTCGGTATAATCTTCCTTATCTCTCTACAATATATTCCTAGCCAATTAGCATACAACTTATACATCTAAGTTTATCGACTTGGCGTCGGAGTGTGGGACGCAGCACAAAGCCAAGCCTCGATTCGTTCATTGTTTGAGAGAGGCCGAGAGGAACGATTAAGGCCAAGGGAGAATCCAACTCAAGACATCATTCAACAAGCCACGGGTGGTAACTATACTTGCTCTGGAATTACACCCGGAACACATGTAATTTTTACTGCACGGTTTTGGTAGGTATAAGCTCTGGTTAGCAATAAAACTTGAGAAACAAAGAAGAATTACAGTTAATAGGGTCACGTGGCCATGCATGTAACCAAATAATACAATTCACGTAACTACCAAACCACGTGGTTACTATCTGCCCGTCCATGCAACCTACCACTTTTCTCTTATTTAATCTCATTTTACGACCTTACATTTCTTATACTCCCTCCTAAATACAACTTTTAATTTGTCCTTACATTTTAGGGACACTACCTTAAAACTAAGGACCTTTCAATTATAATGGCGTCTATTGAGGAAATTCGTCAGGCACAAAGAGCCGATGGTCCGGCTACTATCTTGGCTATTGGTACCGCTACGCCTCCGAATTGCGTGTACCAGGCTGATTATCCTGATTATTACTTTCGCGTTACTAAGAGCGAGCATATGACCGATTTGAAAGAGAAGTTCAGACGCATGTGTATGTTATTAATCCCTTCTTTTTAATTTTACAAGTTTCTCTTAGGTTACTGTCGAATTTTAGGGATGCATGGTCGCATGCACCCCTAAATTCGACAATAAGTGTTTTACTTAGATTACCATTTGCATGCAGTAAGTATTTCTTGCATGCACTCCCGAAGTCCCGTTTATATTAGTATGCAGTGATGGAATTAGGGGGGCTAGCAAGGACGCTCGCCTCTCGGCGAACAAGATTTTCTTAGTTTTTTAGTTTAATTTTTCGAAAAAAATTTCAAGTTAACCTTACATAATTTCTCATTCGATCCCCTAAAATTTTTGCTCCCACACGGTGGCGGAGCCAGGAATGTAAGTCATCGGGGCGTAAATTTTCAGCGGGGGTGAAACAGTAATATTATAAGGGCCTTAAAAAAATTCGAAAATTTTAACTAAAATTTCGAAATTTTCAAAAGCCAGTGAGGGCGACTGCCCCTGCCAGCCCCTCCCTGGCTCCATCACTGCTCCCACATGTTCAAATCCTGGCTCCGCCATTGTTAGTACGCGCAGTCGATTTTCTGTTACAACTCGACATGCATGTGTAAAATAGGGGAAAATGGACAAACTAATGTGAGATGATAACAATTTTGAAACAACAAAGTTTACGTCAGTAATGAAAGTTGTTTTTGTTTTTTCTGTTTTGAGTACATAAGAGGGGAAATCTAACTAACTATAGTACAGGAAAAGCAACCCCAAAAATATCCTCTCTAAGAATAGGACGAAGCTCAATTGGTGGATAGTCTAGAATGATTAAATCAGTACTCGAGTGCACTCCTCGATTAGCGAGCCGCGAGCGCGAGCCTCTTGATCGGTAATGAAAGAGATAATGACCATGAAAATAGACATATCGATGTGTTTGCGAGGGCTAAAAAGAGAATTTTAATGATCCAAAATAAATTAATGAAGTTTGGAATGGCCTTGAAACATAATAAAGTAAATTGGCCTATTTAGGGTGGGATTCGACCCAACGGTAATTGGTTTATGGTTAATAATTTTGAAAAAATTGTCGGAATTTAAAGATAATCTTCTATTTACTAAATGAATAGGCGAAACTCTTATTTTTTCCGCCTAAATAATATTTCCTAAAATAAAGTGTAGTATTTTTAGCATATATTATATCACAATCTTTTAATGGCATAATCTTTTAATAAATTTAATATTTAAAACATTCTATATTATTTCACATTATACATAAATTTATATTCATTATTATATGATTAAAAAAAATTGTTTAATTTTTTCTTTAAAATAATTGTATATAAAAATTCATTGACTTTTAATGATAAGAAGTTGTACAAAAAAGATTAATAGTAAAATATTTTAAAAATAAAGTCATTAATTTTTCGATAAAAAGAAAATTTTTATTGAAATATTCATTTCATGATTTTTTACAATTTTAATTTTTATTGCTCAAATTAAAATCAATTGATAGGAAATATAAATAATAAGTGAATTATTAATTTAAAATCCATAAATAATACGGAGTATACTAAAAAGTAAAATTTTATAAATAGCGTGCATATATTGCACGAGATCTAAATTAGTATAATACTGTAACATTTAAAATGAAATGATATATACTCCTCATTTTAGTTTTGATTAAATGATCTTTCTCGATAATATCAGAAAGGTAAAACAATGACCGACACGGAAAGTAAATATAAATGTTTTTGGGTTAGATAATAAAGTTATAACCGATTGTATATTATTTTGATATTTTTTATGGTGTTAAAATGAGCCATAAATGGGCCGACCTACACTTGTGTTGTATAGTTGTGTAACTCATTTGTGGCTATATGTGAACAGGCGACAAGTCAATGATCAAGAAACGTTACATGCATTTGACCGAGGAAATCCTCAAGGAAAAGCCTAATTTGTGTGAGTACATGGGCTCATCACTTGACACTAGACAAGACATGGTTGTGTCCGAGGTGCCGCGGCTAGGCAAAGAGGCCGCGGTCAAGGCCATCAAGGAATGGGGCCAACCCAAGTCCAAAATTACCCATGTCATCATGTGCACTACTTCCGGTGTTGACATGCCGGGGGCCGACTATCAGATTACCAAGCTCCTTGGGCTCCGTCCCTCAGTCCGTCGCTTCATGCTTTACCAGCAAGGTTGCTTTGCCGGGGGAACGGTCTTGAGGTTGGCTAAGGACTTAGCTGAGAACAACAGGGGTGCACGAGTTTTGGTCGTGTGTTCTGAAATAACTGCTATTTGTTTCCGTGGGCCTACTGATACCCACTTGGACTCCATGGTGGGCCAGGCTTTGTTTGGAGATGGAGCCGGGGCTTTGATCGTTGGGTCAGATCCGGACTTGTCTATTGAAAGGCCATTATTCCAAATGGTCTGGGCCGCCCAGACCCTCCTACCGGACTCCGAGGGAGCAATCGACGGTCATTTACGCGAAGTGGGCCTGACTTTTCACCTGCTCAAAGATGTTCCTGGGCTTATTTCCAAGAACATTAACAAAGCCCTTGAAGAGGCCTTTAACCCACTTGGTATAAGTGACTGGAACTCTTTGTTCTGGATCGCTCATCCGGGCGGTCCGGCGATCTTGGATCAAGTCGAGGCTAAATTGGGCCTAAAGGAGGAAAAACTTGCTGCTACAAGAAATGTGTTGAGTGACTTTGGTAATATGTCTAGTGCTTGTGTTCTCTTTATTCTTGATGAGATGAGGAAGAAGTCCTTAAGAGACGGGGCGACCACCACCGGTGAAGGGTTGGATTGGGGTGTTCTGTTCGGGTTTGGACCGGGTTTGACTGTCGAGACTGTTGTGCTCCACAGTGTGCCTTTGACCAATTGATGATCATTAGTTGTGATGTTCAAGAATTTTATACACACTTTTTAAGAATGTAGATACATTAAAATATATATGCTGGTACAATTTTTATTTTTTTAAAAAAAAATAAAAAAATCTCAGATGCACTTTTGATTATCGTAGGTACACTTTTTACCGAAATTTTATACACACTTTTTAAGAATGTAGATACACTTTTTTTTTATCATAGGTACATTTTTTATCGGAATTCTATATACACTTTCTTGGAGGGCAGATACATTTTTTTTTTTATCGTAGGTACACTTTTTACCTAAACCCTATATACGTTTGCTACCAATGTAAATGTAGTCTATAATTCTATATTACAATTAACACATCTACTGCCCCATTTTCCTCATCAAGTCAACTCAATAGCCAAAAATGGCAACAACAATTAAACTAATGATAGACAAAAAAATTATAATGCAGCATGTAAATTAGTTTGATTTATCAAATGGTCGAACACTTTAGCGAGTCACGAGTGTTACTTAATCAAACAATTCATGGGCTGATACACCATCGCCGTCGCCAACCCACTCACACTATCACCACCGTCGATGTGTCGTGAGTGGTCAATAACACTGGACTGATTGACTGAAGAGGTCAACATGGTTGGAATGGGCATATTTGATGCGAGAAAATGATCGAAATAAGATCTGATTGGAGCTCAGTTCTCACTATAGCTTGTTCTTTGATCAATTTCTCAGTAAATTAATCAACATATAATAAATTCAAGCTAAATTAAAGAAGTTCATGAAATTAATTACGATATATTGATGACGGAATCGGTGGTGAGCTTAAGTTAGCGAAAATTCCAGAAGTAATTGCATTGAAAGAAGAGATCAAGGAAATTGATAAACTTTCCGCAGTTCCAGAAAAAGATCTTCTCAAGAATTAGAATGAATCTAGCTTTATACACCTAGTAACCATAGCTTTTGCAGGGAGTCTCACCATTGATGATTGAATCGTTATTTTTGCTTTTTGTTGTCAACCATTAATATAATTAGGTTTGTTGTTGATTGATTAATGAATTGGGAACTTTTTTTTGGAGGAAATGATCGGCCAGTAATGAATTGGGGAAATGAATCGATCGACGAGAGTCAATGAAGAGGACAGGGTAGTGTGTGATGTTAATTGTGAGATGGGGGCCGTTGATTTCTTTTATAATCACATGGTTATTAGTTGTTCCCACCGTTCTCATCGAGTGCTCGTTCTCACCGGATCTTGACTCTATATATATATATATATATATATATATATAGAATATGGATAGATATAGATATATAGACGAGATGTAATTACCCATTCTTTTATTATAAACTTCTTAATTGTATAGTTTAGTGAACAACAAATTAAGGTTAGAGTGAGGAAACATAAATAAGTCAAACTGAGTTTTAGATCACATTTTTGAACAAACTTCTACAAGATTTATAAATATGAAATGTAATCATTTTATTATAAACTTCATAATTATATAGTTTAGTGAACAACTAATTAAGGTTAGAGCGAGGAAAAAAATAGGTTAAACTGAGTTTTACATCACGTTTTTGAACAAACTTCTACAAGATTTATGAATATGACATGTAATTATTTTATTATAAACTTCTTAATTATATAGTTTAGTGAACAACAAATTAAGGTTAGAGGGAGGAAAAACAAACAGATCAAACTGAGTTTTAGATCATATTTTTTATCAAATTTCTACAAAATTTATGAATATGACGGTTAATTATTTTATGATGAAATAATTTAGCTGTATAAAATTGATATGAATTTGATTCACCAATACTTCTTTAATATTGATGACTATAAGCAAAACGCCTAAAACCTACCTAACCAGAAGATGGTCACGACTCATGTCAATGTCATATTTATTAATTAAAATGTTTGCTACACTGTTTTGACAAATAAATTTATTGATACTATGGCCTTCATAAATTTACAAATAATGACTGTCTTTTTCTATAGAAAATTAATTAAAATAATATTCTACAACTTTGTAACTACACAATTTTTTAGAGCCAAGTATGTATTAGGAGGGTGCGAAAATAAAGTTACGATCAGAGTAAGATACAAATTAAAGTATTAAACGACTCGGTTAAAAGAGTGTTCGAAATGTAATTAAAAAAAAAATCAGATATTAATCCCTCAGTATATAACTAAAGAGCGGTCAGTGGCACAACCAAGCGGGGTTAATATGAATGTATGATCATCCTCACTAAATTGAAAAATTTAGTCGAAATTCATGTTACATTAGCTTTTTATTTGTTTCATTGAAAGTTCTCAACCCTCTTTAACACTAACTCCCAACTCCATCAAACCATCACGGGCAGTGGTGAGGCGAGGAGGAGAGGCTACCAAGGACACTTTTCCAGTTGTCCCTACTCAAAAATAAAAAATCAGAAATTTTTTCATTAATTTTTGAATTTTTTTAAACTTTTACCTAGTTATAACATTACTCGTTTGCCTCCTAACAAAAATTCCCGACTCTACCACTAATCACTGGGAGCTACTACAATACTACCCCAAGTTCCCAACCAACCCTCATTTGGCTGGTAAGTAAGCCTGAAGACCATAATAATGCATTAATACTCCGTAAATTCTTATTCCAGACAAGCTATTTTCCGTCTGAAATAAGACGAATCAAATATAGTCATTTTACGATAAAATGTTACTCCGTACTAATTTCTGATAAAATGTTACCATCATTTTCAGGGTAAAAAAGTGACAACTTTAGTTGTACTCCCTCCTATAGGTCTTATCCTCTATTTTCTTCCTTATTTCCTAAAACGGATTATTCGGGTTTTCTTCACTATTTCCTTTTTGGAAAATTTGTCTGGTCCAAATTCATTTGCATGTGGGATAGTGTCTTTTGTGTGGTTCAAATTCATTTCCTTTATTTCTTGTGCAAAAAGGAGAGGGGAAGAAAATAAAGAATATAAGAAAATATCATTTTGTCATTAAATAATTACATTTTATTTAAAAAATAATGATATTTAGTCCGTCTTATTTCAAACCGTCTAAAACAAGACTTATTGGTAATACTCGTATAGTCAGTGACTCAGCCGTAATCAGTAATCACTGTATAATTTCACCAATGCATGTAATTTTTACTGCACGGTTTTGGTAGGTATAAGCTCTGGTTAGCAATAAAACTTGAGAAACAAAGTGAAGAATTACAGTTAATAGGGTCACGTGGCCATGCATGTAACCAAATAATACAATTCACGTAACTACCAAAACCACGTGGTTACTATCTGCCCGTCCATGCAACCTACCACTTTTCTCTTATTTAATCTCATTTTACGACCTTACATTTCTTATACTCCCTCCTAAAATACAACTTTTAATTTGTCCTTTAACATTTTAAGGACACTACCTTAAAACTTAAGGACCTTTTAATTAAAATGGCGTCTATTGAGGAGATTCGTCAGGCACAAAGAGCTGATGGTCCGGCTACTATCTTGGCTATTGGTACCGCTACGCCTCCGAATTGTGTGTACCAGGCTGATTATCCTGATTATTACTTTCGTGTTACTAAGAGCGAGCATATGACCGATTTGAAGGAGAAGTTTAGACGCATGTGTATGTTATTAATCCCTTCTTTTTAATTTTACAAGTTTCTCTTAGGTTACTGTCGAATTTTAGGGATGCATGGTCGCATGCACCCCTAAGTTCGACAGTAAGTGTTTTACTTAGATTACCATTTGCATGCAGCAAGTATTTCTTGCATGCACTCCCGAAGTCCCGTTTATATTAGTATGTGAATTAGGGGGGCTAGCAAGGACGCTCGCCTCTCGGCGAACAGGATTTTCTTAGTTTTTTAGTTTAATTTTTCGAAAAAAAAATTCAAGTTAACCTTACATAATCTCTCATTCGATCCCCTAAATTTTTTGCTCCCACACGGTGGCGGAGCCAGGATTGTAAGTCATCGGGGCGTAAATTTTCAGCGTAAAAAAATTCGAAAATTTTAACTAAAATTTCGAAATTTTTAAACGCCAGTGAGAACGACCGCTCCTGCTAGCCTCTCCCTAGCTCCACCACTGCTCCCACATGTTCAAATCCTGGCTCCGTTACTTTTAGTACGTGCAGTCGATTTTCTGTTACAACTCGACATGCATGTGTAAAATAGGGGGAAATGGACAAACTAATGTGAGACGATAGCAAATTTGAAACAGCAAAGTTTACGTCAGTAATGAAAGTTGTTTTTGTTTTTTTCTTTTTTGAGTACATAAGAGGGGAAATCTAACTAACTATAGTACGGGAAAAACAACCCCAAAAATATCCTCTCTAAGAATAGGATGAACCTCAATTGGTGGATAGTCTAGAATGATTAAATCGGTACTCGAGTGTACTCCTCGATTAGCGAGCCTCGAGCCTCTTGATCGGTAATGAAAGAGCTAATGACCATGAAAATAGACATATCAATGTGTTTACGAGGGCTAAAAAACTCATTTTAATGATCCAAAATAAATTAATGAAGTTTGGAATGGCCTTGAAACATAATAATGTAAATTGGCCTATTTAGGGTGGGATTCGTGGTTTATGGTTAATAATTTTGAAAAAATTGTCGGAATTTAAAGATAATCTTCTATTTACTAAATGAATAAGCGAAACTCTTCTTTTTTCCGCCTAAATAATATTTCCTAAAATAAAGTGTAGTATTTTTAATAAATTTAATATTTAAAATATTTTATATTATTTCACATTATACATAAATTTATTTTCATTATTATATGATTAAAAAAAATTGTTTACTTTTTTCTTTAAAATAATGATAAGAAGTTGCACAAAAAGGTTAATTGTAAAATATTTTAAAAATAACATCATTAATTTCTCGATAAAAAGAAAAATTTATTGAAATATTCATTTCATGAATTTTTACAATTTTAATTTTTATTATTCAAATTAAAATAAAGTGATGGGAAACATAAAAAATAAGTAAATTATCAATTTAAAATCCTAAAATAATACGGAGTATACTAAAAAGTAAAATTTTATAAATAGCGTGCATATATTGCACGAGATCTAAACTAATACTATACTATAACATTTAAAATGAAATGATATATACTCCTCATTTTAGTTTTGATTAAATTATCTTTCTCGATAAAATCAGAAAGGTAAAACAATGACGGACACGGAAAGTAAATATAAAGTTATAACCGATTGTATATTATTTTGATATTTTTTATGGTCTTAAAATGAGCCATAAATGGGCCGACCTACACTTGTGTTGTATAGTTGTGTAACTCATTTGTGGCTATATGTGAACAGGCGACAAGTCAATGATCAAGAAACGTTACATGCATTTGACCGAGGAAATCCTCAAGGAAAAGCCCAATTTGTGTGAGTACATGGGCTCATCACTTGACACTAGACAAGACATGGTTGTGTCCGAGGTCCCGAGGCTCGGCAAAGAGGCCGCGGTTAAGGCCATCAAGGAATGGGGCCAACCCAAGTCCAAAATTACTCATGTCATCATGTGCACTACTTCTGGTGTTGACATGCCGGGGGCCGACTACCAAATCACCAAGCTCCTTGGGCTCCGTCCCTCTGTTCGTCGTTTCATGCTTTACCAGCAAGGGTGCTTTGCCGGGGGAACGGTCTTGAGGTTGGCTAAGGACCTAGCTGAGAACAACAGGGGTGCACGAGTTTTGGTTGTGTGTTCTGAAATCACTGCTATTTGTTTCCGTGGGCCTACTGATACCCACCTAGACTCCATGGTGGGCCAGGCTTTGTTTGGGGATGGAGCCGGGGCTTTGATCGTTGGGTCAGATCCGGACTTGTCTATTGAAAGGCCATTATTCCAAATGGTCTGGGCCGCCCAGACCCTCCTACCGGACTCCGAGGGAGCAATCGACGGTCATTTACGCGAAGTGGGCCTGACTTTTCACTTGTTGAAAGATGTTCCTGGGCTTATTTCTAAGAACATTACCAAAGCCCTTGAGGAGGCCTTTAACCCACTTGGTATAAGTGACTGGAACTCTTTGTTCTGGATCGCTCATCCGGGCGGTCCGGCGATTTTGGACCAAGTCGAGGCTAAATTGGGCCTAAAAGAGGAAAAACTTGCTGCTACAAGAAATGTGTTGAGTGACTTTGGTAATATGTCTAGTGCTTGTGTTCTCTTTATTCTTGATGAAATGAGGAAGAAGTCCTTAAGAGACGGGGCGACCACCACCGGTGAAGGGTTGGATTGGGGTGTTCTATTCGGGTTTGGACCGGGTTTGACCGTTGAGACCGTTGTGCTCCACAGTGTGCCTTTGACCAATTGATGATCATTAGTTGTGATGTTCAAGAATTGCAACAAACAAGTGAAGAACTGAAAATTGATAATGTTATAATGTCTCATTTTATTTCATAAGTTACTCGGGCTCGTGTCGTAACGATTAAGTAAAGAAGATTGATAATGTGATGTCTTTCTTTTTAGTGTGTATCTATGTTATTATGTTTTGGTATGAATATTGATAAATGATGATGATCCTTTTATCTCTAGTTTGGGAAGTTTAAATTTGGTTCTTGTGATTATTAGAATATTAGTAGCTATACCAGGTAAGTTTCGAGTTGAGCTAACCCAACATATTTGGGTCATAGTCCTATAGAATGTTTGTGTTGTGTTTGGTCAATTCAAAGTAACAGCTAGCTTCGATTTATTCTTCAACTATATTAAATTTCATTAAGATCAATCTGAATTTATTCATTTGAATCAACCAATTGTGATGTTTCATAAGTATATAGT
This sequence comes from Silene latifolia, assembly GCF_048544455.1. Lineage (NCBI taxonomy): Eukaryota > Viridiplantae > Streptophyta > Magnoliopsida > Caryophyllales > Caryophyllaceae > Silene > Silene latifolia. The sequence goes on from NC_133534.1 coordinate 13,444,210, forward strand.
TAAAAAGATACGATGATTGTGAGATGTTACATATCGCGCGCATAAGCAAGTATAGGCGAAACATTATAAACCAACATCCACTTGTAGATCCCGTTTACGAACACATAGTAAGTACAACCTGTTGGTATGATGCCAAGTAAAGCTAAGTTTTTGGTTTTTTGGTTCATACTCTCTCCCACATCGGTGAGGAGGAGAGTTTGTCTTGTGTTTATATTGCCTTTGGTCCAATGGTGGGTAAGAGATTGGACCAAGGAGGCTTTTGTGGTGATTGTTGGGCTTGTGGGTTTGGGTCCAAACACACACACGCGCGCCGGCGCGGACCGGCTCGAGCCCGTACTCGGGCTCGGGTTTCGGTAGAGCACCCGCGGTGCGGGCCAAAGGCCCTCTTTATCTTATCTTTTTTGGGCCTGGCTTGTGTGTGTGTCTTTGGAATCCTATAAACGGATCTCAGTCAAATAATATCTCTGTGATTAAGGAGATTTATTCTCCATTAATCTCGTTTGACTGTCATTAAGGGGATTTATTGTCTCCTTTATTTCCTCCGTTTTTTTGCCTGTAACAGCTCTTTTTTCTACTATAAAAAGAGCTGTCCTCTCATCACTTAGAGACACAATTCATACAACTCTCTTCTATCTCTCAAATATGATATTCTTCTGCTTCTGAGTATAATTTCTGGGTTCGTTTCTGTTCGTTCCAAGGCTCTCATACACGAGTGGTTGTGTACGGGTGTCGCAGTGTTAACCTTGGGAAACTACCGGTGTGAGACGATTACCACCACGGTCGTGCCGATATAGTTTTCAAGTCAGTGGCCTCCATACCACTTGCGCCGCATTTCCGTTTCGATAAGTCTATTTCTGTCTCTTGTTTCGTTAAAGTTTTCGTCTCTTTTTTTCATTGTTACGATTTATCTTTCCAACAATTTGAAAACTATATCTTCTGTCGTAACAATGGTCGCCGTCTCAAACAAAATCAAAATCGTCCGAATTGTCGAAATTGGAACCCTTAGACGGTATGAACTACAAAAGATGGTCTCAGAAACTGCTTATGTATTTTGAACTATGTTTTATTTTCTGACCCTCCTGCTGCTGTTACCGCTGCTAGTGTAGAAACTACCCCACCTTCGTCTGTTGTTGTTAAGTCGAATGAGGAGACTATTAAGAAACATGATAAGGATAACAAAACTGCTAAGTTCCATCTCCTTACTCATATGTCGAATACCCTCTTTGATTTATTTTCGGTCCATAAATCCGCTAAGACTATATGGGAATTGTTAGAGAAAAAAATATGGGGCCGACGATGCGGGTAAGAAAAATATGTTGTCGGGCAGTGGCTTGGGTTTCAAATGGTAGATGACAAACCGATTATGGACCAAGTTCATGTTTATGAGAACTTGTGTGCTGATGTCACTAATGAGGGAATGAAACTAGATGAAATTTTCTTGGCTAATGTTTTGCTAGAAAAATTTCCCCTTTCCTGGAATGAGTATAGGAACCATTTGAAACATAAGAAGAAAGATTTGTCCCTTCAAGAGCTAGTAGGCCACATGAGGACTGAAGAAGCTAATCGTCTGAAAGATAAGTCACCCAATTGTCTCTTACTTGTCAAAGCCAATCTTGTTGAAATGGTGGGTCTTCAAAAGAAGATAGGTTCAAGGGTAAGGGAAAGGCTAAAGCTGGTCAGGGTCAATCCAAGGGTCAGAATGCCAAGAAAGTTGGTCAAGGGAAATTCACCAAACCTGCCTCAAAGATCCAAACCAAATCGGTTTGCTATGTTTGTGGGAAATCGGGTCACAAAGCTTATCAGTGTCCTCAAAAGAAAGTTCTTCTTTGAAGCTAATGTTCTTGAAAAGGATGATATTATTCTTCTTTGTAGTGGTTGAGGCTAATCAGTTTGCAAATGCTAGTGATTGGATTCGGATACGGGGGCTTCAAGGCATCTTTGTGCTAACAAGGATCTCTTTCTTTGAATTTGAAGATGTTCTTTGATGGTGAATGTGTCTACATGGGTAACTCTTCTTCTCTTTGTTATCACCAAGCAAAGGCAAGATCTTTCTCAAACTAACCTCGGGAAAACTCTTGCTTTAAATAATGTTTTGTATGTTCCTACTTTGCGTCGAAACCTCGTGTCTGGTGCCTTGCTAAACAAAGTTGGTGTGAAACTTGTTTTTGAGGCTGACAAGGTTGTAATGTCGCGCAATGGGGATTTTGTGGGCAAGGGTTATCTCTGTGGGGGTTTATTTATTTTGAATGTTGATTCTCCTATCATTAATAATAATGCTTCTACTTCGCTTATATTCTTGAGTCTATTGATGTTTGGCATGGTAGATTAGGTCATGTGAATGTTGATTCGATTAAAAAGCTCAAAACTATGTCGCTTATTCCTTCGTTATCTTCAGAAACTCATGAGAAGTGTCCTAGTTGTGTCGAGGCCAAATTTGCTAAGAAACCTAGTAGACCTGTTACAACTAGACAAACGAGTCTTCTTGAGTTAATTCACACCGACCTAGCCGACTTCAAAAACACCATGAGCAGAGGTGGTAAACATTATTATGTCACTTTTATTGATGATTTTTCTAGATATACCAAAGTATATTTGCTTAGAAATAAAAGTGAAGTCAAGACATGTTTATAAAGTTCAAAAGCGAGGTAGAAAATCAGCTTGATAGGAAGATTAAAAGAGTTAGGTCCGATCGAGGAGGAGAGTATGGCTCTGGTTATTTAGTAGATTTTTGTGAGAAAAATGGTTTAATACATGAAAAGAGCCCACCATACTTACCTCAATCGAATGGCGTAGCTGAACGTAAAAATAGAACTTTGAAAGAAATGATGAATGCTATGCTTTTAAGTTCTGGCCTTTCAGATGATATGTGGGGGGAAGCGGTGCTTTCAGCTTGTCATATTCTTAACAGGGTACCTCATAAGAAACTAGACAAGACACCCTATGAGATGTGGAAAGGTTATGCTCCTAACTTAAGTTACCTTAAAGTGTGGGGGTGTTTGGCTAAAGTAGGCTTACCTAGCTTTAGGAGGCCAACCATTGGACCTAAGACTTATGACTGCGTTTTCATTGGTTATGCTCAAAACAGATTTCGCTTATAGGTTCATGTCTTTAAGTGACAGTCTATATCTGAGGCTAGAGATGCTGAGTTTTTTGAGCAGGTATTTCCTTTAAAGAAGGAAACAGTATCACTACCCGATGGCCCTGTTGTTTCTACTGTGCCTGTTAACCCTACTGACAGTTCCATGCATGCGAGTACTAGTACTTCTGTTGATCATGCAGTTGAACCAAGAAGGAGCAAAAGGCCCAGAATTGAAAAGAGCTACGGGAGTGATTTCATCAGAAGTACTAGTACTTCTGTCTTCTCTCATTATACTATAACTCCCAATTGTCACTAATCTATCCATAATATCAACATTTAATGTTCAAACAATTGCATCTCCCTTTTTACATCACTAGAAAACCAAAAATTCATCTCATACCGTTAATTGCCCAAAGAATTACTCACTAGGCACACATCGTGATATTCCAAATTTCCAAATAAACTGCTATCTACTCATCGCGGCATAACTTGACCTCACTATACCCTATTCATTTCCATCTCTCTATAGCAACCTTTTATCACATATATCCTTAAGCAACTCAGTCCAAACCGTCTCCCTCCATAAATCCTTACACATCCCAATACGCCACTATTCTTATCACTCATCTCAATCTTTCATTCTCACGTTTCTCTATACTTACATCACCCTTGCCCATATGTACTTACTTTTATATTACTTAACCCATAACTATATCACTCATCATATCTCACAAAACATGCTCCTTGTCTCAATGAGCTCATCAATCTACTTTTTCTTGTTCCACAATCCCTCACAACCACATATTAACACCTGTATTCCTTACCCAACACATGTCCTTCACAAGCCGGAATACTCCTTGTCATAACATCCGATGACTTACGTATCAAAACCGTCTCACATATAAAAGAATGGGTTAAGACTCAAAACATACATGTGTATATACCCTAAGACTCAAAACATTGTAAAAACATAGCCACCGGTTCAAAACAAAAGTAAGAACATAGCCACCGACTCAAAGTGGCTGCCCAATGAGGTACTCGGTCGAGTAAATAACATACTAGGTCGAGTACGAGGTACTCGATCGAGTAACTATATTACTCGGTTGAGTTTTCGACTCCGAAGCAAACTCAATTGTCGCAGAAGGATTACTCGGTCGAGTATTAGGAATACTCGGCCGAGTAGACCTTACTCGGTCGAGTATGAGACCACTCGGCCGAGTTCACGACTCCAGACGCTAAACAGTATTACCACAGAGAGATTACTCGGCCGAATATGGAATACTCGGTCGAGTATAAAAGACACTCGGCCGAGTATGGACTACTCGGTCGAGTATAAGCGCAGTTCTCAGCACCGTCCAGTTTTCGTAAAACAGTCGTATCTCACTCGTTACTTGGTCATTCTGGGCGTGTGACCTATCGTTAGAATCGTAAGAGGACAAGCTATCACCTCAACTTGGAATCACAGCAATATCATTTCTAGAACTCGACTTATGACAGTTTTAAGACAACCCTTCCAAAAATCGGTTTGTATACAAATCAAAATTCCTTAACAAAACAACTTAAACATGCATAAAACAAATAATAACGACCCAATACTTCTAAAAACCAGTACATAGTTGAACATTTATCATACCCACACGAAAATTAAACACGACATTCATATGCATAGGCGCATGACCTTAATCACATGCTACTACCAACAACCAAACATTAACATTATCATGATTATGTACCCATGTACCACTACTCTTTTGAAAGCCACATAATAAACACTTAACATGCCAACATATTTCATACCAAATCCATTTCAACAAGTTTCACCATGTTTTACACATGTTCCCACACATCTCACTTCCTTTCACATGCTTCAACCATTCAAGTTCCACATACCACACACACGCATCGAAAAGACTCACAACAAATTCCCCCTGGTGACCGGCTTGAGATTGTGAGGGCCATAGTGCGACTTCGGGACGTCTCCCAAGTCTTTGCGGTAGCTCCAAACAACTCTCCCCGGGTTCATTTTATTTAGACTCCCTAAGTTCATTGGGTTCATTAGTTTTAGGTGCAGAATCTTGGCTCACGATACCACTTTGTAACACCCCCTCATACCAAGGTACCTTACCAGGACTACCCAAGCATGAAAGGCTGTTACCATCTCGGTTGCCCGAGGTTAGTATATATCAAAAGCGTCCGTCCTAAACACATTTAATAGAAGTACTGTAAAGTATTAATGTTTACAACAATCCAAATCCAAACCAACACCAATAAAGTGAATACAACTGAGGACAACTACAAAATCATAGCTAAGACTCGTGACTGTGAAACTACAATCGGTGATGACGACTTCCCCATGACCGCCCAAGCTCACCAAATGCAATACTGTCAAGTCGCTCACCATCCCCGAATGGATCACCGCAGGTTTTACAAAACAATAACAACGGGGTCAGTACCATTCAATCAATGTAAGACAACAAACAATATAACCGGCTGATCATCCTCCATAGTAACCGACTACACACCGAAGTGTGTAGCCCCGCGATTACCCATCGCAACGGGTAATCCACTCCGCCGATGGGTGACCGCAGACCCATCCCCACCAAGTCCGGCTCATCAACGAGCGACTAACAATCCCTGTCCCTTAATGTGCACATCCCCTCCCATGGCGGGTTCCACGGAGGGCGAACTAGGGTGTGAAGCCACTCCCGCAAGTGACTCCACCACAATCACACAAACCACAGCATCACAGCTGTCACAACACAATCACCTCACCACCGTCACCACAACACCCATACTCCGATGATCAGCAGATAACAACAATTACAATACAATAGTAATCTCAATCAATTAACAGTACTGAGTAGGGGGAAATCCTACCTTTTTCGCAATCCGCTTACGCTGCAATCAACCATACAAATGCATAACAATTACCACATCGTCACCTACAACAACAATCATATAATTCTAATCACTAACTGCAAAACCCCATTTCCCCCAATTCATAATCAAAGACAAACCCTAAATATCAATCATTGAATATAAGGATGAGGACTTACCGACGATGAATCAAAGGACAGAATACGATTGCTATGATCACCCAAAGGAGAGATTCAGAGATGATTAGAGCGTCGTAGGATGTTTTAGGTTTTGTCAATTGTAATTAGAAACTGCTTATCGTAATATATAACGCCCTAACCATTTCCAAATCAAACCGCGAAAATAACACTCGACGGACCGGATACTCGGTCGAGTATAGAGCATACTCGGCCGAGTATCCTCTACTCGGTCGAGTATTCCGCATACTCGGCCGAGTATTCCTCGGCAGAAGCCAAACATATCACACACTTAGCACTACTCGGCCGAGTAGGCTCTACTCGGTCGAGTATTCAACTTAACAAAATCCGTAGTGTTACAATCTTCCCTCCTTAAAAAGAACTTCGTCCCCGAAGTTCAACCCATGCATAAAAACAAACCTACCAACTTGACTAAGACACAACAACGTAACTAAGACTCAAAACAAAACCTCACCCTATAACACATGAACTCTTAACACCAACTCCACCAACTATACTTACCTCCACAACATGTCTCACGATATCGTATCAACTACATCATATCTCTCTCAACACTAACTCCATACACCACTGCTAGCTCCGTAACATATCATCCACTAGAAAATCCAATATCAAAACATTCACAAACGTCAAACGGAATGTTACATTCTACCACCCTTAAAAGGAAATTCGTCCCCGAAGTTTACTCACCCTCATAACCTCATCCTCCAACTGTCAACACTATAGAACTTATATACATCATCATCCAACTGTCAGCACTATATAAAATATTCTCACACTCCGAAGCATCATACTACTACAAGCACGACCATAACCTTTAACAAAGTCAACCCCAACACGAATCAACCTTTTATTCTACATCAAGACTCAAACTTCCAAATCTACTACAACCTGTACAACCATTAAACTCCATGTACAACCATTAAACTCTCTTTGTCGCATCCTACTCCTCTTAAGATAAATGTTACGTCCTCGTAACTCACTAATACCAAACCTTATCTATATCTCATTACCCTCTTTACCCCCACATGTCAAAGATAACCGTCTATAAACCAAACACTCACCATGCATATATCTAAGGCTCTCTTACTTAAACAATTCTCATACTTTAATTCACTCATCACTCCACCTAACCTATACCTCAAAATCTTTAGCTTAACCCAAAACTTCAACTCTTCCACATTACTGCAACATGACATACCTCTATATATAAACTATATAAAACTCCCATTGCCAAAAGCATAACTCACGATCCACACTTGTTACGTACACTCACACTAGATCCTCAAGTTCTTTCTTCCATTACCGAAAAAATCATAGATAACTCATCATGGCACTAATTCCCCAACACCCTACACTCACTGTCTACAACAAAGGATTAAGAACCACCTGCATCTTTCGGGTCATTACCACACATGTTCTACGACTCACTTGCCATTATCATGTCTCCTGAAGCCTTATCTAGAACAAGATCAAAATTACTATAACAACCTCTCACAACCGTGTCCCATTAACCGAATATCACTATACTATGACAACAACGAAAACATATACAACTCTATTTCATATCATACTCTACCCTCATTCTCAAATTTAAACTGGTAAAGAAAACATCAATAAACAAAACATCTGTCTATCTGTACACACTGAAGCAACATCAAACAAAACAACAATTTATGTGTAACTGGTATGTACTTTCGAAACTCGAATCATAATCATTCCGCCTACTCCACCACAACCGTGTGACAAAGATCGCAACACCGCAACCAACAGCCACACCGCAGTGCGAAAATACCCGCATCACAACACTAAATACCATGCCCGGATCACCACCCGAGGCACAACAACCACATCGATAAACATCACAACCACATATAATTCCCATAAACACTGACTCAGTATGACATTTCGAACAAGAAAACTCATACAAAACCGTTTTACTAGATTATAACACAACATATTATACGGAATAAACTGACAAGAACCACATGAACATCATCCTTACCATTTCACGGAATAAACATGTATCATCAATACACATACAATTTTAACTATTCATGCCAGATCAATCAAATTATTGCCTTTTTAAACCTCATTCCATAGTATACCGTACCCAACATAAATTACAAAACATTCATATAACAGCTTTATAATTATCACACCATACCACTTCTTGTGAGGTCAGAACCTCACACAACCATTTACACATATCGTGGACCCATAATCACAACCAATTAGTCAATCCTGATCACGTAAGTTACCACTCAACAAAGGTTACCTGTCGCCCGAGCTTAACTCATATGCCCCCTCATAACATATTCCCCCACTCGCACAACCATCACTTCCTGCCAAGTATAACCATACCATTACTATTCAACTATTAGCATCCGCCTCTTCTAACCACATCTTATACCCTCTCACAATCATACACAACAATAAGGTCCCTACCAAATCAACCTCTTTAGAATTGCTACCTTTCTAATATACCATCACTCTTAACCACTAGTCACAAACCATAACACTACCATTTGTCAGGACATCAAACCTCTTACACTCATCTCTAAACATCACGATTTCTTTCCTATATTTGGTTAACATCCCAAATAACGAACATCAAATTCATCAACAAAATTACTTCAACATTCTTCCCAATACTGTTCTTAACTGTATCATCATCTAAATCCTCACCAAAATCTCATACCATGCAGATATTCAACCAACTTCTTACTTTCCTGAATTCCTCAAAACTCAAGACTAATCATGTTGTCCTGGAACTTCTATATAACTGTAAATTCAAATCCTCATGATAGTATCATACATCTCGACGATTCCATACTTGTATATCACTCAACCTCGGTGAACATGTTCCTAGTTTTACTCCCCTTATTCTTTTCTTTTACCCTCGACAAACTCCCTTAATAATTCAACTCTTCATCATTTCTATCTAACTCCCTAGTGCTCCGGTTACCTTCACATTGCTCCAAACTCAAATCCCATTACTTTATGTCGATATCATCTAACTCTTTCTTACCATGGGTCTTCTCTCATTATACTATAACTCCCAATTGTCACTAATCTATCCATAATATCAACATTTAATGTTCAAACAATTGCATCTCCCTTTTTACATCACTAGAAAACCAAAAATTCATCTCATACCGTTAATTGCCCAAAGAATTACTCACTAGGCACACATCGTGATATTCCAAATTTCCAAATAAACTGCTATCTACTCATCGCGGCATAACTTGACCTCACTATACCCTATTCATTTCCATCTCTCTATAGCAACCTTTTATCACATATATCCTTAAGCAACTCAGTCCAAACCGTCTCCCTCCATAAATCCTTACACATCCCAATACGCCACTATTCTTATCACTCATCTCAATCTTTCATTCTCACGTTTCTCTATACTTACATCACCCTTGCCCATATGTACTTACTTTTATATTACTTAACCCATAACTATATCACTCATCATATCTCACAAAACATGCTCCTTGTCTCAATGAGCTCATCAATCTACTTTTTCTTGTTCCACAATCCCTCACAACCACATATTAACACCTGTATTCCTTACCCAACACATGTCCTTCACAAGCCGGAATACTCCTTGTCATAACATCCGATGACTTACGTATCAAAACCGTCTCACATATAAAAGAATGGGTTAAGACTCAAAACATACATGTGTATATACCCTAAGACTCAAAACATTGTAAAAACATAGCCACCGGTTCAAAACAAAAGTAAGAACATAGCCACCGACTCAAAGTGGCTGCCCAATGAGGTACTCGGTCGAGTAAATAACATACTAGGTCGAGTACGAGGTACTCAGTCGAGTAACTATATTACTCGGTTGAGTTTTCGACTCCAGAAGCAAACTCAATTGTCGCAGAAGGATTACTCGGTCGAGTATTAGGAATACTCGGCCGAGTAGACCTTACTCGGTCGAGTATGAGACCACTCGGCCGAGTTCACGACTCCAGACGCTAAACAGTATTACCACAGAGAGATTACTCGGCCGAATATGGAATACTCGGTCGAGTATAAAAGACACTCGGCCGAGTAGGGACTACTCGGTCGAGTATAAGCGCAGTTCTCAGCACCGTCCAGTTTTCGTAAAACAGTCGTATCTCACTCGTTACTTGGTCATTCTGGGCGTGTGACCTATCGTTAGAATCGTAAGAGGACAAGCTATCACCTCAACTTGGAATCACAGCAATATCATTTCTAGAACTCGACTTATGACAGTTTTAAGACAACCCTTCCAAAAATCGGTTTGTATACAAATCAAAATTCCTTAACAAAACAACTTAAACATGCATAAAACAAATAATAACGACCCAATACTTCTAAAAACCAGTACATAGTTGAACATTTATCATACCCACACGAAAATTAAACACGACATTCATATGCATAGGCGCATGACCTTAATCACATGCTACTACCAACAACCAAACATTAACATTATCATGATTATGTACCCATGTACCACTACTCTTTTGAAAGCCACATAATAAACACTTAACATGCCAACATATTTCATACCAAATCCATTTCAACAAGTTTCACCATGTTTTACACATGTTCCCACACATCTCACTTCCTTTCACATGCTTCAACCATTCAAGTTCCACATACCACACACACGCATCGAAAAGACTCACAACAAATTCCCCCTGGTGACCGGCTTGAGATTGTGAGGGCCATAGTGCGACTTCGGGACGTCTCCCAAGTCTTTGCGGTAGCTCCAAACAACTCTCCCCGGGTTCATTTTATTTAGACTCCCTAAGTTCATTGGGTTCATTAGTTTTAGGTGCCAGAATCTTCGGCTCTGATACCACTTTGTAACACCCCCTCATACCAAGGTACCTTACCAGGACTACCCAAGCATGAAAGGCTGTTACCATCTCGGTTGCCCGAGGTTAGTATATATCAAAAGCGTCCGTCCTAAACACATTTAATAGAAGTACTGTAAAGTATTAATGTTTACAACAATCCAAATCCAAACCAACACCAATAAAGTGAATACAACTGAGGACAACTACAAAATCATAGCTAAGACTCGTGACTGTGAAACTACAACTGGTGATGACGACTTCCCCATGACCGCCCAAGCTCACCAAATGCAATACCTGTCAAGTCTGCTCACCATCCCCGAATGGATCACCGCAGGTTTTACAAAACAATAACAACGGGGTCAGTACCATTCAATCAATGTAAGACAACAAACAATATAACCGGCTGATCATCCTCCATAGTAACCGACTACACACCGAAGTGTGTAGCCCTGCCAGATTACCCATCGCAACAGGTAATCCACTCCGCCAGTGGGTGACCGCAGCCCATCCCCACCAAGTCCAGCTCATCAACGAGCGACTAACAATCCCTGTCCCTTAATGTGCACATCCCCTCCCATGGCGGGTTCCACGGAGGGCGAACTAGGGTGTGAAGCCACTCCCGCAAGTGACTCCACCACAATCACACAAACCACAGCATCACAGCTGTCACAACACAATCACCTCACCACCGTCACCACAACACCCATACTCCGATGATCAGCAGATAACAACAATTACAATACAATAGTAATCTCAATCAATTAACAGTACTGAGTAGGGGGAAACCCTACCTTTTTCGCAATCCGCTTACGCTGCAATCAACCATACAAATGCATAACAATTACCACATCGTCACCTACAACAACAATCATATAATTCTAATCACTAACTGCAAAACCCCATTTCCCCCAATTCATAATCAAAGACAAACCCTAAATATCAATCATTGAATATAAGGATGAGGACTTACCGACGATGAATCAAAGGAATGAGAATACGATTGCTATGATCACCCAAAGGAGAGATTCGAGAGATGATTAGAGCGTCGTAGGATGTTTTAGGTTTTGTCAATTGTAATTAGAAACTGCTTATCGTAATATATAACGCCCTAACCATTTCCAAATCAAACCGCGAAAATAACACTCGACGGACCGGATACTCGGTCGAGTATAGAGCATACTCGGCCGAGTATCCTCTACTCGGTCGAGTATTCCGCATACTCGGCCGAGTATTCCTCGGCAGAAACCAAACATATCACACACTTAGCACTACTCGGCCGAGTAGGCTCTACTCGGTCGAGTATTCAACTTAACAAAATCCGTAGTGTTACAATTTGATTGTGCGGGATTGAACATATAAATCATAGGGATGATTGAGGAAATCTGACGTTGTGTTCTTGACAGAAAATCTGGAAGGAAATTATCTTTTCCTTTTATATGTTTGACATCAAACTTCCATTGAGAAAACCAGCTTGCCCAACGGAGGAGTTGTGCTTGGGGAAGAGTTTTCTGCTTGAATTGTATCATTTTTGGGAATGATGACATGTCCATTTCTATCAGGAAATGTTGCCCGATAAGATGGAATTCGAATTTTTCAATACCTCTTTTGACTGCAAGGATCTCCTTATAAGTTGAGTGGTAGTGTTTTTCACCTTCTTTGAAAGCTCCGCTCTTATATCCACATATCTGTCTATTGCCTTTCTCGTCTACTTCAAGTAGGACAGTTCCCCAACAACAATCACTTGCATCCGTTTGTAAAATTCTTTTTCCTTTTGAAGGGATTGTTAATGCTGGGAGAGTTTTTGTAATGCGTTTCAACTCTCTTACGGCTTCTGTGCATTCTTGGTTCCAAGGAGCAGCATTTTTCTTTAACTGGGCTGATAATATTGACATGTGCTTTGCTAGGTCATGGATAAAATCTGCCATATAATTGACAATACCAAGAAATTGTTGGATTTGCTTGTAAGAGAGCTTTTCATCTGGAAATTCTTCAAGTTGGATGGCAATATGAGGTTGAAGGTGGTATTGACCTTTGGAAATATTATTTCCAAGAAAATCAATTTCTGTTTTCCCAACGACCATCTTTTTCTCTGAAAGAATTATCCCATATTGTTGGACAATATCATGAAACCTTGTTATCAGGACTGAGTGCGAATCAATATCCGTGGAAAATAAGAGAATATCATCTATGTAGACCAGGGCATCGGTGAGGATGGGTTTAAAGATTTTGATCATGGCTTTCTGGAATAAAGATGGAGCTGTTTTCAACCCAAATGGCATGACTTTCCATTGGTAATGTCGGTCAGGAATGCAAAAACCGGTTTTTGGCCTCTCTTCTGATTCAATTCCTAACTGCCAAAATCCAGCTTTAAGATCAAATTTTGAAAATATTTTTGCCTGGGGTAATTTTTGGAAAAGAACCTCTCTTTTTGGTAGTGGAAATTTGTCATCTGTAAGGAAATGGTTAAGAGGTTGGTAATTGATAACCAGCCGCAATTTTCCACGTACTTGTTCCGCTCTTTTGTTGACATAAAATGCTTCACAAGCCCATGGGGAGGTTGTTGGCTCAATTAAGTTTTCTTTTTGTAGCTCGTCAATTTCTTGGAGGATTAGAGTGTAATGATCTGGGTTCATTAATATATGACTCGCCTTTGTTGGGTTGACATCCTCATTCTTTATGAATGGCAGAGTGATAAAGAATTCAGGATTTTGCCATAATGGAGAGGAGCATTTGGTGAGAAATTCAGAGTGGGACTCTGCACATGAGGTTTTGGCTATGCTATCTCTTATGGGATGAAGGATTTCATAAGAATAAAGGTGACGGGTTGATGTCCATGTCAACAAATGATTTTTGTGTTTTAGGCCTTTTGGATGCCATGATACTCTTCTAAGACTGTGTAGGACATCAAAACCAAGTATAAAGTCTTTTCCAGGAAGATCAGACCCATATACTTTAGTTTTCAGTGTGTAACCTGGAAATAGTTGAATGTAGATCGGCTTACTCTTAAGAGATATATAGAAAACCTGTCCATTTGCTGCCTTAAATGCTACAGAGCATGCCTCCCAATGTGATGGTGGGAGAATACTCGGTTTGATTATGGAGGATGCAGCACCAGTATCAAAGTATGCAATAACAGGTATTGGTTTGTCATATTTATTTCGGGAAATGTAGATTTTTGCATTTGGGGAAGGCTGAAAGGGATAAGTTGGAATAACGTCATTTTGTGGTTCTGTCCTACAGACTTCTATGGGACAAAGATCAAACCTGACAAATTGATCGGTAATACCTTCATCATAGTCACAGTTTTGGTCTGACTCCTCAGATGGATCCTCCCCAGGTTCCATTGCCATTGCCAAAATAGTGTCATCTGTTGGTTCATCATCAAGGGAGAAGATGGACTCAACATCGGCATCATCAATATCTTCAATTTGTGCTAGATATCCCATAAGATTATTTCTTTTCTTTTTGTTTAGGCAATCTTTTGCATAATGCCCTTTCTTTCTGCAGATATAGCACCGATCTAATTTCTTGAATCCTCTCTGTTTTTTCTTTCTGAAAAATTTCCATTTTTTGTTTCCAAATAATCGGGGAAATTTCTTCCATTTCTTTTTGTAACCTCTGTGTTTTCTTCCTTCTGAGGATGTGCATCCACACTTTTTAGGTTTGCACTTAATGGAGAGCTCAGGGTGATCACATGCTTTTCCTAGAAGTTTTCCTTGTTTTTGTAGTTGCTTGAAAAACTTCTGATGGTTACATAGTTTTTCAAGAGCTGCAAGCGATGTTTGATAGAGTTCTCCTAGTGTAGCAGTGTTCAGGGGTATATTTTTGAGGGAAAACTGCCTAGCGGTTTCGTTTCCCAATGGCTCTGGAAGAGAATTTAGATAAGCTTGCTTAAGATTTACATCATCCATTCCTCCAAGAGCATAAAACCGCTTGGACATTCTTTCATAATGTCGTTCAAGATCTTTCCTCATGAATGAACAACATTTCATGCTGAGGAATTCTTCTCTCGCTTGAGTCGTGTAATGATCCCAAGCCCCCAGAAATTCATTATGGATGTTTCCAATGAAAGCGTCAACTGTGGAGGACTGTCGGATTTGCAATTGCTTATAACCCCCAAGACTAATCCACCATTGTCGTAGACGACCATAAAATCTTGAGACTAGTCTATCTATTACTGTTGTAAGTTGAGCTCCAGGGTAAAGAAGTTATTCGGTACACCAGGCATGCATCTCGTAAATCTTGTCTCTCCATTTTGAAGGTGGGATATTATCAAAGGAGAAACCATGGCCTGGTATATCTTGATTTTTAGGGTTCCAACCTGGTGGAGGATGAGTTTCAGGTTGTTCAGTTCCCTCTGGATTCTCTGTATCACTCTCATCGATTTCCTCAACATGAGTTGGTTCAGCCATCATAAATTCTGGCATTAAAACCTCGTCTACTGAACATTGAGACGTAGGCTTCTTTATTTTGGGATTAGCTATTTTGGTTAGAAAGGAAGAGATGGGATTATGGTATTCCATCATGAATTGTGAGGCGTCTTCTGGATTTTGAGTTGTAGAAGGTTCAGTTTGGGTTACTGTAGATGTTTTTCCTTCATCAGTTGATGTTGACTGCCTCTTTTTTGTGATATGTCCTTCCTCCAAAACTTTTGTTGGAAGGAAAGACGATGCTCCGAAAGGATTTGATTCTGGGGGTAGTATTGGAAGAGGTTGTGGATATTTTTCAAAAGGTGGTGTTTAAACTGGGTATGGAGTGAATATGTCACAGGGCATATTTGGTTGTGTTTTTGGATTTTGTAAGGAGGATAACTGTGCTTTTAGGGTTTTTAATTCGGCCTCTTTTTGGGAAATAATTGGAGATGTTACGGAGACTGTCGTTGCAAGTCGCAAGAGTTCTTGGTGTAGTGAAGAGATTTTTTGATGTATCTCTTTTACTGCAAGGTCCATGATTGTCACCTTTTTATCTAGTTGCTGCAATATATTGTTTTGGGCTTGCGCATTTTCTGATTGCCAGTTTAATGTTGCTTCTGCAGCACTTATTTGCTTTGTGGAACCATCAGGGTTTTTGGTGACTGGATTTTTAATTTTCCAAGAATGTTTTGAATTTTCTTCCTCAAACCCGGTTGGTGGAAAATTTATGTCTTGAGAAGAGGATGGACCAAACATGAAACAGGTAGGGATCTCTTGTTGTGTATTGGGAAGTTTTTCTTGGTTGGAATATTGTACATAGTACTCAAAAGTTTTTCCAGTTGGTTCTCCCAAGAGACCAACATTAGGATCCCCTGATATATATTTTTCTTTGAGGATTTGTTGTGAGGATTTTTTGTTTTTGTTTCTTTTCTTTGGATAATCATCTTCATCTGAGTCTGTCATCATGCAATTTTCACAGTCACAGATGTCAAAGTACTTGTGTCCTAACTCATCTTTAAATACGTATACTGGATCTCCAAGAGAGTTAAAGGAATGTATAGGAATATTAAGGTAACTCTAATTTGTTTCATTGGAATGAAAAGTAGAGTGATAGTATTTATTTCAGTACAGAAAATTGGTGGACATGATTTTTCATTTGGTTCTTTTTTGAAAAAGATCTCAATGGTACCATCTTTTTGTTTGATAATTTTGGAGTCTATGGATTGTATAGGAGTGTTGACATCATGTATTCTTTCATAGTGAGTAATCCAGGACTCTGGGAGCAATTTGATGAGTTCATCTTTGGGAATTTGTCTGGGTATATGGATACAAGAGGGGCTATGTGGTGATTCTAATTGGATAAAGAGAGCATCATTTGTATCCCTTGGAATACTAAGATCCATTGCATGGTTTTGGACTCTATATGCCATTTGATGGTGTAAAGTTGCGGCATATGTGTTTCCAATTTGTAGGGTTCCAGTTATTTGCAGCTGGATTTGAAGATTTTGGAGAATTTGTGGGTCTTCTAATGCCATATTAAAATTTGGAAACAGGGTAATAAATACAGTACCTGCATTGAGCGTTGTTTGTATAGTTGCAATACAAGCATGTTTGTATTCTTTGTACCTTGTATCCAATAGGGCTATTCGTGCCACAACAGGAAGACCTTTCCTTCCATAGAGAGTTAGTGCTAAACGTACTGCTCCATAATGAAGGTGGGTGTAACCACTTGTTTTCCAGGAGTGAAGCATAGCTTCATTAAGTCGGGGGAAGGTGGAGGGGGAGGGGGGGGGGGGGGGAATCATTTGTTCTGCTTATGTAGCTGGAACAAAATGTTGTTCTAGCTGTGAGGCTAGAACAATCTCTTTAGCTGTATTTTTGTGTGGGCCGAGTGCTTGTTTAATTACTTTTGGGAATGAGGAATTTGGTTTTGTAAAGGCTCGGTATGGATTTAACAAGTGAAGTTGAGTAATAGGAACTTTTTTCTTTTTCATCTACATATTCTACTTCATAAAGATAATCTACTTTATTAGCATTTGATTTGCGAGAAGAGGAAAATGGATGTGTTAAAATATTAGAAGTATTTTCCATATTTTTTGATATGAGACCAGAAACCATAACAGAATGTCTTATTTCTTATCTTTCCTTTAAAGTTTTAAAATATAATGAGTGTTCCTCCTCTTTAGTATAATATAGCGGTATAAAGAATTAATTTTGATGTTCTTAAAATTGCTAAACCGAGACAACACATAGTTTTAAAATTTTGTCTCAAGGTACAAGCTTTTAAGAACATCATAATTAATTCTCTACACTTTACTTCTCCTAGTATGAATTTTTTCTGATGTGGAAGATCCACATAGTGGCAACCACATAGTATACTTTTCCATACTTAGGGTATTTATAGAGGGGATAACTCATTATACTTTAATACCTTTTAGGAAGATAAGAGCCAAAGCTTAGACTGCCATGACTCTGATACCACGTTTACGTCTTTACGAACACATAGTAAGTACAACCACAAAGGAGGTTGATTAGGATCGAAGTTGTGATACTAAGAATAAGAAGCTAGAACTTGTATTAAGAACAAGAGTTTAGAGGTTTTTTGATATGAAGTGTTTTTTGATTTCAACTTAGCTTGTGTTTGTAAGCTCACAAGCCTTTCTATTTATACTACTCAAGGTAGGTTACATGATAAGCATGTCACACACACACTTGGCACACCTTTGTGCTACACCTTGCACTACACCTTAAGACACTTTGCTAACTTATTTATCTTACACTTAGCACCTATGTAGTGTTTACACCTAGCATACATGATTACTACAAACAATTTACCTTAATGGTAAATTTAGATTATTTATTTACATTTACATTTCTTTGTCTTATTCTACATTTCCTTGTCTTATTAGTAATACGGAGTAATGAACTTAAATTTCACATGTATTGAAGTCTAATTTAGCATTAAGGCCTTGTTCTTTTGAAATTAAAGTCACTTAATTTAAGTTTATTTCAAATTTTATAAGCTCAGTTCAGATCCTATAAGTTCGGTTCAGATCCTATAAGTTCAGTTCAGTTCAGATCCTATAAGTTCAGTTTCGTTCAATTTAGATCCTATAATTTCAGTGCAGATCAGTTCAGATCATATACGTCAGATCCTATAAGTTCAGTTCAGATCCTATAAGTTCAATTTAGATCCTATAATTTCAGTTCAGTTAAGATCCTATAAATTCAGTTTAGTTAAGTTCAAATTCTATAAGTTCAATTCAATTCAGTTCAGATCAGATTAGTTTCAGTTCGAAAGAACAAAGCGTTAAATATAGCCCATAGAATCATCACAAAATCTCATTAAAGACGGAAGTGACGGATACCATTTTCTCTCACAAAATGCCCATTGACAGGTGAATGAGAAGTACATGGGAGTGCCCCACCTTATCCCCTCTCCCTTTTTATGAGAGATCACAAGCTTGTGACGGGATTAGCCCGTCAGAAGCAAGACGCTTTGTAGAATCATAGCACACAATATTTGAACCATACTCGTAATTTAATCCAAAGTGATGAAAGCAATGACCTCAAGTCCTCATACTCCTAAAGTCAACCGTATCATAAAACAACAACATATAAGTAAACAACTTCATACTACACCACAACTCTAACAACTCATTCTTAATTACTCACAAATACAAGAAAAATGGGGGGTGAAAATGCAAAAGTAGAATTACTAGATTATTGGAGAAGTCCATATGCAATGAGGGTAAAAATAGCATTAGAAGAGAAACAAATTAATTATGAATGTAATGAACAAGAGTTATTAGGGAATAAGAGTTCTTTACTTATCGAAATGAACCCGGTTCATAAACGGGTACCCGTTTTGATCCATAATGGTAAACCCATTTGTGAATCTTTGGTTATTGTTGAGTATATTGATGAGGTTTGGGCTCATACTAGTCCGTTGCTTCCTTCTGATCCTTACCTTAGATCTCAAGCTAAATTTTGGGGTGATTTTGTTGACAATAAGGTATTGTTCGATTAATCTTACTGTATTTTATACGAGTATTTCTTTTGTCATTTATGTTACGTTGTTTTAGCTTAGCTGGTAAAGTCGTCCAACATTTTAAATGAATTTAAATTTATGTTTTATTCTACTCTATGCTATAAGCCTATAACAACTCATTAAAGTATGTACAAGTGAAGCTGTGTTAGTGGTTAAAACTTAAAACGGAGATAATACTGAATTATAGATGACATATTCGTATTTTGTATCCTTTATTACATACTTCCTCGGTTTACTTAGATTCTATATGTTTCATTAAAATATACCTCACATATATTAAACAACGTATGAAAACTAACTGACTGAAGAAAGTATTTAAATTGTGTTGTACTTCCTCCATCCCGATCAATAGTTATCTATTTCCCTTTTGGGGTGTATCATTGAATTGTTATCTATTTCCATTTTTGCTAACCTTTTGTGGATCACATTTCATTGCATGTGCAACTATGTGATTTGTGTGATCTAAATTCATTCATATTTCTTTCCTTAATCTTTGTGTCAAAAACAATAGATAACAATTGACTGAGACCGGGAGTACTATGTTTGTCACTCCTTTATTATCGAAATAACACTAGTGATCTAACAAGCACTTCTAGCAATCATAAAGTCATCCGTTTTAAACTTAAAACAGGTTAAGTAGTTGGAATATAAAAGTAGAATGCATAGGGAAAAGCAACAGATTTGTTTTATATGCACACGTGGATAATACTTGACCTATTTTAATGTTAAGACGGATATATCTGTCTTAAGGGAGACTAGGTGGTTCGATTTCTCACCCCCCCCTCATTAAATCGATAATTGCAGATATTTTCAAGTGGAAGAGAATTATGGCAAGCAAAAGGTGAAAAACAAGAAACAATAATAAAAGAGTTTATTGAAGGTTTAAAATTGTTAGAAGAAGAGCTAAAAGAAGAGAAGTTCTTTGGAGGAGACAATTTTGGATATGTAGATGTAGCCTTAGTGCCTCTAACATGTTGGTTTTATGCCTTGGAAAAATGTGGGAATTTTAGCATAGATGCTCATTGTTCTAAACTCATAGGTTGGGCCCAAAGATGCAAAGATAGGCCCAGTGTGTCCAAGTCTCTGCCCGACCCGGTTAAGATCTATGATTATGTCTTGGAACTTAAGAAAATGTTTGGGCTGGAGTAAATTTGTGCAAACTACACGATGTTGTAGTTTATCGAGATTTGAAGGGGAATTGTATTGAAAAATAATGTAGTTTAAATTTAACGGTTTTTCTAAACTATGCCTACTAGGCATAGGATAAGAGCATATCCAATGGTTGAAAAAAAAGGACTTGCTTGCAATTTTTAAAAATTGTAATCTAGTAGCTCAACCATTGGAGTTGTACACATAGATTAACTTTGCTCAAATAATTTCAAGCTAGTAGCTCCATAGAGCTACTTGCTTAAATGGACCCACAAGAAAAATATAACCAATAGAAAAAAGTTGTCTCATTTATAAAGTTTTTATTTTTTATTTAGAAATTAAGAATTAAATAAATTAATAGAAAAGTGTGTTAGTTAGGTCTCATCAAGCTAATACTAAATTGGCTTCACCATTATAGCTTGAAATTGTTGTTGCTCAAAAAAATGATGTGGCAAAGGTAAGCTAGTACCAACTAGCTTACCATTGTGGATGACTGGATGCTCTAAGAAACCCAAAAAGGAAAGTAATAAATGTATTTTCTTGTAAATAAAAGTAAAAATAATTCATATTGCAATTTCCCATAAAAATATCATTAATTTTTTTCCTTTTTGGGTTTCTTATCATATGCCTAGTGGGCATAGGTTAGAAAAACCGTAAATCTAATTTATAGTTGTTCATTATTGATGCTCTTAATTAGACTATCGGCTACTTTTTTATTTAACCGTCTTATAATAAGGTACCAGTTTACAAGGAAAACTACAAGGAGAGTAATTTAATGTGAAAAAAATGATAATAGTGGAAATCATGATCAGAATTCACAACTACTTGTATAATGCGATTTTTCACAAATATTAGTGTAAAAACACAAGTAAATTAACTTAAATATATCCTTATAGTAAATATTTACAATAACTTATTTATTTGTTCTACATCTAAGACGGTTTCACATAAGACTCTTTCAATGGTAATACAATTGTTTTTCATACTTTGAAAGGTTATTGTGACTTCTATGTTGTAAGAGGGTTAGATTATTCAGTTATTTTTGTGTAAGGCGGATTTACAAAAAGATAGTGTAAAATGGATTTAAACACCATCAATTTAGGGGATAAACTAACTATAAAGGGATTAATTTTACCAAAAAAATAGTGTAAAATCACTTGGAGCCTCCAACCTTCAACTTGGCGTATTTTTGGTCAACTTGGCGTATTTTTGGTTGAGTTGGTTCCTTGCACTTCCCATTTAAGAATTGTTATACATAATGTTATAATTTGTAAAATGAAGAGTAAATTATCAATTATACCCACGTCAAATACACATTTTTACATTTACTCTCGCGTCAATTTTTTTTTAATAAATTACACCGAAGTTAATAGCTTAGTTTATAAATTGCACCGAATATCGGATTCCGACCACATTTCCGTCAAATTTCAAATTTTTTGAGTTAAAACATACTCCCTCCAATTTTCTATTATCTTCCCTCTTTCCTTTTTCACACAAGTTTGATTATCTTCCCTCTTTCCTTTTTTGGTAAGTTTCATTCATTTTTTATTAATTTTTCTCTCCTAAAAAATCAACAACTCTCATTACTTTATCTATTCTATATTCATTATTCATTCTTTATTATTATCTCTCCCTTATAAACTTCACAACTTACAATACTTTATTCTACTGTATTCCTTTTTTCTTCCCCTTTCTTATTTTTTGTGCCCAAAAGAAAGGGGAAGATAAAAAGAAATTGGGATAATTCACGTGGTGCCCCTGAGGTTTGGCTTAATTCACGTGGTACCCCTGCGTTTAAGTTTGTGCACATAGTACCCCCGAACTTTCATTTAAGTGCACCATCTGCCCTTATTGGTTTTTCTGTTATGACGGCGTTAGAACTCTTTGTCTTTTTCCCCCTCAAATCTTTACTTTCCTCCACATTTCTCTCACAAACCAATAAACAATACTTTCTCCCTCTCTCTCACTTCCCCATTGCCCACTAATTACCACCATTGATGAACAACAAATTACTTCCTTATCTCTAACTTTCCCAAAAAAAGTATTAGCTTCCTTCGTTTTCCCTCCAATCTCCACAATTACTTCTATCAGACTTCCCCAATTGTAACCATTCACCACCATCCTCACACAACAGGTATTCATAATAAATTACTACTCTTTATCATTGTCCATTTTTTTCTCCCTTTCTTCCTTTAATCTCGTAACTACAAATTATGCTCCTATTGAAAATGTCAGATGATGAACCAATGAAATGGGAAAATATGATGATGAAGAATGGCAAAAATGGTGAACAATCAATCTGAATCTGCATTAAATAGGCGGTTTCTTGCTTTTATTGAAATTAATTATTTGAAGGATCTGGGCATTTTGGGAATTATATTTGAGGAATTAGGTGGTGCGAATATGTGGCGACGGAGAAAGGTGTTGATGCTCTCAGGTGGTTGTTGTCGATGGGGCAGATTAGAGGAGACTTGTCGTGGTGGTGCGGTGGCTGTTGGTGAATTGGACTCGGGTTTTGATTCCGAGTTCAGTATTGAAGATGGAGATGGTGAATGCGGTGGCTCTAATTAAGCGGTGATTACGATATGAAGATATCTGCTCTTTGGTGCGCCGACTCGAATTACGATGGCTCGGTTGATGTTTGATTGGTGAGGTGAGGCAGTTGAATTGGTAATTAGTTGAATTGTCGATTGATGTCGTGGCCGAGAACTGTGAACCATGGTGGTGAATGACACGTCTGTCGCGTACCTGTCAAAAATAAACCTAACGGTCTCAACTAAAAATGTAGTAGAGGCAGTCGAGTATCGAATCCACAGGTAGGAATGCAACTACAGCTATCTATTTCTAATTCTAAGGTAACAATTGGGGTTGATTAATTGTTGGTTCTAAACTACGGAGTTGAAAGGAAGAGAAATAAGGCAAGAGCAGTAAAGCAAGAGGAATGATTTAAAACTATCAATAAGAGGGAGACATGTCGGGAATTTGGTTCACTACGGTAGTACAACAACTTAGCAGTAAATGACTCAGACGAACTAATGCGAGACGGATATTAGAAGGTCCTTTCGGTCCACTTCCCACCCTAAAATACCGCTAACTTAACTTTCGTCCTCATTAGGGTAGTCATCTTGTTTATAGCAGCCTATTTAATCCAATCTTTCGATCCAGGGTTAATTGTAGCTAGTTTAATGGGTGACATAGAAGCGTGCACTCAACTAGGTCGAGAATTACGGTTATATTGCTATAGTGATGAGTCTCTTAAATCGGTTCGTCTAATTCATTTACTACGTCGTCATTATCCTACCGCAGATCCCCTAATCCCAACATGAAGGGGTTTAGCTACTCATATTCGTAATAAAACTAACAGATGTAAAATTCCAATGAGATGACATAATGAAATGATAATAAAATTTGCTAATAGAAATTAGGCGTAAAGAGACAATAACATAAAACAAGAATTAAACAACAAGGAAGGTTAATTATTATTAAGGGGAAAGAGAATTACAATCCAAAGCAATTTCCGTAAAGAACGAAATCCGAGCAAGGAATTCCAACGTCGGAAGTAACAGTGTCTAATGTAGAAGAGAGTAAAAGCTAGATAAAAAGAATACTCAATGAAAAGAGAAAAGAGAAGATAGTTCCAAGATAACTAATAACCTAGTTAAACATAGGTTATATAGCCGAAAAGCCTAAGTGTTTATGCGGAATATACTAAAACACGGACTAATTAAAGCCCACAGACGAAATCCTCTCGATCGAGTAGGCAAAACCACTCGATCGACCAGTATCTCAGCAGGAACTCCTCGATCGAACAGCAGGGTTCTCGATCGAGGACTTGATCAAAGGCAGCTTACTCGATCGAGTAAGGAACAGCTCGATCGAGGACTTGGGAAGCTTAGGGACCATTCGATCGTCCCATAAACTGCTCGATAGACCACTTGGTGACTCGATAGACCACTTGGGTCTTCAATTCAGCTCACGTCTTCACCCAAATGCTTCGTAATGCGTGCAACGACACTTCAAGTGCAGCATCTCACTCTGGGACAATCCCGTCTCCTCTAAATGCATGCAAAAAGGACGAAATGGAGCATGGTTCCGCTACTTCCGCGATTATCCCTACAAAAAGGACAAAATACACCAAAGTAGCCAATTCGGGGCAAAATACTATAAAAAACAAAGATATAAATGCATGGAAATACGTCTTTGAAATAGGCCAAAAAGACTATACATTAGGCACGTATCAAATCTCCCCAAACCAAACCTTTACTCGTCCTCGAGTAAACTCAAAACTAAACTAATGGAACGGAAATGATAACTCAGAGCTAGCTTAACTTATCTACTTGAACCACTTTAATGCAACAGAAATAAACAGTTAAAGCTAGACAGTCAATACGCAAACGAATTATAAGTCGTTCGAAATAAAGCTGACCTATCGACCTTGCAAGACCAACAAAACCGGACTCTCACGTGGTCACTCTTCTCTCATGAAGCAAAGGGCAAATGTTATATGTAAAAGAGAGAAGAAAAGACAGTCACTCGCCTAACTGCGACCTACATAGCATGCATGCAATAAAAATGAAAGACAATTCAAGTACTAATGCACACACTCCAACCAATAAAGTCCGTCACAGCCGAGGGTTGCAAATAATATGGGAATAGTGAGGTTCAGGTGAGAAAAGGCAAAACAGTTATGGAAATGTGGAGGTAAAAGCGTCAAGCTAGTTCCTAACAGGACCATGATAAATCATCCGGATCTCAACTGTCTGAAAGACTAACACAGGTGCCCTTCACTTGGCACAAAACTCACTAGACTGGAAACACAATCTCCTCAAAAATATAAAATAAGAGTGGAGGAGCTAGACGGTCACAAAGTTCCCTTTTTTAAACACCGTCTGAAACAACTAACTGAAACAACCAACCCTCTTGTCGATTGTACGTCTTCGAACATCTTCTCAACTCTGACAAGAGGGTCCAACTTTTCACAACTCTTTCTTTTTCTTTTGTTTCACGTGAATCTCATTTTTTCATATTTTTTTTTTCTTTCTTTCTTCACGTTTCTTTTTTTTTCTTTTCAATACTTTTTTTTTTCTTTTTCCTTCCTCCTTCCTTAATTCAAACACCAACTCCAAACGGGGAATACAGACCAAACTGCAACGGAAAACATACCACAAAAGGACAGACTAGCTAGCTTGACTAGGCAGGCTTAGTTTGGAATGTGGCTAATGGGTCAAAAAGGCCAGTTTTGGTCAATGTGGAGCTAAATGGGTGAAAAGTGTAAAGAAAGGGGAATTTGCAGGACCCTCCCTACAAGTGACACCAACCACAAACCCGAATATGTGCATTTGACGAGAAATTGAATGTCATAAATGTGCAAATGAGACGAACATGCTATGCAAGGAGTACTACTCAAAATTCCTAATGAACTGGTCATGAATGTCACCAGTTATGGGCTCTAAAAACTCAGAATTTTTAAGTAGTTTGCCAGTTTATCAGGTCAAGTCTAAACAGTCAGCTATTATTTGAACAGAAATTCGTAGACTATGCGTATGACAAAGCTAAAAACCATCAATAAAGTGCAAGGCTCAAGTGAATAGACAAGTTAAGTGCGATTTCATCACGGGAATCTACCGTTCCGACTCAACCTAAATGCAAAAATAAACGTGAAATTTTTTGAATTTTTTAACATTTTCTAATTTTTTTGAATTTTTGATTTTAATGAAAATAACAACAGATGCAAGCTAAAAAATTAAACGTGAATGCGAAACAAATGCAGATGCAGACTCAAAAGGATGCAATACCCTCCCCAAACCAAAACGGACAACGCCCTCGTTGTCCTCCAGCATACACCAGCAGTAAAATGGGGGATGGGAGTATACAACCAATAAAAGAAAAATAAAGGAGACGAAATATAAAGAGTGAGAGAACATACAAAACACGAACTTCCCCAAACCAAACGTAAAATCGGGGAAGTGAGTAGACCGAAGAGCTACTCGTCGTCGACTGCATTGTCTCTCGTGTACTCCGACTCACAAAACGGTCTCCCCAAACCAGAAACAAACAAGGGGGAGACTCAGTCGTCATCTCCAGCCTGATCCTCCGGACCGGGTACGAACGGAGGATCCCTCTCCTCCTCTCTGGCAGCTCTCGCCGCCGCTGCTCGCCAGAATCGCACCTCTCGTGCTACCTCTGTCTCCTCCGGTTCCGACTCTGAGTCAGAAGGTAGTGGAGGGTACCCGTCCGCTGGGTATCGGTAGAAGGAAGGATGCGGCCACCCCTCTGGAATCGGTCGCCGGGCTCGGATGTGGAACTCGTAGAGTGGGAATACAGCCAAGGCCATATCCCGTCTCATCTCAGTAAGGTACCTGCACAAATCCGGAGGCAAGGCATTACGACGCCCTTGGTCTGTGACCGCGGGCGCCTCTAAAGCAGGAGGGCAGACAAAATTGGCCGGAAAAACCGAACCAGAAAGAGGGTCAAGTGGAGGTGGAGTATGAGTCTGAGTGGGTGTGGGTGTAGGCTGAGGCGTGGGTGTCGGTCCAGCCTGAGTCTGAGCCTGGGAGCTGGAAGATGCTCCCGCCTCCCGCTTCCTCTTCTTCGTAGAGGAAGAAGGGGTGAAGGTAAGGTGGTAGGTAGGTGGAGGTGGCCTCGCTCCCTCAA
Source organism: Silene latifolia (assembly GCF_048544455.1). Lineage (NCBI taxonomy): Eukaryota > Viridiplantae > Streptophyta > Magnoliopsida > Caryophyllales > Caryophyllaceae > Silene > Silene latifolia. The sequence continues at coordinate 13,471,479 of NC_133534.1, forward strand.
CAGCAGATGAGAGCGGTAAAAGTGGGGGAAGGGTAGAGCACGGCAAGGTAACAGACGTGGAACCACAGATCTTCCACGTCCTCGCACTCCCCTTCGCCTTGGGGAACCAGGTCAAGGTAACCATGGCATCCAGGTCAAGGTAAGCCACCTCATCAGGTGCAGTGAGTGAAGGGTCAGTGGGGTAAAGGTGGCGGGCAATCCTAGTAACTAGCCCGCCGCAGACCACTGCGGTCGTGACCCGAGTCCCAATACCGTTCCAATGCTGAGCTACCAGATAGGCGATGTTCAGAACAAACGAGGTACCGTAGTCAATGTTGAGGTACCCCGCGAGAATGGCTAGCTCAGTGTTGGTAACGTTATTGGGCTCAGGGCGCCCAAAAATGGTCTCTCCTAACAGACGCAAGTAGTAACGGGGCGCAGGTAAGTGAACATGAGCTCCCTTCCGTGAGTGGAAGGGAGTGTGAGAAAGAGCAGCCCAAAGTGGCTGAAGGAGCTCTCTAGGTGGGGCAGTGGGACCATCACTAACTAGTCCCAAAACCTCCCCAAACTTGGCCAAAGTCCAGTGATGCGACTCATTGCGGAGTCGGAAGTGAATGCAGGCACTGGAGTGGTCAGCCTGGTAAGAGTCGGTGTCAAAGGAATAGGAGCTAAAGAACTCGTACGTAAGGGTACGAATGGTAGCCTCCTGCATGGTAATCAAACCCGACATACCCGTCCCGTTTAATAAACTACAGACCTCCTCATAGATGCCTAAGGTCTCTAGGTCAGCTCGTGCAAGGAAACGGGTGGAGGAGATGGGGCAACGAAGTAAGGCGGCTAACCGTGTCCGGTGAGCCTCTGAAGTAAAACGTACCGTGGGCATCTTCGGTAGAGGTGTGAGTGCGCTCTCCTCGTAGCAACAGCCTTGAAGGGCTGGAAGTGATGGCTAATCGGCTAATCGGCTAGCTCGCTGGTGTGTCCTCGGTGGCACCATACCAAGTGCGGAAAACGGGGCTCGAATCCGCAGCCCAAAGAAAGAGAAAGGCCTGGGAGTGATGGCTGGTGAAGCCTGAACCGAACTCCCGGCTGAGCTGGGTGCGGAGTGAACTGTCCCTGCAGCTGAGACAAGTAAAACTGGCGCTGCAGTGGTGACCAAGGCAGAGCTAGTGGCAACAGCAGGGGCCACTTGCTCGCTCACAGAAGAGCTGGAGGACGTGCTAGTAGAAAACAGGGAACTCGCGTCCATCCTGCAAAGTGTCAAAGGGCACAAATAAGAAGTATGCTGCTAACCGTGATTAAAACGACCGCTAACCAACATGTGACAGCAAAAAGAATAGCCCTATTAGTCGGAAAATTCGACTTCCAGCATACAAAACCAAGCAATCCCTCAAAATTTTTCGAAAAACAGCATGTAAATGGTGATGATATGATAAAACAGTGACTCCAACAGGGTGAATACAGCATGAAAACCGAAGGTGGGGACAAGTATGATTCCGGGCAGTCAAAAGTAACCATTCACAGCGCGAGATTCCTAATAATTCGAAACATGTAATGGCGATAGGGGACGGAAAGACAGTTAACAGCGGTTAAAAACAGTAACAAGTAGGCGATAACCGCAAATAACAAAGCATGGCAGCAGGACAACCGTCTAACAGTCGAAATTTCCGACTCACAGGGACCCTAATCGCGGAAATTTCGCAAAATTCGAATTAAACAAATAGAAACAGCGAGGAATTGCTAAAACATCATCAATAAGCTAATCAAGGGCAAATAAACACAATAAAATCGAAACAAGTCGACTATACATGGAATTTTCGAGCCCTAATTCAAATCACCTCATACAGATTCGAAATAATTGAAGATAAAATGCAAAGAGGTTGAATGAACACTTACTTGATGATGATTGACCTACAATTTAGCAATTGAACTCCAAACAACACGCAACAAAGGCGGATTTTCAATTGAAAAACCGCAAACCCTAATTCCTCTTAAAATCCGCAAAAACGAGCACAAAAGAAGGGGAATATAAGGGGCTATTGAAGAATCAAGTGCTAGTGATAGAATGTAGGTGGTGAATTTGATAAATTTGGGCAAGAAATGGGGATTTGGGGGAAAATCAATCGCAATAAGGGGAGTGTTTAGAGGTGAAATGAAAAAGATTAGGGAAATAAAGAGTTTAAGAAAGAAAAACTCCCGTGTCCCTGTTCATTCCACTCGATCGAGTGGTTTTAATCACTCGATCGAGGACTTTTTGATGTCCCTTTGCTCGATCGAGTAAGACGCCTCTCGATCGACCTGTTTCCTTTTGGTCTTCCTCGATCGAGTAACCAGCAAGCTCGATCGACCCAATAGCCATTCGATCGAGTACAAAAGTACTCGATCGAGGACTTCCTCGTGTGAATTCCCTTGAAATTCCGTCTTTACTCCCTCGAAATGCGTGCATTTCCCCAAACCTGCATAAAACACGTCCCAAAATACCAAATATGCAGCAAAATAGTCTATAGTCTCAGTCTAAGATAAAGAAAGTCTAACTAATTGTCCTAATAAAAACGTATTAAATAATTAAATTCAAAAGAAATTCAAACCAAAAATCTATTACAATTTGTTACACGGGGCATTTCCCCGTTTAATTCCCATCAGCTGTCAGTAACCCCTTCGTGGGCTTCTGACTGGAAGACGTCATTTCAGCGATACTGACCGTCCTCTTTGACTTCCACGAGCTTGAATTTCTAAGAGGAGGAGGAACATAATTACAATCTATGTAGGTTCGAACTGCCTTCGTTCTCGCTCCTCTGTCATCTTCTTTCGCATCCTTTGCTCCAGATTGATTGATACTGGTTGCACCCCGTCCCTTGACAGCTCCTTTCTTGCCTTTATCTGTACCTACGAAGGAAAACAACGAATTCTCCTCCTTTTTGCTCTCAGTATGAGGCGGAGGGTCAGCAATAATAGCAATATTCTCCAAAATTGGAGTGTCAATAATAGGGTCAACAGAAGAGAGGGCATTGCAAGGCTGAGCTTGCATGGGAGCCCTTCGGAACTTGGACTGATGAAAGGTCAGCTCCTCATCCCCTACCTGGAAGGTCAAAGTCTTCCCTCCGACATCTATCACTGCACGAGCAGTGGACAAAAATGGTCTCCCTAAAATGATAGGGGTGTGCACATCTTCGGGGATATCTAGGACGACAAAGTCAACGGGAATAAAGAACTTCCCGATCCTAACAGGTACGTCTTCCGCTACACCTAGTGGCCGTGATAGACTACGGTCGGCCATCTGGACAGTCATATTGGTGCAACTCAGCTTGGTCACACCAAGTCTCTTAGCTAGAGACAAAGGTAAAACACTTACGCTAGCGCCTAAATCGCATAGCGCATTATCAATCAACTGCATTCCTATGTGACAAGGGATCGAAAAACTACCCGGGTCTGATTGCTTGAGTGGTAGCTTATTTTGAGACAGGGTTGACCCCATCTCAGTCAAAGCTACAGTCTCATTATCATTTATGGTCCTCTTACGTGCTAAAATATCCTTCATAAATCGTAAATAAGAGGGTACCTTGGTAAGCAACTCAGTGAACGGCACGGAAACTTCCAAACTCTTCAGCAGCTCAACAAATTTGCTAAACTGTTGATTAATCTTGGTATTCTGCAGCCGCCTCGGGAAGGGAACCGTAATTGGAATCTCAAGTCCCTTGTTTCCCGCCTCCAAAGTGTCTTCCGGCGCAAGTTCGGTGTCCTTTGGGCGCTTCTTACCTCTCGAACGAGGCCTTTCTGGTAATTCATCGCTTAAACGAGCACTAGCAGGCTCTCGAATAAGCTTCCCGTCAACAATATCAGTCGATCGAGCAATGTGTCCACTCGATCGACTGTTTCTTCATCAACTTGATCGATCGAGCAACGGTCCCCCTCGATCGACCTTCTTGACTTCGATTCACTCGATCGAGCAGAGTGACTACTCGATCGAGGGCTTTCCTCACCAATTCCACTCGATCGAATCTGTTTTTTGACACGGACTTGATCGATCGAGTAATCGCTTGTCGTGAGTCCCTTTTTCTTAACAGACACTGTTCATTATCGATTCTGACTTCTTGTCCGATTTCGTCATTTCTGGTCCTTCATAAGAACGACCGCTTCTCAACTCTATCAAATGTACCGTCTCATTTGGGTTCTTGTCATTTTGAGTCGGTAAATGACCGGGCTTCCTCGAAGATTGATTTTCAGCCAACTGCGCAACTTGAGTTTCAAGTGCCTTGAATGCCGTGTCCTTTTGTTGTAACTGCTTTGCAATGGACTGCATCATGGTCTTTAGCTCACTTATCTCACTCACCCCACTAGATGACGAAGCACCTTGGTTAGGAGGGTTGAAAGACGGAGGCTTCGATAGCCTTGTTTTCGGTGTGGCGGAATGTAAGGTCACGCTGCTGATTTGGAGGAGCGGTGGGGTTAAGCACGTTGTTCTGATTACTCCACCTCAAATTGGGGTGGATATTCGGCTCATATTGAGCGTTGTTTTGCCTGTAATGTTGGAAGGCAGCACATTGCTCATAAGGACTAGGACAGAAATCAGAGACATGTCCGTCTACCCCACACCTCGCATGCACGAAAGGACCGTCTCGTCATAGCATTAACCTGGTACATCCCTCGGCTTGAAAGCTCCCCCTAGTTCATACTTGTCGAACCTAGCAGTAAGGGCTTCTAATGCAGCCCACCGAAGAGGATTCAGCACTCTCCTTTGGTTTCCCCTTGAATTCCCGTATTGACCCTATGAGTGGATAAATCATCTATGATTTTCCACCCTTCGTCGCCCCAAATTGTCAGAAAATCGACCGTTGGCTGCCGCATCTAGTATAGCTCTCTGATCATCATATAAACCATTGTAAAAATGGTTACATAGACTCCACTTCTCGAAACCGTGGTGCGGTATGGTTCGCACTAGTTTCTTAAAACGAAGCCACGCCTCATGGAAATTCTCGTCGGGCCCTTGTTTGAAGCTAGTTATCTGAGCTCTGATGGCTATGGTTCTCGAAGCAGAGAAATACTTCTTATAAAACGCTAATGCTAGCGAATTCCAATCTGTTATGCCGTGAGCAGCTCGGTCCAAATCCCTGTACCACTCCCTTGCAAAGATCGCGGAGTGAGAAAATAAACATTGTTTCTTTGATTTGATCGTTTGTCACACCGGTGGGAGGAGGTATGGAGCAAAGAGAATCAATGAAAGTCTCCATGTCCGAGCCGCATCTTCCTTCGCAGCTCCCGAACTGGTTTTTCTCTACCATGCTGATGTAAGAAGGCTTCGGTTCGAACTTCCTAGCATCTCCAGGCAGTTCGAACCCTTTATAAAGATTGTCAGCTGTAGGCTCGGAGTGACTAGCAATGGTTGCTTCCTCGGCCATTTCTGGTAATTCTGGAAAAGTGATAGACTCAAGTGATGAATTGGAAACCGGAGAAGACGGTGGATTGTCTTGAAAAGCTCGTTCTCGTAAAAAGCGCCGCGAGAACCGGGCTCTTCCTCTTCTGTTGCTCTTGAAATAGTCTCCTTTTTACGTGCAGAGACCTCTCAATCTCGGGATCAAAAGGTAGTAGTGGACCACCTTGCGACCTGCGCATAAGACGAAACTACAAACAAGATATGAGAACGGTTTAAGGAACGATGTTCCTTAAACCAAAAGAAGAATTAAAAATAAAAACAGCTAGTAATTGGAACAATTGCCTCCCAAGAAACGGCGCCAAAATTTGACACGTCTGTCGCGTACTGTCAAAAATAAAACCTAACGGTCTCAACTAAAAATGTAGTAGAGGCAGTCGAGTATCGAATCCACGGGGAGGAATGCAACTACTGACTATCTATTTCTAATTCTAAGGTAACAATTGGGGTTGATTAATTGTTGGTTCTAAACTACGGAGTTGAAAGGAAGAGAAATAAGGCAAGAGCAGTAAAGCAAGAGGAATGATTTAAAACTATCAATAAGAGGGAGACATGTCGGGAATTTGGTTCACTACGGTAGTACAACAACTTAGCAGTAAATGACTCAGACGAACTAATGCGAGACGGATATTAGAAGGTCCTTTCGGTCCACTTCCCACCCTAAAATACCGCTAACTTAACTTTCGTCCTCATTAGGGTAGTCTACTGTTTATAGCAGGCCTATTTAATCCAATCTTTCGATCCAGGGTTAATTGTAGCCAGATTAATGGGTGACATAGAAGCGTGCACTCAACTAGGTCGAGAATTACAGTTATATTGCTATAGTGACAGAGTCTCTTAAATCGGTTCGTCTAATTCATTTACTACGTCGTCATTATCCTACCGCAGATCCCCTAATCCCAACATGAAGGGGTTTAGCTACTCATATTCGTAATAAAACTAACAGCATGTAAAATTCCAGCAGATGACATAATGAAATGATAATAAAATTTGCTAATAGAAATTAGGGCAGAAAGAGACAATAACATAAAACAAGAATTAAACAACAAGGAAGGTTAATTATTATTAGAAGGGAAAGAGAATTACAATCCAGCAATTTCCGGCGTAAAGAACGAAATCCGAGCAAGGAATTCCAACGTCGGAAGTAACAGTGTCTAATGTAGAAGAGAGTAAAAGCTAGATAAAAAGAATACTCAATGAAAAGAGAAAATAAAAGATAGTTCCAAGATAACTAATAACCTAGTTAAACATAGGTTATATAGCCGAAAAGCCTAAGTGTTTATGCGGAATATACTAAAACACGGACTAATTAAAGCCCACAGACGAAATCCTCTCGATCGAGTAGGCAAAACCACTCGATCGACCAGTATCTCAGCAGGAACTCCTCGATCGAACAGCAGGGTTCTCGATCGAGGACTTGATCAAAGGCAGCTTACTCGATCGAGTAAGGAACAGCTCGATCGAGGACTTGGGAAGCTTAGGGACCATTCGATCATCCCATAAACTGCTCGATAGACCACTTGGTGACTCGATAGACCACTTGGGTCTTCAATTCAGCTCACGTCTTCACCCAAATGCTTCGTAATGCGTGCAACGACACTTCAAGTGCAGCATCTCACTCTGGGACAATCCCGTCTCCTCTAAATGCATGCAAAAAGGACGAAATGGAGCATGGTTCCGCTACTTCCGCGATTATCCCTACAAAAAGGACAAAATACACCAAAGTAGCCAATTCGGGGCAAAATACTATAAAAACAGTATATAAATGCATGGAAATACGTGCTGAAATAGGCCAAAAAGACTATACATTAGGCATGTATCAGTGAATTTGGTGGTTATTAATGGTGTTTATGGAATTATGGATGAATTATTGTGGTGTGAAATTGAATAATTATGGTGGAGAAATGATAAGAAAAGGAAGACAGACAGTTTGGGAGACAGACTCAAAAAATAGAGTGTTGTAAGAAGAAAAAAGGAAAATTTTGAGGGAAAAATAAGAAGTGCTTTGTGAGGAGAAAGGTGAAGATGACAATGGAGTTATATAGTACACTGTTAGTGATAGTGGGTTAACGGCGTTATAACAGAAAAAAAGAAAAGGGTAGATGGTGCACTTAAATGAAAGTTCGGGGGTACCATGTGCACAAACTTAAACGCAGGGGTACCACGTGAATTAAGCCAAACCTCAGGGGCACCACGTGAATTATCCCAAAGAAATTTGAGGGAGTATTTTTTAGGACGATTTTGCCCTTCTACTTTTCTTTATTAACCTTGTGTTTGTTTGATGTTTAACATCTCATTCATTCCCTTCCCTTCCATTCTTCATCTTTCTCTCATATTTTTCCTAAATTGATTTCTTCCATTGTTTTCCTTCTTCATCCTTCTTCATCCCCTAAACCCTATAACCCCAGAAATTTCAAACCCAAACTCAGAAATACAAACCCATAAATGCATAACTATACAATTAAAACCCAGAAATGCATAACTTAATTTAATGGCAACTTATTTTAAACACAAAAATTGAAAACCTATAAATTAGGATGGGCGAAATTAACCTAACTAATTCAATGGGTAGCAATTATAAAGTCGCAAATTAGGATAAACAACATTGAATAATTTCATAGCAATGATTGACAATGAATTTAACGACATTATCAAAGCAACAGAAATCAAAAAATAACCAACAAACAAATTTCAAAGAAGGTATAAAAGGGCAACTTACAGATGATTAGTAAAGTGATTGATGGTGACAGATGATCAATATATCAATAATTAAGATTTAATTGGGATTTATGCGAAAATTTGGGGGAATTTGAAAGGGGAAGATTTTGGGGAAAAATTGGGATGAAATTAGGGTAAAAACTGAAATGGGGAAGTGAAATGTAGAGTCACAGGTTATTCAAAGTTAGAAATACGCAGGGGCAATTTGTCATTTCACATAGTTTTTCGCCTGAAAATGGGTTGAGGTGCAATTTCTAACCTGAGCTATTAACTTGGGTGTAAATTAAAAAAAAAAATTGACGTGAGAGTAAATGTAAAAAAGTGAATTTGACGTGGGTGTAATTGATAATTAATTTACTCTAAAATGAGTAAGGGTGTTATTTTAAAACCGGGTGAAAGTTTAATGAAAAGGGGATGTTTAATGGCCCTAAAAAAAGGGGGTGTTTAATTCATTGCTACTCATCTAAATATCGATTTAGATATAGGAAGCCAAACTCAAAGAAGAAGAAAAAAAATTCCAATGCTAACGGTTATTTTTACTTGTGATGAAAAGGTACATGGTATCTCTCATAGAGTCATAGGTCACAACCACCTTTCCTTTTTTTACATTATTTTAATCGATTATGAGACTGATGGGGCATATTCTGCACCCGCTGACCAAGTCAACATATTGAGCAAGGTCAAAGATATCCACAGCAAGTCAACGACTTAGACAGCCTAACCGACGCACCCTGTCGGCCTGTCTCTTGGGTCCCGGCCGGGGCAACTAGCCAGCCGGGGCACACATCCGCGAACTCATATCCAAGACCCCTCGGCGGCGAGTCAACATGGCCCGCCGGCCTGCCATGGGCCCCTCGGCCGAGGGTAAACAAGTCTTTCCACCTGCTAGCCACTTGGCCACTTGGCCACTACGTGACAAAAGGTGAAAGTCTATAAATACTCCTCAACTCTCATTGAGGAGGAGATCCACAATTTAACCTAAGAATCACTATTCATCTGGTAATATCTTCCTTATCTCTCTACAATATATACTTCGCCAAGTAACAACAACTTCTCTCTCTAAGTTTACTGACTTGAGCGTCGGAGTGAGTACGCTCGGTCCAAGGCCGAGCCCTCAGTTTGTTCATTGTTTCAGGAGACCGCAAGGAGGATTCAACCAAAGACGTCATTCTACAAGCACGGGTGGTAACAAATAACTGCTCCGGAATTACACCCGGAATAATTGGCGCCGTCTGTGGGGAAACGATACTAAAAGCTAGTCACATTCATTCCCAAACAAAAAAAAAAAAAAAAAAAAAAACCTCCAAAAAAGCTAAGAAGATGTCAAAACAACAAGAGGTATTCGTAACTGACGAAACCGAATTCTGCCAAGATGATACCGTCCACAATTCTGGAGTTGCGCAGCCCTCCACCGGCCAGGTAATTCAACCGGAGTACGGGATGCCACTAATACCAGATACGCCGCTGCCCGCCAACTGGCCCTGTCAAGACGCCGGGGGAGCCCAGAATGCTAGTGGTAGACCTGAGTCCTTCCCGCACTCGCGGGAGGACGGCGTCGCCGTAGCATCGACGAGGCATTCCCCAGAGGAGTGAAAGAAGTCCGACTCGCCAGAGTCGGAGAAGGAGTCCGACTCACCAGAGTCGGAGAAGAAGCCCGACTCACCAGAGTCGGAGAAGAAGCCCTTCCCGCCACGGGGAGAGGAGCCGGACTAGGGATGTGAGGAGCCGATCGCCGCATGTCGTTCGACACGTGGTTAGACAGCCCTTCAGCGCCTACGTCCTAGATACCCCAGTGCCGACCAAGCTGAAATTGCCACCCATAGCATACAAAGGAGAGGGCGATCCGACCGACCACACCGAGGCTTTCGAGTCTTACATGTCGGTTTGGGAGCAACCTGATGAGGTTTGGTGCCGAGTCTTCCCAACGACACTGCATGGGATGGCAGAAAGTTGGTACAAGGGGCTACCCGATGGGTCGGTATACTGTTACGCCGACCAAAGGGACACGTTTTTAGCCCAATATTCTTGCAACAAGAGGAGGGTCGAGACATCAGACCTCCTTACTATCAGACGAGTCTCTCCGAAGTTATGTGAAGAGGTTCGACGCCAAGGTTCAGCAGATTCGTGAGCTGAACAGCGAACTGGAGGCCTTCGCGCTGATGAAAGGCCTCCCAAGAGGGGACCTAAAGAATGAACTCATCAAGTGCGGCGGCCTGAACCTGGAGTCCGCCAGGAAGATGGCCGATCAAGCCATAAAAGTGGAGGACTATCACAAAACCTGGGTAGGCCCCAGCGAGGCCGAGCACTCAGAAAGAAAAAGCCGCCGGGAGGACAACCCGGATGAAAGACGCCGTAACAATAATAGGTCACGGTGTGACAGGTCCACCAGGAAACAGAACTCGGCTAACGCCGGGAGGAGTTCGGGAACGAACCGCCAGAAGCGGTACAATGATCACACCCCCCTGGTCGTGTCTGCCGCCGAGGTCTTCGCCCTGAGCAAGAACGAGGGTTAGAAGTGGGAGAGGCCTCCCAGGCCGAGGAGTGACGGTGACACGAGCCAGTACTGTGAGTACCACGGCCACACCGGTCACCTTACTGACAACTGCCGGCATCTGAAGAATGCCATTGAGGAACTCATCCGGAAGGGGAGCCTCGGCAAGTATGTTGACAAAGGCCAAAAAACTGATGCCGGCGGTTCAAATAAGAAATCCGTCTTCGAACGGATAGGAGTAATCCATCTTGTCATCGGGCGCAACGAGAACGGTGGGTCCGCTCATGGGCACAAACGGCACCTGAACGAGCTGTATCAGGCCATCAACTTTGTGCCCAACACAGCGACTCCCGCTTCCAACATCCCCGATATAACTATTGGGAAGAAGGACTACGAGAGAGTCATCGCCCCTCACAGCGACCCACTCGTAGTCCACTTGGACATAGCCAACCATCTGGTGAAGAGGTGCCTGATTGACACAGGCGCTTACACAAACATTATGTACAGCGAATGCTTTCTCAACCTTGGTCTGAAGGTTGAAGACTTGAGCCCCGGCACCAATCCGTTGTACTGACTTTTTTCGGGGCCTACTGGTACCCCTTGGGTCAATCAGGCTGCCGGTGAGGTTCGGCGAGGGAAGTGCGGCCAAGAATGTTATGTCTGAGTTCGTGGTCATTGACGGCTCGTCTGCCTACAACGTTCTTATAGGCCGAGTCACCTTGAGCGAGGCCGATGCAGTAATGTCCATCCGGGCTCTGACATTGATGTATGTCTCGGACCGGGGGGAAGCGCATAAGCTCGTCTCAAAGAACGAAAAGGACGAAGTGGTCAATGTCCAAGTGTCCGCCAGAGGGTGCAACATGCAATCCTTCAAAGTGGCGAAGAAGTCAGAGAAGGGGAAGAGCCCATCCTTGCAACAGGAGGGCGAACGCATGGATACCACCGTCGGCATGGTCGAAGGAGCGGAGACCGAAGAGGTGGAGATTGACCCAGGCCGCACCGTAACTATCGGTGTTAACCTGGAGCCAAAATTCAGAGCCGCCCTCCTAGATCTGCTGAGGGAGAACAAAGACGTCTTCGCCTACTCAGCGGCCGAGATGCCAGGCGTGAGCCGGGAGGTAATTGTTCACAAGCTAAACGTACTCCCCACCGCTCGCCCTATCAAGCAAAGGATGAGGAACTCCTCAGCCGAGAAGGGCGAGGCCATCAAAGCCGAGGTAGATAAATTACTAGCGGCGGGCTTTATCATGCCTTGTACCTATCCTGAGTGGTTAGCTAATGTTGTAATGGTGAGGAAATCATCGGGGGCATGGAGGATGTGCGTGGATTTTACCAATCTTAATAAAGCATGCCCCATAGATTGTTATCCCTTGCCTCGAATAGATAGTTTAATCGACGCGACGGCAGGCTACACTATGCTGAGCCTGCTGGACGCCTTCTCAGGGTATCATCAAGTGTTCATGGCCGAGGAAGACATGCCTAAATGCGCATTCATCACTGCTAACGGCACATACATGTACAAAATGATGTCGTTTGGTTTAAAGAACGCCGGTGCAACTTACACAAGACTGGTGGACAAAGTGTTCCAAAATAAAAAAGGGCGAAACATTGAGGCTTACGTCGACGATGCTATTGTAAAAAGCAAGTCCGACAGCGAGCACTTAGCCGATTTACACGAGACATTTTGTTCACTAAGGAAATACAAGATGAAGCTCAACCCAATGAAATGCAACTTCGGTGTCCAGGCAGGTAAGTTCCTCGGCGTACTTGTCAGCGCCAGGGGAATTGATGCCAATCCAGACAAAGTCCAGGCAATCCTAGACCTGCCGGAGCCGAGGAATCGAAAAGAGGTTATGATGCTGACCGGGAGGATGGCGGCTCTATCCCGTTTCATCTCTCGGTCAGCCGACAAGAGCACCCCATTCTTCAAGGTGTTGAAGGGGAATAAAGACTTCGGCTGGGGGGAGGGAGCGAGCACGCCTTTCAAACAACCGAAAGCTCATCTTCGACTCTCCCAACCCCGTCTGTGCCGATCTTTGGGGGAGACGCTATATATGTACATAGCAGTTACCTCAGCCACGGTCAGTGCCGTGATCGTCAGAGAGGAGGACAAGCAGCAGCACCCAATCTACTTTGTCAGCCATACATTGTTGCCCGCCGAGAGAAATTACCCGCTGATACCCCGTGACGGTCCTAACCGACCAGCCGTTGGAGAAAGCATTGGAAAAATTTGAGCAATCCGGCAGGCTCATCAAATGGGCAGTAGAGCTATCCGGCTTCGGCATTCAGTACAAGCCGAGGCCCTCGATAAAGGGACAGGCACTGGCAGAATTCCTGGCCGAGTGCACATACCAAGAAGAGCAAAACCCCGGAGTATGGGAGGTATACACCGACGGGTCCTCCACGACGAACAGCTCAGGAGCCGGCATACTCATCACCAGCCGTAACGGTGACGAGTTTGAGTACGCCTTGAAATTTACCTTCTCGCCCTCAAACAACGACTCCGAATACGAGGCGGTGATAACCGGAGTCGAGCTAGCTAGGGCTGCAGGGGCGGAGCACATCATTGTGAAAACAGATTCACTTTTAGTGGCTAATCAAATCAGAGGAGAGTACGAGACTCGAGACGACGGAATGGTAAGATACCTGGAAAGGGTAAAAGCTGACACCTCAAAGTTGAAATCTTTTCAGATACAATGCATTCCTGTGTCCGAGAACAACCAAGCCGACGCTCTCTCAAAGCTTGCCGTTCAACCATCAAGAATGTCACCGAACCGTTTGGTGGACATCGGGAATGCCAAGAGCATTACTGAGGCCGTCGGCATGGTGGGTAACATAGAGACCGAGACGACGTGGATGACTCCGATAATGAAATACAAATTGACAAATGAACTACCGGAGGACCGCAGTCTCTCGCAGAAGATAAAGAGGATCGCAGCAAGGTACTTAGTGTTTGAAGGGGAATTGTACAGGAGGTCCGTGACGAGGCCACTCTTGAAATGCGTCGGTCCAGCCGACGCGGAGCTAATACTGACAGAAATTCACGAGGGCATCTGCGGCCATCACATGGGGGCAAGAACACTAGCCCACAAAGCTCTCCGAGCCGGCTACTTCTGGCCCACCATGCTTGCGGATTCCAGAGCCAAAACCAAAAAGTGCAACAACTGTCAAATGCATGCTCTGGTGATACATGCGCCATCCCGAGACCTGCAGCCGGTACTTAATCCCCTTCCTTTCGCACAGTGGGGGATAGATCTACTAGGGCCGTTTCCAACGGCATCCGGCGGAAGAAAGTTCTTGATTGTCGCCGTTGACTACTTCACCAAATGGGTTGAAGTCGAGCGAGCACTGCAAAGACGATGGCGTACCGTAAGAAAGGTAATGGGAAAATGTCATAACTCGTTTTGGGTTACCCAAAGTCATGGTATTCGACCACGGCCGAGAGTTTTGGAGTGACACAATAATGAGCTGGCTGGAGGAACTTGGTATCAAATTTGCATACTCCTCCGTCTGTCACCCACAGAGCAATGGACAAAGCGGAGGGCCTAATAAAACAATCCTCAACGGTTTGAAGAAGACAGTTGAAGACCTAAAGGGAAGATGGGCCGATGAACTACCGGCGTCCGTGGTCCCCTGCGAACCACGGAGAAAGAAGCAATGAGGTACTGATCGTTCCACTTAGTCTACGGTCCGGCGATCCCGCAATTGAAGCAACGGTGTCCGACATTCGAACGGCCACCTTTAACCCGGTTGAAAATGAGGAAGGCTTAAGAACCTCCCTAGACCTGGTCGAAGAAAGCCGAGATACAAAGACGCCTCAACTTGGCAAAGTATACCAAAACCGAATGAGAAGAGCTTACAACCGAAGAGTCCACAAAAGGGACTTGAAAGTAGGGGATCTAGTCCTAAGAAAGTCGGCCGCCACCAACAAAGGAAACATTCATGGTAAACTAACGGCCAACTGGGAGGGTCCCTACAAAGTGGTTGAAGAAATGAGGCCGGGTACATACCGGCTGACCGACATGAAGGGAGTGCCTCTGATGAGCCATTGGAACACTGACAATCTCAGGAAATACTTTGTGTAGCGGCGGAGGTGTCCAAAACAATTGTTGGCACCCCAACGCATGTTTACATCTAATGAAGAATCACCCAATTTTTCCATCAAAGTGTTTATCCCTTCCGCAGTCATATCGAGGTAGACGCCACGGCCCAAGCCAGGCAGTCACCCCAAGAACGCTGTCGCGCCGTAACCCCTAGTCGCCTCGGCCCACCGAAGGCCTGGCAGGGGACACAACGGTCGATACGCCAAAGAACGCCATTTGTCGCGCCAGTAACCCCTAGTCGCCTCGGCCCACCGAAGGCCTGGCAAAGGGCACAACGGTCGATACGCCAAAGAACGTTGTCGCGCCGTAACCCCTAGTCTCCTCGGTCAGCCGAAGGCCTGGCAGGGGACACAACGGTCGATACGCCAATATACGCTCTCGCGCCGTAACCTCTAGTCGCCTCGGCCCACCGAAGGCCTGGCAGGGGACACAACGGTCGATACGCCAAAGAACGCTGTCGCGCCGTAACCCCTAGTCGCCTCGGCCCACCGAAGGCCTGGCAAAGGGCACAACGGTCGATACGCCAAAGAACGTTGTCGCGCCGTAACCCCTAGTCGCCTCGGTCAGCCGAAGGCCTGGCAGGGGACACAACGGTCGATACGCCAATATACGCTCTCGCGCCGTAACCTCTAGTCGCCTCGGCCCACCGAAGGCCTGGCAGGGGACACAACGGTCGATACGCCAAAGAACGCTGTCGCGCCGTAACCCCTAGTCGCCTCGGTCAACCGAAGGCCTGGCAGGGGACACAACGGTCGTTACGCTAATATACGTTGTCGCGCCGTAACCTCTAGTCGCCTCGGCCCACCGAAGGCCTGGCAGAGGACACAACGGTCGATACGCTAACATGTTCACAACGGCGGTTGGGAAGCGCAAATCCGACGCCTCGGCTAGACCGAGAGTGAAAGAGGAAGCGACCAACACGCTAACATGTTCAAGAAAAAGACGTTAAACGCAGTTGAGATACGCATTCTAGCTGCCTCGGCTAAGCCGAATATAAAAATGAAAAAGCGCTCAATTAATAACGCAAGAAGACAAGAAAAGACCTCGGCCAAGCCAGAGGCAAAACAAGCAAACTTTTATTAAAAATGATAACAGGTTACAAGTGAGGAGAATACAGACGACGGCCGTCCCCATAGGGATAAGCCAAAACGCAACCTACCAAAGTTTTACAAAAACAAGGAAAAGAAAAGCAAAAGGTTACAGACATGATAATTTGAAGCGCCAAAAGATGGCAGGGAGGAAAGACTCAATAGTTAGCCCCGAACGCTACGGCCTATCCGAGATGCCGGGTGAGTCCGGTGACGACCGCCCGTCTCCCTATGCTAGTTCTCGCCCTCCATCGGCAGCAGCAGAAAGCAAAGATCATCTTCGGTGGCCGGCCCCAGGAGGGCTCGTCATTTTCACGTGCCTTTAGCCTCTCGGCCTCCTCTTCGGCCTCTTTTACCTTTGCATCGTAGGCCGCCTTGGCCTCGGCTATCTGAGCCGCCTTCGCCGCCTCCGCCTTTTTTTCGCGGCCGCTTTTCGCGGCATCGGCCATCTCATCCAGAAGCTGTTCAAATTTTTCCCACGGGAAGGAGCCTTCAGGAATGAGCTTCTTGATTGCCTCCCTAGTCGCTTCCTCGGCCTGATCCCGGAATTGAGCGCACATGTTAGGGATGATCTCGGTTTGAAGCATCTCGATATCTTTCTCCCTTTGGGCAAGGATATCCCTTGTATCCCTATGTGCCTCCGACTGGGACAAATACAGATCTTTCCATTCGTCTCTCTTGGCAACAACGGCGTCGTAACCGCCCTTATACCTGTCCCGCTCCTCCAAAGAATCGGGCAGAGGTGGCATCGCGACCTCGGCTTTGGCCCTCTCGGCTAGTAGCTGCTTCTCAGCTTCCTCCGCACGCTTCCGAGCAGCAAGGAGGTCAAGCTTAGCCTTCCCGGCTTCTCCCTTTGCAGCGGAAAGATCAAGCTTAAGCCGTTCGATCAATGGCCCAGCTTGGGCCATGACCTTTTCTTGCTCCATAATGTGGGAGCCGGCTAGTTGAGTCCACTTCGCCAGCCTCTTGTATATTCTCGTACCCTCTGCCACAAGCTCGGCGAGGGGAACCTTCTGGAGTAAGGAGTCACGGTGACATTTCTATCACCCGCCTTCTCAGGCTGCTTCTCTAATTGCCGTTCAGTGAGAACGACGGCTGCCGACGGCGGATCTACAAAAAATTCACACAGCGCATCCATGTCAACATTCATTGACACATCAGAGAGTCTGTCATCGGGAATGCATAATGAACCGGCTAAGTCGAACCACGAGTTAGATCCGTACCGTCTGGACCCTCTTAGATGGAGGACCGGGTGAATCATTCTTTTCCCCAAGAACGGTAGAAGAAGCGGCAGTGGCTCTTTTCTCTTCTTTGGAGGAGGAGGGCCCTTCGCAACGGTCACCACCTCCTCGGAGACATCGATGACCTCCACATGCTCCTTCTGGGCCGTTGGGGTCGAAGAGGGAGTTGGGATTGACGCCGTCGCCAACCTGGACGCTGCCTTCGGTTTTCTCTTCGGCACGCCTCCGAGAACCCGTGCTTGAGCCACAGCCGGATCCAGTGCCTTTAGCTGCTTGTCCATAAGTTCGTTGGGAGCCTGTTTACGATCACGCGCGTCAGCCTGAGGGTGCCGCTCAACGACGTTCCCGTCCTTATCAAGCCCTAACCTCTTCAAGGTTCTCTCAGACAGATCCTGGCCAAACCGGTCTGCAAGAAACCAGACAAGAGTTACATAAAAGAAATAAAATAAAGCTCTAAAAACAGGAGCGTAACAGGCAAAGATGGGCCTCACACCGACCCTACTCACCCTGGTTGAGGGCCGGTATGAGGCCGACGCGGCAAAGCAGCTCATCCGAAGAATAATCGAGTCGGGGCACCCATCTCTTCTCAAAGCATCAAACATGATCGCCCGCTCCTCATCCGCACCAAGAGGAACCCTACCGGCATCCATCTTGAGCTTACTCGGGAGACCCATTTTTCACGCTCCCTCTTACTCTCGCACCGCAAGTTGACTTGGTCTTTGGAAGGACCGGGGCAGCGGATAGTCATCCGGCACTTCGACATACACCCACCGCCCCTTCCAGTCCTTGCAAGAAGAAAGCTTATCAAAAGAGAGGACGCCCGGCTCCATCTGCACGCTGTACCACCTCACTTTACCGGGGGTCGATGCCCGAAGATGATGAAGCCGGCGGAATAAGTTAACTGTAGGTACCTCCCCCTTAAAAAGGCAGAGCCACACGAAGCCAACTATCGTCCTAATGGCCAACGGATGCAGTTGAGCCACGGCGACGTTCATAGCTTTGATGATGGTCGTGACGTATTTATTCAAAGGAAACCGGAGCCCATACTCCAGGTGCCTGATATATACGCCGATATGACCCGGAAGAGGGCAACAGACCGCCTGACCCTCCCCAGGGATAACAATTTTGTACCCCTCACCGAAGTAGAAATGACCCTCGAAAAGAGTTCCACCGGAACAACTGGCGAATTTATTGGTCCAGGCACGGTCAGGACCAGTCATGCAGGCCTCGCCGTGATCCAGGATGTGCGACCTCTCTTCACCAGAAGGAATCCTTTCCTCACAGTCATCATCAACATCGTCATCCTCCCAACCCTCCAAAGTTTTTGGATCGACTTCGGGAGACGGAGACCTAGGGCCCCCAGACCTTATCGGGATGGCGTCTAGTATCTCCTCCTCATCAAGACGCGACGGGGAACCCCCCCGGCGCAGACTTACTAGGTCCGGCACCAGCAGAAGACATGTTTACAACAAAACTTACAAGTTAAAAAGAGATAAATTTGGTTGTTTACCTTGAAGAAAAGTACTAGCCGAAGTAACGACTCCGAAGATTAGAAGAGAAAGAAGCCCTTGAAAGTTTAGAGAGAAGAAAATTTTAGAGAAAATGAAATTGGTGCCCAATTTCAGGGACTAACTGCCCTATTTATAGGGGAAGGCCCATGGAGAAGGACCAATCAGGGCACAGCCCATGAAACGTCAGCCAATCAGCGAATAGACACGTGTCAGACATGCAACCACGGAATGTCAATCGTTGCAACAATTGAACGTCAATCAATGCAACAGTGACCAAGCGTCTTCAACACGCCCCTTCAAATCTCTCTGCACTATTCATCTTCCTCAACAAATTCCTAAGTATCCGTTCTCCGCCGGCCACATGATCAACCAAGCCAGAAAGCACCGGCCAGGGGGCAATCAGAAACAACCGGCACTCTCCACCCTGGTCTCAGCCAGCGTCATTGCCTTTTCCACATCGGATGTCCATTACACAACCATGTGGAGGGGGGATATGTTACGGCCATAATACGATCAAGCCGAGGAAGAAGAAGCCGGGGCAGAAATTTTTACTTGCGCAGAATATACGCTCAACATACATCGGAGCCCATACCACGGCATAGGCTACGCTGGGGGCAAATTGATTGGGCATATTCTGCACCCGTTGACCAAGTCAACATATTGAGCAAGGTCAAAGATATCCACAGCAAGTCAACGACTTAGACAGCCTAACCGACGCACCCTGTCGGCCTGTCTCTTGGGTCCCGGCCGGGGCAACTAGCCAGCCGGGGCACACATCCGCGAACTCATATCCAAGACCCCTCGGCGGCGAGTCAACATGGCCCGCCGGCCTGCCATGGGCCCCTCGGCCGAGGGTAAACAAGTCTTTCCACCTGCTAGCCACTTGGCCACTTGGCCACTACGTGACAAAAGGTGAAAGTCTATAAATACTCCTCAACTCTCATTGAGGAGGAGATACACAATTTAACCTAAGAATCACTATTCATCTGGTAATATCTTCCTTATCTCTCTACAATATATACTTCGCCAAGTAACAACAACTTCTCTCTCTAAGTTTACTGACTTGAGCGTCGGAGTGAGTACGCTCGGTCCAAGGCCGAGCCCTCAGTTTGTTCATTGTTTCAGGAGACCGCAAGGAGGATTCAACCAAAGACGTCATTCTACAAGCACGGATGGTAACAAATAACTGCTCTGGAATTACACCCGAAACAGAGACGTCAAAAACTTATGACGTCTCACAAATAAGTTTTTGGCCAATCTTAATTATATAAGTACTTTGGTAGCTTTAATGCACATGATTTAGAAAATCAATAGGAATAAAGGTTGGATATGGTGTAATAATGATGACAGCAAGTCAATGTATTTTAAAGAGCATGAAGAAGCCAAAAAAAACTTGAAATCCAAGCAAAGTTGGTGAACGGATACAAAACTAGGATATTTAAACCTATGTTACTAGCTGGCTAGGTGGACACACCACACACCCTTCTTATTTTATGTTTCAAGTTCTCCACGTAAATACTCTTTCTGTTTCAGTCATTTATTTACTAACACAAATAATAAAGAAAAGAGGAGGGGTTAATTATTGAATAACAAGTTGATCAAATTAAGTGTGAAAGATCAAATTGTTCATCAAAAACATTTCAGAAAAAAAAGGTAAACAATTGACTGAGACATCTCAAAATGAAAAGGAAGAACAGATGATCGGAAATGCGGAGTAAAAATTAAGTGGCCTATGTAAGATGCCAAACCTTCATCACAAATTCTCATTATAGACGGACACTATCCGTCTATAAGTATAGACAGATACCATTTCCCCTCACAAAATACTCATTTGCCATAAAGTGGGAAGCACATGGGGGTGTCCCACCTTGTCCCCCCTACCCATTTTATTAGAGGTCTTTACCCGTCTGTTCACCCCACCCGTCTATACCAAGACCTATTGAACCTTCATTTCAAACATGACACTAATATTATTATGAGTAAGTCTTGCTTAAAACGGGTCGGATTTTAAGACGGGTCGTTGTGTGAGAGGAAATGGGTAGAGGGGACAAAGGTGGGACTCCCCATGTGCTTCTCCACTCACCCTAAATGGGTATTTTGTGAGAGAATATGGTATCCGTCTTATTAATAAGACGGATACCTTGGTCTGAAATAAGAATTGGTGTATTATTATAGTTTTTTTGGTACAAGTAATGTTATTATAGTAGTACTATTAGTAGTACTGACTACTGAATGATAATTACTGGTGATTAAGAAATTTAAAAGCTGGTTGTTAGATATTCTCTTGTTTTAGTCCTAATATAAAATTAATTGGTTGGATCAATTGCAAATGCTTGTTTCAGTTAAGTAGGTGTTGTTAATGTATAAGATCTACTCCGTAATTATTAAGGCTCTGTTTGGTAAAACTAACTGAAAAGGTAACTGAAAACTGAAAAGGTAGCTGAAAACTGAAAAGCTAACTGAAATCTGAATTGGTAACTGATAAGGTAGCTGAAAATTAGGAACTGATAAGGTAGCTGATTATATAAAAAAAATGTTTGGCAAACTAACTGGAAAGGTAACTGATTTTGATGAAATGACGTAAAAGGATATGATAATTATTTAATAGTATAGATTTAAATGGTAAAAGCGGAAAATCAAACCAAATCAGGTACCTGAAATCTCAAATGCTACTCTAGGTAGTATTTCATTTCAGGTAGCTTATTTGGTTAAATAAGCTACTTGCCAAACGCTTACAAAAAAATAAGGTATCTGAAATTTTGGTCAAATAAGCTATTTTGACCAAATCAGGTACCTAAAATACCTTGCCAAACGGAGCCTAAGTCTCAACCACCACTTTAAAGTTTTTGTTGAAATTGACCTTTTAATATGCCCATAGAGCCTATGAGGCCCGAAGTATGATCTTCTCGGAGCCTCTTACCACACAGTGACACAATTGAGAATGTATTGTGTTTATCAACGTTTGACGCTTACGGGCCTTTGTGTGAAGCATTTATCCATGCTTCGACGCTTGCAAGCCTTCACGTGAAAGGGCGTGTGAAGGTATAAGATCCAATTATTCAGTTTCAAGCACCATCTTAAAGTTTTGTTTGAGATTATTTTCTAAAATGTGTTTCCATTTGATTAAGACTTGAGGAAAAGAGTTTTATCCTCTTAAGGTTTTAGATAAATTAAATTTAAACTAACCACCAATTTCGAATTAAAAAAAATCAAAGCTTTAAATATAAGTAATCGTTATATTCATACTAGGTGTTAGCCGACGCCTAGTACACATACAACCACCTTTAGAGGCACCCAAAGAAAATGTATATTATTGTACTCCTATTTAGAGATGACAAAAGCTGATCTATATTCGACGGATCTGACTCGATAGAACCCACAAATTGGCTGAATCGAAACCGATCTAACCTGACCTAGAAGGTTAAACTCATAACTGATTTAAATGTTATTGTCTCCAACCCAAACCAACCTTTAACCGGCCCATGAACCATTTCATTATTATATCCTTATATATACTCCTCCTGTTCCAGTAAATGTATATAATCAAATGAGATTGGGAGAGTAAATATTTTTATATTATAATAGGAAATGATATGTTAATCAATGATGAAAACCCAAAAATGTGATTAAAAAAACAACATATAAATACTATTTTTTTAACCAAGCAAATAAATAGCAATATGCTCTAAATAAATAATAAAATAATCACAAAATCTCATTGAAGACGACACGTATCCGTCACCTTGGAGTGACGGATACCATTTCCTCTCACAAATGACCCAAATAGAGGAGAGAGGGAAGCACAAGGGGGTGCCCCCACCTTGTCCCCCTATCCGTTTTGTGAGTGACATTACCCGTCACTTGCTCCGACCCGTCTTCAGCAAGACTAACGGTAAAATAATAGTAGTATATACAAATACAATGATATGGACAAATAATGTGGAGGGCCTATGAAATTGTATTACAGCAAAATAAGTTACAACCAAGATGCCCTGGAGACAATAGTCACCCAACCCCTTCCTCCAACAACTTGCATTTTTTGCAACCAAACAACTTCTCAAGTACCCCCTTCTTCTACTGCTTTACAGCTTATACTCCCTCTATTTCTTTGTTTTTCTCCATAATTTCATATTTTTAAAATTCAATTGTTTACATTTACATTTATTTATTTTCTGGGTTTTATCAATTAAGTTCAAATTTGCAATCTTTTTGGTTTAATTCTCTGTTTTTAACTTGATAAATGTAATTTACAATCTGGGTTTTATTAAATTTTATCAATCAAGTTGAAAGAATCAATCTTTTATGTGAAATTCCTTGTTTTTTCACTGAATTTAATGATATATTATCTGGGTTTTATCAATTAAGTTCAAAGTTGCAATCTTTTTGGGTAAATTCCTCTGTTTTTACTGAATTCAATAAATTATTTTCTGGGTTTTATCAATCAAGGTGAAAAAACTCAACTTTTGGGTAAAATTCTCTGATTATTACTGAATTTAATAATTTATTATCTGGGTTTTATCAATTAAGTTGAAAAAAACAATCATTCGGGTAAAATTCTCTGTTTTTTACCCTGACAAATAAGTTTATTGAATTTGGGTTGGTAGGTGTTGAGTAAATTGCATAAAGATTGAAACTTTTGATTATATCTCGCAAGATTTCACTAAAAATAATTAATTTACAAAACCCCCCCAAAAAAACTTAATTTTTTTTGAGAAAAAGAGTGAAATAAGTTGTAATGTGGATTGTGAGTGTTGTGATTGTGTGAGTGTGTGTCGGCGCATAGTCACTTTCTGTCAACATTGTCTTGTATATCCACCAACAACAACAAATAACAAAAAAAGAAGAAAAAAAAAGCATATTTTTTAATATTTTATTTTTGAATTAATTTGGATTAATTGTAAGTATAACTTTTGTTGGAAGTGGATTGATTAGCTGCCATTGCCAGAAAATCTAACTAATTCCCTTTATTCTAAAAGATATTCACTTCATTCGGCGCGCCGGGTTCGATTCCAATTATTATAATTATTGATTATTGATTGATTATTGAGTTTGTGTTGTAATTATATAAAAGGGCATTTTTATTTTTATAAGTATACATACCCTTTTGTCAATGGGAAGACCAAGTTCTTGTATTTATTGAATTTTTTGTTTTTGGGAGGATTTGAAGATCAATATATATAATTTTGTGTGGTGGGTTGGGGCAAATGCAAGCTCAAGGTTTCAAATAAAATCACATTTGGTTATTTTGTGTCGTTTTTGGACGATAATGGTTAGTACTTCTCATATCAGTTTCCCAATTTTTTCAAATGTTGTTGTGTTGATAGTTCATAGTTGGAGTATTGATTATATCCACCATTTTTGATGATATGTTTTGTATGGTGTTGCTTGTGTTTCTGCAATGTATTATCATTAATTCATCATTTCTTTCGATTTTGCTTCATTGTTTTTCAAAAGTTTTAAGAATGTGGTTTGCATGCATTGGCTGGCATTGCTATGTTTCAATTACTGCCCCTGTCCCAATCATTTGTTTACCTTCTACATTCTTTGTGAAAGGTAAACAAATGATTGGGGAGGAGGGAGTATTATTTTGTTTAATTTGGGAGCAATGTTGATCAAAACATCCACATATTTGATGAATTTAATTATTGATTGGAAGCAATTAGAGCTATATTATCAGTTGGAAATGTATCAACTGCACTTGATATTCGAAAATGAAATTACCAACTTGTTTCGATTATTGATGAATGCTTCTGCATTTGGTTGATTGTTTGTTGTGTGCCATGTGCAGCATTTGATTTTATTTTTCGTCCACATCCAGATAATTGTCTAGCATTGTGATTTTCCATTGAATTTTGTGTTGTATTTCAGGTTTGATGAGTGATATAGTAGTGTACTATATTTAGCTGAAGTGGTACTGGTGCCGAGTGGCGGATGCAAGTTATAAGCCCAGGGGTGTCCAAGGACACCGGAAAGTTAAATATACTGCGCATTTTGCCGATTATTTGTGCGTATAAATTTTAAAATTTAAAGTTGTTATAGTAATTTCTGCAAAAATATTGAAAAGAACCCAAGAGCAAAATTGTTTGGGTGCCAAATGTCAGGGCCTCTTGCAGCTATAGTAGGAGGTGCTGCAGGAGCCGCGGCATTGGTGGTGATACTAGTTATTCTTATATGGTTTTGCATATTCCGTAGTAGAAGTGTTTCAAGAACTTCTGAAACCGGATCATCCGACCCTTCTTACCAAGGTAGGTCTAAATTCTAATGCTTATATATCGAATTTGTGTGCTTTAATTTTCTCTTGTCCATTAAGCTCATACTCGGATTTTCTTTGTCTCATTAATATTAGTAGGAAAATCTAGTGTAGAGTTGTCCTTTCGAGAAGCAAAGCGTTTTAGCTGGGAAGAGTTGGCAGGAGCAACTAGAAATTTTGTTGATCAAAGTTTGATTGGTGAAGGAAAGTTTGGAGCTGTTTACAAGGGATTGCTTAAAGATGGTATGCTAGTAGCCGTTAAGAAGCGGTCTGCTGCACCTACTCAGGAGTTTGTTGAGGAGGTAATCATTTTTATGAAACTAGTATTCTTTTCTTGAGGGGAGAAACCATATAGTAACTGAAGATTAAGCGAGAAGCATCAATTCACCCATTCAATGTGATATGATTCTTGGTGCAGCTCTTGATAAACTGGTTATGTGCTTGCCCTATGTGAGTAATGTGACCAACACATTTAGAAGTATCCAGCACGGTTGTGCGTCCTAGCGTAGAATTCCTTTTTTTTTTTTAAATGAAAAAATGCACGGTTTTTTGGCTTAAAATGAAGTGCCAGAAACTCAGAATGATATACCCATGTCCAAGTGTCAAGAGCTGGACACGGGTACGCCAGGTAATGAGGAGTCAAAGCAACATGCGTGCCACATTTTTTACGTCCCTGTTATTATGTTGTTAGCCTTGGAAAATTTGAGGAACACGGTCAATTATTGATGAACTCAATGCTGTCTGTAATTGTAACAGATGGCATGTGAGTATGTGACCCGTTCAGGGTTATAAATCTTAGATTATTTGATTTGTAGTCTGTGGAGAAAATATATAAGATTAACTTATCTGTGGTCGTATACTCGTATTTTGAATTTTCAAAAGTAGCTCATTCTGCCTGTCTGGGAAATTTCTTTTTTAATGCAACTTTAAATACCGGTTTTGATGAGCAGTAGGTATGGTGGATACTTTCTGTAATTCACCAAGGATCAAGAAACTTGTGGTGCATTGTATCTTAATTGTAGACTTTCTGAAAACCTTTACGGTATAAGTTGGAGTATTGAACTAGCCATTGATGTCGGCACTCATCTTCTTTTTCAAAACTACTGTCTAATAGCCAAACTCGTTTCACTGCTTTATGTCGTGGCTTTGTTTACATTGGCTTACATAATGTTTCAGGATAGTGATTCCCATGTATTTCACATTGTATCGACCATTAGTGTGATTATTGTGCTATTTTTCCCCTATACCATCTTTTCTCAAGGTTCTACTTTGGTGAGAGGCATTTGCTCTTGTAGTTTTGTCTCGATTTGCAAAATTCAAATGACCGATTTCATTTGACATGACATTATGTAAATATGTTGGAAGTTTTTATTAATATGAAACCTAAGGCAGCACTAGAAAACGCCCTTTCAAACACTTCGATTCCAACTTTTCTTGTGCTCTGGTTTATCTACTGAGAGTTGTAATTATTCAGTCACCTTCTGCATCTAACGAGTCTCTCACATGGGCCGTGCGGGGTAAATAGCAACTTGCAAGCAGGACACTCTATTATTGACAGCTATGCAGTTTGTTTTTTGCTTTGATTTACTTGACTAGTAATTGTCAATCAGGTACGATATCTGTCATCTATTCAGCATCGGAACATTGTGGCACTTATGGGTTACTGCCAAGAAAATAACCAACAAATTCTTGTTTACGAGTACATACCAAATGGAAGTGTTTCCATTCATTTATATGGTAATTTTAGTGACCTGTTTGATTTTTTTCTTTCGCATTTTTCTCTGATTTGGTGGTGGATTATTTATCGAGAGAATTTACAGGCCCCAGTTCTAGTTCACGGGAGAAGCTGGAATTCAAGCACAGACTTGCAATAGCATTAGGGGCAGCTAAAGGTGATCCTTTGCCTAATCTGTGAGCATTTGTAACACATCCTGGTATTAGTTCTTCTTTCCCTTGTACACCGTGCAAGCCGAAACTAAGACAAAGGAATTTGAAACGGAAGACAAGTGGAAAAATAAAATGACGCATATAAAAGAAGATAACAAAAAAAAAATGAAAAAAAAAATTACCATAGGGCTTTCATTCTTTGATCATACAAATAACATTCGTCCCTTGATTTTAGACACTTTTTTTCTTCCTTAGTAATATACTCCGTTAACTGTATTTCTGTTACTTTGATAACCGTAATTTGTGTTCAATGCCTTACAGGTTTGGCTCATCTCCACTCCATTAGTCCCCGCTTGTTACACAAGGACTTCAAAACATCCAATGTGCTTGTTGATGAAAATTTCATTGCAAAGGTTGCAGATGCAGGGATTCGAAATTTCCTCGGAAGATTTGATGTAGCAGGCCCGTCTTCTCAACAGGAAGCTGATGCCATTTTTCTAGCCCCAGAGTATGATCCCTACTTTTACAAACAAAAATTATATTACTACAATGTCTCAAAGGCTCTTGCCTATCGATAGGACTATAGGAGGTCGGATGTCAACACAGTGCGGTTGCTTCCAGAATTACAAATTGCATCACATATTCTCATATGTGGCAGCAACATAATAAATATATCAAGAGACTGATATATAATCATGAACTTCACACGGTTCGTCAGTCTCGATTAAAATAAAGAGAGACCGTCGGCTAATTTGAATTTCTTGACCTTGTAGGGTGAAGGAATTCAGACAGTTTTCTGAAAGAAGTGACGTGTACAGTTTCGGAGTTTTTCTGCTGGAGTTGGTTTGTGGTCAGGAGGCAACAGAATCATATTCACCAGAGTCGGACCAAAATTTGGTTGAATGGGTAAGAATCTAAATCTCTAGCCCATACTCTTGTCATGTTTTTTTCTTTCCAGCTTCTCTTCTATGGCATGCTGAAGAATGAAATGTCATATCAATTACTAAAAGACAACTACAATGTGCTGTCAATTTCACCCCACACTGCAACTTTTTGCCATGGTTAAAAACATTGTGTCCTTCGGCGAAAGTAGGGTACGTGAATGGAGTAAAAACTCCGATATTCGACTTATATCCGTAAAGTCATGATTGTTGTTGCATGTGAGCATGCAGTGGCAGAGAAGACGAGGGAGGGTACATAGGGGCCATGAGTCCCCAACAAGACTGTCCGTGATTTTATGTAAATATCGGAAAATTCAAGAAATTTATCTGTCGCTCCAGCTAGTTTTTTCTCGCTTAAAGAATTTGTTAGCAAACTATCAACGGACCATTTCACAACTATTAGTGTTTTAAGCAATTTGTTTTTTTTTTCTCACTTTAGATCATGGTTTCCGTTGATGGGTAAATAATTGTTTTTTGCGCAATTAGGTGCAAAATTACCACGACTTCAGCTCAATATCGAGCATGGTTGATAAAAAATTGGGAAATAAGTTCACAATTGAAGGAATGGAAGAGTTTGTACAGCTAATCATGCGTTGTATAGACGCTTCAAGCGAACTTCGGCCGCCCATGAGCTACGTGGTCTCAGAATTGGATCGGATATTGGAAAAAGAGATGAACTTGACGACCGGAATGGGGGAAGGAACCCCAACAGTGACCCTTGGAAGCCAACTTTTTAGGTCTTTAAAATAAAGGGCATCATTAGTATACAATCTCCTCTTTTTAGTGTGATTTTTGTTAAATAGTTCATTCATCTTGTCCATGTTTATTCTCTATATCTTTGTTATTTATTTAATTGGAAAAAAAAAAGTCGAAAGAGACGAGCAGCTGTTTGATAATTGTATAAAGAATAGCTGCCATAATTTGTGTTTTTTTGGTTTGCCTTCAATCATTTATATGTATTGAATTAAAAACTTTGTTAATTTGCTTGATTATGTATTTTAATGTATAGGGTGGTGGTGGGCTGGTGGCATTGTGAGGAATGATTTCGGTCCGTTATGGCGTTATCTAATGAAATTTTTAATCAACAGTTTTGTATGATTTATTTATTTATTTATTCAACCTAAATTATTGGTAGGATTAGTAACATATTATTATTTTGGTTGACTACTAAGCACGGATTTTATACACATAAATTTTTGTTTAAGACGGACATATAGTCTTAAACATTAGAACTTAGAAGGTCTCATGGTCACAATTATTGCAACACTTCCCTGCTGTGCCCTTGTTTGAAGGTTAGTAGTTGACATTGCTGGTGATGGTGATCGTGTACGACACCGCCGTGGATTGGTCCGTGGTCTTCACGACTTAACATTAGCTATGTCGTCTTGGGGACACGAACTAATAGTGGTTGATGTCGCGTGTGGGCCATGATTTTACCATGGCTTTATCTTCTAACATGCACGAACACTCCCTCCCACCCCATACCAGTCACCGGACCTCCCCGAGACGGCCACAGTCCATAGTCCATACAACAGTTGCATATCGTTCGAAATTTCAGTCCAAAAGTTCAGTCCTCTACTGCCATACGCAAGTAGTGTATATTTTCTAATGAAGATCAAAAACGAAAATTTAAGAAAGTGTATGATTGAATCCGATTAATTACCTCATTTCTCAATTGCGAATTGTGGTTGCTCATGATTAAAAGTTATGTGATGTGATAGAGTTAATAAGTTTGGAGATATATAAGTGTTATAATTTGAAAGTCAAGAGATAAGTTAGACTAGGGGTAGAATTGGAAATTCAATGGCATAATTCGGGCGACATTAATAAAACACGGGCGACAAAAAACACTCCTTTTAGACAGTTTCTGGGCAATGGCGATCCATCACCTAACGATACCCTTCATTAATCAAATGGATTAATCTTACTCTCTCTCTTCAAACCAGATCCAAATCCTCCTAATTCTTCAATTATGTACATTAAAGCCTTGTTTGGTTCATACGGGAATAGAACTCATGTGTTAATTTGCAATTCACTAGAGTCCAACTCCAATATTCAATTCCCATGAAATGATAAAAACATGTTTGGTTGCCTTGGGGGAGTTTGTTTTTCCCATGAATTAATCTCCCGTATAGTGTTTGGTTGAACCATGTCAATTCACGTGATTTTAATTTCTAATTACCAATATACCCTTCCGCAGTATTACTAACACCTAATTTGTAGGGGTAAATGGGTAATTTTGAAAGAGATAAGATGGGGAGTTTCCAATTACCTAGGGAGAGGTTGGTAATCAAACTCCTACATCATGTTGGAGTTGAAAACTCCCTTGGAATTGTAAACTCCCCCATTTTGCAATATAAGGGGTAACCAAACAAGTTACCAAAAACTCAATTCACGGGAGTTTAGAATTCCCATGAATTGAGAGGGTAACCAAACAAGCACTAATTCTCAAATCGAATAAGTAATTACTTTGTTTAATCGTTACGTTTTCTTGAGTTAAGTTAATTTATTTGTTTTTTTTTTTAATTAAAGTTTAATTCTTCAGTTAGGATTTTAATTGGGAAAAGGTGATGGTGGTGGAGTGGGGAAGAATGGTGGTTGCAAGATGGCGACAGGGTGACAACCGGTCATCAGTTAGTGGGAGAGGCGGGTGACGGATCTGGGAGGGATGAGTCTAAGCGGGTGGGTGTTCCATGAAGTCATGAACAATAGTTAAGTAAATACTACTATGTAAAATTTATCAAGACATTTTCTGTATCACGGTAAATCCGCATCATTAATTCTGGCCGTGTTTGGTAACGACGAATTAATATTTGTAGAAGCAGATTTGAGTACCAGGATGATGTAGCAGGTTTGTCTAGCAGAATTTGTGTTGTTTTAGAGTAGTTTGTTAATATACAGTTTTAGATTAACAAATTGTTTAGCTTCTTTGTAAAATGACAAATAAGGACATAAATAAATTATTTATTAATTAAATATATAAAAGTAGGGTTAGTATTTTTTAAAGGGATAAAGAAGACAATTGATTATTTTTTCAGGTGTGTTTGGATTGAGGGGTTGAGAGAGAAAAGAAAGGGAGGAAGAGTAGGAGATATAAAAGCCCTTGTTTGGATAACAAAGGGTGGAAAGAAATGGAGAGGGAGAGGTTTAGAGGTATAGCCCTTGTTTGGATACTACTCCTTTCGCAAAACTGTTTTTACCCCCATTTCTCTAATATACGTGAGGAGTATTTTATTAAAATGGGGTGAAAGCAGTTGTGCGGA
This sequence comes from Silene latifolia, assembly GCF_048544455.1. NCBI lineage: Eukaryota > Viridiplantae > Streptophyta > Magnoliopsida > Caryophyllales > Caryophyllaceae > Silene > Silene latifolia. The sequence goes on from NC_133534.1 coordinate 13,502,376, forward strand.
AGGAATAACATCGTAATTTATTTTCGCAGTATACATTTTACTCATTTCAGTACATTTTGCACCATACTTTCCATTTACTTACCCTTGACTAAAAAAACATCAACTCAATTCTCTCTATTGTCAACCCTAATTCTTATCAAAATAACAAATTTCTTCAATAGATATGATAATTTGGGTGTTGAATAAGTATTTAATTTGCTAATACAGTAATTAATAAAATTAAAGTTTACAATTTTGATATCTTTTGTAATTAATTTAGGGTTTAGGTTGAAATTGAATTAGGGGCTGTGATAATTATGGATTTATGGATAGAAGGATTAGAGGATTGTGGCACGTGGTGGCTACATGGCGGAGAAACGGTGTCGCCAGCGAGAGAGGGGATCTGACTAGGCGGAAGGAGAAGGTGCGACGGTTGACTGGTACATATTGGTTCGCCTCTGGTCGTCGGTGAAGGGAACGACGGTGGTATGGTAGTGGGGCTATGTGTAGCTGAGGAAGGGGTGGTGGTGATGCTAGTGTTGGTGGTGGTGGTGGTAGAAGATGTGGGACTTGGGAGGTTTATGTTACGTGAAGTAATTGTTTGCAATTTTTTTTTCTTTTTTTTCATGTGTAGTATACATGGTCTGACATGGAGAGGATGGAATGAGAGGGGTACTATGGTCAAAGTCGTACTGTAATGAGTAAAATGTGTACTGCAAAAATCAATACCCAATAGCATTTATCAAACTTATCTGTTAAACTAAACCACTAGACCTGCAAAATTCAACTATACCGGATTGATCTAACTTGGGACAAGAAATGTCGAGCCCAAATAAGAGTCAAAGTTCAATTGACCCTAGTGTATCCAAACTTGACTTGCCCGATTAAAAATAACTCGAACTAACTTAAAATAATTAATTTGAAATCATGTTTAGTATTGTCAAAACATTTAAATCAATCATCAAATCAAACTCATAAATAAATAATTTTCAAACCGCATTTTCATGGTCAAATTAACTAATAAATCAAATCTCTCTCAATTACTTACCCGAAAATGATCCAACCCAAGATAGCCAAAAACGATTGACCTGAGTCCTAAAATAACATACCCGAAACCCAAAATGATCTGACTTGACCCAACATCCCCAATTGTATGACATACCCAAAATCACATAACCAGTACTCGACCCAAATTGACTCAACCGGAACCCGACCCGCATACTAAGGAACAAAAACAACAATTCCCAATGCAAAACAGCAAAGAAGATGCCAAGATGCTACTCTATTCCTAGTCTCCTAATTTTACTCCACCTGTAATAACAAACAAACTGGGATACCACTCTCTACAGTCACACTCCCTTCACCACTTCCACCCTTTCTTACATTCTCTTCCTAAATTTACCATTTTACCCCTCGAATGCCTCTCCTCGAACCCACCACCTAAAACGATGTCGTTTCCCCTCTTCTTCTCCCTCTTCTCCTTCTTCCTCCTCTCCCACATTTCCACCGCTTCTCCCTCAAACGACACCGTTTCACTCCTCTCCGTCAAATCCGCCGTTACACTCGATCCCACGCGCTTCCTCTCCACCTGGCTCTCAACCACCGACCACTGCACGTGGCCCGGCGTCACATGCTCCTCCTCCTCCAACTCTCACGTGACATCACTCAACCTCGCCGGGAAAAACCTCGCCGGAACCCTACATTCCGCCGCCGGAAACTTGTCTGAACTCAGGTTTCTCTCTCTTCAGAATAACGCGTTTTCCGGCGATATTCCGCCGGAGATCGGTAATCTCCGGCGGCTTGAAACGCTAGAACTCCAATCGAATAACTTTAGTGGAAGAATTCCTAATCTTGTTGTTAGTTCGGTTAGAGTCGTTAATTTGTCGTTTAATTTGTTGACCGGACCGATTCCCGAGGGTTTAATCGGGTTTGGTAGGGTTAGGGTTCTTGATTTGTCGAATAATCAGTTATCTGGTAAGATTAATTTAGGTAACGGTGATTGTTTGTTTTTACAGCATTTGAAGCTTTCTAATAATTTTATTGTTGGTAATGTGGTTAGAGAGATTGGGAGATGTGTGAATTTGAGGACGTTGTTGTTGGATGGGAATATCTTGGAGGGGAGTATACCGCCGGAGATTGGCGCGATTTCGGAGCTTAGGGTTTTGGATTTGTCTAGGAATAGCTTGACGGATGAGATTCCGAAAGGGTTGGGGAAATGCAGGAAGTTGAGTGTGATTGTTTTGACTAATTTGGAGGAGTATAGGGATGATCGGTCGTTGAGTGTTTTTCGAGGAGAGTATAATGCGTTTGTTGGTGGGATTCCGGAGGAGGTGTTTATGATTCCGGGTTTGAGGGTTTTGTGGGCGCCTAGGGCGAATATTGGAGGTAGGTTGTGGGGTGGTTGGGGCGAGGGTTGCTCGTTGGAGGTGGTTAATTTAGGGCAGAATTATATGGAGGGAATGATACCTAGGAGGTTGGGTTTGTGTAGGAATTTGAGTTTCTTGGATTTGAGCTCGAATCTTTTTGAGGGGGACTTCCCTTCGTTAGTTCGTGTCCCTTGTGTAGTGTTTTTGAATGTTAGTCGGAACTCTTTATCCGGGGTTCTTACACCATATGTGAATAGCAGTTGTGGTAAAGGTGGAGTTTTGGAGGAGAAAGATTTGGGTTTTCTCGATGAAGAAGATATTTGGTATGCTTACTCAACTGTGAGCATTTGGAGTTCAAAAATGAATGGTCGAATAGGGCTAATGCCGGATGATGGTGTGATAATAACCCATGATTTTGGTTGGAATAATTTCAGTGGTCCGCTGCCTCTGTTTACTTTACCAGATGAGTTATTCGTGTCTAATTGGAGTATATCGTATAATCTTCTGCTGAACGATAATGGCTTCAATGGGTCTATTCCACTTGAGCTGTTGTCAGAATGTAGCCGTCTTCATATCTTCTCGGTAAACTTGACGGCCAACAAGTTATCTGGTGAGATTTACCCGACATTACTTCAAGAGTGTATGCAGCTTACAAGATTCGAAGCTGCAGAAAATCAGATTACGGGATCAATTTCAGCGAGAATCAACAGCTTGATTATGCTCAATTATCTTGATTTGAACGAGAATCGCTTATCTGGACCTCTGCCTGAGCAGCTAGGAGACTTGAAACATCTGAAATCACTACTTCTCGGTCACAATAACTTCACGGGGCCAATTCCTTCAAAACTAAGCCAACTGACTCTCCTCGAGGTATTGGATTTATCTGAAAACAATCTTAGTGGAGCAATTCCTACCACATTGGGAAACACAAGTAATCTTGAAATTCTCTTGTTAGATCACAATATGCTCACTCGTGATATACCTGAATCATTCTCGTTGTTGTCTCATTTGGTGCTACTAGACGTGTCTTATAACAACCTCACTGGTCGTATTCCGCCACTACGACATATTAATGATTGTGAAAGCTTCAAAGGGAATAGCTTTCTGCATTCATGTCCCGAACCATATTCATTGCCACCAGCTGGCTTACCATACCCTCTTGAAGTTCATAATGATCATCATCACAGGAAAATGAAGTCTTTAATAATTGCGACAGCAGCTTCTATATCTGTTGTGCTTGGTGTTCTCCTAATGATAGTGCTTGGTCTCACTCTTGGTCGAAAGAAACTCCGTGGACTTACTCGCCTGAGGAGGAAAGTAGTGGTGACTTTTACTGACACCCCAATTGAACTGACTTATGATAATGTTGTCAGCGCGACTGGAAATTTCAGCATTCGGAATTTGATAGGTACTGGAGGATTCGGGTCGACTTACAAGGCTGAATTAGTTCCAGGCTATCTTGTAGCAGTAAAGAGGCTCTCCATGGGGAGGTTTCAGGGGATTCAACAGTTTGAAGCTGAAATTAAGACATTAGGTAGGGTTCGACATAGGAACCTTGTCACTCTTATTGGGTACTATGTAGGAGATACCGAGATGTTCTTGATTTACAATTATCTTTCTGGTGGAAATCTGGAGACATTCATTCACAACAGGTCGGCAGGGAATGTCAAATGGGCAGAAATCTACAAGATAACTGATGATGTGGCTCATGCCCTTGCTTGCCTTCACTATTCATGTGTTCCTCGGATAGTTCATCGGGATATCAAGCCAAGCAACATTCTTCTTGACGAGGAGCTTAATGCCTACTTGTCTGACTTTGGGTTAGCTCGGCTTTTAGAAGTTTCTCAGACACATGCTACAACAGATGTGGCTGGCACATTTGGTTATGTGGCACCGGAGTATGCGACCACGTGTAGAGTGTCTGACAAGGCCGATGTTTATAGCTTTGGTGTCGTACTTCTAGAATTGATGTCGGGTAAAAAATCGTTCGATCCTTCATTTTCTGAATATAACAATGGTTTCAATATTGTTCGTTGGGCCACGTTGTTGGTGGACGAGGACCGCAGTTCTGAGTTCTTCTGTTCAGACTTATGGGAAGCAGGGCCTGAGGAGAATTTATTGAAGATGTTGCGCCTTGCATTATCTTGCACGGTAGAGGCACTTTCTGTTAGGCCATCAATGAAGCAAGTTCTTGAGAAATTAAAACAGCTAAGCACTTGAGAGAATGATGGGGGCTGGTCTTGAGATTTCTGTTCGCAGCTTAAGATGGTAATCGGGAGGGGATCAGATGACTGATTTCGAATACATTGGATATTCTTACACTTCAGGTATGTTCACCTGCTAGTGTTTTCTTAGAAGTTCCTTCTGCTATTATCGAGCTGCTCTTTGATTTTAAAGTAACTAAAAGGCAGACTAATGCTCTTTGGTATACCTAGCTGGAAGAGCTAATATGTTCCCTATATTTCAGGGTAATTGAATTGCATGAGAGACATACTCGGGAAGTGCGATTAATTGTAATTGTGAATTTGTGTTACTTAGTCATGCGGCCATGGAACGTTGGCTCAGAGTAGGCCACTTATGAATTTGACTTCTTGGTAAAGTATGTTTACGCTCTAAGGCGGACAAACCTCATTGGGTTAAAGATCTGTCTTCGATTCCAGAGGGGTGACTGAAATTCATGATGCAGTTCACAGGCGTGATGTAACTATCGGTTGAAAATCAAGTGACTGATAAAATGAAGACTATTAGCAGGTAATTCCTCTTCAATCCCTGCCTTGTTGATGTGATATTGTCGACTATGTTGTCATTTGTAGGCCAACGAGGCAACAATTTGCTACATTGTCTGATTGCATGGTGTGTGTTTTTTTCGGTTTGTGAAGCTAGATGAAGAAGCTCACATCAAGGGTTACTGTTGGGCATAACAAGAGTTGGATGAAGACATTGGTGATCTTTCCCTGTCAATGGCTGTGCCGAAGTCTGGCAGATACTCCGTATCATCAATCTTTTGAAGTCGGCATTGGTAATTGTTGGGCGACAATGTAGGAAGATGTCGCACACCCGTCTCATAATCACCTTGGTCGGCTGGTTGCGCCACCTCTATCTTATTTTCTGTTGTATGTAAATCTATGTAGACTTTAAATTGAGAATGCTAATGTTCTTGTTCAGATTAGCAATGCTATGTTACTTTTGTTGATGAAGTTGCTAATAGAACTTCTAAAACCAGTTGATCTGCTACACGGAAAATGCCGGAAAATTCTTCAAGAGTGCATTTAGATAAACTCTTGCTTAAAGATGACCTTTCAATCATTTAGTAGTTTTTAATAGGGACAAAGCTGAAGGCGATATAGTAAATCTAAACAGTGTCAAATCGTGCATAAATGAACCTGAAATGACCAATTCAGGAATTATTGTGCTGAGTTGCTGAAAATATACAGAAAGGCTTAAATAACTTGGCAAAACATCATGGTTATCCTAGACCAATTCAGGAATTATGGTAATTGTCATTAATATCGCGCTGACAATATACAGAAAGGCTTAAATCACTTGGCAAAACGTGGTTATCCTAGAACTGAACAATTACCGCAAAAACCTAAGCTAGAAGAGTATTTCTCCTGACTAGCAAAATCAACAAAGCTAGCTACCATTAGCCGCCTGCTTAACCTTCATAACGAGTTCCTCTGTTGTCGTTCCTATTATCTCATTAGCTCGCTTCAGGCTTACTGTATAGTATCTTCCGATTGAATCCTGACATATATCATTCCTTCAAAGCATTAGTGGATAGCGAAACCATACTAGAATCATGCCAGACTTCTAAATTCTAACCCTAATATATTCGAAAAGACGAAAACACATCGATTAAATAATCCACTTATCAAGTGCTACAGCGCACAGGTCATCGTGTCAGTGCCATACAACTAGACCTGACAAACACGCCATTTGCTCCGGCTACTTTTGGTCAGGATTTTGTGTTAGGATTTCGTGTTAGGTCGGGTGTCAAATGTGCTACAATCGGGTCATTTTGGATACGAGTCAGTTGGTACATGTTTAGGGGTCAATAGGGTATGAGCCGGGTCATCTCGAGTCATGTCTATTAGGTCCCTCATATATTTACGTAAAAAGGTGACAATTTCAAATTAATCATTTTAGGGAATTTCCTGTCCATTAAAGTATAGGCCGTATATAGATATGGATTACGTCAACTCGGGTTTTGATATATTCGGGATATATTCTGGTTGTTCTATTCGGGTTAAGTTGAGTTTTTTTTTTTCTTTGATCAGTTCCGTCTAATATCTGAGTATCTGACAGCCAATCAACAAATGAAATGCAGCTGTTAAGTAGGTACAAGAAACTTACCCTAGAAACAATCCCCAGCCTCTCCAGTTTCCGAACTGCATCATCCACTTCGAAGTTGCACCTCTCACTAAACTCTTCCTTGATTAATTCCTCACAGCGTATATCAAGATCCTACATCAGGTCACCATAATAACTCAAAAAGATCAATACAAAGTTCTTTCCATTTACTCTTCAGCTATCTTGCTCAAAGATTTCATGATAATTCATGTGCCCGTGGTATCGGTGGACGGTGGTATCGGACAAATAGACCCTCATATTCATCATACATGACTTTGACACTTCATTTTGAGCATAAACAAGAGGGTTTTCATAAAACAGACGAATCCGAGACTTAATATGCACCTATGTCAGATCGCGTATAGGTAACACCGTAACATATCTTATCAGAAATAGGGTTCAGGGAGAATAAGTCGTCATTATGGATATCTCGATTACCTGTCTAGTAGATTTACCCTGTTCCATCAATATGAAGAACGATATGATCACTTCTTTGACCTACAATGAAAAAGCTCTGTAAGAAAATACTCCTTAGTTAAGAATAAAACCACAAGAGAAGCAGTGAAGCACATGCTTACTTCTTGCTGAATCACGTCATCACACAAGTGTAGAAGAGTTCCCTTTCCACTGTCAAGTTGTTTGTCATACATCGATTGAGTTACTAAGTTCTGATATGCAGCCAGGTTTTGCTGAAATCTGAAAACGAACGCTCATGGGGCTTTAGCAAATATAATAAACTTTTTCGTACAGATATTGAAGACAAAAATTTACCTAAATGACAAAATTCAATATAACTACCACCACCAAGAGACCTAACAATCAATTAGGCTCAGAGTCTCGTGTTAATATAAGAGTATAAACTGACAACTTCCCATTTCGATTTCACAAAGGTCGGCCTCATGATAATAAATCACGAGACTATTCCATATAAGAATTTGTGACTAACAAGGATAAGAACGTAACCTGTACAAAGAATCACAAAATTTTGAATGAAACGTCTTATATGTGAAACCAACCCATTGACACCTAATTAAATGAGCCCCATACAGTCATACACAAGTAATTAGAACTGATAATTACTTGTGTATGACTTTCACTTAGACTCATTGATGGAAAGAATACGACACTTACGCAAAATATGTCTTCGCGCAGTAACCAACTACTGTGGAGACGACGGCAAAAGCGACCCAAAAATCAGCTTTAATTTCAAGTGAACTCACAACAGCAACCTGTTAACACATGCAACTCCAATAAACAACTAATAAGGAGGATGAATGATACGAATCATCAAATCCTCAGGTTCATTTGTGAGATAGACAACTGACCAAACCAACAATAGCTGATCCAAGGAACTTGACCCAGTCCATTGGCGTAAGACCTGGGTTCTTTTTCTCCGGCTGGTAAATGAAAATAAGCAACAACATGGTCAAGGGTACGTATGACTTAGCATCAAATGGTGGGAACAAAAAAATCACTACTACAAGACATTGTATAGTAAGATGAAGCGACGAGCATGGAGTACCCAAAGAATACTCACCAGCACAATCTCCATATCGGCCATTGGGATATTTTTAAAATGTTTCACGTATATACCCCTTTCCTGTTTTCCTTTTGGACTTGCTCGCCTGACATATTATACCACTGTTAATTGTACTTTCCCTAAGATAAGAAACGTGACATTATTTCAGTGCCTAAAGCCCCCGCAGACATTATTTCAGTGCCTAAAGCCCCCGCATATGCCGGGGTAGGGGGAATCTGGAATAAAAGCTCTGCCATAAGCCCATAATCATGAACTATTCGAGGGAAATGAAAGTCTTTCCACTCAACCAACAAAAGAAGACGCATAATAACACAATGATGAAGGAGTTCATCCAAACGTGTCAAAAAATCTAAAATGTAGACCAGAAACATGGGTACCGTAAGGATTAAGGAAAAATAAAGGTGATACCTATAAACAACGATAATTCTGTCAAAAGTAGGTTCCTGGATGGTAATTTTGCTCAGCAGATTACGGAAACTGGAGAAATACAGAAGTACATCATTAAAAGCAATAGAGTGAAAATATTAAGTCAGAGATTGGACTACAGATCTTGCGACAATGTTCAACCACCCATAGAGGCTCAAGACAATATAAAAGCAAAAAGGCCCAATAATTGTGTCCCGGAGTCAAACATACTAGTCTAGAAAACTCCGAGAGTAGTATCATCGAAACAGGAAATTATCTTTAGAAAACGATTCAAGACACACTTCTATGGGACATTAGCTAGTCAGTGGTGCTTCACAGCTTGTTACTGCACAAAGTTGTTTCTCACGACAAACAATATGAAAGAAGCCGTGTGTTCCATAACAAAAACATATCTTCCACTCCCCTCTTCGCAGGTGAATATTTTCTGTTATGTATAGGGTTTGCAAAAATTATAACATTTGACCATACGACCAATATTACCGATACAACCGATACATAGCCATTACGACCAATAACAGGCTAACATAGTAGACAATCTAGACACTAGAGGAACTGTGATCACTACGACATATACGAACAATCCAAAAACAAAGCAGTGAGAAACCAAAACATTGAACATGCAACTTAGTCATAGTACGGATCACTAAGCCACCACAATTGCAGTCTTTATCACAATATACAACCGCACATACCGCTATATAATACCACGCCTACGGGGATACAAAAAGGAATTTCTGGGGAGAGGGGTTATTTGGGTGGTCATCTCACCCCAATCACAAAAGGGTAGACACACACTTCATCATAATATGAGACACTACAGAGTACAGGCAAATATTGGAACTTCAATGGTTACTTTACTTCAACTCCAAGTGTGCCCTGCAAGAGGCACGTGTATTCTGGTATATTATACTTAAATTGTAAAATAAAGAACTTATGCGAAGTCAAATAACTTTTAGTCAGGACAAAGTTTCATGGTCAAGTAACGTCAAAGAAATACATGACGATTCCAAGGTCCAAACCTTATTTCCAAATTCTGAATTCGGACTCGTTCGACAAAGAGATCATCCTGATCAGAGTCAGCACTAATCTCATCATCATTCTTTTTTTCTTTCATAGATCGTTGCCGTGGCTTTGAAAACTTGGATCTAAGTTTCTCTATCCTGCAAACATATTTTTTAAGGACGACAAATTAGAGCAAATAGTATCACTGTATCAGTAACAGGAATGGCAATTTTTGCAGTAGCCTTAGTGGATATCCGAGGTTCTACTGAAAAGGATTTATAAGCTTTTCCACAATTCTACTTGGTTACAGAAAACTCAAAACTATTTTTAACAATCATCACTACTTTTTAAAAAGTATTAAAACAAATATTTTTAAAGCAATAAACAAGCAACAGAAGATAAGAGTTTTTTCAGTTCTACAAGATTAATTTCTACTGAACAATTATGCTCTTGTCAGGACAAAGATGTGTCATGCAAAGATAACATCCTCGTAGCATCATTAAGATAAGCATGCATCCATGCGTACATGATGAACTTTGGCTCCTGAGATTAATCCTAGTTGTATCTAGCTAACAAGACACACAATTTCAATTGTAGAACTTTCAACTCAATCAAACGTACAAGACTTCAATTGTGCTCACCCAGTCACTCTCAGAAGCTTCGCCCATATCCGAGAAATGATCATATCCACTTTCTCCATGAAAAAGTAATCCGTAGTGCGATCAAGACCAATGCCACGCCGGAAAATGACGTACTGAAAGTAAAAACATAGGTATTAAGCATCTGATAAAAATAGAAGAGAACAGAGAGATCAGTTTCTTCATCCAATATAGAGAGTTTGAGACAGAAACAACTAATTGGACATATCACTAAATCTCAACATTAAAGTGAGCAAAAGAAATTTTGTGAAGCTCTACATTTCGGATGCAAAGATTATGCAAAGAACTACCAAAAATAAGGCCTAAACGTTGATATCATAATATAGCTAGAAGATATCTAATAGGACGAGCATTCGAACAAACTTCACATTTATGATCTACCAGTCGCCAAAACATATTACTACAACTGCATCCATAAAGAAAGGGGAAAAGCACCAAAAAACTATTCATCCTGTTCTTTTAGGGCTCCTTTAGAGCTGAGAAGAAAACACCAAAAACATTACAATATAGGAGTTTTGTTTAGATGACTACGAAAAGGAAGGGTCTAAAGCGCAAGGAAAACTCCGAAATTCTGTCATTAAAATGTTAAATTTGAGAAATAACAAATCAAAAGGAAACGGCTTTCTTGTCATGTCTATCGAGTATGTAGTACTATGTACCCAAAATAAAGGCAATTTTAGCATGAAACGCTCTAATCGTACAAGAAAACAGACACTTAAAGTTATTCTTCTTAGTTTCAAAAGTAACTTTGACATATTTTGGCTGGTGAGTTGAGGATTACATGCAAAGTTTAAAGAAGTTACTGTGTTTTCATACAGAAGTTTGAAAACAAAAAAATTAACGGCCATATAATATACCTACAAATTACCTTATCGGCAAACTCCGGAATATTTTCATGACGATGCACCGAAAAGTACTTTCCCAGGAGTTTCTTGTCAAGCTGCCGTCACCACGAAACAAATTCGAGCGATGAAAAAGAGAGTATCAGATGCTGAACAGGAAAAAAAATTGATAATTACAAATTTTCAAGAACTTAACACGAAGACCAGTGGAAGTAGTGCAAAAGAACCTTGGATTCATCCACAGTGATAGGAAGATTCAACAGATACTGGCCAGATTGTGCAACTTCAGTCTCCTCATCACTAACGATCTTGAAATTACTTTTCTCCATTACCTGAATGTAAAGCATCACAACAATAATACATTAATACATATAGTGTATTAAGAGCTAGAATTCAAAATACTATTTCTCACATATCCTAGGTCGAATCTTCTGGAGAAAGAAACCTATCATTAAAACGTAACTATCCTTCTAAAGACGAAAGGAGGAAATTACCTCAAACATGTAGCTTAAAAAATTCTGTTCGAGAATATCAATCTCCTCAGGAGACAATTTCTGTTGCTCCAACTTTTGAGCTCCATGAACAGGATCAAAGAGAGAGTATAATTGCTGTATCAATTAATTAGCAATCAGTCATATTATAATGTAAACAAATGACATTAAATTAGATCAAATCTTCAATCAGAAGCTATATATCATATTCATAACAGTACCATCAAATCTTCAAACTGTAGGAGATACCATGCCCGTATAGTGTACTCAATTCTCTTGCACAACTTCAAAAACTCATTTCGATCCGAACTGAGCTCTGCGTGAAAACAGCATTACACTTGTTTACTTTCAGCCAAACCCATAAAGACTTGTATGATAAGCGGAGCTATACGAAGATGGGTGGCGGATGCTACTCCAAATCCTAAAATATTGTGTGAAAATAATAAAATCTGCTACCCCATTTTATGGCGATCCCGAAAAACAAGGACAATTGAAGCCTTGAGGGCAATATTTATATTGCCAGCTGAGTAGAACTCGATATTAATGGTTACGATTGGATGCTAGGTACACTAGACCTAAAGAACTCATCCTCTATCTTCTTGGGGACAAAAAAAAAGTTATACACAGAAGATGGTAAAGAAATTTCAACGTCTTAATTGAATCCGCCTCTGAACACGGAGAACTAGTCCCTCTCCCCCAGTCACTCAAAAGACTCAAACATCCAAGTCATGATGCAAGTCTGCAACACAAAGAAATATTTCACATAACCTCATGTCTAGAGAAGAAACTGTACACCTAAATGGATGTTTTACTAACCAAGTATGCATCACTGTAACCCGTATAAATTATCACATAAGAACTAGCCTCTCGATAAATTCAGGTAGTTGCCAAAACTAGAGATCACATCCCAAGATCCTAAAACAAAAGCCGCCATGTATATACAATGTAGTTGCTTGCTTGCCTACATTTTGTACAACATTCTTTTTAATAGTTAGCACTCCTCAAGTGTATTCTTACACTACAACTCGTAAATGCGCTAGAAGCTGCCTCAAAATCCCAACATAGATAAATGCAACATCAGGACATCACATATCAAGCCAAAGAACAGTGAACACTACTTAAGGATTTCTTCAAAACTTAGCTTTCACAGAGAAAATCCCAAAATACAGCCCCTACTTCCAATAGTGAATTGCTATAATAGACCACAGCTAGTGGTGGAACTGAGGGGGCTAGCAAGGGCAGTCGCCCCCTAAACACTAAACTAATTAAAAATTTCCGACTTTTTTCTAGTTTACCTTATAACATTACTAGTTTACCCACTCAAAGCTTCTCTCCCCAATTACAAATCCTGGCTACGCCATTGACTATGGCTTAAGTTACAAAATCATGCAACACCAATTTCACATAATACAAAAACAAACAAACCCATTTCACATAATACAAAAACAAACAAACCCATTTCACATAATACAAAAACAAACAAACCCATTTCACAAAATACAATAACAAACAAAACCCCCATTCTAAATATTACAAAACAATTAAAACCCATTTCAAATATTATACGAAACAAACTCAATTCATCATATATTACAAAAGGCATACCGAAGCAATGTCAACTAGCTTAGTTGGTAAAGTCGTGGGTTCAAATCCCGTAAGCATAAAAAAAAACATAAAATTGAAAATAGTAATAACATACCAATGAGATTAGCCAGAGTCATGATTAATTTAGGCTTTAAAATAGGAATAACAGATTCTCTTTCCAATCTAATTACATCTTTATTATTCTCCTTATTATTATGCTTCACTCGTTCCGTCTCCATCTCCATCTCTTGCGTGTTATTCACATACGACATTGTCACCAAATACAGAAATATTAACAAACCAAATTATAATTTATATACTATTGAGCGCTTTTTTGTTTTACAGGGTAAATTACGGGGGATAAAGTCATAAAGATGAATAATTTGAAGAAAATGAATGTTGGGTATGTTGTTTTAATGGCGGTTGTTGATGAATTGAGGAAGAAGATGAAGGTGGTTTGTTAGAATGGTGATGGTGATTTGCAATTAATTAGGGAAGTTGGTATCAAATCAAAAGTGGTGATGTGTTTTGTTGTTTGTAAAACTTGTGTCGTGTTTTTAGGTTGATTTGCTGTAACGGTCGCTTTTATTGGGTCCATACCATTTACCTTTATTTAATTCATCAGTTACTCTTGTACTTTTGTTCCCTCCTGTCCAGGAGTTAGACCTGGTAAACGGGTTAATCGAGTCAGATTTGAGTCAGGATAATTTTGAGTCGGATTATTTCAGGTTTGTAGAGTTCAGGTCAGGTCGGGTTATTTCGGTATCGGATCATTTTGGGTCAGTTATTATTAAGTTATTTATGGATAATAATGATTTTGCACAACAATAAATATTCGGATCCGGTTATGCTGGGGCGGGCCAATTTGGGTTCGGGTGTCTGGTCGGGTCTACTTATAGTCTTGCCTACAACGATTCTGATCATCTGTCCCGCAGCTCCCGCTTTCGCATCTTATCTTATACTCTCAATGCCTTAAGATCGAGTGTTGATTTAGGAGTTTGAGTTTGGATTAAGCTCAATTTTTAATACAAGCTATTCTTGAAATTTGTTTATTTCAGCTAGAGTTTATTACATACTCCCTCTGTCCCGCTCATTTGTTGTCCTTTTTCATTTTGGGATGTCTCAGTTATTTGTTATCCTTTCTATTTTAAGAATGAATTTGATGAGTAATTTGATCATTCTCATTTAGTTTGTTCCACTTGTCATTTAGTTATTGACCTTCTCCTCTTTCCTTGGTCTTTGTGCCAAAACCAAAGGACAATAATTGACCGGGACGAAGGAGTACTTAATTACCTATGTATGTGGGCAAATGTTAATTTAAAAAAGGTATATCCGTCTAAGCTTAAGACAAGTTAAATATGGCAATAAGACAAAAACAGGGGAAAAGTAAACGAATTTGTCATATATGTCAATGTGGGATGATATTTAATCCGTTTTTAATATTAAGACGGATGTCTGTCTCAAGGAAGACTAATTCATGTGTGAGTAAATTTGTTTTATAAAAACTTCAGTTTCTTTCGTTTCTTCTACTCCCTCCGAATTAAAGTGTTTGCCTCATTTCATTGAAATGCTCCTCACATATAATAGGAAAATGGGACAAACACTATAATTCGGAAGGAGTATTAAATTTAAACCCACTCGATTTTTTTTTTTTCTTTTTTCTCAATGATGTGCACGTAGAACAAGTACCGAATTTTGGAACCACACTTTAGGAATTCTCTCTGTTTTCTGGAAGTTTTAGATGTCACAATAAGGGTTTTGTAATGCTGTAAATACATTTCCGAATCATCGGTCCTAAAGATCGTAGTCATGATCAGCTAAATCGAGGGGAAACATATAAGCTTGGTTCGGAATGCCTCCATATCAGAAGTGACTTCCGAGAAACCAGATACACAACATTTTGATGATCCGAATATCTGATATACTGGCAAAACATATTAACATTGACAATAAGGCGGCACAATTATAACGAAACCTACAAAGACGATTACAGTACAAGGGAAAATACATTGCTAAAAGAAAATCGGCTGGCAAATTATTGAACTGTAATGTCAATACCAACTCAACAAGTTAAAGAGTTACAAACTCAAAATTACACAAGCATTTTTGGCATGCTTCAACCGCGAATAAATTTATCTGAAGACTCGCAGAATATATCCAACACCCGAGTTTAAAAACAAAGAACAAAATACAATACTAGATAGTACGAGTAGATGTGGCCGTTGTTACACTGAGAATGAACCCCATCTAACTCTTTAACCAATCAACAACTTGTTGTCTTCAATGAATTTGTATGTTGGTACCTCAAGGTTGAGAGGAGCGGGACCCTTGCGAATTCTACCTGAGATATCATAGTGAGAACCATGGCAAGGGCAAAACCATCCATGGAAGTCACCGGCATTTGGCAATGGAATGCAACCCAAGTGAGTGCAGACACCGATCACTATGAGCCATTCGGGGTCCACGACCCTGTCAGCATCTGGCTGTGGGTCCCGGAGGGAGTTAACGTCAACACTGTTTGCAAGCTTAATGTCGTCTTCAGTACGACGCCTGATAAACACAGGCTTCCCACGCCACTTAACAGTCACGGTGCTGCCGGGCTCGATGCTTGACAGGTCAACCTCAATTGAGGCCATTGCAAGGACATCCTTACTGGCTGACATGCTCAGCACAAACTTAAGAACGAGCAACCGAACAAGGGAAGCATATACAAATCTCCCACCTGTGAGAACAAAGTAGGCAAAAGCTCTCTTGCTAGGATCACCAGGAGGGTATCGCTCATGATTGTATTCATCATAAGTTATTTTTGAAGAGGGGTTCTTGATGGCAGCCACAGTAGCCGGGACATCAGAAATCATGCCATGTTCAGCTTTCGGGATAAGATGCTCGGTAGCAAAGCCTACAGCAGATAAACAAGTCCGAGAAATCAATGATGGTGTTTATCTTTCATTTAGATTTCAGATTTTCACGGCTCAACTTTTGATAAATACAATATGGAGTACAAAGGGTCACAATAATAAAAGAATTGCTGAGTAGGGATGTGAAAAACTTTACTCTTAGAACGTAACACAAGAAGCATACAGTGAGTCTTGTACAAGATGCAATCAAACCCTTGTGTTAACTATAGAGTTGATGGGTTGGTAAGTATTTTTGAGAAGTGAATAACCAAAATTTCAAATCGGCAGGAACATCTTTAGGAATGATATGACCTATTTGGTAAATCGTATAGTAGTATCCGAACCATGGCTACAGTGAGTTGGAGACAAAAACGAGCCTCAAAGCTGGTTCTGATTTCCAAGGGATAGAAGATGCAATTGGCCATGGTAGAAACACAATGAAGAGCTATAAAGCCATCTGATAAAATGAATAAGCAGAACAGAGACAGACAAAATATATGGCCAAAACACGCCAAGGGTATAAAGCACGAAAGTTGAAAATACATAACAATCAATAAATCAAATGCTTGCACAAAAGGCTGCAACAACAAACTAGGAAGAACTGCCAACAGCAATAAACTGATATTACTCAATATTCCTCTATAGCTTACCAAACCAACCAACCATACACGGAGAAAACCCACCCAAACACATCTCAGTTTGATCATGTTGACACAGAATATTAGCTCCAAGAAAGAAATCCATGGAGCAATGACGACTTTATTCTCTGACAACTACAAATAAGAAAAATTATTGAACAACGCCTTCTGTCAAAAAAATGATTCGAGGGTACGGCTAACATGAAACATCATTTGGGGCCATCACTTGTAGAGTTGTAGGTGGAAAATGAATAAAGGGGTAGAAAGATAAAGGCAAAGGAAGATACACATAAAAATCCTAATGCACAAGATACATATGGTACGTGCCAAAAACAATCAGGGGCCAAAATATAAACACAGTATGCCCATTCAAAGAAAATAACACATAATGGAGAATAAATCAAAAGTGTGTTTCCCAAAAACGGAGCTTGTCCCTAGTAGCCTCAAGAAGAAGCCACAGACATAGATTTGAAACTGGAGAACACTAAATCATGGTTAAACAACTAGCCATTTTCATGTAGTTCATTAAACTTCTGAGAATCCAACATCCACCGCTTTTCAAGACTGATTTAAGATGCAACTGACTGAAAATTATAAACTCCCATATAATATGTATACTTGCATGAGCGTGGATGTCAAACCTACTAGGAGTCTACGACACAAGATTACTAGAGTAACAAAATGTGCTTTCTTTAGCGTAACCTAAACAGAAAATAATAATGATTTCATTTTTCTGCTATAATAAAAATACATACAACACTGAGTAAGCACAAGTGTCTGAAAAATGTTTATTGTTAATTATTGACGAAACTTTACTCGCTTGACAAATATCGCACACAAATCAGTGTACATACGGAGCTATGATGTAGTAACCAAGCTTCAATTTAAGTGAGATTAGTAAAGGGAATATGACTGTAAAAAAAAAATCAAATTGCATAGGTTTTATGCCCGATAAAAAATCATCTCAGTCAATAGCTTCTATGCCCAATATCATCTATCAGCCAATAGCTTCTATATGCCCAATTATCACCTATCAGCCAATAACTTCTATTCCTAATAATCACCCACCAGCTGATTGCTTTTATGCCCAATTATCATAGCTTCTATGCCCAATTATCATATATCGGCTGATAAAACAAGCATAGATAGTGTATACCCAGGCAGCTCCATGCCAATCCATAAACATAAAACATCTCACCAGAACAAGATTATACAAACAAACACCTCTACACCAATTTAAATACCTATAACACCTCAAAAACACCTAAAAATTATCCTCCTCAGATAAAACGTGCATCATATTACTCGAATCCATCGATCTACATTCTCCGTGATAGCAGCATAACAATAAATACTGACCCCAAATTACTTTGGGAATAAATAGGAAATATCCCAACTCTGAAGCTTACACAACATTAACCTCCTCTAAAGCTTAAATCTTACTACTTGCTACACCAAATGAAACCAAATCATATTGGCACAATGGCACTAAACACAACATAAATTGGTTTCTTCAATCTACACATTTCAGCAATAGAATTCAAACAATAAATACCCAGCCCTATTTAATTTGGGATTAAAAACGAAATATCCCAATACCGAAGCTTACACCACACTAAATTCCTTTAAAGTTCAAATTTTTACTTCTTGTACCAAAGGAACCCAAATCATCATATTCGCATTAAGCTCGACTTGAATTGATTCCTTCAATCTACAATTTCCTCAAGAGCATTCAACCAATAAATACCCGACCCCATTTAATTTGGGATTAAAAACGAAATATCCCAAGACCGAAGCTTCAACCACACTAAATTCCTCTAAAAGTTCAAATTTTTACTTGATATCAAATGAACCCAAATCATATTGGCATTAAGCTCAACATAAATTAAATCCTTCAATCTACAAATTTCAAACAATAAATACCCGGCCCCATTTAATTTGGGATTAAAAACGAAATATCCCAAGACCGAAGCTTACACCACACTAAATTTCTCTAAAGTTCAAATTTTTACTTCTTGTAGCAAAGGAACCCAAATCATCATATTCGCATTAAGCTCGACTTGAATTGATTCCTTCAATCTACAATTTCCTCAAGAGCATTCAAACAATAAATACCCGACCCCATTTAATTTGGGATTAAAAACGAAATATCCCAAGACCGAAGCTTCAACCACACTAAATTCCTCTAAAAGTTCAAATTTTTACTTGATATCAAATGAACCCAAATCATATTGGCATTAACCTCAACATAAATTGATTCCTTCAATCTACAAATTTCAAACAATAAATCACCGACCCTAAATCATTTTGTTCAAATGTTGATCTACCTTCGCCCCAAGCATTTGTCTACCATTTCTACTCCATTCCGTCCCTTCCCCGCAATCATTTGTTTACCATTTCTATTCCATCCCGTGCGAGGAGTATTTTAATCAAAGTGAGACGGAGATCTTAATAAAACAACAAATAAACAGAAAATCAAATGTAAACCCTAATCAATAGGCAGATGAAGGAGAAATGATTAACCTCGGTAAGGAAGGTAGAAATGGGGGGTGGATATTGGCTGATCATCACGGCCAACGGCGAACGGAGAGTTGGAGACGGCGTTGGACGCGGCGGCGGAGGCAGCGGTGGGGAGGCGGGAAGGGGAAGAGAGAGAAGAGAGACGCCGTGCCGCTAATCGAAGCATCTTCGGTTATTCAATTCAATTTTCAATCAATTGGATTTGCGGAAAAATAAATTGGGGGAAATTAGAAGAAGGGGAAAACAAATTGGGGATAATCTCCGAGTTTTGTGAGGGTGTCCAGTCCAGGAGGATTCCACGTTGGTGGGAAGCTAAGTAAGTGACACACCAATTTCCTATTCCTATACGCTATCGAGAATTTTTTTAATAAAAAATAGAGCCCAAAATAAAATAAAAAATAAAAATGTAATTTATTTTGGATGTACATATTTGATTTCACTTTATTCAGAGCAATAATAATAGTTATTCTTATTTTTTGGTTTGTTAATAAGAACTCAAAATAAAAAGTTCTTCTATTACAACTATAAGTTCTAAAATAAGAACTTTATTTGTTTATATATGGGAATTTGGCGAGCAATAAACATGACTTTGAAAATTGTGAATACCAATTACATATTTACTATTTTTTATTTAAGAATTTTACAAAAAAATGTACAAACTTTTATTCACAATAGATAACTGCATATTTTTCTTAAATTTGTTAACAACTATTTAAGAAATAAAATATATATATATATAATGTTTTTTTAATTTTTATTGTGAAAAGATTAGAAATACAAAAAATATACTGCCTTTTTATTAATTAAAATGTTTTTTAATTAATTTTTATTAAAATACAAAAAGATGAGTATAAGCTAAACACCTAAAATATATTAATTTTTATTAATTAATTTTAAAAAAAAATATTAATTAATTAATTTTAAAAATATTAATTTATTAAAAAACATAACCTATTTGAGTTTTTAAAAATATTAATTTATTAAAAATATATTCATAAGTATTTATTAAAAACTTATATAATCTTACTGGCCATATTTATTAATATTCTAAAAAAACATAACCTATTTTAAAAATATTTATTAATTAATTTTAAAAAATATAATGTTTTTTAATTAATTTTTATTGACATAATATTTTTTTAGGTAATAGGGATGTATTTTAATAAATAATAACTATTTTAACACAAGTTTTCATTTTTTTTTCATAAATTTTAAATATTATCTTTGTTTAAGGTATGAGAAAATGAGTTTTTCGTGAAATTTTGGATAAGGGGCTTAATTTCGCCTTTTGCAAAACTTAAGAAGTTTAATTGCTACAATTTACACTTAAGGGGTCTAATCTCACGATTAGCCAAAGTAATAGGCCTCAATTACCACTTTTGCGTTCGCGTTAAATATCGAGCAAGCAAATAAAATCATTAAAACGTTACGATAACTAAATTTCACACTTAATATTTTATAATTCCAGTTGAATTGTATCTATTTTATTATTCCACTTCAATTAAGTTTAGGTCACGTAAATCAAGTTAAAATATTATTGTTCTGGTCCCAACAAACGAAGCTATTGGGTTGGTCACTTGGTCCTATAATAAATTAAAAGATGTTAGATGTACACGACGTGTACAAGAGCTTGGTACACGGCCAGTCAACGCGCGCCAAGTGTAAAGGTGAGTTAAAGATTCTTTTTTTGTTTGAAGGGGGAATATGGGAGGGATTTTTTCGGTTTTGGCGGCAATTACCAATATTAATTAACACTTAATTTAATCTAATCTCTATAATTAATAACACTTATTTTAATCTAATCTTTATAATTAACACTTATCACTCTTATTATTTTCATTACTATAACAACTCTAAAATTAAATACAGTAACTTCTACTAAAAAAAAACAGTGATTAATATTGTAAAATTAAAAATTTTGAAACCTTATTTTTTTTATACTCGTTCAACATTTGATTAAATGGCGCTCGATTTTGATCTCAATAACGTGTATGAAGATGGCGAATGTTCACGAGCAGCATAAACTAATGGCAATGGTGAAGCAGAAGATAATGGCAATGGTGATTTAATCAGAGACTTTGTCCAATTGTATGGCGACGGCCCAGTGGACGATGAGGACACCGTCGTGACTGCTGCTGAGAACGATAACATTGTTGAACCTGTTGTAGGTTTGGCTTACAAGTCATCTGAAGAACTCACAACTTTCGCCCACTCATACGCATATAAGAAGGGGTTTTCATGGTACATTCGTTGTAATAAACTCTTTGACAAGTACAGGGAAGACGGTGTTTCAAAAAAAGGTTCCTTTAAGAATGAACCACGGTATCATATGTATGAAAGATTAAGGCTTTGTTGTGGTCATGGTGCTAAAACCAAGGATGCCTGCCAGGTTTACATTGAATCCCGTTATTTCGACGACGAAGACGTAGTGAAGATAACGAGATGCCATTTAGAGCACAACCATGAGATAGATCCTAAGAAAAGCCGTTTTTTTGTTGGGTTTAGACATATAAATGACTACTTCAAAAAGAGGATGATGATCAATGATGTTGCTGGTATTTCAATATTAAATAATTACAAGTTGTCGGTCTTGGAGGGGGGAGGTCATGATAACTTTGGCTTTAAGTTGAGTGAAAGTCGAAACGTCGTCAATCAAGAACGAAGATGTAGTCTTATAGATGGCAATGCTGAAGAATTAAGGGCATATTTTGAGAAGATGAAAGAGGAGGATCACATCCTAATTATTTCTATGCAACTGAGCTCGACGATGTTGGGGCTCCAATGAATGTTTGTTGGTGTGATTCACGCTGCCGAGCTATGTTTAAAGCGTACGGCGACGCTGTGACGTACGATACAACTTTCTTGACGAATATGTAAGATGTTATATCTCAATTTATTTGTGTTAAAATGTTATTTTGATTAATCATATTTGTTTGTTTGGTTATGTAAGAATTCAAGTGTTTTTGTATGGAGTATATATGTAAAATTACTGATAGGATGTCGCAACCTAATCAAAGATAAATACCCTAGTAACAAATGAATGTAGTAATAGGGGTCTGTGGACAGCGGGCCGCCCACGGGGGCGCTTGGTGAGAAACGGGACAAGCGTTTGCATTTTGTAAGGAGTCGCCACCAATTTTTATGGGAAATTGGAACCGTTCGAATACCTCGTGTCATGTCAAGACACAAAGTAGTGACATGAACACTAAGCAATCGTTACCCTTAGCATTCTATGTCTAGAATGACTCTCGTGGATGCCAATGAACACGGGTGCTCACGGAGATCTGGAGTAAGGGGTGAGGGTACGTATTAGGAAGCTCTTTTGATCGAACACCTAATCCCGCCCGCCTCGATAGCGGCCTCTACTAATGATTAGGGAAGTTATTCGTACTTGATATATCGTCGGCTATAATGCATGCAATGCAACATCCATAGATTAATCCTATCATGTGAGAATTTAACTAAGTCGGTGAACAATTAATTAGCATACAATTAGGGTCGAAGTAGGATTTAAGTTCAGTTACATGTGAAAACATACAAATGATAAAAGAAATACAATAATTGAAAATTACAAGAATGATGATTACATTAATTACATTGGAATAGGCGATTTATGTCGAAAATACCTTTAAAACGGATGATTTGAGAAAAAGGAATAAAAGAATAAATAACGAAATAAACGAACAGGAATTAGCGTGATATTACGGATAATAGTTAATTAATATGTAGACTAATTAATCTATGTCAAGGCAGAAAAGGAGTTCAGGGACAGAACTCATCCTGGAACAGGCGCAGCAGGACTGCGCCCTCTGGAAGAGGCGCAGCAGTTGCTGCGTCTGTTCCAAGGGTGAGTTCTGGCTGTGAAGCCGGAACTGCAAATCGTTAATTTGAATTGATGAATTTAATGGATTGATTGGCGATATCTACTCGGATGGAAGTGATTAATAGGTTATTTACATATGAATGAGGTCATGAAAACAGTAAAACATGAACGAGACGGAATTAAACGGATTAATTACATGAGATTATGATGAAAGTGAAAAGATATTAATGAGTCCTCTATTGAAATCAATTAACTAGTCTAAACATGATGATATATGACGAATATATGATGAACATGACAAAGGACAGATGAAAACTATATCAAAGATGAATTCCAGAAACCCAATATGAACAAATTGAATCTCTACAACCCGGAATTGAATTTAATGACGAAAACCCGCAAATATTGGATTAATTGGGATTTAAGTCGGATTTGATGAATTAAACATGGGAATGACGATGAATAATATACACATGTGATTTATATGTTATCATGACGAAGAATAGACAAACGAATAAGCAAAAGAAGGATTTTGAACACGAATTACGAGAGGACAACGAAGAAGAAAGGAAAGGAAGGCTGCGGCGGCCCTCACGAAGAGGCGAGCTGCGCTCCTTCGAAGAGAGGCGGCGATTCTTTGCGTCCTTTCTCGATGGTTATCTCGGAAATCCGCAAAAACAGGTTTTAACAAAGGGTTTTAGAAATCGATTTTAACGGTATTTTCGACGTAAACCTTACAATTGATGATACGAAAAGTAAAGTACAATAAATAAATAAGGATTGACACCCTCATACTTACATGTTGACGAAACGAGAAGAACTAAGATATCGATTAGTGATGCTCGACGCGAATGCAAAGAAAGTGCCCTCGTAAGAGGAAAACGATTGATTAATTAAGTTGATTGAGTGTAGTTGGTCAAATTGGTCGGTCATGCAACGGAGAGGTTGGTACCCGGAAAGATCCGAGCTTACGTGGTCGGAAGTCCAAGCACGTAGGCGCCAATTAGTAAGAACGAAGTCTAGAATGCAAAGGGAGAAGAGAAGGGCGGACACTCGCGTGAGAAATATGAGGAACGAAAGCTCCTATTTATACTAATCACGTGAAGGAATAGGGTTTCGGAGACTCTTTGGAAGTGAATCTCGGAAAGATATGAAAAAGATACGTAAATCATGCAAAGAAGGGCTGGGAAGAGGCGCGCGCGCAGCAGCCATCTGCGTCCCTTGGAAGAGGCGCAAAGACTGGCTGTTGCGTCTATTCCCAGGAGGTTTCCTCTGCTGAAGAAAGATTTCGCGTTTGAGTTATGGTAGGACGGAAATAATTCGATTATCTCGTAAATATTGCGGGATATTATTTGCCAAAAGATAAAATTTGTAAAATATGGAATAGAAATATCGGAACATTCCGAACATTCCGACTCGGGATTTAACAACTATCGAGAAAATGGAGACGGTTTTTGACCAGGACTCGAATGTACTCTAATTATCGCCAAAACGACCGTATCGGGACGTAGATGACAACTAAGAGGTTGACATTAATATTTGAGCAAACACTTGACGATAATCTTACGAACTGTCACAAATCGTTCCGCGTACCAAACATGCGGTCCAATCATCACCGGGTGGTTTGCGGGAGGTGCAGAAACGAGGTGTCTACAGAGCCCCCACTTTGACTGAGGCTTGGACAAGGCGAAAGTCAAAGTATAGCCATCAGGTCAATCGAAGATTACAACCTGACGACTATGGCGACGCGAGGCGGCTCAAGGGGTCTAAGCCAAGGACCTATCGTCGGGAACATTTTAGAGTCTGTCGACTTCCGGGGAGGGTCGTTTAAAGTCCGTTAGACTACGTAAGGAGGCTCGCCAGCCATAAGAAGAGACCATACCTGAGACTTCTTTCTCGAGATGCTTCTGGAGGTGCATAGGAGCTAAGGTTGAGCATGGGAGCTAAGGTTAAGACCTAAAGGATATATAAGGATTGTGCTAGGGTGTGGGGCCCTAAAGGAAAGCATCGGCGGGAAGGAGGCCAAATATAAGTTCAACTTAAGGGGTAACCAAGGTTTGGGTGTAGGAACTTTAAGAAAAGGTGATCCTAAAGGAATATGATCCTAAGGGGTATAAGTATATGAACTTTAGGGATTTTGGGAACTTAAAATAAGCTAGGTGTGTGAACCTGGGTATATGAAACTAAAAGGACGGCTGGTATGAGAACTTAAAGGCTTGTGAACCTAAGAGGATTTGGGATCCTAGGGTTAAGTTTAGGAACTACTGGTTTACTAATTCTTGTTTTAAACACGTGTGTTTAAGCTTTCTGAGATATGAGAACTCCAAAAGGATTTATGGGTTTATGAACCTAAGGATGTAAGAATCTAGGGATAAGAATCTTAACTTTGGGTTTACGAACCTAAGGAAGGAGTGCTGGTTTGGGAACTTCTGGAGAACGACACCTTTGCCGAACTCTGTGTGGAAACAATAATATCGAGGGTAGCAGGACGTCGGTAGAAACTGCTGGGGAATCTGCTTGCGTCGGTCTCAAGCGAACTCTGGCAAAAACTTGAGGTTGAATCTGCTTGCGTCGGTCTCAAGCGAACTCTTGTTGGGGAATATATTGACGATTAGGAACATCTTGATCGCCATGGAAGAAATCTTGAGTGAGCAATCTTGCAAAAATCTTTCTTATTTGCTGGGAGAATGAAGACTTGGGTGAAGCCCCGGTCGGAGTGAGCAACGCTTCGATACTTACCTGCATGGATATTAGCCACACAAGAATGCAATCTAATATGCAAATAGAACATAAACACATATGCACGTAAGCAATTATCACATGGACCTCGAATGAGGAAACACATAGGTTTTGCAAAAGGCGTTTCTTTTTAAAAGTCGTTTAAAACTTGTGTAAAGGAAATTTGTCGTTTGTAATGCGTATATGCATATTAAAATGGGCTTTAGACATAGGACTGACGTGGACGCAGACCTTATATGGATGCAAAATATAGACTTAGGTTTGACGCGACACAGGGATGACTTTGACAGACTTTGTTTAAGTATGCGCAACCCCTAGCCGAGTGTGGGTGACAATGCGTATCGATTCCAAAGGTAGAATAATTGCAAGGATGATGAAGGCATATTAAAGTCAAGGCATGAGCCATGGATCATCTGTCTACTAGGACATCTTTTGCTGCCACTTGCTGTAAAAGAGACCCCTCTCGAGGCACGATAACTTCAAGAATCGATCTAAGACCTTATCATCGCCTGGACCGAGCACTAGCTAGACTCAAATGAGAGAGGAATAAAGGAAGGGTGGCATCTCGGAAGAGAAACCCCCAGGATGAGAAGATGACTCTGGACCTTTGGTAAAAGAGAGGTTGGGCGACAATAAGGAGCCCCCAGTATAGAGGTATTGGTTGTGGAAGGGATGTTAATTGAGGTTGGAAGGTTGAAAATTGGGATGGTTGATAATTGAGCTAAAAAGTTGGAAGTGGGGATGGTTGTGTCCTTGAGGACTGCCTACGTATTCACGTGAAGTGAAATCAAACCAGATCGTAGTTCTGAGGTTTGGTTAATTTTGTTTGGGTGTTGTGGTTGTATCCTTCTTGTGTAAGAAAGGATTGCCTACGTATCCACCTGAAAAGGTGAAATCAAACCATGCTCGTAGTTCAAGTGTGTGCCTAAGCTACGTTGTTAGGGCCTTAAAGTGCATGGGTCAGGAGAGTATTTTCCTTTGGTGACTCGAAGAATCGATTTGAGATAACTCCCTCTGATCATAGACCAAAGAGGTATAATTAATTTTGTAAAAAATTTCCTTGTCGTGTGAGCACACTCAAAAGTGGACCCTAAGGATGAATATGGGTATGTCCCGTCCTAGATAGCAAAGTATTTGAAGATTCCGTGTTTGGGTAAAGGTGAAACTGGATTGGATATTTGGAATGTGGAGCTTGGTAATAAGAGGCTTTGATGAACAAATCTCTGGAGTTTCGATTTTGTGGAGTTAAGGCTTAATGGGGTTATGGCTTGTAATATGGCTTGGAAATGGAGTCTCTTGGCTTGATGTAGCCTGAGCACATAAAGGTGGGTTAAAAATGACGTGGGATCAAGTTTCCATGTCTTGGCCCTAAAGGATAGGTATATTTGACAAGCTTTGGAGGATTCTCAAAATTCCTAACTATTTCCCCGTAACGGTCTCGAGAAGGACTTAGGGTGTGATGTGTGAAAGGCTTAGTGAGGTGCTAGATGACCATCTTGATTGATGTCTTGATTCTACCTAGACTTCAGCAGTATTCCGTATAGCATTTGATTCCAGGCTTGTTCTTGATTCAGACTTAGATTCTTGGTCTAGGGTATATCTTGGATTTCTGCTCAGATTTTTGATTTAGGTTTTTTCGAAGATAACTTTGATTTTCGATATTGACATCGCGGATTGAGCCTTGTTCTTTTGACTCTTTTGTGTCGGATATTGTTCTTGGTCATTTCTCTTGATTGAGCCTTGGTCTTTGATCGTGGCTCGTATCGTCTTGGATTTTCTTGTTACCATGGATTTGGGTCAGACTAGCACCTTTAGTGTTAAACGGGTTGGTCTTTTTAGTAACACGGGTTGTTTATTGTGGGGAATGGGCTTACCTTCCGTCATGGATAGTCAACAAGGGAGATGGTCTGGATTCTTCCTAGAATCTCTTGAGATGGGCTCGTCCTAAACTGGGGTTATATTGTGGTTTCTATTGCAAGACATGGAATAGGTAAGAAAAGAACACGGAGTTTCAGGTCCTCTATAACTTTGAACGGAACATCATCTAAGTGCACTCACATCGACAGACATGCGTTGTCGTTATTCATTTAAAATGTCTCAAACCAATTCTTGTTGTCACAGGAAAAAGGGTAAAGGAAGAGATATGATAGAATATGTGGAGTGAAAAGTGTGCTTTTATTGAAATGAATAATGAATGTATTTAACATAGATATGAGAAGACACGTGACTCATGGGACAGCCCCCAGGTTGCCACTAGAACTGGAAATGAACACAAAGAAGGACACTATGACAAAATTATGGGGAAGAAAGCCTAAGACTCGGACTGAGATTCGGACTTTGACTCGATTTCAGATCTAGCCTCGTAATCATCGGCCCACGCTTGAACGTTTACTCTTCTAGCAACCGGCTTCGGCATCTGACTTTGAGCATTCACCCATTTGAGCATCTCGTCCTCATCATTAGGAACATTGGAAGGATAACAGTCAAGAAGAGTTTCTTGATAAGTGGTATATCCACGAGGATTGCCTAAGCTACCTTGTGGGTTAAAAGTTGAGAGGGACAACTTCCCGTTTTCGATCATATCCTGAATGACATGTTTTAATTTGAAACATTTCTCTGTATCATGCCCTTTGCCTCTATGGTATTTGCAGTAGGCATTCTCGTCCCAGAACTTGGATTTCCCCTCTGGGTTAGGCGTAGGTCCTATAGGCTTCAAGATTCGTCGCTCCATGAGTCTCTGAAGGACATCGGTGTATGTAATACCAATGTTGGTAAATTTCCTAGGAGGTGTGCCCTTATTTTCGGAAGCCTTTGTAAATGACCCCGAAGGCTCCATGAGATTGCCTTTGTCGATTTTGATTCTTGGATGAGAAGAACTAAGAATAGATTGTCCATTTGTTGCTTTCTCCTTAGGACTGTCAAGCTGAGGGTTTGTCTGGACGCTTTTCATCTTGAGAGGTCGGGCATCAAGCTTCTTACCCATTTCAGCAAAGTGGTTCTCTATGTTGGAAAGCCGAGAGTTTAGGCTATCAATAGCTCCCTCTATTTTGGAGAATTTGTTGTCGAAGGCCATGGAAAGCATGAGCATTCCATTTTGGATATCTTCATCTTCGAGGACATTGATTTCTGTATCATCATGATGATCGAGGAGATGAGAACAGTCTAGAGATGATTCTTCACGGTCATGTTTAATAATATTAGACCCAAGAGGGTCGGTCTTCTTGGATTTCTTGGCGGAAGGTGGCTTAGGAAGCTTGCCCTCTTCGATCATATCTTCGATGGTGTGTTTCAAGAGAAAACACTCTTCAATATCATGGCCTCTACCTTGGTGATATAAGCAATATTTGTTGCCCTTCCAGAGGTTCACCTGTTTCTCTAATGGTGGATCCGGAGTCGGTCCTATTGGATGTAGCATGCCTTGGGCAGAAAGTCTCTTCAAAGCATCGGCATAAGACATGCCTAAATCGGTAAGCACCCTTTGATGCCTCCCAGGTTTCTTTTCAGCTGTTTTTGGCTTTCTAGGACGATTGTTATTGCAAGAGGTAAGCTTTGGATGACCTAGACTAGAGGTTTCTCTAGGTGGTGTGTTCTTTTCCACCATTCCATTCTCGAGGGTGAAGACGCGAATGCTCAAATTTTCCACTGTATCTTGCACTCGTAGGACCATGGCATAAACATCTTGGAGAGACACAGTGATTGTGGCTTGAACTTCTTCGTGACCTTGCTGATTGACAGAACTTGCTGGATTCCTACTCGACAGAAATGACGCACATTACAACTCGATTCGACGTGGGATCACGCATACTAAGGCAACCAACAAAGGAAGGGACAAGATGACAAATCTAGAGTTGACTTGTGAATTCATGAAATGTCGTGAGCGACTTCTCGTGTTTGAATCCACGGTGCTTGACTTTAATTTAGACTCGAGTGTTGACTTTGACGGAGTGACATTTATACATTTGACCTTATTGACGGGATTGATGACACGTGTTGATTCTGGACTCGAGGTTTGCTTATAGGTGTTAAGAAGACTGTTGTAGTTTAGACTCAAATATGAGGCTCATTGAGACTCGTGTGTTGAGCCTCGGAACGTGTGATTCGAGTGTTTCGGAAATGTTTAGATCCTAACTAAATTGGGGTAGGGGGTCCAAAATGACGGCGTGACGCCTTAGGATTTGACTTGAATTTTGAAAAGACCCAAAATGTAAAGGAAGACGGGTTTATGACTCGACGGAGTTCCGACTAGGATATAGTCGGTTTGGACTTTGACTCTAACTTAGCCCAATTGAATTTACATATTTACATGTACATGGTTTGAAAATTTTTTGATTAAAACGTTTTTTTTGTTTTTTGTTCTCTTTTTGTTTTATGTTTTTTTTTTCGGATTTTTTTGTTTCTTTTATTTTACACGGATTTTGAAATGGGTTTTAGGCCCGAAGTTTGACTCGACATATGGACAGAGTTTCGGCTTTGTTTTGCGCTATTTTGAAAGTGTTTATATTTTGAAAAGGATTTTATTTTACAAAATTTCATCATGGTTTTGTTTGCAAAAATGGTGATCACGTAATGTACAAGCATTTATACAAGCATTATAACGGGATGCTGAGTGCATTTAAGAAGGGTTTTGGTTTAAAGGGTGGGTTGCCATACCGAACCATCAAACCCGAAGTCTGTGGAGAGGCTCGTGCCAAACAAGAGTAAGGCCGATTCCTAGTCCATTTCCTCAAGTAGTGAAGGCCCTTGATACAAACAAGAGTAAGCATCATGGTATGGATGACGTCAATCGCTATCCATCCTTAGGCCCAAATAAGAATTAGGACCGTTTAGACGGGACGATTGGTCGACTTGGTTGGGTTGGGCCTAGGAAGGCCGAATAAACGATCTAGGAAGACCGAGTTATGAAAACCGACAATTGTCTTGTACAAACTTATTCCCTAACCTTGTTCAAGTTTCACCCTTGGCTACACGTAAGTGTATTATCCCCAGCGGAGTCGCCAAACTGTGGACAGCGGGCCGCCCACGGGGGCGCTTGGTGAGAAACGGGACAAGCGTTTGCATTTTGTAAGGAGTCGCCACCAATTTTTATGGGAAATTGGAACCGTTCGAATACCTCGTGTCATGTCAAGACACAAAGTAGTGACATGAACACTAAGCAATCGTTACCCTTAGCATTCTATGTCTAGAATGACTCTCGTGGATGCCAATGAACACGGGTGGTCACGGAGATCTGGAGTAAGGGGTGAGGGTACGTATTAGGAAGCTCTTTTGATCGAACACCTAATCCCGCCCGCCTCGATAGCGGCCTCTACTAATGATTAGGGAAGTTATTCGTACTTGATATATCGTCGGCTATAATGCATGCAATGCAACATCCATAGATTAATCCTATCATGTGAGAATTTAACTAAGTCAGTGAACAATTAATTAGCATACAATTAGGGTCGAAGTAGGATTTAAGTTCAGTTACATGTGAAAACATACAAATGATAAAAGAAATACAATAATTGAAAATTACAAGAATGATGATTACATTAATTACATTGGAATAGGCGATTTATGTCGAAAATACCTTTAAAACGGATGATTTGAGAAAAAGGAATAAAAGAATAAATAACGAAATAAACGAACAGGAATTAGCGTGATATTACGGATAATAGTTAATTAATATGTAGACTAATTAATCTATGTCAAGGCGAGTAAAAGGAGTTCGGACGTAACTCATCTCGAACAGCAAAGCAGAGGCGCGCCCTGGAAGAGGCGCAGCGATTCTTTGCGTCATTCAAGGGTGAGTTCTGGCCGTGAAGTTTTAAATCGCAAATCGTTAATTTGAATTGATGAATTTAATGGATTGATTGGCGATATCTACTCGGATGGAAGTGATTAATAGGTTATTTACATATGAATGAGGTCATGAAAACAGTAAAACATGAACGAGACGGAATTAAACGGATTAATTACATGAGATTATGATGAAAGTGAAAAGATATTAATGAGTCCTCTATTGAAATCAATTAACTAGTCTAAACATGATGATATATGACGAATATATGATGAACATGACAAAGGACAGATGAAAACTATATCAAAGATGTCCAGAAACCCAATATGAACAAATTGAATCTCTACAACCCGGAATTGAATTTAATGACGAAAACCCGCAAATATTGGATTAATTGGGATTTAAGTCGGATTTGATGAATTAAACATGGGAATGACGATGAATAATATACACATGTGATTTATATGTTATCATGACGAAGAATAGACAAACGAATAAGCAAAAGAAGGATTTTGAACACGAATTACAGAGGACAAACGAAGAAGAAAGGAAGCAGGAACTGCGGCAGCCTCACGAAGAGGCGCAGCAGGAACTGCGCTCCTTCGAAGAGGCGCAGCAGTTGCTGCGTCCTTTCTCGATGGTTATCTACTGGAAATCCGCAAAACAGGTTTTAACAAAGGGTTTTAGAAATCGATTTTAACGGTATTTTCGACGTAAACCTTACAATTGATGATACGAAAAGTAAAGTACAATAAATAAATAAGGATTGACACCCTCATACTTACATGTTGACGAAACGAGAAGAACTAAGATATCGATTAGTGATGCTCGACGCGAATGCAAAGAAAGTGCCCTCGTAAGAGGAAAACGATTGATTAATTAAGTTGATTGAGTGTAGTTGGTCAAATTGGTCGGTCATGCAACGGAGAGGCTGGTACCCGGAAAGATCCGAGCTTACGTGGTCGGAAGTCCAAGCACGTAGGCGCCAATTAGTAAGAACGAAGTCTAGAATGCAAAGGGAGAAGAGAAGGGCGGACACTCGCGTGAGAAATATGAGGAACGAAAGCTCCTATTTATACTAATCACGTGAAGGAATAGGGTTTCGGAGACTCTTTGGAAGTGAATCTCGGAAAGATATGAAAAAGATACGTAAATCATGCAAAGAAGGGCTCGGGGAGGCGCAAAGAGCCCACTGCGTCCCTTGGAAGAGGCGCGGCAGACTGCTGCGTCTATTCCCAGGAGGTTTCCTCCTGCTGAAGAAAGATTTCCGCGTTTGAGTTATGGTAGGACGGAAATAATTCGATTATCTCGTAAATATTGCGGGATATTATTTGCCAAAAGATAAAATTTGTAAAATATGGAATAGAAATATCCGAAACATTCTAGAACATTCCGACTCGGGATTTAACAGCTATCAGAAAATGGAGACGGTTTTTGACCCGGACTCCGAATGTACTCTAATTACTGCCAAAACGACCGTATCAGGACGTAGATGACAACTAAGAGGTTGACATTAATATTTGAGCAAACACTTGACGATAATCTTACGAACTGTCACAAATCGTTCCGCGTACCAAACATGCGGTCCAATCATCACCGGGTGGTTTGCGGGAGGTGCAGAAACGAGGTGTCTACAGGGTCGAACACAAGGAGACGGGAGCTGCTATATAAGTTGTTATGGAGTGAATTATATCTAGGTCGGTTATCGATTGATTATATGATTGGGTTTGTAAACAATAATAAAAGAAGAGTCTAGAGAGGTAGTCGGGTCACATATGCAAATTATGTAAATGCTCAAATTAAACTAGGAGTTGATAATATCGTTAATTGTTTAGGCTTAAAGACAACCACCTCTCGGCCTTATTGTCAACCATAGATCGGGTCCTAGCGAACTCTCGTTATGACTAGGTCTTCTACTAAAACATGCTTAGTCTAATTCAGTTTCATGCCTCTCGACTTATAAAGGTGAATTAACAAATTTAATCTAAAATAGTGATCATTTATCAAAAGATTAACACAACAAAGCAAACATGTAATAGAAACTTTTAATCGATTACTATAACATCCTAATTCAACAATTGCAAAAACTATTTGTGCATGGCTTCCCTATTCCATAGACAAGTAAATTACTCATGCATAATGTAAACTAATCTAATAACAAATGATATAATAAAGTTGAACATACTAACTAGTAATGTAAATGACAAAAGAATAACAAAACAAAACTAGAAATAAGATTACCTTAACAATTGGAATGGACTTGAAAATGAAGAACAAGTTAGAACAAATGGAAGTAACTTGTAGATTAACTTGTAATATAAATTGAAATGCTTAAAGAAATTTATTTATAATTGTTCCGGGTGTAATTCCGGAGCAGAGTTGTGACCACGTAAGCTTGTTGAATGACGTCTTTGACTTGTCTCTTCCTTTCTGTTCCGGGTGTGATTACGGAGCAGATTTGTTACCACGTAAGCTCTGTAGAATGATGACTTTGCTTGACTCTTCCTTTCGGCCTCTCCTGAAACAATGAACAAACTGAGGGCTCGGCTTTGTACCGAGCGAACTCACTCCGACGCTCAAGTCAGTAAACTTAAAGGGATTAAGTTGTGTGAAACTTGGCAAAGTATATTGTAGAGAGAGAAGGGAGTTTATACCAGATTAATGTGTTTAACTGATTATTTTCGGATCCTTTTCTCGTTGAGAGAAGTGGAGTATTTATAGACTTTCACCTTTTGTCACGTAGTGGCCAAGTGGCCAAGTGGCTAGCAGGTGGAAAGACTGTTCTACCCTCGGCCGAGGGACCCATGGCAGGCCGGCGGGCCCTGTTGACTCCATGCCGAGGGGTCTTGGATGTGAGTACGCGGATGTGTGTCCCGGCTGGCTGATTGACTAGCCGAGACCCAAGTGACAGGCCGACAGGATGCGTCGGTGAGGCTGTCCAAGGTGTTGACTTGCTGTGGATATCTTTGACCTTGCTCAATATGTTGACTCGGTCAGGAGGTGCAGAATATGCCCCATCAATTTGCCCCCAGCGTAGTCTATGCCGTGGTATGGATCTTCGATGAATGTTGAGCGTATTCTGCGCAAGTAAAAATTTCTGCCTCGGCTTGGTTCTGCTTAGGCCGTACCGTATCCCCCCTCCACATGGATGTGTAAAGGGCATCAAATGTGGAAAAGAAAATGGCGCTGGCTGAGACCGAGGTTGTGAGTGCCGTGTGCTTTTGATTGCCCCCAGCCGGTGCTGCCAAGCTTGGTTGAGTCAGCGGGCCGCTTGGCAAGTAGATACCAAGGAGCGTGTTGAAGAAGATACGTCGATTGGTATTCTGTCAAGGAGTGTGTTGAGGAAGTTTTGTAAGTGTTTGTCGATTGACATTCCGTGGCTGCATGCTTGACACGTGTCTCGGTGTTGATTGGTTGACGCTTCATGGCCTTTGCCCTGATTGGTCGGATTGAGTGGGCTTTGCCCTATAAATAGGGTAGTTAGCCCCTGAATTTGGCCTTCCAAATTCATTCTCTCAAAAAATTTTCTTCTTCTTGCTTAGTTTTCTTTGACGAAACTTCTCTCTAGTCTTTGAAGCGTTACTCGGCGTAACACTCTTCCCAAGGTAAACAAACAAATTTGCCAACCTTTAATTGTTAAGTTTTTTGTTGTGAACATGTCTTCTGCTGATGCCGGACCTAGTAATCCTGCGTCGGGGGGTTCCCCGTCGCGTCTTAATGAAGAGGAGGCACTAGCCGCCATCCCGATAAGGTCCGGGGGCCCTAGGTCTCCCTCTCCTGAAGTTGATCCAAAAGTTCTGGAGGATTAGGAGGATGATGATGATGTTGATGATGACGGTGATGATGAGGAAAGGGCTCATTCTAATGACGAGAGGCCGTACATCCTGGATCACGGCGACGCCTGTAAGATCGGCCCTGACCGTACTTGGACCCACAAGTTTGCCAGTTGTTCTGGTCCTGACTTCTTCGAACATCATTTCTCCTTTGGAAGGGAGTATAGGATTGTTATTCCTAAAGAGGGTCAGGCTGTCTGTTGTCCTCCTCCGGGTTGTATCGGCGTGTACATGAGACACCTGGAGTATGGGCTCCGGTTTCCTCTCAATGTATACGTTGCTTCCATTATTAAAGCAATGAACGTCGCTGTGGCACAGCTGCATCCGTTGGCCATTAGGACGATCGTTGGTTTTGTGTGGCTATGCCAGTTCAAGGGGGAGGTTCCAACGGTGAACCTATTCCGCCGGCTTCATCACCTTCGACTGAACGTCGCCGGTGGCAGGGGGTGGTATAGCGTACAGACCGAGCCAGGTTATATCACCGTCCCTAAGCTTACTTCCTGCAAGGACTGGAAGGCACGGTGGGTATGTTGAGGTTCCAGGGGATTATCCACTGCCCCGGTCTTTCCAAAGCCGCGTCTATTTGCGGTGTGAGAGTCGGGGGGAGCGCAAAAAATATGTCTCCCGGAGTAAGCTCAAAATGGACGCCTCTAAGGTCTCTCTCAATGAGGACGAACGGCGGGCGATGAAGTTGTTTGAGGCTGACAAGGATGGGACGTCGAAGGGATGGATGCCCCCGACGCAGATCATTCTTCAGGATGAGCCGCTCTGCCATGTCGGCCTCATACCGGCCCTTGAACAGGGTGAGTGGGGTCGGTGTGAGGCCCATCTCTGCTTTCAATGTTTCTGTTTTTGAACTTGGATTTATTTCTTTCACTTAACTCTTGTTTCGTTTCCTTTGCAGACCGTTTCGGCTCGGATCTGTCTGAGGAAATCCTCAAGAGGATGGGACTTGGCAAAGATAAGCAAGTCATTGAGAGGCATCCGAAGGCCGATATACGTGATCGCAGGCCGGCGCCAAACGACCTCATGGATCAGCAGCTGAAGACATTGGATGTAACAGCGGCCCAGGCGAAGGTTGCCAGTAAAGTGTCGCGCCGAACGCGAAAAACAACATCTTCGGCGGCGACGGCGTCAACTTCAGTTCCACCTCCAATCCCTGCAGTCCAAAAGGAGACGGTGGTGGTCGTCGATATTACCGACGAGGAGACCACCGTGGCAGAGGAATCTCCTCTCTTACATAAGAGAAAAGAGACTGCTGCTGCCGCTGCCGCCACTGCTACTGCTACTGCTGCTACTGCTACCGAGGCCGGCAAAGGAATGGGGCCAGCCGGCCCTCCGTCTAAGAAGCCCAGGACTGGTACAGATTTAACCTGTGGCTCAGATTTAGCTGGTTCATTAGGCGTTCCTGATGACAGGCTCTCTGGTATGTCCATGAATGTTGACATGGATGCTTTGTCCGAATTTTTTGTAGATCAACCGCCGCCGTCCACCGGTCCTACTGAACGGCGTACTGAGAAGCAACCTGCGCAGACGGGTGGTAAAGATGCCACCGTCGTCTCCTCCTTCCCGAAACCTTCCCCCGCCCAGATTAGGTCGGAGGGCCTAAGTTTGTCCAGGATGCTGGCGAAGTGGGCTGATGTGGCCGGTGCTCATATTATGAAGCAAGAAAAGGTCATGGCTGAAGTTGCCCCACAGCTTGAGCGGCTCAGGCTTGAGCTCGCTGCTGCGAAGGAGGAAACTGAGAGGGCTAAGGCTGAGGCTGAAAAGGCGGTCCTTGCCGAGCGAAAACTTAGGGAGGACGCTGAAAAGGCGGTCCTTGCCGAGAGAGATAAGGTTGAGGCTGCGGGGGCTGAAGCCGCTAAGCTGCTGGCGGAGCGTGACAAGCTTCAGGCTGTCGTCGACTTCACTGCTACGAAGAGGGACGAATGGAAGTCCATGTTTAGGGCCCAGGGGAAGGTGCTCCGGAATACGCAGGCTATCATCGCCCAGAGGGAGTTGGACATTGAAACGCTCCAAAGCGTCATCCTCCCTAACATGTGCGCTTAATACCGCGACCTGGCCGAAGAAGCCGCCAGAGAAGTGATCGGAGAGCTCTTTCCTGATGGCTCCTTCCCGTGGCCGAGATTTGACGAGCTTTTTGATGACAAGCTTGATGCTAAGGCGAAGGCCGCGGAGGAGAAGTCTGCTGAGGAGGCAAAGGTGAAGAAGGAGGAGGAGGAGGCTGCGGAGAAGGCGGCCCGGGATGCCAAGGCGAAGGAGGCCAAAGAAGAGGCCGAGAGGGCAAGGGCACGCGAAGTTGCCGGATCTCCTTCTGAGTCGCCTATCAAAGATGATGCTGCTGCGGCTGCCAGTGGTGAGCAGCAACAGGCATAGGGAGACGGGCGGCCGTTACCAGACTCACCCGGCATCTCGGATAGCTTTAGCTGTTCGGGGGCCAACTATCGAGCCTTTCCTCCCTGCCATCTTTTGGCACTTCAAAGTTTTAAGTCTGTACCCTTTTGCTGTTACTTCTTTTTTGTAAACTTTGGTAGGTAGTGTTTAGGCTATCCCTATGGGGACGGCCGTCGACTTCTTCCTTGTAACCTGTAAACATTTTAATAAGAGTTTGTTTACTTTGCCTCTGGCTTGGCCGAGGTCTTTTTTTCATTTTTGCCTGAGTTGTCTTCTTACGTTATTAATTGAGCGCTTCTTTTTCGATTCTACCTTCGGCTTGGCCGAGGCAGTTAGAATGCGTATCTCAACTGTACTTAACGTTTTTAAACATGTTGGCGTGTCGGTCGCTTCCTCCACCGCCCGAGGCGGTCAGATTTGCGTTTCCCAACCACCGTTGTGAACATGTTAGCGTATCGGTCGTTGTGTCCCCGCTGCTTCCCGGCTTTGGCCGGGGGAATCAGGGTTACGGCGCGACAACGTTCGTATCTGTAGACTATATTGGTTGCTTCCTCGCGTTCACTCTCGGTCTTAGTTAGCCGAGGCGTCAGATTTGCATCTCAACTGTACTTATACGTTCCTAAGCATGTTGTTCACTCTCGGTCTTAATTAGCCGAGGCGTCACATTTGACTATTGTTGTAAATATCTTGGTATGATCATGGAGAGGACTCTTTATTTTGATGGAAAACATGGAACACTCTTTATTAGATGTAATCATACGTTGGGGTGCCCACATCGGTCTCGGACACCTCCACCGTTATATGAAATATTTCCTTAGGTTGTCTGTGTTCCAGTGGCTCATCAGAGGCACTCCCTCCATATCAGTCAGCCGGTATGTACCCGGCCTTATTTCTTCAACCACTTTGTAGGGTCCTTCCCAGTTGGCCGTCATCTTGCCATGGATGTTTCCTTTGTTGGTGGCGGCTGACTTTCTTAGGACTAGATCTCCTACTCTTAAGTCTCTTTTGTGGACCCTACGGTTGTATGCTCTTCTCATTCGATTTTGATATACTGCCAAGTTAAGTCGTGCTGTGTCTCGGCTTTCATCGACCAGGTCTAGGGAGACTCTTAGGCCTTCCTCGTTCTCGACCGGGTCAAAGGTTTGCCTTCTGAATGTCGGCATCGATGTTTCAATTGGCAGGACGACTTCAGACCCATAGACTAGGTAGAATGGACTGTACCCCGTTGCTTCTTTCTCCGTGGTTCTAAGGGACCACAGGACGCCGAGTAGTTCATCGGCTCACCTTCCCTTTAGATCTTCAACCTTCTTTTTCAGCCCGTTTAGAATTGTCTTATTAGCTGCTTCCGCCTGCCCGTTGCTCTGAGGGTGGCAGACGGAGGAGTATGCAAACTTGATACCGAGCTCTTCTAGCCAGTTCATCACCATGTCACTCCAAAACTCTCGGCCGTGGTCAAACACCATGACTTGGGGTAACCCAAATCGAGTTATGACGTTCTCCCATATTACCTTTCTTACGGCCGCGTGGTTTTGGCGGTACCATGACCGCCTCGACCCATTTGGTGAAGTAGTCAACGGCGACAATCAGGTACTTTCTTCCTCCGGAGGCCATTGGAAATGGCCCCAATAAATCCATCCCCCACTGTGCAAAAGGAAGGGGACTAAGCACCGGTTGCAGGTCTCGGGAAGGTGCATGTATCACGGAGCATGCATCGACGGTTTTACACTTTACGGTCTTAGCTCGGAATCCTCAAGCATGGTAGGCCGAAGTAGCCGGCTCGGAGAGCTTTGTGGGCTAGTGTTCTTGCCCCATGTGATGTCCACAGATGCCTTCGTGAATCTCTGTCAAGTATAAGCTCGCGTCGGTACCGGGCCGACACATTTCAGAAGTGGCCTTATTACGGACCTTCTATACAATTCTCCTTCAAACACCAAGTACCTTGCGGCGATCCTTCTTATCTTCTGGGAGAGACTGCGGTCCTCCGGCAACTCATTTGTAAGTTTAAATTTCATTATTGGAGTCATCCACGTCGTCTCGGCTTCTATGTCGCCCACCATGCCGACGGTCTCAGTGATGCTTTTAGCATTCCTGATATCTACCAGCACGGTTCGACTGACATTCTTGATGCTTGAACTGGCAAGCTTTGAGAGAGCGTCGGCTCGGTTGTTCTCAGACCTGGGAATGCATTGATCTGGAAAGACTTTAATTTTGCCGTGTCAGCTTTTACCCTTTCCAGGTACCTTACCATTCCGTCGTCCCGAGCCTCGAACTCTCCTCTGATTTGGTTAGTAACCAATAGTGAGTCTGTCTTCAACACAATGTGCTCTGCTCCGGTAGCTCTAGCTAGCTCGACTCCGGTTATCACCGCCTCGTATTCGGATTCGTTGTTTGAGGCCGAGAAGGTAAATTTCAAGGCGTACTCAAAATCGTCCCCGTTTGGGCTGATGATAAGGATGTCGGCTCCTGAGCTGTTCGCCGTGGAGGACCCGTCGGTGTATACTTCCCAAACTCCGGGGTTTGGTTCTTCTTGATATGTGCACTCGGCCAGGAAGTCTTCAAGTGCCTGCCCCTTTATCGAGGGCCTCGGCTTGTATTGAATGCCGAAGCCGGATAGTTCTACTGCCCATTTGATGAGCCTGCCGGATTGTTCAAATTTTTCCAGTGCTTTCTCCAATGGTTGGTCGGTTAAGACCGTCACGGGATGTGCGTCGAAGTAAGGTTTTAGTTTCCTTGCGGCAACGACGACAACAAAGGCTGCTTTTTCAATCAGTGGGTAATTTCTTTCGGCGGGCAATAATGTATGGCTGACAAAGTAGATCGGGTGCTGCTACTTGTTTTCTTCTCTGACGATTACGGCGCTGACCGTGGCCGAGGTAACTGCTAAGTATAGATATAGAGTTTCCCCCAGCGTCGGCCTGGACAGGGTCGGGAGAGTAATAAGATGAGCTTTCAGTTGCCTGAAAGCTGTGCTTTATTCCTCCCCCCAGTTGAAGTCTTTATTCCCCTTCAACACTTTGAAGAATGGGGTGCTCTTGTCGGCTGACTGAGAGATAAAACGGGCTAGAGCCGCCATCCTCTCGGTCAACATCATAACCTCTTTTCGATTCCTCGGCTCCGGTAGGTCCAGTATTGCTTGGACTTTCTCTGGATTGGCATCAATTCCCCTGGCACTGACAAGCACGCCGAGGAACTTACCTGCCCAGACACCGAAGTTGCATTTCATTGGGTTAAGTTTCATCTTGTATTTCCTTAGTGAACAAAATGTTTCGCTCAAGTCGGCTAAGTGCTCGCCGTCAGACTTGCTTTTTACAATAGCATCGTCGACGTAAGCCTCGATGTTTCACCCTTTTTTATCTTGAAACACTTTGTCCACCAGCCTAGTGTAAGTTGCGCCAGCGTTTTTCAAACCGAACGGCATCATTTTATACATGTATGTGCCGTGTATGGTGATGAATGCGCATTTAGGCATGTCTTCTTCGGCCATGAATACCGATGGTACCACGAGAAGGCGTCGGCGAGGCTCAAGATAGTGTAGCTCTTTGTTGCGTCTATTAAACTATCTATTCGAGGCAAGGGATAACAATCTTTAGGACATGCTTTATTAAGATTTGTGAAATCTACACATATCCTTCACCCCCCCGATGATTTCTTCACCATTACAACATTTGTTAGCAACTCGGGGTAAGTACAAGGCATGATAAAGCCTGCCTCTAATAGTTTGTCTACCTCGGCCTTGATGGCCTCATCTTTCTCGGCCGAGGAGTTCCGCATCTTCTGCTTGACAGGGCGAGCGTTGGAGAGCACGTTCAGCTTGTGAACGATCACCTCTCGGCTCACTCCTGGCATCTCGGCGGCTGAGTACGCGAAGACGTCTTTGTTCTTCCTCGGCGGAGTCCAGGAGGTCGGCTCGAATTTTGGCTCCGGCCGACAAGCGATTACGGTGCGTCCTGGGTCAATTTCTATTTGTTCGGTCTCGGCCCCCTCGACCATGCTGACGCTGTTGGTGCTCATTGGATCACCCTCCTGTCGTAAGGATGGGCTCTTCCCCTTCTCTGATTTCTTTGCCACTTTGAGGGATTGCATGTTACACCCTCTGGCAGATACTTGGATGTTGACAACTTCGTCTTTCTCGTCCTTTGAGACGAGCTTTTGTGCCTCCCCCGGTCCGAGACATACATCAATGTCAGGGCCCGGATGGACATTACAGCATCGGCCTCGCTCAGAGTGACTCGGCCTATAAGGACATTGTAGGCAGACGAGCCATCAATGACCACGAACTCGGACCAAACATTCTTAGCCGCATCCTCCTGGCCAAACATCACTGGCAACTTGATTGATCCCAGGGGCACCAGGCCGGCCCCCGAGAAGCTGTATAGTGGATTGGTACAGGGGCTTAGGTCCTCAATCTTCAGACCAAGATTGAGGAAGCATTCCCTGAACATGATGTTTGTATAGGCGCCTGTATCAATTAGGCACCTCTTAACCAAGTGGTTGGCTATGTCTAGGTGGACCACCAGCGGATCACTGTGTGGGGCTACGACTCCTTCGTAGTCTTTCTTTCCGATGGTTATATCGGGGACGGTGGAAGCGGGGGTCGCTGTGGCGGGCACAAAGTTGATGGCTTGGTAAAGCTCATTTAGGTGCCGTTTGTGCCCATTAGCGGACCCTCCGTTCTCGTTACCCCCGGTAACCATCTGGATCACTCCTATCCTCTGGAACACCGATTTCCTATTCGCCCCGTCGGAGCTTGACTCCGGAGCCTTAGCCACATACTTGTTGAGGGCCCCCTTTCGGATAAGCTCCTCGATGGCGTTCTTCAGGTGCCGACAGTCGTCGGTCTTATGGCCGGGCTGGCCGTGGTAATCGCAAAATTGGCTTGCGTCGCCTTCCCCCTTCATCTTGGGGGGTCTTGCCCATTTCTGCCCTTCGTTCTTGCTCAGGGCGAAGACCTCGGCCGGTGATTTGACCAGAGGGGTGGGACCGTTGTACCGCTTATGGGTGTATGGTCCCGAACTTCCCCCGGCGCCCGCCGAGTTCTGTTTCCTGTTAGATCTCTCGGGCCGTGACCGATTGCTGTCACGTCGTCCTTCATCAGTGTTGTCTCGGCGACTCCTCCTTTCCGAGTGCCCAGATTCACTGTGCCATACCCAGGTCTTGTGGTAGTCCTCCACCTTTATGGCTTGGTCGGCCATCCTCCTGGCGGAGTCCAGGTTGAGGTCCCCGCACTTGATCAACTCATCTTTGAGCTCGCCTCTCGGGAGGCCCTTCATCAGTGCGAAGGCCGCCAGCTCGGTGTTTAGCTCACGGATCTGCTGAGCTTTTGCGTCGAACCTCTTCACGTAGCTCCGGAGGGATTCGTCTTCCCCCTGTCGGATGGTGAGGAGATCCGATGTCTCCACGGCCCTCCTCTTGTTGCAAGAGTATTAGGCTATGAAGTTGTCTCTTAGGTCGGCATAGCAATATACCGAACCATTGGGTAACCCCTTGTACCAACTCTGGGCCATCCCATGAAGGGTTGTTGGGAAGACCCGACACCATACCTCATCAGGCTGCTCCCATACCGACATGTAAGACTCGAAAGCCTCGGCGTGGTCGGTTGGGTCACTCTCCCCTTTATATGATAGGGGCGGCAGCTTCAGTTTGGTCGGTACGGAGACGTCGAGGATGTAGGCACTGAGAGGCTGTCTGACCACGTGTCGAATGACACGTGGCGATCGGCTCCTCGCAGCCCTGGTCCGGCTTCTCTCCCCGTGGCGGGAAGGGCTTCTTGGTGTCCGACTTTGGAGAGTCGGACTTCTTTCTTCGTTTCTTCGGGGGTGGCCTCGTTGCCGCGGCGACGCTGTCCTCCCTCGAGTGGGGGAAGGACTTTGGTCTGCCGCT
Source organism: Silene latifolia (assembly GCF_048544455.1). Classification (NCBI taxonomy): domain Eukaryota; kingdom Viridiplantae; phylum Streptophyta; class Magnoliopsida; order Caryophyllales; family Caryophyllaceae; genus Silene; species Silene latifolia. The sequence continues at coordinate 13,546,118 of NC_133534.1, forward strand.
GACAGTGTGGGCTCCGCCGGCGTCCTAGTATGCTCCACTCCTTGCATTGCCCCGGACAAGTTGTTCGGGGTCATCTTATGGGCCCTGGTCACCTGCGGGTGTGCTGCCGTCACCGTCGTTGCGGCGGGGGTGATCGGCGTATTACCCATCAGGTCCAGGAGCAGCTTCAGTTTGGCTGCATCGACCACATGTCCCATGATAGTGACATGGCCGGCGGGCAGCGGTGTTTCTGGTATTATTGGCATCCCATACGCCGGTTGAATTACTCGGCGGTGGGGATCGCCAAATCCTTAAATGTGGGTATCATCTGGCGAAGTCGGTTTCGTCAGTCACAATTGCTTCTGGCTGTTTCAACATCCTCTTAGCTTGTTGGGTGGGTTTTGTTTTGTGTTTTTTTTTGTAAGGGATTTGACTAGCTTTTAGTATCAATCTCCCCACAGACGGCGCCAATTGTTCCGGGTGTGATTACGGAGCAGATTTGTTACCACGTAAGCTCTGTAGAATGATGACTTTGCTTGACTCTTCCTTTCGGCCTCTCCTGAAACAATGAACAAACTGAGGGCTCGGCTTTGTACCGAGCGAACTCACTCCGACGCTCAAGTCAGTAAACTTTAAGGGATTAAGTTGTGTGAAACTTGGCAAAGTATATTGTAGAGAGATAAGGGAGTTTATACCAGATTAATGTGTTTAACTGATTATTTTCGGATCCTTTTCTCGTTGAGAGAAGTGGAGTATTTATAGACTTTCACCTTTTGTCACGTAGTGGCCAAGTGGCTAGCAGGTGGAAAGACTGTTCTACCCTCGGCCGAGGGACCCATGGCAGGCCGGCGGGCCCTGTTGACTCCATGCCGAGGGGTCTTGGATGTGAGTACGCGGATGTATGTCCCGGCTGGCTGATTGACTAGCCGAGACCCAAGTGACAGGCCGACAGGATGCGTCCCCTGCCACGTCCAGTACCACAGGATGCGTCCCCTGAGCGTCCCCTGCCACGTCCAGTACCACCGCGATAGCTTCCTCTTCCTCGTCCTTTCTCTCGGGCTTTGACAGTTTCGTACCCGTGTTTGTCGTAACAATTAGCTTCAGTGTGATAATACTTACCACAATGTGTACATTGAGGTGGTGGCTTTTCCTCTTCACCCGTATCTTGCCTCGAATATTGTCCTCTGCCTCGTCCAACACCAGAATTTCGAGCCATCATTGCTGCTTCTTGTTTTTCTTTTTTATCCCTGGTAATGTTAGAATGCCTTTCTTCCCGGAGAACCAATGCATAAGCACGATTAAGGCTAGTAATGGGGTCTTCCATTAATAAAGTGGCGCGAACAGTACCATACAAACTCGAGTTAAGGCCCATCAAGAATTGATGAACCTTCTCCTCCTCCTTTTTTTTGCTATGAATGATGCCGCACCACAGGTACATTTGTGTGCTTTGCTATATTTTCCCATTTCATCCCAAATTGTTTTCAATTTGGTATAATACTCGACCACCGAGAGCCTCTCTTGTTTGCATTCACTGAGTTCCCCTTTCAATTGGTGAACCCGTGGTGCGTTTTCGGCTGAATATCGGTCTCTTAATTGAGTCCATAATTCCGTTACTGGAACATTAAACGAAATGCTAGGATGTAACGTTACATCAATGTAGTTTCATATCCATGCTTTCACCATTGCATTACATTGTCGCCACGCCAAGGCTTCGAGATTGTCTTCTCCTCTCGGCTGGTTTCTCGACCTTCCCTTCTACAAACCCTAATTTGTTCTTCGCATCTAAACCGTTTCTGACGGCGTCTGACCATAACTCGTAATTCGAACCATCGAATGACGTGTTTGTAAGATTCAAGCCAGGTCCGTCAGACGGATGAAGATATAGGGGTGACGTAATGGGAATAGATTTGAGTTTGTTTCCTTTGTTTTTGGTATCATCTCCTGTCATGATGATGATTGGTTAATGAGAATTAATTTGATGATTTTGTTTGTGTTTTTTTTTTTAAAAAAAGCTCACGATATCATGATAAAGTGAGGAACAGAAAGAATTGTGAGGAATGTTTTCTTGTTATTCCATCAAGCAAAACTAAACAGCCATATATACAACTCCTAAGGATATGCATATCCTTGTTAATAGGAAACCGAATAACTCAACTAAGGCAAATACAACTAACCTACCTATATTACAATATTCACTACACCAAAAACGATATTATACATATCGAATAATAGCTTCGATATTATTCATATCGAATAATATCTTCGATCTTATTCTTTCAGTAACGGTCGTTTCCATTTTATAAAGGTAACATGTATCAAATCTGATGATATGAAGTGGTAAAATTTTGTAGGTACCGTGAACTTGTGACTGATATCAATAACGCGACGAGAACTCAGATATCAGGGGTATTAAAATCAGTGACCTCCTACGAAGATGAAGGGGCTTGCAAGTACTCCGTAGTTCAGTAGATTAGATTCTATATTAGCTCACTCGATGTATAAAACTAGTTACGGGTTATACTAACTTTAAATGACCATAACTCGTATCATATCATATCATCATACTCCCTCCTATTCATAATAACTCTCCCTTTTCAAAAGGGCACACAAATTAGGGGGGGGGGGGGGGTTATTTTATTGTAAAGTATTATGGTAGTGTAAGATAATTGGAGAGAGGGAAGGTATTATTGTGGGATAAGATGATTAAAATAAGTATTGTTGTGGGGTAAGGTGATTAAAATAAGATAAAGTATGAGTATTGTGGGTATTGTTGTGGGGTGAGATTATTAAAATAAGTATAAAACTTTACTAAATAAGAAAAATGGGAGAGTTATATGAATAGATGAAAAAGGAAAAGGGGAGAGTTATTTTGAATAGGAGGGAGTATATTTCTTTAATGCAATAGCCAATGGTGCTGACTTGGCATCATAATTTTTCTTCACAACATGACGTGGCATGAAACTAGAGGCATTAAAAACATGACAAAATAATAAAATAAATGAAACAAAACGGCTGCATAAAATACGGACTATAGTGTAAGAAATATTCTATTCCATATTGTTAGGAAAGTTACCATTTTGGGATTTTATGATTCCGAAAATCATGGACACTTCCTAATCACGACACCTTAACGCAAATTTTACAATTTCGTTATGGCCTCTAGCTGCTTTGTCGTTACTATACGTCACTTGAAAGCGGACATACTCACTGCAAAGATCGGTGTACGCGTTGTCTAAACCCAAATTAATAACCAATATGATCGTCGTAGTCATTATATCACCAAATTGCACCCAAGAACAAGTTGAAAAGCGATGTATTATTGCTTACTATGATCGATCAATCGCGCAACACTGGACTTGCTTTTTTAAATACTCGCCGTCACATTGTCGATGACAATCCATCCGATGTAGCTATACTTAACTTTTAAGAAGTTAAAATTGGAGAAAGAGAAACTACAATCTCTCAATTTTTCTGAAGTCAAAATTGGATCAATTATAATTTCTGGAATTAGAATAGAAATTTTCAAAATAAAAAAGTAATTAGATAATAGAAGAATGTTTTATTTATTTCAATTTTCCTTTTTTTTCCCTATCTTCAATGTTTGTTTGTCTGTGTATTTGATTACAGTTAGTGATATAGTGATATCTTTGTTATTTTTTGTTGCTATTGAAGTAGCTGTTAACATTAGGTCATCTCGTACATTTTTTGTTCTCCCTCATATATTTTCATGTAGTATGTACATCTTATTGCAAACGAAACCAATTTCAAGTTAATAACAATAATTGCCTCTTATTTGATCAAATATTTTAAAGAGTAAATTATCAATTATATCCACGCTTAATCCACTTATTTTCACTTACTCCCACGTTAATTTTTTTTAATAATTACACCCAAATTATTTGCTCAGGTTATATTTTGCCCAATACCATTTTCAGGCTATATATCCGTCAAAATTCAAATTTTTTTCGTAAAACAATAACTTTATGACGATTTTACCCTTCCTTCTTCTTTTATTAAGCATATAGGTTAGAACTCTAACTCCCATTGTTTTGTTTTCTTTCATTGTGTGCAAAATGATTAATAAGGCGAACAAAAATTGAATATTCATTTGATGACGCATTAAAAAAAAGCAAGCTACAAATTAATTCGAAAAAAGGGATATATAGATTGACAACTTACCGAAATCAGTTGAGTAATAGATGGGTTGATGAACAATCTTTCAATTTAAGATGAGTGAATCCAAAGGAAATTAAGTTAAAATTTAGGGGAAATTTGAGAGGAAATTTGGGAGAAATTAGGTTAAAACATGAAATGGTAAAGTAAATGAACAAACACAGGGAGTAACTAATATAATTTTAAGGGCAAAAATGTCACTTCATATATTTTTTCACCTGAAAGTCATGTTGGGTGCAAATTTTGACCTCAGAAAATAATATGGGTGTAATTTTTTTTTAAAAAAAAATTGACTTTGAGTAAGTGAAAAAAAGTGGATTATGTGTGCGTGGAATTGATAATTTACTATATTTTAAACACGGCAATAAAATTACGTACTTTAATACACACTATATTTTTATTAGTATGAATATGAATCTTATTTATAAGAGAGGTACAATATATGATAGTCAATTATTGTTATTAACTAAATAAAAAATAAATTAAACAATTATTTTTTAATTATGATTCAAATATTCTAATGTCAGAGTTTTATACAAACCCGTGAATTTCACGGGTTTAAACCTAGTTTATGTTGAAAACAACAATTCTTACCCTTCTTTCTCTTTCCCTCCAATTTTTTAATTCATTAACTGTATAGGAACTTCCTGCGACACTTCCTGAGGCAGAGTGCATTTTCGCTGGTGGTTATTACCCCGGCTGGCGCAAGTATAATGAGTTTGGATTATGCCCACCCAATTCAAGGAAAAGAATCTCAGTACATGGAATCTTTGGGACTAGTAAGAAGATTCAATATAAGCATCATCAAAAGGTTCAACGACCTGTGACTCAAGGCTTAAGCTTTTCCCGATCGCTACTCACTAGATTGAGGCATATTTCGCCAACTTTCAACTCTGCTACTGGAGGCATTATGCCTTTACATTATTTCAACGGGGGACTAGTCTACGAAGTAGACAGAAACTAACATTAGTTGGCGCCAACTTTCAACTCTTTTACTAGAGGCATTATGCCTTTACATTATTTCAACCAGGGACTGATTTACGAAATAGACAGACACTTACATGAGCTGGGGTTTGCCAATCGCTACCAATACTGGGCGTTTGCTGCTAGAGTGTGCGACATGTATGAATTGGGAGGTCTTATGGGAAACATTTGTAAGTCCACAATTTCTTTAACCGATGTCTCGTTAATTTGTGTTGTCTTCTAGACTAAATAAACATAATGGACTAGTGTCAGAATATAATCAAAGCATTGTTTTAAACAAACACAATGATACGGGACCAATCTTAACAACTTCCATTAAAAATTCAAGATTCTGTTAACATCAGACATCTTGTAGTTTAAGAGCATCTTTATTGCTTTTGAGACAGTGTTCTATAAAATTTTCAAGACAATGTTTGTGTTTTCTTTTATGCATTTAGATACCCGATGTAGAGCTGAACGAGTTATGCTTCTTGGTTACCCGATTCCCGCTGGCTGGTACGGAATACGTGCACCAACACTTGTCAGACTAGCCCACAACTACCCTCCTCTATGGGAAAGGAACAGAAGGTTAAGCTTTCGGTTCTTCAATGACGAGGACGGCTGGTTTATGCGTGAGCTTCTGCTGTTCGTGACGAGCAATGGTGATGCAGCTCAACCTACCAGGAATGTCATGATCTTCGACGGAGAGATAGGGGCTGTTAACTAACCTTTTGATGAAATAACTAGTTTTATTATCCGTAAAATTCACGGGCTAGCTATATTGTTGGTGGTGTCATGCAAACCCAAATTTGTGATCGCATTGTGTCTTAAGGACAAAATACACGCGTAAGAAAAAAAAAATATTAATTAACACATACTCCTATATTGTTATAATATATCGTCAAATTATATTTATTGTTATGTATATAACCACAATTTACTAAACTTTTGCCACGTTTTATTTTTGTCACGATTATTACTAAGTTTGTTAGTATTTTGCAACGATTATTATTATTATTGTTTTCTATATTTTTTTTCTTCTTTTATTATATTCCCCCCGTCTTGGTCATTTTTCTACCTATTATTTTGTGAATGAAAAAGGATATAAAAGGAGAATAAAAAGTTTTTATTAATTTTTTTTTTTTTGTGTGTCTGAAACTAATATTTGGAGAATAAGAAGAGATTAGCTCATTAATCCATTTATTTTAGCCTTTAGCATATTTTTTTTTATTTCTTAGGTTTTTTATTTTTTATGTATGAGCACATTTATAGATTTATGATGTTTGTAATTTGTAAAAAAGAAAAAAAAATGAACTTACTTCTAGAAATGTCACATAGAATTTCGAATTATCAGAGATTTTCATGTAAATTATTTAATCTTGTATTTTTATATTATTTGTAGATTTTGTCTTTTTATATTGTTTATAATATCTACCTCAGATTGGATCATCATTTTTGTAGCAAATAAAATAACATTTTTCACTGTTAACAAAAAACGTATATAATGGTTGAACCAATTGAAATTGATATATTCATTTGAACCCGTATTAAATTAAACTACGACAAAAATAATCTTATATGTTCACATCTTTTAACAAAATAGGTGAAATTGAATAAAATGTGGGTTAACAATTCAATTATTTGTTAACAATCAATTAATCAATACTTGAACTTTAGCCAATGATAAAATGCCACGTGGAATAAAATTAAATGATATAAAAAGCCTTTTAAATAGATTGTATAGATATTCCCGAAGATAGAGGACTCGTAAATTGGGGCTTGCAAAGTTACCCTTTTTGAAGCACCCTCTTATTTTTCACTTCCGTCAATCGCAACTCTTAATTGTAGTCTCTCAGGTTTGTAAAAAGAGAAGTAATGCTCCAATTACTTTTGTTATGTTGAATACATCAACTATTTTCATCTATAAACCTGACATACATCTAGTTTATCAATTGGTCTTGCCTACGACGGATGGTATCCGTCTTAACTTAAGACGGGTCGAATAGTACCATATTAGGTGAATATGGTATGGAATGGATCATGTGCGTGTTGCGTATAAGCTATTATAGGCAAATAATAGTCTGCAATTGGAAGTGACATTTCCAATTAAAAATTGACAAATATTACCTTCTCAATGCAAACTAATTTTTATACCCGTGAGAATCACGGGTGCGTTTGAGTCTAACTGTGTAAACTCACTACTCATAAACGTAGTCGTATTAATCTGAGATAGTTGATATCTTTGTTGCCTTGTGTTACATACAGTGGAATGTAAAATGTGTAATTATATTTTGGTGAAAAGTAAAATAACATATTGATATTCAATTTCACATGAATTAAGATATTAGACGGGTAAAGACATGTAATAACGTATCACTATAACCTCGAATTACCTGTTTTATTTCCTCCGTTTTATATGATTTACGCATTTGTTGAATATATGAGTGGAGTATTTTATTAAAATGGGTACATCATATGAAAATGGAGGAAGTAATTGTGAGAGTTGTGTGCAAAATAAAACATGTTAAGTGATGAATGTTCAATACGTATAAAACTTATTTTCATCATAGACTAATGCTTTTCTTATAGTGTATTATACAAATATGGTTGTATAGACAAATAAAATTTCACATTTTTCAAACTATCTTATATAAATCTAAGAATAATACGATCTAAATTTACATTAACTAACATAATGTATTTATATTGTATACTTTTCATTTGCATACATTAGTTTAAAAACAGAATAACCATTATTTTTCAATTTTATTCAATGTTATTGATGATGCGAGTATGTCATTCTCCTGCAATTTTAACATAAACACAAAAATAATAACTAAATAAGATTGTAACTATTAATTCAAATCATAATAGATTATTATAGCATTTATATAAGAATTTCTTTAGAATTAGTTCTCGCATTATTTTCAACAATTTATTCGAGGGAAGTAGAAAGATTTGTGAGTAAAGGGAAGATAAAAAAAATTATGGTAACATAAATACAAAGCATAATAATGTTAAGGAAAACAAAAAGGTCATCCCATTAAATTAAAGAAATAAAGGTAAAATAAATAGGTTATATTGATAACCAAATTTATGAGCGGAAAATAAAAAGTTTGTATTAACTTAGTTTTTTTTGTTTGCAACTAATATTTTAAAAAATTTTGTACTTATTTGTATAAATTTTAAATAAATAAATGCGTAATTTTTAAGTAGTATGATTTTGGAAAATAAAAAGTTTTTATTAATTTAGGATTTTTTTTGTGTTTGCACCTAATATTTTTGAAATTTTTCGTACTTATTTATATAAATTTTAAATAAATAAAAGAATATGTGATTTTTAAGTGGTACATTTTTGAAAAATTAAGTTTAACAATTACCAAAGGAAAAATATATAACGTTTTCAACCAAAATTTCATCATATGAAATCAGTTAGTAAGCAAATTACGAAAAACCTAAATCGATTCATTAACACGCTTATTTATGAAAATTTCAATAAAAATATCAATTTTAATAATAAAATATGAAACTTAGATGTGATTTTTACAGTTTACATCACTCTTTGAATTTTTTTAACTCGTGATATATATAATTTACACAATTAATTTAATATAAAAATAACGACATTTTTGTAAGGAATTTAATTAGTTAATTTATGTATAATGTGGAATGGTTAGTTCAGTAACTTTACATGGTGATGAGATAACATCATAATATGCTAGAAAAACCCTATTTTTTTTAATTATAGATTCATATAATTGACAGCACAATATGTTTTTGATTCTTTTCTTAGAAACTATGATCAAATAACTGTTTTTATTTGTCCTTTATTTTATTATTTATTTGTTTATTAAGGGTTTCTTTCGTTCGAGGCGGTTGTGGTAAACTCAGCATAAAAAAGACAATGGCGCTAGGAGGTGCATGACGGGTTGGTGGTAGGGTATATGTTTTTTAAATTTATTTTCGCAGTACGTATTTTACTCATTTCAGTACATTTTGCACAATTTTTTCCATTTACCTACCCTTGCTAAAAACAAAAACAAACCCTAATTCTCTCCAAGTGCAACAACTCCCCCTCTCAAATCTATCAAATTTATTTGATTATAAAGCCTAAATTGTTTGAAGAACATGTATATAATTCATAAATTACAATCTATTAATCAAATTAGTTATTCAATGTTTCTTTTTTTATAAGAATCTGGTTGTTCTAATAGGGTTTGAATTAGTTAGATTTTTTTTTAGTTGTTCGTTGTTGGTCCGAGGGTAACACGAGGAGCGACGATGGCATGGTGGGCCTGGAGAGGACGGCCGACATGAGGAAGGGAAGTGCAGGAGTGTAAAATGAGGAAGGGCGGCGCACGTGGTGGCACGGACAGAGGTTGCCATTAGAATTTAGAGGTGACGAGTGCGAATGACGGCGTTCGGTTATATAGAAAGATGTACGTTGGTTAATTAGACTGTCGGAGATAGGCGTGGTGGTCGCCTGATACTGGTGATGGCGGAAAGAGGTTGGTGGTCATTGTGGGTGGCTAATGGTAGACTGGTAGTCACGGTGTTGGGTAGGTGGCCGCTAGTGAAGGTTCGCTGACCACTAGCAGTTTAGTAATACATCTGGAGTAAATTGGATGAATTTTGCTTTTTCGTTTTTGTCCAATGTACTACTACTGTAACATAATAATGCTTGTGTTTTACTTTTTTTTCTTCTTCTTCAAATGTACTTCATAGTACTAGTACATTTATAATTGTAATAGATGTGTTTGTAAAATATTTTATCAACGAACTATACAATTTATCAACATATTACATAATTATTACGGTGTTATGAAAATAATTTATGAATGTAGTACATGATTAACATATAATTTAAATTTTGTTCATTAACCATAAGACATGTGAAATTAGAGAGAATAGATTAGAGAGAGAGAGGTTAGAGAGGGAAGATAAGAGAGGAAATGAGAGGGGTATAATTGTCAATAGTGTACTACGATGAGTAAAATGTGTACTGCGAAAATCAACACCCAAAAAAAAACCTTTATGTAATGCTCGATGTGTTTTATTTTTTATATTTATTTCCATTTACTTTTTTACCGCAGTAATTTTTTTTGTTTGTTGATTTCTTTTTATTACTTCTGTTTGTTTCTCACTTGTCGTACCACGCGATTGTTTTTGCTTTAGTTTGTTTTTTTGTCATCACAGTACATTTTATTTATATGATTCAATAGCGTGACTTTAGAAAAGTTTACATGAAAGACTCTATATTATCCATGTAGTACAATAATACGATATACAATATTAATTTAGCGACGCTATTAAAATATTTAAAGATATATGAAAAAAACATGTTAAAGACCTCGTTATTCGAACTTTTTTTTATGTATCCAACTAATTTTAATTGAAGGGTATATAGTGGTGTAATGTGATTTTTATTTGCCATATTACTTATTCTAACAATAAAACTACAAAATTTAAAATCTAGTATTTGATTTGATACTTAGTTATTGTTTAGTTTAGTTTATAGTTTACCTTTTTTTTTCGTACAATTTGTTTAGTTTACTCTAAAAGGCCAATTTTTAATGTTTGTTGTGCTCTAATGTGTGTTTAATGTAATTGGTTTATTTAATCTTTTCCCTTTTCTTTTATTAAAATATAGATGGTGATGTGGCTTGATAAAATCTTTCACCTTATACTAAATGTCCAAGCAACAAGTTACTATTCACTAATGAATAGTAACTTGGAGAATGAATAGTAATATGCAATGGGTGGGTTGGGTTGCTTTTGGCGGGTTTGGTTTTGTGAACGGTATTGGCCTCACTGATTGGGCCGTTTACATTTGTTTCTCGTTTTTCCTTTCTTCCCTTCACAGCCACTACAGTCCAACTCTTCCCCCCATCTCAACCGTTGATTCTCCCTAATGCAATCCATGCTCTCCACTCCTCTTTCATTCTTACCTACATCTTCTCACAACATCTGATCATTTCCCTCCATTCATTTTCATCTCCATTTCACTTCTCCTTTTTCTCGCCGTCTCACTTCTGGCTCCTCAAACTCTTCACTCCCTCAAAGAAAGATGACAACCTCTAATCGAAAGTATTTGATTTATGGGTTTGTTGTTTAATCTTTTCGTTTTATTTATCTTGTTTGATCGGTTTATTGTATCTTATCACATTGGGTAAGCCTTGATTTGAAGTAGAACTCACATTCATCGTCAAGGAAGAGGATGATTATGGTAAGTAGGTATTTTTTTGTTGTCTTTGTGGTCAGTTTTTTTTAATTTCCTCTGGTTTTATTGGTTTTCAAGTTAGGAACGAGATTAGTTTGTTTGTGGAGAAGATTTGCACTGTTCTGTTATTGAGCATTCAATGTTTTTATAAATATTATGATGATTATCAATCAGTTTCTCATCTATTCATTATCAGTGTGGGCTTTGGTGGTTGTACCTCCAATTTCTGTTGCTGTATGGAAATTCGATCGCTTTCTCCGTGAACTTTCACACAACACTCAAGCTGTGGCTGCAGCAGCTTCTTCAATTGCAGAGGTTTGTTGATCCATTAGCATTAAAAGCTACTATCTACATCCCATTCTTATTTGTCCTGGTTTGGCGGTCAAATACTCAAATCTTTTTTACTTTGGCCACTGAGTTCTCCAAACCTAATAGGTAACAAAATAGATGTAAAATATATCTCATTTGAGTAATTAAAACGACTATAATCACGTTGTTGATTTAAATTGCCAGTAGCTAATTAAAAAAAGGTCAGTGTTGTATTTGTATGGCCACCTTAGTCAAATGAGATAAATAGCGGTGGAGGAAGTTGTATTTATATGGCCGCTATAGGGAAATGAAAACTGATAAAAGGGGTTGAGGGAGTAATACATACGGGAGGTCCATTGGGGCATAACTTCAGTATAAGATATACTGCTAGATCTATCTTTTATCGCTTCCACTGAGTTGTTTGTACTACAAATTATTCATCTTCCATTCAAATTGGGAATTGTTACCTCTTTTTTGTTTTTTTTAAGGTTTTTGACTTTTGACGTGGCAATGGGTTTGATTTCTATGCTATGTTTAACAGTTGACCTTTTTATGATCATTTATCAGTTGTCGACCTTACTTATTTAGATATGGATTGAAGTTTACTAAGTCTGATTTATGATATTTGAACACTGTCAATGATCTATACTGGCGTGATGTGTACTTTTAGCTTCACTGCAATGCATTATTGATAGTCTTGGCCAATACCCAAGTTTTATTGCTTGTCTCGATCTTTTAATATCAAAACTCGATAGGGAGATTTAAGTGTTTACCATACTAAAGTATATATATTGAAGGTTTTTCGACTATAGCTATTTACAATACCGTAGCTCTTTCTCTCGCAGATTGCTAATGCAGTTGTGGTGCAAGAAGCATTGGTGCGATTCTTATATTTCCTAATATAAGGCCAACAGGGGAAGGGGAAGCAAACTGATGGATAATCGGACAAGAGGTCAGTAATCAAAGCTCGTCACTGCTGTTATTTTTCCAGTCTATTATTTCATGACATTCACACTGTTTTAACCCGGTTTAGCATACTGTTCCTTGACTAGAATCACGGGTCGGTAGTTCGACCCTCTGTTAAAAATAGAGTATTTTTTTCCTTTTGTTTCCATTCCGGAGGGTTGCTCTACCGAAAATGCTAACATCATATCCAAAAGATAAGACCATGTTTCTGAAAGGAGCTTAGCATATGTGCCGCATACACTATAGTGGACATCTACTGGGTTTGCTCCTACTTTCGCTATCAGTTGTCTTCTTTTTGTTTTGATATTTCCGTTTTCATCTGCAATCTTGATGGTCTATCCTCTTCTCTTAGCCCTTATATCGTTCCCATTGACCCTGTAAAATGAAGTTCCGTCTTGTTCTTCCCCTTGAGTTCTTTCAGAGCTATGCATTTATTTGACTTTCAGTGAGATTGGTAATCAGCTGCCCTCCATAATAATTTGAAATCTGTGCTTTTTTGTACCAGCTTTGACGAGGAGCCGAAAGAGGCATTCATGTCGGAACTGAGCAGGACGTCCGCTCAATCAGTTGACACATCATTCTCTTTCGAGAAAAATATCCTCTTGCTCTACCTTTGCTTATGAGAAGGAAATGAATTAGCTGTTGGGCAAACTTTCTATCCTAGGTGATGTTAATTTATCTGGAGAATGCTTATATTAGAGTTTGAAAAACTCATTGTTGGGGTCTTTTTTCTATTGCATATCTTTTAAACTTCTGACCAATTTTGTCTCCTTTGAACCTCATATGCCTATTATGAATTGGCTGTTAATTACATTAGTAAATGCAGATTTTTTATGATCTTGGCAGGTTGTCATATATTGGGAAAAAAAGGCGTCTCTGGACACACAGTCTACAAGTTTCAGTTGAAACGCCTTGAGGGGCAGCCTGACTTGACTACAAACCAGGTTTGTTTTATTGGTCTGCTCATTATCCAACCTGAATTGACTACAAACCAGATTTTATAGGGTTGTGCCTGACGGATTTAGAGCAATTCAGCCATATGGTGTATCGTTTCTGAATTCCTCAGGTATGATCAACTTGGTTTTGTCCAATTTAAGGTGGTTTTATTTAATTTTAGGGTTGTCTGTTTGAATGTTTCTGGTTTTTGTGACTGATTTGGGGGTTATTAAGTTGATGAAGTTTCTGGTGATTTTTTAGTTTACGAAAGAAACAAGTCAACTTTTCTATACTTGCAATTTGTGGAACTGTTCATTTATTTTTGAGTAGTATGGCAATCAACAATTGGTGTAATGGATCTTGTGGTTGAAATTATTTTTGTTTCATTAGTTAATAGACATGTTTAGACAAATCGGTATTTGCCTGAAGCTTTTTGGAAATGTTATCATCAGCTTTAAGTCTAGATATTGCTAACTTGCTGTGTTGAGAATTTATAAACCACCAGTTACTCTATTGGACCTTGCTTTTTATTCTCATTCCTTTTCCAACATGTATTATATAAGAAATTTATATTTTCGCTCCTTTTACCTTATTTTATTTACATTGCAGACATTCTGTATAAGCACATTTGGGTTAGTGAATCACTTGTACTTCTTAAGCTTTAGTATGCATAGCCAACAATATGGGAGTTGTCAAAGAATGAACTCTTCGGGGGAAAACATTACAACGAACTTGATAAAAGGTTACCTATTGCTACAACAAATCAATGTATTTGGCAGTGGCTAAGGGACAGGATGCAGTTCAGGTCAAATTGATGTCTATTTTATATTTCTATTCAAACACACATATATAGAGTATCAGTTTTGGTGTACTTAAGAAACTAAGTTGTAGACAAGTGAAAGTGGAAGTTATGGGCGATTATTTATGATTTTACTCTAATGATGTGTTCAATCGCTCAATGCGTTGGCGAAAAAATATGACTCCATACAATACACAATTACCAACTGAATAAACTCGATCATATTTATCGTATTATACAAATCATATTAACTTCCACTCTGTGAACTTTTATCATTTTAAGTTACTCTCTTTGTCCTAATCATTTGTTTTATTAGCATTTTAAATTTTAATCAATGGTATACAAATGATTGGGACGGATGTAGTAACATTCTCTCTTCGCCTGACTTTTGATGATCAAGTGCGAGTCTCAGCTGTTGTTTGCCAGTGCATTCATTCTTGCTTTGATACCTATCTTCTTATCATCGTTAGTGAGATTAGATCAGTAAGTTCGGATATAAAAGTTCGGACATAGGTTTGAAGCTGAAGAATCGCAAGATCATATTATATTTTCATGGATTTCGGGGTTCAGCTCTCTAAATCCCCTGCTGGTCTCCAATTTCGTATATCCTTCTTGTTCCATAAGACTGTATCCATAAGCCTGTTACAGTCGGCCTCTCGGAGTCTCCGCCATACAATAGCAATTTAGAATCTAATTTTCAAATACTTTTCACTCAATGGGCCTAATTAACTTGATATCCTTATTCCGGTTTTCTCGTGATTTCCATTTTGTTCATCATTTTTCATCACGGAATTTTATGTTCTGTGTTATTACATTACACCGGTTAAATAATGTAATAGGAGTATCTATCATTTTTCCCCTGTATAGTTGGGAAACTAAAGTTTAATTTGTGTGCAGGTAAATGATGAGTGCACGAGAACTTTAGAGATACTGAGTAAGAACTGGCATTTGTGGTTGGCGATTCTGTCGTGATAAGCTTCGTCCGAAGGCAGTTTCCAAGGTGGCCTTAGGCTCACTTAAATTAACTAAAGTTCAATTTCATTACCTTTTGCTTTAACAACTTTTGCACTTTCTAATCTCCTATTGTCAACCCATTACTTTGGAACTGGAAATCAACTGTTTCAGCATCTTCTTTGCCATATATTTATCTTGCTTTTCATCGTTCTTAAATCCGATCATCACATATTCTATTGGTTTTATATATGTGTTGGTTGCTTTGTAGGTATTTCCCAGGCTGTTTTTGCAGTAGAACTTTAAGGGCTTTCACTTATGAAGATGCGGAAATGAAGGATGCATCGTACTCTTTGATGCGTGTCTTTTATATAAGGTTTTCACCTCATTTTTACACGCATTTCTATGCTTTTTATGTAGCAACTGGCTACAATTACCCCCGAATATTCCACTTTGGTCCGTTTATTGTAATTTGCAGGAATTGACCGAAGAGGAGCTAAATCGAGCCTTAATTGTCCCAATTGTATGCATTCATGGAAAATAAGGAGTCGGAGCTTGGAAATCTAACACTTGAAAGACGCGTGAGCTGGGTTCGGGAAGCATTTCAAGGTTTAACGTGCTTAGGCCTCTCGATCGAGTAGTTTCTTGCTCGATCGAATGCTTTATTTTCTCAAGGTTGCTCGATCGAGCAGTTTAAGGAGTACATCGAGGAGTTTTGCAGGAAGTACTCGATCGAGTGGTTTGTCTCCACTCGATCGAGTGGATTGGTGATGCTTTGTTCGATCGAGTAGATTATTTCTACTCGATCGAGCGGTTTCTTATGTTTTAGCTAATTTCCGCTTAATCATATTATGGGCTTTGGTAATTAGTCCATAGATTAGGTTTTAGGATGAATTTTAGTATAAGACTGAGATGGAACTATGTTACTTCTCTCCTCTCTCACACACGTTGGTTTTGACGCTAGTTCTGGTTACTGTTCTTGGGATTTTTGCCTTTCTTTTACTCTCGGCTACTCGGATTTGGAACACGATTGGTATTATCATTTCACTGTTATTCCTAATTTTATTTATTGCTTTAATTACTACTTCTCTTTAATCGCTATCATAGTTACTTCATTTGAATCTCTGTTAGTTTCATCACCATGTTTAACTTTAATTATCAATTCGTCATTATCGTTAATTCATTGGTTATGAGTAGCTAATATTCTCATGCTAAGACTATAGGGGATCCGTAATATGAAGGGAGAGTAATCGATTTACTAGGTTAATGCTGGTACCGTCTTTGTTGTTTAAATGCTACAATTAATTGTAATTGCCTAATTGAGTCGACACAGTTAGACCTTTATTCTTAGTGATCCTTGACCTGGACCGAAAGGTTGGAAGAGGTAGACTAGTGGCGAACAATAGAGTATTGCAGTGAGGGCGAAAGTTAAACTGTTTACACTTTAGGGTGAATTAAGGACCGAAAGGTGACGTTCGCTACCCCTTAGACCGTACTACATCGACCTGGGGCCTAGATTACTTGACTGGATGATTATGGTGAACCGATTGTCTTAGCTGTTCCTCTTTATCTGTTTAATTCCTTCCTTTATTTCTCTTCTCCTTGTTCTCTTTAGTTTAGAAATCACATTTTATAAACCCCCAATTTGGTTACTTGACGAACTTAGATTTAGCTGACAATTTCCTACCTCTCTGTGGATTCGACCCGA
This sequence comes from Silene latifolia, assembly GCF_048544455.1. Classification (NCBI taxonomy): domain Eukaryota; kingdom Viridiplantae; phylum Streptophyta; class Magnoliopsida; order Caryophyllales; family Caryophyllaceae; genus Silene; species Silene latifolia. The sequence continues at coordinate 13,563,122 of NC_133534.1, forward strand.
CTTCCCTAGCTATATTAGTTAGAGCCAGTTGGTTATTTTTGACAGGTACGCGATAGCCGTGTCAAATTTTGGCGCCGTTGCCGGGGAGGTGGCGCAAACTTGTTGCTTTAATTAAGTTTGTCTCTCGTCTCAGGGAATTTATTCCTTGAGGCCGATCTCATTTCTGCAAAGTTTTGGTTAGTTTGCAGGTTAACTTTTGCTTTGAAAGTTTATTCGCCAAGATGCCTACTATTACGGAGCATAAAGAGCCATGTGGTAGATGTGGCGCGGAAGGGCATGATCCTATCTTATGCATGGAAAGTGTTGAGCGCGTTCTTGCCTACCAGAAATACAAGCAGGGAGTTCCTTTCTCCCAGATGTATGAAGAAATCAAGAATGATTCTACCCCTTCTACGCCGATTACACAGTAGGTCTCTCTCCTTACGCAAGAGAAGAAATTGCCGAATTAAAATCCATCATGTTGAGTATGTCAAAGATGTCACGGCAATCTGAAACGGTTATATCGGAATTGAAAGAACAAGTCGCGCAGTTAACACTCGCGACAGACCAAGCCAAGCTTCTTCCAGTTTGTGATCCAGTCAGTGCAATGAATTTTCAAAATGACCTTACTCATGAAGAAGACGAGGTTTTGATAGCTGACGATAACTCGGATGATGATTTAGACGAGTTTTTGAAGGAAATACTTGATGCGTGTGCTGTAACCACTCGATCGAGTGACTACTACTCGATCGAGCAGTTCTAATCATCCTACCACTCGATCGAGTGAAAATGGCGATCGATCGAGAAGCACAGAATTCCAAGTTGGTCGATCGAGTGACAATCTTACTCGATCGAGTAACTATGCTGATGATATCACTCGATCGAGTGATAAACATGGTCGATCGAGTGAAATAGGAAAAGTAATTGGTCGATCGACTGATAAAAGTACTCGATCCAGTACTTTAAGTGGCGGGGATTCTAATTTACTATCTAATACCGCTACCGTGTCATCTTCCCCTGCTGTGGAGACATCACGCATTGACAAGGGTAAAGAAAAAGTTGCGGGACCACTCATCGCTACCAGGATACCCTTCCCAAGTTGTCTGAAGGACGCAAGGATCGAGCAACAGTACGGTAACTTTGTGGACATCGTGAAGAACCTCCAGGTAACCGTCCCTTTTTCCGAACTTGTTACTCAGGTACCCACTTACGCTAAGTTTATGAAAGATATCGTGACGCGTAAGAGAAATTTGAGTGAATTTGAGACGATTTCATTTATGGAAGAGTCTAGTAACTTGCTGTTAAATAAGGCCCCTCCAAAAATGAAAGACCCGGGCAGCTTTTCTATTACTTGTGTCATAGGCAATATGGTTATTGATAAGGCCCTTTGCGATTTAGGTGCCAGTGTTAGTGTCATGCCCCTCCCGTCTCGCAAGCGAAGTTGAGTCATTTCAAAGTGACTAACATTACCCTACAAATGGCTGATAGATCTGTTAGGAGGCCCTTAGGTGTCTTAGAGGACGTGCCTGTGAAAATAGGCAAGCTTTATATCCCAGTAGATTTCATTGTTTTGGATATAGCTGAGGACACTCGGACCCAAATTATCTTAGGAAGACCATTCCTTTTACAGTGGGTCATTATTGATGTCGACAAGGGCGTCGACTCTTGCGATGGGGATGACGCTATCACATTCGGATCCGCCAAGATACTTTAGCTCGCCCAATGATAGAGGACACTTGCTATTCGGTCGATGTCATTGATGAGTCTATTTATGACTTTTAGTCGGGTTCTTTTATGAAGGACCCACTAGAAGCCCTTATGCTTTTTGATGAGTGTGCAGATAGCCCAGGCAGCACGACGATGATGACTGCGTTGGATTTGCTTGTTGATGATTTAGATGAGCATGAGGGAGAACAGATGGAACAAATGATTAGCACTCTTTGCTCCATTGAGGTAAAGGTACCGTAACGTAAGCCTCTCCCTTCTCATCTTAAATATGTTTTCTTAGACGATACTGAGCAATATCCAGTCATTGTTAGTGCCAAGCTTAGTGATGATCGGTGACCTCTTTGTTAGTTGTACTTAAGAAAAACAAGAAAGCAATGGGCTATTCATGGACGATATCACGGGGATTAGTCCCGATATTTGTATGCACGGGATAGAGCTGGAGGAGGATCACAAGCCCTCGCAGACAAGGTCGTCACGTAGGTGAACCGAGAAGATGCGAGGATGTCGTGATGGCCGAGGTAATGAAGGCTGCTTTGGACGCGGTATTATTTATTTCGTCGGTAATTCTAGATGGGTGAGCCAAGATGTGGTGGTCCAGAAGAAAGGAGGGACAAATCGTAGTTAAGAATGAGAAGAATGAATTAATACCTACTCGAGTAGTGAATAGGTTGGCGGATGTGCATAGATTACGACAGGTTGAATGCCGCCACCAAGAAAGATCACTTTCCCCTTCTTTTTATTGATCAAATGGTAGAAAGGTTAGCTTCTCATAAATTTTTCTGCTATTTAGACGGGTATTCGTGGTTCTTTCGGATCCCTATCCACCCTGACGATCGAGGCTAAGACTACATTTACCGTCCTAAGGGCGTTTTTGCGTATCGCGAGAATGCCTTTTGGTTTGTGCAATGCCCCGCCACCTTCCAAAGGTGTATGATGGGGATATTTTTTGAGTATATTGAGTCTATCATGGAAGTTTTTATGGACGATTTCAGTGTATATGGAAGTGATTTTTTTCCGATTTGTCTGTCTAACCTGAGAAAGTGTTGCGTATTTGTATTGAGGTTAATCTTGTCTTTGAATCGTGAGAAGTGCCACTTTATGGTCAACGAGGGAGTTGTCTTAGGGCACTTGGTTTCTGATAGGGGAATAGAAGTTGATAAAGCGAAGGTGGAAGTGATTCGACAATTAGCACCTCTGTTAATGTTAAGGGGGTGAGGAGCTTCCTTGGTCACGTCGGCTTTTATCGCTGGTTTATCATGGATTTCTCCAAAATTGCTAAACCACTTACACGATTCTTGCCGCTTAAGGATGCCCCTTTTGTGTTTGCGATGCTTGTCTTTCGCTTTTAACGGGTTAAAGCGAGGCTTTGGTCTCTGCACCGATCATCTGACCTCCCAACTGGGACTTGCCGTTTGAGATCATGTGTGATGCGAGTGACTATGCACTAGGAGCGGTGCTTGGCGGAGGAAAGACAAAGCCCCGAATGCTATTTACTATGCGAGCCGAACTCGGATGAGGCTCAGTGAAGTACACTACCACCGAGAAGGAGCATTAGCCGTAGTTTATGCCTTAGAAGTTTCGTACTTATTTAGTTGGGTCGAAGTCACTTGTTTTTACCGACCACGCGACTTTGAGGCATCTCCTTTCTAAGAAGGAGGCTAAACCACGGCTATTGAGATGGATACTCCTTCTTCGGGAGTTTGATTTCTGATTAAGGATAAGAAAGGAGCCGAGAACGTTGTAGGCGATCACTTGTCGCGGTTGATGCGACAAGAAGAGGAAGATTCTCTACCTATTGATGATTCTTTCCCTGACGATACTTTATTTTTGTTATATCGTCTATTGTTAACCAAGAACCTTGGTATGCAGATATAGCTAACTTCGTTGTCGGTGGCGATAGCCGCCGCCCGACCTTTCTCATCAACAAAAGAAGCGTTTTCGTATAACGCTAAGCAAGATTACAGGATGATCCTTACTTGTTTAAGGAATGTGCGAGACGGTCTCTACGAGACGGTGTATTCCGGGAGTGGGAGACCAAAATAGTCTGGAAGGTGTCACTCCTCTTCATATGGTGGTCACCACGGTCCATCGCGCACCGTGGCTAAGGTACTTCGATCTGGTTTTTTTGGCCTTCTTTGTTTGCCGACGCTAAGTCTTTTGTTTCGACTTGTGATGCTTGCCAACGATCAGGGAACATTTCGAAGAGACATGAGATGCCACAAAACGGCATCCTAGAGGTTGAGGTTTTCGATGTCTGGGGCATTGATTTCCAAGGACCGTTCCCATCCAGTAAAGGTAACAGGTACATCTTAGTGGCTGTAGACTATGTGTCAAAATGGGTTGAGGCAATTGCTTCACCTCATTGTGATGCCAAGACCGTGATAAAGATGTTTAAAAAGATCATATTCCCCCGTTTTGGTGTCCCTAGGGTTGTCATTAGTGATGGGGGGATGCATTTCAAAGAAAAGAAACTAACTTCCATACTGTCTAGGGTTGGTGTCCAACACCGGCGTGGTTTGGGGTATCATCCCCAAACTAGTGGTCAGGTAGAGGTCTCTAATCGCGAGTTGAAAGAGATTTTATCTAAGGTAGTTTCTAAATCACGGAAAGACTGGAGTCTTAAGCTAGATGACACGTTATAGGCTTATAAAACTGCCTTTAAGACACCAATTGGTGCATCACCTTATAGGTTAGTTTATGGGAAATCGTGTCACTTACCTGTTGAATTGGAATGTAAGGCCTGGTGGGCAATTCGTGAGCTTACTTATGATCCTAAGTTGTGTGGTCAGAATCGTCTTTTGCAGCTAGATGAACTGGAAGAGTTTAGGCTTAATGCCTATGACAGCTCGCGCATTTACAAGGAAAAGACGAAGAGATGGCATGACAAGAAAATCCTACCTCGGGAGTTTCATGTGGGGCAAAAGGTGTTGTTGTTTAATGCCCGGTTGAGATTATTTCCTGGCAAGCTGAAGTCCAGATGGAGTGGCCCTTATACGGTGACAGCTGTTACCAAATTTGGATCCGTGGAGCTTGAAGATTCCGAGGGTCATAGATTCAAGGTGAACGGCCAATATGTGAAGCATTACCATGAGGCGAGTGAAGCGGACAATCGTGTTGAAATCTTGCGCTTCGACGAGCTCGACGCGCCAGTTAATTGAGGCCGGAAAGGTCGTGCGGGACCTCTTAAACCAGTACTCTCCGGGAGGCAGCTCGGACTGTTTTATTGTACTTCTGTTGAACTATTTATTTTTCTTTAGCTTTACGTTGAACTTTAGACGCTGTTTTATGAACTTCCTATGTATTGTCCTTGCGTTTAGTGCGTGTTTTGCAGGTAAAAGTACTCAATCGAATGATATTTTGTTCGATCGAGCACTTTCTGAGGCAGCTTTCCCTCGATCGATTGATAATGTCCTCGATCGACCGTATCCAAAGCCATGCCTACTCGATCGAGTGGTTCATCACTCGATCGAGCCCTTCCAATGCACTGGTTCACTCGATCGAGCTGTTCCAAGTGCTCGATCGAGTAGTTTTGACTCCCAGCTGCTGTTTTACGTCTATGGAGCTACTGCTTGACTTTCTTTGACCTCCCATGTTCATGGTCGGTTTGGGGAGGTCCCTCCTTACGACGTTTTGTAAGTTTTCCGACTCCACTTCTCCTTTTCCTTTCAGTTTGCATTTCTTTCCCTATTTTTGGTACAATGAGGGCATTGTACGGTTTGGTTTGGGGAGGTATGCATCCATATCTGTGTCTGCATGTTTTCTTGCATTTCTGCTTCCATGTTTATTATTTCCGCATGCATTGTTGTTAAAAAAAAAAAAAAAAATCATAAAATTCAAAATTTTTCAAAAATTTCATGTTTAATTTGAGTCGGAACGTTTGAACATTGACGCTACTTTGAACCCTTACTTGAGCCCTGCATATTCTTGACATTTAGCTGGCGTGACTATGTGCATAATCTACGAGTTTTTGTTTCTCCCTTATCTGAACGAATAGACTTGATTCATTATGTCGGCAAGCTACATTACATTCTGAGGTTAGAGCTTTTAAACTGGTGACATTCATGACCGGTTTCATTTAGGATGTGAGTAGTACTCTCTTTAAGACATGTAACATCAATTTGCATAAGCATGAGTCTAGTCTTCTTAATACCTGTATGCATTCAGTCTGTGGATGGCGACACGTGTTAGGAGAGGCAGTCCCCTTTATTTCATTCTACCCATGAGCCTCACATAGCCAAATTGCCTTTTTGTCCTATCAACTACTCTCTATAATACTTCCTACCCTAGCTGAGCTAGTAACGAGTAATTCTTGGAATGTTTTATTGCAATATGGTTATTTCATCTGATTTCAGAAGAAGGTGGAAGAATTGAAGGAAAAGAAAGAAAGAAGAAAAATGTCGAATTGTTGAAAAAAAAATGATGAAAAAAAAAGAGAATAAAATGCGAAAAAGAAAAGGAAGAAAAAGAAAGAAAAAAAATCATGTGAAAAAGAATGAGAATTAGATAATGATTTTCACTCCCATGTCTTATCTATATTTTATGGGGAGTTGACGATTTTTGGTGTTTTGTGAGTTTAGTGCATAATTTTTGCACCGTTTCACCTCGCTGTTATGAGTACGAAGTTGGGATGCAGTTTATATTTGGATCCGATGTTGCTAGCCTGGCTACTAACCCCACATATCCAAATTCATTTTAGCCCCTTCTTACCCATTACCTCACTTACCCAAATGTAAGTCCTCGGCTCGTGTCTTGGTCATTAGTATGGTTGGAATGCATATGTACGGTTGTAGAGACTTTATTCATGTTAACTGCATGCATGTTCTTATAGGTCGAGTTAGGTGAGTGTCTTACTTCTTCCTATCTTTCACATATATACTCACCTTGTGCCTGATTTTGAGTGACGAGCGACCCGTGAGAGTCCGATATCTTTTGAGTCTTGCAAGGTCGACGGTTCAGTAAGTTTGAAACATTAATTTAACTCGTTTGCACTTTTCACTGCCACTTTGTCATGTTATCGCATTAAATTGGTTCTAGTGGATGATTTGTAGCTGATGCGTTGGTCCCGTTCCATTGTTCACCCTTAGTTGCATTCATATTTGCTTGGGGACAAGCAAAGGTTTGGTTTGGGGAGATTTGATGTGTGTCTTTTATATAAGGTTTTCACCTCATTTTTACACGCATTTCTATGCTTTTTATGTAGCAACTGGCTACAATTACCCCCGAATATTCCACTTTGGTCCGTTTATTGTAATTTGCAGGAATTGACCGAAGAGGAGCTAAATCGAGCCTTAATTGTCCCAATTGTATGCATTCATGGAAAATAAGGAGTCGGAGCTTGGAAATCTAACACTTGGAAGACGCGTGAGCTGGGTTCGGGAAGCATTTCAAGGTTTAACGTGCTTAGGCCTCTCGATCGAGTAGTTTCTTGCTCGATCGAATGCTTTATTTGCTCAAGGTTGCTCGATCGAGCAGTTTAAGGAGTACATCGAGGAGTTTTGCAGGAAGTACTCGATCGAGTGGTTTGTCTCCACTCGATCGAGTGGATTGGTGATGCTTTGTTCGATCGAGTAGATTATTTCTACTCGATCGAGCGGTTTCTTATGTTTTAGCTAATTTCCGCCTAATCATATTATGGGCTTTGGTAATTAGTCCATAGATTAGGTTTTAGGATGAATTTTAGTATAAGACTGAGATGGAACTACGTTACTTCTCTCCTCTCTCTCACACGTTGGTTTTGACGCTAGTTCTGGTTACTGTTCTTGGGATTTTTGCCTTTCTTTTACTCTCGGCTACTCGGATTTGGAACACGATTGGTATTATCATTTCACTGTTATTCCTAATTTTATTTATTGCTTTAATTACTACTTCTCTTTAATCGCTATCATAGTTACTTCATTTGAATCTCTGTTAGTTTCATCACCATGTTTAACTTTAATTATCAATTCGTCATTATCGTTAATTCATTGGTTATGAGTAGCTAATATTCTCATGCTAAGACTATAGGGGATCCGTAATATGAAGGGAGAGTAATCGATTTACTAGGTTAATGCTGGTACCGTCTTTGTTGTTTAAATGCTACAATTAATTGTAATTGCCTAATTGAGTCGACGCAGTTAGACCTTTATTCTTAGTGATCCTTGACCTGGACCGAAAGGTTGGAAGAGGTAGACTAGTGGCGAACAATAGAGTATTGCAGTAAGGGCGAAAGTTAAACTGTTTACACTTTAGGGTGAATTAAGGACCGAAAGGTGACGTTCGCTACCCCTTAGACCGTACTACATCGACCTGGGACCTAGATTACTTGACTGGATGATTATGGTGAACCGATTGTCTTAGCTGTTCCTCTTTATCTGTTTAATTCCTTCCTTTATTTCTCTTCTCCTTGTTCTCTTTAGTTTAGAAATCACATTTTATAAACCCCCAATTTGGTTACTTGACGAACTTAGATTTAGCTGACAATTTCCTACCTCTCTGTGGATTCGACCCGACTTCCCTAGCTATATTAGTTAGAGCGAGTTGGTTATTTTTTTGCCAGTACGCGATAGCCGTGTCAAATTTTGGCGCCGATTGGGGGGAGGTGGCGCAAACTTGTTGCTTTAATTAAGTTTGTCTCTCGTCTCAGGGAATTTATTCCTTGAGGCCGATCTCATTTCTGCAAAGTTTTGGTTAGTTTGCAGGTTAACTTTTGCTTTGAAAGTTTATTCGCCAAGATGCCTACTATTACGGAGCATAAAGAGCCATGTGGTAGATGTGGCGCGGAAGGGCATGATCCTATCTTATGCATGGAAAGTGTTGAGCGCGTTATTGCCTACCGAAATACAAGCGGGGAGTTCCTTTCTCCCGGTTGTATGAAGAAATCAAGAATGATTCTACCCCTTCTACGCCGATTACCACAGTAGGTCTCTCCTTCGCAAGAGAAGAAATTGCCGAATTAAAATCCATCATGTTGAGTATGTCAAAGATGTCACGGCAATCTGAAACGGTTATATCGGAATTGAAAGAACAAGTCGCGCAGTTAACACTCGCGACAGACCAAGCCAAGCTTCTTCCGATTTGTGATCCGATCGGTCAATGAATTTTCAAAATGACCTTACTCATGAAGAAGACGAGGTTTTGATAGGCGACGATAACTCGGATGATGATTTAGACGAGTTTTTGAAGGAAATACTTGATGCGTGTGCTGTAACCACTCGATCGAGTGACTACTACTCGATCGAGCAGTTCTAATCATCCTACCACTCGATCGAGTGAAAATGGCGATCGATCGAGAAGCACAGAATTCCAAGTTGGTCGATCGAGTGACAATCTTACTCGATCGAGTAACTATGCTGATGATATCACTCGATCGAGTGATAAACATGGTCGATCGAGTGAAATAGGAAAAGTAATTGGTCGATCGACTGATAAAAGTACTCGATCCAGTACTTTAAGTGGCGGGGATTCTAATTTACTATCTAATACCGCTACCGTGTCATCTTCCCCTGCTGTGGAGACATCACGCATTGACAAGGGTAAAGAAAAAGTTGCGGGACCACTCATCGCTACCAGGATACCCTTCCCAAGTTGTCGAAGGACGAGGATCGAGCAACGATGACGGTAACTTTGTGGACATCGTGAAGAACCTCCAGGTAACCGTCCCTTTTTCCGAACTTGTTACTCAGGTACCCACTTACGCTAAGTTTATGAAAGATATCGTGACGCGTAAGAGAAATTTGAGTGAATTTGAGACGATTTCATTTATGGAAGAGTCTAGTAACTTGCTGTTAAATAAGGCCCCTCCAAAAATGAAAGACCCGGGCAGCTTTTCTATTACTTGTGTCATAGGCAATATGGTTATTGATAAGGCCCTTTGCGATTTAGGTGCCAGTGTTAGTGTCATGCCCCTTCCTGTCTGCAAGAAACTGAAGTTGAGTCATTTCAAAGTGACTAACATTACCCTACAAATGGCTGATAGATCTGTTAGGAGGCCCTTAGGTGTCTTAGAGGACGTGCCTGTGAAAATAGGCAAGCTTTATATCCCAGTAGATTTCATTGTTTTGGATATAGCTGAGGACACTCGGACCCAAATTATCTTAGGAAGACCATTCCTTTGTGTACAAATTGGGTCATTATTGATGTCGACAAGGGCGTCGACTCTTGCGATAGAGGGGATGACGCTATCACATTCGATCGCCGATACTTTAGCTCGCCCAATGATAGAGGACACTTGCTATTCGGTCGATGTCATTGATGAGTCTATTTATGACTTTTAGTCGGGTTCTTTTATGAAGGACCCACTAGAAGCCCTTATGCTTTTTGATGAGTGTGCAGATAGCCCAGACGACGATGACGCTGCGTTGGATTTGCTTGTTGATGATTTAGATGAGCATGAGGGAGAACAGATGGAACAAATGATTAGCACTCTTTGCTCCATTGAGGTAAAGGTACCAGAACGTAAGCCTCTCCCTTCTCATCTTAAATATGCTTTCTTAGACGATACAGAGCAATATCCAGTCATTGTTAGTGCCAAGCTTAGTGATGATCGGTGACCTCTTTTTGTTAGGTGTACTTAAGAAAAACAAGAAAGCAATGGGCTATTCACGGACGATATCACGGGATTAGTCCCGATATTTGTATGCACAGGATAGAGTGGAGGAGGATCACAAGCCCTGCAGAGACAAGGTCGGGCCAGGTGAACCGGAAGATGCGAGGATGTCGTGATGGTGAGGTAATGAAGGCTGCTTTGGACGCGACGGTATTATTTATTCTGTCGGTAATTCTAGATGGGTGAGCCCAGTACAGGTGGTCCCGAAGAAAGGAGGGACAACTGTAGTTAAGAATGAGAAGAATGAATTAATACCTACTCGAGTAGTGACCGGTTGGCGGATGTGCATAGATTACAGACAGTTGAATGCCGCCACCAAGAAAGATCACTTTCCCCTTCTTTTTATTGATCAAATGGTAGAAAGGTTAGCTTCTCATAAATTTTTCTGCTATTTAGACGGGTATTCAGGGTTCTTTCAGATCCCTATCCACCCAGACGATCAGGCTAAGACTACATTTACCTGTCCTAAGGGCGTTTTTGCGTATCGCAGAATGCCTTTTGGTTTGTGCAATGCCCCTGCCACCTTCCAAAGGTGTATGATGGGGATATTTTCAGAGTATATTGAGTCTATCATGGAAGTTTTTATGGATGATTTTAGTGTATATGGAAGTGATTTTTCTGACTGTCTGTCTAACCTTGAGAAAGTGTTGTAGCGCTGTATTGAGGTTAATCTTGTGCTGAACTGGGAGAAGTGCCACTTTATGGTCAACGAGGGAGTTGTCTTAGGGCACTTGGTTTCTGATAGGGGAATAGAAGTTGATAAAGCGAAGGTGGAAGTGATTCAGCAATTACCACCTCCTGTTAATGTTAAGGGGGTGAGGAGCTTCCTTGGTCACGCCGGCTTTTATCGCCGGTTTATCAAGGATTTCTCCAAAATTGCTAAACCACTTATACAGTTGCTGCTTAAGGATGCCCCTTTTGTGTTTACTGATGCTTGTCTTTCTGCTTTTAACAGGTTAAAGCAGGCTTTGGTCTCTGCACCGATCATACGGCCTCCCAACTGGGACTTGCCGTTTGAGATCATGTGTGATGCGAGTGACTATGCACTAGGAGCGGTGCTTGGCCAGAGGGAAGACAAAGCCCTGAATGCTATTTACTATGCGAGCCGAACTCTGGATGAGGCTCAAGTGAAGTACACTACCACTGAGAAGGAGCTGTTAGCTGTACTTTATGCCTTAGAGAAGTTTCGTACTTATTTAGTTGGGTCAGAAGTCATTGTTACTGACCACGCAGCTTTGAGGCATCTCCTTGCTAAGAAGGAGGCTAAACCACGGCTACTGAGATGGATACTCCTTCTTCAGGAGTTTGATTTGCAGATTAAGGATAAGAAAGGAGCTGAGAACGTTGTAGCTGATCACTTGTCGCGGCTGATGCGACAAGAAGGGGAGGATTCTCTACCTATTGATGATTAGTTAGAGCCAGTTGGTTATTTTTGACAGGTACGCGATAGCCGTGTCAACTTGGGGTAACCCAAAACGAGTTATGACGTTCTCCCAAATTACCTTTTGTACGGCCGCTGTGGTATTGGCAGGTACCGCGACAGCCTCGACCCATTTGGTGAAGTAGTCAACGGCGACGATTAGATACTTTCTTCCTCCGGAGGTCGTCGAAAATGGCCCTAACAAATCCATCCCCCACTGTGCAAATGGTAGTTGGCTAAGTACTGGTTTCAAGTCTCGGGAAGGTGCATGTATCACCGGAGCATGCATCTGACAATTCTTGCACTTCTTGGTCTTAGTTCTGGAATCTTTCAGCATGGTCGGCCAGAAGTAGCCGGCTCGAAGAGCTTTGTGGGCTAACGTTCTCGCCCCCATGTGATGTCCGCAGATGCCTTCGTGAATCTCTGTCAAGATTAGCTCGCGTACCGGTGGCCGACACATTTCAAAAGTGGTCTTATTACGGACCTTCTGTATAGTTCTCCTTCGAACACCAAGTACCTTGCGGCGATCCTTCTTATCTTTTGAGAGAGACAGCGGTCCTCCGGTAACTCTTTTGTTAGTTTGTATTTCATTATCGGAGTCATCCACGTCGTCTCGGCTTCGATGTCGCTCACCATGCCGACGGTCTCAGCGATGCTTTTAGCATTCCTGATATCCACCAGCACGGTTCGACTGACATTCTTGATGCTTGAACTGGCAAGTTTTGAGAGAGCATCGACTCGGTTGTTCTCGGACACTGGGATGCACTTTGTATTTGGAAAGATTTCAATTTTGCAGTGTCGGCTTTTACCCTTTCCAGGTATCTCACCATCCCGTCGTCTCGAGCCTCATACTCTCCTCTGATTTGATTGGTGACTAAGAGTGAATCTGTTTTCACCACAACATGCTCCGCCCCGGCAGCTCTAGCTAACTCGACTCCAGTTATCACCGCCTCATATTCGGATTCGTTATTTGAGGCCGAGAAGGTAAACTTTAAAGCGTACTCAAACTCGTCCCCGTTAGGGCTGATGATAAGGATGCCGGCTCCGAGTCAATTTGTTTGCGTGGAGGACCCGTCGGTGTATACTTCCCACACACCGGGATGTGATTCTTCTTGGTATGTGCACTCGGCTAGAAATTTGCAAGTGCTTGCCCCTTTATCGAAGGCCTCGGCTTGTCTTGAATGCCGGCCAGGATAGCTCCACCGCCCATTTGATAAGTCCGCTCGATTTTTCGAATTTTTCTAAGGCTTTCTCCAATGGTGGTCGGTTAAGACCGTCACGGGATGTGCGTCGAAGTAGGGTTTTAACTTCCTTGCGGCAACGACGACGGCGAAGGCCGCTTTTTCAATCGATGGGTAATTTTTTCGGCGGGCGGCGGTGTATGGTCGATAAAGTAGATTGGGTGTTGCTTGTTTTCTTCTCGACGATTACGACACGACCGTGGCGAGGTAATCTGTTAAGTATAGATATAGCGTCTCCCCGGCGTCGGCTGGACGGGGTCGGGAGAGTTAGTAGGTGGGCTTTCGGTTGTTTGAAAGCCGCACTCTGTTCCTCCCTCCAAAGAAAAGTCTTTATTCCCTTTTAGCACTGTAAAGAACGGAGTGCTCTTGTCGGCCGACCGAGAGATGAAGCGGGCAAGAGCCGCCATCCTCCCGGTAAGTATCATAACCTCTTTTCGGTTTCTCGGTTCCGGCAGGTCTAGTATCGCTTGGACTTTCTCTGGATTGGCATCAATTCCCCTGGCACTGACAAGCACGCCGAGGAACTTGCCGGCCCGGACACCGAAGTTGCATTTCATTGGGTTAAGCTTCATCTTATATTTTCTTAGTGAACAAAATGTCTCGCTCAAGTCGGCCAAGTGCTCGCTGTCAGACTTGCTTTTTACAATAGCATCGTCGACGTAAGCCTCGATGTTTCGCCCTTTTTTATCTTGAAACACTTTGTCCACCAGCCTAGTGTAAGTTGCACCAGCGTTTTTCAAACCGAACGGCATCATTTTATACATGTATGTGCCGTGTATGGTGATGAATGCGCACTTAGGCATGTCTTCCTCGGCCATGAATACCTGATAGTACCCTGAGAAGGCGTCGAGCAGGCTCAGCATAGTGTAGCCTGCCGTTGCGTCAATTAAACTATCTATTCGAGGCAAGGGATAACGATCTTTAGGGCATGCTTTATTAAGATTGGTAAAATCAACACACATCCTCCACGCCCCTGATGACTTCTTTACCATTACAACATTTGCTAGCCACTCAGGGTAAGTACAAGGCATGATAAAGCCCGCCTCTAATAGTTTATCTACCTCAGCTTTGATGGCTTCATCTTTCTCGGTTGAGGAGTTCCTCATCTTACGCTTGACGGGCGGCGGTGGAGAGTACGTTCGGCTTGTGAACGATCACCTCCGCTCACGCCGGCATCTCTCGCCGAGTATGCGAAGACATCTTTGTTCTTCCTCGGCATGTCTAGGAGATCGGCTCGAATTTTGGCTCCGGCCGACACCGAAGCGATTACGGTGCGCCCGGGTCAATTTCCACTTCCTCGGTCTCGGCTCCTTCGACCATGCCGCGTTGGTGTGCATCGGATCACCCTCTGCCGTAAGGATGGGCTCTTCCCCTTCTCTCGATTTCTTCGCCACTTTGAGGGATTGCATGTTGCACCCCCGGCCGATACTTGGACATTGACAATTTCATCTCTCTCGTCCTTTGAGACGAGCTTTTGTGCTTCCCCCTGGTCCGAGACATACATCAATGTCAGGGCCCGGATGGACATCACTGCATCGACCTCGCTCAAAGTGACCCGGCCTATTAGGACATTGTAGGCGGACGAACCATCAATAACCATGAACTCAGACCAAACATTTTTGGCCGCATCTGCTTGGCCGAACATCACCGGCGATCTGATTGACCCTGGGGGTACCAGGCGGCCCGGAGAAGTCAGACAAATGCGAGTTGGTGCAGGGGCTCAGGTCTTCAATCTTCAGACCGAGATTGAGAAAACACTCCCTGAACATGATGTTCGTGTAGGCGCCCGTGTCAATCAGGCACCTCTTCACTAAGTGGTTGGCTATGTCTAGGTGGACTACGAGCGGGTCGCTGTGCGGGGCGATGACTCCTTCGTAGTCCTTCTTTTCGATGGTTATATCGGGGACGGTGGAAGCGGGGATCGCTGTTTTGGGCACAAAGTTGATGGCTTGGTATAGCTCATTTAGGTGCCGTTTGTGCCCATTAGTTGACCCACCGTTCTCGTTTCCCCCGGTGACAACCTGGATCACTCCCATCCGCTGGAATACTGATTTTCTGTTCACCCCGTCGGAGCTTGTTTCTGGGTCGCCAGCTACATATTTGCTGAGGGCCCCTTTTCGGATCAGCTCCTCGATGGCGTTTCTCAGATGCCGATAGTTGTCGGTCTTATGGCCGGTTTGGCCGTGGTAGTCACAAAATTGGTTAGTGTCGCCGTCCCCCCTCGCCTTGGGGGGCCTGTCCCACTTCTGCCCTCCATTCTTACTTAGGGCAAAGACCCCGGCCGGTGATTTGACCAGGGGGATGAGACCGCTGTACCGCTTCTGGGTGTATGGTCCCGAACTCCCCGGCGCCCGCCGAGTTACATTTCCTATTAAATCTTTCGGCCGTGACCTATTCATGTCACGGCGTCCTTCATCTACGTTGTCCATTTGCTCCTCTCTCTCGGGTGCCCAGCTTCGATGTGGCCTACCCAGGTCTTGTGATAGTCCTCCACCTTTACGGCTCGGTCGGCCATCTTTCTGGCGGAGTCTAGGTTGAGGTCCTCGCACTTGATGAGCTCATTTTTGAACTCGCCTTTCGGCGAGCCTTTCATCGGTGCGAAGGCGCCGGCTCGGTGTTCGGCTCACGGATTTTCTTGAACCTTAGCGTCGAACCTCTTGACGTAGCTCGGAGGGACTCGTCCTCCCCCGTCGGATAGTCGGAGATCGAGGTCTCCACGGCCCTTCTCTTGTTGCGGGCGTCTTGGGCTATGAAGTTGTCTCTCAGGTCGGCATAGCAGTATACCGAACCATTAGGTAACCCCTTGTACCAACTTTGAGCCATCCCATGCAGCGTTGTTGGGAAGACTCGGCACCACACCTCATCGGGTTGCTCCCACACCGACATGTACGACTCGAAAGCCTCGGCATGGTCGGTTGGGTCGCTATCCCCTTTGTATGATATGGGCGGCAGCTTCAGTTTAGTCGGCACCGGGACTTCGAGGACATAGGCACTAAGGGGCTGTCTGACCACGTGCCGAATGACACGCGGCGATCGGCTCCTCGCAACCCTAGTCCGGCTTCTCTCCATGTGGCGGGAAGGGCTTCTTGTTGTCCGACTTTGGAGAGTCGGACTTCTTTCTTCATTTCTTCGGGGGTGGCCTCGTTGACGTCGCAGCGACGCTGTCCTCCCGCGAGTGGGGGAAGGACTTTGGTCTGCCATTGGCATCACGGGCTCCGCTGGCGTCCTTGCATGCCCAGCTCCTTGTATTACTCCGGTCAAGTTGTTCGGAGTCACTTTGTGGGCCCTGGTCATCTGTGGAGGCGCTGCCATCACCGTCGTCGCGACAGGGGTGACCGGCGTACCAGCGGTACCACCCATCAGGTCCAGGAATAGCTTCAGTTTGGCTGCATCGACCACATGTCCCATGACGGTGACTTGGCCGGTGGGAAGCGGTGTTTCTGGCTCTCTTGGCATCCCGTACTTCACCGGCTCGGTGACTCGGACGGTGGGGGACTGCCCGATCTCAAAATTAGGGAACGTGTCGTCCTGGTAGAATTCAGTTTCTACACTCACAAGTTCTGGCTGTTTTGACATCCTCTTAACTCTTTGAATGGTTTTTGGTTGTTTGTTTTTTTTTTTTTTTGTAAGGTAGGTGACCAGCTTTTAGTTTGTATTCCCACAGACGGCGCCAATTGTTCCGGGTGTAATTCCGGAATAGAGTTGTGACCACGTAAGCTTGTTGAATGACGTCTTTGACTTGTCTCTTCTTTTCTTTCTCTCCTGTAAAGATGAACAAACTGAGGGCTCGTCTTGGTACCGAGCGTACTCACTCCGACGCTCAAGTCAGTAAACTTAAAGAGATTAAGTTGTGTGTTACTTGACAAAGTATATTGTAGAGAGATAAGGGAGTTTATACCAGATTAATGTGTTTAACTGATTATTTTCGGATCCTTTTCTCGTTGAGAGAAGTGGAGTATTTATAGACTTTCACCTTTTGTCACGTAGTGGCCAAGTGGCTAGCAGGTGGAAAGACTGTTCTGTGGATATCTTTGACCTTGCTCAATATGTTGACTCGGTCAGCGGGTGCAGAATATGCCCCATCAATAATAATAAGGAAATGCTAAAGGGAAATCTAAACTTCATTTTATTCTGAAAACTAAGCCTAAAGCATATGGGAAAGTGTATGGAAGTGTGTGGATACAACACCCTTTATATAGGACCAAAGGGAGTAACGTAAACGAAGTAGAATAGGGGCACCCCGATCGGGGTCGTGATGTTTTCCATTATTTCTCTTAATTCCGTCTTTAATTTCATGAGGAATCTAATGTGAGCTATTAACCCATCTTTAATCCTCCGGTAAATTGCACAATGAGCATCCTAAGCTTGGCATTCTCCACATGAACTTGGACTTCTCTTTTGGGCTTTATTTTGTATGTGATAGGCTATCGCACACCTATACAAAGATAATATTTATATCCTAGACAACAAATGAATGTAATACTTAGGGGTCAAACCCAAAGGAGACGGGAGTTATTAATTAATTGTTATGGAGCGAAGTTTATCTTGAGTCGATGCGGTTGATTGATTGATTGGTTGATTATGCAAATAAAATGAAAACAACAATAAAAAGAAATTGTCTAGGGAGGTCGGGTCACACATGCTAATTACGTAAATGTTTATGTCAAGTTAGGAAGTTGATTTTGTGGTAAATGTTTAGGCTTAGAGATACCCACCTTACGGCATTAGTATCAACCATAGACCGGGTCCTAAAGAAACTCTCGTCCATGACTAGGTCGTCCTACTACACATATTTAGTCTAATTCAATTCCGTGCCTCTCGACTTTAGAACGAATGAACAAACTTAATCGATGAATAAGGCCTTTAAACATAGATTAAACATTATGGTGCAAACATGTGATAGAAACAATTATACAATATTAACTTATCTTTATTTTGACATTTACGAATTACTTAATCATGCATGACTTCCTTTATTCCCTAGACAAAGGTAAATTATTCTAACATTGTGGAAATGTAAATTAAACTAATGCTAAATGAAATGATAAATAACATAATTAAAATAAAGATAAAATTACCTTGAATGAAAATAGAAGAACAATTGCAAATGGAAATAACTTGGAATAAATCTTGAACTTGATAATAGAAATGTTGTAACAAACTAATACAAGCTAAACTAAACTAAACTAAACTAAACTACTAATATTTAGAGAGAATTTTGGAATAAAAATATATGTGAATGGTGTAAAGGGTGTGTGAGATTAGCACCCCTTATATAGGAAATAAGGGAGTAAACTTTGTAGAGGAATCCCAAAATGGCATCCTAAGCACACTCTTAATTTTCCTTCAATTCTTGAGTAATTGCCAAAAGGATTCCCATACAAATTCTTAATGTCTCTTTAATCACATTGTTAAATGTGATATTAGCATCCAAAACTTCTTAACATCCAATATTTTCCACCAAATATTTGGACTTTGAATTTGGGCTTGACTTGCATTTTCATTTTGATCCAACACTTTCTTCATGCAAAATCCATGCACTTCCAACACTTAGTCCAATCTTGCTCTCATACTTAGCTTTGCTTCTAGTGTTGACACATTTTATAGTACTTTAGCTCATTAAGCTCATTTTCCTACAAAACACACTTGAGCACACAATTGCACTAAAAACACAATATTAGCTTAAAAACACTTTGATAAGTGTTAAATGATATGTAAAATCAAACTAATATAAGAGGTTAAAATGTATAAAATATGCACTTATCAGTATGATCATTTTGCATATCAAACCAAGCTTCATACTTTTTACTCGGGTTTGGAAATTACCAAAATACCCTTCCGATATCATGCTTAGTCTTTTTAGCCTCGTCAACTCATGTGCTTGCTACTTTGACGGGAAAAAGTTACTAAAAGCATAATTTCCTACAAAACACAATGAAAACAAGCAAACACAACTAAAACACGGAATTAGCTCATAAATACATTATTAGAAATGCAATAATCAAATAAAACGAGCTAAAATAGGGGATTAAAATATATATAAAATGGACTCAAACTCCCCCAAGCCAAACCCTTGCTTGTCCTCAAGCAAGCACACAATACAATGTATGACAAAGACAAGGGTACAAGAAACAATCATCCCTTCCAAATGCAATTCCCGTCAAGTAACTTTAAAGTACAATGAATCAAATCCCGAAACAACATGGGCATAGAGAAAATGTAACAACATGGATGAGATTTACATGACGGCGTAGCATAAAGGACTTCTCATGGACATTTCGACTCTTGCGTGATCTTATTGACATCGGACTCCTCGCAGGATAACACTCACACTCATGATATGAACATGGCAATATATATGTGAATGACACTCTCCTATCTATGACTCAAGAGAATACGCCCGCAATATAGTATGGTAAAATGTAATACTACGGTTTTATGAGTCTATGGGTACTCTATCGAGTGGGGCTTACTCTGTCGAGTAAGTATGTTTTTATACGAAACAGTAGTCTGTCTGATGGGTACTCGATCGAGTATGTGTGACACTCGATCGAGTAAGTTACTTTTACGGATTGTTTTGACGGGATTTGTTAATAACGCGTGATTCATATTTAAATGTTTCCGTCACTTTATTCATCACTTTTACCTTTTCTAAAAACCCTTCAAAGAGAAAATAAGTTACGTTGTCTCCGTCATCGCGTTACTATCAAATCCCAAGGGCTAAGGTTGTCGGATCGTCACGTTCTTTGCACCATTGAGTTCGTCGTGTCGAGGGTAAGATCCTTGTATAGTTTTTATGTTGTTTCTTTGAGTTTGGTTAAAACCCTAGTTGGGTAAATTGGGGGTTTTGGGGGTATTGTGCTTATTAGATGGTGATTGTATGATTGTATGTTTGATAGGAGGTGATTTCATTGAAGAACGACTTTGATTAGCTGCTAGACCGTCTGTGGTGATTGCTTTTCCAGGTAGGGTTTCCCTACTCGGTATTAATTACATGATTGTGGTGATTGTGATGTAGTTAGTGATTGTTGATTGTTTCAGACGGTTGTGATTTCATATTATTGATTGTTTCAAACGGTTGTTGAGGTTGTATTGTGATTATTGTTTATCTGTCTGTGTTCTTCGGGGTGCGTCCCTGGCTGAGTGGAGTCACTTGCGGGAGTGGCTTCACGCCCTTGATTCGCCTTCTGTGAAACTCGCCACAGAGAGGATATGCACATTAATGAACTTGGGTTTATCGCTCGATGGAGATGAGCGGGGATTTGGTGGGTACGGCTGCGGTCCCCCACTGGCGGTGTGGAGTACTTATTGCGATGGGTACTCTGGTAGGGCTACACACTTTAGTGCGTAGTCAGTTGTGTGGAGATTGTTGATGGAGACTGGGGATTGTTGTGTTGACGGAGTTGTTTGGCTGTTGTTTCATGTTTGTTTTATATCGTGTAATTAGTACTGACCCCGTTTAATTGTTTTAAAAATTATGGTGATCCATTCGGGGATGGCTAGCTGGGATGAGTTATCACATGGATTAGAAGAGTCTTCCGCTGTGTCAGACGATGTCTTTAGTTTTCAGTTTTGGATAGTAGACATTTGGTTTTGGAAATTGTATTTGATTTATCAGTTTGGCTTTGAACATGTAAACGTTAAATTATATTTACTTTTAAAGTACGTTTCGTTATTGTCTTATGATATTCATTGCCTCGGGTAACCGAGATGGTGATGTTCCTATACCTGAGTGGTCCTGGTAAGGCACTTAGAGTATGAGGGTGTCACATAAACATTCCAAATCAACAAGACAATGCTAATCATGATCAAATATGCACAAGAAAATAAGCCAAAAACAAAGAAGAAGGCTAGGGGAAATAGGTAAGAAGGTGGACAAAAGTTTTTGGTCATGTAGAGCTAATGTCAAGCTAGTAACAAACCAAATGTGTAAAGGATGGTAATTCCAACCTTAACCTTTCCCAAACAACAAGAACAAGAGTCAAAAGCAGCATGATGACTCATTTTGCATTACAACACAAGAGATTACTTCCCAAACCATATATCTCAAACATGGAAGCAACTCACATTTCTTTCGTTTTCTTTTTTCATCATTTTTTCTCATTTTTCTAGGCTTCTTTCTTTCTTTCTTTTTTATTTCTTTTTCCATTTTTTCAATTCTTTTCTTTTCCCATTTTTTCCTTCACATCCATTCACCAAATTACGAGAAATAACAATCCCGTAACAACAATGATCACAATAATGATAAATAACCATATCCCAAAGATAAGAGCACCCGAGCACAAGTAGTAAATCACTAGCTCAACAAAGGTAGGCAATTTTATATGTGGCTAGGAAAGAGGGTAATTTTTTGGCAATATAAGTAAGCAAACAAGTGATTGGCTTCAAAATGCAATCATGACAGCAAAACTCATAAAAAGTGGAATAAAGACCATACTTATGCGTATAGATGTGGTTAATAAGACTTTTGGTCCCACAATCTTTATATATTTTCAGGGGGCGTTTAGTTGGGGGTCTATAGTGAAGGGAAAAGGAAACAAAGTTAATGATTTCTTTTGTTGCTGTTTGTTTGACACAAACAAAGGGAATGAAAATTCCCTTCCTTACCCTTAAATCCATCTAATACCTTAACCCTCACCCCCAAGGTATGAAATTTCATTACCCTTGTTACCCTTCAACCATCTTATCGACCTACCAGTCTACCACCACACTTGTGCCACCACCACAATACTACCAGGATGCCATCACCACCACCACCACAACGCCACCGCCACCACCACGACACCACCGCCACAGCCACCAACCCCACCACTGTCTGCTTCCTCATCCCTAACTCCAATACCCAACACCACCGCAATCTGTTACAACCACCACCACCTTATACCAATGTTAACCCTGCGATCGGTGACACTCCAACCCACCTACACCGATGCCTCTCATGCCCTACAACCCCTTATTCTCATTCGAAATCCCTATTGTAAACACCCTTTAAAAGCCTCGAAAACCTCTCCCCCACCACCTAAGTTCACCAGATCTGGTGTTTTCACGGATGATAGAGTGAACTTTGGTGGTGGGGGAGGGTTTTTCGAGACTTTTGGGTGGTGTGGTGGTTGTTTGAAATGGAGGTCGGGATGTATACGGTGGTTGTGCAGGGAGTACGCGCCGGCGATGGTAGTAGTCTTACCCCTACATTTTGGAGGTCGAGCTGTTGAGGGTGATAGACATGGGTGGTCTTGGCCTTTGGTGGTGGTTGGTTGGTGGTTGAGTATAAAATGAGAGGTTGCTTAATACAGTAGTATTTTTTTATTATTTATTCATACCAAACACCTATGATCATTTAAGGGAATCCAATTCTATTCCTCTTATAACCCTTTCCTGATTGCATTCTCTTTCCCTTTCCCGAACCAAACACCCCCTCATTTTCTTCCACATGTTATTGTACTTGTTGATTTTGTCTATTATCTAGACTAAAATGAGTATGAGGGCATTAGTAATAGACAAACCCCAAATGAGGTTTGTCTAGTGCCACATCACTCAAAACACAAACCTCTCTAACAACAAACCTCAATACAACAATACACAAATTTCTTAAATATAGACAAACCTCATAAAAGTATACTACATGGAGTCCACTATCATTGACAACAAAAAACACAAACCTGTATACAAAATTGTAATTATTCTCATCTACGAACCTCAACCCCCATTCACAACAATATAGAAATTTGTCAACAAACTTCTAAAAAGTACACAAATCTTTGTTGACAAACCTCTATTGTTGATGCCCTAGAAATAAATATCCCGTAACTATTAACTACGTAGTTGCTCATTCATGTACGAGTTTTACTTATTCAAGAACTTTTTTTCATTATTTTTCCATACTATGCCCTTTGCCTAATTCTCTCTAATTCTCCTAAGTCTCTCTTCTCTAATTCTCTCCCTCTCAAAATTAATTAAATTCTACAAAATTAATTAAATCCGTCAAATTACACAATTATGGATACTAATTCTCGTATCGATCAAGTAATAAGTCTAATTCTTAATTTTATTAATTATATTATATCAAATTAAGAAATTGATTTACCCTAATTAAATAAGAGTTTGTTTAAACCGTTGTCGTTATTGGTTGAAATTACATGGGAGCAGAGATTTTTAGTTAAATTCAGAAAAAGATTACCTAGCCAATCAAATGCTATGAGATGATAATCCTTTTATAGTAAAGGAATAACTTTGCGTATAAGTAGGCCTGTTACTTTGTAGCATTGCCCTGTCAAAACTGCACTTCTTTTTGATACAAATGCATTTTCTGATTCTTAAAATAGAAGATGACGAACTAGCCTTTGACGGTGCAGCTTGCGGTGATGCTTGACCGGATCTCATTGACGGTTGTGGATGGTGAATCAAGGAGAATTGAATATAGAGAGAGAAAATTGAAAATTTGAGGGAATGAAATAAAAGGGGTAAAATGGTCATTTTCGTCCATGAAGAAGTAAAACCTGTCCATGAATGAGTACCGCCCATTAACTAACCCATCTCAAAATGAAAATACTTCGTAATTAACTATTGTATGAAGGTTGTATAATTTGACAATCTAATCATAATTACTAGTTTTAAACCCGTACAAAATTGCATGAGTATGTATTTGGACCAGTATTACTGTTTTTTGATGTATATTTGTTTTTGCATTTCTATTGCACGGGTTGTAAGACGGAATTTATCGCATGTTTGAATCTGAAGAAATAAATACATTGCACACTCACGGGTCCCACCATAACATGAATTTAAAAAAAAAAAAAAAAAACTGCATTGATGACGTGACGCGTTAAGAATTGAGTATTGTCTTTTGTATTAATATAGATAAGATTATTACTCATGCATTCGTTTCAATAAACTAACTTAATATTCCGTATCTAATCTGAAAAACACTAATTTCTTTCCTATATCTCCCAAAATCATCAATTTAAATCAATTCATCAATGTTCAAGATCTTCCAAATTATCACCATGTATCATCACCACCTAACAAACCGATTCGAATATATGCTCTTTAGTGTTTACATACTCAAAAATCAAAACGCAGCTTTACCAGTCAGTATTACCGCTACCCAATCCTACGCTTGATCTCCAATAAAATTGGGGTTTTCTTACAATTTGGGCGCAATTTTATCCATTAAAAAAACAAATTTAGGGCGAAAAATTTGGCGTCGTTTCAAATTCCGCGCCTACTTTTGTCCTTGTTCTCTTCATTTCCCCCATTTTCCCTCTTTCTCTCTCTAACATCGGGAAAGCTGCTGCTGCACTTACTCCCTTGCTTCCCCACAATTTCTCTCTCTTCCAATTTCCCTCGTTTTTTCCGAAACCCTAATTATTTCATCTCGATTTTTCCGATTATTACCTCACAATTTCATCATCATCGCCTTCATTTCTGTATGTTTCTTCATTTACATTTCTCGCACGCATTTCTCAGGTGTTAATTAGTGTTGATTGTGTTTGTTTTGTGAATGTAGGTAATTTTTGTCTAAACGAAAAATTCTGATTTTCGCTGGTTATTTTACAGTTAATTTTGATTAATTTTTCCATTTTTTTTTTTTTTCGTTTTTAGTTGGAATTTCATTAGTAAAGTAGCACTGTTGATTTATAGATGATCGGTTTGCTGCATTGTGTGTGATTGCGTAAGATTTTTCGTTGTTTTATCGGTTTTATGAATACCGATACTTGTTGAGTTGCTGTGGTTGGATTGCGTAAGATTTTTTCGCGAACAAATGTTTCTATATTCGCATGCAAGCTGACTCTAGTTCTGCTAGGTTTATCGTACAAATGTTTCTATTTCGCGGTTTTAGCAAACTGCGATTCGCCTCATTGTAGTTGCTAGTAGTTTTAATATGTTTGTATGCTGTTGCTTTTGGTAGATTTTGTACTAGCTTGGAATGTAGGTGCTTTTTTTTACTAATGTAATAGAGGCATTGAGGCCGAAATAAGAGGAATTGCAAAGGTTGAGGTGGTCGTGGAAGGAGGAAGCGGAGGAAGAGTAACTATCCCTTCAGGGGTAATTGTTAGCCGTTACTCTCCTTGGGTAATTGATGTTCCTACATAACAAATAAGGCCTTTAACCACCATTACTTTGTGTTTATATTTTCATTTTCCGTGGCCTTCATTTCTTAGCGAGCTCATGTCTTGTCAAACTCTACATTGATTGTCATTTTCTGTGTAGCTATGATTGCACTGAGTGTGACGAGTAGTTAGTAATTCTTATACCTGCACACATTACTATGATATGCTGGGGATAAATTTGAAATTATGCCCTATTTCTGGACAGGTTGACGATGACGAATGCTAATGGAGAAGTACATTTAGAGAATATGGAGTTGGAGGATAGTGGGAGTAGGAGAAGGAGTGCACGCACAAAAGGCAAGAAAGTAAGCTATAATGAAAAGATAATTATGTCAACTTGTGGTGGGACGCCTCCAAAGAAGAAGCAGACTAAACAGCAGCACTCAAAAAAGTCAAAGCCGGCAGCTGTAGCTGCATCAACGGTATCAGAGGAGATGGTTACAAGCATTTTGAATGGGACAACAAAGGAAGGGGGTGGTTTGTTAGGGTTAGGGTTTCAGCTGGAAGAGGTTGATGCTGGAAATTTGGCGGAGAAGAGTGATAATCTGAAAGTGAAAGAGACTTTGAGAGCTTTCAACAGCTACTACCTTCACTTCATTCAGGTTTACAACTTCTACAGCTGGTATATTATGTATTTATGCCCTATATTACTTGGACTCGGGCACATGAGTCACATACACACATGTTAAACTTGCGGTGACCCAAATATTAAGACACAGGGACTTTGCTTTAAAATGAGGAGACTACAGGAACACGTTCTAACTTCTAAGTCATTAATTTAATTAGAATATTTAACTATTCTGTGTTTTAAGTGAAGTGAAATTGAGAGACATATACAATAGAAGGCTTAAAATAGTCAAAATCATACTATATGCTTCGTATACAGGCCTTCTGCTCTTGTCATATAAGACTGCCACGCTGTTCTCTTTTGGGAGAAGGTTTAGATTGGTACATGTCTTATAATACTAAATACCTATATCTAGTGTCGTATGATCATGTAGTGAAATGTCTTAGTAACACATAAGTACATAATCACAATCATTTGGAGTATTTACTGTAATTATTTAGTAAGTTGTGGTTCGCTGCTCCTGTTGGTTGTAGGAGGAAGAGAAGAGATGCAAAAGTGTGGAAAAGAAAGCTAAAAAGGTTTACTGCTTGCTTTAAATTATTTGCAAATTTCTGATATTCTAAATACTTAACTAACTTTGGTATTTATGCTTATGCCTTTCGAAGAAACAGAATGGAGAAATTATCAAATCACCTCATAAGCGCCCAGACTTGAAGGCAATCTCAAAGGTAATATGAATTCTATAATTAAAATAGGGTATCTATTCATTCAAGTTATCTTTGTTATTCTTTTGGGACACGAAGAAGTTTAAAAACTACCCAGCATTTGAATCTTTAAATGTTAATATTGCAGATGAACGCAACTGGTAGAGTACTATATCCTGAAAAGCAGTTTGGTGCTATTCCTGGTAAATTGTGTTTGTTGTTTAAGTTTTCGTTTTCGTTTTCGTTTTTTCTGTTAAGTAAATGGTACTCTGGTTGACATGCAGATGTTTTATGCAACTAATTTATCCTTGCAGGTGTTGATGTTGGTCACCAATTTTTCTCCAGAGCTGAAATGGTTGCTGTTGGTTTTCATAGCCATTGGTTGAATGGTATTGATTACATGGGCCAGAAATATTGCACAGGGGTAACTAGTTTGCTATCTTGGCAACTTTTAATTTTCATGTATTGTGATATTAAGTTCTGATGCGATTAGTATATCAGAGATTAAAACAACTACTGTACAAGACAATCAGATTAGAGCCAATGTTTTTGGTTTTAAATATTGTTGATAAATTGCCTGATCAAGTGTAGTAATAGGATTACAGAGTACTTGAAGAAAACATTGAGGTATAAAGTATAATCCGAACCCAATTGAGGTGGAACATGCCGAGCTCGACTTGTTGATTTTAAAAGTTTTTTAATTTTTTTAATTTATACCCCAATTCTTGGTATTAAATGCAATTTATGTTTTCTTGATAGATTTGATTTAAGTTTATTAGATAATCATACTGCAGTCAGACTTACAGTCAAATTCATGCAGTGGTGTTGTGAGTTAAAGCGTGTTTCCTAAAAAGTTATTTCTTTCAACTAGGTAGATTTGATTTAGTATATTAACCAGGCATACTTCAGTAAGACTAGGTAGTATTTACTGCTGCTGTTCGATCTTGTTAAAGGGGTCACTAAAGACGCTTCATTTTGCAACCTAATTTTGCAGAAGCTCAGCGAGTATACATTTCCTCTTGCTGTCGCCGTTGTAATGTCCGGGCAATATGAAGACGATCTTGATAATTCTGAGGATGTCATTTACACCGGTCAAGGGGGAAATAATTTACTAGGTGACAAAAAACAAATTGGAGATCAGAAAATGGAAAGGGGTAACTTAGCCCTGAAGGTGTGGTTGTTAATCTTATAAACATGTAACCTTTTGCTTGCACATGACTATATGCTCATAATTTTTATGATTTCATGTATCACATTTTTTATTGCAGAATTCAATGCTAGCAAAACTTCCTGTTCGGGTAATCAGGGGTCATAATTCAAAAAGCTCATATGTGGGAAGAGTTTACACTTACGATGGCCTCTACAGAGTAAGACCCTCCCAAAGCCTCTCTGAAATATATTTTGTTTTGGAGGCTTTTTCTGGCTTAACTATTTATTTATTAGTTCGTGCTTAGACTAGTTACGTTTCTTGTTTGTGTTTTGATACGTATGATAGTTTAAAAATTTGGCAAGGATTTGCTGTTATCCTCTCTGAGCTAAGTAGTAGACCTATGCACCTCACTGCAACAGTGATGCAGCTTAGCTATATTTTAGGCTCATTTGCATGTTGTTTTTGTAATTTTTTCAGTTGCATTGTAATCTTTTAAAAGTAGTATCTTGTTTATCGCTTCGGAAATTAAGCTTCCCAGAGTACATCACATTTTTTGAATGTTATTCTAAGTTAGGTTCATAAAATTTGGAGTTCTGATTTCAACTACAGTGTGAACTTCTTAAAGGGCTATAGTGTCAACTTCTCAAAGTGCCTTTGTTGTTTTCAAATTTAAAATGCTGTATTGAATACAAAGCAGAGTACGGATTGGGCTTGCCACATGAGTTTCCAATGTATGGTTCTGTAGTTGGACTTTGAGAAGGCATATTAAAAGATTAGTTAGGTATTTCTAAACTAGGTACTTGGGATAACGGGGTTTGATCCACGATTCCACGTTGGGGACGATGGATGAGAGGGTGTTTATCACATGTATATTTAGGTGCCTCTGGATAGATCTGTTAGGGAGTGGTCTACTTCTACCCAAGCTTTAGAAACGAGGATCCTTTATTGCAAAGTTTGATTTGTTTTACCGAGGTCTTCGAATTCTAGTATATATACCATTTCTGTACCCACTTGTGGTTGATATTTTGAGCATGATGACGGATGGAGCTACTACCTTTGGTGTTATTGAGTGGATTAAATGAGGAAGGAAGCTACTTCTTGCTTATCACATTCAATTTACTGGCGGTGTGATTTTGTTTCAATCAAGCGAGGGAGCATTTTTGAGAGGATCTGTACATTCTTTTCTCAGGCATGGAAATTGATTTGGCCACATGTGCGGTAGAAATTGCTTCTTTTGACAGGTGTTTGGTTCTTTATCTGCCGCTAACTTACCTGGGCATACCACTGTGAGGTGGTGGCTAGGAACCAAGAATAATTGGACTTTGGGAACCCCTTGATGCTATAAAGGTGAAGTGCATACGTGGTACGAGTAGCTTGGGAAGTAGAATTAGTGTTGTTTCTTATCCCTCCATCTTGCCACTATGATATATTTCCTTGTTGAAATTACCTGCCTGGGTTGCAGATTGGAAGAGGAAAAATCACGATAAATTACTTAAGATCCTGTTGTTAGTTGGGATGCTGTGTGTGTGTGTGTGCGCAAATCAAATTTGTTGCGTTTCAGTCGTCCAGTGAACTGAAGAGAGTTTTTAGGGTACTGGTGTCTTTTTTTTTCTTTCTATTAGAACTCGATTATTTGTTGAATCAAATAATTAGAAGTCGTTACAGTATACAAGTATCATGTGTAATGGATGTTACTTTTTGTTGGGGACCAATTATTTATTTACTTTCAAACGAATACATGCATAAGATATTATGATTATAAAAGGTGAGGAATGCGGAATTCTTGGAAGACGGGTGGAAAGCAGATTTTTGTTTTTGTTTTTTCTTTTTTTTTTTTGGG
The DNA here is from genome assembly GCF_048544455.1 of Silene latifolia. NCBI lineage: Eukaryota > Viridiplantae > Streptophyta > Magnoliopsida > Caryophyllales > Caryophyllaceae > Silene > Silene latifolia. The sequence continues at coordinate 13,592,446 of NC_133534.1, forward strand.
CGTGTGTGTGTGTCGTTTTTTCACCTGTATTTGTGATCTTTACAAAATGGCACAATCCCTGATTCAAGATGGGTGAAATGCCGAATTGTAAGACAATTAGAGGATGTTTGCAAAGGATTGCAATTTTACCTAAAAAGATTGCATTTATCATGGTTTCGTTGTAGTAATAGTTATCCTCTTGCTCCACCATTGCTTATGATAAGGAAATGAATTAGCTGTTGGGCAAACTTTCTATCCTAGGCGATGTTCATTTATCTGGAGAATGCTTATATTAGAGTTTGAAAAACTCATTGTTGTGGTCTTTTTTTCAATTGCAGATCTTTTAAACTTCTGAACAATTTTGTTTCCTCTGAACTTCATACGCCTATTATGAATTGGCTGATATTACATTAGTAAATGCAGAATCTTTATGATCTTGACAGGTAGTCAAATATTGGGCCGAAAAAGGAGTCTCTGGACACACAGTCTTCAAGTTTCAGCTGAAACGCCTTGAGGGGCAGCCTGAATTGACTACAAACCAGGTTTGTTTTATTGGTCTGCTCATTATTGGCCTGGGTACTCTGGTCAAAGATATTTTCTAATCTGCTTTTTATAATGAATGTACTGCTTTATTGAAGGGCACCATGTGAAAGCCATTTTTTGTCCTCGATTTTCTTTTAGAAACGATCCTCCTTTTCCATTTATGCTCAACAATTTTAATGAGGCTCTCATTTTTTTTGGCTCTTTTATTGTTCTTAATTTCTAACTGCTCCATGTCTCCGCGTAGTGAGCGATTCGAGTAACCCTGGCACTACATAAAACCTGCTTAAGGAAGATAGTATTCGGAGTTTCAAGAAAACCTTCTTTCAACAATGTTCTTAGCTGCATTTTTATGCTTTATGGGTTTTGTTGCACGTCCTTTGAAATCACCAGGCTCTAGTGAGAACTGGTGGAAAAGAAACCGGTGGTGTGTAGGCGGAATGTATTCTTTACGTCATGCTTAATCAACCAAACAACACTTGTGCCCATGACATCACATCAGTTTCTCGCACGCTTTTTACCCAAGGCATCATTGGCTGTGAGCCAACTGCCACTCACCTTGCTGCCAAGGGGAATGACATGTGACACTGTGTTTTGGTGATTTGGTGTGGTCGATTGAGCCTAGTTCTCCAGCTAGCTACATTACACTTGGCCCATGTAATTTTTGACTAATTTTGCCGACCCTATTTGAATATGTTCTCTAAAACACATCCATAGCTAGATGCAAAAGAAGTCTCACTATCCTTTAGAAGAAGAGTTTTTAAAATCTACCCAAACTTTTAAAACAAATGCATTGGAAAGGAGTGATGTTTTTCAGGCAGTCTAATTGTTTCCCTCTACTTTTTGTTCATTGTATTATTTAATTCTTTCTAAACATTTTCTAACTTTGTCACATCTAGAATCATCTTTTCTACTTCTGCAAATCTTCTTGCACTTATGATGCGATCTTTAATGTATAGAAGTCTGTCAAGATAGAATACAAGGAATCACTATTTTGTTTCCAATAGAGGGTTAAAATAATAACAAATACATGCCAGATATGTAATTATGTATGAAGGGGATACATTTGCACCAAACAGGATAACATAACCCTTACTGCTTTTCTTTTATGATGCCTGATGTTATTTCTAGACATGTGTTAATCTAGAACACCTAAAAATCATTTGTTGATTGAATTTAAAATAGCAGATAGGATCGTCAAGTCTGTAAGGAAATGTATATTTTCCATCTGCTTGCAAACTTTTGAATACTTAAAGTCAGGCATTTATTTTTGTAATTTTATATTAAGGTGCTTGATGTCCATGCCACAAAGGATTTTTTGGAAGTTGCATGTTTGCTGCTGCCTTCCACATTCCATAATTCACAAGTCTCTAGCTATAGACTGTGATGACATATATAAGGAATGCTGATCATTTTTTTCAATTGACAGGTTCAATACTTTAAGGGCCGAGTTCCTGATACTATTGCTGAAGTGCGAGGGTAATTGTTTCGTAGACGAATATTTTCTTGTCCAAATGCTTTTATGAGATATGTGATATCATTCTGTTTTTTTTTTTTTTGTTACTTGAAGGCTAGTCTGTGCTGATATTTCTGAGGGTCAGGAGGATATTCCCATTCCAGCAACTAATCTGGTTGACGATCCGCCTGTACCACCTACAGGTACACTACTTATGCTAACTTTTATAAATTCTCCGTTCTTTATTCTAGATGCCCATAATTCTGTCATTAGTGCCTAGAGTATAAATGTATGCAAGTAATGCAACTTCGTCAATACTTCTATCCTTCTAATTTACAAGAATTGATATGCCAGTATTTTTTAAGAGATCAAAGTAAGCAATGCCAATTTTGTTAATTGTTCATTGTGTACTTTTTAAGTTCAGAATTGAATTAGACAACTGGTTTAGAATAAGTGGGAGCTTCAGAAAAAGTTAAATACAATTGCACCTCTATTTAACTTCGTGAGTATATAAGTTATAAAATTGTACAGTCTCTATACTACTACGAATGAGAAGGAAAATTAACATAAAAAATGTGAGACGATAGAAGAGTGGAATAATGACTTTAATTAATGAGGTGTTATGAAGATAAACTTTCAAAGTCACAAATATTTGATGTATATGTTATGTTTCGCGCTAACATTCTCAAAAGTAATATCTTCGATAGATTTGTTCAAAACCCACTAACTTTTAATTAGCATCTAGTTTCAAATCGTTTTACCTAATTGAAAATTTGAAATTCGGCAATATAAGATTAATTTTTTATGTTGTGGAATTGTCTTTTAAAGTTTCAGTCTAGCACCTCTATCTTTGCCATCTCGGCATATAGCTATTCCTTCTGTTATTCAAGGATGTAGTTTTTTTTTAGTTTTTATGTGCTCCTATTCTCTTTGTTGAAATTGAAATAAAATATTTTAGGGTTCAAGTACATCAGATTTGTTAAAGTTGCTGATAATGTGAAGATTCCTGCTCCTACAATTGGTTGTGGTTGTACGGGAAGTTGTGTGGATCCAAAAATTTGTGCTTGTGCTCGGCTGAATGGTTCTGACTTTCCCTATGTTCAGAAAGATGGTGGAAGGTAGTGCATGAATGTGCTGATTGGTTTTACTAAAGTTGTTCCTGCTTTCATATGATATCGCAACTCTCGCATGTTTGCTCTTCAGGCTCATAGAGGCAAAAGCTGTGGTATTTGAATGTGGCCCAAAATGTGCATGTGGACCAGCTTGTGTTAACCGTACATCTCAAAAGGGGTTAAGATACCGCTTTGAGGTGATGTATTTAGCCAATCAATATCGCTTTGTTTGGTACTAGTTTAAATTGTTTACAATATTTCTGTTAACCTTTTTCAGGTTTTCCGTACCCCGAAGAAAGGCTGGGCGGTCAGATCTTGGGATTACATACCAGCTGGAGCTCCGATTTGCGAGTACATTGGGATCTTAAAGAAGTCAGATGATGCGGATAGCGTCTTGGAGAACAACTTTATATTTGACATAGACTGCTTGCAGACCATGAAGGGTCTTGATGGTAGAGAGGTAATGATCAGATCGTGTTGTCTTGAATAACTTTGTATGATTTTCTTTCAATTTCTAGGGCTTTTAAGATTAAAAAATATCTCGAGTGTTCCAAATGCTTCGAAGTGATGGTTCCTCTTTTGTTAATCTTTTAACTGTGTAAGTGAACTGTTGGAGAATTCTTTCTGATTATTGATGTTGTATTTTCTGGCTTCTGATTACTATATCATACTGGTCAACTACTGAGGATCTTAATTCCTTCTCTTTGCTCTTTTATTACCACTATGCTCAACTATACTCTGATCGCTTTGTAAAATTCTTCTTTACCTTTATGGATATATTTTGATTTTTGACCCACTATCTCCTGCAGTACGGGGGACAACCATGATTAGGGTGCGAAAACTGATTTTGTGATCATGATTAGTAATGATATTTCGTGCCATGGTTTTTACCATCGATCTACATTGGATGGTGTTGCTGGTTTGTTTGATTTTGATGGATTCAAACTTCTTGTTTGTTAACAGATGAGGTTAAGAGATGTGTCGATTCCATCGGAAGGTTTCTCGGAGAAGGAGAAGGTTTTTGCTGGAGCCCCTGAATTTTGCATCGACGCTGGATTGACAGGCAACGTTGCAAGGTTCATTAATCATAGCTGTGAGCCAAATTTGTTTGTCCAGTGTGTCCTGAGTTCTCACCATGATATCAAACTAGCAAGGGTGATGCTTTTTGCTGCCGACAACATTCCTCCTTTGCAAGTGAGTTGACAGATATTCAGCTTTGCTTACTTTTTCGTTAGTCAGTCATTTAGAATGTCCAATACGAAATGACATAACATCCAGGATTTAGGCTCTGTTTGGTAAAACTAACTAGCTGAAAACTAAAAAACTAACTGAAACCTGAAAAGGTAACTGATAAGGTTGCTGAAAATTAGGAACTGATAAGTTAACTGATTATATAAAAAAATGTTTGGCAAACTAACTGAATAGGTAGCTGATTTTGGTGAAATGACGTAAAAGGATATGATAATTATTTAATAGTATAGATTTAAGGGGTAAAAAAGGAAAATTAAATCAAATCATGTACCTTATCTCTCAAATGCCACTCTAGGTAGCTTATTTGGTTAAATAAGCTACTTGCCAAACACTTACAAAAAAATAAGCTACCTAAATTTTTTGTCAAATGAGCTACTTTGACTAAATCAGGTACCTGAAATGCCTTGCCAAACGGAGCTTTAAAGATTAGTTACAGTGCATGTGTTAACCAGGATAATAAGCTTTGGTTTGGGAATAGTAAAAGTCTTGTTTTTCTAGACAAGTTTGCTCTGTTTTGGTTCATACATTGGGGGCTGGGTCAAGTATTGTTACTGCAATGTGAAGATGAAAAACGGTTTGATTCAAAAGGCAGCGGAATAAACTATAGAGTGTGTGTGTGTGCACCATTTCAAACACGGCTTCCTTGATCCTACCCATAAATAGCCCCATAATGTGATTTCCTGTGTAGATTATGTTTTGTTCTGCGTTCCTTATACAGATTATAGAAACGGCACTCTTGGTCACCCTTGTGTGTGTCTAATTTAATTACTTCTTTAAATCCTGTATAATCTTGAGTAATGAAATTGCTTATATGATTACGAAGGAACTACGCTTTGAGTTTCACACTTTATCACTACGTTATATTGCCAAGTCAGCATTACTTGGAATATTCCATGGTCCTATACTCGTATCCTATAATTATTTTTATTGGTGTAATTGCAGGAGCTCACCTATGATTATGGATATGCTCTGGACAGCGTGATTGGACAAGACGGCAAGATCAAACAAATGACCTGCTATTGTGGCGCTCCTGGCTGTAGGAAGAGGCTCTTCTAGTCTTCTAGCCGGTAGGAATTGAATCAGGAACAATGACAAAATGAGTAAATATAATTTATATATGCTTAGAAGAGCAATTTTTTGGTCAAGGAAACGGTCACTAAAATACATTAGTAATTCATCAGACAAACAAAATGATGTTTCGTTGCAGTGGCTCTGTTCCGTTAAATATTTGGATGCGAAGGCAAGTATTGAGCTATGCTTGTAATTAAGGCATTAGTGACTTTAATGTAAATTTCGTTCACTTAACATTCGAAATATTATGGGATGCAACTATGCCTCATGGATGAGTGTATTCGCGGAAATAACAAAACCTCTAATGTTAGTTTAGTTTCTTTTGATGATTTTGTGAAATCATTGAATTCTCCTGGAAATACCGTACTGTTTCAGATTTCGGCTGCATCTAAAATTGTAATCCACAGCTTTCAATTTATGTTAATTTTCATTTTCTATTTTTGTTTATTGGTCGATGAATTTATCACTTACGGGAGTTTTGTTATTGGTCGATGGATGACGGATTTAACTCTTATGGCTTTTGTTACTGGTTGAAGGATTTACACTTTTACAGTGGAGTGAGAAATTTGGCAGAAACTTGTATTTTTACAAATATCCGATAAATAATCAAGTGTTGCTTGTAACCGTCACAAGTTCTGATGTCTCACAACCCCTTTTCTTTTCAACATTATCTAAATCGGTGATTGTCATAAGTAAGAATTGTGATAAATAATAAAGTATCTTAGGATTGTTGATCTCACATGATGGTTATTAAATTTAATCAAAATTTAATTGATATTATATGCTGTTGTCAGAATCAAACTTAATTAATTGATATCTCACATGATTTTAACACAACTTCCTTATTGAACTCATTGTATAATCAACAATGGCGATTTGTACAATGTTGTTCCAAATATTGGTGGGTTTGTTAATGTTTTTGGGTGTAAAATCAGAATTTATAGAGTATAATACTTCTGGGAAATTAGTTTCTGGGAAAATTAATGTGCATTTGGTACCTCATACTCATGATGATGTTGGCTGGTTGAAGACTATTGATCAGTACTACCTTGGTGCCAACAATTCCATCGCGGTTTTTCTCTCTTCCCTTTTCATATGTTTTTGTTTCGTTAATATTGTGTTTCATAATTCAATAAGTCTCCCTTAAAACGACATTATTCGTCTTAAGCTTAAGACGGGTCAAGTGGTATGATATTTGACCAGCTTGACCCGTCTTAAGCTTAAGACGGATAATACCGTCTTAAAAGAGATTTTGTGTTCATAATTTGTGTAATGTTTTGAGTTAGTGTCAGTGGCGAATCTAGGATTTATGGAATGGGGGTGTTTAATGAAATTGGAATATGAAGTTTATGCCACATTGGTAAAATCCTTATAGTGACTTATATGTTTACACTTTATTTTGTGACGGGGAAATAAAGAAAGTGTAAACATATCACTGGAACGGAGGGAGTACTAAACAATACACAGAAACAAGTGCCCAATCACTCAAAATAACCTAAGGAAATTAAAAATTCCGAATTTTAAGAACTTCAACATAATAAGCTTTAGTATATCAGTAATTAGTGTGTGAGACGGTATGATATTATAAGGCGGTTTATGTGTAAAAAAAATTACTCAAGTGATAGTAATAAATGAATGAAATTTTATAGAAAAGGATCGTCTCATGGTATAAAACGTCTTATTCTAAAATTTGGGTTATTATATACTCCCTCCTAATGTCTATGTTTGCCCCATTTCATTTGGGCACAAAGAATAAGAAAACTAATAAACAATGAAAAAGTAATGTTAAAGTTGGTAGTGGGTCTCACTTAAGCTAATAAACAATGAAAAAAATAATGAATATGTTCATAATAGAGTGGCAAAAGTTGTAAATAGAAAAAGGTCTTAAGGATAATATGGTCAAAAAGGTGTCTCAATAAGGGAAGTTGAGAAATGGGGCAAACACAAAAACTTTGCCATTAAGAGGAAATGGGGCAAACATAGACATTTGGAGGGAGTAATTGTTAAATACTCTCTCAGTCCCACTGTAAACATATTACCGGGACAGAGGAAGTAGTTTGTTATAAATACATAATATGAATCAAATTGTAAGTATATCATATAAATCGAATATCAAAATCGATAATCGAATATTTACAAAGTTATCCGTTGACTAATGGACTAACAACGAAGGCCACATGTGACATGTTCCTTATCCGGTTAAGAGCATAGACCGATCCGACAACAAGAAGGAACAAATATAATCAAAAAAGAAAAGAAAACAAAGCTCAAACATAAGAGACTGATCTCCTTCTCACAAACTCCATCACCTCTTCATCTTCTTCCCTAACTCCAGTCACCCGATTGCTCAGGAAATTACACCGATTGCTCGGACTCATTCCATTCCATCACCGATCTAATCAATAGTAGTCCTTTTCATCTCATTTCTCTATTTTACCAATCTAATCCGAATTGAATAGGATGTTGAAATACTACATACCTTGATGAAGACATTTTGTCTAACGGCTGTTGCTCGCCGGAGACGATAAATTAGAAATTTGGGGAAGATGTAATAATGAAATAGGATTAAACTGGTCAAACAAGGAGGAAGTTGGAGAGATGGGGTTTGCAATTTGTTCCTCTGTCTGTTAGTAAGAATACTGGGTAACGATTTTAATTTTTTTTTTCCAAATTAATGGGGGTGAGGGTTCACCCCCATCACCCCCTGTAGATCCGCCCATGGTTAGTGTGGGTATTCCTCCTATTGTCATTTGATTTCATAGGTGTATCTTGGCGGCGCCGCGGCGGTATTAATGAAATGACAAACTAGAACATACTCCGTATAATTTGGTATAGGAAATGTTAGACTTTAGGGTCGAAAATATTGTCTTTGATGTATTCAGAGGCTGTATTATTTTAGAGTCGAAGGGATGATTAGCCTTTTCTCTATATAACCATCTCGGACGAGCCAATGTGAGTATTCCCCGAGCTACAATCAAATTCTCCAAACATTAGATGTGGTCTTCAAAGCGTCTTGCTTGTGACCTCTCACAAAAAAGGAGAGGGGACAAGGTGGGGCACCTCCCATGTGCTTCCCACTCATCTCTCAATGGGCATTTTATGAGAGGAAACGGTATCCGTCACGTCTTTAATGAGATTTTGTGGTCTTCTTTTGAATATTTTTCGTGTGAATTTTGAAAATAGAAAAGAATATAGAACCATTTGTAACATAATTTATGTGCTCTTCTTCACAAGTCACAACTCACAAAATGACTCATTATATTGCCAAGTAGTATAAATAATAGACTTCATGCTCAAATGTACGCACAGAGAGACTAAAAACAACTGAGGAGAGAATTGTGGGATGATGAAAATTTGTGGGACATTTATAAACAATCAGCAAAATCTTGTCTATGACAGTCACAAGCATTGTGAGTTGTGACGGTCTCACACCCCATTTTCTTCTTAATATTATTTAAAATTGGTGTGAATTGAAAGTTTGTCACGGTTACAAACAATTTTTTTTTGATAAATAATAACGGGGCTAAGATTTAAATTTTATAGCCGAAAAATTTATGCTTAATGATATACACCATGGTAAGGTAAAGCAAGTTAAAAATCGAAAATTTTAACTAAAACTTTTCGATGCAAATTCTTATTTCAGACAACCACTTTTCATCTGAAGCTTCATATAATATATGTGTGATCATTTTATAGTTAAATGTAACCACAATGTACAACCAGTATTATAGCTTAGGGTAACTTGTTTTTTAATAGTGATCATATTTGGCTGTGATATGGTTACAAAATCTTGTCTTATCGCTTCAAACCAAAATGACTCATCTGAAGTAAAACCAACTACTTTTTCTTCAAGTCTCTATTCGTTTTCACTCTCTCACTGTACAGTCCACTACTACACTCAATAGTCAATACATCATTTCCCTTTCGACAGAAGCGATCATAAACCGTGAGCATGAAACAAATATAATTAATATGCTTAATTAATTTATACTGTATCAAATGATTATTGTCAAAATTTAATCAACCCCACTAACAATTTCCTTCATATAATCATCTGTATTAAACTCAATTGTAAAGTTACTGCAATCAACAATGGCGATTTGTACACTGTTGTTCCAAGTTTTGGTGGGTTTGTTGATGTTTGTGAGTGTAAAATCAGAGTTTATAGAGTATAATACTTCTGGGAAATTAGTTTCTGGGAAAATTAATGTGCATTTGGTTCCTCATACTCATGATGATGTTGGTTGGTTGAAGACTGTTGATCAGTACTATGTTGGTGCCAACAATTCCATCAGGGTTTCTGTCTCTCCCTTTTTCATATGCACAATTGTAGAATAAGATCGTCTTGTGGGGTGAGACGGTCCTTTTATCTATAAAAACCCTCATTTATTGTGAGACGGTATTACACTGTGAGATGGTCTTATACAATAGTTACTGTTTCATATGTTCTTGCTTGATCATGGTTTTGTTTGTTCTTTTATTGCTATGTTCTCAGAAATATTAAGATGTTAGTATGTTACTATTTCATTTATTCCAAGTTTGGTAATTTGTGTAGTTATTTACTCCCTCCGTCCCGATCAATTGTTGTCCTTTGGTTTTGGCACAAAGACCAAGGAAAGAGGGGGACCAATTACTAAATGACAAGTGGAACAAATTGAGTGTGAATGATCAAATTGTTTATCAAGTTCATTCTTAAAATAGAAAGGACAACAATTAACCGAGACACCCAAAAATGGAAAAGGACAACAAACGTCCGGGGACATAGGGAGTAGTTATTTATTTGGTAGTTTGGTAATTTGTTTGAGTTGGTGTGGAAGATTGGGTGGAACATGTTGATAAGCCTAGCTGTAGCGGTATTCCTCCTATTGTCATTTGGTTTTAAGGCTGTGTCTTGACGGGCTTATGAACGAAGTAACGAGATTATGAGATAAGATATTGGGTGAGAAAAGTAAGATTTGAGTTTAGGGTTGAATATTGTGATTCTATTGTATCTGTTTCGAGTCGATGGGGGCAACCAACCCTATTATCCCTGTTGCTGTGTCCCTGATTATGGACGTTGGGTGGTACTCTTAGCATTATTTTCAGTCGATTCTCATGCATTTCTCTTCCGGGGTTTTCATATATTTTGCATGTTTGTAATTTTCTCCTTTTTTTACCAGTTGATGAGTAAAATAATTGATTTACTTCTATCTTTCACATTGATTTATTTAGAGTGTGAATAATTGATATCCCTGACATTATAAACAATACTTTCATTTCTGCTCATGTTGTAACTGATGAGACATTGGGTGGTTTGATATGGCAGGGAGCTTGCGTGCAGAACGTGCTGGATTCTGTTATCTCATCTTTGTTGGAAGATGAGAATCGCAAGTTTATATATGTTGAAATGGCAAGAATCTCAAAACCCTCTCTGTGATTGATCTTATTTGATTGGTTGCTTGGTAATTAATACCGTATGCATAAGATTATGACCGATTAGTCTCCTGATTTAAAAATTGAAGTTTGGTGCTTGCATTTATTTGGTTATGGCCTCATTGTGCAGGCATTTTTCAAGCGGTGGTGGAGACAGCAAAGTCCAAAGCTTAAGGCTAAGGTCAAGGAGCTGGTCAACTCTGGTCAACTGGAGTTTATGTATGACTTACTAATCTAAATTTGTACTCCGTAATATTATTTTGTATAAGCTCTTGTTGCTGACATTTTTCATTCTATCGTCCCCAATTGAATCTGCTTCTTAGGAAGTAGGAGTAGACTTTCTATGCTAGTTGATATGCTTACTTGGAGCTGTTGATTGATGTTCCGAACCATTTTCTCACTACTTTTGCATTAATGTAGAAACGGAGGATGGTGCATGCATGATGAGGCAACACCACATTACATTGACCTCATTGATCAGACTACTCTGGGACATCGGTTCATCAAGGATGAATTTGATCAGATGCCTCGAGTTGGGTGGCAGATTGATCCATTTGGACATTCTGCTGTCCAAGGTTATTTGCTTGGTGCTGAGGTATCATCCATATTTATGAGGCATTCACCACTTGAAGTTTGTTAGTTATAGGATGCATGTGAATCTGGCAAAATTTTCGTACTTCTTGTTTGGATGATTTCTCTGTTAGATGTGGAGTTTGACTTCAGCATGTTCCTGTAAAATCTAGACATTATATTTTAGGATCCTAGCTTTCGATTTTCGTTGAAGCTGCTGGTGCTATGTGTCTATGTGGGTGTCTAATAGTTTGAATATTCTAATAAAATTGGTTTTAAACATTGAAATATCGATAGCCCAATAGGCAACGTCAATCGCCATACTCTGGTAGAGAGAATCACCTAGTGACAGTAATGTGTTTTTTTTCCCTCATAAGAAATCGCACTAGGATGTTGAATATCACATTGATGAAGCAATAGATGTCTTTGTTGATAAAATGATACTGATTTTATCTTTCTAAGAAGTACTTAGTTCTCGTAGCTGTCAGTCTAACCTATAGGTTCCTTATTGCAGCTAGGATTTGATTCGTTGTACTTTGCTCGAATTGATTACCAAGACAGAGCGAAAAGGAAAAATGAAAAGACACTTGAGATGGTGTGGCGTGGTTCTAGGTCACTTGGTTCAACCTCACAGGTACGCCTTATTCAAGTATGAGGTTTTCCCCCTTATCCGTTGAAAAATTGGATACTCCACCTGCAATTAGTATCTTTTTTCAAGCATCTTCGTGTCTTGTTCTTTGTCCTCTCTATCCCGAATCCTAGCTAAGTTGGCTAACACTTTCACAGATCTTTACTGGAATATTTCCTGTACATTATAACCCCCCTGATGGGTTCCAATTTGAAATAAACGATGCGTCCCCTCCTGTTCAGGTATGTATTACTTTTTATTCAGATCTTTGTTTATTTTAATAATTAGTTGATGCTAATACAAAATTAGGTGGGCCAATTTTTTCCTTGTTGAAGGATGATCCTCTATTATTCGGCTTTAATGTTCAAGAAAGAGTGAACGACTTTGTTGCTGCTGCTGTAGCACAGGTGAGTCTATGGAGGGGTGTTTTAAAATTACTTCCGTAGTTTTTTTTAATTAATTTATCTGGTTGATAACTTTGGGTTCTTATTTCTCCCTTCTCACTCTATTAGCTAAAGTTAGTTTCCGATACAAAGGGAAAATTGGCTGACGAATGTTTGTTTAGCTGTTTAGCTTTTCAAATCCAAGGGCTTAAATTATTTATTTTGAGCTGGAGATGGGATCCTTAGAATGCCAACCTCATTAGATACTAACACTTGATCTGGATGGAGTATTAGGAGTGAGGGATTAGGGCATTATGTCAAAAGATGATTCTTTTCCCCTAAGAATGATAGTCTGCACGCTCGACGGTTGCACCTCGGGGTAAAATTTTGCAGTAACTCTTTACTCTGTTGCTCATAGAGGGGTAAATTTTTTAGGAAAGCGAATACCTGTCCTAGGAGAATATAACCAACTTGGTATTTTCTTATCATATATTCCCTTATAGTACTTAACTACTAACATAAGAGCGAATGAGCGATTCAAGTCATGTCCTCTAACGGACAGCAACAAAGGGACAGGCAGGTGATTAGCTCATATTTCGGTACCACACTAAATGAAGGTTTATTGTAGTTGGTAATCATGGCTTTAAGGATGTCTGGAGGGAATATGATTTTCTTGCGAAAAGTATTGGGAACAAGTGTATGTGCGAATGTTTCATGTATTATGTGAAATAAGAGGTTATATGAGAGAAGTTAAACTAGAAACATGGAATAACTTAGATGACATAAAAATTCAACGAGATTGTTTGGCGTCATTCTGTTTTGGTTATCTCGGTTCAGTTGGCTGATTAGATCATATTTCGTACCACACTCATCCAATTAGGATTTGAATATAGGTCGGACCTCACAATTATATCTGAATCCAACAGAATCTGGTCCAGCCCGTAGCTATCCCATAGGCAATTAGGTACTGTAGTAGAAGGATTACAAAAGAGAGAGCTTATGCCATTCGTTTTTATGTCATGCAGGCAAACATTACCAGAACAAATCATATAATGTGGACCATGGGTGAAGATTTTCGATATCAGTATGCCAATTCATGGTACAGGCAGATGGACAAGCTGATTCATTATGTGAATTTGGTATTTTATGCTAACTGTTCAATGTTTCATTCAATAATCTATGCATCTTTGCCCTTTCTTTATTGTAGCCGATCTCATGTTTAATGTTGCATAATGTTGACATTGGATGCAGGATGGTCGTGTCAATGCATTATATTCAACACCTTCTTTGTACACAGATGCAAAACATGCTGCAAATGAAACATGGCCTGTCAAAACTGATGATTTTTTCCCGTGAGTTTTACATTTTCGGGAACAATTGACTGAATCCTTTCTTAAAGCAACAATTGTACTAATGCAATTCATTTGGTCCTTCAGCTACGCCGACCGTGCCAACGCATACTGGACTGGATACTTCACAAGTAGGCCTGCTTTTAAAGGTTATGTCAGAGCGATGAGTGGTTACTACTTGGTACTCTCTTTCTTCATGAATAAACTTCTTAGTTTCCATTTTGGGAGGTCCATGAATAAAGTTCCTACTTTGAATATTTCGTTTTCTGCATGCTTTTGTGGTCATTGTGGTTTGCTACCTACCTCTTTCATCAACTACATTTCCAACTATCAAATATGTGCTTTGTAATCTTTTGAAATGCTCAATGTCTTACATTATGAGTATCTATAACTTTTCTCTGTTTTTTTATTTGTTGTCAGGCAGCAAGGCAATTGGAATTTCTTAAAGGAAGGAATGGCTCGGTTTCTCAAACAGAAACGTTGGCCGCTGCTTTGGCAATCTCTCAACATCATGATGCAGTTAGTGGTACCGAAAGACAGCATGTAGCTGATGATTATACATTGCGGTTGCACACAGGTTATTTAGAGGTGCCATTTTGCTTGTTGTGGAATTTTTGTGCAGATTTGGAGTTGAAAAAAGCTGTGTTGTACCATAAATTAACTAGCTATGCTAATTCTCAATCGCAGGCTGAGAAAGTAGTTTCGTCCTCCCTCACTTCTTTGACCAGTACCCATGGAGAATCACAAACCAGCTTTCAACAGGCAATACACTCCCCATTCACTTATAGTTATATGAAGATCGGATCCTTGACAGTTTGCATTATTATTTGTGTCTGAAGATATTTTAATGCCGACAGCAAAAGACCTTGAAACTGAATAATGGTTTCTAAAAGCATATATATCTGCCCTCTGCTACTGTATAGAAACTGCTGCTAAAAAAAATTATGGATAGTGCCGATGGAACTCCGAATATAAATATTACCATAATGTGGTTAAAAGTCACATGCTACATTTAGAATACCTGTAACTCTAATAAAATGCTATTGTACTTCTCTAATTTGGTTTGGTGGTTTGCTTGCAGTGCCCTCTTCTTAATATAAGTTATTGCCCACCATCAGAAGAGATTTTGCCAAAGGGGAAGAGTTTGGTATATGAATCTCATGTTTGGTTTTTGAATGTTTCACGCGTTATAGAATTTACTGGCTTCAATTTGACCATCATTTCTATTTCAGGTAGTTGTCGTTTACAACTCTCTAGGTTGGAAAAGAGACGAAGTGATACGAATTCCAGTTAGTGCTCTTTATCTTCATTCTCCCTCTTAAAACTGTGTATATTTTTCATATCTAGATCTGATTTCCTGTTTCTTTTCTCAATCTATATGCAGAGTTACAGCCGTAATTGTAAATTTTAAAGTGTAATTATAAAGCAATCAAATAGACGTATTTATATGTCCAAATTCGGACACAGTATGAATTAAATCTCTTAAACACGGGATTTCCTAAATTGAGGATACGGGAATTGTCATCTAAAAATAAATATATACAAAATTAAGATATGTTAGTGTTTTTAAAATTAAATATAGAGATGTCAGTACTTTTTGTCATGCAGCCCTCCCTTTTTGGCTATATAAAGTGAAACTTTAGATTGTTAAGGGCTGGGTATAGATGTCATTCCCATAATCCCATGTACTTGTGTTCCTTATTAGATACTAGTACGACCCTAGAAGTGAATTGTTGAAGGAGCATAGTCTTAAGTAATTCAAATTGAGAGCAGATCCATTGTTTCACAGGTAGATGTTGACAAGGTCCTAGTACAGGATTCCAAGGGAAAAGAAGTCGAATCACAGCTGCTGCCTCTAACTAACGCCTCACTGAGCATCAGAAATGATCATTTGAAAGCTTATCTGGGTAAACAACCAGATGGTGCCACCAAGCATTGGCTTGCTTTTCACGTATCTGTACCACCGCTTGGATTCAGTACCTATATTGTTTCCTCTTCTCAAGCAGGTTTGCTATTTACACTATTCACTTTAGTACCGACCTTTGTGTCTGCTTTAGTTGTATAATTTCTTTAAAAATTTGTCTTGAAGGGACAAAGTCAGCTGTCTCAACAACATTTACTGTAGAAGGAAATGCCAATAATACCATAAAGGTCGGACAAGGGAATTTGAAGTTACTATATTCTGCCAGCAAAGGAACCCTTACTCGGTATATAAATAATCGAAATATGGTGAGTTGTGTTTCTAAGATGCAATTTCCTGACTTGATGTTCTGCTATTTTTATGCAAATCTGTTATCTAAGTTGATGCATATGCAAGCAAAAAAGTCTAGTAAATCACTTGCCAATGTTATGTATGGTGCAATATATCACACCGTTATCTGAATTGGCAATTACGTTGAGGTATTCGGGTCCAAGACACCGTAGAACATATTTTTTGCGCATCTTATTTTACTTTTGTACTAAAAATATTAAAATCTATAATTTTTGTATTATAATAGGATTAATAGCCTGAAAATCGTGAACATAACAAAGAACCAAAAATTGGCGCAATTTATGGGTCATCTGGAAAGAGCCTCTACTCCACCCCTAACATCCCACCATTTACAAGAGCCCTTGAGGCATTGAGGTCATGTTTTATTAGATACAAAGCTACTTAGGTCCTTCCCTGCAACTAGTTATCTGTACCGAAAAACCTGGAATGCTGCCCATTCTTTTATTTGGTTAACGTTTTCCATCCTGTCTGAGTGTCTGGGAACTTTGGATTAGATAGAATTTTACTGCCGAGAGCCAGTGTAACTCTATCTAGATTTTTCTTTGGTTCCTGATGCCATATTCAGGAGTTCTGTGTACTTATCCTTTAGGCTCATTTTGAAGGAGAGACAATGGTCAAGAACTTCCGTAAATTTATCTAAAATTCAAACATAATGGCCGTGTAACTTTTGAGCAAGATGTTAGTGCTTAATTAACACAATGACTTTGGTTTTGTGTCGAAAGGATCTGTGGTTTCACTTATTGAGAACCTTGTTTAATTTGACGTGGTTTACAACACACATTGTAACTTATGTTATGACAATAGTGCTGATAAAGAATCCTCGTATGCAAAGGCTAATCCTTTAAAATATGCACGCTGTTTGAAGTTGTGGACTTGCAAGAGCATCCTAATATTGACAAAGTGTTTTGGCCTTCTTGGTAAAGGTTAATGCCGTTACTGAGCAATCGTATAGTTATTACTCTGGATTCAGCGGAACAGATGCAGATTCGCAGGTAACAATATGCATTTCATATAAAGTTATCAATTTCCCTTTTTCATTGTCCTTAACTCCTTATCGTTTAGTCATTGTGACCTTGAACTGGGTGTTGATCCCTTTGTAACTTTCATTTTATCTATATCTCCTTCTTGGGCTTAATTTGTTAATGCTTTTTTCATGTAGGCCTCTGGGGCTTATATTTTCCGCCCAAATGGCACATTTTCCATTGGAACTCAGAAACAGGTATTTACGTTCTTTACTCTATTTCAGAAAGTGTTCCCATCTCAAATTGGTGAAAAGACTCACTACTCACTAGCCTTTGGCTTTAGAAAGGATGGAATAAAGCAAAGTGACGCACTCAACTCTCTATGCTTCTTGTATCGTGAATTAGCAGAGCGTCGATGAATCTTACGACATATTTATTTTGTGTCCTTCGAAAACAACCCTTATGTATTGAAGGGGTAAGGTTTCGTATATCCACCCCCTCTTATCCCACCACAAGCGGCAGCCGTTAAGGAATTGGAGTAATTGTGGTAGGCGCCATTTAGGCACGGGGGTAATTGGGGTGGGAGCCCTTTGAGGAATTGGGATAATGTTCGTATCGTGTAACTCTATCACACGTGATCTTTGCCTGTACCGGCTTTGTTTCTTGATCATGCCCTAAAGTAAAAGTGTTTTTTTTTTGGCGGCAGGCTTCGTTGACTGTTATGAGAGGCCCACTATTTGATGAGGTTCATCAACAACCGACACCGTGGATATATCAGGTGCTTGTCATATGAACCTAACAACGTATGATACTTAAATGGTTTCATTTAAAACTTCGGTTTGGAATCTATAGTTAGCTGTGATACTGAAAAGGTGCGTGATGATTCTTTGCCTGCACCAATTTATTTATGGAGTTAACACATTTTTCGCCGACAATTTATTGTACCACAACGTTTTGCTGTTGTAGCTGTCACAAGGTTCGTTCATATGTGTTCCAAACAATCCTGTTATCTGAAAATGCAGCTCTACCCACTGCACATTGCTTATATCTCTTAGGGGGTGTTTGGTTCACACAAAAAAGGTATGCGGTATGGGTTTGGAATGAACCAAACCCATACCAATTGTTTGTTTGGCAAATACAAGGGTTTCATACCCATACCTCAAACCCATGAGGTATGGCCAGGGTTTCTCATACCCAAGGAGGGGGTTGAGTATGAGATTGATACCTATGGGTATCAAACTAAAATGAACAAAAATATGAAAAAGCAAATTATAGCATATTCTTAATCCAATTTTTTATATACTTATTTGATTAAATAATCATTTTCATGATTTTATAATATTGAAAATTATTATTTACAATATTTTAATTTACGCATTTTAACCTTAGTTGAGGTTCAAACCCATACCACTAAAAAATGAAACAAGCACAAGGTATGAGGAATCAAGTTCCAAACCCATACCACCCGGGTATGATTCCTGATTCCAAACCCATACCCGTGCACGAAAACTTAGAAGTGGGAAAAATTGAAACTACAAATTTAATTCTGGCCTTTATCATACGGTCTTGTACAAATACTAGAAGATCTGCTGGCTGACAAAACTTGTGTACTGTTTGCATCTTTCTAGGTTTTCTAGGAATTCTTAGCAGGTTACGAATGCCATGTTGACTCTGCTCCCTAATATTATACACTTGTGTTTTTTAAGCACAGAACATATTCCTCTAAGTTCCACATGAATTTGTTTGCAGGTAACTAGAGTATACAAAGGAAAGGAGCACGCTGAAGTAGAGTTCACGGTCGGTTTGTGTGTTATGCACTTATGCCTTTATTTACACCGATTCTACTAGTCCCCGAATTCCTTATCTATACATTCCTTTTTAGATTGGACCTATACCTATCGATGATGGAGTTGGTAAAGAAGTTGTCACCCAGATCAGGACACCCATGAAGACGAATAGGACTTTTTACACAGATTCCAACGGACGTGATTTTATAAAAAGAGTAAGTTAACATTTGGCAATTAATATCTTTTTTTGTGGAGTTGTCACTTCCTCAGTGTGTTTTGTTATTTGACTTTAGAGGGAAAGCATGACATAATTGATATTTTATAACAAGAGAAAGGCGTGATGTGAACACTGATATTCTATGGTGTACCCCTGAGTTTTTCGGTTTTCTATGTTGTACCCCTCTTTTTTTTTTAATTCTACATTGTACCCCTAAACTTCTTACTTATTTCTCCATCATAACTTCGTTTAACTCTTCATTAACTTTATCACTATCAAACGACCGTACTTTGACCTTTGTTCTGACTTATTAATTGTATATCACTATTCTATATGAGAAACATCACAAATCACTTTTAATAAGCATCAACTACTATTAAAAACATTTGTTATGAATCATGAATGATAATGGAGATTTTTTGAACTTTTACTTGGTTTCGTATACTATTTCTTGGGCTAATGAGTAATTCGGCGAACTAATAAGTAAATAAGTAGGTTGTCGAGTAATTGGGATGATAAATAGACGATTTAATAGATCATTTAAGAAACTAAGTTAGCAAAGACAATAAATAAGGTCATGTTATAGACTAATGTATAGAGTTTAGAGATACACCATAGAATATAAAAAAAAGGAGGGGTACAACGTAGAAAACCGAAAACTACGAGGGTACACCATAGAATATCCCTAAATTTTTTCTACAGCAGTTGCTCATTCCCCATTTCACTTAATGATGTAAATCCATGATTTTATGTTGCAATAATCAGGCATTAAATCAATTACGTTAAAAATCGTATGTCTGTAAACTTGTAAAGTTGTCCAAGCTGAGCATTTTGACCGATTATGCAGATTAGAGATTACAGAGAAGATTGGAACCTAGAAGTCAGTCAACCCATTGCAGGGAATTATTATCCGGTAAGCTACCTTCTCGTGTACTAATCCCTGATATTGTATTAGCCAGATTATTCATTTTGTTGTCTTTTTTCCTACGCTTGAGTAGATTGTCTTGTTCCCCATTCATGTAACTGGTTGGCAATAGTTTATCGCTGCACCTGGTCGAATATGGTTGTTCTGCACCATTCATGATCTATGCTATCTTGCAATAAAAGTTACTCAACTGATTATTTTATGTCCTATTGTCTTCTGAAATCCTGGTAAAGGCAGCCTTTAAAAATGGAAATAAGGGAAATCTGGTTTAAAAATCTGTTGTGCTTTATATAAGCAATAAGTAATCATAATCTTATGAAAAAACTGTACAGGACATGATATCTTACAGTAATGAATTTGTTGTCAGGCAGCTATTCTGTAAACTGACCATGCTCTTCTATAAAACCCTAATTATACGCTGGTTATTTACAGATAAATCTTGGAATCTTTATCAAAGATGAAAACACGGAATTATCAGTGTTGGTAGACCGTGCAGTTGGTGGGTCTAGCATAATGGATGGTCAAGTAGAATTAATGCTTCATAGGTATTCTCTCGAGTTACATTATTTTTAGTCAGTTTAGTCGCATTAATTTATGTCACACATATATCTGGTGCATATCTTGAAAAATATCTTTGCCACAAAATTATTGTTACCAGGAGGCTTCTTCATGATGATGCTAGAGGTGTTGGTGAGGTATTAAATGAAACAGTTTGCAGTCATGATGAGTGTAAAGGCTTGACGGTAAGCCATGTTGGCATGTTGCTTTGTGTTGATCCAAATTTATGTTTATGCGCACATGCTGTCCAAATGTGTAATGCCACAAAATTTTACTGCATTTTTCAAGCCTTAAATTTTCGTTCTGCAGATTAAAGGAAAATACTTTGTTAGAATTGATCGTACAGGTGAGGGTGCCAGATGGCGACGTACTTTTGGCCAGGAGATTTATTCCCCACTTATCTTAGCTTTCGCAGAACAGGTGACAAAATAATTAAGGCACCAAAATTCATAAGATTTCTAGAGCAATTTTCTTATAATATATGCTTGTACTTGACTGGATTTCTAGAGCAATTTTCGCAGAACAGGTGATGTAACATCTGTATTTCTCTCTTTGCACTTTCCAGGACAATGATGACTGGAGTAGTTCTCATGTACCGGTGTTTTCAGGAATAACTGCTTCCTACAGCCTTCCTGATAATGTTGCTATAATTACACTGCAGGCAAGTTTAGAATGCCTTTCAAGGATAATTTTTAAAGTAGTACCATATTTAACAAACTGTTCAAAACTATGTATTTGTTGGTTCAATCTAAATTTTTCTAACCACTTCAGGAACTGGACAACGGGAAAGTACTGCTTCGATTGGCTCATCTATATGAGGTTTGTCACGTTTGTGTCACTGTTCTTCGCTCCGTTTAGCTTGAATGTTGAGATGCATAATCACGTACGCATTTGTTTCTATGCTGATTGAGAACTGAGAAGCCATGGACGACATATACTAATATTCACGATGGTATCTCTAAAGAAACACATACTCGAAACCCATCTTACTCTGACCATATTTTCTGATGCTTGGGAATTTGTTGAAACTGACAGTAAAAAAGACACAAACCCGATACTGGGGCTTGCACCATCAATTATTTTTGTGTCTTCCTTAGTATATCCTTTTCAAAACAAGGTTCACATGCTCATCAGGCGGCAAAGGGTGTTTAGTAGTGTAATGTTACAGGCGGTTATAGGTAACTCACTCTCTTGTTTGTGATTAAGTCATGGATGGGTTCTAAACCAACATTTGACTGCCATGGCTGCCTATGTTTAGACAGCGGTATGAACTCACCAAATTAGCCACCCTATTTACTAAGGTATAGTGTCCGACTCAAAATACATAATCTTAGGCCACTTTTCGATTTTTACTTGAGACGCATGGGCTATTATTTCATACTTTAACTAACTGAGCCAACCTATCTTGTTCATGGTATTGCTATTTCCCATAATTTTTCTTGCAATTAGATTTATCTCCTCATTCTGGCTAACATATGTTTTTTTTTTTTTTTTTTTTGTTTTTTTTTTTTTTTTTTTTTTTTTTGCGTATGCAAAGACCGGAGAAGATAAAGACTTGTCAGCAATGGCAAATGTAGAGCTCAAGAAGCTCTTCCCTAACAAGACGGTAAATAAAACTGGTTTTTGTCTTGCTTACCCCAGTTTCCACGTAGTGCATACTCCCAAGTTTATTATAGCTGTTTCTTTTTCAGGTGACTAAAGTAACAGAGATGAATCTATCTGCGAATCAAGAAAGAGTGGAGATGGAGAGGAAGAGGTTAGTGTGGAAAGCAGAAGATTCTTCCGACAAAGAGACACAAGTGTCAAGAGGAGGACCTGTGAATCCCGTTGATCTGTTGGTGGAACTCGGCCCAATGGAAATTCGGACTTTCTTGGTAGACGTAGAGTACATACAGATGTAATATGTATGGTGCTTGACTTAGGTCCATGAAACCATGAAGGTGTAACAGTGTATATGTCAGAGTAGGGCTGGCCTTTGCATCTTTGTTCTTGAATGCTTTGGTTCATTTGTGGTCTATGCGGCTGTTGATTCGTGGAAACGCAAGTGATGGCAGAGTCACTAGAGTTGTTTCTAAATTCTAGTGTGCTTGACGAACAACTATTTTGGTTTTCCTCGCTCTGTGCCCCTACATTTGCCATTTTTGATTCAGGACGAAAAATTACGTCAAGGTGCATAAGCTATGTAGCTGAACTGAATGTTATGAACTAAATTAACTCGGCTGAAAAATAAGTCCGAAAAATTAGGGGATCGCTTCGTTGCAATAGAAGCGCAAGTGATGGAGGAGTCAGTGAGTCACAAGAGATATTTCTAAATTCTATTGTGCTTGACGAACCATTTTTTGTTTTCCCTCACTCCATGCCCCTACATTTGCCACTGACTCGAGAACGAAGAAGTAGATCAAGATGCATAAGCATGTAATTGAGCTTATGCACCTCTTTTCTATGACTTGTCCAAGCTTGTTAAAGCGGGCTTTTTAGCGTTGTCCATACTGGCCATTTTAAGGTAGTGGACTTGTTCGTGGACTTGCGTGCTTGAAGGTCCTATAGTATAGGACGGGCCTAATAGAATAGTTAGCCCAATAAAACGATGATGTGAGTGTTACTACAACTATTCATTTCGTGAGGAGATTGAGAGGCGTGGAACGCCGAACCGGAGTCGGCAAAGGATGACGACGAGTTGACTAGTGGAGGTGTATGATAAGGTTGTTCGTGGTGTTGGTGGTGAATATGGTGGGTGTTGGCTTCAAGTGTGTTGATTCCGAACAATTTTTTAAAATAATGCTCAAAAATAAAAAATTTATCGTTTCGGGTCGGTATTGAAACTAATTGTTGAAATGGTGTCCATGTAGGATTGTCATTCCCAAACCTAATTAACCCACCCCCTAACCCAACATCCCCTTTTCTTCCAACTCTCACCCTTACCGTTTACCCTTCAACACCTCCGGCTACCCCACCTCCGACAACTCCATCTCCGGCATATCCCCACCTTAGAATCCCACCTCCGACAACCCCCGATGTCGCCTAAGTCGCTGACCCCGCCACTGATATTACATCTTCTATCGAACCCGACTCTGTCCGCCCGAACCCACCACCGCGACCACCAAAAACCATCCCCACCACAGCTCTGTCTCACGACATTTGCAAGCCGATGAGGCATATTCCCTTTCCACGGTGGTCGGAAATAGAGAGGCATCACTGTATAAGGCGGCGACGATGAAGGTCGCATCTTTCGTGATGTTGTCCCGGATATAAGTCTTTGCGGGCGATAATAGGGTAGCCTTGGCGATGCGGTGGTGGTGAAGGTTGTTAATTGATAGGAAGTGATAGACGATCGTTGTGTTCGGGTTGGAGGAGAAAGGGGGTCGGGATTGTTGGGGAGGGGAGTGAACGATGGAGGAGGTGGTCGGAGGTGGGATTTTATGGTGGGGATATGACGGAGATGGAGTTGTCGGAGGTGGGGTAGCCGGAGGTGGTGAAGGGATAAACTGTGTAAAGGGTGAGAGTTGAATGGGAAGGGGATGCTGGGTTAGGGGGTGGGTTAACTAGGTTTGGGAATGACAAACCTACATGGACACCATTTCAACAATTAGTTTTAATACCGACCCGAAACGATAAATTTTTTATTTTTCAACATTATTTTAAAAACTCGTTCGTTGATTCCTTTTCCTTTTAAATGTCAGCCAAACATATTAGCATGATATAGATAATCCCTTCCCTTAGATCCCTTTCCTGATTTCATTTTATTTCTTAATTGAAAATTTCTATCTACCTTCTCTTTTTCACATTCTCTTCTACCTTCTCCTCTAATAAACAGTTAAAATACTATATAATTTGCCTCATTCACCTCCCATCCGACCCCACGCAATATATATATACTCCCTCCTATTCTAAATAAACTTCCTCATTTCCCTTATACACAAAATTTGAGGACACACAATTTCAACATACAATTAAATTTGGACCACACAAACACCTAACAAAAATAGAAATAGGAAAGTTATTGTGAATAGACGAAAAAAGGAAATAAGGAAGTTTATTTAGTATATAAGGGAGTATTAATTTAACTGCGTGTGAGAGGGTAAAGCCATAAAGGGAGAAGGTGGAAAAGAAGGTAGAAGAGAGAAGGTAGATAGCAATCCTCTTCCTCAGTTTCAATTAAACGCCACCTCAACTACTAACATTTTTTTTTTCTTTTTGGGTAAAAGGGACGATTAAATTATAAAAGTAAAACCGTCTCGTGAATTCGTCTTAAACCATAAAACGAGTGAAATAGATGGATGAGACGAAAAACATAATGCCTAGAAAATAACAAATTCTTATCCATTAAACGATATCAATTTGGAGTAGTATTTAATCCATTTTACATTTAAGACGGATATAATCCCCTATATATAAAAGCTGAAACATTTAGAGGATTGTGATTGGCTACCTAAGTTTAGGCAAAAAAAAAAAAAAAAAAAAAAAGATTTTTTAAATGTGGTCCCCCCTCCCCCAAATCAAACGCAGGTTTTCAAGTTGATTTAATTTTTTTTCTTCATCCACATCAATCAATACATACATGAGTACTCATAAATACATACATACATCAATATTTAATCCTCTTAATAACAATAAAATTTCTTTTCCTTATAAAATGATCAACAATCAACAAATTCGCTAAGAAAACAGTACATTTTTTTTCTTTATAAACTCATCAACAAATTCGGTTAAAAAATAAACAATATCATAACCTTAACAATCATCAAATCTAACAACATTTTGATGGCGATAAATTGAAATTTTGTTATGAAATGAAGAATATTCCTCTTCAAAAAAATTAACAAAGTGAAAACATTAAATGGTAAGTATTTTGGAAAAAAAATACTCGAGGAAATTCAATCAGCGGAAAAAAAATGCATATATATACTCCCTCTGTTTTTTTTTTTTAATTGTCATTCTCACTTTTCGAGATACTCACTTCTCTCTTCAATATCTCTCAAAATATATGACTAAATATATTGAAATGTATACTCATATTAAAGCTCTATTCGTAAGGAATTTTATAGTGTAATTTTTATAATTTTTCGACCGATAAATTTTTGTACAAATTGAATTCAAAGACTCACCTCGTAAATTGAAAACGTCAATTATTTAACGTAATTGCTATTTCCTACACACTAATTTACTCAATCCTACACAAAAATACCGATTTTTCCGAATATGCCCCTCCCATTTCACCCACACAAAAAAGAAAACTAAACCTAACTCAAACCCAGATTTGATGCTTTAATCATGCTTGAACAAATCTACTTCATCTCCGTCACACTACCAGGCCACGCTTCTTCATCTTCATCGTTTCCCGCCGTCAATTGCATTTGATCTGTATTCCGCTTTAAATTGGTAGTATATTGTAATTGTTTCGCTGATTTTATCCGTCTTCAAATTTTCCCTATTTCATACTCCGTGTAACAATGATTTGGTCATATTGATGAACATTTAATTTAGGTCAAACACTTATCCAATTTGTGTTTCTGCATCGAATTTGCTGCATATATGACGAGGTTTTCAAACGGGGGAATTTGCAGTACAATAAATGGACGGCGTTATTAATTTCTAATTAACCGTTTGCGGTGGTCATTGTCGATGACCATGGTGGGTCGGGGGGGAGAGACGAGGTGGGGAGGGAGACGGGGTGATATTGGGGTTTGAGTTGGGTGAGGGGGCGGGGGAGTGGTGGTCGGAGGGAAGGGTAAGGGGAGTGAGGGGTTGAAGATGATGGGAATGGGGAATTGTTACAGGTTTTTTTTCTTTTTTTTTTGGGTCTCTCTCTCAGTGAGGGTGAAATGAAAGGGGTAAACTCGGGAGAAGTGGGAAAAATGTGCGGGATTAAGTAAAATTGTGTGCGGGATTTAGCATGTCCCTAACGTAATGGCTAAATCCTACACGAGCTTTTACTATATCCTACACATTTTATCAAGTTTTTCCCAATCTACCCTTCTTGTTAAAAAAATTAAAAAAAAAAAAAAAAAAACCTAAACTAACGGCCTCTTCCCCTGACCCCCGACACCCTCCCCCTCACCACCATGGCCACCGCTCTCCAACCTTATTTCCCCTTGCTCATCCCCACCGTCATTGAGTCGTGACCGCACCACCCTCGCACCCTCCATATCGCTCGCTTATCTACCCAACTCCCATCCCCAATTCTCACACATCCTCGCATCGGAACGGTGGCTTACGGTCTCCAGTCGTCGTCGGTCGTCTGTAAACCCTAACCACCGCTGTCAGCGCCGTGTCTTCGAACCCACCCATATTCCCAGCCCCTACGTGTCGACCCAATTCTCCTTCTCCGTTCCCGCGCGTCGAATCGATAGTGGTCTGCGGCCTAGAGTGGTAGCATGTGGTCTATGGCCCTAAGTCATCGCCGTCGCTGGTGTCATGTGGACTCGCGCGGTCGCCGATGGCCTGTGGGCCCGCATCGTTGCCAGTGGTCGATGGCTCCGCATTGTCACGGGGCATGGTGGTGTCCTCTCTAGCCCTAACTCTCTATTCCAAACTATTGTAGGGTTGTGTGTTTAAAATGAGAGGGGTAAAATCGTAAAAGACGTGAAATTTGTGCGGGATTTAGTAAAAGTTTGTGTAGGATTTAGCAAGTCCACGTAATTGCTATTTCCTACACACTAATTTACTCAATCCTACACAAAAATACCGATTTTTCCGAATATGCCCCTCCCATTTCACCCACACAAAAAAGAAAACTAAACCTAACTCAAACCCAGATTTGATGCTTTAATCATGCTTGAACAAATCTACTTCATCTCCGTCACACTACCAGGCCACGCTTCTTCATCTTCATCGTTTCCCGCCGTCAATTGCATTTGATCTGTATTCCGCTTTAAATTGGTAGTATATTGTAATTGTTTCGCTGATTTTATCCGTCTTCAAATTTTCCCTATTTCATACTCCGTGTAACAATGATTTGGTCATATTGATGAACATTTAGGTCAAACACTTATCCAATTTGTGTTTCTGCATCGAATTTGTTGCATATATGACGAGGTTTTCAAACGGGGGAATTTGCAGTACAATAAATGGACGGCGTTATTAATTTCTAATTAACCGTTTGCGGTGGTCATTGCCAGTGACCATGGTGGGCTGGGGAGGGGAGACGAGGCTGGGGGAGGGAGACGGGGTGATATTGGGGTTTGAGTTGGGTGAGGGGGCGGGGGAGTGGTGGTCGGAGGGAAGGGTAAGGGGAGTGAGGGGTTGAAGATGATGGGAATGGGGAATTGTTACAGGTTTTTTTTCTTTTTTTTTTTGGGTCTCTCTCTCAGTGAGGGTGAAATGAAAGGGGTAAACTCGGGAGAAGTGGGAAAAATGTGCGGGATTAAGTAAAATTGTGTGCGGGATTTAGCATGTCCCTAACGTAATGGCTAAATCCTACACGAGCTTTTACTATATCCTACACATTTTATCAAGTTTTTCCCAATCTACCCTTCTTGTTAAAAAAATTAAAAAAAAAAAAAACCTAAACTAACGGCCTCTTCCCCTGACCCCCGACACCCTCCCCCTCACCACCATGGCCACCGCTCTCCAACCTTATTTCCCCTTGCTCATCCCCACCGTCATTGAGTCGTGACCGCACCACCCTCGCACCCTCCATATCGCTCGCTTATCTACCCAACTCCCATCCCCAATTCTCACACATCCTCGCATCGGAACGGTGGCTTACGGTCTCCAGTCGTCGTCGGTCGTCTGTAAACCCTAACCGCCGCTGTCAGCGCCGTGTCTTCGAACCCACCCATATTCCCAGCCCCTACGTGTCGACCCAATTCTCCTTCTCCGTTCCCGCGCGTCGAATCGATAGTGGTCTGCGGCCTAGAGTGGTAGCATGTGGTCTATGGCCCTAAGTCATCGCCGTCGCTGGTGTCATGTGGACTCGCGCGGTCGCCGATGGCCTGTGGGCCCGCATCGTTGCCAGTGGTCGATGGCTCCGCATTGTCACGGGGCATGGTGGTGTCCTCTCTAGCCCTAACTCTCTATTCCAAACTATTGTAGGGTTGTGTGTTTAAAATGAGAGGGGTAAAATCGTAAAAGACGTGAAATTTGTGCGGGATTTAGTAAAAGTTTGTGTAGGATTTAGCAAGTCCACGTAATTGCTATTTCCTACACACTAATTTACTCAATCCTACACAAAAATACCGATTTTTCCGAATATGCCCCTCCCATTTCACCCACACAAAAAAGAAAACTAAACCTAACTCAAACCCAGATTTGATGCTTTAATCATGCTTGAACAAATCTACTTCATCTCCGTCACACTACCAGGCCACGCTTCTTCATCTTCATCGTTTCCCGCCGTCAATTGCATTTGATCTGTATTCCGCTTTAAATTGGTAGTATATTGTAATTGTTTCGCTGATTTTATCCGTCTTCAAATTTTCCCTATTTCATACTCCGTGTAACAATGATTTGGTCATATTGATGAACATTTAGGTCAAACACTTATCCAATTTGTGTTTCGCATCGAATTTTTGCATATATGACGAGGTTTTCAAACGGGGGAATTTGCAGTACAATAAATGGACGGCGTTATTAATTTCTAATTAACCGTTTGCGGTGGTCATTGCCAGTGACCATGGTGGGCTGGGGAGGGGAGACGAAGCTGGGGGAGGGAGATGGGGTGATATTGGGGTTTGAGTTGGGTGAGGGGGCGGGGGAGTGGTGGTCGGAGGGAAGGGTAAGGGGAGTGAGGGGTTGAAGATGATGGGAATGGGGAATTGTTACAGGTTTTTTTTCTTTTTTTTTTTTTTTGGGTCTCTCTCTCAGTGAGGGTGAAATGAAAGGGGTAAACTCGGGAGAAGTGGGAAAAATATGCGGGATTAAGTAAAATTGTGTGCGGGATTTAGCATGTCCCTAACGTAATGGCTAAATCCTACACGAGCTTTTACTATATCCTACACATTTTATCAAGTTTTTCCCAATCTACCCTTCTTGTTAAAAAAATTAAAAAAAAAAAAAAAAAAACCTAAACTAACGGCCTCTTCCCCTGACCCCCGACACCCTCCCCCTCACCACCATGGCCACCGCTCTCCAACCTTATTTCCCCTTGCTCATCCCCACCGTCATTGAGTCGTGACCGCACCACCCTCGCACCCTCCATATCGCTCGCTTATCTACCCAACTCCCATCCCCAATTCTCACACATCCTCGCATCGGAACGGTGGCTTACGGTCTCCAGTCGTCGTCGGTGGTCTGTAAACCCTAACCGCCGCTGTCAGCGCCGTGTCTTCGAACCACCCATATTCCCAGCCCCTACGTGTCGACCCAATTCTCCTTCTCCGTTCCCGCGCGTCGAATCGATAGTGGTCTGCGGCCTAGAGTGGTAGCATGTGGTCTATGGCCCTAAGTCATCGTCGTCGCTGGTGTCATGTGGACTCGCGCGGTCGCCGATGGCATGTGGGCCCGCATCGTTGCCAGTGGTCGATGGCTCCGCATTGTCACGGGGCATGGTGGTGTCCTCTCTAGCCCTAACTCTCTATTCCAAACTATTGTAGGGTTGTGTGTTTAAAATGAGAGGGGTAAAATTGTAAAAGACGTGAAATTTGTGCGGGATTTAGTAAAAGTTTGTGTAGGATTTAGCAAGTCCCTTAATTAATGTTCAAATGTTCAATTTTTTTTTTTTGGGTGCTTTGTTCAAATGTTCAAATTAGGATGGGCCTAATGCACATGAATAAGTATTATAGACACAATAAAGCGGTAAATTAAATTGGCCTGTTAAGTTGATTGTGCATTCGGGTCAGGTTGAATAAGGTCGAGTCAATTTGAATATTATGCCAAATTCTGGTCCTCAATATAACCCGAATCAAATGTTCATTGTTGCAATTTGATTATTATCGATGAGGAAATAGAGCGGGCCAGAGAGGCCATGGATATGTTCGAGAGTAAACAGAGGGAGAGTGCCGATAAGTTATTAATGAGTTAGAGGAAAATGTAGTGCCGAGTATATTAGGTTTGTCGATGAGTTATTAGTGAGTTAAAGGAAAATGTAGAGACGGGTTTATTAGGTTAATGACATAAAAACGGTCTAATTATCCGTTCACCTCACGCCTCTTCTTATTATTTATTTATTTTATTATTAAGCTTTAAGTTCTCACCAATTTTTAATTTAACACCGTTTAAATTTAAGACGATCTCATAAGTGATATCCGAGTTAAATAAAGTTGAAAATTAATGAAAGTTGGGAGTGGTTCTAAGTTAAGACCGTCTTAAACAATGTCGTGCATACAACATGTAATGGCTATACCTACCGCACACATACTGACGTAACTTTTTTATCGTGTCATTTTCAATCCCGTCCATCTAAGTTAAATGTAGAATTCATGTCTGAGCTATGAAACTATTCAAATTATTACAAATGGTACATTTATTATTGTATTACTTCCTCCGTTTCGGTCATTTGTTTACCTTTTCATTTGTTTATCTTTAATTTTGACAAAAAGACAAGGAAAGAGGATGAAAACAGTTATTAGATGACAAATAGATCAAATTGAGTGTAAATGATCAAATTGTCCATCAAAAGCATTCATAAAGTAATTAGAAAACAATTGACAGAGACGTTCCAAAATAGAATAAATAAACAAATGACCGGGGACGGAGGGAGTATATTTTTACTATTATCTGAGAATATTACATCTAATTATATTCATATTAACTAACATATTTTGAATATCGTACGGAGTAATTTAAAAAAACAACTCCTACATTGTCGAGTATTTGCAATATTTTAGATTACTTATATACTTTGTAACAACCTAATTGATACGATGGTAGTGATTAGTAATTTAAATTCTTGTACATCGAATATTCAATTATAGATTTATTTATAATGTCACCGCATTGAACATTTAAGCACGCTTATTTATATGCTCATGTATCCATTGATAACGTTTATTATTACGACCCGTGCATTTTTTGCACGGGTTTAAAACTAGTCGTTTAAGGTTGACAAACCCATATTGTTAATCTCAATGATTTTTTTTTTTTGGTGCGATTAATCTCAATGATTTGAAGAGCATATTCCAACAGAAATTCTAGTGTGAGGTTGTCCATTATTTATCACTCACTTTCTCACACGTTTTCTTCACAAAAAAACATGGAAACCACCAATATACTATTCCCCACATACACACAGAAAACGATGTGTCTAACCACCAATACGACGCCTCTTAAAATATTTTAATACTCTCTCTAAATTTTAATGTTCTTTCCATTTTATTAAAATACTACTCATATATAATAGATAAACTAGTTTTAATTTAAACCCGTGCAAAATTGCACGGGTATGTATTTGGGCCAGAATGAATGTTTTTTAATGTATATTTGTTTTTGCATTTCTATTGTACCTATCTAATTGGTGTAAATCAACGATGTACATAATTAATGTTTAAATTTATTCAAACACGTGTGTTCACACACTTATTTGGTTTATAAGAAAATAACGTAATCTACTCTTGTAAAAATTAAAAATAGCTTTAAATGCTTGTTGAAGACTATACTAACTCGATTTCCTATCATTGCCACCTGCCAATTTCGGTGTGCGCGGCTGATAGTTAAGATGCCGAATTTTATATTCCAAGTACATATGCCGTCATTATTGTTTTTTGAAAAAAAAATTTATACCCTGTAGTTTTAAAAAATTATATTGTGAATTTGTGGAACAATAATATTAACAAAATACATGTAATTCATTTCCGTTGTATGTTCGATCCCGTATCTAACTGTAATCTTTCTGTAATTTTATTGTGTAATTTTGTTTTAAAAATTATGTAATTTAATCACATTTACTCGCATTTGTAATTAATTCTGCGTAAATGTTATGCATAAAATTTTATCATAATATTAATTCGAAGAAGTATTCCATAAGATTATTTTATATAATTTGTTGCGACACGGAATTTAGCGCATGTTCGAAAAGACGGATATCTGAATAATTAAATACGTTGCACACTCATGGGTCCCACCATAACCTGGATTTTCCAAAAAAAAAAAAGAAAAAAAAATGTATTTATGACGTGGCGCGCTGTACAATGAGTATTGTCTTCTGAATTTATATAGATAAGATGGGAAAAATATTAAAATGTGGAGGGAGTACTAGTTTACTTTTGTCACATCATTTCTTTGAGTTACAACAATTTCAAACTACAATTTACTTTAATGATGAAGCCAATTTACTAGTTTGATGAGACTCACCTAACACTCTCTTCTATTTATTTATTCAGTTCTTAATTTCTAAAAATAAAATCAAAATTTTATAACTGAGACCATTATTTTCCTATTGGCTATGTCTTTCTTGTGGGTGCATTTAAGCAAGTAGTTTCATGAAGCTACTAGTTCAAAATTAAATGAGCAAAGCTAATCCACATAGACAACTTGAATGGTTGAACTACTAACTTACAATTTTAAAAAATTATAAGCAAGTCCTTTTGCACTAGCACCACTATTACTCCGTATTTTTCAATATACTCCAAATTTAACTTAGTTTATTCCTTTTTTTCACCTTTATTACTTTTTATTATGGCATAAAATTTGTAGTTTTTAAAAAAAATAAATAAAGTGACGAGTATGTCAATGTGAAGTATTTAAATAAGGGGTGTTTTGATCAGTATACATATTTTTTTACCAGAAAGTGACTGATTAGCAAGTTCTATACATATATGTGCTTTGTATGGTAGTAAATTTTGAATTTTTTTATAAGGAAGTAATTTTTTAAAAATGGTATATATAAGAGTGTATTGGTTAATTTGCCATTATTAAAATGTATTTGCCTTCCTTTTAACACAAATCGGTATACATTGTACAATTCCTATTGAATGTTATAATAGCCTACATATACGTACTAGGTGTCTAGGTAGCACAGATACTCCGCCTAATCGGCATACTCGTGTCGGACATGCGTTAAAACGTGTAATAAGTCCATTTTATATACATTTTAACCCCCTACTTTAGCTCTAATATATATGACATTTGCACTAATCTAGTGGTTTTATGAGCTAATGTTGTATTCTAGTTGTCTTTGCATGGTTTGTCACATTTTGTAGGAACTTGAGCTTTTAGGAGCTTATTTCTAACAAAGTTGCAAGAGCTAGTATACAAGGCTAAGTGTGGAGCATGAGTTGGACCAACATTGAAGTATTACATGGTGTTCCGAGTGTAATTTCGGAGCAGTGTTTTGTGACCACGTAAGCTTGTGGAATGATGTCGTTTGCTTGTCTCTTCCTTTCGCTCTCTCCTGTAAAGATGAACAAACTGAGGGCTCGGCTTGGTACCGAGCGTACTCACTCCGACGCTCAAGTCAGTAAACTTAAAGAGATTAAGTTGTGTGTTACTTGGCGAAATATATTGTAGAGAGATGAGGGAGTTTATACCAGATTAGTGAATTGTGAGATGAATTGTGGATTATTAGATAGTTTTCGGATCCTTTTCTCAATGAGGATTGAGGAGTATTTATAGACTTTCACCTTTTGTCACGTAGTGGCCAAGTGGCAGAGCAGGTGGAAAGATTGTTCTACCCTCGGCCGAGGGACCCATGGCAGGCCGGCTGGCCTGGTTGACTCCATGCCGAGGGGACTGGATGTGAGTACGCGGATTATGCCTCCCGGCTGGCGAAGTTGCCTAGCCGAGACCCAAGTGAGAGGCCGACAGGCTGCGTCGATTAGGCTGTCTAATACGTTGACTTGTTGTCCTTTGGCTTTGACCTTGCTCAATATGTTGACTCGGTCAGCGGGTGCAGAATATGCCCCATCAATTTGTCCCCAGCGTAGTCTATGCCGTGGTATGGACCTGCGATGAGTGTTGAGCGTATTCTGCACAATTCGAACTTCTTCTCCGGCTTCTTCTCCATCGGCTTGGTTCTGTTCAGGCCGTACCATATCCCCCTCCACATGGATGTGTAATGGACATCAAATGTGGAAAAGAAAAAAGGCGCTGGCCGAGACCAAGGTTGAGGGCCGTGTGCTGTTGATTGCCCCCGGCCGGTGCTGCCAAGCTTGGTTGATCAGCTGGCCATTGGCCGTTGGCAAGTAGATATCAGGAAGCGTGTCAAAGAAGAGTGGTTACTGTGTGTCGATTGACATTCCGTGGCTGCATGCTTGACACGTGGCTTGACATTGATTGGTGGACGTTTCATGGGCTTTGCTCTGATTGGTCCATTGAATGGGCTTTGCTCTATAAATAGAGCAGTGTGCCCCTCATTTTGACCGCAAAACTTCATTTTCTCAAAAAATTTCTTCTCTCTAGTTTTTCGAAGAGTTTCTTTCTCTCTCTAATTTCTCGAAGCGTTACTCGGTGTAACATTTCCTTCCAAGGTAATCAAACAAAATTTTTCAACTTTTATTTGTTAAGTAATTGTTGTCATGTCTTCTGCTGATGCTGGACCCAGTACCTCTGCGCCGGGGGGCGAACCGTCGCATCCTTATGAAGAGGAGCCACTGGTCGTCACCCCGATAGGGTTTGGGGGTCCTAAGTCGCCTTCTCCTGAAATTGATGAACAATTTCTGGAGGGTATTGATGATGATGATGAGGAGGAGGCGACCCCCTCTGTCGTAGAGAGGCCACAGCTCTTGGATCATGGCGACGCCTGCTCGATCAGCCCTGATCGTGCTTGGACGAATAAGTTCGCTAGTTGCTCCGGTTCTGACCTTTTTGAAGATCATTACTCCTTCGGCAGGGGGTATAAAATTGTTATCCCTGAGGAGGGTCAGGCGGTCTGTTGCCCTCCCAAGGGCTGTATCGGCGTGTACATCAGACACCTGGAGTATGGGCTCCGGTTTCCTCTGAATGCATACGTTGCGGCCATCATTAAAGCCATAAATGTCGTCGTGGCTCAACTGCATCCGTTGGCCAATAGGACTATAATTGGCTTTGTGTGGCTCTGTCTCTTTAAGGGGGAGGCCCCAACGGTTAACTTGTTCTGCCGGCTGCATCATCTTCGGCCGTCTACTCTCGGTGGCACGGGGTGGTACAGCATACAGACCGAGGCGGGTTATGTTTCCGTTTCGAAGTTGACATCATGCAAGGACTGGAAAGGGCGGTGGGTATACGTCGAGGTGCCGGAGGATTATCCACTGCCCCGGTCCTTCCAAAGCCGCGTCAATTTGCGGTGCGAGAGTAAGGGGAGCACGACAAATATGTCTCCCGGAGTAAGCTCAAGATGGACGCCAGCAGGGTCTATCTTAATGAGGATGAGAAGCGGGCAATGCAGCTGTTTGAGGCTGAGAAGGATGGCACGCCGAAGGGATGGATGCCCCCGACGCAGATCATTCTTCAGGATGAGCTGCTCTGCCACGTCGGTCTCATACCGGCCCTCAGCCAGGGTGAGTGGGGTCGGTGTGAGGCCCATCTCTGCTTTTTATGTTTCTGTATTTGAACTTGGCTTATTTCTTTTGCTTAACTTTTGCTTCGTTTCTTTTGCAGACCGATTTGGCCCAAATCTGTCCGTGGAGATCCTCAAGAGGTTAGAACTTGACGAGGACGGGAAAGTTGTTGAGTTGCATCCCAAAGCCTTGCCACGTGATCGCAGACCGGCCCCAAACGAGCTTATGGATCAGCAGTTGAGGGCACTGGATGTGACGGCGGCTCAGGCGCAGATTGCCGGTAACGTGCCGCGTCGTAGACCAAAGACAACGTCTACGGCGACAACGTCTATGGCGGCAACGGCGTCAACTCCGGCTCAGTCTTCGATTCCCGTGGTCCAAAAGGAGCAGGTGGTCGTCGTCGATGTTGAAGAGGAGGTCACCGTTGTGGAGGCTCCTCCTTCTTCGAAGAAGAGAAAAGAAACAGTGCCTGCTGCCGCTGTTACCGAGGCCGGGGGAAAGAAGGACTCAGCCGGCCCTCTATCCAAGAAGGTCAAGACTGGTACGGATCTAACCCACGGCTCGGATTTAGCCGGTTCTTTAGGCATTCCTGATGACAGGCTCTCTGACATGTCAATGAATGTTGACATGGATGCTTTGTCTGAATTTTTTGTAGATCAACCGTCGCCGGCCGTCGTTCTTACTGATCGGCAACTGGGGAAGCGGCCTGTGCAGACGGGCAATCAAAATGTCACCGTCGACTCCTCAGTCCTGAAGGTTACTCCCGCTCAGATTGCGGCGGAGAGTGCAAGGTTGTCCCGGAAGCTGGCGAAGTGGACTGAAATAGCCGGCGCTCACATTATGGAGCAAGAAAAGCTCATGGCTGAGGCAGCTCCTGCGCTTGAACGGCTTAGGCTCGATCTTGCCGCTGCTGAGAAGGAGGCCGAGAGGTCGAGGGTGGATTCCCAGGCTGCCAAGAAGGATCTCCTCGCTGAGCGAAAGCTTAGGGAGGACGCTGAAAAGGCGGTCCTAGCCGAGAGAGCCAAGGTTGAGGCTGCGTTGGTTGAGGCCGCTAAGCTGCGGGAGGAGAAGGACAAGCTTAATGGCGGCTACAAGCTCAAGGTTGAGTAGAGGGGAAGATGGAAGGACCTGCACGGCACCGAGGTGAAGGAGCATAAGAACACAAAGGCTGTCCTTGCTCAGAGGGAGAAGGACATTGAGACGCTCCAAACTGTCATCATCCCTAACATGTGTGCTCAGTACCGGGACCAGGCTGAGGATGCTACCAGGGATGTAATTAAAGTGCTCTTTCCTGAAGGCTCCTTCCCGTGGCAAAAATTTGACCGGCTTCTTGATGAGAAGGCGGAAGCTGCGGAGACAAAGGCTGCGGAGGAGGCAGAGGCGAAGAAGGCCGCTGAGGAGGCTGCGGCCAAGGCGGCCCATGCCGAAAAGGTGAAGGCGGCCAGGGAGGAAGCTGAGAGGGCGAAGGCAGGTGAAGCTACCAAGTCGGCTTCTGGGCCGCCCACTGATGGTGATGCTGCTACTGCTGCCGGTGGCGAGCAGAAACAGGCATAGGGAGACGGGCGGTCGTCACCAGATTCACCCGGTCCTTCAGATAGCTTTAGCTGTTCGGGGGCCAACTATTGAGCCTTTCCTCCCTGCCATTCTTTTGGCGCTTCAAATGATATGTCTGTAACCTTTTGTTGTACTTTTTTGTTTTTTGTAAAACTTTGGTAGGTTGTGTTAAGGCTATCCCTATGGGGACGGCCGTCGTCTTTACTTTGCCTCATCCTGTAAACATATTTTTTGTAATAAAGTTTGTTTATCTTGCCTTAATAAAGTTGTCTTCTTACGTTTCAACATATTGAGCGCTTATTTCGTTTTTACTTCCGGCTTAGCCGAGGCAATTAGAAAGCGCGTCTCAACTGTACTTAAACGTTTATTAACATGTTGGCATGTCGGTCGCTTCCTCCACCGCCCGAGGCGGTCAGATTTGCGTTTCCCAACCGCCGTTGTGAACATGTTTAGCGTATCGGTCGTTGTGTCCCCGTCGCCCCCGACTTTGGCCGAGGTAAAACAAGGTTACGGCTCGACAACGTTCGTATCTGTAGACATATTGATCGCTTCCTCTGCCGGGCCTTCGGTTGGCCGAGGCGGCTAGATTTGCGTCTCAACTGTACTTATACGTTCCTATTAGCGTATCGGTCGTTGTGTCCCCGTCACTCCCGGCTTTGGCCGAGGCAATCGAGGTTACGGCGCGACAGCGTTCATATCTGTAAACATATTGATCGCTTTCTCTGCCGGGCCTTCGGTTGGCCGAGGCGGCTAGATTTGCGTCTCAACTGTACTTATACGTTCCTAAGCATGTTGGTCGCTTTCGCGAGTATCAACTGCACTTGTAGTGACTGCCCGGCTTTGGCCGTGGCGTCTTCTTTGGCATGGCTATGGACAAGTATTTTGATGGAAAACTTGGATTATTCTTCATAAGGTATAATCACGCGCCGGGGTGCCCACAGCGGTCTCGGACACCTCCGCCGCTATACAAAATATTTCCTTAAGTTGTCCGTGTTCCAGTGGCTCATCAAAGGAACACCCTCCATGTCTGTCAGCCGGTATGTCCCCGGCCTCATTTCTTCAACCACTTTGTAGGGTCCTTCCCAGTTGGCCGTCATTTTTCCATGGACGTTTCCTTTGTTTGTGGCGGCCGACTTTCTTAGGACTAGATCTCCCACTCTTAAGTCCCTTTTGTGGACCCTACGGTTGTATGCTCTTCTCATCCGGTTTTGATAAACTGCCAAGTTGAGCCGTGCCGTGTCTCGACTTTCTTCGACCAGGTCTAGAGAGGTTCTCAGGCCTTCCTCATTTTCGACTGGGTCAAAAGTTTGCGTTCTGAATGTCGGCACCGTTGCTTCAATTGGCTGGACGGCCTCAGGCCCATAGACTAGGTGGAATGGACTGTACCCCGTTGCTTCTTTCTCCGTGGTTCTAAGGGACCACAGGATGCCGGGTAGTTCATCAGCCCACCTTCCCTTTAGATCTTCAACCTTCTTTTTTAGCCCGTTTAGGATTGTTTTATTAGCTGCTTCCGCCTGCCCGTTGCTCTGAGGGTGGCAGACAGAGGAGTAGGCGAATTTGATTACAAGCTGCTCCAACCAATTCATTACCATGTCGCTCCAAAACTCTCGGCCGTGGTCAAATACAATGACTTGGGGCAACCCAAATCGAGTTATAACGTTCTCCCAAATCACCTTTCTTACGGCCGCCGTGGTCTTGGCAGGTACCGCGACAGCCTCGACCCATTTGGTGAAGTAGTCAACGGCGACAATTAGGTACTTTCTTCCTCCGGAGGCCGTCGGAAATGGCCCTAGTAAATCCATCCCCCACTGTGCAAAAGGAAGGGGACTAAGCACCGGTTGCGGGTCTCGAGAAGGAGCATGTATCACCGGAGCATGCATCTGACAATTCTTGCACTTCTTGGTCTTTGCTCTGGAATCCTCAAGCATGGTGGACCAGAAGTAGCCGGCTCGGAGAGCTTTGTGGGCTAGCGTTCTTGCCCCCATGTGATGTCCACAGATGCCTTCGTGAATCTCTGTCAGTATTAGCTCCGCGTCGGCTGGGCCGACACATTTCAAGAGTGGTCTTATTACGGACCTTCTGTACAACTCTCCTTCGAACACTGAGTACCTTGCGGCGATCCTTCTTATCTTCTGCGAGAGACTGCGGTCCTCCGGCAACTCATTTGTAAGTTTGTATTTCATTATCGGAGTCATCCACGTCGTCTCGGCCTCGATGTCGCCCACCATGCCGGCGGTCTCAGTGATGCTTTTAGCATTCCTGATATCCACCAGCACGGTTCGACTGACATTCTTGATGCTTGAACTGGCAAGTTTTGAGAGAGCCTCGGCTCGGTTGTTCTCGAGACACGGGAATGCATCGTATCTGGAAAGACTTCAATTTTGAGGTGTCAGCTTTTACCCTCTCCAGATACCTTATCATCCCATCGTCTCAAGTCTCATACTCTCCTCTGATTTGATTAGCCACTAAGAGTGAATCTGTCTTCAACACAACATGCTCCGCCCCGACAGCTCTAGCTAACTCGACTCTAGTTATCACCGCCTCGTATTCGGATTCGTTATTTGAGGCCGAGAAGGTAAACTTCAAGGCGTACTCAAACTCGTCCCCGTTTGGGCTGATGATAAGGATGCCGGCTCCTGAGCTGTTCGCCGTGGAGGACCCGTCGGTATACACTTCCCACACACCGGGATTTGATTTTTCCTGATAGGTGCATTCGGCCAGGAAGTCTGCAAGTGCCTGCCCCTTTATCGAAGGCCTTGGTTTGTACTGAATGCCGAAGCCGGAGAGCTCCACTGCCCATTTAATAAGCCTGCCTGATTTTTCGAATTTTTCTAAGGCTTTCTCCAATGGCTGGTCGGTTAAGACCGTCACGGGATGTGCGTCGAAGTAAGGTTTTAACTTCCTTGCGGCAACGACGACGGCGAGGGCTGCTTTTTCAATCAGTGGGTAATTCCTTTCGGCGTCCAGCAGTGTATGGCTGACAAAGTAGATTGGGTGTTGCTGCTTATCTTCTTCCCTAACAATCACGGCACTGACCGTGGCCGAGGTAACTACTAAATATAGATATAGCGTCTCCCCCAGCGTCGGCCTGGACAGGGTCGGGAGTTTTAGTAGTAGGGCTTTCAGTTGCTTGAAAGCCGCACTCTGTTCCTCCCCCAGCTGAAGTTTTTATTCCCTTTCAGCACTTGAAAGAACGATGTGCTTTTGTCAGCCGACCGAGAGATGAAGCGGGAAAGAGCCGCCATTCTCCCGGTCAGCGTCATAACCTCTTTTCGATTCCTCGGCTCCGGTAAGTCCAGTATTGCTTGGACTTTCTCTGGATTGGCATCAATTCCCCTGGCACTGACAAGTACGCCGAGGAACTTGCCGGCCCGGACACCGAAGTTGCATTTCTTTGGGTTGAGCTTCATTCTATATTTCCTTAGTGATCAAAATGTCTCGCTCAAGTCGGCCAAGTGCTCGCTGTCAGACTTGCTTTTTACAATAGCATCGTCGACGTAAGCCTCGATGTTTTGCCCTTTTTGATCTTGAAACACTTTGTCCACCAGCCTAGTGTAAGTTGCGCCAGCGTTTTTCAAACCGAACGGCATCATTTTATACATGTATGTGCCGTGTATGGTGATGAATGCGCACTTAGGCATATCTTCTTCGGCCATGAATACCTGATGGTACCCTGAGAAGGCGTCTAGCAGGCTCAGCATAGTGTAGCCTGCCGTTGCGTCAATTAAACTATCTATTCGAGGCAAGGGATAGCAATCTTTAGGGCATGCTTTATTAAGATTTGTAAAATCAACATACATCCTCCACGCCCCTGATGACTTCTTTACCATTACAACATTTGCTAGCCATTCAGGGTAAGTACAAGGCATGATAAAGCCCGCCTCTAATAGTTTATCTACCTCAGCCTTGATGGCCTCGTCTTTCTCGGCTGAGGAGTTCCTCATCTTCTGCTTGACAGGGCGAGCGGTGGAGAGTACGTTCAGCTTGTGAACGATCACCTCCCGGCTCACGCCTGGCATCTCGGCGGTTGAGTACGCGAATACGTCTTTGTTCTTCCTCAGCAGGTCCAGGAGATCGGCTCTGAATTTTGGTTCCAGGCCGGCACCGACAGTTACGGTGCGCCCTGGGTCAATTTCCACCTCTTCGGTCTGGGCTCCTTCGACCATGCCGACGTTGATGTGCATCGGATCACCCTCCTGTTGTAAGGATGGGCTTTTCCCCTTCTCTAACTTCTTTGCCACTTTGAGGGATTGCATGTTGCATCCTCTGGCAGATACCTGGATG
This sequence comes from Silene latifolia, assembly GCF_048544455.1. Classification (NCBI taxonomy): domain Eukaryota; kingdom Viridiplantae; phylum Streptophyta; class Magnoliopsida; order Caryophyllales; family Caryophyllaceae; genus Silene; species Silene latifolia. The sequence goes on from NC_133534.1 coordinate 13,634,106, forward strand.
TTGACGATTTCATCTCTCTCGTCCTTTGAGACGAGCTTGTATGCCTCCCCCCGGTCCGAGACGTACATCAATGTCAGGGCCCGGATGGACATCACAGCATCGGCCTCGCTCAAAGTGACACGGCCTATAAGGACGTTGTAGGCGGATGAACCGTCGATCACAACGAACTCAGATAGAACATTTTTAGCCGCATCGGCTTGGCCGAACATCACCGGCAGTCTGATTGACCCCAGGGGTACCAAGCCGGCCCCAGAGAAGTTGTACAGCGGGTTAGTGCAGGGGCTCAGGTCTTCAATCTTCAGACCGAGATTGAGAAAGCATTCCTTGAACATGATGTTCGTGTAGGCGCCTGTATCAATTAGGCACCTCTTGACCAAGTGGTTGGCTATGTCCAAGTGGACTACCAGTGGGTCGCTGTGCGGGGCAACGACTCCTTCGTAGTCCTTCCTTCCGATGGTTATATCGGGGACGGTGGAAGCGGGGATCGCTGTGGTGGGCACAAAGTTGATGGCTTGATAAAGCTCATTCAGGTGCCGTTTGTGCCCATTAGCTGACCCACCGTTCTCGTTTCCTCCGATGTCAACCTGGATCACTCCCATCCTCTGGAATACTGATTTTCTATTCGCCCCGTCGGAGCTTGTTTCTGGGGCTCTAGCCACATACTTGCTGAGGGCCCCCTTTCGGATCAGCTCTTCGATGGCGTTCTTCAGATGCCGACAGTTGTCGGTCTTATGGCCGGGTTGGCCGTGGTAGTCGCAGACCTGGCTAAGGTCGCCGTCCCCCCTCGCCTTGGGGGGCCTTGCCCATTTCTGCCCTTCGTTCTTGCTTAGGGCGAAGACCTCGGCCGGTGATTTGACCAGGGGGGTGAGACCGCTGTACCGCTTCGGGGTGTATGGTCCCGAACTCCCCCCGGCGCCCGCCGAGTTCTGTTTCCTGTTAAATCTCTCAGGCCGTGACCTATTCATGTCACGGCGTCCTTCGTCCACGTTGTCCCGGCGGCTCCTCCTTTCTGGGTGCCCAGCTTCACTGTGGCCTACCCAGGTCTTGTGATAGTCCTCCACCTTGATGGCTCGGTCGGCCATCTTTCTGGCGGAGTCGAGGTTGAGGTCCTCGCACTTGATGAGCTCATTTTTGAACTCGCCTTTCGGCAGGCCTTTCATCAGTGCGAAGGCCGCCAGTTCGGTGTTCAGCTCACGGATTTGCTGAACCTTAGCGTCGAATCTCTTGACGTAGCTCTGGAGGGACTCGTCCTCCCCCTGTCGGATAGTCAGGAGATCCGAGGTTTCCACGGCCCTTCGCTTGTTGCAAGCGTACTGGGCTAAGAAATTGTCCCTTAGTTCGGCATAACAGTACACCGAACCATTGGGTAGCCCCTTGTACCAACTCTCAGCCATCCCATGCAGGGTCGTCGGGAAGACTCGGCACCACACCTCATCGGGTTGCTCCCACACCGACATGTACGACTCGAAAGCCTCGGAATGGTCGGTCGGGTCGCTATCCCCTTTGTATGATATGGGCGGCAGCTTCAGCTTGGTTGGCACCGGGACTTCGAGGACATAGGCATTGAGGGGCTGTCTGACCACGTGCCGAATGACACGTGGCGATCGGCTCCTCGCTTTCCTAGTCCGGCTTCTCTCCCCGTGGCGGGAAGGGCTTCTCGTTGTCCGACTTTGGAGAGCCGGACTTCTTTCTTCATTTCTTCGGGGGTGGCCTCGTTGGTGCCGCGGCGACGCTGTCCTCCCGCGAGTGGGGGAAGGACTTTTGTCTGCAACTAGCACCACGGGCACCGCCGGCGTCCTTGCATGCCCAGCTCCTTGTAATACTCCGGTCAAGTTGTTCGGAGTCACTTTGTGGGCCCTGATTGCCAGTGGAGGCGCTGCCGCCCCTATCGCCGTGACAGGGGTAACCGGCGTACCACCCATCAGGTCCAGGAATAGCTTCAGTTTAGCTGCATCGACCACATGTCCCATGACAGTGACCTGGCCGGCGGGCAGCGGTGTTTCTGGCTCTCTTGGCATCCCGTACTTCACCGGCTCGGTGACCCGGCCGGTGGGGGACTGCCCGATCTCAGAATTTGGGAAAGTCTCATCCTGGTAGAATGCGGTTTCGTCACTTACAATTACTTCTTGTTGTTTTGACATCTTCTTAGCTGTTTAAATGGTTTTTTCTTGGTTGTTTTTTTTTTGTAAGGGAGGTGACTAGCTTTTAGTATCTTTCCCCACAGACGGCGCCAATTGTTCCGAGTGTAATTTCGGAGCAGTGTTTTGTGACCACGTAAGCTTGTGGAATGATGTCGTTTGCTTATCTCTTCCTTTCGCTCTCTCCTGTAAAGATGAACAAACTGAGGGCTCGGCTTGGTACCCAGCGTACTCACTCCGACGCTCAAGTCAGTAAACTTAAAGAGATTAAGCTGTGTGTTACTTGGCGAAATATATTGTAGAGAGATGAGGGAGTTTATACCAGATTAGTGAATTGTGAGATGAATTGTGGATTATTAGATAGTTTTCGGATCCTTTTCTCAATGAGGATTGAGGAGTATTTATAGACTTTCACCTTTTGTCACGTAGTGGCCAAGTGGCCAAGTGGCAGAGCAGGTGGAAAGACTGTTCTACCCTCGGCCGAGGGACCCATGGCAGGGCGGCTGGCCTGGTTGACTCCATGCCGAGGGGACTGGATGTGAGTACGCGGATTATGCCTCCCGGCTGGCGAAGTTGCCTAGCCGAGACCCAAGTGACAGGCCGACAGGCTGCGTCGGTTAGGCTGTCTAATACGTTGACTTGTTGTCCTTTGGCTTTGACCTTGCTCAATATGTTGACTCGGTCAGCGGGTGCAGAATATGCCCCATCACATGGATTTACATGCATAAAGATATGGATTAAAATGAAAATGCAAAATAAAATCTTATGCAAAGTCAAGCCCAAGAAATTAAGTCCAAATAGGTGGAAGCTTAGGATGCTAGAATACATTAGATGTCATACTTTAAGATCATTATCGGATGATTAAACAAGGCATTAAACATCAACATTGGATACTATGTGCATTAACTAGAGGAATTAAGAAGACGGAGCCAAATCGCCACGACCCCGTCGAGGTTACCTCTTTTTATGATGTTTACGTTACTCCCTTCACCCCTATATAAAGGGTGTTGATCCGGGACCTAAAACACACTTCTTACACACCTTCTACACCACTTTCATTCTCTCATTTCAGTTCTTAGTTTAGGTTAGATTAGATTTCCCTTTAGCATTTCCATTATGTTATAAACAATTTTATTCAAGTTATATACAATTTACATTTCAAGTTATTTCCATTTGTTCTATCTTGTTCTTCATTTTCAAGTCAATTCCCAATTGTTAAGGTAATCTTATTTCCAATATTGTTTTGTTATTCATTTGCCATTTACATCACTAGTTAGTATGTTTATCTTTACCATTTCATATGTCATTAGATTAGTTTTCATTATGCATAAGTAATTCAATTGTCTAGGGAATAAGAGAAACCATGCATAAGTAGTTCTTGCAATTGTTAAACTAGGATGTTATAATATCATTTCATTGTTTTTATCACATGTTTGTATTGTCACGATTAATCTTTGTTTAATGATCATAATCATTGATTAAGTTTGTTAATTCGTTCTATAAGTCGAGAGGCACGGAATCGGATTAGACTAAGTATGTGTAGTAGGACGACCTAGTCATAAACGAGAGTTTTTCTAGGACCCGGTCTATGGTTGACGCTAATATCAAGAGGTGAGTGTCTCTAAGCCTACACAATTAGCGATTTATCAACTCCTATGTTTAATTTGAGCATTTACATAATTTGCATGTGTGACCCGAACTCTCTAGACTATTTCTTTATCATTATTGTTTTCTTCCATTATCCAACCAACCAATCATACGATAATCGACTCAAGATAAAATTCAGTCCATAACAACTAATTAACAACTACCGTCTCTCTGTGGATTCGACCCCTACGTACTACATTCATTTGTGTTTAGGGTATTTATTTTTGCATAGGTGTGCGATAGCCTATTAACGTGTCGGACACTTATAAAGCAATGCCTAACTTTCTTCTTTATTTGGGCACGTGTCCGACATGTATCCATGGTATTTGGACACACTTTCAAATGGAATCAAGTTGAATATAAGGTGATGGTGTGAGTTGTTTTATAGTGAAATTTGGTGGGGAAATAAGTTGACTTGGGGACAAATAGTAAGGAGATGTTGAAAAAAATTGATTATAAATTTGGCTACTTTAGTTTTGGAAATGATAATGAATTATAATAAATGTTAAGTTTTACCTCCAATTATTTTAATTTATTATCAAATACTTTTTCAAAAATGAAATCCTACATATATAACTATAAGTTATACTCCCCCCATACTACACCAATGGTAACATTGACTTTTCACACTTGTCGAGAAACGTTTTGCAACGTGAATATCTTTAGTTACACATTATTAAAAATTATAAAAATTTGATATTCTTATAACATTCATGACGATAAATCAAACAAAATCTCACATGACTATATTTTGTCTTATAGATTATGAATAATATCGAAGATTCCCTACGACCATGAATAGTGCCAAAATTCGCAATGTTGCCATTGGTGTGGTATGGAGGAAGTATATTTTATTATTAAATTTAAATAACGTGTCCCATGTCCTAAATTTATTGGGTGTCACATGTCCGTTTCGTGTCTTTATCTGTATCCATGTCCATTTCGGTGCTACCTAAACTACCTACATATATGTTGCTTTATTAATCAAAATACATAAGCTGTCATAACTTATAAGTAGGGATGACAATGGGTCGGGTCCACCCGGACCCGAGATTTTCTCTTTGGACCCGTACGGCCGTACCCGACCCAGACCCGCAAGGGTCTAATATTTGAGGACCCATACCCGGACCCTATGGGTAAGGGTCGGGCCCGGGTCTACCCGCGGGTCTGAGTTTCAGCCACTTTAATAACATGATTAACAGCTATGGGGTCTATAATATGAAAAAAAAAATTCATACTACTTTAACATTATGAGTTTATTAATCTCTATTGTACACTACCAAATCCAATATACATATCAAAGAGATTAAGAAAGATAAAGAAAACCTAAATTAATTTTACCTCCAAATACATGTGAAAGAATCAAACTCGGAACCCTAAAACCAATACCGTACTTGATAGCCGTCTCCATCTGACCGTCGTTGACTGCCGTCAATTGTGATTGTCGGTCGCCACCTATTAGAGAGGTGGTTGTTAATCGCGTATCAGTGCTGTGGTGGTGGTTTCCTTTTGTCAGTGGTGGAGTGGTGGTATTGTTGGTTTCCTTGTGTCAGTGGTGGAGTGGTGGTATTGTCAGAAGAGTTTGGTTGAGTTTTATCACTTTACGGGATGAAGGAAGAGAAATAGACTTTAGTTGCTTTGGTTTCTACGGTCTGCCAGTATGAATTCAGAAAAGTTGTGATTTTGATTTTTTTTTTTTTTTTAATAAAGGGTCTAAGGGTCGGGTATGGGTCTCATAACTTAGACCCGGACCCGGACCCGAAATATTTTCTTAAGACCCATACCCGATCCATACCGATTGGGTCTGAAAATATGAAACCCATACCCGACCCATTAGGGTCTAACCCTTAGGATGTGGGTCGGGTCCCCGACCCATTGCCATCCCTACTCATAAGGCCATTTATACGTTGTAAAACAATTTTACAATAGATCAAACGTCTTCTAAAGTTAATGCCATGTGCCCTACATTTTTGTAAACGAACCATTATTTGAGCTTTACTTCTTACTATAATAAACTTATTCAATATAAATAAATTGAATAATGGCAAAATAAGAAACCTTATCCTAACCTAGACATTTAACTTGTAATTTTTTTTGGTAAAAAATCAAATTATAAAAATAGTTTTATAAATTCGTCTTAAACAATAAAACAGGTGAAATATATAGATGAGACTAAAAAAATAACAGTCTTATACCATGTAATTATATGGAACATAATATTTGAACAATTTTAAATTCACAAATTTTCAATTTAGACGGATACTACTGTCTAAAGCTGTAGACGGATAATGTCCTTTTTATAAAATGAGAGCGGATAGTGCAAGTAGATGAGAAATGGATAATGCATATTGTGAGAGAGTCACTATCCATCTACAGCTTTAGACGGATATTGTCCGACTATAATAAGACATACTGTTTTACATTTAAGACGGATATGATCCGTTTTAAGGTTAACCAACGGACATTATTAATCTCAATAATTTAAGGAGCATAATCCAACGGAAAATCTAGTGTGAAGATGTCCATCATTTGTCACTTCCTTTCTCACACGTTTTTTTCGCAAAAAAACATGGAAATCACCATTCACCACTATACTATTCCCCCCACACAGAGAAAACGATGCGTCTACCCACGCATGCAAACCAAAACGATGCGTATTAACCTCCATTCCAAATAACGATCATACAGCAGTCACTATCACCATTCACTAAGTTAACTGACTCTTTGCTTTAAAGCTTCATCCCCAAAAATGTCACTCAATCTTCTCATTCCTCACTCTACTCTTCTACTTAACCCAAATTTCATGATTATCTCTTTCATTCAATTAATTAATCTTAATCAATCACTCAATTATGGCTACGGCGGCGGTTGCGGCGTCGATGACGGCGGTGATTGCGGTGGTGTTAATGCTGGCTGTCGTCGATGCTAGGGTTACGGTGTATAATACGACGGGGAAGTTAGTTACTGGAAAATTGAATGTTCATTTAGTTCCTCATAGTCATGATGATGTTGGTTGGCTTAAAACCTTTTACCAATACTACGTCGGCGCTTACAACTCTATTCAGGTTTAATTACATTTTGTTGATTGATTAAATCTTGTATATTGTCGAGTATTTGATTAAGTTTTTTTTAGACAAAGGTAGTATTTGATTAAGTTAATGTTAATGTAATGTTGATGTTGATGCATGTGTTTGTGTAGGCAGCATGTGTTCAGAATATACTCGACTCGTTGATGCCGGCGTTACTTGCTGATCGTAATCGCAAGTTTATCTATGTTGAACAGGTGATTTTCTGGTTTTTTTGGACGTTGAAATGTCTTATCTACCAAAAGAATACGTGATTTCTATTATTTTTCCGAAAAAAAACATATTCTCAAAAAAAAAAATAAAAAATAATAATAATAATAATAATAATAATGATAATTATGTTCATTTACTAAAAAGTAAAGGTACCGGGACACGGGATTTTGGTGCACATGACAAAGTGCAATGATAGTTCTTAAAATAAAGTTTTTCATTCCATGGCATATTTTGACAAATCCACAAACTTCAAACTTTTAATGGTAATAAATACAATCAAAATAAAGATATATATTTATTGGTCAATTTCTTTGGTTTTTGGGACAAACTAGTTCAAATCAAGTTTGTCAAATGAAGAACCCAAGAACAAAAACTTTTTGTCACAATGGACAAACTCACCTAACTAAAGTTCTTGTGACAAAACCCAGAGCAAAAACTACCCATTACTATTGTTACCAGCTTTAATCTGATACCGTAGGGCCCACCTTCTTAGAGCAATTGCAATGAAAGAACTTCATTCCCAAGTCATTTTTTTACTAATTACTAAATTTAAGAACTTTACCCTACGATGGAAGAACTTTTTCTTAATTCTTAATTAAGACCCACTATTAATTATCTTACTCCATCAACCTATTTAATATTTTGGAAACTAACAAAGAAGTTCTTATTTTAATAAATGCAATGACTCTTGCAATGAGAAGAACTTTATTCTAAAAGTTCTTATTGACAAACTCAAGTAAAAAACTTTCCATTGCAATTGCTCTTAGTTCAAATGCAAAGAAATTGTGTGTCCCCGTACCTTTATCTCGTGAATTTATCAAGGATGTAAAATTAGATATTCGTTTTTTCGATGAAGTGAATTAAACATTACTATCGTGAAGCCAACAAAGTTGCCGACTTCATGACTTCTATTGGACATGAATGTCCAACTCTTTCGAGGTGGTTTGAAAGTTGGGGCTTCAACTTACCTCTCTCATTCGAAAGGATGAGATATGTTGGTCATACCCTAGACATACCAAGCTAGTCATTTATCATCCTATGACATAAGAAATCTATTAGGCTCAATATCCATCTTTGGACGTGCTAATTTGGCAAGGAATCGATAAATTTTCCGTCAAATTTTTTTTAGCCCATATATATCAATAAATATTAGGATCAAGATGGATACTGAGCCTACTGGAGCACTTATATCATGAGATAATAAATGACAAGTTTGGTTACGCGTTTAAGTCGTTACCTAACGCCTAAAACTGAGTAATTGATGAAAAATAAAGTTTAGGGGTAAACTTAGTGATAATAACAATTAAGGGTATCATGTATGGTTCTAAAAACCTGATTTGTAAATATTCAAAGTACCATGTAGAAAGTCGAAAAATTAAGGTGTAGAATATCCCTAATTTCCACCTGGTAAAACAACTTTACCAAATCAATCAATTTCATCAATTCTATATAATGATCTCTCTATGAAATAAGTTTCTAATTCGCTAATTTCGAATTATCGATCAAGTTGAGGGCTTTTTATGGTTTTGTAAGAATTTTTTAGTTTTATTGATGGTTTGTGGTATTTCGGGGTTGTTGGGTGGTGTTAGGATGGCGGCGAGGGTGAACAATGGGATGACGATGATCGGCGAGGGAGACAACCCGAAATAGACAGCGGTGGTGGGAGAGGAAGGTGGACCGTGAGGGAGGGGTGTGACGGAGAGATCGGTGGTCAACTGTTCCGGCATGGTTGGTCTGACTAAGGTGGCAGAATGCGTGGCGGCCGCTCGACGTTCAAAGATTCGGCGGTGGGCTGGGCTGAGCTGCGGTGGTGTTTAGTGGTGGTTGGCTAGGTGGTGGCCGGTGGGGTGTAATGTACTGTACAAAGTGTGTGGTTGTTTTTTCTCTTTTTTTTTCCATTTTTTCTTTTGAACGCAGTACACGAGTAGTGAATGAGATTGTGATAGGGGTAAAATTGTTAAAAGTGTAGTGTAATGAGTAAAATGTGTATTGTTAAAATTTTAAGAGCCATTCATATATAAGAATGAAAATAATAGGTGTATATGCATTTTAAACACGACGACACAACGGTAATGAATACTTACAATATAGGGCTTGTCTGAAATCCATGGAATAATTTGGGGGTAAAATTTAATTGGGTGATAATTATCGGGGAAGTTAATTACTTGGTTAATGAGTTCATTGATGATAGATTTGACATAAAGGTAATAATTACTTGTGCTAAACAAATGATATTTAAGTGTTTTTTTCACTATTTATGTAATTGTTTATGAAGTTGAATAATGGTAAAATGCAGGCATTTTTTCAGAGATGGTGGAGGGAGCAAAATGAGGCAATGCAAAACATAGTCAAGGACCTGGTCAAATATGGTCAACTTGAATTCGTGTATATTTTTTTTTGGTGCTATTTATACCCATTTTACGTATAATCTGTATGATACTATGATGTTTAGGGTAAACAGAATTTAAAACCGTATTTACTTTAGGCATTGCATGTCGCTTAGCTTGACCATGCTTGTTGAATGATAATCAACCTAACTGCAATGGCTTTAGTTTTTTCTATGAAAGTAAAGAAATTTCTAGTGGCCTTATAGTCTAAAATGTTACTCCGTAATACTTAAAAGATGTCAAGTGGACTACTGGATCAGCTAATTCAGTATGTGTTAGTGTGTTACGACTATATTAGCCTTTATTCTTACGAGCTTATTCCCTTCCCCAAACACGAAATAACTTATTTAGAATGGATGGATTACATATCGAAGTTATTTAGAAATAGAGATCTGTCAGTGGGTTGAATAAATTATTTAGAATCACTTCAGAATGGACAAATGGAGGGATAACATATCGAAGGTAAATGAGTTGCTTAGAATGGATGTCAAATCTTCGATTTGGGAGTTGGTATTTTATTCTAGGACAAAGTGATATAGTAAAGGTGATATCACTTGGGGATGGACAAATGGATGGATTACATATCGAAGTTATTAAGTTACTTCGTATTAGGAAGGATGTTAAGTCTCAGCTTGTATTCCCCAAGCTTGTTTCAAACTAAACCATGCTGATTTTGTGTGCCCTGCAACTAATTAGTTGATGAAATCTCAGTTGAGTTTCTCTCACGGTTGATCTGGTGAGAATCCGAAAAATATGTTAAAAACTTCTGTTCTGGTAATTGTCTCAGAAAGTTAGACCTTTCAATTGAGACTGCATGGGGTGCGAGGATTTAATTCTTTTGCTTATTTGTTCTTCAGAAACGGGGGCATGGTCATGCATGATGAGGCAACTCCACATTATATTGACATGATTGACCAGACAACTCTTGGACACCAGTTTCTTAAGAAAGAATTTGGGGCGATACCAAGAATTGGGTGGCAAATTGACCCCTTTGGACATTCAGCTGTGCAAGCCTACTTGTTAGGAGCAGAGGTTAGCTAGTCTATACCCTACCGCTACTGTTTGCTCATGCTTGCTTGAAACCATATTCAACCGAACAGCATCAAATATTTGTGCATACCATCGTTTTAGTGTCATAATTTCTTATGAAATTTTTCTATGCTAGTGCAGGCTGGATTTGATTCTCTCTTCTTTGCAAGAATAGATTACCAGGACAGAGAGAAACGCAAAAATGATAAGAGCCTTGAATTTGTTTGGCAAGGGTCTGAAAGCTTAGGCTCAACTGCTCAGGCAAGTAACATGTTTATTTTCTTATGTTCTATTAGCCTCACACTCTCACTCTAGTTAGCCTATCAGAGCTAAGAAATTTCTAAATATCTCTTGTAGATTTTTACCGGTGCTTTTTGGGAAGGCTACTATGAACCCCCCGCTGGATTTTATTTTGAAGTCAATGATGACTCCAAAATTATTCAAGTAAACATTCTACTCTTATATATACAGTCAATATGGTACTTCGTTTGATCCGGGAAGAAAAAGAATCGATCTGCTCCTGTATGTACATCCAATATTGTGTGGTTGAATATCTGACATACTCTTATATTATTTTGAAGGATGACCCTGACTTCTCTGACTACAATGTTCAAGAACGAGTTAATGACTTCATTGATGCTGCTTTATCTCAGGTAAATATTGATGCTCAACTCATATGTATTGATTTAGTTAAAGTTCTCTGTCATAACACATACAGCTGTTCGCCTTCTGCTCATCGCCACTCAAAAATATCTTCACATGAAGCTCAGACGCTCAGTGGGTTTTAGTGATATCGCTAATGAGAGAGAAAACTATTAGATAAAGAGACTGTCCTATTGTGATAACAGTCGATAGTTCATCTACATGCTTCTTTTATTATTGATGGATAAACATGTTTTTTACTTTTGTGCATGACTTTTCTCGACAATGGGCGCATTGTGTGCGTAAGATAATTAGATAAATGTGCATGGTGAGGGCATTGTTGTCGTAGACTTGTAGTGTACACTGTGTATCAGTGCAAGTGCTATACTAGTTCTTGCAAATAAGTTTTTACTGTTGGGTTTTTCTCTCACAAAGATGCATGTATTGCACAGTCTCTCTATGTCACTCACATGTCACCACTCCCCAAACAAAAAATTAAATGTTTTTTTTTTGGATGAGTGGGGGCTCGCTATTCAGTTTTCAAGAAGCTGAAGCTGATATTGGCTTTTGCACATTTCCAGGCAAATGTTACTAGGACAAATCATATAATGTGGACGATGGGAACGGATTTTAAGTACCAGTATGCAGAGACGTGGTTTCGGGAGATGGACAAGTTGATTCATTATGTTAACTTGGTAATCATTACTCTGGCTACTTCGCTCATTATTTCTGAGCACATTGTAGTTCTTCTACTGGTGGTTTTTGTTTGTTTGTTTGTGAATTCTTTACTCATGCGAGTTTTTAAACCTATTATGTAGCCGTGATGTAGCCGACCTAATTCTATTCCTGGTATAGTCGTTGGTTAATGGATGATAGTCTGACTAATCAACTTCGGAGTATTATCTTCAGTAGTCAAGACATTTTTTAATGATTAGTGCTTTGCTATTGTTTATTGCCGGCTCTAACCACAGTTCATTTATTAGCATGGCATATCGGTTTTTGATGGATTTTAAAAACATGGATTCCCTCATTCATTTCTTATAACTGCTTTCAGGATGGACGTGTCAATGCACTATATTCAACTCCATCTATATATACTGATGCAAAATATGCCGCCAATGAAGCTTGGCCAATAAAAACTGATGACTTTTTCCCGTACGTAGGAAATGTTAACGTGCTCACAGTATATTCACATCTTGTTATATTACAGTTATTTCCTTTTTTTTGGGTCCTAATTAGGTAACTATACTATAAAAATTCTTTATGGCAACAGATATGCAGATCATATCAATGCATACTGGACTGGATACTATACTAGCAGACCTGCATTGAAGCGATATGTTAGAGAGATGAGTGCATACTATCTGGTATGTTCTCTGTTTTGCAGCTTTTGACATGTCAACCCATTGGCAGTTGTCATATAACCTCTATAGTTAACTGTTTAATGACAATTCAGGCAGCCAGACAACTTGAATATTTTGTTGGAAAGAGTAATTTGGGCCACAGTACAGATGCACTAGCGGACGCTTTAGCTATTGCTCAACATCATGATGCTGTCACTGGTACAGAAAAGCAACATGTGGCTAATGATTATGCAAAGAGACTTTCAATGGGTTACAAAGAGGTTCTTATCAATTGTTGCCACCCTTCATATAGTTTTTCTTGGTTTTATTGGACTTTCAAGCTTTCAGCCAACTTGTTATGATTTTGCCTCTCTTAATGTCTAGGCTGAGGCATTGGTTGCATCATCCATTGATTGTTTGACTCAATCATCACCAGCAACTGGTTGTCTGAACCTGACTACAAAGTTTCAGCAGGCAAGAGATTAAAAGCTTGTTCACTGTTTGGTCATTTGTACTATGGAGTATATCTTATTATAGTATTGAAGTCAAATTTTGCAGCACTAGATCTCTGCAAAGACTTTAATGACTCCTCATTTTTTTTCCCGGCCTCTTGCTCTCTCCTAAGTTTAACACTATAACTCTACAATTGAAATACTGCATTATTTTTGAAGTTTAATATGGTTACTTTTTCTTCTGTTATATCAATTTTTTGCCAGTCTCATACCATTAGATTTGTTTCATATTTCGAATGGAGCCAAGAACTCATTACTCTTTGGTTTTTGATTATGATGGAATAAAACAAAATGGCTCCTAAAGTGGCTGCACTTCTTTTTCTTGTGAAGTAGCGGTCCTCAAATGTAGTTCTTGACGCAATTTTCATACTGGGTCATTCGGAAACAACCTCTTGGTGTTGCTAACACAAGGGTAAGGCTGCGTACATCCGGTTGCCCGACTTCAAATAGATGTCAAATAAACAAAGCTTTTCCACGCAAATTCAATAGGAATCCTAGAAAAATATATATGAGGTGTTACGAATATATACAAAGTGCATAGGTATTCTGTACTATTAATTTTCTGCTTTGGAAGATATGAAAAATACTACAGAGACCTCAGTCACCATCTTTAGTCTAATACTAATGTTGGTGACAGATATCAATTTAATAGGAGATTGATTACTTTTCTCATCTCTATTCTACCTACATTTCTTCATTTGTGCAGTGTCCGCTCATGAATATAAGTTACTGTCCAGCGTCAGAGATTGACCTCGCTCGTGGGAAAAACTTGGTATAGAGGAGTTCTGCTTCACATACAGTATATATCTGTTCAGATTTTTTTTAAAATCATCTCATTACGGCAAGTCTTTTGCAGATTGTGGTTGTCTATAATCCTCTTGCATGGCAGAGAGAAGATATTATTCGATTTCCTGTAAGCACCGAATTGAATGTACTTTTCTTGGAAGGACAATTTTTTCATTGTTGGCCGTTAGATTCTACGGGCTATGTCACTAATGCTTCATTAAAGTATTTGTAGCACATAGTGAAGCTAGTATTGGTGATTCAGAAATAGTCTCAGTCTATCTATGTTTTCAACATAAGTTAAGTCTTTGCACATCCAACCCCCTAATCTTTTCATCGTCAAGGACCTAATGCCTTTGAGGTGCTAGCACAAATGTTGTCTTATGGAAATTATTTGTGAGAGTTCGTATATTTCGTACTGGATTATTCTTCTGAAAGATTGTTCAGACAGCACGTATGAATTTTTTTTTTAAATTCTACTTTATTTCAGAGCTGAGTAGTTAAAAGGCTTCATATTTGTATATATTGTGCATTTAACTTCTGTGAACCCAATTTAAGATGATGAGACCTGCTGCAGGTCATCTCTGAAAATGTTATGGTTCGTGATTACGAAGGAAAGGAAATTGAGTCACAATTACTTCCTATATCTGATGTTCAATTGAGCATGAGAGACTTTCACGTTCCCTCATACTTGGGGGTTCCAGCAAAAGATACACCTAAGTACTGGCTTGCATTTTCAGCATCTGTACCACCACTTGGTTTTAGTACTTTTACCATATCTCCCGTCAAAGGCAAGATAAACATTTCTTTTAATTTGTCTTTAAAAAGCGCATATGGAAGCTTGATAATTAGCATTCTAATTCTCAATGTGTTGCACGCAGGCACCAAATTGGCAAGATCATCAGTCCACAGATACCAAGAGCATGATAAATCTACCTTTGCTGTTGGCCCAGGCGCATTGAAACTTACTTTCTCTAAGAATGGGAAGCTAACTTATCACAATAATAGAAGAAATATGGTAAAACTATCTTACACTAACTTCTTATAAAACCACTTTACCTTCAAGTCACCCCTTGTATATTAAATATGATCAGTGATCATTTTATCATCAACGATGATCCTTATTAATCCATTCGATTCACTACTAATTAGTATTAGAAATATCATTACTTATGTTTTTTTCTTTTATTTACTCCTCAAGGAGGGGTAGTATTACATTCATCCTTGAAGTAAGTATTGATATTTCTAATCCAGCTTCACAATTCTTGGATAAATACGAAAGTGGAAGAAATATATGAAATCTGGGGGAGTACTTTGTAACCTGTTTTAATATTATTAGTGTAAGTGACCCTTCTAGTCGTGATGCAATTTACATCAACTTATTGTAAAATCATTTTAAGAAGTGGTATTAACGTCTTATTTTGGTCTCTATAATAATTTCACATTCAGTGTTTCTAACATCCTCTATCTTTCCATATGAAGGATACAAAATCTATAAATGTGTCCTACAGTTACTATGAAGGATATACTGGAGATGATCAGGTAAGTCCTGCAGCTTTTATTAGCAAGGCATTATCTCTGCTAGATTTCGCAGTTCCAGTTAGAAAGTAAACTTCTTTTCATATGGATTATTACAGGCATCTGGGGCATATGTATTTCGGCCAAATGACGATGATGCACATGACATAGATCCAGAGGAAATGGTATTGATTGATGTTAACACACTAAATGTTAGTTAAGCTGCAATATCATAAAAAAGTTTTTTGACATTAGCACTCTGGTTGTTGCCATGAAGGTTGCATCAACTGTTTTGCGAGGTCCTCTGATAGATGAAGTGCATCAACGGATCAATTCATGGTTAAATCAGGTGCTTCCGGCAACAGCTATTTATTTTTCTTTCTCATTTTTCGTCGCTATACAGTCAGACATGCCTGAGTGGCCGAGTTATAGGATGAGCAACTGACAACCCACAAGAATAGTAATGAAAAGACATGAGACTTCCTGTAACATCCCTGGATTTTCCGACCACAAAATAATAAACAAATACAGAAAATCCAACAACGTCACTCCGCACTTAGCTGTAGAACCAACCTCAAGGTAGATATAGAGACAATATATATGAGTAGATGTCAAAAACGTTAAAACAATTATGTTTCAGTGGAAGTCTTTACTTCTCACAAAATTTAAAACAGAGTTATTAAGTCCGAAACTAGTAGATCTAAATAATTAAAATAACAAGTTCTAAATAAATTCAAATTGAGTTCATTGTTCAAAATCCTTCCTCGCTCGTACTACTCCCCGGAACCAATATGCACCCATGCAGCATTCAAGTGTACACTTATCAACTCTATCAAAAATCACGAATAGGTACAAGTTCCAGAGGGGGAACAACCCAAAACAAAAAGGATGTCAGCACAGAGGTGAGTAAGGAGTTAAGGAAACAAGAAATAATGATAATTTAAAACGATATTATAAATTAACAAAGCTCCAAAACCAGAGTGGAAACAGAATTATATTCCAAAACAATTCCAAAACCAGTATTGATGTAAATCCAATAACAATAATCAAACCATTCAAAATCCATATTTTTCACCATGTGTGCCAATGTCCTACCCTTGCACGGTCTAGAGGTATATATATATATATGTGCTAAGTTAGTGCGCACCCCTCACGTTTGGACAATCAGTAGGATGAGGCTGTCAAAGGAGAAAGTCTAACTACCTAGCGAGTGGGGGTCGGACAATCCCCACCCAAATGGAACTCGGGCCTTTTCCACATTTGTCAAATCTTGATATGATTTTTTCTTAGCTAAATGTCTTGTTTTTTTTTTTTTTTTTTTTTTTTTAACTATGTGACGTACTGTATCTCACATACTAGTTTCTTCTGTTTTAGCTCCTCGTCTGAAGTTGTCTAATGATGTAGTTTCTTGCAATTTTGCTTTAGATAACAAGAGTTTACAAGGACAAGGAGCATGTTGAAGTTGAATATGTGGTGAGCTAAACAGCCGCCTCTTCCTTCTTGAGTTAGTTTTGTATTGGGAGAAATAATACTCAACACAAAAAATGTATCTCTATTTGTATGAAATATCCTGGTAGGGTGGTGTATCATTCGTATATCTAAGCCATTTGCTTTTGTTTACTGTTATGGATGATTACCCCAGATAGTGAACTGTGCTATCTGAGTAAATTATTCCTCAAATGAAGTTTACGAAAATGAAGTCTCTTATTGCTCTGTACATCAATGTTGATGGTACTCTTATGGACAATCCTTTGTTATCAGGTTGGGCCTATACCTGTTGATGATTGGGTTGGTAAAGAAGTTGTGGCAAAATTCACAAGTGATTTATTGTCAAATAAAATATTCTACACGGATTCAAATGGACGTGATTTCATCAAAAGGGTATGATGTTCAAGTGCTCTGGCTCCATTTGTGTTGATATCCTACTTTCTTGCATATATGCATTATTGTGCATCTGGTGGTAAAGCCAGTAAGGCAGATGTACTCACACGGGTACAGTTGCATACATTTGATCCCCCTTATCCTATCATAGATGGTTAGATGGAGCCTTTGAGGCATTTATGTAATGTTATTGTGCAAAAAACTGTGTTCATGATATGGAAGAATGACTTCTCACTTATTTACAGATGCGAGATTATAGATCAGACTGGGATCTGCAAGTGAACCAACCTGTTGCCGGGAATTATTATCCTGTATGTTTTTGCGGCCAACTTTCAGATTTCCAGCTTTTACCCTTGTTTTTAGTTCATCTTTCTCTATTGCATACAAAGTCCTAACATCTTTGGATCTTGCTGCATTGAACTTTTCCATAATGACGAGGAGCTGGTCATCTAACAAAATCATTATTTCTCAAAGAATCTGCTAATTTCCCAATACAATCGTGCTACTTATTTCAGATTAATCTGGGGATATATCTGCACGATGATGTGAACGAATTTTCAGTCATGGTGGATAGAGCTATTGGAGGGTCTAGCATAAAGGATGGACAGATAGAGATAATGCTCCATAGGTAGCTGTTTTTTTTTTTTTTTTTTTTTTTTTTTTTTTTTAAACCTTTAAATTGAATTACATTATTGCAGATTACATGACTGGAGAGTCACTTTTTCTTTATTCGTAGTAATTTGGGTTCGTTCATGTGTAGACGGTTGCTCAGAGATGACGGCAAAGGTGTTGGTGAGGCCCTTAATGAAGAAGTTTGCACACCCGAGTGCATAGGCTTAACTGTAAGTAGCCTACTATTTTCCTTTGTTACTTGATTACAGTTGAAACTACTTGAACACCAAGGGAAATCTGTTCCAGCCCCCACCCTAAAGTGCGGCTTATTCTTCATTAGTCTTCTTTTTGCAGTTCCTTAATTTGTATGCTGTGGAGTTGCATCTTTATCGTTTGATGATTATGTACCATAAAATTTACTTGTTTACCAGATACTGTAGAACAATGAAAGTAAGATTGTATTTTGACCTTTTAGATTCATGATACGAGCTAGTGCTATGACAGAGTTAATTAAAACAAAGCAATATCCTATGGCAACATCTCCTGAGGGCTAAAGATTAAAAGGAGCGGCAGTGAAGACAGTTGTACGAAATGGACTTTGGCAAAACGCACTCTTTGATACTTGCTTTTGCAATGCGCCTCTAATACATAAATAAATTTTCAGAGATAAAACTGCATTCTTGCTGGCTTAGATCAAGTTGCTGTATATATTAATGCCTTTTACCCTTTTAGAGTTTTTGACTGTTGGAAGAGTTGCTCCTTTTCTCATCGTGAAAAATGTGAGGATCAAAGTCTCATTGACATCGTATGCAATTGAGTAATACCTCCTGACAAAAACAATTACTCCCGCCAAGTCACTCATTTCTTCCCTACATACAATATCACACAAATGGATCAGAATACCCTTAAACACACCCTACTAACAACTCAACCTCCACCACATCCTACAGCCTTATGTCAACCTTAACCTGCCCTAGCACCACCAATAACAACACCCTCTTCGCCTGAGACCACCTCAACCACCCTCTGATCCGCTCCCATCACCACCAACACCTGTCCTCTCTTAGTTATACTACCATTTTAACCTCCCCTCATCGCCACGTGACCGAACAATCACACCGCACCACGCCACCACTGACTGGCAACAATACGAGATCAAGCAAAAGGGGGAACGAAGTGAAGCGGACAGTGGCGATTTGGAGGTGGGGAATGGTTTGACGGAGTCGGGGCATATTCAATGTGAGGAGATTTTGGTGGTCAGGGTAATAGGCGTATGAAGAGGGGATTTCGGAGGTCAAGGTGAGGGATTATGAAGAGGGTAAATTAGGTGTAAGGGTAGAATAGGAAGTGTGTCATCTTTTACCCTTTCCTTATTTTTTCTGCCAAAAAGAAAAGGGAAGAAACGAGTGATTAGGAGGGAGTATACCAAGTCCAAAACAAGCTCAAAGTAGTTAATATATGCCTGGTTGTTGGCTTCCTGTTTTTGGGTAAAGGGAGCTGGGAGCCACAAGGCAGTTTTGGTGATCAAACCCAGGTCATGAGTACCACTACCACCGCTCCATGACTTTGCCGGCAACAGTTGACTTCCTATGCGCCTCCCTATTTCCTTACATGTTGGCAATTGATTACTAGTATTACTATTTACTAGTCATACACACGGACACGGTCATGATATACTAGTTTTATGTTTTGCTTCATTTCGCAGGTCCAGGGAAAGCTTTATTTCAGAATTGACCCTCTTGGAGAGGGTGCGAAATGGAGGCGTTCATTTGGTCAACAACTTTACTCTCCATTTCTCTTGGCATTCAGTGAGCAGGTGGAAAAGATAAATCTCATAATAGCAACTACTGTAATATTTTGGCCGTTGGAGTCTTATTTTAACAAACATGATGGTCTTACAGGATGATGATAAATGGCAGAATTCTCATGAACCCTCCTTTACAGCCATTGATCCATCTTACTCTTTTCCTGAAA
This sequence comes from Silene latifolia, assembly GCF_048544455.1. NCBI lineage: Eukaryota > Viridiplantae > Streptophyta > Magnoliopsida > Caryophyllales > Caryophyllaceae > Silene > Silene latifolia. The sequence continues at coordinate 13,653,871 of NC_133534.1, forward strand.
ATGTTGCTCTAATAACGCTCCAGGTAACTGGCATTTCATGTGATGTGTTATTTGGTTGTGTTTTAAGTATTTATGTTGGCAATTATGGTTTTTATTCTCCTTGCATCATTTCATTTATTAATTTACGTTTAATAAGCAGGAACTTGCTGATGGAAAAGTCTTGGTTCGGCTAGCACATCTATATGAGGTCCGTCCTTAGAATCTTGTAATCAGCTGTTTTTGCTTAGACCCGTCTCTAGTTCACCTGCATAGAGCTTTACTACCTTTTTGAGTATTCCAGTTACATTTATCTTTTGGGAGCAGAGATGTAATAGCTAGCTTTGAATATTGAATTTATCAATGTCGAGCTAGTATCATGCAGAACTTCTATGTACTTTATTTGTGTTCCTTGTCCCGTGCCTTGAGATGCTCATGCTTTATCCAATCATATGTATTAAATACCCTGTTCTTGCCTGGTTGTGACTAAAGGTTGGAGAAGATAAGGAGCTGTCAAGCATGGCAAATGTCGATCTCAAAAGACTTTTTCCGACAAAGGAGGTAAGAGATTTTGTGGCACCAGTAGGTCATGAGTAAAAATACTACAGTACAAATGTAGGACAGTCATTGGAGTAAAACTTTAGGGTTTTGACTTTTGATGTGAATTTTAAATTCGAACATAAAAGTTCACCCCAAGACCTCCAGTCTTCCCTATGTCCTATGTCCTATGTCCTATGTCCTATGTCCTGCCATAGGGCGCATGACCCACCTAGACTTGGCAACCTGGATATCCGTTGCTCCGGCTCAAGTTAAATTGGATCGTTTTCATTTGGGCGAGCGTTGAACCTTTTGGATTTAGGTTCGATTAAGTTCAAGTAGATCACTCATCTTAAACGGTTTTAGCTATTACAAGTTGGTATTAGTTCACGTCAGATGAGGTGAGATTCGAATTTTAGGTTGGAGGTGAAAAACTTGACATTGAAAATATGCAATTAAGATCCTCTCCATTTCTTTCTCTCCATTTCCTCTCACAAACCCATTTAATAATATTTTACCCTCTACACCCTATTAAACCTTTATTTCCTTGCATAAATCGTTAACCGTTCGATATTAGCAAGATGCAATCCGATCCATTGATAGGAAATGGCCTCTCCATTTCTTTCTAGGAAATGGAGAGGATCTTGACTCGAAAATATGCATCACAGTATATAAGTGTATAATTTTTTTTTTATTATTATTATGGTCAAATGGAGCAACTATTATCCAACTCATATAATAAGAGGTTATCTATATGAAAATTTTAGTCTTTTGATTTAAGTTAAACCGGTTGGATTCAATTCAGTTTCATTCGAGCTCAGGTTTACTTTGGGTATGCCAAATTTGGTCCAGTTCCGGTTCTATTCAGGTTGAATCGGGTAGTGAGTGTGATTTAAGTCGGTCATTTTAGGTATTCGATTGGATATCAATCCAAATACTTTAGATAGATTTATTGGGTTTGGGGTTTGTTTTGCCAAATCTAAACATATCCATGCCTTTTGATATACTCTAATCCAGACTGTCACTCAGATTGAGTTAGCTCAGGTCGGACAATTATGTTATGTCTTGGATACGGTCAGTTTGGTCGAATAATTTTTCAAAGTGTGGGTATATTTCCTGTATATTATCCAGGTGGGGGCATGGGTTAGTTTCATTTTGAGTCACTGATTAAGGCTTACAGGGTGGGTCAAACGGTTCTGAGCTTAGTCATTTCCGCCCTCTTTGTTATTTTTATGTAGAAAAGTGTGATTTCGAATTAGCTACTTTGTGTCATTTAGGATCAGGTAATTGTTTGGCGGGTGGTCTTGAGCCAGATCGAGTCAGGTTTTGGGTCTTACAAAGTTAGGTCAGATCAGATTTTAAGGTCAAACCTGGCTTGTCTGTTATGGTGTACTTAGGGTTTAAAATCAAGGCTTTCAAACCAGTCCAACTAAGCTTCGAGTCATGTTCAGTTCTGTTTTGGTGTAATTGGGGTATTGAATCGGAGTAGTTACTTCAATTACTTGCTGATTGTTAAGCCCCAATAAATACTCTTATTTTACTGTTTTAAATTTGACCAGATTGGCAAAGTGGTTGAGACAAGCTTATCGGCCAATCAGGAGCGGTCGGAAATGGTGAAGAAGAGATTAGTATGGAAGTCGCAAGGCGCCTCTGTTAAGGAAGACAAGGTAGTGAGGGGAGGGCCTATTGATCCGGCTCAGCTGGTTGTACAACTCGCGCCCATGGAAATCCGTACTTTGCTCATTGAATTCAACCCCATATCCCGCAAAATCTCTGACATGCGGAAATAGTTCATTGGTCGCCACCGGAAATCCTTATTTCAGTTTAGCTTTGCGGGCACACGGTGCGAATAAAGTGTCTAGATTGCACCCGTATGTTGCTTTGTACTTGTACTCTTGAGAATAAAACATGTTCAATAATTGCATTTGGGGGGCATTTGATCAACCAAAAAGGCGCAAATGTATTGAACATTATTCCTTATAATAAAAACAAGGGACTTGCTAAATCCCGTACATAACTTTACTAAATTCCGCACATTTTTTCGTCTTATTTCGAGTTTACCCCTTTCATTTCTTAACCTAATTCCTCGCTCTTACCAAATGGAGAAATCAAAAACCCAAAAAAAACCTCCAACAACGAACAACCCCTATCCCACCCCTACCACCGCCGACCACCCCTCACCGCCCCATCCCCACGCTGATCTCCCCTTCCCGCCCCCATAACCGCGCTGATCACCCTCTCTGCGCCATGTTCATTGCCTCGACTAAGCTGCAATCACCATTCGATCCAACCTGCAGTTGCGATGAAGGTGTTTGATCGACTGTGAGGCTGGGATGTAGTGACGGCGAGGGGGAGAGGTCGGCGCCGAGGGTAGGCGACCGATGCTGGTGGAAGTTGATTAGGGTTGCGGGAAGTTGATTAGGGTTGCGGGAAGACCGACTGCCGGGGTTGAGTGGGTGGGTGTTTTTTTTTTTTTTTTAAATAAAGGGCAGTGATGGAAAAAACTAGCAAAATGCGTGGGATTGTAAAATAGGGTGTTGGATAATTTACACCCTATTTACAACAAGTGGAATTACTTGTTCCTCCATCCCCATTAATAATGGGATGTGCTATTTCCTACGCAACATTTTACTAAATACTACACAAATTCTCGACTTTTTCCGCCTTTACCTCTCCCATTTCAAACACAAAAATGGGAAAAGAAAATTAACCCCTTAATCAAAAACCCCATCCCCACCCCACTTCATCGTAGTCAGGCACCACCGACCGGCGTTGACCACCGCTTCCCCACTGCGTCGTCGACGACCAACCGCATCCCCACTGTCCGCCACCGGTGTTGCTCATTCGTATTTCCGCATAATAGATCTCAAAATCATCATTGAGTAAACCACTTGTGTTTAGTATGTTTCAATGGCGATTTCCAATCAACAACAAGACAAAATTAGTAATTTCTTAATTAATAACAATACACAATTCACAAATGGAAAAATAATCGATGAAGAACAACAACTTGTGCTTGGTATGTTTCAATGGCGATTTCCGATAAGATTGTCTAAGCTATTTAGCAATGGCATTACCTAGATTAATTCACTTGCGAGCGGTGGTCGCCGTTTGTCGATGGCGACTGACCATGGTGGTTTGCGGTGGGTAAGGGGAAAAGGGGTGGCTGGGGTGAGGGTTCAATTAGGTTTAATTTTTTTTTGTGGGTATGAATTGAGAAGGGTAAAGTCAAAAATAGTTAATAATTTTGTGTAGGATTAAGTAAAATGTGAGTAGGAAATAGCAATTACGAAAAAGTTTACACTTACTTTATCTATAATTTATATTTAGTTTATTTTTCCTCACAAAATAAAGTAAGTGTAGACTATTTACTGAGGACAGAGGTAGTAGAATATTCCAACGAAAATTCAAATCTAAGGTTGTCCCATATCTTTTGTCACTCACTCCATCGGACGTCCTTTTCCCTCCAACATCAACTCGTACGTTTGACGTGGCAACAACCAATATACTATTCCCCACACACACTAGAAAACGACGTGTCTAACCACGCATGACAACCAAAACGACGCGTACCAACTTCCATTTCAGATAACGATCAAACTCATCATCAGTCACTACTCACTATCACCAAGTTGACCGACTCTTAGCTTCAAAGCTTCATCTTCATCCCCAAAAATCTCACTCAATCACCTCACTCTACTCTTCTACTTAACCCTAACTTCATGATTATCTCATTTATTCGATTAATTAATCTTAATTAATCACTCGGTAATGGCTGCGGCGGCGGTTGCGGTGGTGATTGCGGTGGCGTTAATGGCGGTTGTCGTTGATTCTAGGTTTACGATGTATAATACGACGGGGAAGTTAGTTACTGGAAAGTTGAATGTTCATTTAGTTCCGCATACTCATGATGATGCTGGTTGGCTTAAAACCGTTGACCAATACTACGTCGGCACTAATAACTCTATTCAGGTACGTATCATTATGTTTTGTTGATTTAATCTTGTGTAATTATCGACTATTTGATTATTTTAATGTTAATGTTAATGTAATGTTAATTATGTTAACGTTGAGGTTGATGAATATGTTTGGTGCAGGGAGCATGTGTTCAAAATGTACTCGATTCGTTGATTCCGGCATTACTTGCTGATCGTAATCGCAAGTTTATCTATGTTGAACAGGTGATTTTCTGCCTTTTTTGACGCTGAAATTGCTATAGCGCAGTTCTGAGACGAGCTTAATTAGTTCAATCGCCAGTATCTATTTTCTGCGTTTTTCTGCTTTTTTTTAGAGTGATTTTCTGCGTTTAATGTTGACTCTTTAATTAGTTCGGTTTTACACGAGACGGACTTATTGTATGAGACGAGCTTCTAAAACTTACAGCATTGTTTAAATTTTAATCACTAGTATCTATATTCGTCTTTCAATTATACAATGATGCTCGGATTCGTATAAGATGTTGTGTAAATAAATATTCCCTCGGTAATCTAACAATTAATAGATCCTACAACCAGTTGTATCTAGTTGTATGCTCTAGAACCCGAGCTATATAATAAAGTTTTCGAGTTTTGTTTTAAAGAAGTCGAGCTATACCATAAAATTTCTGAACTCACTCACTCAAACATAAAAAAATTAACTTTAGGAAAGCTCAAGACAATTACACATAAGCTCGATAAGATATAACTTGGTTGTATGATGCTATTGTACCACTTGAGGTATAATGTTATTTGTGGTAATCTAATGCTCGTTCATTTGGTTATTTGAAGTCAATTTTGACAGTAATTTGTTAAAAAATATATAATATACTCCCTCCGTCCCGATCAATTGTTGTCCTTTGGTTTTGGCACAAAGACGAAGAAAAGGGAAGGGGGCCAATTACTAAATGACAAGTGGAAGAAATTGAGTGTGAATGATCAAATTGCTCACCGAGTTCATTCTTAAAATAGAAAAGACAACAATTGACTCAGACACCCCAAAATGGAATAGGACAACAAATGACCGGGACATAGGGTGTAGAAGTTACCGAGTATATATATTGTGAAAAAAAAAATGTCCGCTAAATTTTATATTTTCAGCTAAGAAAAATATATAAATGCTGGAAGTAAAAAATATGGTAAATGAGTTGTTTTAGAGACACTGAAAATTCAACTGGGAGAACATTAGTACAATTCAGAGGGATTATTATTTTCCTTGTAGAGTAAGGAGTAAATGATTTAGGTGGAGTGGAAATTTTGGAAATTAGAGGAGTTACTTCTGTGTAGTCTAGATGTATTATGAGATTATTTATGTGATAATTTGTCCTAAAGAAACGAAATGTAAGTTTTTTTTTTTTTAAAATTGTGTAATTGTTTATGAAACCGAATAGTGGTAAAATGCAGGCATTTTTTCAGAGGTGGTGGAGGGAGCAGAATGAGCCTATGCAAAACATAGTCAAGGACCTGGTCAAATCTGGTCAACTTGAATTCGTGTAATTCGGTGCCCAACGTTTTTAACTCTTTATTTTTCTGCTATACCTATTTTACCTATAACTCTTTATGATGTTCGAAGAAATCACCTTCGTTCTTAAGCTAGCAAAATCGAACTATGGGGCAAACAGAATTGAATACCCTATTTATGTTAGGCATTGCCTGTCGCTTAGCTTGACAATGTTTGTTAAATGCTAATCAACATAACTGTAATGGCGTTAGGTTTTTCCACGAGATTAGAGAAATTTTTAGAGGCCTTATAGTCTAAAATGTCAAACGGAAAGTATTTGTTAGTTGTTACAACTATTGGGCTTTATTTTTACGAGCTCATTCCGTTCCCCCAAACAAAAAAGGACCCCTTCTTCATACCATGAAGTTAAGGCATTAGCCACTTTCTTAATGCAGTGCCTTTCCCCCCATTTTATTTCATTGGAAAAAAACAACTACCCATCTGGTTAGGGAATAACAGATATCTATCAGGGGACAGGAGGTTGAATAAGTTATTTAGAAATCACTTCGGATTGGACAAATGGAGGGATTATAAATAAATTGCTTAGAATGGATGTTGAATCTTTGATTTGTGAGTTGTGATTTTATTCTAGGACTACGTGATATAGCAAAGGTGATATCATTCGGGGATGAACAAATGGAGGGATTAGTGATTACATATCGAAGTTAGATAAGTAACTCCGTATTTAAAAAGGATGTTAAATCTCAGATTGTATTCCCCAAGCTTGTATCAAACTAAAGCCATGCTGATTTTGTGTGCCCTGCTACTAATGAGTTGATGAAACCTCAGTTGAGTTTCTCTCACCAATTGATCTCAAGAGAATCCAAAAAATATGTTAAAAACTTCTGTTCTGGTAATTATCTTAGAAAGTTTGCGCTTTCAATTGAGACTGCATAGGGTGTGAGGATTTAATTATTTTGCTGATTTGCTCTTCAGAAACGGGGGCATGGTCATGCATGATGAGGCAACTCCACATTATATTGATATGATTGACCAGACAACTCTTGGACACCAGTTTCTTAAGAAAGAATTTGGGGTAATACCAAGAATTGGGTGGCAAATTGACCCCTTTGGACACTCAGCTGTGCAAGCGTACTTGTTAGGAGCAGAGGTTTGCTTATCTATACCCTACAGCTACTGTTTGCTCATGCTTACTTAAAATCATATCCAAACCCAACAGCGTCAATTATCTGCTCGTACTCTCTTTTTAATGTGATAATTTCTTATGAAATATTCTGTGTTAGTGTAGGTTGGATTTGATTCTCTGTTCTTTGCAAGAATAGATTACCAGGACAGAGAGAAACGCATGAACGATAAGAGCCTTGAAGTTGTTTGGCAAGGGTCTGAAAGTTTAGGCTCGTCTGCTCAGGCAAGTAACATGTTATTTTCTTGTGTTCTATTAGTCTCACACTCTCACTCTAGTTAGCTTATCCGATCTAAGAAATTTGAGCTAACTATCTCTTGTAGATTTTTACTGGTGCTTTTTGGAAAGGCAACTATGAGCCTCCTACTGGATTTTATTTCGAAGTCAATGATGACTCCCCAATTGTTCAAGTAAAACATTCTGCTCTTATATATACAGTCAATATGGTACTTCTTTTCGTACGGGAAGAAAAAGAATCGATCTGCTCCTGTATATACATCCAATATTGTGTGGTTGAGTATCTGACATACTCTTCTTTATTTTGAAGGATGACCCTGACTTATTTGACTACAATGTCCAACAACGAGTAAATGACTTCGTTGATGTTGCTTTATCTCAGGTAGGTATTGATGCTCGACTCATATGTATTGATTTACTTAAAGTTCTCCGTCATAACACACACACAGCTGTTTGCCTTCTGCTCACCGCCACTCAAAACACATTTTCACGTGAAGCTCAGTGGGCCTTAGTGATCTTGCTAATGCGAGAGAAAACTGTTAGATAAAAAGACTGTCCTATTGTGGCAAGAGTGAGATAGTTCATCTACAGGCTTCCTGTATTAATGATGGATAAATACACTTCTACTTTCTTGCCCGGTTTTTCTCGACAATAGGCACATTGCGTGCATAAGATAACTACATAAATGTGCATGGTATTTATGAGGGCATTGTTGTCGTAGACTCGTAGTGTACACTGTGTATCAGTGCAAGTGCTATACTAGGTTTTCCAAATAAGTTTTTTGCTGTTTGGTTTATGTCATAAAGATGCATTTATTATATAGTCTCGCTATGTTACATCCTGTTCACCACTCCCCAAACAAAAGAATAAATGTGTGCTTTTTTTTCCGGATGAGTGGGGGCTCTATTCACTTTTCAAGAAGGTGAAGCTGATATTGTCTTTTGCGCATTTCCAGGCAAATGTTACTAGGACAAATCATATTATGTGGACGATGGGAACTGATTTTAAGTACCAATATGCACACACGTGGTTTCGGCAGATGGACAAGTTTATTCATTATGTTAACTTGGTAATCATTACTCTGGCTACTTCGCTCATTGTTTCTGCACACATTGTAGTTCTTCTACCCGAGGTTTTTGTTTGTTTGTTAATTCTTTATTCATGCGAGTTTTAAAAACTACTATGTAGCCATGATGTGGTCGACCTGATTCTTTTCCTGGTGTAGTCGTCGGTTAATGGATGATGGTCTGAGTAATCCAACTTCGGAGTATTTCATCTTCAGTAGTCGTGACTATTTCTTTTTTATGATTAGGTGCTTTGCTATTGTTTATTGCCGGCTCTAACCACAGTTCATTTATTATCATGACATCGGGTTTTGATGGATAACTGCTTTCAGGATGGACGTGTCAATGCACTATATTCAACTCCATCTATATATACTGATGCAAAATATGCCGCCAATGAAGCTTGGCCGATAAAAACTGATGACTTCTTCCCGTGAGTAGGAAATGTTTACGTACTCAGTATATATTCACATCTTGTAATATTACTGTTATTTCCTTTCTTTTTGGTCTAAAAAATTCTTTATGGCAACAGATATGCAGATAGAATCAATGCATACTGGACTGGATACTTTACTAGCAGACCTGCACTGAAGAGATATGTTAGAGAGATGAGTGCTTACTATGTGGTATATTCTCTGTTTAGCAGATTTTGACATGTCAACCCCTTGCCAGTTGTCATATAACCTCTATAGTTAACTGTTCAACGACAATTCAGGCAGCTAGACAACTCGAATATTTTATTGGAAAGAGTAATTTGGGCCACAGTACAGATGCACTGGCAGACGCTTTAGCTATTGCTCAACATCATGATGCTGTCACTGGTACAGAAAAACAACATGTAGCTAATGATTATGCAAAGAGACTTTCAATAGGTTACAAAGAGGTTCTTATCATTTTGCTGCCACCCTTTGTATCTTTTTTCTTGGTTTTATTAGACTTTCAGGCTTTCAGCCAACTTGTTATGATTTTGTATCTCTTAATCTGTAGGCTGAGGCATTGGTTGCGTCGTCCATTGGTTGTTTGACTCAATCATCCCCAGCAACTGGTTGTCCGAACCTGACTTCAAAGTTTCAGCAGGCAAGTGATTAGAAGCTTGTTTACTGTTTGGCCATTTGTACTATATAGCATAGTACTGAAGTCAAATTTTGCAGTACTAGATCTCTGCAAATACTTTAATGACACTAGAGCAACCTCATTTTTTTTAAATCTTTTCCCGCCTCCCGCTTTCTTGTAAGTTAACACTTAACACTACAGAGACCTCTATACTATCAATTTTTTGCTTTGGAAGATATGAAAAGCACTACAGAGACCTCAGTCACCATCTTTAGTCTAATAGTAATGTTAGTGATGGATATCAATTTCATAGAATGATTACTTTTCTCATCTCTATTCTACCTGCATTTCTTCATTTGTGCAGTGTCCCCTCATGAATATAAGTTACTGTCCAGCATCAGAGATTGGCCTCTCTCGTGGGAAAAACTTGGTATAGAGGAGTTCTGCTTCACTTACGGTATATATCTGTTCAGATTTTTTTGAAATCATCTCATTACGGCAACTCTTTTGCAGGTTGTGGTTGTCTATAATCCTCTTGCATGGCAGAGAGAAGATATTATTCGACTTCCTGTGAGCACCAAATTGAATGCATTTATTTTCTCATTGTTAGTCGTTTGATCCTACGGATATATGGCACTAACGCTTGATTAAAGTATTTGAAGCACATAGTGATGTTTTTAATATCCTGCTTCTTGTGAACAATTTAAGATGATGAGACCTGCTACAGGTCACCTCTGAAAATGTTATGGTTCGTGATTACGAAGGAAGGGAGATTGAGTCACAAGTACTTCCTGTATCTGATGTTCAATTGAGCATGAGAAACTTTCACGTTACCTCATACTTGGGGGTTCCAACAAAAGATACACCTAAGTACTGGCTTGCATTTTCAGCATCTGTACCACCACTTGGTTTTAGTACTTTTACTGTATCTCTCGGCAAAGGCAAGATAAACATTTCTTTGAATTTGTCTTTAACAAACACATATGCAAGCTTGATAATTAGCATCCTAATTTTCAATGTGTCGAATGCAGGCACCAAATTGGCAAGATCATCAGTCCACAGATACCAAGAGCGTGATAGATCTACCTTTTCTGTTGGCCCAGGCGCTTTGAAACTTACTTTCTCTAAGAATGGGAGGCTAACTTATCACAATAATAGGAGAAATATGGTAAAAATATCTTACACTAACTTCTTGTAAAACCACTTTACCTTAAAGTCACCCCTTGTATATTTAATATGATCAGTGATCATTCTATCGTCAACGATGATCCTTATTACTCCATTCGATTCACTAATACGTCCCATTAATAAATACTTGCAAGAATATGAGAACTAGTATTAGAAATATCATTACTTACATTTTTTTCTTTTTATTTACTCCTCAAGGACCGGTAGTATTATATTCATCCTTGAAGTGCAAATTCAAACAAAAACGTAAGTATTGATAATTCTAATCCAGCTTCACAATTCTTGTAATAATAAATACGAAAGCGGAAGAAATATGTGAAATCTGGAGGAGTACTTTGTAACATGCTTTATATTATTAGTGCAAGTGACCCTTCTAGAGTTCTAGCCGACTAGCCGTGATGTAATTTACATTTAAGTTATTGTAAGATCATTTTAAAAAGTTCTGTTATTTTATTTTGGTCTTTCTGAGAATTTCAACTTCAGTGTTTCTAAGATCCTCTATGTTCTCATACGAAGGATACAAAATCTCTAGAAGTGTCCTACAGTTACTATGCCGGATTTAATGGAACGGATAAAGATACTCAAGTAAGTCCTGCAGCTTTTATTAGCTAGGCATTATCGCTGCTAGATTCCGCAGTTCCAATTAGAAAGTAAACTTCTTTTCATATTGATTGTTACAGGCATCTGGGGCATATGTATTTCGGCCAAATGGCACATATGACATAGGTCCAGAGGAAACGGTATTGAATGATTTTAACACGCTATGTTAGTTAAGCTGCAATATCATAGAAAAGTTTTGACATTAGCACTCTGGTTGTTGCTTTGAAGGTTGCATCAACTGTTATGCGAGGTCCTCTGATAGATGAAGTGCATCAACAGATCAATTCATGGTTACATCAGGTGCTTCCAGCAACAGCTCTTTTTTTTCCTTTTCATTTTTTTGTCTCTACATAGTCAGACATGCCTGAGTTAATAGGATGAGCAGCTGACAACCCATAAGAATAGACGTGAAAAGACATGAGACTTCCTATGCATCGGTTTAAAACTATGATTAAAACAAAACATTACCCTAGTTGGAAGATAAGCAATCCCACCACTTAAAATAACTAGTCACTCGAGCATTACAATAAAAGAGCTTCAAAACATAATCAAGTTTTTTTTACACTTTGCCTCTTTATACTGGAGCGGCACTGGCGGAATATTCTATGTACCCGAGTAGGCTGTTAGAATGCCTTGTTGGTTCTAGGAAAGGACCGCCCCAGATAAACTAGTGCCTGACGGCCCTCTTCCGCCGGCATTTTATGTACACGAGTAGGCTGTTAGAATGCCTTGTTGGTTCTAGGAAAGGACAACTACCCAGTGCCTGATGGCCCTCTTCCGCCGGCATTTGTTCCACAAAGGATTCAATCCAGCCACTGCCATGAAACGAGTAAAGACTCTGGGTTTCCATCAAGCCACTGCTACATCCATGGCTGAGCTGGGTCTCAAGTTCTTCACATAAGTTCCTTTCTTGCTGGGCTTGAATGCTGACCAAGGATGGCCTGGAAGAGGGGAAATATGCCAAGTATCCTCGTGTGACCATGTTTGAATTTGCATACCTGTGCAATTTGCATAGGGTTATAATAATTCAGACATGCCTGAGTTATAGGATGAGCAGTTGACAACCCACAAGAATAGAAATGAAAAGACACGAAACTTTGAGAGAAATAGGACGTTTTGCTGTTTTTCTTTTGAATCAACCATCATTAAGAATGCAGCAACAACATTATTCACTAACTCAAAGGCTCGCACCTAAAGCGATGTGATGGGGGTCAGATGTGCATAAACAAAGAGGCCCTGATGAATCATAATGATAATTATGTTGGAAGTCTGAACAACCGACCCACCTACTTCACAATATATGAAGCACAAACAATTTAATGTGTCATCTTACTTATTCAGTCTGATTTCAAAGCCAAAAATAGTTAGTCTTTGGCTCTACTAGAAATGCAAAAATCTATAAGAATGGAAAGACCCAAAAATCAAGCAAGTACTTCCTGCTGAACATATCGATCCAGGGACGTCACTATGTGCAAAGATTAAAATTGCACAATAATTAGCACGAGAGATTTGAAAAGGGTGGGAGCAGTAGTACAAAAACACTGCAACATGATGCCTTTTCCACATCTGTCAAATCTTGTTTTGATTTTTTCCATTTAGCTGAATGTCTTTTTTTATTTTATTTTATTTTTTTTACTATGTGATGTGCTGTATATCACACACTAGTTTATTCTGTTTTAGCTCCTGGTTTGAAGCTGTCTGATGTTGTAGTTTCTTGCAATTTTGCTTTAGATAACAAGAGTTTACAAGGACAAGGAGCATGTTGAAGTTGAATATGTGGTGAGCTTAAACAGCTGATCTCTTCCTTCTTGAGTTAATTTTTTATTGGGAGAAATTAGAACTCAACAGACAAATGTAGCTCTATTTGTATGAAATATCCTGGTAGAGTGGTGTATCATTCATATACCTAAGTCATTGGCTTTTGTTTACTGTTATGGATGATTACCCGAGAGTGAACTGTGCTATCTGAGTAAATTATTGCTCAAATGAAGTTTACGAAAATGAAGTCTCTTATTGCTCTGTACATTAATGTTGATGGTACTCTTATGGACAATCCTTTGTTGTCAGGTTGGGCCTATACCTGTTGATGATGGGGTTGGTAAAGAAGTTGTGGCAAAATTCACAGGTGATTTGATGTCAAATAAAATATTCTACACAGATTCAAATGGACGTGATTTCATCAAAAGGGTATGATGTTCAAGTGCTCTGACTCCATTTTTGTTGATATACTACTTACATATTTGCTATACTGAATCTGATGGTAAAGGCAGTAAGGCAGACAGGCAGTTGTACTCACACGGGTACAGTTGCATACATTTGATCCCCCTTACCCTGTCATAGATGGAGCCTTTGGGAAAATTGACTTCTCATTGACTCACACGGGTGCAGTAAGGCATGTTTTTGTACAAAAAACTTTGTTTTTCACGATATGGAAAAATGACTTCTCATTTATTTACAGATACGAGATTATAGATCGGATTGGGATCTGCAAGTGAACCAACCTGTTGCTGGCAATTATTATCCGGTACGTTTTGCGACCACCTATCTCATAATTATCTGTGCCTCTTCCTTTAATTACTTTGTTTCATTGCTATTGGCATATTTCAACTATCAAGGCCTCACGGCTGCTCTGTGTTTGTGCTTTTCTTTCTCATTGAAAGTGTCTGTGATACATACAAAAGATGAAAGCTGGAAATTCGACTAGGAAGACAGGAACTTCTTGCTATGTAATCGATTAGGTAGAGGTTGAACAATTCTTCCTGAAAAATATGACAAGAGAATCGCTTGAATTGTGGAAGTTATGAAACTTGTGTACTTCCAATGTAGTCCGTGAGATTTACTTCCGCGTTTCAGATTTCCAGCTTTTACCCTTGTTCTTTAGTGGAAATTAGTTGTAGTTTTTTCTATTGCATATAGAGTCATAACATCCTTGGATCTTGCTGCATTGGAATTTTGAATAAGGAGCTGGTCATCCAACAAAATCATTATTTCTCAAAGAATCTACTAATTTCCACCAATCTTGCTACTTTTCTTAGATCAATTTGGGAATATATCTGCAAGATGATGTGAACGAATTTTCAGTCATGGTGGATAGAGCTATTGGAGGGTCTAGCATAAAGGATGGTGAGATAGAGATGATGCTCCATAGGTAACTGATTTCTTTTTTACTTTATAGTAAATTACATTATTGCAGCTTACACGGGTGGAGCGTCACTTTTTCTTTTTTCTTGGTAATTTGGGTTGGTTCATGTGTAGGCGGTTGCTCAAAGACGACGGCAGAGGTGTTGCAGAGGCCCTTAATGAAACAGTTTGCGCACATGATAAGTGCATAGGTTTAACTGTAAGCAACCTACCTATTCTCCTCTGTTACTTTATTACAGTTGAAACTACTTGAAGTTCTTGAACACCCAGGGAATTCTGTTGCAGCATCCCCCAAAGTGGGAGTTATTTTTTATTAGCCTTATTTCGCAGTTCCTTAATTTTATGCTGTGGAATTGCATCATTATCATTTGATGATTCTGTACCATAAATTTACTCCGTAGTCTGTACTTGTTTACCGGATACTGTAGAACAATGAAAAAAAGATTGTATTTTGACTTTTTAGATTCGAGATACGAGCTAGTGCTATGATAGGGTTAATTAAAAACAAAGCAATATCCCATGGTAATTTCTCCCGAGGTTTTTTAAAAACAAAGCAATATTAACATGGGATATTGACTGTTGGAAGAGTTGTCCCTTTTCTCATCATGAGAATGTGAGGATCAGAGTCTATGCAATTGAGTAATACTCCTGACAAAAACGATTATACAAAGTCCAAAACGAGGTCAAAGTAGTTTATATATGTCTGGTTGTTGACTTCCTGTTTTTGGGTAAAGGGAGCTGGGAGTCGCTAGAGCAGTTTTGATGATGGAAGGGTTTCAAACCCAGGTCACGAGTACCACTACCAGTCTACCACCGTTCTATGGCTTTACCGGCAAACTTTGACTTCCTATGCGCCTCCCTATATCCTCACACCGTCACACGTTGGCAATTGATTACTAGTATGACTATTTACTAGTCATACACACTTTCATGATATACTAGTTTTATGTTCTGCTTTATTTCGCAGGTCCAGGGAAAACTTTATTTCAGAATTGACCCTCTTGGAGAGGGCGCGAAATGGAGGCGTTCATTTGGTCAACAAATTTACTCTCCATTTCTCTTGGCATTCAGTGAGCAGGTGGAAAACATAAATCTCATAATAGCAACTACTGTAATATTTTGGCCGTTGGAGTCTTATTTTAACAAACATGATGGTCTTACAGGATGATGATAAATGGCAGAATTCTCATGAACCCTCCTTTACAGCCATTGATCCATCTTACACTTTCCCTGAAAATGTTGCTCTAATAACGCTCCAGGTAACAGGCACTTCATGTGATGAGTTATTTTGTTGTGTTTCAAGTCTTTACGTAGACAATGATGGTTTTTATTCTCCTTGCATTATTTCATTATTAATTTACGTTTAATAAGCAGGAACTTGCTGATGGAAAAGTCTTGGTTCGGCTAGCACATCTATATGAGGTCTGTCCTTAGCATCTTCCGACTGTTGTTTTATGTTTCACTCCCCTTTTGTTTTTCACTTTTTCTTTTCTATTTTTTTCGCATTTTTGAGGTGTGCGTTCACCCATGGACGGTTCTAAAAGATGATTCATGTCAGCCGACCCCAAATCATTTTGGGATTAAGGCTCTGTTGTTGTTGTTGTTGTTGTTGTTTGAGTATTCCAGTTGCATTTATCTTTTGGGAGCAGAGATATAATAGCTAGCTTTGAATATTGAATTTTTCAATGTCGAGCTAGTGTTCTACAGAACTTCTATGTATATTTCTATTTCTTGTCTGTACCTTGAGATGTTCATGGTTTATCCAATATTCCAATCATAGCTTTTTTAATACCCTGTTCTTGCCTGGTTGTGATTAAAGGTTGGAGAAGATAAGGAGCTGTCAAGTATGGCAAATGTCGAACTCAAAAGACTTTTTCCAACAAAGAAGGTAAGAGATTTTGTCCACCAGTAGGTCATGGATAAAAAACTAAAAACTATGGTACAAATGTAGGGCGGTCATTGGAGAAAATTTTTAGGGTTTTGATGTGAATTTTAAATTCGAACAATAAAAGCTCACCTCAAGACCTTCAGTCTTCCCTATGTCTATGTCCTGCCATAGGGCTCAGGCCCCGCCTAGACTTGGCAAACGGGATATCCATTGCTCCAGATCGAGTTAAATTGGATCATTTCATTTGGGCGAGCCTTGAGCCTTTTGGATTTAGGTTCGACGAAGTTCAAGTTCAAGTAGGTCACTCGTCTTAATCGGTTTTATCTATTACAAGTCGGTTATAGTTCAAGTCAGATGAGTTGAGATTTGAATTTTACCTTCATTGGTTGGAAGTGAAGAACTTGGGTCGACATTCAAAATATCCATCATTATGTAATATATAAAATATTTTTTAATATTATGGTCAAATGGAGCAACTAATCCAACTCATAATTAGAGGTTATTTATAAGAAAATTTGAGTCTTCATTTAAATTATATCGGTTGGATTCAATTCAGTTTCATTTAAGCTTGGGTTTACTCATTTTAGGCATTCGATTGGATATCAGTTCAAATATTTTAGATAAATTTATCGGGTTTGGGTTTGTCCAAATCTAATCATATTCATGCCTTTTGATATACTCTAATCAGACTGTCACTCACATTTGGTTAGCTCAGGTCGGGCAATTGTGTTATGCTTTGGATACGGTCAGTGACTCAGTATGGTCAGATAATTTGTGAAGTTTGGGTATATTTCCTTAATGTTATCCGGGTAATTTGGCATTGGTTAGTTTCATTTCAGGTCAATGATAAAGGCTTACGGGTTGGGTCAAAGGGGTCTGAGCTCAGTCGTTTTGAGTCCTCTTTATTATTTTTATATGTAGAAAAGTGTGATTTCGAGTTGGCCATTTTGGGACCAGTCCCACTAAGCTTGAGTCATGTTCCTTCTGTTTTGGTCTACTTGGGGTATCAAGTCAGGCTAGTTATGTCTGGTCTTACTTCAATGACTTGGTGATGGTTAAATCCTGATAAATACTCATATTTTACTGTCCTAAATTTGACCAGATTGGAAAAGTTACTGAGACAAGCTTATCCGCCAATCAAGAGCGGACAGAAATGGTGAAGAAGAGATTAGTATGGAAGTCAGAAGGCGCCTCTGCTAAGGAACACAAGGTAGTGAGGGGAGGACCAATTGATCCGGCTCAGCTGGTTGTACAACTCGCCCCCATGGAAATCCGTACCTTGCTCATTGAATTCAACCCCGTCTCCCGCAAAATCCTTGACATGTGAAAATAGTTCATTGATTGCCACCGGAAATCCATAATTTCAATTTAGCTCTGCACAAAGCTATCTTTGGCCAGAGTTTTGAGTGTAACATGCTGCGAATAAAATGTCTAAATTGTACCAATATGTTCCTTTGTAACTATACTCGTGCGAATTAAACATGTTCAGTAATTGCATTGAGAGGCATTTTTAGCCTTTTGGTTGATCAATTGCTAGTTTATCGAAAGAGATTACTATCCAAACTTTACTAGTTAACTTCAATTAGTATTGTAAATTCTAGATTTTGACACTTTACGCGCTGATGGCATCCATTGGTAAAAACTTAAAATTACAATCTCTAAGTTATCTTTCATAAAAGTTAGGGTAAATTGATAACTTATACCTAGTATAATAGAGTTTTTTAAATCTTATACCTAAGATAACTTTCTTTTAAAACTTATACCCAAAATCCTCATTTCTTTCATACTCAATACCAAATCTCATAAAATGACCATTTTACCCTTACTAATTTACCTATCACCACATTTTTGCCTGTCATTAACCAATAACCCATCCCCACCGTATGAATTCATTATCCACCACAAACCCCATCACCATCACCACCACTCACATCCTCCCCCACCTACACCACCACCGGTATCGGGATTGTCGCTGCAAGTGCCATCCCGCCGGCGTCACTTCCCCCACATGTCCTCCAGGGGTTTCCTCTCAACGCCGTCCCATATCCCATCAAACCTCCAAGAACAAGGATGAACGGTGATTGGATTGACAAACCTTAACCACCGCCCCTGCCAAATAAAACCCTCCTTCACCAGTCACCACTGTAAATCCCTCCCCTCACTTCAAAATTCCAGATCTAATGTTATTAACAAGGATGAACGGTGACTGGTTGTTTGTTCGTGTTACACTAGATTTCTTGTTTATTCATTTGGCAGTAGAGTTTACCTGGGTTTGGTGTAAAGCTCTAAGGTGTAAGGGGCATATTTATGTTCACACACATAGTGTATTGTTTTTCAATTAGTCTGGCTAAAGACGGGTCGGAGCAAGTGACGGCTAATGCCACTCACAAAACGAATAGGGGACAAGGTGGGGGCACCTCCATGTGCTTCCCTCTCTCCTCTATTTGGGTCATTTGTGAGAGAAAATGGTATCCGTCACTCCAAAATGACGGATACGTGCCGTCACAAATGAGATTTTGTTGATTGTTTTTTATGGGACATCCAAGGCACCTTTTGTGGTTAAAGACTTAAAACTAATTGGCTGTATAAATTTTAGCGCTTGCAGACTAGTTTTAGTTTAAGGTTTTAACCCATTAGGCGAATAGAAGATGTGCTGGTCTTTAAGAACAGGGTATATTTTGATAAGGTTAATATGGATTGTGGGTGGACGTTTGTGACAATGCCGACGAGAGAGCAAATTTGGTGGCTGCCCCAACACTGTGGTGATGTCACCAGGGGGAGGTGAGTTGTCGTGGTGGTCGCAAGGTGGGTGTAGTGGATGAGAGAGTTTAGTGATTAATGTTGTGGATGACGAGTGGATATGTTAATTAGTAAGGGCAAAACCGTCATTTTGTGTCTTTGTTTGAGATTTGGTATTAATTTTGGAAAAAAATAAGATTTTCGGTATAAGTTTTGAAAAAAAGTTATCTTAGGTATAAGATCTGAAAAAGTGTATTATAATGGGTATAAGTTATCAATTTACCCTAAAAGTTAAGATACATAAATAGCCTTTGTATAGTCGATGCAGATGATGAAGATAATCATAATGCAGAACACCTAAAGGACTATATGCGACTAAATAAGCCGACTGGATAATCTAACAATACTCCCGGACACAGCTATTTGTATCAATAACCTATTCTCGAACATGGTCATGAAACCTGCCAAAAACATGGTTATTAACTCCGCAATAGGAGCACTTTCCAACATAGAACACGTAACATTGGACAACGATCAAGAGTACTTAAAAACCGACCTGTGAATGAAGCATGACATTAATCTGCTGAGAAGAGTCAGACCACACCACCCAGGACATAACGCGGCCCTGTTAATATAATCCCGAGAAAGCGAAGTCTACATCAAATTGATAACAAGGGCATGGACAGAAATGCCAACTATGAAATGGTTTCGATTTACATATACGGAACCATTAGCTGTACTAGAGATCGACTTTGATCGTCCCAATGTCAAGACTCAGTTTGAAAAAACTAAAGGCAGCGCATCAGGCTCTAGGTGCCAAGAACACTCTGGGATTCCATGTGCTTGGATACCCGGGACAACAAATGCCTCAACTCGGTGTGAAAAGCTTAGCATTTCAGTTCTTCGCACTGCCCGATTCAAGGCAAATCCATCACAAACTTGCTTTTGGAAGAAAGTTTTGAATCCAGGAACTTGTTCTAAGCTAGCAACTTGTACACCCGCTTGCTCACAGAAATCCGACGTGATCTGAACGATTCGACAACCTGAATGATCAAAATCGTGTCTCTTCCATTTGGTATTCCAATTTCTGTACATGGCCCAAACCTCTCCTTTCTTGGGGTAAATACGGTAAAATGACTGCTTAGTACTTCGGTCACAGTTTACACAATGAGAGAATTTGCTCATCTGCAAAGTAGCCGTTCTTGCACCTACTCTAAAAACTCCACAGCCAAGCGGCAAGTTCTCTTCAACCCAACAGATCTCTTCTTCGCGCATAGGATGAGGTTCCAATAAGTTCACGCTAACTATTTTATTTGACATCAAACTGTTTACTACTGTGTACCGCCTTGGCATTTGGTCAGGCCCATCATAAATGGCCCATACCTGACCGGGTGTAAAATCTGCAGCTGTCCATTCAGCTTTCAGTGAACTTCCATTTAAGAGCGGTACTGGTAATGAAGGGAGGGATTGGGAGCTTTGAGGGTTTGACAAGCGATCTTGTTCCAGGGACCCACATGGACTGGGACCCTTCTCAATGTCTTTGAGTTCGTATGATGGGAGACGATGAGAAAATCTATAGAAACAACTCAAAGGGATTTCAAAACTTTCTTCACCATCTTTAGTGTCTATCCTGCAGATGTTTCCGGAACCATCGAGTTTAACGGGTACCACCACAAGCACACACTCCTCTTCCTTGAGGTATAGGATTTGTATGATTTGAAAGTTACATCCTTTTCTAGATTCAGGATTGTCAAACCATTCAAAAGGTCTCCAGTCCTCATATATTGCCCAAATTTCATCTTCTTGTGGGTGAACACGAAACTCGTCGTATGTCGGATTTGCTGTATAAGAGACCCAGTGAGAAAAAATCGACTTGTCAATCACCGACTCCTCATCCTCCTGCAAGGTGAATAATCCGCAAACCACAGGAAGCTCTGCTTCACACCATTTCTCTTCATTTTCAGTTTCCGGCGCAGGTCTCAACCAAGTAACATCTAATCTGAAAGGTGAATCTGAGATGGAATTGATGCGAGCATACCTCCGAGGCAAGTTTTCGTTGTCCAATGCTGCCCAAATTTGGCCAACTTCGAAAATCTTAGCTTCACTGTTGCTTTCGTTGTCGTAGAGACCCTCATCTTCATGTCCGGATGCGGCTCTTAAAAGTGGTATTGCCTTCTCAGAGGAAAGACCAGGGTGCACGGTAGATGCAACGGCATTCACAGAAATTGGATCGTTGTTGCTCGGTACTGTCTTCAAAGAGGAGCCAACTCCATCATTTGGCCAACACGCATCATGAGCAATGTCCTCAAAATTATGACCTTCCCCATCTTCTGGTAGTTTATCAGGTCCTTCAAGATCAATGACTTTCGGAGATTTTTCACCTACATCTTCTACATCATGTTCGGAAAGGGTATCTTGTTCTTGAGCCATATTCTTGCCTCTATTACACCCTGCATTTTCAGTCTCCGGCGCAGGCTCAGAAAAATCCCAGCTGGTCAACCTCTTTGAATCAAAGATTAAACGTTTAAGTCGGTTCGAAAGAATGAAACATGCATCATGGACTAACTTCAAAGCAGTGACAGCCCCAGGAAATTCATCCTTAATCCCTTCCAAAACAGCAACAAGCTTCTTGTGTTGCGACTTTATATGAGGAATGGAAGCCTTAGGAGTAATTTGAAGAACCCAGTAGCAGTCGAGTAGACCCTCTGAAATAGTCAATTCTGCTGCACATAATACATCACATACAGTTATCATTTGCTGAAGGTTCCCGAGAGATGGATATTGATAATGAAGTTCAAGCAATATAGATCTTGCTCCCGTGTAGTCATTATTAGCAACCATACTCTTTGCAACATCTACTTTCTGAAGAGCTGGAAACTTATTTACATCCATATATATAGAAAGTGTGTATCCTCCTGGCAAAGTCACATACAAAAATAGTAGCCTCAGTATAAGAAAAAAACACAATGCATGGTCTCAGATTTGGATTGTGAAACCACGTTGAAAACAAGTTCAATATTTTTTGAAAGTTACTGCGACCACATTTTGACGTGGCATCAGTTGAACCTGTGGCGTAACAACCAAAATCAGGCCGTGACGACTGTAGTTTCAAACAATGATTTACTACCATGGGGCAAGCCGCTAGGTACTAACTACAAATGAATCTCCAATGTTAATGAATCTCCAATGTTTAATAATCGCAAATAACACAGCGTGAAATCAATCTTATATAGGAAGGTTTAAGATCAAATGTTATCCATAAGAACCCTCCATAAGGTAATAAACAGCAAAGATTAAATCTTTAAACAGCTACTGACATCTACTCCCTCTGTCCCGGTCATTTGTTTACCTTTGGTTTTGGCACAAAGACCAAGGAAAGAGGAGAGGACCAATTATTTGACGACTAGTGAACTAAATTGAATGTGGAGGATCAAATTGTTCATCAAAAGCATTCCCAAAATAGAAAGGTAAACAATGAACTGGAGAAATATAGCAAATCACCCCCATAAGTTTGATACTATGTGCAATCAAGCACCTAAGCTTATAAATGTAGCAAATCAACCCCATAAGTTTCTCTTAATGTGTAATTAACCACATATCTTATTTTTAAGAATAAAATTTGTTAATTAAATATTTTACTATTATTGAAAATCAAAATTATTGATTATATTTTAATCCTAAAATTCTTGTTTATTACAAAAACATGTTTAAATATTTTTTTTATTTATTTTGGCGAAAAATGTTCCTAATATGAGAATTATTAATGATATTACAATGAAAAGTTACATGACCGAATTTTTGTTTACACTAAAATTGGTTCGCATTTTTCGTTGAATATGTAAATATTATATTTATTTACTTAAGAAATATATTTATAATAGTTTTTATAATAGAAAAAAATAGGTTTTAGTTAAAAAAAATGGTTAAAACCTTGGTTTGTACTTAATTGCACATTTTTTTGAAAGTTGTGGGGCTAATTTGCTACAAGTGAAACTTAGGGGGCTTGTAGTTCATAAGTTATGCTGTTATGGGGGTAATTTGCTACATCTTCGGACGGAGACACCCAAGAATGAAATAGGTAAACAAATGACGGGGAGAGGGAGTACTTCTTATTGTTGGTGATTTAAGAGTAATTACCAGTTTTCATTTTGCGTAATTAAGGTTGGTTCGTTAGTGGGTAATTTCTGAATAATAAATTGCAACTTTGGAATTAATTAAATATCGCGGGAAACGGAACTTAATTCCGTGTCTACACTGAATTAATTTCAAGGGAAATTAATTCAACGTATCCCTGGTTGTGAAGAGTTGCAACTCTTCACAATAACTTCCCCTCCCTTCCCTGTATTCTCTCTATATATACAAAGAGGAAGAGAAGAAGAAAGATATAGAAAATTCTTCTGACATCAACAACGTTTAACAAACTGCACACAATATTTCTATATTACGTCTCTGATCTTTGAGTGCCAAAGACAGAGGGGACCGTCTTATCTCAGTAGAAAAATTCGGTACCACCCAGGCACAAGAATAAGGGTCGAATTATTCTATTAGGAAAGCAAGAGTCGATTCGGTCCGTATTTGTTTTGTCAAATTTATTGTTCGTCAAAATCAATCCCTAACACTTATAACTCCATTTACCCATATTATCATGAAACTGAAGAAAACAAAATAATCCAACTACTGCAGCAAAACAAGAAGATCCGAGCAAACATTACTCTTGTGCCTCAATGGCTCCGGCAAATTGCGGGAAAAGAGGTGGTCGGATGTACGCAGCCTTACCCATACCCATGTGTTAGCTACCCAACGAGGCTGTTTCCGAATAACCCAAGATGTAAACTGACAGCTAGGTCATAAATTCACTGATGCAAACATCAAAATCACACAAAAAAATGGGATTTTTCAATCACATTACAAACCCAAATAAGAAATCATAACAGTAAACTGGAAATTAATTAAATTACCAAAATTAATCCCCATTTTCTCTCATTTTCTTTGATGGGTAATTCCGTAATTGGATTCCAACACAAAGATCTCAACTTTCATGAAATTGAACAATTTTAGTACTCAAAGAAAATAAAAAGACATAAAATTGACTTACTGAGATATATAATTCGAGAATTTGTTCAAGTTTCAGAATGTTGCATGAAATTGAATG
Organism: Silene latifolia; assembly: GCF_048544455.1. NCBI lineage: Eukaryota > Viridiplantae > Streptophyta > Magnoliopsida > Caryophyllales > Caryophyllaceae > Silene > Silene latifolia. The sequence goes on from NC_133534.1 coordinate 13,678,065, forward strand.
ATTTTTTCACTTCATTTGCAGTTGATCCGCGATTTGTTGCATATTCTGACAAAATTAATTAAGAAATGTTGAATTTATTTGTACAGAATTGTATGGGTATTAATTTAATTAAGGGATTTGATTGGAGAAATCAGAAATGGAGGTTTAGCAAATTATGCATGGAGTTTCTGTGTGAATATGCGTTTTTCCCAAATGAGCAGACACACACTGTCACACTCTTTGCGAGATTTTGATTTCACCTATCTTTTTCTCTATTTATCAATTTTTTTTCGTTGTTCAAGAAGGCGAGAATTTAGCCCGTTAAAATTTGACATTTTGTCTAAAATATCCAAATTTTTGATCCGAAAATTTTGAAAGGGCATAACTCGTGTTTACGAGTTCCGAAAATGCACGGCACGACTAGGCTTGAGATGGGCTTCGACGCGATTTTCTTCAGAAATCCGTGCCTAGGCACGGCTGGAGACACAGTGGGAGCCAAGACGCACTGCACGACGGGCTTGTCCGGCCCTACCAAGAATGGCCCGTTGATCATTATTTATTAAACAAAAAGTATATTAATATTTAACAAAATATATATTTAAACCATTAATCATCATTTATTAAACAAAAAGTACATTAATATTTAATAAAATACTCCCTCCCAGTCGTCATAATGTTCCCCTTTGATAATGACACGATACTTAAGGAAAAGTATTAAAATAGGAGTAAAAGAGTTGGGTGGGGTTGGTGATAGGAGAGAGGGATGAATTATTAGTAGTTAAATAAAGAATTGTGGGGCCAAAACATAAAGGAAAATAATAAAATAAGAGTAAAAGAGTTGTGTGGGGTTTGGTGATAGGAGAGAGAAATGAATAAAATAAGAGTAAAAGTTTCTAAAAATAGAAAGGGGAACATTACTTGAATAATCCGTTTTGGGAAAGAGGGAACATTATAGTGACTGGGAGGGAGTATATATTTGAATCATTAATCATCATTTATTAAACAAAAAGTACTAAAAATATATCAATTATATTACGTATTTTTTTAAATAAAATAAATATTAAAGGGTCCGCCCACGAACAAGACACGAAAAGCCCATGGGCCAGGCACGCCCGAGCACGAAAATGGTCGTGCCTTGAGCGGGCCGCGGCTTAGATTTGGATCAGTGGGCCTGGCACGGCACGACCCGAGGAGCCCAATATCCGTGCCTGGACCGGGCCAATTTTGGGGGAAGACACGACACGCGGGCCAACCCAGCACGGCCCACTGCCTACTCTAGTCTCACGTCAACCAAACACCCTGCTAAAAAAAAAAAAAGTTACCATCAATCCTTTGTTTTCATCGGATCTAGTCGGGGCTCTCTGGCCTCAACGTAAAAATTAACACAAAACAAATCCTCCATAACAATTTTGCAAAGTGAATGAGGAAGATTAATCAATCACTAATATCGTAATTCATCACAATTTTAAGCTAAAACCATATATGTTAAAGTGTTATTTACAGAATCAAAATTGCTTCAGCATTTGGGTAAACCTCATTTCATAAGTACAGATCAAAATAATGATGGGTTCAAATCACAGTAACATTCATTCCAAACGCAAACATTCAAGCATGCATCTTGTTGCTGTGCTTGTTTGTTTTTGTCTCTTTGTCTTTTTCATTCAATCTTCCATCTTTAGCGGTTTGTTCTCTCTTTTAATCCCTTATTTTTGCTTGATTTTTCTGGGTTTCATTGGAATTTGCTTGCTGAATATTTCTGGGTTTTTTTTGGGTTTATTTAGGTTCTAATTTCATGAGTTTTAATGGGTTTTGCTGGAATTTGGTTGCTGAATTTTTCTGGGTTGTTTTGGTTTTGGCAGGTGGAGTAAAAAAGATAGATCTTTCTAATAGATTGGAGGTGGAAGTATTATCACAGTTTCAAACTAGTGTTCAACAATGTGTGGTAAGCTTATACTTCTTTTCACTTGATTTTGTTGTTGTTAATTGCTCAATGTTTGTGATACTCTTTCTGTCTCATTCATTTGTTTACTTTTATATTCATTGTGAGGGGTATTTTAATCAAAGGTAAACAAATGATTCGGACGGAGGGAGTAGTATATTGGAGTAGTACTAGTAGTAATCTTGTGTTGGTTTGTATGCAAATGGTGATTCAATTTTGAATTTTGAGGACATCTTCAATTTTCAATCATGCCTCCTTTCATTCAAAAGTGTGAAATTTGTAATCTTTGCATTGGTGGGTATTGAATTAAATGGCAATCATATAACTCGGAATACATGTTGGTCACCTTTACGGTGGATGGTGGTGTGTAGAGTATCATAGGAGTATTTGTTTGGTATATTCCTATAATACTACTATTACTTCATATGTTATGTACCCGTCTCCTAGAATTTTCTTGATGCTCCCATCGTTTGAAATGTCTATCAGTCGATCTTGATTTCAGAATGTAGCATCAGCGTTATTCTAATTACAAAGAAGCGAGAGACATGAATACATATTTGATTAGGTCTTTTTTCCTTTCTCAAGGTCTGTCATAACTAGTTTGCGTATATGGAGTATAGATGATGAGTCCAAACATGTTGTTTTTCTTCGAGGCGTGTGCTAATATCCTTTCACTGAGTCGAGTTCTCACTTTTCCGTGCTCTTCTATGGGACATTTGACAGTTTCTTGTGTCCTCCATTTCATACTTGTGTTTTAGGACAACGTTAAATTGTCGACAGTCCCACTCTCAATTTACTCTTATGGCATGTCACTCCACTGAACACTGATGCTTTTACCTATTATATCATGGAATGGTTACACTTTTATGGATATAATAGTAGGATGGAAGGGGAGGAGGGGACATGGAGTCATGTTATTTTCCTTCCAAATCTCTCCTATGTTGGATGACTTGATTTGGCTTAATTTTCCTTCCATTTCTTTCAAACCCAATTCTAACTCTAAGTTTTTATAAAAGAAATCCGGACTTCGATTTTTAAAACCTATAAGTTTACCCGGCTTTTGTATTATGTTTCACTCCCCTTTTGTTTTTCACTTTTTCTTTTCTATTTTTTCGCATTTTTGAGGTGTGCGTTCACCCATGGACGGTTCTAAAGGATGATTCATGTCAGCCGACCCCAAATCATTTTGGGATTAAGGCTCTGATGTTGTTGTTGTTGCTGTTGTAAACAACGGCGTTTGTTGAAGCTGATGGTTATACTTTATATCTCATATAATGTGTAAGCAATATCTTGCTGGATCAGCTACTTGTTATTTGCACTTCATTATGCCACCTGTATTATTACAATACTTACTATTTTGAGAAGTGTATGTAGGCAAACAGAGGACTTGGGCTTACTGCTGATATTATTGACCACTGCAAATTAAAACTTAAGTATCCTGAAGGGACTAATAGCACATGGGTACATCACTATATCTTGTTTAGTTATTGCATCTGCCTTGTTGTTTTTAAGAAAGTAATTTGATCAACTAATTTGATGAGCAATATGTTGTAATTTGATGTTCAGGTCAATCAGCAGTTTAAGAAGAAGGAACCGTTGGAGTATGAATATGATGTCTGTGAAGCAATTTTGCTTTGGGAACAGGTCGCACTTCTGATTTAGCAGTGTATGTATTACGGTCCTTTAACTTTTAGTCTTTTACTCAATAAAGCTGGTGTTTATTGCAGTATCGCAATGTTACAACAGTATTGACGCGAGAGTATCTAGATGTCCGTCCAGATGGATGGTTTGACTATGCAGCAAAAAGGATAGCCCAATTGTATGATTCTGAGCCTGAAGAAACTTTCGCCTATTTGTTTTCCTTTTAACATTTAATTCAATTCTATGTGTGCCGTATCTAAAGTTGATTTGCTTGTGTTAGTGTTTCACTGAAATGGTTTACGTTCTTTTGTTCTTTTCTGCTCGGTCAGAGGAGCTAAAAAATGCTACAATCAGTCCCTTTGTGATGAGCTTCTTAGTCCAATCTTGCCGGCAAAACCCCCTTTTCATCCACGGCAATTTGAAAGATGTGCGGTTGTTGGGAATTCTGGAGATCTATTATTGACAGAATTTGGTGAAGAAATTGACAGTCATGATGCAGTGATACGAGACAACGAGGCTCCCGTTAATGAGGTAATTGCAGACGCAGTACATAAGAATATCGGATAATTCACTTCTCTTAGATTAAGTATAGTGTTTAAACTCTAATGCAGCAACTGTTTCTTACCATGCGTATTTGCTCTGTAGACTGCGGCTTGGTTACTATTTGACACGTCAGTCGTGTACCTGTCAAAAATAAACTAACTAAACTAACTATATAGCTAGGGAAGTCAGGTCGATCTCCTCAGGGAGGCAAGATATCTGTAGAAGTCCGTCTATTTGGTCACAAATAGGGGGGGGGGGTGTTTGAATTGTTTTCTAAACTACGAAGTTTAAAGGAAGAGAAATAGAGACAAGAGCAGTAAAGGCAAGAGAATAGGATTAACTATCAAGAGAGAAGGGACATGTCAGGATTTCGGGTCACTACGGCAGTCCAGTGACTCAACTGTAAACAACTCAGACGAATTAATGTAAGACGGATGTGGAAAGGTCCTTTCGGTCCACTTTCTATCCTAAAACACCACTAACTTAACTTTCATTCTCATTAGGGTAGTCTACTGTTCATAGCAGGCCTATTTAGTCCAATCTTTCGATCTAGGATTAATTTTAGCCAGATTAAAGAGATGACTCAGAAGCGTGCACTCAACTAAGTCGATAAATACAATTAAATTGCTATGGTGACAGGATCTCACAATTAATTCATCTAATTCATTTACTACATCGTCACATTCCTACCGCAGACCCCTAATCCCAACATGAAAGGGGTTTAGTTACTCATATCGCTAATTAAACTATCAAAACTAACAGCAGATAAATTACCAGCATTCAACATATTAAAACTATAATTAAATTGCATAAAGAGTAAATTAGAGCAAGGAATAAACGAAGTAAATAAGAAATTAAAGCAAACAAACGATTGATTATTATAAGAGAAGAGAAAGGAATTACAATCGTGCGAATCCGGCCTAAAGAACACAAAATCCGAGCAAAATAAATCCGAGAACAAGGTTACAGTAAATGAGGAAAAGCAACGCAGTAAAGTTTTTGACAGTAGCTAAATTAGATAATGGAAGATAGATCCTAATGACCTAGTAAAGCGTGCTTAAATAGAAAAGTTAATAAGTTTAACGAAATAAAACACTCACGGGCTAAATAAAAGCCCATAACAGAGAAAACCACTCGATCGAGTGGAATAAAACCACTCGATCGAGCAAAACCTCAGCATAATCTACTCGATCGAGTAGATAGTTACTCGATCGAGTAACTCAACTTTCATCAACTTCTGGATCGAGTAGAAAACGACTCGATCGACCAACCGGGGACGTAAAAACCACTCGATCGAGTGGTAAAACTGCTCGATCGAGTCCTTGTCTTCAAAAAAGCTCAAGTCCACGCCCGACTGCCTCGTAAACCGTGCCTTGACGCTTCCCAACGCAGTATCTCACTCTGGAAAAATCCCGTCTCCTCTAAATGCATGCAAAAAGGACGAAAAAGAGTACGATTCCACTACTTTCGCGTTCATTTCTACAAAATGGACAAAACGAACCAAAGTAGCCAATTCGGGGCAAAATACTATAAAAACAGTATAAAAATGCATAGAAGTACGTGCTAAAATAGGCTAAAAAGACTATATATTATGCACGTATCACTATTGTCATCACTTTCCTCCTCGAAACCCTTTTTTTGTTAAAAAAGTATCTGAGTTTTATTTATTCCTATGAAAAATGGTCAATCTTCTGATGTTAAAATTTAATAATTTCGCAGCTGAAGTTTTAAACACTACAGATACATAGACAATCTCAGTTTTGGCAAATCAATGTGTGATAATTAAAACCTTCTACCACATGTTGCACAGTTACTACTGAACCTAGCACTGCATCATGTGTGCCTGTTTTTGCCTACTTTCAAAATTTGCATTCTCTTTTCCATCCTTCTTTCTCCGGTTTCTGTTTTTTTTTTTTTTTTTTTTTTTTAAATCATGAGGTGGGTACGAAGGCGCTATCTCATTTCCTTTCATGGTATAATGCAGAAATATGCGAAATATGTTGGCCTGAAGAGGACTTTTCGCCTTGGAGTCAGAGGTGTTGCTCGTAACATGATTAAAATTCTGAAAGGAGCGCGTAAGTTGGAAGTCTTTTTTAATGTTTGGTTAATAGTTTCTCGTTTATCCTTCCCCCTATGATTAAATGTCAAAGTTACTCCTTGTGAAGCAAATGCAAAGGCATGCCTCTCAACTCTCGTGAACTACAGCCTTGAAACTTGTGATTGACAAGGGTCTAGGGGGCAGATGCCCATTTACATGTATCTTTTAATTCTATTCAGTTTTTCCATCCCTTTTTGTTCTCATTTTGGGAGATAAGTATGAAGACAGTTGAAACACTCTTTGTGAAAAACTGAAAACAGAAGTAATATTTGTAAGTGAGGGTTGGTGACATTGCAGTTTTGTGGAGAATATGGGCAATAATTCTGACCTACTTGAATTTCGTGCAGCTGAAGAAGTATTCATCATTAAAAGTGTGATTCACAGGGATTTCAATGAGATGATAAAGGTGATTTTATATTTTATTGAGTTTATATGATTGTTCTTTGTTGTAATGCTGGTTCAGTATTCTTTCTACATTGGCCTTGTGTTGCAATTGACTTAAAACAATGCGATAGAACTATTGTTATTGATGTTCGAGTAATGAAGCACAAGCGAAGCATATACCTCATTGCTTATTTATCTCTCCTCATTATCCATATCTTTGCTTTCTGAGTCTGCCCTATTTACATGGGAAGATTTAGGACCTTTTTATTTGAAAGGTTCGACTGTTAAGTCTTGTAAATGTTAGGATTATTGCTGTTTTTTATGAGTTAATAGGCTTTACATTCCTTCCAAAGACGTGTGTTCCATCATCTGTCATAAAAGTTTTGTACAAGGGTTGGGTCTGTCTATCGGAAATGAAAACATTTATTATCTGGTTTCTATCATGTGTTTAGAGATAAGATAAGCAGTGAATTCATGTATCTATCTGTTGCCGAGAAATTTGTTACGGCTATTATGCATCAATATTTGTTAATTTTAACTAAACTTTTCTTTCTTGTGGCAGAGTATCGCAAATCCTGTTTATCTGTTCCAGGGAATTGTGCTGCGAAGAGGGGCCAAAGGGACAGGGATGAAATCTATAGAACTAGCACTTTCAATGTGTGACATTGTTGACATATATGGTTTCACTGTTGACCCTGGCTACAAAGAATGGTGAGTTTTATTTTTCGACATCACAACCTTAATCCCAAAATTATTTGGCATCGAGTTTTTTTCCCCCCAACAATCAACTCTTTTACTTTTTTCTGTTTGCAAATTGACATGTCAGTGTGACTGCAATTCATTTAGCTTTAAATACTTTCATGGTTTCAGTTTCTTCAAATAGTGGAGGAAAATAACTGCAAGATCAAGTACATGTTAAATCCTGATTTGTTTTAAGCATTTAGGATTTGAGGTCATATTTGCAAATTACAACAGCCGTTATGTTGCTCAATCTGTTTTGTACCCCGTAGTTGGTAATTTGCTCACTAAACGTTTATGTGGCCATACTTTCATTTTCATCACTCTCATACCTACATTTACCTATATAAAATAATGGTGTATGAAGAATTTTTTAATTAATGATGACATTTCCATTCCTATAGGACCAGATATTTCTCCGAACCAAAGAAGGGCCACAATCCACTTCAAGGAAGAGCATACTATCAGCTACTGGAATGCCTGGGGGTATGTGATTATTATTTCCTCGGTCCCAGCCAATAGTCATTAATTTACCGTTGTTTCTGGATCAAAGTTTGATGTAAGCATGTGCAAATCGGCTAGTGTCCCACAATAGTGCTCCACCATACAAAACTTGCCTAAATAAGAACGTAATCGATTGGTTGAGAAGGGCCAAAATGGAATACGTAAATTATTGGCTGGGGGAGAGACAGTGACTCAGGGAGTACTTTTAAATAATCAACAACTCCCCCTTTGTTATGCATGTCAGCATGTGTACTCTGGATCATCGGTTTTTGCTTCTTTTCAACACAGGTTATAAGGATACATTCCCCAATGAGGGCTCAAAGGAACGAAGACTGGTCGGACATACCAAGTCGAGATGCGATCAAGAGAGCTCATGGTGCTGCAATACGTTTAAAGCAGCACGAGACAACGGGTCAGTTTAATGATGCTGGACAGTTCAGAAATTGCAAGTTCTGGGGTGAGAAAGGCGCAGACTACAATGGGCCCGTCTCTGGTACTCCAGACATGAGTGAGGTCAGGAAAACGTCAAACTACAGTAAGTGGGAGTTGATGCCTTTTGAGAACCTAAGAGAGGAAGCTCAAGAATACTACAAGCAAATGGAAGGAGTTTCTTTGTATAAGGTTGATGGTAATAAATTGGATGATTTGGTTTGTGTAAGACATTCTACGAGATCTGCAGACTGATCAATGTTTTTGGCCTGGGAGCTGTTTTCCGCAGTGAGACGTGTATGAGTCCATCTCACAGGTGACACCGACTCTATACATATGTATTTCCCCGCTAAATATTTGGTAAATGGGTTGGTCTCACATGTAAGACCGTCTTATATAAGCACGAGTTTGGATGTTGTGTTGGATTGTTTGGGGAGCTTCTCATCGACAATCAAACGACTGGTGAGGCTCTGAATCTGGAAACATATTGTAGGATAGTGAGTTAGTGACAGTGTACTAGTGTAGCAGACTTATAACTGGCAAGTCTATAACTATACCATGTTAGGTCACAAAATGGCATTCTAGATTTCGAGCTGATGTATTTTGTTCTTTCTATTTTTTATTTTTTGGAGCATGAAGATTGGGAGATTTGGTAGCCTCTGCCCTCTACTACTGTTGTGATGTACGTTTGTAAAACTTCAGAAAGTTAGGAAGTATTTAACAGATGAAATTTATTTTTCTTTGTCTCGTCTTGAATTCTGCATATTTATGGTCGCCTGATCTGGGCCATTTTCTCATTAGCATGATACGGTTACACACTTAGGCTCTGTTTAGTAAAAACTAACTGAAACCTGAAAAGAGAACTGATAAAGTAGTTGAAAATTAAGAACTGATAAGGTAGCTGATTATATAAAAAAATGTTTGGAAAACCAACTGAAAAGGTAACTGCTTTTGATGAAATGACGTAAAATGATATGATAATTATTTAATAGTATAGATTTAAAGGGTAAAAACGGAAAATCAAATCAGGTACATGAAATCTCAAATGCTACTTTAGGTAGCATTTCATTTCAGGTAATTTATTTGGTTTAATAAGTTACTTGCCAAACGCTTACAAAAAAATAAGGTATCTGAAATTTTGGTCAAATAAGCTACTTTGACCAAATCAGGTACCTGAAATACCTTGCCAAACGGACCAGTTCATAGACTATACATCTGAGGTAGTATCTCTTATTGTTTATTTTCTGAGTTTTATTTTAAAATTTTTGAGTTCTGCTTTAATATAAAGTTTTTGAGCACATTTACTAAAAATTACACTAAAAAAAAATATAATATTGCTCAAAAACTATATTTATAAATGGTAATATGCTCAGAAAAAATGTGTATATGCTCATTTAAAAACTACAAGGTCTGAGGTACTACCTCAGATGCGTAATCATTTTTCTCCCAAACAGAGCCTTAGCTATGGTTAAGAATTTAAGATCCAGACATATTTGCTCTGGTCTGATTGACTCGAAACAGCTATACTCGAAACATATTTACACATTTAAACAATTATTGATCACAAATTCTCAAGAGTGTCCTAGATATTTTGTTATGACATTTCAACATCAAAATGATAATAATGTCAAATAACTCCAAGATGATGGGTACTTGGTAAGTTTTCCTCATCCCTTGGCAAATAATCTTTGCCATGTAAGCTCCTACCCTTATCCAAAATCAATATTATCCTTTAAAAAAATAAACACCATTTCTTTCACTATAAATTCAACTAACTCTTATACTATACTATTCACTAAACCAAAAATCAACATACAAATTATATTGCTAAAAAATAACAAATTAAAACCCTAGACCAAAAATGCAGACTGCATCAACATGCATAGTCCAACCATTTTTTCCTTCAAAAAATGGTGTAATAAGAGTAAACTCCCCTCACAAACAACCCTTCTTTACTACCACCCATGCCTCTCCCCTTAAGGCCGTTTCGGGTTCCTTTGAACCATTATCTGTTAACTACAACTCTCCAACTTCGTAAGCTTCAACTTTCGTCATTTTTCCCTTGGTTATCTTTGATCAGTCATTTGTTTACGTATTTTCATTTAGTACGTCATGTGTATGTAGGGTGTTTCCTGCAGAAGCATGCGAGACAGTAGGAGGAGATGCTTGTTCTGCAAATATGTATCCTGAAGTGAAACTCAGTAAATCAGAAGAGAAGGGTAACAAAAAAGTTACCATTGAACAGGTTGACAGGGACTACTTTGATTACAATAGTCAATCTAAGAGGTAATAATACAAATACTTCGTATTTAATTATGACGATGTTAAGTGTCACCCTCTCATTTGTCCTTATGTCGAGTTTATACTTGTAGTATTGTGAAACTAATTGTAAAAATGTGACATATTTGCAGTGTGTTAATGGGAGAGGCATGTGATGATCTTGGAGGTCAATTTTGTGAGGCTCCTTACAAGAGTGGTGTCTACCACTAGGATCTTAAATTATTTCTCATGGATTGATTGAGTTATGTTTACTATATATGTATATATGATATATCTATGTATATATAATAGATGGAATAATGGAAGTCGGGTTTGTAATCAACGTCTATTGTGTAGACTAGCTTTGAGTATAAATTTAAACCGCTATAACTCGTTCTCTGAGCAACAACTCAAGATGACTTTCGACTAATAATGACACTCAACCTGGTTGATCCTGATAACAAAACTTAATAATGCGTCAAATAAGATCATATTGCCAATTTTTAACTGGTTTAATATAAAACTAAAATAAATGCACCTAAAAAGTAAAAATAACATTAGCATGAAATTTTTGTTAGTCAAAAACTTCGGATAAACTAAAATGTATGCTTGACCAAACTCGTTACCCGATAAAAACCTAACCCGACTACGGCCCCACATGAACCAGACTCGACTCGCACTGATTAATTAACAAGGCATAACCCTAACCCGAGATGACCCTACTTGTTTTAGCTCGACTCAGTCATAAACTCATAACCGACCCGAGTAACCGATCGCCCCTCTACACTTGCAAGAAGAAAACGCTCTAGTTAGTGACACAGAGTCACACACCAATCTCCTATGAACCAAAAATATTGGTCAAATGCAGTCTACAAAATTTCATCCTCAATTAAAACCCGTCAATCAATTAGACCACAATCCAACCCCCAAAATGTCATCGACGCCCGAATCATCAAAACGGGTTTTGACCCGAACACGACACGATCCAATTTCCAAATGGAAAAGCTACTCAAAAGTGGACAACTTTCTAAAGCACGCCAACTGTTTGATGAAATGCCTAACAGAAACATTTTCACTATTAACACTTTAATTTCAGGTTATGTCAGATCAGGTGACCTTACTAATGCAAGGAAATTGTTTGATGACATGGTTTCTCGGACTAATGTGACGTGGACAATTTTGATTGGTGGGTATGTTAAGTATAACAACCCCATTGAAGCTTTTAAGCTTTATGTTGGAATGTATGACAGTGGGACTATGCCTGATCATGTTACTTTTGCGACGCTGTTATCGGGTTTTGACGATGAACAGACGATGAATGAAATGGTTCAGGTTCATGCCCATGTTGTGAAATTAGGGTTTAGTTCAGCTAAGACAGTGTGCAATACTCTGGTGGACTGTTATTGCAAGTGTTGTTACTTGGGTTTGGGTTTTAAATTGTTTAATGAAATGTCGGAGAGAGATTCGGTTAGTTATAATGCAATGATTACTGGGTATACAAGTGATGGAATGAATAGGGAAGGGATTGAACTCTTTTTGGGTATGCAGAAAGCGGGTTTTCGACCTTCTGAGTTCACGTTTGCGTCTATTCTTGGAGCTGGTGTTGGGCTTAGGGATTTGTTTTTTGGTCAGCAGATTCATGCTTTTATCGTAAAGATGAACTTTGTTTGGAATGTTTTTGTGGCTAATGCTTTGCTCGATTTTTACTCAAAGAATGATCATGTTGATTTCTCGGAAAGACTGTTCGCTGAAATGCCAAAAGTTGATGGTGTTTCGTACAACATTGTCATCTCCGGTCTTTCATGGGAAGCGGAGTATGGGAAGGCTCTCGCCCTTTTCAAGGAACTGCAAAACGCGGGATTTGACAAAAGGAATTTCCCTTTCTCGACTTTGTTAAGTTTAGCCGCTTACACGCTTAACTTAGATATAGGTAGACAAATTCATTGCCAGTGTATTATGACAACATCGTCATCTGAACTTCAAATAGAAAACTCTCTTATAGATATGTACGCTAGATGCGGTAGGTTTGAGGAAGCGAATATCATCTTCAGATCTCAATCTCACAGGGGTACAGTTCCGTGGACATCCATGATTTCGGCTTTCGTTCAGCAGGGGTACCATGAGGAAGGCTTGAATGTATTCGTTGAAATGGGTAGGGCTAAAGTCGGCCCAGATCAGGCGACCTTTGCTAGCATCTTAAGGGCTACTGCCAGTCTGGCATCGATAACACTTGGAAAACAATTGCATTCATCTGTACTCAAGTTAGGGTTCATTTCCAATGTCTTCTGTGGATGTGCATTATTAGATATGTATGCAAAATGTGGTTCTATGAAAGATGCTGATAGGGCTTTTCACGAGATGCCTAACAGGAATATCGTGTCTTGGAACGCTATGATTTCTGCATTTGCTCAGGATGGTGATGGTGCAGGTACAATTAGAACATTTGAGCACATGGTTTCATCGGGTTTTCAACCCGACTCTGTGACTTTGCTTAATGTTCTTACTGCTTGTAGCCACCGAGGGCTTGTCGATGATGGAATAATGTATTTCAATAACATGACTGAAATATACAATGTCAAGCCTAGGAGAGAGCATTATGTCACAATGGTTGATATTTTTTGTCGAAATGGGCTTTTTGAACAGGCGAAGAAGCTAATGGCGGAAATGCCCTGCGTCCCTGACGAGATAATGCTGTCATCGATTCTAAACTCGTGTAGGATCCATAAGAACCTAGAGCTTGCCAAAGAAGTGTCGGAAAAACTATTTAATATGGAGATCAGAGACGCTGCTCCTTATGTGAACATGTCAAATATCTATGCAGTATCCGGGCAATGGGACAAAGTAGCCAAAGTAAAGATGGCAATGAGGGAACGAGGCGTTAAGAAGGTACCGGGATATAGTTGGGTTGAGATTGCCCACAAGACGCATACTTTCTCAGCAAATGACAAGAACCATCCAAGATGGGAAGAAATCAGGAAAAAAATTGAATGTCTTTCAAAGAGGATGGAGGAAGAAGGGTACAAACCAGATACGAGCTGTGTACATCATGACTGGGATGAAGAAATGAAAGCAGAGTCCCTGAAATACCACAGTGAACGCATCGCTATTGCATTTGCGTTGATCAGCACGCCAGAAGGCGCACCAATTTTGATAATGAAGAACTTAAGGGCTTGTGCAGATTGTCATGCTGCCATTAAGATAATCTCGAAGATAGTTGACAGGGAAATTACTGTGAGGGATTCGAGTAGATTTCATCATTTTCGAGATGGATGTTGTTCTTGTGATGATTACTGGTAAAACAAGCTTCCATGATTTATATGAGAAGGTATGATTCCAACTCACTAGTCATGTTATTATTGAATGTTGCATAACTTAGGACCGAGAACCAGACCTAAATATATTATGTCCTACCGATGATTCATTCCAGTTTTAATGTCCAAGTCGAAAATTGCTCAAGGGTTAAGACTGCCACATTCATTCCCTTTTGAACTTTCTACAAGTGTTTAAACTTGATAGATTATAGAAAATAGTTACAACATTGTAATATTTGGAAAAACGAAACGAAAACAAAAATAAGGATACATTTTTATCAGACTGTGGTCTAGATTGAAATTAAAACAATAAACTTGATGAATGAACACAGCATTCTTCTAACTTAGTTGATAACCCGACAATTTAAACGGATCTCTCCATCAGTACCCTCAAGAACTTGAATTTTACCCATCTTTACCATGGCAGCCGTAAATTTATTTAACCAGAACAACTTATCCTTGGCAAACCTTTTTACGGAGCTAGCTGTGGTAGGGTCAGTCAAAAGAGCGTGATCAGAAGTAAATAATCCCTTGTTAGCTAAAATGTTGGCATAGTATCTAGTATCCGTCTTCAACGGAGTATCCGGATCCATGGGAACCACGGTAGTCGTGTCAGTGCTTGCTTGTGGGCAAGCTTGCTGTAATTGTGCTGCATATGTTGAGTTTAAGGTAGGATCCGGCCCATTTGTTCCGCTGAAGTTGTATAATCTGTTGTCGACTTGTGTGAGCGTTGTGCAATGAGACCGTCCTATTGTATGTGCTCCTGTTTTATTTGCAAGTTTCCGACATTGGAGAACAATACTGAGGTTAATAACCCGAAGTAGAAGTAGTAGTTCTTCTGGTTATTCAAAAAATGACTAAGACACCCTAAAATGTTACGAGTGAATATTTTGGTTACCTGAAAGGACGACCATGTCGTCAAGAGATAGACCTTTGCTTAAGAAACTTGTGTTGAGCAAATTAAGGTGTAATTGAGGTCCAGGGAGATTTGGGAACGCATCCGCGGTTAATGAAATTCTGCCATCCCTTCTACCAGACGGAACGGAATAAAACAACCCTTGTGTCTGAAATTATAATTTCATACAAATTAACAATATGCTTTAATTTCATTTAAAATTGTACATATATAATCGATTTTATAGGAGTTTTAATTGTGTATGCATGAGTAGTGTAAACACTTGTGAGTATACTTACTATCTTGACACTGTCTCTTGCTGCAAAAGCCAATATATCAGCACAAGAAACGGTCTTTTTGCATCTAGCTTCGATCCTCTTCTTTGCATTGTCAATTACTTCGAATCCTCTTAAACTTGGATTGTTCGCTGGTGAATCTTTCTCAGCCGTGTTATTAGTAGTGGAGTCGATGAGAACTGATCCATCACATCCCTGAAAATAAAAACAATAATTACGATTACAAATTTAGTTTTATTCTAATATTACTTGTAGTTTATATTTTCAATGGTAAAAGACTCTTAATGTTTCCTCTGTCATGCAGTAATTACAAGACAGTCTATGACGCAATTTTCATTATGGGTCATTATTACGATAAACATTCATTTTTTTTATACAAATGCATGCAAGAGATATCGATGATCGTAAGCTTACCCTAACAAAGCAATCATGAAAATGGAGTCGAACAAGACCAGGAGCGATCCCAGGGTTAGTAGCGAAGGCTAACGCAACTTCTTCTCGAACAATTTTTTCAGCTGACGGACATGAATAGTTATAAAACCCGACTTGAAGCTCAGCTTCAAGACTCGAAAACACTGAAAATAAAACAAGTACAAGAATAGAAGTGCAAATCTGCATCTTTTTTGAGTTCATTGTAATTAAACTGTGTTATTAGTAGTTTGTTTGCTGTTTAATTTGTAAGAATTATGGACTAACTTCTGACCATTTTATAGTCAAAAAATAAGATTATAGTAATACAAAAATACAAATATAACGTTGACAAGAACGTGCACACAAAATCCTATTATTGGCTGTTGACAAATTTGCACATCATTCGGAGTTTCGGACATACTTGTACAAGTTTACACATTTTTGTCTTTCGTAGCAATTCATAGTGGACTTAATGAATTTTTAAAAAAAATTACACTTTCTATAAAATTGAATTGGTAAAAAAACAAATGTTTTAGGTTATATTTATGCGAGAAGTAATTAAATTTGAATTTGAGTCAATATGATTGGATCCAATTAAAGATTACATGGCATAATTTCGGTAAATTAACTTGATTTGACGAATTAGCCTGCAGAAATTTAAATTACATTGTAGTTTGTAAAACCCTTTTGTCTGTGTGTGTCAATTTACCGTCTATATAAAAGATACTACGATAAATTTCCCAAGTTTTTTTTACAATCTAATTAAAAATAAAAATAGTACTAAAACTGTCACGAATGATATAAAATAGTTCACTAATAAAACAATTAGTAGATTATACAACCAGTTGTATACGGTTGTATGGTGTAGAATCCGAGCTGTGTACTAAAGTTTTCGAGCTTTGTTAAAAAGAATCTGAGCTATGCTTTAAAGTTTTTGAAATCACACACTCAAACATAAAAAAAATAACTTTTACAAAACTCAATAAAATTGCACATAAGCTCGGATTAATGTATAGGGTTGTACAATGCTTATTATACAACTGGTTGTATAGTAATATTTGTGCTAATAAAATGATCACTGTAATTCTGTAAACAATAAAATAGCTATACTCATTATAAAACTAGGTACTAAACAATTAAAAGTCATTTTTGGTCATAATCAACAATAGTTGTATTACAAGAAACATATAAAATGATATGAGAAAAAAAATGGTTTCTGAAATCTAGTTCAGCTAGTTAACTTAAGTTAAGTAAATCGAATTTAATTCAATCAAATACTTTAATTTAATTATTTTGTTTAGTTTACACGGCTTCAGCGTAAAGAGCCTAAAAACTAATTTCATGATACTCCTAGTAAAAAAAAAAAAAAAAAGTGCACGTTATTGTAGTCCTTTAACACACGAAAGGGTTTGTTTTGGGATAATCATCATTGATTAAAAAATTACAAAATAATTAAGCAAATAACCTTGATTTTATAATTTAAAATAGCACAACAGCTGCAAAGACAAAGAGAGTCAAAGAAACACTGATTTCTTGTATTGAACCAAAATGACAAGGTGAGGTTTCGTACAAACATGCGTGGTTACGTTCGGCGCATTTGTAGCCGGTCGAAGGTAATGGTTACACCGGTTAAAACTCCGGGTCATGTGGAAGAGTACGCGTACAATTTGCCAACCTGCTTTTTAATTATGTTTATCCCATATTCATGATTGATGATTATCAAATATTTTAAAAATTATTTAAATGTTTTGTGGACAAGAGTTATTACTTAGATCTCGTTTGGTTACCCTCTTAAAAATGGGTGAATTGAAAAATCCCGTGATTTGGAAAAATGAAGGATGTTTGGTTACCCCCAAATCATGGGATTTTTTTTTCCCATGAATTCCCAACTCCTCCATAATGGAGGAGTTTAATTACCTAGCCCTCCCTATGTAATTGGAAACTCCTGTGTCAATTTAATTCTAAGATGTCAACCAAACGAGTTTTGGGCAATTCACATGAATTGGCCAATTCACGTGTTTTGTAAAATCATGGGATATTAATTCCCGTATGGCAACCAAATGAGACCTTAGTCTTATAAGGTTATGAATTTATAGCGGTTTTGTTCAGTGTTTATATAATCTTGTTCTTTTCACCTTAATCTCTGTCATTCGCCTTTACCTATTTCAATTCTATTCAGTTTAGCTGACTTATTAAGCTCGATTAAGTTCAATTTAGCTCAAAAGAACATGACTTAACTTATAAGAGACAATGTGAATTATGGTAATGTCATTGTAAAACTACTTTAATAAATAAATTCTTAAATAACTTATTGATATAGTTTCGGATTTTTGCAAAAATAGCGGGTCATTTTCTAATTATTTTAGTTCAAAACAACCTTATAAGGATTTGAGTTTCATTTGAGTAGGGTGCTAATGAGATGAGATAGCTCGCGAGCATTTCAAGCTCAGCTCGGTCAAATCTTGGCTCGTGTGATCGGGATCGGCTCGAGAGCTTAACGAATTAAGCTCGGATAAGCTCGAGATCGGCTCAAGCTCGAGTTTTACTCTATGAGCAAATGCCGAGCAAGGCCAAGCTCGGGCTCGACTCGGCTCATTAACATCCGAGCGAACGAGAAACGAAAAATACAATGGGCATGAAACTCCAATTCATGCCCACAGTGGGGGACAGTGGGGATGCGGAAGTAGTGGTCGACGCTGTCTGTGGAGTGGGATGGGGCCATGGGGGTGGTCGGGGTTGAGATTTAATTTAGGGTTAGTTTTCTTTTTCTTGTGTGTGTATGAAATGAAGGGGCAAAGTTGGAAACAGTTGGAAATTTGGGTAGGATTTAGTAAAGTAATGTGTAGGAAATAGAACGTCCCTTCTAAAATTAGATAGCACCGTAAAGTGGCATCTCTATTCTCATAGCGTTTTGCTTGTGACGGGCGACCTCTCACAAAAAAGGAGAGGGGACAAGGTGGGGCACCCCCCATGTGCTTCCCCACTCACCACACATGGGTATTTTGTGAGAGGAAATCGTATCCCTCACAAGCTTGTAACGGATATCGCCGTCTTCAATGAGATTTTGTGCTCTATTCTAAACCTCCACTCGCTAAGTTTTGCACAACACTATTTCGCCATCTTTTTTTACGGTTATTTTTCAGTAAGGTCGATTTTACACAAAATTAATGTAAAACAGATCTGTTTAAGCGAAAAGGTAGTTGTGAAAGGATATCTTTTACAAACCTTTTTGTTCAAATAAATCTATCTATTTTAAATTTTTAATCAAACTATCTTGGAATTTTCAGACGTAAGTAAGTTTTTAATAAGCTATAACCGTGTCGGTGTGAAGGAATAGACGTACTTAATTAGAGCACAACCGGGTTGGCGACGACCGAGATTAGAGCAGAAGAGGTCAACCTCGGAGTTAAATAATATCCGCCATAGCTTAATACTATATAGTTTAAGGGAGCGTATCCGATGTTGAACCCTATTCCCGGAAGACGATGTTTGGTTGATTCTATAAACTAATCATATTTGATCAAACTTGATTAGATCTACGTTTTCTTGTATTATTATGGGGCATGTTTATGGACGAATAATGGCCATGTTGATACTAGTGGGAGTGTATACTAATAATTCTGGCTTGTGGTCACCTCAATCACTAAGCAAAATAATGAGGTTAATTAGAGATTGGGATGTGCCCCTAACTCGACTTGTATAATGAGGTCAAATTAGAGTTAATAACACTGTCACTTATGTTTTAGCTCATTTTGTTTTTAGAGTTTTGAGTCGTAGTGTGTATTCGGAATATAGAGTTGATCAAGTGCGGGCCGACCCGTTCGGCCCAGCCCGTTTGGCCCGCTAAAATAGCGGGTTTGGACAAGAAAAATCAAAAATTAAACGGGTAACGGACAAGAAAATTCGGCCCGCTAGAATAAATGGACGGGCTTGGACTAAACAAAATTGCTCATGGGCGACCGCTAGCCCGCTTATTATTAAGAACCTCATAAAAGTCCTCAAACCCTCAATCTCAGACGTTCTATGCTCATTTCATTTGCAATTTGTACACTCTAAATCAATTAGGTAGCGCAAATGAATACTTCTGTCTTACGTATAAGTGGGAGATTGTCGGTATTTATACTTGTCGTATAAAGATTCTCCGAGATTGGACATGCTAACGGGATTGTCGTATAAAAATAGTACCTTTCAAGTATTTACACGGGAGTGTATGTAA
Source organism: Silene latifolia (assembly GCF_048544455.1). NCBI lineage: Eukaryota > Viridiplantae > Streptophyta > Magnoliopsida > Caryophyllales > Caryophyllaceae > Silene > Silene latifolia. Next base: position 13,697,708 of record NC_133534.1, read on the forward strand.
CCGCTAACAGTGCCGCACAAATACCGAGGCAAAAATGAACTTTTGATGTTTGTAGTAGAACATTGCCAAATTTGTGTTTTTTCCAAAATTAGTAAACTTATCTTTTGAAAATTAGTATATTTTTTTAAGGGTAGACTTTTAAAGATAATTGTTAAGATTTAGGGGATGTAGCTATAACAAACTCGTGTTTTAATAAAAACACTAATTTTTGTATTTTATTTTAGTCAGGCCCACGGGCCAGCCCGCTCTCTTGAAGTGGGCGGGTACGGACAGTGGAAAATGGCCCGCTTAGCGGGCTCGGGCTATTAAATACGGCCTGCCGGACACTTTTTTAGCAGCTAGGCCCGGCCCAAGCCCGCTTTTGATCAGCTCTAAGTCGGATGTTATACCTTTGATTGTGAACAATGCTGTAATCGCTGATTTATTGCTTATTTAATATGCCTTTGGGTGCTTTTTTTTTTAAAAAAAAAAAAAAGATTGGGATGTGGCCCTAACCCAACTTGTATTTGACATTTTTGAAAATTTCACAAATTTGAATTCAAATAATTATTGTTTTTTTTTCTCTAATGTTAAATCTGTTTTTGAGAAGAAAAAATGTATTTTGTTTCGTAAAAGGAGTGCATAAAATTACTACTGTGTTTTTATATACGTATTCTCTTAATTTTAAGTAGTATTTTGACAATTTTAGTAATTTTATTTCATACTAATTCCTAATGTATTTACATTTCATTATGAAAAAGAAGTTATGTTCTATTTGGTGTTAAATGGGCATAAATACGGTATTTTATTCTATAAAATCCCCATAAGGGTTATAGGTGACTTAAACAAAAACGATCCGAACAATAAACTGAATTTAGCTAAACTAAATGAAATGAGGTGATGATTCAATAATTTGATCAAATTGGGGTGATAATAACTGATACTGAGTCGAGTCCGATCTTGGATTTGCTCGACTTGTGCTTATGAAACAAAACTCGAGCTCGAGCCGATCTCTACCTCACCCAAGCTTCAAAAAATTGAGCTCATGACCATGCTCGCGAGCTAAACCGAGCTCGAGCCTAGATCAACTCAATTTGAGCCCATATATAATTGTTAAGTTATTTTAGTTTTCTTTTGATATTTTCATAAATATGATTACCAGACAAACTTTTGAAAACACTTAATATTGTTATATGAAGATATAATCATGATATAAAATAAAAATAAGTATATTATCTTATCACATATGTTTAAGTCGTTCGCAAGCTTTTCAAACCGGGCCAATATTAATTCGGCTCCCAAGCTCAAACCAAGCTTGCACGAACCAAATTTTAATAGAATTTTAACCGAGCTGAGCTAAAATTGCTCGCTAGCTGTTTCATCTCATTATCACCTCTGATCAAACATACTCGAAGTGAAGTGCTCGTACTATAAAAAGCCTAGATAGTTTTGTAGACTGGCAATAATAAATAGATTGACATTAAATGATGGTGGGTTTGGCCAAGTTTCGCTCTCATCTCCAATGATAGAATGTTTGGTTTGTTGTAGATAGACTTTGTCACATAGACCAGTAAATTACGTGTCGCGATCCGGGTACGGGTAGATCGTTTGTCCTATTTTCATGTTTCGTATTATTTTCATGTTTTAACCGTGGAATATAATCTCAATTGCTTAAGGTAATCGATACATTATTTTGAATCATCAACAAGTTTAATGAACTTACCAAATTAGCCGTCTCATCCCAAACATGTAACTTATACTATCGGAAAACAATTTTATCGATGAATCGAATCGAACAACGAATAAAGAATAACAACAATTAAAGAATCTACAATTTGATCCACCTATTGAAAAAGATAAGTCAAGCGACTTAGAATGCATGGATTGACATTTTTTAAAATCAAAACGACGATTTATCAATTTAATTGGTTGTCGTTATCGATAGTTTATAGAAATATTATGGGTGAGAAAGATAATTTGAGTATTTTATTAAAATTATGGACGTTTTAAAGTAATTTGTCGACAATATTTAGCAATTGGGTTAAGCAAAGGCACAAAGCCCATCTAACTATTTCCTACAAGAAACTAGACAATCATTGGAGATCTAACCGTAACATTGCCAAACCCACTAACTAAGTGGGCCAATGTTTTTCTTGCCCGTCTATCAGACTACCTGGGCTTCATAGTGTAAGAGCATCAATAATAAAGGTTTATTAATAAGGGTTTTTCTAACGTGTGCCCTACGGGCACACATTAATAACCTAAATGTGGTAAGATTTGCAAGAGATTCTCACTAATTATGGTAAAAATGAGTTTATACTTGAATATTTGATGAGAATCTCTTCAAATCTTACCACATTTAGGTTATTAATGTGTGCCCTTAGGGCACGCATTAGAAAAACCCTATTAATAAAGGTTTGTCTACTTTTTAGAGATTTATTACAAAGCTCTCTATTGTTGGAGATGAGGTTTGAGGTTCATAGATGAGAATTGTTACATATTTGTATACAGGTTTGTGGGATGACATGGCAAGTGGTGGTCCATAAAAAGCACCCAACATATGAGAGAAAAAAATGGATAATTTGAAGTGGGTCCTATAACATGAACTTTGAAAAGGTTTGTCTATTGTTATGTATAAGTTTGTTATTGAAGAGGTTTGTTAATTTGGTGATGTGTCAAGTGACTAACCTCTAAAGAGGTTCATCTATTGTGGATTCCCTAAGGATGTTTTAACCTTTATTGTGTAAAGAGGATTGTAAGAAAATTTTATGCTAACATAATTTTATTAACGATCATTATTACCTTTTTTTTTTTTGTGTAAGGTAAAGTATATTGATCTCAAAAAAAAAAATACACAGTGTCAAAATTGTTACAACCAGTGCCTATATTTTGCAAAAACTGTATAAAAATATCAATTAAATAGTCAAATTCGCCAACCACCTACAGTCACGTGGCTTCATAGTGCTTGCATTCATCCTCATTAATCTGGCTTTGATCTCCCTCCTAAGCTGTTGGATAATGACTTCAGGCCTAGTACCCACCTGATGCATCTGTGCATCATTTCTAGCTTTCCACAGTGCATACAACAGAGCAACATGACATGCTCCAATATAATTCCTCACCAGCTTTGATTTTTCCCTTCCATTTCTATACCAATCAACCAAGTCCTTTAATGGGAACTGCGCACAAATCAGGTCCTGCAAAATCTTCAGACACTTCCCACTAAAGACACAGTCACAGAGCAAATGATCATGAGTTTTAGGTGCTGCCATACATAAATCACAGTTGCCATCAATCTGTAAACCCATAGCAATCACTCTATCCTTTGTGAGCAGCCTGTGATGTATCCAAGCCCAAAAAATAAACGAATGCTTTGGGACATTGAGTCTGTTCCAGCAAACATACCTCAATGATATTTTGGGAGCAGTCTGCCTTGACCAATTATATCCATCAGCAACAGTATACTCAGCATCAGTATTCAACCATATATTGTTAGTGTATGCTTGTTTGAAAGTGGAGAAAATGTGACTAATTTTCCTCCATGACCAACTACAGTCAGAGGGAGAAACATAAGCTGTCCAATCTCCCCCTTTCATATAAACATGATTAATCCATCGAACCTATAGATGGTCTGTTTTTGATGCCACCCACCAAGCATACTTTCCCAATTGAGTCTTGTTCCAATTCTTTGTCTGTTTAATACCCAATCCCTCTTCCTCTTTTGGTAGACAACAAATCCCCCAACTGACATTAGGAACTTTTTTGTATTCAGCTGCCCCACCCCATAGAAAATTCCTACAATAAGCTTCAATCCTCTTCATGATGCCATTAGGAATGAGAAAAATAGAGGACCAGTAAGAGTGCATTGTAGACAGAACAGAATTAACCAACACAAGCCTACCAGCATATGACAATTTCCTAGTCCCCAACCCTCTAATGCGAGCTACAATCCTGTCCTTCAGCTTCAAGCCTTCATTCTTAGTTAATTTCTTAGAGGAAATTGGTATCCCAAGATATTTAAAAGGCAACTTACACTTTTTAAAACCCGAGACTTGAAGGATATCAGTCACAATACCAGCAGCCACTCCATTGAAATAAGTATTAGTTTTCTCTTTATTTAAATTAACTCCACACCTGAAGCAGCAGAGAATGTGGCAAATCCTCTCAATAGCCACATAATAGATGATTCATCCCCCTTACAGAACATAAGAAGGTCATCAACAAATAATTAATGGTTTAATTGCAGAGGATTGCAAAGTCGGTGAAACTTGAAAGAGTCCTGATGAGCTATAGCAGCTAAAATCCTAGACAAGTATTCCATACACATAACTTCGATTAAATTTTTATATGGTTGTACAATATTATTTTACATCTTGATGGTATATATAATCGTTTTTTTGGCTATGCACAAACATTGTTGAATCTTGTCCCTGTTGATCATTGCCCAATACTACTAAAATAAATTACTTTCAAAAGGATTAAGTTTATCATGGATGAGATTTCTACGGGCAACCAACGTATATAATCAAAACCCTGGATATCGTCATCCCTCGATGAGAAAGATTGTACGAGATGGATTAAATACATGCCACTGATCGCGTCCATATTTCTATTAACAAACATGATACTCGGTATTACTCATGGTATTACTAATTGAAACACAAGGAGTTACAATGAAACAAATTAAACAACTATTCTAGTAAATAAAGATAATACCAAATTATTGAAATCCATACAAATTACTTGCAAATTAGAATTAATTACTTGCAAAAAAAAAAAAAAAATGTTTATCTTTTCCGTAGTATTTCGTATGATTATATTTCTATTCCCTGTTGAATCCATCCTCTTCAAAAGAAGGTCAACAAAGTTTGGTCTTTTCATAATTATTGGCGATTTACACGAACTCGGTCTGGCGAGTCCTATACGCATCGACTGGCGAGTTACGCACCAATATTTGTCAAGTTCGAAAAAATGCGACGTTCTTGACAACGAAATTTCAACGATTTGGTGGGTTCGAAAAGCGACGACGTTCCCGCCCGACGAAACCAATTCGAAAAGAGAGCCGCTTCTCTTTGTCTACCTTGCAAACCCATGGAAATTTAGACAAATTACCATGGGTTTGAGGGGGGATGTTGAAGATATTACGGTATATTGTAATATATACCGTAATCGTAATAATATTATATTATAGAATAAGAATATTATGCTACTACTATTAGAAGATACGATTATTATATTTAGATCTTTATCCGTACTATAAATACGGAGCTATTGTAAGTGTTGAAGGGTACGAACAATTATCAATAATACTATGCTTTCCGCTCTCTCCGATTTCTAATATATTAGAAATCGGAGAAGGAGAATTCATAAAGATAGATTCGTTGTATTATTGATAATCAATCGTGGTTCTACCAATACAATAAGATGTCGTATATATAGTAGACTTAAGATCTCCTATTACCGGAAACACTATAAAATATAATATCAATATTATTCTCTACGATATATCACGATACCGTATTTCCTAAATATGAATATGTCGATATCTCGACATATACCGATATCTCGTAACATCCCCCCTCAAACTCATGGTAATTTATCAAATTTCCATGGGTTTGCCAAATTTGGAAAGGAGAAAAATCCGATGATCTTCAATTTTCGATCTTCAAATCTTCTACAGAAACGTCAATCTTTTCGAACCTGTAAATCGTCGGACGGGAACGTCGTAGCTTTTCGAACCCGTTAAAATTCAAACGAAACGAGAAAGTCGATCTTGTTTTTTTTCGTCTTTCGAGCTCGCTAAAATTTCGTGTCAGAAATGTCAAAGTTTTCGAATCTGACAAATTTCGATTTAACGGAAAATCATCCGTTTAAATGTTGAATGGCAAAGAAGTAAATCAAAACCACCATTGATTACTCCAATGCTACTATCAAATTGACATCACAGTATCACACCATCAAGTGGCGTGAAAGATTGGTGTGGTTTCCTTGGATTCGTCGATTTTTTTTTTTTTTTTTTTTTTTTTTTTTTAAATAAAGATGAAAGTACGAGTAGATTGAAATCGGTATTGAAATCCCGCCGGTGGGCGTTGTATATCATATGCCCACCGGCAGGCGGCAAAATATTGTGTATTTAGGCCTCAAGAGCGTGAGGCTCTGATACCATATTAGAAATCGAAGAGAGCGGAAAGCATAGTATTATTGATAATTGTTCGTACCCTTCAACACTTACAATAGCTCCGTATTTATAGTACGGATAAAGATCTAAATATAATAATCGTATCTTCTAATAGTAGTAGCATAATATTCTTATTCTATAATATAATATTATTACGATTACGGTATATATTACAATATACCGTAATATCTTCAACAGAGACATTACTAGTCCTGGGACGTATGCTACCTTTAACCCATAATTCTGTTTAGTTTGGCTGTTGCAGTAATTTGCTTAGTCGCGGCTTTTTGTCGTAGAGTAGCTGTCTTTGATCTTGCTCTTTCTTGACATCTATCGACCTTGCGATCACTAGACCCATACCAAAATTCGTCCTCTCCGTTATCAAAATCCGTAAAACCATCTTCATATCTCGACGATAATTCCTTCTTCAACTCGGGTTCACTTTGAATATTCCCATTGTTGTCCTTTTCTTCCTTAACGACGACCACCTCCGAAGCAAAACCCTCTTTTTGATGCTTCTTAGGGTACTTTCGTTGCTTGACCTTCAAGGTAACATGACCATTATTATCCTTAGGAGTACTCTTCATTAAAGGTAGTAGTAGTGACGATATGTCGTGAATATTAGTAGCATTATCATCCATGAGATTAGATAACAAGAAAAAGGGATTATCTCTTGAACACTCCATCATCATCTTGTTTTTGATGTTCTAGGGTTAAATTGAATTTTTTTTTTGGGTTTGTAATAATTTGTATTTCTTGAAGCCTAACTACGTAAGATAGAATATTTGATTTTGATGTAATTTTAAGATTTAAGATGAATGATATTGGTGTTATACAAAGTAGATTATTTATAGGACGAACCTACAGATAGTTTCCTAATTCGAAGAGTAATCCAAATCCTAATTAGAAAAACATTGCAGTAGTTAAAAAAGGAAAGTTTAATTGAAATTAGGTAACTCGGTTTTAGAAATTTCGTCAATAATAATATTGACCCGAACTTTCCAATTCTAGTTTTTTTTTTTTTTTTTTTTTTTTTTTTTTTTTTTTTTTTTTTGATTTTCACGCAGAAAATATGGTAAATTCTAGACACAAAGTTACCTTTAGTTTAAAATTGAGAATTTCCGTTTTCCAATTCTAGTTGTAATTAGGAAACTATCTGCTCTAGGTTCCTCCTATAAATACTCTACTATGTATAACGTACACCAATATCATCTTTCACCTTATTATTATTATTATTAACTCATTCATTCATCTTGCGTTATGGAGTGTGCAAGAGCTAATCCCTTTTTCTTGTTATCGAATCTGGACGATGACAATGCTAATATTTACGAGATATCATTACTACAGTTAAAGAAGAAACCTAAGGATAATGATCATGTTACCTTGAAGTTCAAGCAACGAAAGCGCCCTAAGAAGCAGAAAAAAGAGGCTGTTACCTCGGAGGTGGCCGTCGTTAAAGAAGAAAAGGACAACAATGGGAAGAATCAAAGTGAATCCAAGTTGAAGAAGGAATTGTCGTCGAGATATGAAGATGGTGTTATTGAATATGATGACGGAGAGGACGAATTTTGGTATGGGTCTGGTGATCGCAAGTTCGATAGATGTCGTGAAAGAGCAAGATCAATGGCAGCTACTCTACGACGAAAAATCGTGACTAACCACATTACTGCAACTGCCAAACTAAACAAAATTATAGCTTAAAGAGTAATATCCCTCTGATTATTTCAGTAAATTCTAATTTGATTTAAACATGTTTCGATTTCAGTATGTTCTAAGTTACTCGTATTTAATTTGTTTAATTTAATTGCAATTTCCTTTGGTTTAGCTTTTTTATTATTAAGATTTCCGGGTTGTACTTCGGACCTCCTACTCAAGTGCATATTGAAGTTTGTTTATCAGGGTATGGATAGTAGCGCGGTTTAGATGATTTGTGTTAGGCCTGTTTTACCCTATTTACTGTAACTTCAGTTATAACTCGAAATACCATAACTTAATTAGCTTTGTAATTTACGTTTGACCCCCACAAAGCGATACCAGATTGATAATAGCGATAATTAACTTTGACCCCTACGAATCGCTTCCAGAAGGATAAGGGCATTATAAAACTGTATATGTCCTTCGCGTGGCGTCTTATGGCACGTACAGTAGTTAACTTTGTAATTACCTTTGACCCCTACAAACCGAAACCAGATTGTTAACAGCTTTAATTAACTTTGACCCCTACGAATCGAATCCAGACTGATAAGGGCGTCTTGTGGCACACAGTAGGATCAGAAGTTACGTGAACAATGAACTATGGTAACAAATCTAGCAACCTAAACAGTACATCAGAAGTTGAAATCATTGCGCCTGCAAATGAATCACATTCACACAAGACGTGAAACTTGAAATCATCATTTGCAGCTCCGATTCAAGAACAATCATATACTCCAGGTTTCTCAATGAGTTTCCTGCTAACACGTCAAAATTAGTAGCCAGAAAAAATCAAGTAACCAAGTCTGATCAGTTGGAACGATATTATACTTCTCAGCATGCAAACATCACAGATGTACATCAAGTTATCCAACTTCAGATTACTTCCCAAGCAGGACAGCGAGTTTCATATACGCTGCAGTCTGCAGAGGTGCAGTATAAGTAACAGACACATGCATATACATAGTATACCATACACTGATACAACTTACAAACCCGTCTGCAGAATTCTAGGCACACAAAGCCGCTGGACTGCCAAACAAAGAAAAATTAAAAAGCTATGAGAATATGTCCGAATAATACAAATCGAGTTAGTAGCAATTGACATATCCAGCAGCAGTAGTATTCACTCATTTATGGGAAAACCCTCAAATCAAGTGCTCCGTATCCTTTAGACAACACCAAGCTCTCCAAGTACATTTCTAGTTGTATTATACAACTAGGCGAACTAGCCATATTATACGACTCTTGCACTTCACAACTAGCTATATTATACGACTTATTCCCACAAATAAAATAGCCACCATCACTCTCACAAAACAAAACCTTTGTGTTATCCATAAGTCTAAATACTCGATAACCATCCGGACTTGATTTCCCTGAGAACCTTTGAGTCCATGTCCCCTTTCTGTTATCCTGTTCTAGCACCCATATGCTGGAAGCAACCTTAGAAATTCTGAAAATCGCTAGTGATTCCCCAAGAAGAAACAGAAACCAAATTGACCCTCTTTCATCCCAACTAGCTGGCAATTCCGAAAAAGCGATTTCTTCCTTATCAAAGTCAAAGGAACCCAAATGACTATATCCATTCCTATCTTGATCAATAATCCCAAGCCAATATACCACTCCTTTCAAGAAAACAGCAGTCCCTAAACAATAAAATGGCAGAAACTTCCAAGTATTTGGAAAATCGAAACTCAACCCATCATTTCTAACAGTCCATTGTTGATCACGGAGTGTATAAACTGCAAGATACATCTTCTTAGCATCTTAACCCACATCTTTCCCCAATGCAATCGCAACGACTTTATAATCCTTACTAACAGAAGCGTACCCAAACACATATTGGCAATTCTCCAACAAAGACGGCGAAAATGGACAAGCGGGAATTGCCAATGATTTACGAATACAAGGGTTCCATAATCGCAATTCTTTTAGATGATAACCCTCATATTTACTAACAAGGATCAACCCATTATAGCTAGCTATACTAATATAAGAGTACAAATCGTATTTCCTGAAAATGAGACCGGTTTCTCGAAGGGTTTTGGAATGACGAACATTCAATAAACATCCTAAGTGTTGATGTTCGCGATAATCCAAACTATCAAATGTTAAAAATGATCTATTGTGATTCGCAGAAACCTGGGAAAGTTGAAAATGAATGTGAATAAAATTAGGATCATCGATAATAGAGCACCAAGATTTACATACGCACCTGAATTTTAATAGGGTTTTCACTGGCAATTTTAGGGTTTTCACTGGCAATTTTGCGAGAATCTCAAACCAGATTTCGGGTGGCAAGAACTTGAATTCTGAAATTTGGGTCAACTGATTGTTGATACTTGATGAATTTTGGGGGTTTGTCATTGTTTATTTGATTAATGGCACAATATTTAAGAAGATAAAAGATTAGTGTTACAAGCGGGAGAAAGGGGTATTTAATTGGTCGTGCCATTACAAGCGGGAGGAATGGGTATTTAATTGGCCCGATATCCAAAGTTAAGGCCCGAATTAGACCTGATCCCGAATTGACCCGACTCGAATGTTTGTTTTTTTTTTTTTTTTTGGTCAATCGAAGCGCGCAGCACAAAGTCGCATTACAATAAAGGGGAGGGGGGATTCGAACCTGGAACCTATTGTCCACAATACCTCCGTCTTAACCACTACGAATTATTATCAATTTATTCATAAATAACTTGATAATAGTTAACCCGAAAATAAGTTGAACCCAAAATGACCCGACCCGAAGTCTTCAAACCCGAAATGACCAACCCAAATCTGACCCAGTTAACGATAAATAGAGGTAGTTCGAGCGAGACCAAACATCAAACCTAGTATTTGTATATATCAGAAGTTAGGGATCATCAGTTTTTGTTCTTTATATTTTGAAGATTTGTATGAGCTTGTTGTGAATTTGTGATTGTAGCTTTTTTTGTTAGATGAGCTACAATTAGGGGCGGATTTATAGGGGGTGATGGGGTGAATACTAAATCCTCACCCCATTAATTTGAGAAATAACTCATACTCCCTCCGTACCAATCCAAAGATAACACTTCCCTTAAATGTCCATACCAATCCAAAGGTAACATACCATAAATGAACTGAAAAATGACAAAAATACCCTCATTTCATCCATATATTTACATAAAAACCAAGTTGTCCTTGTTTATATTTTTGCATTTTAAGCTTGCCTTCCTCTTTTGCCCCCACATTTACACTTTTTTCTTGGTTTCCCCCATTTTCCCTATGTTACCTTTGGATTGGTATGGAGGGAGTATATAATTGTGTGTGCTAATATAATATCTGTTGAGTTTATGGATTCAAGTACCTAAGAGGGGGAGGGGGTGAATTAGGTACCCTTTTAAAATTTATAACTTCAACTTTATTGGATTAAAGTAAGTTAAGTGAACAAAGGAGATTAGAGAATACTTTGAATAATATTGAAAGATTGAACAAGTATTACGATGAGTGTTTGCTGAAGTATGAAAGCAACAATCGTTCTGACTGTATCTATTTGTCTCAGTTTGTGAATTGTGACTGCAGACCAAATGCGACGGTATGATGAACTGTTACTTCTAATTTTAAGCGAAACAAAACAAACAAACAAAGTATAAAGCAGCGGAAATAAAGTAAGCACTTGAACACGGGATTTTTGAATTGGTTCGGCAAGAAACTCAAGTGCCTACGTCCAATCTACCTTTTTATTACTTTCCTTTAGTGATCTACTCCGAAAACTAAAAGACCCTTGTAATAAAAGACGCCAACCTACTCCGGTTGCAAAGCTAGTACAAGAACTACTCCGTTCTATGACAAGCCAACTCGCAATCTACTCCGATTGCCAACACACAACCTACTCCGGTTGTCAAGAGTAAAAGACTACTCCGTCTTAAACTCTACTAACACACTTAAAATGTAAAGGATCAAGTTTCCACTAACACATTCTTAACAAAGAATAGAGGTGGACAACTTTTACAAGATCAACACTTTTAAGCAAGAGAGTTTAGTATAGAGAAGCAACAGTAGCCACGACTGTAGAAACTGAAAGACACTTGAAGACTTTTTAAAGGATTTTGCAAAGAACACGGTTTTAAGCTTTAAAACAATTTGCAAAACATGAAAGAATTAATTCAGAAAAGTCTTGGGGATTTAATGAGGGAGGGACTCGGTATTTATAGAGGAGGTGAGTGAAGGGATTGCTAGGGTTTTGAAGGGTCAAAGACCTTGCATGTGAAGGGCAATAGCAACCACCCAAAACTAGCACCAAAAAGGAGTCTTTTGCAAAGGTAAGAATAGAGAAAGAAGGTTTGAAAGATAACCTTAAATGCTCATGCAAAATCAGAAAAACAAAGGATGTGAGACAAGTCATATGATGACAAGTTAACACAAATATGGCAAAAAGCAACTTTTGTTTTCTTAAAAACCAAGGGATTGAATTTGCATAAAGAGGAAACATTTTGAATAATTCAAACCACTCTTTAAAGAAGACTACTCCTTAATAAAAATCTGATATTTTATCTTTGAAAAAAGATAATCACGTGAAAGCTTTGAAAGATAAAAAGGGGCTTCAAGTTTCTCGAGTTGTGGCATAATCCAAACAGCTGTTTGCGTGTGAAAGCAACAGTCGTCTGGACTGTTTCTATTACTCTACTATACTTAACTTTCTCGCTTGTACATTAGATGACACACGACTAATTACAATGGGATAATAACAACTTCAACACTTCTTAATCCAAGCTTGATTACATCATTAATCCTGAAAAGGTAAACTAAGATAACACAAATCAAATGGGCATGTTATCATCAACATAAGGAACCCAACAAATTCCCCCTTTGATGATGACAAGCCCCAAACGAATGTATAAGCAATGTAAACACCTTAATTCAAGATTTTAGCAAGCAAGATCAAATGATAGAGAAGGGACAATATTACCTTACCTTACCTTGACAATTTTACATTGCCCCAAAACAAGAATCAAGCTAAGAAGGTTAGACAAGCCATTAGTTTAATCAATAAGCAAGGAGATTTTAAAGCATGAGTTTACCTTTTCCCCCTCTTGACATCATCAAAAGGATAGGGATGTCACAAGCATTAGAGTGCAGATATTTCATAAGAAAACACAAAAAGACACATGGAAGTGTGATAAGGTAACAAGGTCAACATCAACAAGGATTAAGCATATGTTAATCAAAGTTCAACAAAGCTAAATAGAGTTTAACATACACCACCAAATGTTCAAAATAACAAGCAATAAAACAAGTCTTAGAAAGGCACAACCGGTGGGACAAAATAAGGGGGTACGGGTAAGGGTTAATAGGCCGAGAGGAAATGGAAAGGCTAAGGAGAGGAGGCTTGTTCACCATCCGAGCCACTACCCAACGGATCATCATCCACATTAGCATCTTCACCAACCTCTTTTGTTGACACAAGGGTGGAAATAATATCCACCTCACCACGGATGAGGTCCAAAGTAGAAGCAAGGGCCGAGATTGCCAAGTCCTTTTGACGAGCATCTTCCCTAATCCACGCACCTAACTCAGCCACGGCATTGAGTACATCCCGCATATTACCCGTATTCCCTTGACTAGATGACCCAACTTCCGGGTCCTTCTTAATTTTCACAGAAATTAACTCATCATTCTCAACCTTGATAAGCATCTTCCCCATTTGCCCATCACTCATAACATCACACATATCCAATGAACCCAAGCTAGTATTCACTAAAACCCCGTGTGCCTTGAGCACAACCGATAACCACATTCCATAGGGTAAATGAATCAAGCTAGAAGAAGGTCGACGAAGCTTGGTCGAGATAAGATGAAAACGTTTAAACATTAGCCCAACTAGGTTCACCTTCTTATGGGTAGCAATGTGATAGATTAAATATTGTAAGGCAATGGTGAGTTTTCCTCTATCACCCGAAGGGTAAATTGACCTACAAAGCATATTGAAAATAATTCGAAGAGGAGGTGGGATTTGGGTGTTGCTCACGGGTCCGGGTGAAACGGTTTTGGGACAAACGGTTTGGGCGATATTTAGAGGTGAGGCATAAGGTAAAGCTACCCAAGTTTCGGAGGGAAGTTTGTCATAACCTCCGACTGGAATACCAAGGGCTGTAGCGAAATCAGTTTGAGAAAGTTTAAGTGGCTTACCATTCACCTTTGCCGTAAGGAATTCACCAGATTTATCAACCCGAACAGTTGCGAAGAACTGAAACACCTCGCTCACAAACACCGGCTCACGCATTTCCAACAGCTTCTCCCAACCTTGAGCTAAAACCATATCACGGACAGAGTGAAAAGCAGGCGGCTCGAACCATGTTTGATTATACATCCGAGGAGAGTGAATTGCTTTGATGTTCATCAACCTTTCACAATTTTTGTAAATGGAAGTAGGGAGGTCGATACTCTCAAGGTGAGCCCAAACAATGGCTAGATCCCACTTCGAGGTTAGGGATACCGGGTCGGAGGGAGCAAGATATACAAGCTTTTTCTTCAATGGTTTCGATTTTTTGTGAGGAGGTTCACTGGGATTTTCAATTGGGGTATCAATAGTCGGGTTATCAACATTACTTTGCTCGAGAGTTTCTGATATTGGGGGTAATTGAGAGGAGGAGGCTTTTTCTTTTCTTCTGTTGTTCTTTTTCGCCGGAGTCGAGTCGGACTCGCCGGATTTCGACGGATTTTCATTCAAGTCAAATTCGGTTTCATCTTCAACATCTTCAACCAAAACAGTAACCGGTTCAGAGGAGGAGCTCGGAACAGTGGAGCTTTTCTTCCGACCACCACGAGTGCGTCGTCCTACCATTGTGGAGATGGGTATGTCGTCGGATGATGGAGGGTCAGTGGGTTTTGGTGATGGTTGAGGGCTAGGTGGATCTGGGTTTGTTGATGTCGTGTTTGAGGTTTGTGGAGGAAAGGCGTAAGATGTTTTGACTGGAGGCATGGTTGGGGTTGGTGATGTGGGCGGATTTGATGTGACAGGGGAGGTAATTTTTGTGGGTTTAATGGGTATGGTTGTGTTAAAGGAGGTTTTTACCATTGTGAGTTAAGGGTAGTTTAGCTTTGATGGTGTTAATGGATTTTGGGAGATGGAAGGGTAATTGGGTTTAGGCGATTTGGACGGGTAGTGATAGGTAGTGGGTTGAGGAATTTAATGGCCCATTTAATGATGTAAGAGAGGTGGTTGGCCCGACTTAAACAAATTCAATTACTCGAAATAAAAACGCAAGGTAGCATATAATAAACGTAAATTTAGATATGAGGTTGAGTGATTACCGACTCACAAATACGGTGTCAATTTTGGTCCAAACATGATGTCAATGCACTTAGAACACTTAATAACATATATCCAAGTTTAATTTAATCAATTAAGGAATTTTGTAATACTCACACTAAAAATCACAAGCTATTAATTAACCCAATTTCATGTCTAAATTTCTCAAAATGTTCTCTTGCAAGTGGCTTAGTAAAAATATCGGCAATTTGATTTTCGGTCTTGCAAAAGATAAGTTTAATATGTCCTTTTTCCACATGATCACGAATAAAATGGTGACGAATATCAATATGTTTGGTTTTAGAGTGTTGAATAGGATTTTTGGAAATATTTATTGCACTCGTATTATCACACATTAAAGGAATGGAGTCAAAAATAATACCAAAATCCGAGAGTTGTTGTTTTACCCAAAGGAGTTGAGAACAACAATGTGCCGCGCTAACGTACTCACTTTCGGCCGTAGAAAGAGCTACCGTGTTTTGTTTCTTTGAGGCCCAAGAGGTCAAGCAAGGACCCAAGAACGTTGCAATTCCGGAGGTACTCTTTCTATCCACCGTGCACCCCGCATAGTCCGCGTCCGAAAAGCCTATAAGATCAAAAGGACAATGTAAAGGGTACCATAGGTAAAGATTTTGTGTTCCAATCAAATACCGAAGAATTCGTTTAACGGCTTTGAAATGTGATTCTTTCGGATTTGCTTGGAACCTAGCACATAAACAAACGCTAAAGAGAATGTCGGGACGACTTGCGGTCAAGTAGAGAAGTGAGCCTATCATACCTCTATACACCTTATCACTAACATTCTTACCGAGTTCATCCTTGTCCAATTTGGACCCGGCTACCATAGGTGTATCATGAGGCTTACCATTAGTCATCCCAAATTTCTTAAGCATTTCTTTGATATACTTTTGTTGATGGATCATGATTCCATCCTTTGATTGCTTAATTTGGAGCCCAAGGAAGAATCCTAGCTCACCCATCATGCTTATTTCAAACTCCGATTTCATTAGTTCCGAAAAATATAAGTAAAGGAGTTCATTTGTTGCACCAAATATAATGTCATCAACATATACTTGTACAACCAACAGTTCGTCTGACTGTTGCTTCAAGAACAATGTTTTGTCAACGGAGCCTCTTTTAAAACCATTTTCGATAAGAAATTTAGACAATCTATCATACCAACATCTTGGTGCTTGTTTTAAACCATAAAGAGCTTTGTCTAATTTGAAAACATGGTTAGGCAAATCATTGTTCTCAAAACCCGGTGGTTGCTCTACAAAGACATCTTCTTCCAAATATCCATTTAAGAAAGCGGTTTTGACATCCATTTGGAAGAGTTTAATGCCTTTGTGAGCCGCAAAAGCTATAAGCAATCGTATGGCCTCAAGTCTAGCTACCGGTGCATAGGTTTCATCGTAATCAATACCCTCTTGTTGGTTATAACCTTGCACCACTAGTCTAGCCTTGTTCCTTACGATTTCTCCCGAGTCATCAAGCTTGTTGCGAAAGACCCACCTAGTACCAATAATGGTACGATTAGGCGGTCTAGGGACTAAGTGCCATACCTCATTTCTTTTGAATTGATTGAGCTCATCTTGCATGGCAAGCACCCAATCCGCATCCATCAAGGCGATTGTTACATTTGAAGGTTCAATTTGAGAAAGGAACGCATTGTGGGCACAATACTCATTGAGGTGAGCGAGATGGTTGACGGATGATCTTGTTCGAATTCCCGAGTTAAGATCACTTGTGAGATTAGAGAGTGGATGAGAGCTTTGATGTTTCCACTTCTTTGGAACAATGGTTTCTTGTTCCCCTCAACAAAGATCGATCCAGATGGATCTGTTTCTATTGGCCTGGAAGGTTCTTCATCCTCACTGTTTTGGGTTACTTGATTTGGAGGTGGATGCAACAAGTCGTTGGGTCTGTTGCTTCCAGAGAGGAATCAAGTATTACGTGTTCCCCCCGAGTTCTTTGCTCTCCTTTGAAGGTGACAGTCTCTCGTATCTGTTGCAATTCGGTCTTTGGGAGCTTCTTCATCCGTGAACACGAAGTCTTTTCGAACAAGACCAATCTCAAACTCATCATCCTCGTCTTCATCATCATTATCCATGTTTTGTACCTGTCCAAGCACACTAGATTCATCAAAAATGACATGGATGCTTTCTTCAATTAACAAGGTTCGTTTATTGTAAACTTTATAGGCCTTGCTTTGATCGGAGTATCCAATAAATACTCCTTCATCACTACGTGGATCGAACTTACCCAAGTTGTTTTTACCATTGTTGTGAACAAAACATTTGCTTCCAAAACATCTAAAATATGAAATGTTGGGTTTTCTTCCACGCAATGATTCATAGGGAGTTTTATTTAAAATACTCCTTATCATGACACGATTATAAATGTAGCAAGTGGTATTTACCGCTTCGGCCCAAAAGTTCTTAGGCAACTTACTAGTTAATAACATTGTTCTAGCCATTCCTTCAAGGGTTCTATTCATCCTTTCAACCACACCATTTTGTTGTGGGGTTCTAGGAGCCGAGAAGTTATGGTCTATACCATTGTCATAACAATAAGCACCAAATGATGAGTTTTCGAATTCGGTTCCATGATCGGTTCTCATTGAAACAAGTTTTAAACCAAGTTTATTTTGAATCTTCTTTAACCAAATTAGAAACTCATCAAATGTCTCATCCTTAGAGCTTAGGAAGAGTGCCCAAACAAACCTAGAGTAATCATCAACAATTACACACACATAACGACTACCACCTCTACTTCTAGTTCTCATTGGTCCACACAAGTCGATATGTAAAAGTTGCAAAGGTTGAGATGTACTCATAATTCTTTTGGATTTGAAGGAACTTTTAACATGTTTACCTCTAGCACATTCATCACATACTTTATCAATTTCAAATTTTATATTAGGAATGCCTTCAACCAAATCAAGTCTTTTAAGGGTATTAAGAGTTTTTGTACTAACATGACCAAACCTTTTATGCCATAACCAAGGATCATTGTTCATTACACTCATGCAAGACATGGTGTGACCAGATAGAGAGTTCAAATTAGTTAAGTAAACATCTTTGACACGTCTTCCTTCGAGTATTAGTTCATTAGTAATGGCATCAAAAATTCGACACACATTAGCATGAAATTCAACAACATTACCCTTATCACAAAGTTGAGAAATACTAAGGAGATTATGTTTCAAACCTTTGACAAGCCGCACATTGTCGACACAAAGTAAGGATGACTTACCAACTTTTCCAATACCAATTACTTCACCTTTCTTGTTGTCACCAAACCTTACCGTGCCACCATTATACGCTTTAAGTGAGAGGAATTGGCTTCTATCACCCGTCATGTGACGAGAGCATCCACTATCCAAGTACCAATTGCGGCCGCCTCTCACCAAGCCCTACACAAGATTAGTTTTTGAGTTTAGGAACCCAAATGAATTTGGGTCCCTTTTTGTGATCAACATAACTTGTGGTGTCTTTCTTAATGTTCATTTCATTTAATGCTTTGGTGTTCTTGTCAATGTCATCAAATCGTTTTGTACATCCATTAAAAACATGACCGTTGTCACCACAATAATGGCAAATGATATATTCGGGAAGACCTACATACTTCCTTCCTCTA
Organism: Silene latifolia; assembly: GCF_048544455.1. Lineage (NCBI taxonomy): Eukaryota > Viridiplantae > Streptophyta > Magnoliopsida > Caryophyllales > Caryophyllaceae > Silene > Silene latifolia. Next base: position 13,716,475 of record NC_133534.1, read on the forward strand.
AAATCGTTTTTAGGCTTCTGGATGCAACAGTCAGTCTGACTGTTCCATTTGAACCCCAAACCAGCAGTTTTATCGCATTTCTCAGTTTGATTCGTGAGGAAGTTTAACACGGTTTGACTTCCTTCCCATTTTTCAGTGATGTTCTTAGCATTAACAAGTTCATTGGTCAAGTCATGGACACGTGAGAGAAGATGCAAATTCTTTTCCTTTTCTCTTTTAAGTTCATCATCTTTAGCACTTTCTATGGACAATGTTTTCTCAACAATGAAGTCATGGGTGTGATTGTTGAGTTTAGACACGAGATAAATGATTCTTTCTTTGGAGTCCTCATATTTAGATGTCATCTCGTCAAGTCTCTTGCTTAGATCAACGACTTCATCGGATCTATGGTGAGAAGAAGACCTAGAAGTGCTACATTCGGGCATACCTTTTTGAAAGAAAGTAAGCCTATCATGGAGATCTTCTATTTCGTTCTTGAGACAAACAACCTCACTTTTGAGACACTCATTTTCATTTTCCAACCATTCACCTTTTCTTTTAAACTTGTCTAAGTCGTGGTCAGAAGCAACAGTCTTAGAGACTGTTTCTCTTAAGTCTACAACTTCAACTACAAGGTCATAGATCTCATTTTCAAGAGCATCTTTGTCCTTCAAAATGTCATCACGTTCCTTGGTTAGTTGGGAAACTTGCATCACCAAAGTTGTGTTGACATTCTCAAGGTCAGAGACGTCCGTGGGGGTCAACCTAAGACGCTCTAGTTCTTTAGTCAAATGCTTGTTTAACTTGTTGACTCTTTTGACTTCATTATATGCCTCGAAGTGAAGAACGTGATCTGTTGCTTTTAGTTCATTTTTCAGATTAAAATTCTCTTGAGCAATTTCCTCAATCTCATTTTGCATTATATCAAGCTTATTTGTTTGAGACCGACACTTATCAAGAAGTTGATCAAGAAGCTTACATACTTTCTCTTTGGAGTAAGTTCTAGCCTTGGCCTTTAGATGATTTACCTCGTTGTCGGAATCGGAGTCGGAATCGTCGGGGTTAGCCATGAGGCATCTTAAGTGTTCAAGTTTTGAGGTTTTAGAGACTTTTTCTTTACCATGATTTGCAAGACACATTTTAGCCTCAAGTTCCTCCTCGATGAGTTCCTCATCTTCCTCGGAGTCGGACATTCCCCATATAGCACTCATGACTCTATGTTTATAGTCTTTTTTAACCTTTTCTCTTCTCTCCTTAGATTTGATTTCCTCCCACTTGGGACATTCTTTAATTTGATGAGTTTTGTCACCACATTTAAAGCATCCCACGGTGGAAGTAGGTCGTCTCTTAGGAAAGCGCTTTTTCGAGTAATTATTAGTGAACTTTTTGTTACCTTGTCCATTTACCAACCCGGCTAAGTTTCTTGTGAACATAGCAAACTCGTCTTCCTCCTCATCTTCTTCATCACTTGGAGAAGATGTGAGGGCGAGACTCTTTCCCTTTGATGACTCACTAGAATGCTTATCGAGATTAAACTCGTGAGCTATTAGTGATCCCATTAGTTCATGAAGAGATAGGGTTGACAAATCTTTAGCTTCCTCTATGGCGGTGACTTTAGGTTGCCATTTAGGGGTTAGACTACGAAGGATTTTTCGAATGATGTCCTCGGACTCGAAATTCCTTCCTAGACTTTGAAGCTCATTAATTATACAAGAAAAACGAGAAGAAAAATTATTTAAAGACTCGTCCTTTGACATTCTAAACATTTCATATTGTTGCATGAGAAGGTCAATACGGTGTTTTCTTACTTGGGACGTCCTTTCATATGCAAGTACAAGGGAATCCCAAATGGATTTTGCCGTAGGACACCCGGAGATTCGACTAACTTCCCCCTCACCAACACAACGTTGAAGAATCGACATTGCTTTGGAATTCTTTTCGGCAAGCTTGAAGTCGTTCTCATTGTAATTTCTTTCCTCTTTTGTCTTGGTGAAACCGTTAAGAATATCGGTTTCCTCAATGACAAGAGGTCCATTTTGGATGATGTTCCAACATTGATAATCGATACTTTTGATGTAATGTTCCATTTTGAGTTTCCACCATCCAAAATTCGAACCGGTAAAGACCGGGATCTTGGAGTGTTTCTCGGAATCCATTACCCACGAATCAAACTCTAAGGGGATTAGCCTCTATCAAGAGCACGAGGCTCTGATACCAATTGTTGAGTTTATGGATTCAAGTACCTAAGAGGGGGAGGGGGTGAATTAGGTACCCTTTTAAAATTTATAACTTCAACTTTATTGGATTAAAGTAAGTTAAGTGAACAAAGGAGATTAGAGAATACTTTGAATAATATTGAAAGATTGAACAAGTATTACGATGAGTGTTTGCTGAAGTATGAAAGCAACAATCGTTCTGCCTGTATCTATTTGTCTCAGTTTGTGAATTGTGACTGCAGACCAAATGCGACAGTATGATGAACTGTTACTTCTAATTTTAAGCGAAACAAAACAAACAAACAAAGTATAAAGCAGCGGAAATAAAGTAAGCACTTGAACACGGGATTTTTGAATTGGTTCGGCAAGAAACTCAAGTGCCTACGTCCAATCTACCTTTTTATTACTTTCCTTTAGTGATCTACTCCGAAAACTAAAAGACCCTTGTAATAAAAGACGCCAACCTACTCCGGTTGCAAAGCTAGTACAAGAACTACTCCGTTCTATGACAAGCCAACTCGCAATCTACTCCGATTGCCAACACACAACCTACTCCGGTTGTCAAGAGTAAAAGACTACTCCGTCTTAAACTCTACTAACACACTTAAAATGTAAAGGATCAAGTTTCCACTAACACATTCTTAACAAAGAATAGAGGTGGACAACTTTTACAAGATCAACACTTTTAAGCAAGAGAGTTTAGTATAAAGAAGCAACAGTAGCCACGACTGTAGAAACTGAAAGACACTTGAAGACTTTTTAAAGGATTTTGCAAAGAACACGGTTTTAAGCTTTAAAACAATTTGCAAAACATGAAAGAATTAATTCAGAAAAGTCTTGGGGATTTAATGAGGGAGGGACTCGGTATTTATAGAGGAGGTGAGTGAAGGGATTGCTAGGGTTTTGAAGGGTCAAAGACCTTGCATGTAAAGGGCAATAGCAACCACCCAAAACTAGCACCAAAAAGGAGTCTTTTGCAAAGGTAAGAATAGGGAAAGAAGGTTTGAAAGATAACCTTAAATGCTCATGCAAAATCAGAAAAACAAAGGATGTGAGACAAGTCATATGATGACAAGTTAACACAAATATGGCAAAAAGCAACTTTTGTTTTCTTAAAAACCAAGGGATTGAATTTGCATAAAGAGGAAACATTTTGAATAATTCAAACCACTCTTTAAAGAAGACTACTCCTTAATAAAAATCTGATATTTTATCTTTGAAAAAAGATAATCACGTGAAAGCTTTTGAAAGATAAAAAGGGGCTTCAAGTTTCTCGAGTTGTGGCATAATCCAAACAGCTGTTTGCGTGTGAAAGCAACAGTCGTCTGGACTGTTTCTATTACTCTACTATACTTAACTTTCTCGCTTGTACATTAGATGACACACGACTAATTACAATGGGATAATAACAACTTCAACACTTCTTAATCCAAGCTTGATTACATCATTAATCCTGAAAAGGTAAACTAAGATAACACAAATCAAATGGGCATGTTATCATCAACATAAGGAACCCAACAATATCAAATCTTGGTGACTCACTGGTAGAAACTATCATCCACCGTCCTAGTGACCTAGAATCAAGCCCCAAGTAACAACTGCATTTTTTTTCGTTCAATTTTACATAGCCCAATGGACCATGGCATGCAAAATGAGTTCATTACTAGACGGTCTTACCTTTTTTCAATAATTTTTTCCTGAAATTTTTTGCCTTAGTTTAAAGTGATTTTTTCATTTATTATGATTGTGTAAGCATTTTTTTTATTTAGGAAAAACTTTAAAGTGAGATCTTTACAAATGTGTGTATCTTTCGTTTTTTATTGTAAAATGATGTCCCGTAAGTTATTGTAATACCGTCTAACCATAAACATATTCCCATTCATATTCTTTGTTAAATGTCTCGGCGGGCCTGATCGAGTAATTATATATTAGCGTTTTTTTATGTTATGAATTTTACTAAACACTCCTATTTCGTAAATCCTAGATTCGCTACTGGCTACAATGACAGGGAGAGCGAAAAATTCGAACCTGAGACTTATTGTTCATATACTTTCGTCTAAACTATTAGGCTAAGACCTTTCCTGTTGAACAAGGTATTTGGCTCCGTTTGTGGCGAGATATAGGACCATGATTTGTACACCGCCTCTACCCATTCGGGTAACAAACATAAAAATTATGTTTTCAGATGACTCAAAATGTAAAAATCCGATCTAAAACACCCCGATGATGTTAGGTTACTGAAACAAAATGTTTTATTTTACGCAATACTCACACCTTATACTGAATACAGAGTACTTTCTTAGATTTAACCGAGTTAAAATTTATTTTTCCTAAGTGTAAGTGCAATGGAAATTTTTTTTATTGCCATGTTAGTATTTTGACAATCTTGATGAGTAAGCACTTTTTGTAACAAAGGAAGAACATAAAGTTCTAACAATCCTTTAATGACCTACTATTAATTTGGGATGTCTAATAATTCTTCTTGTTTATTTGGAAAAACTTAATTCTACTTTTCAAACTTAATTTGTTCATTTAAGAACAAACTTTATTTTGCAATGCGATAAACTTTTTCTAGAGGTTCTTATTTACAAACCCAATACAAAAAAACATCTCATTGCAGTTACTATCTAATTAAAAGTGTTATGGATTTTAAAAAATAGAACCTAATTTAATTAATTTACCTTATTCTCTGCGTGTAAACCCTACTCGGCATAGTTATACAAAATAAGAGAGGAGAAATTAATAAATAAGACTATAATTGATTGAATGGTTGTTGCAGTTTTTAGAATGGATTCAATCCATTACAATGGAAAAATTCTTATGTCTTATGTGAGGAGAATCATTAATGTGTCATCCCTAACCAATAAGAAGCCTTCATGCCTATATTTGTCTTATATTTATTTACCTTTATAATTATTGCTTTTAAATAGGCCTGAATACTTCTTATTGGTTAGGGAGGACACGTTAATAATGGTCCTCCCGGAGAACCTAAGAATTTTTCATTCCGATGTTTGCTTGGAACATTTTAGAATGGAGTTAGATACTTGATGGATTCTAACTCCATTGCAACCCTCTTGAATCTCATACCCAACCCTTGCATGGCTCCAAGATTCAAACTCCGTTCCATATTATTTTATCCCATTCTATTGCAATTTTCAAGGTCGAACCTAAAGCTGTAAAATAATGACAAGACACGGAAACACAGCACAAACCCGACACGAAATTAATGGGTTTGGGTTGAAGTTTAATGTCCCATTTATGCAAGTGGATCGACCGACACGAACACGACACGCGATTTAACTGGGTCGCGTTTGGGTTCACCTCTCCAAACACGCAACCGACACGAATGACATGTTTACTAAATTAATCTTATTTTCTCTTCATCCCCTTCCCCTTATCTACTAAAAGAATAGGAGAAACTCCCATTTTTCCCGCCTAAAATATATTTCCTAAAATTAGCGTAGTATTTTTTACTATGGATATTATAATCGGATGGGTTATAATGGGCATAATCTTTTACAACAACATCATCAGAGCCTTAATCCCAAAATGATTTGGGGTCGGCTGACATGAATCATCCTTTAGAACCGCTCATGGGTGAACGCACACCTCAAAAAGCGAATAGAAAAGAGAACAATGAAAAACAAAAGGGAGAGCGAAATGTAATACAAAGTCAAGGTAAACTTACAAGTTTTAAAATCGAATTCCGGATTTGTTTTATAAAAACTTAAAATTAAAATCGAGAATAGAGATTAAAACGATTTTGAAAACCGAAATAGAATTAAAGATCCGGAATGCCTTAAAAGTAAACCAAGTAAAATATATAAGAAAGTGGTTGGTAAAAAAGTGTAATAAAGGAGAGAAGAACAAATATTTTTTTTTAAAAAAATTAAATAAAAATACTGAGGGTGTGTTTGGCCGGACTTTTAAAAGTGTTTTTGGCCAAACACATCATTGTTTAGAAGCTAAAGCAAAATTTCTCAAAAGCCAAAAAATTGCTTTTGCTTTTGAAAAACACTTTTAAAAAATTAAAAAACAAAAACTCATTTTCAACAAGTTAGGCCAAACATGTCAAAAAAAAAAACCTCAAATACTAAAAACCACATGAAAATATTTTTAACATTCAATATTTTACCTTCCGCACAAGTTTATTTCAGTTTTTTTATGATAAGAATTAAGAAAATTATATTTATTTTTTAAAGAATTTACGATAAAATTCATCAACATTTTATGATAAGAAGTTGTGCCTAAAAAAGTACTCCATGTTATTATAAAATTTAACAAAATAACATCATTACTTTCTCAGTAGAAGAAAAACTTTCATTTAAAATCGTCGAGTCATGACTTCTCATGATTTTAATTTTATTTTTTAAATCAAAATACAATGATGAGTAACACGAAAAATAAATGAATTATCAATTTAAAATTTATAAATAATACACTAAAATGGTAAAACACTATATATATCGTGCATAAATTGCACGGGGTGTATACTAGTACTCTTATTACCTAAATATATATAAATAAACTTTCCAAATATTTATATGACACGAAAACACGACACGAGCTCGACACGAAATTAACGGGTTTGGGTTGAGACTTAATGACCCATTTATGTAAGTGGGTCAACACGATACGATATTTAATTGGGTCAGGTATGAGTTAAAGGGTTCGTGACCCGCTTACATGTGACACAAACACGAACACGACATTTGCCAGGTCTAGTCCAACCAAACAAATATAAGGGGGTGTTTGGCCAAGCTTTCTAAGTGCTTTTCTAATTGTAAAAGTAGAAGTTAGGCCAAACACTATAATTTAGGGAGATAAAAAACTATTTTTTAAAAGTCAGAAGTTAATAAAAAGCTACTAGAAACAGAAGCACCAAATTGATGCTTCTGCTTCTACTTCTCCCAAAAACTCTTAGGATTATGGAAACTAAAAAAAAAAACAAAAAAGCAGTAGTAGGCCAAACACATCAATTTGTTAAGAAACTACTTTTACAAAAGTTAGGCCAAACAACCACAACTTTTTCAAAAAGTAGTTTATGAAAAAACTCATTCTAGAAAGTAAAAGCTATTTCACATAAACTAGGCCAAACAACACCTAAAACAACTATGAAATTTAAAATCCATTTCCACATTGGTATAACATCTAATTCCGTTCCATCGCCCAAAATACAAAGTTGCCTAGTTTCAACTAGAGAACTTCCCTTTTTTTTTTTTTCAACTAATGCCAATACTTTTCTAATTAGGATCGGAGTACTCTTCTAATAATTAGGAAACTTTCCCTACGTTCCTCCTATAAATACTTTACTCCTCCGTATCTATTAACACCAATATTCATTCATCCATCTTACAATTAGTCTTCACCTTAATATTATTAGGTCATTCGTCTTACCTCAGCCAACAAATTACAACCTCGATCATAAACATGATGATGATGGAGTGTTCAAGAGATAATCCCTTTTTCTTGTTATCTAATCTCATGGATGATAATGCCTCTAATATTTACGACGACATATCATCGTCACTACTACTACCTTTGATGAAGAGTACTCCTAAGGATAATGGTCATGTTACCTTGAAGGTCAAGCAACGAAAGTACCCTAAGAAGAAGCATCATAAAGAGGCTGTTGCCTCGGAGGTGGTCGTCGTCAAGGAAGAAAAGGACAACAATGGGAATAATCAAAGTGAACCCGAGTTGAAGAAGCAATCATCGTCAAGATATGAAGATGGTTTTATTGATTATGATAACGGAGAGGACGAATTTTGGTATGGCTCTAGTGATCGCAAGTTCGATAGATGTCTTGAAAGAACAAGATCAAAGACAGCTACTCTACGACGAAAAGCCTCGACTAACCACATTACTGCAACGGCCAAACTAAACAAAATTATAGCTTAAAGCATACGCTACAAGATTAATATCCCTGATTAATTATTTCAGTAAATTTTAATTTGTTTTCAACATGTATCGATTTTAATTAATTAGAGTGTCTTATATTTACTAGATTATGTTCTAGTTATTTAATTTGTTTCATTGTAACTCCTTCCGTTTCTAAAATACCTTTTACTTATTACTATGAAAGTAGCATTACGATTTACGTATGAATTTCGTTGCGTCTCGAGACGTACATACATGGACTGACTGAAATTTCCGATAAGCAAACCTAAGCTTATTAAAAAGAGCATCTAAAAAGCCGATCTAAAACTCCCCGACTTGAAGACGTCAAGTTAGGCTTGCGTCGTTCAATATAACTTAAATGACGCTTCAATGCATCCTTTTCCGCCACTAATCGACTTACCTCTTCTTGCAGCTTACTTATCAACTCTCTTTTCGCATCGTTTCTTCTCACCAACTCCAATTGAAGCTCCTGATTCGCTTCTACAAGTTTCGTAAATTGTAATTTCATAGAATTAACCATCACTATTTTCTCTGGCTTATTACTCTCATTTAACGTCGAGTTTTCATCTACGTCTTCTTCTAATTCATCAATGTCGGAATGTTCTACGACTGATTCCACAACTGATTCCGGTTTCTCATCATTCTGCGAATCATCCCAACTCGTTGAAACAATTATCTTTTGTTTTGTCGATTGCAAGTGATGATCGTACTCCTCTGCTAAGGAGTAATATGATGTGCAAAGTTCCTTAACTAATTCTGTTATTGCTTCTTTTCGGCTGTTATATGTTTCTACATTCTGTGTCGAAAACCAATCATCGTCTTCTAGTAGATTCGTAACTTCCTTCATTTTCTCGCTCACCCCTATAATAACAACGACAATTAATATCCTAGATTCGTCCTTGACAAACAATACAAATAATTGTGTAAGGCGGTTTTACATAAGTTTAGCCACTGAACGCTACAAACAATTATAGCGTTTAGTGGCAAAACTGTGAATCTTGACTCCGTTACTAATAATACTCACGATTTTCCTACATCTCGAAACAAAATTTTATTTGCTATGGATTAATAACATAATGAAATTGAAAATGACGAGAAAATAATGTTACCTAAGATGGTGGCTTGAAGCCATTGAGATTGCATGGTGCAATTGCTTAATTTATCTTCAAATGCTTCAATAATTTCCATGGTTATACTTTTCAATAAATGATGTGTGGAAAAGAAGAATAAATTCTGAAAAACCATAAAAAAAATTCACATTAATTGTGCAAATGTTTGTGGAAAAGTTCGGTTTGATCTCTTCATGTAAATATAGGTAATCACTAAATTTGAATGGAATGAATTTATAATTAGAGCCTTTAATTATGCTAAATTTCCGTTAATGTGGATTTTTTTTTTTTTTTTTTTTTTTTTTTTTTTTGTTGTGACGAGAGAACCCAAGCCGCTACTTTCGATGTGCACTAGGTAAACTCTCGGGTGTACGTAATAGCCTGCAAACCACGTATATTTCTTGCTTCTTTTTTTATTTGCCCTTTGGAGACGGTAGGAATGAAATTCGATACGTATATTCAACTTTAACTAGTTTTAAACCCGTAAAATTCACGAGATTATGATTTAATTTGTTTATAAAGAACATGTTCATATCAATTTCAAATTTAGTAGTTATGATTTATACAAAATAATCTTTGGAAAAGTAAGAGTAAGGATTTAGGGTTGGATATAAGTTTAGAAAATACTTCGTGTTAAATGGTCTTAAGAGCACCCACATTGAAGAGGATGATGCATCCTCTTAGTACCTTCTCTCATCTAAGAGGATGTCCTCTTCAATGTGGGATCAATTTAGACATCTTCTTTGAAAGAGGAAGAGGAAGACTTCCTCTATTTTTAGAGGAAGTACAACCTAGGCCCTTGTGCCAATTAGTCATGCATTTCCACAATGTGGCATATAATTTGTTTATTTTTTATTTTTTGGTCATTAAAAATTTAAGAGAGGATAAATAAGAGGATGGAGATAGTGGGAAATGAGGTGTCAAAAATATAGAAGGAAAGAGAGGAAATAAGAGAAAGATAACATACTCTTCAATGTGTATGCTCTAACTCCTTCCCCGGCAAAGCTATATGGTCTTAACTCTCTCTGTCAACACAGTTCGTGGCTCTGAACGGCCTCGGTCGCGAACTCCGGCAACGTGGTTCGCGAACGACTCCAGTTCGGGTACGACGAACCTGGTTCGGGGATCGGGGGTCCGAACTCCGAATCATTTAATGTAACCTAGAGACAAATTTTACTCGTTTTTGAAAGAAAGCTGGTTTTTCCAAGTGGATAACTTGCCTCAGATTCTAAATTTGCCTTGAGACTTTATCAACATTAGGTTGAATATCATCGAGGACTTGTAAAAAAGAGGATAGCCTAGGTATAAGTCAAGGTTCAAGGAATTCAGCCTAAGACCGATTCAAACGAAGAGGCACGAGCATTTTTTTTTATATTAAGTGAAGATTTACTTACTTTCGAACGAAATGGAAACAAATGATGTTTAAATATATTACTTTATAATTAACTAGTTTTTGAGCCCGTGCACTGCACGGATGGCAACGTAGAACTTAAATATATAACTTTTGGAGTGAAGATGTAAGGTTAATCAATCAATCAATCAATCAATCAATCAATCAATACTATATATTAATTCTAGAAACCAAGGAACTTCAATGTAATTAAAGAAAGTTATACAAATTAATTATACTATATAGTTTTAAATCACTAGCACCGTGTGATGGACCCGATTAAGGGTTCTCAATGCAAATATTATATAGTTTGGGTTAAATTAAATTATATATAAACTTGGTAATTTTCCTAAATATGGTCAATTTCCTTAAAATAAAATAATTAATTAAGATGATCAATTTCAAGGAAACTAAAAGAAAGAAGATGCTTAACGATTAACTATATTAACCCTACTATTTTCTACTTCTCTCTAAAAAAAAACTCTTTCTAAAAATCCTAGCCTCCATCAATTATACGGGGCTCCCATCGATCATCAATCGATGGTAAGCCCCAAAATTGCTTTATTTTTCAATCAATAGTTTGCAATCTATTTTCCTTTATGTTTTTGTTTAATTTCCGCTTTCGTTTTTGTTGTGTCTCTCTTTCTGAGGGCTCCGTCCCCGTCTATCGGTGGTGTCCTTCTCTCAGTTTGAGAGCTTTCGTTTTCTGGTTCATTTGCAGTTTTCTAATAAGTCAGCAGAAGATCAGCGTTGTTATAGATCGTTATATGGTTTTACATATTTTGTCCGATTCATGGCTACAATCAATCACGTCAGAAGAAATGGATACTCGTCAAGGAAGATTCGGAGACCCTCTGATGGATGAAAGCCTTTTGCGGCGAATCGATGATAGAGACTCTGTTGCAGTGTTTCATTCTTTGAACAAGAATTTATTTTCTATGGTTGTAATCGATTTGTATCCGATTGAGCTTGGCATTTGTTGTAGATGTCGTATGACTTTTTATTAATGATAATGATCTTTTCTCAAAAAAAAAAAAAAAAAAAAGAACATGCTTAGTAATTTTCCTAAATATTTATAGAAGACTAGAAGATGGTCAATTTTTTTAAAATAAAATAATTAATTATTATAAACATGCACACTTATGGTATTAATTATTATCATCATAAAATTATATATTAAATTTAAATTTATGCAATTTTATTAAACTTTATAGTTTATTAGATTAGATGTATAGAAATATTAATTACTTAACATACCAAAATATAATAATTAGGTTATAAATAATTCAAGTTAGATTCCATAATATATAATATTGCATAATTCTTTCGATATGGTTTAATGCATATATGTAATATATTTATATCAGTATATAATATTGCATAATTCTTTCGATATGGTTTAATGCATATATGTAATATATTTATATCAATATATAATCCTCTTAAAATTGCATGCCTAAGTAGGAAAAGTAATTTCGTCAGTAAATAAAAGAATTGTAGTAACATTGGATATAGTTATATGATAGTAATCACTCATTTGAATAGTAAAAGTAACAATATTATCAACGAGATTAGTGAGAGTGGTAGAAACAACAACGGGAGTAATGAAATAATCAATATTAATACGGCAGTAGTGAAAGTAACAATAATTATTGCTGGAGTACTGAAAGTATCAATATTAATGCGACAATAGTGACAGTAACAATAATTATGGCGGGAGTAGTGAAAGTAACAATCATTACGGGCAAGTAGTGAAATGTTATTGCTATTGTTTCATTAATAAGAGTAAAATATTAATAGCGGGAGTAGTGAATTTGTCTCAAAATTTATTTCATCGTAATTTTAGGATATGTTATAAAAAATATATTAATGATAAATTTGTGGGGTATACGACTTTAAATAATTTTATTTAATGAAAACAAATATTAATGGTGAGTACAGGTAGCCCGGGCGATCGGGCACCAATACTAGTTCATTAGTATTTTGTGATTTTTTTTCTTTTCATCTTGTTAAATTATATGAGTTTTAAGGGAGATTTACGGTTATTATTTTGTCTTCTCAAATGTTAATTATATTCATCTTAAGAATTAAAATTCTAAAATTTGATTAAACAGTTATCTTTATCTATCTTTCCTTAAAGGTGTTGCTTTTTTTTTTATGTATATGATTTATTTAATCACTTACATAATTTTTCACTTTACTTATCTTATATTAAAATCCAAATCATTTAATTCTCTCTTTCAACTTTATCAAACCACCACACCCGTCGCCATCACCTAACCACCAACCAACCTTGACCCTTACTCTCACCAACCCTAGCCTTCCCCCATCTCCACCCGTCCCCTTTCCCCCTACGTTGTGCCATACTCTCCCTTCCTCCAACCGCCACTTAGACCCTTCATCCTCCCGCTCTTGCTCACCTCCCTCGTCGATAAACTTAACCAACCCCCCTCGCCAATCTAACCATCCAATTCCAATGCCCAACACATGAACCTCTTCACAACCGTCATCCCAACCACCCATTACCGACCCTTCCTCAAGTCCTATTCATTTGTCCACAACCTCTCGCTCTTCCCCAACACCCCTCTCCCGAGACACCTTTCCCCCCTATAAAACTCTAATCCCCTATTTAGTAAATGAATAGGCAACCTTACAAATTTTCTCTCCAAAAAGCATCTTTCTAAATAAGGTAGCTAATAACAATTATATATAAATTAACTAAGTAAGGTAACTAATAATTATATAATTTATTTCATTAACTTATCTTTTCAAAAAAATTAATCTTTTCATCAAATTATATTTTTTTAACTAACCCCAATCTATAATCTTTTAATTAAAATATTTTAATAAAAAAATTGTATCAAACTATGATTTACTAAATATTTTACCGATTCTATTATTTGAGAATGACTTGACTCATACTATGTATAAAACAACATATAAACCGTTTTAGTTACTTTTGAGACACGGTATAAAAAAATATTTACAAAAATACATTTCAACATGCTACTCAATTCTTTTAATCAATTTTCAATTTCAACTTTTTAGTTCTCAAAGCAAAATGCAATCATGAGAAAAATTAAAAACTAATGAGATACCACTATTATATATCTAATTTAGTATAAATCAAATAAACTATATAAGCCGTGCATTTAATGCACGGGGTCTAATCTAGTTTGAAGTAAATAACAAAATATTTTTTGAACCTTAATTTTAAAATTGATACAATAAAGTGATAAGTTGATGCTTTAGGATTGAAAAAAAAAAATATTACTTGGTCAACTGTTAATTTGGGTGCATAATTATTGAATTTGCCTACAATTTTTTTTAAAAGAAAAAGAATATGAGAAAATGATTTTTTTTTTGTTTTTTACGAGAATGGTAAGTGCTACAAAAATAATGAAAAAAATAAATATCAAAAACCAATCGAGTTTTGAATACCATTCAATTACATTTTTGTTCTTAAAAGACCTTTGGTTTTTAATACTTTTCAGTATTGTTCACCGTTTTAAATGTACGATCTAATTAGTGTTTGTTGGAAGTACTGCAAAAGGTTAGTAATGTTGTCTAGATACATTGCATTGTAGAGAAGCCTTACATTACCTCGTAAGAGAATCTCTACACTCTCTCCACTAAATGCATGTTTATAACCCCACTAACTCCATGTTTATGATAGTGGTTATGCCTCTTTATAGTGTTAATTAATCACTATAAATATGAGAAGGATGTAGTCATTTGACACACACATCTTCCATATATCTCTACTACTTCTCTATGATAATTTTGAGCATACCATATGAGTTCCAACTCCTAATGGTTGAGTACACAACTTTTAGGAGTGTTGTGTGACCTTGGGGGACGACGCCTATATCGATTTGTACCGTAGTCGGGCGATTTCATTTCTCATCCAGTGGCCTCCATACCACGACACAACAACAAATATTCTCTAATTATATCTTCGCCCCAATAGTGATACTATATTTCCAACAATTGAGAAACGAAATTTTATCGCTATTATTGTTGTTGTGTTCATTATTTTTGTCATTGGAATTATTTATATTGGTCAAAAATATTGTTCTTCGTGTATAAGAATCAGGCGGCGGAGGGTGAGACATCAGTTTGGTATTTTGGCCATAACTCGGTCTCTAGAGCTTTGTTTGAGGCGTGTAAGATGGCGTTGGAAAGATAAGAAAAAGGGCTACAACTTTGTAGTTGAAGCCGTGAGCATACTCGGTCATGTACCATCCTTAAAATGGACAACAATATCATGGTAGTATGCTGAAAGTTTTTATGAAGACTTATAAAAGAATGGTATTATCTATAATTTTATTGCTCAATTCCATTCTTGTGGTTAAGGTATGTTCTCGAGACTTTCCTTTAAAAATATTTATGATGATAAATATGAAGGTTTGGTCAAATTATACATGCCTTAATCGTTCGTATGTTTAAGCTACTACTTTATTTGGTATGATATGTCTATAATCTTGGCAAAATTACTCTTTGATAATTGATTTCAAGAATATGTGAATGAAATTATTCCAAGATTTTTGATTGACATGTATAGCTAGAATGATGAAGTGTCCAAGATATTGTTATGTGTACAATATGTTTATTAATCAAAATATTTCACACATTTGGATTGGTTATTTAGTTTTGATTATGAGACAGACTAAAATTAATATTTGAGTTATGAACCAAATGTGGGGATTAAATATTTTTTTTCTAAATTGATATAATATCTTGGAAATGTGTGACAAAAATTGGAAATGATTATTTGTCAAAACTTCATAAAAGTAGATTATGGAAAATATTATTTGTCAATGACTATGTGATTCAAAAAAAGTTGAGATTATGAATGAATGAATAATGTGTAAATTTTGTTTGAACGATTATGTTTGTCACTAATTTGTGGCGTGACAACATGTGGGGGAAGACGTTCAACTTATTTGATAAATTTATTCATCAAGTTTAGAGTTGATATCTTATAATTTGTGAAGAGTATGTATATCTTTGGTTGTGGGGGTGTAGAGAAAATGATAATCGCATATTTTATACGTGACTAATTGAGCCAAAATTAGAAGTATTAATTTGTTGGATAATGGCTATGTCAATAAATAATGGTTGCGTAAGGTTCAATTATTTATGTTACATTTTGCTTACACCACACTATATGAGATTATGATGATTGATTTTATGTTGGTAAGAAGTCAAATTCTTTTTTGTAAAATATTGTGGTTTTGCAAAGAGTAAATATAAGTGAAACAATCATCGAAATTCGTTGTTTTTTAATATAAGAATGATGATGTATATAGAGCTTTTAGTAAATAATATGATTTTGGGTGCAAAATCACAAACACTACGTGTATGCTTTATTCTATGTCAATAAGAGAAAATAATAAAGAATATTATTTGTTCTTTTAAACGACATGAGAGTGGAGCTCTCTATTTAATTAGAACAGTGATGTTAATGAGTTATAAGAGAATATGTTTTGACTATTGTGAGAAGTCTAATATTTATAACAATTGGTCTCCCTTGTGACGGGTTACCATTTGTGACGGATATTTTGTGAGATAAAATGGTAACAAAATGGGTTAGTGGAGAAAGGGGACAACATGAATAGTGTTACAGAGAGAGAAAAAGTGGGTACTTTATGAGGTAAAATGGTACCCGTCTCTTGTTTGTGACGGATAGTGTCTGTCACAAACAAGAATTTGTGTATTTATAATTATAGTTGCTTCAATGTAGCTTATGCAGCTAAGTACATTTTGTTTGTGTATTCATTACCAAAGTTATCATTCACATTTGGTGAAGTGCCTAAGGTGCAATATTAAGAATTGCATTATGTTGGATATCTAGAAAGATATTGGATCGACCAAAAGGTAATGACGATCGACAAGGTGAGATCTATGGTGAGTACTATACATTTCCATCTTTAATGGTGACTTTGTTTTAAGTCTATTGAGAAGACTATTATAACCTTGTCTATTGTGTAAGCATATTATGTTACTCTTAATCTTGCTGGGTAAGATGCGGGTTGATTGTGAAGCTATTATTAGCTACTATTTAATTGTGAGGGCATGGAGTTTTGCGTAATGTTTATCTTTAGCATAATGCTAATATCAACTTAATAATGCTAAAATAATGTGTATAATGACTTGCAGATTTACACATTTTATGTAGATTTGAGATTTGAGAAAGTTGATTGAGAATAATATGCTCACAAATTATTATCTTTGTGAAATTTGAGTGGAGCATATTTAAGCTAATGAACTAAGAAAGAAAGAAGTCCTAAAATTGTCGAGGGGATTGGGGTAAAAGCCTATTAGTTGAGGAATTTATGGTGGATACCGGAACTTGTTATGCAAGGGTGGTCTAACGAAGCCATAGATAACTCATACTTGTGTACACTTCCCATTCCTATGACATGTACACTATTTTGGAAGGTTAAGCATATAGCTCTTAATGGTCTTATAGCCCAAAATTGGGTGGTCCTTGTGAGACGGACTTTATGAGATCCCCGTAATGATAGAGGTTAAGATATTTCTCTTAATGAATCTATATCCCTTTATTTGGGTGGTCCTATTGAGAAGGACTTGATGGATTCACCGCAATGTTGAAAGGTTGAGCCTTAGAGCTTTTAATGAATCTATATCCCTTTATTTGGGTGGTCTTATTGAGAAGGACCTGATGGATTCACCGCTATGTTGAGAGGTTGAGCCTTAGAGCTCTTAATGATTCTATAGCTCATGCGTGAGTGATTTATATGGAGATAGACTTGTTGGAATCACCTACGTGAGTGTGAAGGATTGGCCTCCTTCTATGAGAGACTAGGCTATCTCTCTAGAGCACTCGTGAGAATCCCAAGGTTCATTCGGCCATAAATTGTTGAATTGTATCGTGGAACTCGTCTGGAACTTAAGGTGAGATATGTGTTTGGAATTTACCCCGGAGTCTAGGAGTTCAAGATTCGTTCACTCTCTAGGTGATGAAAGAATTGTTCCATTTCACTATGTGTTAATTCAAATCGAAAGATATTAATGCTTAAGTATCAATTCTTATTAATATGCTCAGAATTTTGTCTATCATTTGCATTAGCGGGGGATTGTTGGAAGTAATGCAAAAGGCTAGTAATGTTGTCTAGATACATTGCATTGTAGAGAAGCCTTACATTAACTCGTAAGAGAATCTCTACACTCTCTCCACTAAATGCATGTTTATAACCCCACTAACTTCATGTTTATGATAGTGGTTATGCCTCTTTATAGTGCTAATTAATCACTATAAATATGAGAAGGATCGGATGTAGTCATTTGACACACACATCTTCCATATATCTCTACTACTTCTCTATGATAATTTTGAGCATACCATATGAGTTCCAACTCCTAATGGTTATGTACACAACTTTTAGGAGTGTTGTGTGACCTTGGGGGACGACGCCTATATCGATTTGTAAGGTAGTCGGGGCGATTTCGTTTCTCATTCAGTGGCCTCCATACCACGACACAACAACAAATATTCTCTAATTATATCTTCGCCCCTATAGTGATACTATATTTCCAACAGTGTTTGATTTGTTTTTTTCCTAATATGACATAAACATACTTTATTTTTATTTTTTTTGGGATATCGAATTATATATTTGAGTATATTTTACTCTTTAAATCTTATTTTGTAAGTATTTCCCAAATGAAAGGGAGTAGGGCATATTTGTTGCAAGAAAGTCATTCTATAATTAAGATGATTATATTGAAAATTTGTTGTATCAAAAGATCTGATTTCAAAATCCACCCCATTGAAAGTACGACAAAATCATTCAATCAATATAAACTGAATTAAAAGGAAAACACAAAGCATGATAAAAAAATAAGACGGAAACATTAACATATGAAAATAATTTGCTGCATTAACTATCATATGTGGAGAATAAGGATTGAGCAATGAAATTGATGCTTATAGTTTTTACCAGAAAATCTAAAATACATATTCTTTAAACATTTACATTGAGTATTTTAAATACTCATTTGTTTTAAGTAACCAAACGTTGAATTCAGACATTTTACAAACGGTCAAATAAAGATTTGTTTTCGCTAATAAAAGTTAATATAGTTGTATGTAAAATGTTAAAATATACATTATCTGACTGACATAATCTCAAAATTGAAGTAATAAACTATCTTAGTAGCAATTACGAAATTACTAAGATTATATTTTAGGATGTTATTATAGAGTTGGGAATAAGATATCTCTCCGAGATAGAGTTCCGCTTAATCTTAGGAAGTAAATATATTAATATTATTTAAAATTGTTAAATTAGTAGTAATTATTCAACATATATTCAGTTGTCGTAATTAACTCGTAAGGCTTAGTGATTGAGTGATGCAATAAAAAAAAAAGGAAATTAACCAAGTGATGTTAGTCTAGTGGTAGTCGGGTTAAACCTTGAAACTTGCAGAAGTGCAAGAGTTGAGAGGTCTCGGGTTTGACTCCCAGCTGGGGCGATTATCACTTGGCCACTGCAGCCCCCAAAAGGGGTGGCTTACATGGTCCATGTGGTGGTGCGGGAATGCATGGACCCGGGGGGATTCAATCCCCTCGTCATAAAAAAAGAAGGAAATCCTACAATAATGGGAATAAAAGTAACGTATAGCCCACAAGGGTAGAGTCTAGTGGTTAAAAAAAGTAACGTATAATATTAGTGATATGAATATATGATGACCTATTCAAATTGCAGTGATTTTATACGGAGTAGATAGGAAAAATTTTCAAACTTAACTAAAAGATAGCATTCGAATCTAGAAGTTACACGTGGATAAATGCTTTTGCCATTGACACGTGACCTTCGGACTTCAGCTTTAATATAATATATGATCCTACGTTATATGTTAAGGACAATCACGTACCTGAGTAAGAGAATTGACGTTTACTTTTATAAACAAAATGTTACATCTCAAAAAGAATATTATATCATCATATCATATGTTATATTTAACTATATTTGTTTGACTAAATTTTTCATTCATTTTTGACAGAGAATTATTATTCTTAAATATCTTTACCTAAATTAAGTAGAGTTGAATTACGAAATTACAAAGATTATATTTTAGGATGTTATTATAGAGTTGGGAATAACATAGAGAATCCACTTAATCTTAGGAAGTAAATATATTAATATTATTTAAAATTGTTAAATTAGTAGTAATTGTTCAACATATATTCAGTTGCCGTAATTGACTCGTAAGGCTTAGTGATTGAGTGATGCAATAAAAAAAAATGGAAATCCTACAATAATGGGAATAAAAGTAACGTCCCGCAAGTGTGGAGTCTAGTAGTTAAAAAAAAGTAACGTATAATATCAATGATATGATGACCTATTCAAATTGCAGTGATTTTATACGGAGTAGATAGGAAAAAATTTCAAACTTAACTAAAAGATAGCATTCGAATCTAGAAGTGACACGTGGACAAATGCTTTTGCCATTGACACGTGACCTTCCGACTTCAGCTTTAATATAATATATGATCGTACGTTATATGTCAAGCACAATCACGTACTTGGGTAAGGGAATTGACGTTTACTTTTGCAAAAAAATTGTTACATCTCAAAAAGAATATCATATCATCATATCATATGTTATATGTTATATTTGACTATATGTTTGACTAAATTTTTCATTCATGTTTGACGGAGAATTATTATTCTTAAATATCTTTACCCAAATTAAGTAGAGTTGAAATAGGAAACAATCTTACCAAAATATTTTACTAATATTAATTCTTCATAATTTGTTATATAGTGATGTCATTTTAATACCGGAATATTCTACTGTAATATTCTACTAAAATATTCTACAGAAAAAATTTCTACTAAAATATTCTACAGAATAATTCTACTCATTATTAAATCTTCCTAATCAATATATTGTTAGTTTATGATTTTTCCTTAAATAATTCAATTATAAGCTAAGATCGCGCCATTTGTTAGTCTTATAGTTTGACTTTATATGGAATAAAAATATTTTACGTGATTGTCTCTACATTTATTTTTATTTTTTTAATTTACGTCTTAAAAAATCAGCAAATTACACGTGGCGTATAAATAAGTGTTGACACGTGGCGATCAAAGGAGCTGATGGTTTCAGCTTTAATATAATATATGATTTTTTAAAATTTACGTCTTAAAAATTTAGCAAATTACACGTAGCGTATAAATAAGTGGTGACACGTGGCGATCAAAGGAGCTGGTGGTTTCAGCTTTAATATAATATATGATTAATCATCCAAATCATAATTCTTAACCCATTTAGCCTTGAATCCTTTTCATAAATATATAAACTTGATATTATGGTGAAACCGTTTTCCATATTTGTGATACATACATTGACAAACTAGTACACATCTATCTATAAATATAATAAAAAAAGACAATCTAAATCATCATATTTCACCATTCAACTATTTAAGAGCAACTTATCAAGCCACATGACCATTTTTTATTTTGAAAAAAAAAATAAAAAGAAAAATGAATTTGTAAACATTGAATGCAAATAACTAGCATAATAAATATTAAATTTTGACCTATTTAACTTTAAAATAATTTAAACAACAATCAAAAATTAAGATACTTACTAAAATTTAAATTTCTAATTATCGTTAGAATAAGATAAAGAAAAAAATACATCATTCTAATTTAATGCTATGAGAAACTAATGCATTTTTGTAAATGTTAAATGCAAATTAATAATAGCAAATTAAACAATTAACTTTGGCGTTTTAATTATCGATATAAATTAGAAAAATTAAATAATCAATATCCAAACTCAACATTAAATTACGATGTTAATTGTTAGAATAAATGAA
This sequence comes from Silene latifolia, assembly GCF_048544455.1. Classification (NCBI taxonomy): domain Eukaryota; kingdom Viridiplantae; phylum Streptophyta; class Magnoliopsida; order Caryophyllales; family Caryophyllaceae; genus Silene; species Silene latifolia. The sequence continues at coordinate 13,737,931 of NC_133534.1, forward strand.
ACGAAAATAAAAATTATAATACCCTAATTTTAAATTGTTTATATATTAAGCTCCCACTTTTTGTTATAAACTTCCTAATTTAATTAACTTATACATTTCGTCTAATATGTCAAAGAGTTTTTTTAGTACATACCCACATTTGACTGCATGCAATTGTAAGAATAATATAGTTTAATAAAACGAAGTTTCTAAAGTCAAATTATCGTACAATACAAAAAATTGTATTGCAAAGATATTTTAAAAAGAATTGTATTACAAAGAGAGGGAAAATATACTAAACAAAAATACACTGTAGTGGAGAATGCTAAACGTTCAATCTACCTTGAATTATAGTTCGCAAATAAAAATAAAAATATAGAAATTTATATTTCGAAAATATTCTTTTAGGTTGAATTAATTACACATATCAATTTTTTTTAATGAATAACAATATATGGTAGATAAATAACCGAGATCGATGGAGCATAATAAAAAAAAAGAAACAAATAGAAAACAATAATAACAATAATCGTTGCAAAACGCTAACAAACCTACAATATTCGTGACAAAATACTAATTAGCAGTGGCAAACGTTTAGTAAAATGTGGTTATATATAAAGTATTCCGTATTTGGATTAAGAACAACAACTTTAAACCAATGCCAGAAAAGGCTCTTACTAATGGCAGCGTAAGAGGGGAACAAATGTACACAACCTTGTTGTATTGTAAATCAACCAAGATTCGTCTGTTTAAATACTTGATCAATAAAAGAGGTGGAAAAAAGGGTATGTAAAGTAAGGGATACAAACCCATCAAAAAGAAAATAAAATGTGATAAGTAAAGGTTAACAATAGTTATCATACCTAAGGTACGATTGGGATATCATTGTCATCTAACACAATCATCTTTTCTTGTTGTAGACTGCTTCCAAATACTTCTCAAAATCTCATCAGGACGATTGCTAACCTTTAGTTAACACAAACACACGAGATGTCAAACATTTGTTGTTGGAACTAGATATATAATCTATATAAATACAAGTTATAAATTTTAGGCAAATTTAACAAAAATAATCCAACCTTTAATATGTCTTCCAAAAATAACCCAACCTTTTAACTTAAACAATAATAATCCAACCTTTGTATTTTTGTTACAAAAATATCCCAAAATCTCACCTAAACTAATTTCTACCTAATATTGGGAAATGATATTTTGTAAAATAGTTTCATAAATCTTTATATAAAGTTTATTTTGCGATATCATACTTAAAAAAAAATCATAACCAAAAAATTTGAAAAATTATAATTTCCTTAGTTATAAATGGAAAATTAATTAATAAAACAAATATATAATTTTTTGAAAAAGAAAATAGTTTGGAAAAGATTGCAAGTTTCAAACTTTTTTAATGTTAGCGAAAATTTGTAGAGTTGATAGCCATGTTTGTGATTTGTCAATGAATAAAAAGTTTGGCGAAGATGAAAGTTTGGATCTTTTTAATTTTCTACTTTATTATTTGATTTTATGTAGTGTTATTAACTTTATATAAAGATTTATGAAACTATTTTACAAAACATCATTTCTCAATATTAGGTAGAAATTAGTTTAGGTGAGATTTTGAGATATTTTTGTGACAAAAATACAAAGGTTGGATTATTATTGTTTAAGTTAAAAGGTTGGGTTATTTCTGGAAGACATATCAAAGGTTGGGTTATTTTTGGTAAATTTGCCTAAATTTTATTGAATAGTATTCAGTTATAATAATATCATCCCTCCATCCCCTTTATTTTGTAGGCCTTCAATGAGATGTAATCTCATCCCTCCATCCCCTTCATCAAAGACTCGTAATAAGACTTATGATCTTTTAAAATGTGAGAGACTTATGACAACCCCTCTCTATATAGAGTTGTGATCTTGTGAATTTGGTTTCTTATGATAAGTTTGTGCTCACACTCTTATTGTAGTGTTATTCTTAAATTCTTATGTTTTTCTCTAATTTTCTCAGGGGGCGTTTGTTTCGCGTATGGGTATTGGATTGGAATCAGGAATCATACCTATGGGTATCAATCTCATACCCACCCCCCTCCTTGGGTATGAGAACCCCATACCTCATGGGTTTGAGGTATGAGTATGAAACCCGCGAATTCGCCAAACAAACACTTGGTATGGGTTTGGCTCATTCCAAACCCATACCTCATACATTTAGTGACTGAACCAAACATCCCCCCATTATGTTTTTTTTTCTTTTTGTACCACTTGTTTTTCTGGAGTTACTCTGATTTTTTACTTTAATTGTTTTTACTCTTTTTTTTTACCTCGTGTTATTATGCTATTATTGTGCCTTTTTTTACTTTGGTTTTTTTTACAACTTTGATTTTTTTTTACCACGTGTTATTGTGTTGTTATTCTGATATTATTGTTATTCTGGTGTTATTGTGATGTTATTCCAGTGTCACTTAGATTTCTTTTACTACTTTGATATTTTTACTCTTTTTTTTACCACATGTTATTGTGCTGTTATTATGGTGTTATTGTGATGTTATTCCAGTGTCACTTTGATTTTTTACTACTTTGATTTATTTACTATTTTTTTACCACGTGTTATTGTGCTGTCATTCTGGTGGTATTGTGATGTTATTCCGGTGTCACTTTGCTTTTTTTTTTTTACTATTTTGATTTTTTCACTCTTTTTTTCCCATGTTATTATGCTGTTATTGTAGTATTATTATGGTATTATTATTGTAGTGTTATCCGTGTGTTATTGGAGTATTATTCTCGTGTTATTGTAGTGTTATTGTTATCTTCTGCAACTTCAATTTTCAATAACAGCACTAGTGACTGAATTAGGACCTTCAACATTTTATTTATACAATTCAAACATATCATACACTAGTGACTGAATCAATCTCCATTGAACACCACTTCCAATTTCCAAAGAAATATTTCCTTGAACACTTTTGAAAGACGATTATACATAAATTTATCGTAAGACAAGATGTTTTAATAACCACTTTTACTCATTGATATTTGCTTTAATTTCGGGGTAAATGTTGGCATACTATTAGATTAATGTTTGGTCGACTATTACCATCACCTACTCACCTACAAAATTCAATTCACAAGTTTACTACCTCGCTACTTTCGTTACCATCTACATTTACAACCATTATCGTTTGCTTTAATTTCGGGGTATAAAAAAGGCATTTCCCTCTGTCTTCAAGCAAGTTCGGCATCATTATTGCATGTGGCATATAACGCAAAAGATCACAAACAAAGTGGGTTCGGCACTTTGCAAAGACACCGACTTTATTACTCGCTTCAACGATGTCGCCTGAGACTCTGATTTGGAACCGTTTGAGTTTGAAGAAAAGTGGCATAAACTTATTTCAGATTTTCAACTGGAAGATAATGACTGGTTATCTACAATGTTCACTGACCGAAATCATTCGATTCTTGCCTAACATCGTGACCTTCTCATGGGCTGCATATTAAGAACAACACAACGATCCGAAAGTGCTAATTCTTTTTTCAAGCGGTATGAGAATCACTTTGGTACATTGGTCGAGTTTTGGATGAGGTAAACAAACATCTCTGTTCCTTTGGTTACAATCTCTGTAAACAAATTACGTTATAGTAGCACCATTATTGTATCATTATTGTTACATAATTCATATATTGTTGTGCCCTTGTTACATTATTACTAGGTTCCAAACTGTTATGGACCAGCAGCGCTACACACAAAGGTGTGATGATTATGACAGCGACCACTCATTACCTAACCTAGTCACAACCATACATTTAGAAAAACATGGTGCTATTGTATACACACATGCGGTGTTTAAGATGTTCCAAGTGGAAGTAAAGGCTGCTATGTTATGTGGTGTCGCTGACTTTGACAAGGAAGACAATCTGCGGATAATTTTTGTGGAAGATGCTGAATCAAACAAAACTTTCAAGGTGACATTCAACCTTTCAACCACGGATGCAGAATGTGCTTACAAACTCTTCGAAAGAATAGGGTTACTTTGCAGACATATTGCGTGGGTGTACAAGGGCAAAGGAATTCGTCAAATACTAACAAGTACATTTTAGATCGTTGGACCAAAAACTCTCACGCAACTAACAGTTTAGATTCTAAAACATTATTACTGACACATCTCCTTTCTCCCCCTTTAAAATTTCTTACTCAAATATATTGTGACAGTAACAGTGTTTTATTATGAACTCAGGTTTACTATTTTAATTTGAGCCCTCACTCCAATAATTTATTACAGTAACATTGTTACCATATAAAACAGTAACTTGTTGTTTCATTATCAGGCTTGATTCCAATGGGAATGTCATCGAGGATTCAAATATAGCTCACTTTGATAACAGCCATGTGTGCAAGCTATGGGCAGAGTTAAGTGCAACCGTTGGAGTTCTCAAAACTTTGCCTACGGTTCACATGGACGAATTAGCATCCCTCCTAGTTGAGTTCCGCGAGAAGTTATCTGTTACACCACTTACAAAAGATCAAGAAGTGGAGATGCTCTTGGGCTGCAGCTCTTCGTCTGAAGTCATTATCCGACCATCGGTTAAAGCACACAACAAGGGCAACGGAAAAAGATTTTAACGTCAGCAAAAACACAAGCCATTGAAATGCAGCAAAGTCAAAGAGACTATGTGCATACTACAAAGAAAAAGTTGACCACGACAAGAGAACATGCCCTCTTCGCATAGCTGAAGAAGCAGCTCCAAAAGCATCTTAAAAAAAATAGTAGTCTGATACTCCCATGTTGTTACAGTTACATGTCATATCAAGAAATAGTAGGATACTCTGTTGCTATGACAATAACATACCATAGCAAAAAGTAATCAATTTCTGATGATGAAACAATAATTTTTCATTCAAGAATTGACATGGAAACTTAACATTTCAACTATAGTATGTTTGTTTTATCCATCTAACTTCACATTTTTCTCTAATATTAATACCTTTTAAATTAATAATCCTTATATATGCTGATAGTAACAGTGTTACTATTTTAACTTATCTAAGGAAAAGGGTTTAGGGTCATTGACACCTAATCCAACCCTAAACCCTTTTCCGTTGATAGGCTATCGCACACCTATGCAAAAATAATATTTATACCCTAGACACAAATTAACGTAGTACGTAGGGGTCGAACTACAAAGAGACGGGAGTTGTTAATTAGTTGTTATGGAGTGAATTTTATCTTGGTAGATTAACGTTTGTTTTGGTTAATTGGTTTGATGTAAAGTAAAAACAACAATAAAAAGAAAATGTCTAGGGAGGTCGGGTCACACATGCAAACTATGTAAATGCTCAAATTAAACATAGGAGTTGATAAATGTTAATTTGTTTAGGCTTAGAGACACCCACCTTACGGCATTAGTGTCAACCATAGACCGGGTCCTAGAGAAACTCTCGTCCATGACTAGGTCGTCCTACTTCACATGCTTAGTCTAATTCAATTTCGTGCCTCCCGACTTTAGAACGAATGAACAAACTTAATCAATGAATATGGCCTTAAACAAATATTAAACATTATGGTGCAAATATGTGATAGAAACAATTAGACAAAATTATATCATCCTAGTTTATCATGTTACAAATACTTTTTATGCATGGCTCCCTTCATTCCCTAGACAAGATAAACTACTCTAATATAATGTAAATGCAAACTAAACTAATGACAAATAAAATGATAAACATAATGGAAATGTAAATAAAAATTACCTTGAATTATGGAAATGGAAATGGAGATGGAAGGACAATAATTGTAATATATTAAACTTGTAAATGTGAATTGTTTTATAATATGTGATACTGTCGTTTCGTACCAAAAATAAATACCTAAGTACAACTAACAGAAGTCAGCGGTAAGTAGGGTCGATCTCCACAGGGAGGCGGTGTACTATCTATTTGTCTATCTATCTGTCTAATGTCACGATTGGGGGTTGAATTGATTTAAGCTAACTAAACTTACTGAACTAAAGGCAAGAGAAGGGAATAAAGGAAATTAAGAATAAGAGAAAGGAAGTATGCTAGGAGTCGGTCTACCGTGGCAGCTATCAGATCTTATACTATCGGGAATACTAAGGCGATTAGACTATTGATAAGAAGAGCTATGGTCGTCACCTTTCGGTCCTTAAACCGCCCTAGAGCGTAAACAGCTTAACTTTCGTCCTCACTGCAATACCCTATTGTAATTAAGCAAGTCTTCCCTTCCAATCTTTCGATCCAGGTCGGGGTTAACTAGATTTATGGTCTCCTGCATGCATTCATTCGACCGGATAACAATTAAATTGCCCAATACAATTCCTATCGCAAGACTAATCAATATAAGTCAATTAAAACATCGCTACCACGGCTTCCCTAATCCTAACATACTAGGGGGAATTAGCTATGCATAATTAAAGGGAGAACAAGAAATAAAGGGGAAACAGTAAATAACATTAAGAAATTAAGGAGAAAAAGGGAGAGAAATTACTGAATTAAATAGTCCGGAAATGGAAGAACAAAGTAACAGTGTAAAGTAACAGTCTGAGAGAGAGGAGAAGAGCAACGTGATCCTTCGATGATTACAAATGACATCCTAACTCCTATTTATAAGAAAATAGGAGTAGGATTAAACCTAACGACGGAATTAGAGCAAAAAGCCCAACCCATCAGCGAAATCCACTCGATCGAGTGGATTAAACCACTCGATCGAGCAAACTTGACCCAAAACCGTTCGATCGAGCAAGAAAAGCTCTCGATCGAGTAAGCATAATTAAGCAACTGGTCGATCGACTTAGAATAGTGCTCGATCGACTTATTTAATGACCTACAACCACTCGATCGACTAGTTAAGTGCTCGATCGAGTAAAACTTGACTTCAGCAGCTCATCATTCACGCTAGTTTGACTTTGACTTGTCCTTTCAGCTCCCGAAATAGCTTCACGCATCCCAAGACAGCAATATTTCCCGCTCCAAATTATCTCTTCCTCCAAATGCATGCAAAACGGGCGGTAAATAGCTTGATTTCACTCCTTTCGGGTCCATACCTGCAAATAAGACATAATAACCCAAAGTAGCATATTCGGGGCATTTCGTAGCATAAAACCACGATAAAAGCATAGAGATGCGTGCATAAAATAGGCTAAAAAGACTATATAAAATGCACGTATCAAATCTCCCCAAACCAAACCTTTACTCGTCCTAGAGTAAACTAAAATGCAACTAAAGGAACGGAAAAAGATAACTCAGAGCTAGCTACAAATGCCCACTTAAGCCAATTTAATGCAAGCATACTAACACTTATAGCTCAACAGTCAAATGCAAACGAGTTATAGGATGTTTATAAACAAAGCTGAACCGTCGACCTTGCAAGACCTTTAATGATGGACTCTCGCGGGTCACTCTTTCTCTCATGAAGCAAAGGGTGAACATATATGTATAAGAGAGAAGGAAAAATAGTCGCTCACCTAAAATACGACCCACATAACATGCATGCAACTAATATGATAGACAATTCTAACTACCGTACACACATTCCAACCAAACAAGGTCCTGTCACAGCCGAGGGCTTACAAAAATATGGTAAAGTGAGGCAATGGGTAAGAAAAGGCAAAACATTTATGGAAATGTGGAGGTATAGGCGGCCAAGCTAGTACCTAAACAAAACCATATATCAACATCCGATTCTTAGGCAATTATGAATTAAGCACATGCCCTTCAATTGGCATAAAATCTCACTAAACCAGACTGAACTTACTCCTCAAATAATGTAAATAAAGCATAGGAGCATAAACCGTCTCATCAAACAACATTCTTTTTTTTTCTTTTTCTATTTTTTTTCTATTTCTTTCGGTTTCTTTTTCTTTTCTTCGAATTTTTCACGTCTTTTTTTTTTCTTCTTTTTCACGTCTTTTTTTTTCATCAACCTCCTTTTCTTCATAAATTACCAACTCCGATTCAATAGAATACAGGCCAAACTTGATACAATAGACAAAATACCGCAGAAACAATCTAAACTAGCTTGACAAGGCAGGCTAAATTTGGATGTAGCTAAGGGTCAACTGGCAAATTTGGCTAATGTGGAGTTAAATGGGTAAAAATGAAATAAAGGGGAAATTGTAAGCACCTCCCTGCATGTGATACCAACCACTAACCCGAATGTATGACGACAAAAAGCAATTGAATTTCGTATACATGCAAATTGATGATACATGTTATGCAAGGAGTAACTACTCACAATCCTACATGAAACTGGTCATAAATGACACCAGCTTATACGGTTCTAATCCTTAGAATTTATAAGTAGGTTGCCAAAATTTCAGGTCAAGTCTATATGTTCAGCTAAATTTTAACATAAACTCGTAGATTATGCAAAAGACAAAGCTAAAAGATAACAGTTTAATGCAAGGCTTAAGCAAAAGGACAGTTGCAGTGCAATTTCATCATTGAAATCTACCGTTCCGACTCAACCTATATGCTAAATTAAACGTGAAATTTTTGAATTTTAACAATTTTTTAATTTTTATGGAATTTTATGAATTTTAACAAAAATAAACAACAATGCAAGCATAAAATTAAACGTGATAACTGAAATGCAGTAAAAACAATATGCAGACACAGATATGGATGCATAACCTCCCCAAACCAAACCGTACAATGCCCCCATTGTACCAAAACATGGAAAGGAAATGCAAACTAAAGGAGAAGAGAGTGAATACGGAAAAACTTACAAGATAGCGCGAATAAGGGGACCTCCCCAAACCGACCATGAAATGGGAGGTTGCTAAGGGCCCGGAAAACCGTCTCAGGAAGCTAATCCAAGTCAAAAGTGTGAAAGGGCATCCAAAAACTGCTCGATCGAAAGGAATCTTGGTCGATCGAGTAGCTTCTCATTCTGCACGTGGTCGATCGAGTAAGTATTCCACTCGATCGAGTGAATCCTTTAGCTACAGTGCTCGATCGAGTAGGAAAAACCACTCGATCGAGTGATGCTCGATGAATTCCTGCAAAATACAATTAAAACAGCCCGCAACTAACAAAGACAAGCTTAACTGAGACCGTCTATGGTATAAAAACCATTTATTACAACTGGAAGTAAATAAAAAGCAAAATTAAAATCGCCGGGTTGCCTCCCGGATAGCGCTAGCTTCAGTCAGGTCCCAGCTTGACCTTCTTTTTCTTTGAGCCTCTCTAATCAAATACAATCAAAACAGCTCAAAGCGCGCAGCAACCTGGCAAATAGCTGCGCATGTGCTACACAAAAGCATAAGTAGCACAAAAGTGGATTACAGAAATAGGAAATAAAAATATGTAAACATTTAAGTCTAACAAGTTTCCTATGTGCGCTCCTAAATTTATCCACAAAATAAAGAAGCGCGGGAGCGATTGTCAATAAAGTAGGGCTCCATTTCAGATTGACAAAATTGAGACGACAAGGATGGTGAATAATTGCTAATTTATTCGTCCACATGGGAGGGGGTAAAACATTAAAAGGAAAAGCATGAATCAGACGAGGCAGTATACAAACAATAATAAAATTACCATTTACTACCTCAGGTTGGTTGCTCTCAACGACGGAATCACTGACAAAGGAATGTAATACCTCATCCGTGCTAGGAGCAAATTCTGACTCAGCTGTCCTTTCGTCGCCCTCAGTGGAATTCGTCCCGTAAATCTCAGCCTCAAGCGCATCCAGCTCGGCTTTGAATAAGGGGGACTCACCGTATCCGTTATTATCATCAAAATTATCGTCTAAAACGACCCCAAGTAACGCATCAATGCTCCCAATGGCCAAGTCAGTCGATCGAGTAGGATAGTCACTCGATCGACCAACTTCCTCCTGAATTCCACTCGATCGAGACAATTTCTCTTGATCGAAATTTGCTTTTCTCTGGAAAATCACTCGATCGACTAGTCTTAGTCACTCGATCGAGTGATTCCTCGTCTGGCTGAAATCTTCGCGTGGGACGGTGAAATATGATAGGAACTCGTCATCCGAGTCATAGAGGTCATCCTCAAGATTGGGCAACACGGTTTTCTCGGGGAGAAACCGCTCTCAAAGAAGGTATACCTCTTCTTCTTGCATCTCGGTGCTAATCGAGCAACTACGGACTCGAGCTCACGGAATCGAGCGTCCATATTTTTACTTCTCTCTTGCATTTGTGATACGAGCGTCACCACTGAATATGTCCACTCCGCGATCTCTTCTAGCTCCATCTCAGCTGCTATCTGAGCAACTACAGACTCGAGCTCAAGGAATTGAGCGTGGAATTGTCTATTAAAATCTTGCTGAGCTTGCACTTGAGATGCAAGTGTCTCCAAATAAGATTTCAGCTCCGCAATTTCTTCTTCTTGTATATCTGGAGGGTCTTGTTGCGGTGGCCATTGATAGGGTGGATGTGGCGGCACAACTACGGTGCATTGTGCTCGTGCAGAACCACATCTCCCGTGAGATCACCTACATTTGTTCCATATAATGGGACATTGGTGATGGGTCAAAGGTACTCAAGCCTTCCCTTTGACTGTCTTTCACCTAGAATTGTCTAGGTAGTACCTGTAAGGCCTATCAAAACAAAGACTAAACAAAAGATTAAAACGGCCTCAAGGGAAAAATCCCGAGGCTAAAAAAGATAAAATTAAACAAATAAATAAATAGATTGCCTCCCCGCAAGAACGGCGCCAAAATTTGATATTTGTCGTTTCGTACCAAAAATAAATACCTAAGTACAACTAATGAAGTCGGTAAGTAGGGTCGATCTCCACAGGGAGGCGGTGTACTATCTATTTGTCTATCTATCTGTCTAATGTCACGATTGGGGGTTGAATTGATTTAAGCTAACTAAACTTACTGAACTAAAGGCAAGAGAAGGGAATAAAGGAAATTAAGAATAAGAGAAAGGAAGTATGCTAGGAGTCGGTCTACCGTGGCAGCTATCAGATCTTATACTATCGGGAATACTAAGGCGATTAGACTATTGATAAGAAGAGCTATGGTCGTCACCTTTCGGTCCTTAAACCGCCCTAGAGCGTAAACAGCTTAACTTTCGTCCTCACTGCAATAACCTATTGTAATTAAGCAAGTCTTCCCTTCCAATCTTTCGATCCAGGTCGGGGTTAACTAGATTTATGGTCTCCTGCATGCATTCATTCGACCGGATAACAATTAAATTGCCCAATACAATTCCTATCGCAAGACTAATCAATATAAGTCAATTAAAACATCGCTACCACGGCTTCCCTAATCCTAACATACTAGGGGGAATTAGCTATGCATAATTAAAGGGAGAACAAGAAATAAAGGGGAAACAATAAATAACATTAAGAAATTAAGGAGAAAAAGGGAGAGAGATTACTGAATTAAATAGTCCGGAAATGGAAGAACAAAGTAACAGTGTAAAGTAACAGTCTGAGAGAGAGGAGAAGAGCAACGTGATCCTTCGATGATTACAAATGACATCCTAACTCCTATTTATAAGAAAATAGGAGTAGGATTAAACCTAACGACGGAATTAGAGCAAAAAGCCCAACCCATCAGCGAAATCCACTCGATCGAGTGGATTAAACCACTCGATCGAGCAAACTTGACCCAAAACCGTTCGATCGAGCAAGAAAAGCTCTCGATCGAGTAAGCATAATTAAGCAACTGGTCGATCGACTTAGAATAGTGCTCGATCGACTTATTTAATGACCTACAACCACTCGATCGACTAGTTAAGTGCTCGATCGAGTAAAACTTGACTTCAGCAGCTCATCATTCACGCTAGTTTGACTTTGACTTGTCCTTTCAGCTCCCGAAATAGCTTCACGTATCCCAAGACAGCAATATTTCCCGCTCCAAATTATCTCTTCCTCCAAATGCATGCAAAACGGGCGGTAAATAGCTTGATTTCACTCCTTTCGGGTCCATACCTGCAAATAAGACATAATAACCCAAAGTAGCATATTCGGGGCATTTCGTAGCATAAAACCACGATAAAAGCATAGAGATGCGTGCATAAAATAGGCTAAAAAGACTATATAAAATGCACGTATCAATATGGAAGTGTAAATGGGAAATGTAAATAACATAAATAAAATCTAAACTAAACTAAACTAGGAGCTAATCTAAACTAACTACTAAATTTAGAGAGAATTATATGTAGAATGTGTAGAAAGATGGTGGTCTAAAGGTGTCGACCAAAGCTCCTATTTATAGGAACACAAAGTGAAACGTAAAGAACCAAAAATCACACGACCCCGATCGGGGCTGGCAACCCCGATCGGGGTTAGCATTGTCCGGGTATTTTCCATTTAATGCTTGATTAAAGTCTTGTGGAATCCAAAGTTTGTTGTTAATGTGCCTTTAATCTCCGGTATTGAAATCATTTTAGCATCTTATGAAGCATCCCATTTTGACAATCCTAGGAAATTTGTGTGGACTTTGCATTTGGGCTTGACTTCCTTTGACTTTGATTTCCATTTTCTCTTTTCAATCCACAACATTTGTTCATACAAGTCCAAGCATCACTTCAAGTTTGTCCATCTTACTTCTTTGTAAGCCAAACTTCTAGTTTACTTGCAAATGTGTAGGATTAAGCTCCTAAAAGCTCTTATACCTACAAAACATGACAAAACATACAAATAGAACTAGAAAGCAAATATTAGCTCAATATCACTAAGGTTAGTGCATAATGACATGTAAATTGGATCTAAAATATGGGGATAAAATGTATATAAATTGGACTTATCAAACTCCCCCAAGCTAAACTCTTGTTTGTCCTCAAGCAAGAAATCATCCCAACATTGCAAATCCCAAAATAGCTAACAAGCAAAATGATCCAAATCCCTAAACAACATGGGCATAAGGATAAGAAACGTCATGGTTGAGATTTACACGACGGAGTAGCGTGGTCGATTTCAAGTAAACTTTTCGGCTCTTCCATGATCTTTTGACTTTCGGACTCTCACAATCCACTCATAACTCAATTTTGTGTAAAAGGACATTTTGTGATTAATCACTCAACAATCCTCGACTCATGAGAGTGTGCCCGCAATCTAATATGGTAATCAATCAAATCATAAGCCAAAACAATCAAACGCAAGCAAAATGTAAAGCCAAAGGGTTAGAAGAAGGCTTTATTGTGATATGGGACATAAGGGGGACAAATAATTATGGATATGTGGAGCTAATGCTAAGCTAGCAACAAAACCATTTGAAAATGCTCATTCCAACCCAAAATAACCCAATTAGAAGACAAATGACTTCTTACATTACAAACCTTAAGAATTTCTCCAAAATATATAATTAACCATATGAGAAATCTTAACTACTTCTTCTTCTACCACTTATTATTAACATTAACTTCATCAAACAAATCTTTTATTTTCTTTTTTTCTTTTCTTTTCATTTTTTCCTCATCCTTTTTTTCATTTTTTCTTTCTTTTTCTTTTTCTTTTTCTTCAACTCTAATTCTTTCTTTCATAGCACAACCGGAAAACAATGACATCCGGCAAACAAATTCACAATGACATAAATTTTAAAGAACATCCCAATTTTGAGCATCCCATCACCAAAAAAACATAGCTACTAGCTTTAACAAGGGTAGGCTATTTTTAATGTTGCTAGGGAATAATAACATGTGAAATGGGGCTAGAAAATTGGCAAATTTATCAATGTGAATTTGGCTTCTAAAATGCATAGCAAAATGAGAGTAATGCTTAAAAGAGATGAAAAGAAGACCATACTTATGCGTCTTAATGTAACACCCACCATAAGGAGACCTATCACTCACCTAAGTGAGACCGGGTATGGATGCACCGGCCTAAGGAAGCCCTACCTTACCATCTTGTGGCTTGCCAAAAGTCAAGATCAAGCTTACTTGGTCCAAAATTCATCTTCCACCTACTATGTCAAGACATCCCCATGCATGCTAAATCCCGTCAATCATAGTGAATCAAAAGCTATCAAGCTAAACATGGGATAAACAAAGGGGCATAAGTAGGACAAGCAAAAGATTAGAAGCAAAAATTCACACAAATTTTCAAAAATTCTCACTAAATCTATACTAACTAAATGCAAACTAACTAATATGCAAATGCAATATCCCCCAAGCTAAACACAACATTTTCCTCAATGTGCTAACAATCAAATTACCCGATTAAACCATAAAAATGGCGCAAAACACATAAACAAGAGGACAAGAGATCATATTTAATGGGTTGCGAGAAATTAAACTAAAATGCAAAGCAAAGAAAACTTATTAGACTTACTAGCCTCCCCCAAGCTAGCATAAACATTAGGGGATTCCTCCACTTAGCATCTCATCGAAAAAAATGGGTCAAAATTCTGGTGGGTACGAGGTCCTTGATGCTAATAGAGGTTTTTGGAGGTGATTTGATTGAGAAATGAAGAAAAATAGAGAGAAGGAGTGCCGACCTTTGCTTTTGAAGCATATGGAAAATATTAGCATATCCCGTCTTTTATTAAAACGCATAATAAGGAAGAAAACCACGACCCCGATCGGGGTGGTCAACCCCGATCAGGGGGGTTGACAGTTGACTTTTTTTTTTTTGGCTTGAAAACGGAAATGTTACGACCCCGAACGGGGTTACAACATGGGGTAGTATGCTATCCTTCAAAACGCCTCTTCTCCTCTTCAAACACCTACAAGTCACAACTCAAAATAGCTAATTAGTCTAAAATTTATTCCTAATTCTAATAAAACATGAAATTGCGTAAAAATTAAAACAAAAACAAACTAGTTATTTTCTAATGAATCCTCCATCATCCTCTAAAAAGCATGTCAATGCCCTTAGAAGTCTATCATATACCTGCGCATGAGCAACATGAAAACATATGTACGCAATTGATAAGATCAAAACATGAAAGAGCAAGGGTAAAAATTTATAAATCTTATCGATGGGCGCAAGAAAGACTTCAAATATTACCACCATACTCCCCTCGTCAGCAAGATAAGGAGCATCATGCTTAAGACCATAAAAATAACCGTTAGTGCATAAATTATAATCATGAATGGTCTCAAATTGGTGGTATGAAAACTCTAAGTGGCAGGACTCATCACAAATGGGGGGTTCATCCCACTTATCCTTTAAATGAAAATCGCTAAGTCCTCCATCAACCTCAAAGGGGTCAACTACATCCACCACGAAAGGATTCTCAAAGGAGTCTAAGGTATCGGGTAAAACCTCATCCTTTTCATTATATTCGGTCCCAACATCATCCATGGTGAGTGTCTCATCTACTACAAGGTCATTTTCTTCAACATCAGTCTCTAAATTTTCCATTGGGGTGACATCAAGGGGAATTTTAAAAGAAAGAGTCGGACCATCGTCATCATCATCCAATAATTCAAAATCATTAGATTGAAAAGACTCACATTGGGGAGGTAGAAAAGCAAAACGAGAGAAGATAGGCTCACGTCGTCTCGGTTTTTCTTGAGAATTTTTTTCCAAACGAGCCTATAACACTTTAAGTTCTTCTTTGATGCGCCAATAATGGAATTGGCGTGCTAATTCCCTACATTCGAAAGGCATGAAATCTAAGAAATTCCAAAGTTCTGAACCGACCATGTAGTAGAGATTCTCATTACTCAACTTTAGAGTCAATCCCCGGGTCTCGGAATCCATGCCACCAAGCACGAAATGATCCAAGTAATCCCCATCAAGGACATGTCCGAGGGAGATGAGACCATCACAAAAGTTGTAGAATCGATCAAGATAGTTAGGAAAAGGCTCATCTTGGAGTTGTGGAATAAATTCGTAACTCATTATGTAAGGTCAAGCTTTATTACCTACAAAATAGGCACTAAAACTACAAGAAAATGGTGAGATGAATCTCAAGGAACAAGTGTTCCTCGAGACAAAATAAAAAGATAAAATTCAAAAACTAATAACAAACAAAACCGTCTCCCCGGCAACGGCGCCAAAATTTGATAGGCTATCGCACACCTATGCAAAAATAATATTTATACCCTAGACACAAATTAACGTAGTACGTAGGGGTCGAACCACAAAGAGACGGGAGTTGTTAATTAGTTGTTATGGAGTGAATTTTATCTTGGTAGATTAACGTTTGTTTTGGTTGATTGTTTTGATGTAAAGTAAAAACAACAATAAAAATAAAATGTCTAGGGAGGTCGGGTCACACATGCAAACTATGTAAATGCTCAAATTAAACATAGGAGTTGATAAATGTTAATTTGTTTAGGCTTAGAGACACCCACCTTACGACATTAGTGTCAACCATAGACCGGGTCCTAGAGAAACTCTCGTCCATGACTAGGTCGTCCTACTACACATGTTTAGTCTAATTCAATTCCGTGTCTCTCGACTTTAGAACGAATGAACAAACTTAATTAATGAATATGGCCTTAAACAAAGATTAAACATTATGGTGCAAACATGTGATAGAAACAATTAGACAAAATTATATCATCCTAGTTTATCATGTTACAAATACTTTTTATGCATGACTTCCTTCATTCCCTGAACAAGGTAAACTACTCTAACATAATGTAAATGCAAACTAAACTAATGACAAATAAAATGATAAACATAATGGAAATGTAAATAAAAATTACCTTGAAATATGGAAATGGAGATGGAAGGACAATAATTATAATATATTAAACTTGTAAATGTGAATTGTTTTATAATATGGAAGTGTAAATGGGAAATATAAATAACATAAATAAAATCTAAACTAAACTAAACTAAGAGCTAATCTAAACTAACTACTAAATTTAGAGAGAATTATATGTAGAATGTGTAGAAAGATGGTGGTCTAAATGTTGGGAAATGTGTCCTCAACAATAGTGCGATCATATGATTTAAATATCATTATTAAATCTCATTTCAAGAATACGGAAGGGATGATACATTACATATATATATAGTCAACTGGTCCACACATATCGGTAATGATTGGCTGGCTAGAGTTTGACATTCTTTGTCGTGCTTGACGGTGGTGATCGATTGATCCTTCGAGGTCACACCTAAAGGACGATTCCCTTAATTGAAAAGGTTAATTAGTTGTATACCGATACAGATTAATTAATTCCTTAAAATTGAACAATTCGATTTGTGAGAGAGAATATTGACATCTTATTGTAATGGGATTAAATAAGATTTATTTTAGTAATGAAATGCTTTGTTGCTAAAATTATTTATTGTTTGACAAACAATAAAGATAAGAATGAATGGTTAATTATAATTACAAGAAGTTGTGAATTATAACTATATGACCCATTTTATTTATGTGATCAAGTATCACTTGTCAATTTGTTGTATGTAATTTAATTAATTCATAAAATGATATTTATGTGATAAATATGCATTAAAATTAATTAATAACATGTAGCATACTACATGTGACATATTGTGTGACAAATGACAAATTGACAAAATAAAATGGTAGTCCATTTTAAGTGAATGGACCGAAAATGGAGGGTGTGTTAGTGGGTTTTGGTTGTTTTATTTTATTTGATAAAATAAACATCATGATGACTACTCTTGACTAGTCTTACAACCTACTCCACTTTCTTACACACCTATATTTTTGATAAGAGAAAAAGAAAAGCAATGATGCTCCTTTGGGCTAGAGTTGGGCGGCACACACACTCTTAATTGAGTAGTGTTGGTTGCTTTATTTTTCCTCACACTACCATTCAAAAACCATGCAAAATGTTCATGAATATTCTCTCTTCTCTCTCCTCAATTTTCATCAAAAAGATGAGTATTTGATTCAAATTGTTCATATGAATTACTAAGATTACTAGTAGTAGTATATGAGTATTAGTAATAGAATTTAAGGTAAACCACAATATAAACATCTAGTACATGTTAGTTTGTGGGATTAAGGGATAGTTTTGGGTGCAACTAATTGGAGGGCTTCTATTTTGAGGTCATGTATGTTCATCCATTAATGGAAAGCTCAAGAACAAAAGAAAAGGAGATTTCTTTTGTGCCCATAAAACCGATACATCAAATGTAAGAATATGATTTCTTCTCTAATTGTTTTTAATGTTTGCATGCATAAAATCCACATTTAATTTTATGACAAATTAATTTCGACATATATGAGTATGTTAGTATGTATATAGATCTACATTTCCTTCAATTGGTATCAGAGCCAGGTTTTTGCATGCAAATCGGTTAAAAAGTTTTTCCGAGTTATAAAGAATAACATATAAAACTTGTATATTTTGTGTTATTATGATATATCACGAAATTCATCCATGCATGTTAATATTTCTGGTCCTAAAATGTTTTAGGATATTTTGGTTAATTTTACGGATTTTTATTGTTCATATTATACT
The DNA here is from genome assembly GCF_048544455.1 of Silene latifolia. Taxonomy (NCBI): domain Eukaryota; kingdom Viridiplantae; phylum Streptophyta; class Magnoliopsida; order Caryophyllales; family Caryophyllaceae; genus Silene; species Silene latifolia. Next base: position 13,756,228 of record NC_133534.1, read on the forward strand.
ATAATGACATTTAAATATGATTTTATGAGTAAAAATGTCATTTTCGGTCTAAAATTTGCTATACTTCGAATTTTCCAGTGGTTTTTGGATATGTTTTCACATATATTATTTTTAGATGATCTGGAAATTTTCATAATTTTATGAGTTTTTATGCTCGAAAAATGGATTTTTCATTATTAAATTCGGATTTAGGTGAAAAATAGGTTAATATGAGTTAAATTTCGAATATGGTCATGGAAATTTAATATGTTGTCACATACAATTTTACAAGATGTGTGTAAAATAATTGGCTATAAAGAAGTCTTTTTGCATGATTTATGGATTTTTGAAGAAAAATAGCATAAATAGTGACATTATTAGTGAAAAATTAATAAAACATAATCTATGACTTAAGAAAAACATCAAATGTTGCATTTTATTATCATTTTCAGATATAAAATTGAAAAGTTAATGGATATAATTTTTATCATGTTTTATGATTATTTTATTTAAAACCGATAAACCGCAACATTGTTTTTCCGGAAAATTTCGAAATTTTTAACCTAAGATTTTGAACATTATGAGTGTCATGGTATTTTTCCAGAATGTTCATGAGTTTAAATTTCAAATTTCAAATTTATTTGAAGTTTAGTGATTTATTTGAAGTTTAATAGCTTATTTTTGTAATTTTGGACTATTAATGAACAATTTTAGAATTTTGAGTTAATTATGGTCAATTTATTAGTGAAGACTAAATTTTGAGTCCTAAGTGGTTAGGGTAATTAACTAGTGCATAAATATGAATTTATGTAATTTTTGTGATTATAAAATGTTGAAATCACGCAAATCCGTAAAAACCGAGTAATATACGATATTGGCTAATTAAAGGCGATTTAGCATAAAATGAAGCATGTTCATACATATTATAATGCTGCATTTTTCTTTATGATTGTCATAATTTTAATTTATGTAATTTTGAATTATGTAATTTTACTTAGTATGGCCTTAGATTTTAATTGGTATTTCCCGAAATGTATGGGAATATCGATTCGGTTGTAATTTTATTGTGATCTCGTATCACCGTTTTGTAATTTAATAGATTTATTTTATTTTAGTTACAAATGTATAATAGGAAATTATGTAATTTATTATGTAATTTTATTCATTCCGGAGTTCCTAAAGACGGATTTCTTCAAGAATGGCGATACATAAAGACGGTGTTACCTCGATATGCGTGCCACAACCGAAGTTCAGGGACCAATGGAGTTGGTTTCCGAATATGTAATAGTTAAAGAGTTTTTCTATTTTAGGAAAGGCCATACTAGGATTTATTTATGTTTATGCTTGCATTTTATTTTATGTCACATGCATCGCTAAATCGCCATAACTAAACATGCATTGTCATTTTATCGAGTTTATCGACCGTGTCAATTAAAATTATCGTAGTTCACCGCTTTAGTTCACTTAAAACGTGATAGATGATAAATTGACATGACCTCTCGCTAAAACAATTAATTGAGACATAGCCTTACCAAATAGTAGAAACCATGAAAACCTATTTCGTGAGGGAGTGCACTCGGCCACACCGGGGTACAAACCTTGTTACGTAGGGGAAGTGGGTGATAAATGTCTATCCACCGAATTCATGTTGATAAGGGTTTCATCGGCCACACCGTGCCCAAGTTAATGTGGGTTTGGATCATGGACACATTTATTCGAAATTTGGATTGAACTCAACAAAAGTTTTTCGATAAGGGTTTTATCGGCCACACCGTCCCCTTGTTGAATGTGTTTTGGGTTAAAGATATATGTTAATGTAATATTATCGACCAAGAGTTCTAAAAGTAGAATCGATTAAAGCGTTAATCCGCCGAGTTATATTGATAAGGGTTTCATCGGCCACACCGTGCCCAAGTTAATATGAATTTGGGTCTTGGAATCATTTATCATAGTTGGGTAGAGGTCACTATGTAAATGCTTTACTTGTTATTTACAAGTATTAATAAAACGATAAATGTTAAGTTTTCCATTATTCCGTTATCATATTGTTCTATTTCTTTACCACAATTCATATACGATATCATTTCGTTTTTGATTCAAATCTCCATTAAAATATCGTAACTAAAGACAAATATGAATTTGCTTCTAAAACCTCAAATGAACCATTGCTAAGGATCTCTTGTAAAAGAGTATAGATTAGATTAAAGTTATTCATTATCAAACAGGTTTTTGATTCTAGACTAACACATCTATTTACAATGGATTGTTTTTTTTTTCATATACTTAATTGAATTAAGTACCTTGAAGCGATAAATTGTTTTGGTAATTAGATTTGTAAGAATTCGTAATTGACCAAAATAACGCAACCACTTCAATGAAAGTTTTAAGACTAAAACGAACAAATGAAGAGTAATCTTCATGAATTCAATTTTTGCTTCTCAAAGCAAAGACTCATTGAAATGAGTGGGAGCGTTCTCTTAAACCGTTAAGATGAGGACGAGGTTCAAAAAGTAAAGATTATAATGGAATTGATACAAGGTAATGTTAAAGGTAAAGTTGTTGAGAATGACGATGCTAAACCTATCAATCCCGACCGATATAGTTTCCATTGTCTTAAATGTTGGACACGAGAAAGGAAACTACCCCAAATTATTGAAGAATCAACAAGTTAGTTGTGGGACATCTAATGGGACCTTCTTCTTTAAATGTTTATTTAATTAAACATAAATTTTGCTAGTACCACTTCGTCAATATTAGAAACCAGTGGAGGTTTTTCATCATTGTACTAGATACATAGAGTGATTAGAATATGACGACTAGCAACAACAATATCGAGAGATAGAGTAATTGTGTACTCAATCTAGTTTTTGGATTTAAAGTAGTACTTAATTGTGACTATTAAGTGCATAAACTCTAAATAAGAATATAAACTTGTTAAGATACAAAAGAGGTTTTCACTTTTTGTGACCCTATACACCACGATTTGATGTATGGCTAGCCCATTATCAAGGTGATTATATTCTAAACCAAAACTAGAATGATATATCATGAAGATGATGTAAGATTCAAATTGGTAACCCAAGATTAAACCTTATATTTTGGAAAGATGAACGCAAAGAGTTATCGAGTACTCTTGAAACCATTAGATTGTTAATGGTATATGCGTATCTTGTATTCAAAGCAAGATGTCTCGTGTCTTTTGGTTGAAAAGGAAATCGAGGTTGTATATCATCGATCCAAAATAGGTTGATCATTTTCTTTTACCAACGATTTAAGTTGACGCTAATATGTTCACTTAATAAGGTAAAAGGAGAAATCTTTGAAGAATTTCAAAGAGTTCAAGGAATCACGATTTAGTCGTGATGGGATTATCAAAGTGAAGACTTTGACATAAGCCAAAGGAAATGTGATATAGTATCACAAATTAATCTCTCTTAACACGCATTATTGAATAATGTGTGGTTGGATATGAATTCAAACGCTATTCGATATGGTTTGGACTTCAATCAAGTAACTTTGAGTTACTTGATCCTTTTGGGGAATTTATCATTTTTGTCTAATTTATTTTCCACTAAATCATATGAGATATGAAATGGTAATGTGCCATATTTGTAAGTTTTCACAAAGAAACAAATGCTCATTTTTCCCTTTCAATTATCACGAGTACGACGGGTTTGCGGCTCGTGAAACTGTCTTTCTAAAATACAAGTTTATTTCTAGAAGACAGAGTGGGAGAAATTATTCAAGAGCCACAAAGAATGTTATGTCGCAAGAAACTGGTCTTTCTTGGCTACATGAGACGTTTTGTGTAAGATGTTGTTTCTTTAAAACCTAGGAGGTTAAATTCGTCACTTGTTGAAAATGATGAATTCATGATACTTTTAAGAAAGTAAAGAGCTTATAACTTACAAAAGAAATTGTTTGATTCAAGTTGATTACTTCTGGTAAGTAATGAACAAATGACTTTCAATAAGAGTTTTTAAGTCACAACTCAATACAAGGCTTAGAGCCATGAGAATCCGAAATAAAAGGCTTGATTAGTGACAAAGGGTTTTGCACTAATAAAGAGATATTTCATAGCAAGATTGGTTGCAAAGGGTTTTGCACTAATTGAAATGCATAAGTCTATTTGGATCTTCTTAGGGATTGTATTTCATTATTATGAAATACATAGCAAGTGAATCTAAAACTCACTTCTTCAATTAGAAGGAATGTATTCAATACATGTCTTGAGTTTTGAAGATTCTTGCAATCCTAAGATAATGTGAAACTTAAGAGAGGGTCTTAAGTAGGACATCAATGAGTTAGAATCAACATTTTGATCATGTGATAAAACATTTCTCGATAAGTCGAGAAGTTGTGTTTATACATGGAGTTTAGTGGGAGTTACGGAAATTTTAATTAGTCTGATATGTGGATGACATATTGATCATTAAGAATGATTCAAGACTTTTGGAGTAATATAATGCATCTTGAATATCCAGATTTATGAAGATAAATCCACATGATATTAGCGTCAGTAAGAAGTCTTATGTTGATAAGATTCATGACTAGTTCAATTAAATTGAACATATTTGATTGATTCCATTTGCTTCCGCTGCCGGATTAATTAAATGAGTAATGATGTATATAACACTTCATATACTTTGAGTATGATGAATTGTTTTCAAAAATCGAATTTAAGTAATCTTTACCTAGTATATAAAGATTACCCTTAAGTGCATGCAGAAGCATTAAGGAAGTAAAGCAAAGTGTTTATGATGCAATTTTGTGTAAGGGTGTTACACAAGTGACAATTGACAATTGAGGTTGCGCATGGTTTCCGACAAAACCATAATCAAAACACATTACGATGGTTAAGACACCATTGTGGCTATGATAATTAAGAAGTAGATTTTCTAGAATCGTTCTAGGCAATAAAGAACAATGAGAGATATTTATAACGGAAATTGAGTACACTTGCAATCATGAGATGTGCAAGAGGATGAGTCACGCACACTGTGAAAACAGTGGGAGCTATTCTTAGGCTAAGAGGGCCTATGTCTTGATTGGATCTCGACACGTACTCATAAAGTTTGTGATGCAAATGTATACATTACAGAGGAAAACGAGTGTGTAGTAAGGTTGAGTAAGGTACAAGAAATTGATAAAACCTACTAACCAAAGCCTTCTCAAAGGCTAAACATGATGAGTCATGTCATTTCAATTGAATTGAAATTAACAACTACATGCAAGATCAAATAAGATTATAGAATATGAAATAGTAATCAGGCATTGACTATTCATATGTGATAATCGCATTTGTCGTTCGAGTTTTTCTTTAAAAACTCCTCTATACTTTGTTACATCCAAACGGGTTGTAGTGACAATTGAACCCCGTTAAAGTGAACACGGATTAACATTGTATTCGCCCATAGTCACTTGTATGAGGTGACGTCTCGAAGTGACTAGAGTGTGATGCGATTGATGGCAAGTTCAAGTGCCATAGAGTCATGTGAGATGACTAGTCGATCACATAGGCAGACTGTTAGGAACACTTTGTCGGGCAGTGACCGCTTATAGAGTTCTGGCAAATTTATATAGCCTGGTCGTGGCGAGAGCTACTATAGTATTCTAATGAGTCGATTCTTTTGACTAAAGACATTCGCCTAAGGTGGCACGATTTCAGATTAACTTTGATTTGTGTTACTACGACCTTCGTAAATGGGGTCAAATGGGCATATTTTGGGTTATGATGGCTGTGGCTAGTCGAAGGGAATAAGTGCGATAGGAATTGTCCACCCCCTTGTCAGGGTTAAAACAATATCTCAGGGCCACTCGAGGAGTAATGAACTGGAAATGCGTGGCCACGCTCGGAAGGTATCCATGGTGGATAAATTCCGGTCAATCAGTTATTCTCCAGATCGAGGAAACCACTCTCGATGTGATCACTTGCAAGTACGACCCGAAAGACACATTGCATTGAGTGGGAGATAGTAATAGGACAAGAGAATTGGTGACGCACACTTGTCGAGGACAAGTGGTCTAAATGTTGGGAAATGTGTCCTCAACAATAGTGCGATCATATGATTTAAATATCATTATTAAATCTCATTTCAAGAATACGGAAGGGATGATACATTACATATATATATAGTCAACTGGTCCACACATATCGGTAATGATTGGCTGGCTAGAGTTTGACATTACTGTCGTGCGACGGTGGTGATCAGTTGATCTCTTGAGGTCACACCTAAAGGACGATTCCCTTAATTGAAAAGGTTAATTAGTTGTATACCGATACAGATTAATTAATTCCTTAAAATTGAACAATTCGATTTGTGAGAGAGAATATTGACATCTTATTGTAATGGGATTAAATAAGATTTATTTTAGTAATGAAATGCTTTGTTGCTAAAATTATTTATTGTTTGACAAACAATAAAGATAAGAATGAATGGTTAATTATAATTACAAGAAGTTGTGAATTATAACTATATGACCCATTTTATTTATGTGATCAAGTATCACTTGTCAATTTGTTGTATGTAATTTAATTAATTCATAAAATGATATTTATGTGATAAATATGCATTAAAATTAATTAATAACATGTAGCATACTACATGTGACATATTGTGTGACAAATGACAAATTGACAAAATAAAATGGTAGTCCATTTTAAGTGAATGGACCGAAAATGGAGGGTGTGTTAGTGGGTTTTGGTTGTTTTATTTTATTTGATAAAATAAACATCATGATGACTACTCTTGACTAGCCTTACAACCTACTCCACTTTCTTACACACCTATATTTTTGATAAGAGAAAAAGAAAAGCAATGATGTTCCTTTGGGCTAGAGTTGGGCGGCACACACACTCTTAATTGAGTAGTGTTGGTTGCTTTATTTTTCCTCACACTACCATTCAAAAACCATGCAAAATGTTCATGAATATTCTCTCTTCTCTCTCCTCAATTTTCATCAAAAAGATGAGTATTTGATTCAAATTGTTCATATGAATTACTAAGATTACTAGTAGTAGTATATGAGTATTAGTAATAGAATTTAAGGTAAACCACAATATAAACATCTAGTACATGTTAGTTTGTGGGATTAAGGGATAGTTTTGGGTGCAACTAATTGGAGGGCTTCTATTTTGAGGTCATGTATGTTCATCCATTAATGGAAAGCTCAAGAACAAAAGAAAATGAGATTTCTTTTGTGCCCATAAAACCGATACATCAAATGTAAGAATATGATTTCTTCTCTAATTGTTTTTAATGTTTGCATGCATAAAATCCACATTTAATTTTATGACAAATTAATTTCGACATATATGAGTATGTTAGTATGTATATAGATCTACATTTCCTTCACTAAAGGTGTCGACCAAAGCTCATATTTATAGGAACACAAAGTGAAACGTAAAGAACCAAAAATCACACGACCCCGATCGGGGCTGGCAACCCCGATCGGGGTTAGCATTGTCCGGGTATTTTCCATTTATTAATGTTTGATTAAAGTCTTGTGGAATCCAAAGTTTGTTGTTAATGTGCCTTTAATCTCCAGTATTAAAATCATTTTAGCATCTTATGAAGTATCCCATGTTGAGAATCCTAGGAGATTTGTGTGGACTTTGCATTTGGGCTTGACTTCCTTTGACTTTGATTTCCATTTTCTCTTTTCAATCCACAACATTTGTTCATACAAGTCCAAGCATCACTTCAAGTTGGTCCATCTTACTTATTTGTTAGCCAAGCTTATAGTTTACTTGCAAATGTGTAGGATTAAGCTCCTAAAAGCTCTTATACCTACAAAACATACAAATAGAACTAAAAAGCAAATATTAGCTCAATATCACTAAGGTTAGTACATAATGACATGTAAGTTGGAGCTAAAATATGGGGATAAATGTATATAAATTTGACTTATCATCCGTCCCGTTTTAAAAGCGTCTTTTCCCTCTTTTAATCAAATCCATGTTTTAGAGTCATAGTGTTACTATATGTTTGATTATGAACGACTTTTGACTAAGGAAAAAGGTTTAGGGTTGGATTAGGCGGCTCCGCGAAGCGGTGACGCCTAATCCAACCCTAAACCCTTTTCCATCCCGTTTTAGAAGCGTCTTTCCCATCTTTTAAACCCTCCCACGACAGGGTTCGGGCCATGTATTGCTCTTGCCTTAATTAATTTTGATTGTTAAAATATATAAGTATTTTCATAAAATATATTGGTTGCTAAAATATATTTTCATAAAATATTTTGCCTTATGAAATATACAAGTATTTTCATAAAATATATTGGTTGTTAAAATCTATTTTAATGTTAGAAACATAACGGAAACTCAACGGTGTTAGTGTTAAGGTCCTTAACGGAAAAAAAAAATCGTTGAGGTCCTTAACGGAATTTTTTTTGCAAAGTTCAGGTACTTGTCTTAGCCTTAACTCGTAATTAATATCATATATAAGCGTGAATGTGGTAAACAACCCCCTTAAGTTTACTTCTACGTGAGATTAAGCCCTTAAGTTTGATTTGAAGTAAATAACCCCATTAAATTGCTATAAAGTGAAATCAAGCCTTTTTTTATTTTTCGGTCAAAATCTCATCGGACTTTTCAAATTCTCGCCAATTTCTCATATCGATGTACATATTATGTATAAATTTCTTTCGAATATGTTTAATTTTTAATTTGTGTGCTCCTGTCATCAAGTAAGGGCGGTGATGATGATCCTCAAAAACTGTCGAGTTGTTTGCCCGGTAATCTAATATCAAATCCATGGTTTGCCAAATTGGTCTTCCCGTCCAACATTACAAATTAAATTGTTCAAGATGCAGCCATTATTCTTAGCATCATTATTTTTAGCAGGGGCGAATTTAGCCCATATTTACTAGGGCTATAGCCCTAGATGAATTGACATATAAAATTGAGTGAACAAAGATTACATGAGTATGCTATAGCAGAGATGGTTTGTATGTTATTTGTCAACCAAATGATGGGAGTTTGATTCCCAATCAGAGCATTTTTTCAATTAATTTTTTTGTTCTTAGAAAAAGTGCCCATTATTTTTTCAATTTATTAATTTTTCACAATATGAGGAAATTTATCCCTAATTTTTAATGTCAGTCATATACACGCTGAAATATTATTTACTTTTCAAATAAAAATCTAATCTTATTGGACAATCTATTATAAATATTTTACTTATTTATATCAAGTAATTATTGATTGTGTGGTATTATTAAGCATTGTACTCCGTAAGTCCCTAAGATACGTATTTTTTTAATAAAATATTGTATATTAGTATCGTTTTTCTAAATAAAATGGTTTTCTAAACCGCCTTTCCTTATGCTAATCTTTACTATCGGTTTGCCTTATCGATCGTGATATATTTTTTTTTCTAAAATATCTATCTCGATATAAAGGTACGGAGTATGTCGCAAGTAATTTTTTTTAACATATCCGATTTAGTAGTATATTAATCTAGCCCTAGATACATTATTCTTGGTTCCGCCCCTGGACGAGAGGGAGTATACAAGCAGGACGGGATTACTAAAAACGATAGCCCATGCTCAGCTTAACGCCGACGTCCCAATCTCACATAAACTAATTTCCTACTCCATATATGTAAAAGGGCATTTTACAATTATCATCGCTGGTGATTCGACATGTCGACGGAAACTACGATATCGATGTTCTGCAACTCTCCAACCTCCCTTAATCGCCGCGATCCATGCCTTGAGGTTTAATTTTTTTTTTTCTATCTTTCAATTTTCTTTCGTCTATTTTAATAATTATTTTTTGTTTTCGTTGATTGATTGATTAATTGGTTGATGTAGTTAGCTATGAAAACAAGCCTATTAGATAATAGTATATTGTTTATGATTCGATTGCTCTAGTTAGTTTATGATTCTGGATTTCTGTATTGTTGGAAATAGGGGCTTTTTATGCCATGTATATTTTTTCCAATTGTCCCATATTGGTGAAGAAAAGAGTGTTGTATTTATATATGACCACACTCCTTAGTCCTTACCATATCACTAGTGGGTCATGGGAGGCTTTTGTGGAAGCTTTGCGAGGTGCTTAATTCAGCTCGCACACGTGCCCGAGCCCGGCCCGATTCGGATTCGGGATTCGGCAATCGCCTGCGGCGGGCTGTGCCTATCTTTTTAGGCCAGAGCTACCTGGTACATTCTTTGCGCCTTTCACTGTGCTGCCGTTTTGGCTCTTCTGCTCCTCTCGTTTTCCCTCTCAGTCTCGAGTGGGCGTGCCTGAGTGCAGTAGTGTAAATCCTTGGGGAACTACCGGTCAATTGCTGATCGCCACCACGGTCGTACCGGAAATAAAGTTTTCAAGGCAGTGGCTCTCATACCACGTCACTACGAATCGGTTATCTCTTTCCTTTTACATTGTTACTGCAATTTTAGTCTAACATGTATCTCATTGATAATTTTAGCTTTTTGGATTGGTTTTGGTGATACTAAAATTTGTAATATCATCATGTTAAAATTTGGATTGGTTTTCGTTGAACAGGAACCCGCGACATCCTCTCCGTCCTCACTAATTCCTCTATTCCACAACATTAGCATTGATGATCAACGGAATACTATAACAGAATGGAGAATCCTGAACCAGCAATATGATGTCTCGTATAAAGGTTTGAAGGTGCCCACACCAATCAAGACATTCTCTGAGTGCAACTTGAATCCTCATCTTTTGACTGCACTCGCTAATACCACTCCTTCTCCTATTGACATGGCTACTGTTCCGCTAGCGCTGCATCAGAGAGATGTTCTTTGCAGCGGAGTAACTGATGTTGCACCTAAAGCCAGGGTATTCATTCTTCCGTTGCTCATGCGTATTCTTACGCTTCCCAGGATGTCTCCCATGATGTCTCGCAGTCGCAGGCCTAGAAATACTAAAGGTGGTGGCGGTGGTCCGTATGCTGTCATCTTGGTACCTGACCGTGACCTGGGTGAAGCTCTTCATTCACTTATTATTTGGTTTTATCCCATCTTGAGGATCAGCGTTTTTGAGTTGTATGCTGCTGCGGTCGATATGATAGAGGGCGCCCCGGTTGTTATTGCTACACCATTTCGTCTTTATGATTCCTTTGTTCGTCGCCTTGTTACACTCGACCAATGCTCTTTTGTTGCCCTTTATCAGGTTGATCAAATACTTGATAGTGCTTCTGGAAGTTATTATCTAGATCATATCATCAAGAAGGCAATGCCCACTCACTACCTCAAACCTGAAACGCTAGGTGAAGAGTTCGTTGATGGAGAGGTATATCAAACCACTTACATGATCTGTTCCACCATCACACCACTTGTCCAACGCCTTGCTGACGAGTTCTTGAGATCCCCTGTTCTGATGAATCTTGGACAGCCGCTGTGCCCAAAAACTGATTACTAGTTTTTTTTTTTTTTTTTTTTTTGATTAGGTAAGAAAACTAGATCGAATGAGGGAGGTAAGTTGAAGCCACCGGCTATCAAACCACCTCGAAAGAGTTGGACATGAATGTCCAACAGAAGCCATGAAGTCAGCAACCTTGTTGACTTCACGAAAGCAATGTTTAATTATCACTTCATTGAAAAAATGAAGGTCTAATTTCACATCCTTGATAAAACTGGTTACTAGTTAGTAGTTACCAGGGCCATCTCCGAGATTTGAGGGGCCTTGTGTGACATTGTAATTAGGGGCCCTATTTTTATTTTCATTCTCTCCATTAACTTCACCGATAGTAATTTTAATTTGTGTCTCACGGTATGAAACGGTTATAATTATAGCTTAACGATAATGTGAAATTATATTATTTTCTCTCTATTTAATAACTACTCTGTTATAATTTCAAAAATAATTGCAAACCGTATATTGTATAGCGGTTTATTAGTAAAATATAAGTAATAATTAACATCCACTTATTTAACCAATGACGCCAAAAATAATACTCCGTACAACCAGTGGCGGATCCAGGATTTGAGTAAAGGGGGGGCACAGTAAGAAAAAAAAAATTGCGGACAACATTTATACATTAAAATTCAAATATCGTCAATACATGGTAAATTACAAAGGAAAAATCTAAAGCAGGTCTTTTTTTATGGTTCTATTTTGATTTTTATGTTTGTGTTTATGTTGTTTCTGTCTCTGGGTTGTGTTTATCGTTTTTTTTTTTTTTTTTTTTTTGTCACGTGAGGGCATGTGCCCTCACTTCTCCCCTGCGTGCAACTATCTTCTACTTCAAGAAATAAAATATAGAGTATAAAATTAACAAAATCCGTTATATCACAAATTCTCATTGAAGACATGACATATCCGTCACAAGCTGAAGACGGATACCATTTTACCTCACAATGTACCCACTTTTTCTCTCTCTGCAACACTATTCATGTGGTCCCCTTTCTCCACTAACCCATTTTGTTACCATTTTATCTCACAAAATATCCGTCACAAATGGTAACCCGTCACAAGGGAGACCAATTGCCGTTATATGAGCAGCCCAAAGACGGAATGAGGTAAGAGCAGTAAAGAACGAAGTAGACCCATAAAGATGAGAAAAAGAGTGACAAGCCGTCAAACTGAGAAAGGGGAGCAAAAAGGAAGAAAAACCCAAAATAAGAGCACACAAGGATTTGAACACGCTACCATTCAAAACAAAACTACAATGCGGACACCTTACATGCTAATTATAATTCCGTCATCGTCGACGCTTTTACTAATTATCGTCGACTATTTAGACAAGTTGCCAAGTTTGCCTCCCATTTTAATATACCTTAATTATCTCTCTAAAATCTTTATAAAACCAAAAAAAGACGGGTTTTTTTACGTAATGTTCGATTAAAACGGTTTAATCATGTCGGATAATAATGTTAACAATAATCAAGCTAGCAACAAATTCGCCGGGGTAAGTTTTCTTTTTAATATACCTTAATTACGCTTCTAATTTATAATTTCTTGTTCGGATTAGATTAGAACGGAAATTAATTTGTTGTTCGGGTTAGATTAGAACGGATTAGATTAACAATTACCCTTTCCCACGGCCAAAACAATTTGAAGACGGAAATTAATTTTTTTTTTTTTTTAAAATACACGAATTTGGGTTGGACGAAAAAAAAAGAAATTCGTCCAGACGAATTTTTTTTTGTCCAGACCTAGGTTGGGACGAAATTTTTTTCGTCCAGGCCTTATTTCGTATTGTTTTTTTTTCCCTTTAAAAAAACTAATTTCCGTCTTACCGTTAAATATATTAATTAAATAATTACGATAAAGTAATTTCCGTCTTACAAAAATCGATAAATATATTAATTAAATATTTACAATAAATTCTGCTTTACAAATGTTGTTAAATATCGTTTTTTAGTTTTATGTAATTTTCGTGTTAAATATCGTTTTTTAATTTTATTATATTTTAAATTTGCTTTGTTTAATATGTTAATTTTTGAAATATATAAATTTGTTAACGATATTTAACTTAGAAACCAAGATACACTAATGTTACTAAATATCGTTTTTTATTACTTTGTTAACGAGTGATCGATATTTAATAACGTTAGATACTTAAAAACGATATGTAACGATATTTAACTTAGAAATACAATACCCTAATGTAATTAAATATCGTTTTTTATTATTTTGTTAACGATATTTAATGACGTTAATTACTTAAAAACAAGATTTTAATAATAAAAATTACGTAAACTGATAGTTATCGTAATTAAAGATAATTAGTAATATTAAACTAATAAATTTAACGACTTTTGTAAGATAGAAATCTTTTTTTTTTTAGAAAATACAAAATATGGTCTGAACGAAAAAAAAAAATCATCCAAACCTAGGCTGGATGAATTTTTTTTTCGTCTGGACGAGAAAGTTCTTCGTCTGGCGTAATTTTGTGTATTTTTTTTCTAAAAAAAATAAACTAAATTACGTCTTGAATTTGGTTTGGGCGAAGGAAAACTAACGCATAATCCACTAATTTCCGTCTTAAAACCGTTCTACAATTACCGCTTATATCCTAATTCATCCTAATTAAACTAATTAATACAAAATTTTTAAAACAAATTAAGTATAAAAGAAAGATTACATACCTTTGTTTGAACAAGATGACGGAAATGTGACGGAAATCTCGTAAATGTGAGGCGGTTTTTTGTTTTTATGTGAGACGGTTTTTTTTAGAGATTTATAGTGATAACTTCAAATTTTGGAAAATATGAAGTTTATAAGGGAGAGTTTAAGATGGGGGCAATTTAGGAAAGTCATTAGAAAATGTCGACGGTAATTAGTAAAATGTCGACGACGTTTAGCAGGTTGGTTATAACTATCATTAACTGCTACCTATTGGGCCCTTAAATTTCGGGCCCCTGTTCGGCGGCACGCCCTGCACTTGCTAAAGACCGGCCCTGCTAGTTACAAGTGACGATGCAACCCTTTCGGTTCTTAATATGGTATCTAAAAATGCAGTCTGATATATGCTCCGTATGTATATATTAGTAAAAGATAAATAGTTTTCCTCTCATTAGATATAATTAGAGCTGGTCATTAGCACGGGCTGACCCGCCCGACCCGAACCCGGCCCGCCTTAACCCATTATTTTATGCAACTTGGCCTGACCCGGCCAGGCCTTAACCCGCCGTTAACCCTGGCCTGGCCTGGCCTGGGTCCTGAAATTCCAGCCCGGCCCGGCCTTGGCCCGCCATTTTAGCAAAAATGAAAAGTAAAATAAAATAAAATGGTAAGGCCCGCCAGCCCGGCCCACCCTTGGCCCGCCTCGGGTCCTGGCTCGGGTCAAGCATATCCCAGCCCGGCCAAGCTCGCCCCTTCCCCTTGGCCTGGCCCGGGTCTGACCAGGAGAGCCCGGCCCACCCCCTGGCCAGCTCGGCCCGAGTACAGGTCTAGGTATAACTTATATGAACGAGACTACTATGTTGAACAACTAGTGTGATGTCCGTGCACTACAAGAAAAACGCGGGTTAGTGACGGCCCTACCGACGGAAAAAAGAGGCCGTCAGAAAACATGGGTTACTGACGGATTTGTGACGGAAATTCCGTCAGTAACGTTTCCTGACGGATATCCCGTCAGTATCTATTGGCGCGTTGACCAAGTCAAAGGCGCCAAACAAGCTGTGACGGAAATTCCGTCAGTAATCTCTTAATCCTGACGGAATATCCGTCAGTGGGCTTCACACGTTAAATTGGAGTACAGCTGGAAATCATTTTAGCCCCCTGACGGAATATCCGTCAGTTTTTTCACAATACTGACGGAATATCCGTCAGTGGGTCAATTATTAGTTGATTTCAGTGTGTGACAGGGTGTCACAATAATTGTGCTACTGACGGATATTCCGTCAGAATTGTCAAAATACTGACGGATATTCCGTCAGGATTTCTGCTTTAACTGACGTGTACAGTCACTTGCATTATTTTCTGATAAAGTGAACGTATGACGGAATTTCCGTCAGTTAAATAAAAAACTGACGGAAATTCCGTCAGGATTTCTGTTTAACCGACGGAATTTCCGTCAGAGGTTTCTATTATCTGAAACACGCGAAGAGTTTCTCCTTCACTTTACCAAAATTCCCCCAAATCAATTAAAATCGCCTTAACCCTTACCTCCTTAAAACCCGACACCACCACCACCCTCCTCCACTTCCGGCGCCACCACCACCACCACCAACACCACCACGCCGTCGCCATCACTATAAGGTAATTAACTTTATCTTTTTTTTCTATTTCCTTTATCTTTTTCCTTCTCCTTCATCCTTTTCCTTCTCCTTTTCTTATTTATCTTTTTTTTTTTTTGTTAATAGTAGGCCGCCGCCTCCGCCAGCCGCCGCCTCCGCCGCCAGCAACCGCCACTGCCCTTTCTTTTTCATTTTTTTTTGTCAAGTTAATTAGGTATTACTCCTTTTAATTTTTTTAATTAGTTTAATTAATTTAGATTATTAGTTATTGTTTTAATTGTTGTTGAAAAAGGGTTGATGTTGATGCATGTTGACTTAGGATAGAAGCCAATGTTGTGACGGATGTATGTTGTTAATTTAGATTATTAGTTATAATTTTTTTTTTAATGTATGCATGTTGACTTAAGATAGATATTTAATTTTATTGTTAAAAATTAGATTATTGTTAAATGTTAATTAGAATAGATATGAATTAGACTAGATATGTAAAATGAAAAGTAAATCATGTTAGTTTTTGTTAATTGAAAAAGTAGTCATTGTTGTATGTTTTGTTTTTAATATTGTTAAAATTATTGTTCATATTGACCTAGTATGCCGTTCAAAAATTACTCACTAGGAGTAATTTTTGAATAGTCCCCTGTTTTGGGATTGTCTTTTGTACGTTTTAAGTCACTTAGGTAGTAAACATGTGCTTGTGATTTGTTAATGAGAAAAGAGTTTGGTGACAATTCCTTTAATGTTCTCTAAATGCATATGTAGAGTAATTATTTATTCTATATTGTGTATTTGGAGAACGGATGGGAATTGCTTTGCTTAATTTTTTTCTCATTAATAAATCACAAGTACATGTTTGCTAGTGACTTAAAACGTACATTGATGGGTTTAGGTTGGAGTGATAAGGACCCAATTCAAAGAAATACAATATTTATATTGGTTAAAATGTTAAATTATTGTTTATTATGCTTAATTTTGATTGTTGTTAGGTTATTATCTTTTTTAATGACATATATAAATGTGTAGATATATAATAACATGAAAAGATTAGAACGGCAGTGGATGTATGAAAGATTAGACGGAAAAAAAAACCCAAGAAAGCATATGCAGAGGGGGTGAAAGAGTTTATTAAATTCGCGGAAGGAAGTAGTGAGTACAAGAATTTAGGTGAAATGAGGTGTCCGTGTAAGAAATGCAAAAACCTAGGTTTTAAAAGGAAAGCAGATGTTGAAATTCATCTTTGGTCGTATGGTTTCGCCGATAATTATTATGTATGGACGTATCACGGTGAGAAACTACCTAGTACAAATGCTAGTGAGAATCCTTACCGTGAGTTCGTGGAAAATGCATTGCGTGATACTGTTGACCAAATTTTGGAGGATCGACTAAATCCTGATGACCTTAACGATGAAGAAGTGCGTTATGAAACCTCGAACCCCCAAGTTTCTTCGTTCTTTAAAATGTTAGAGCAAGCTGAACAACCGGTGTTTGAGGGAAGTGATATGAGTTTGTTGCAAGTGACTTCTAGGTTGTTATCACTCAAATGTGAGAACAACATATCTCTTAGATGCGCTAATGGTTTTGTGTCGTTCGTTGGTGACATAATTCCAAAGGTAAATCAAATGGCGCGCAATTTTAATGAGATTAAAAAAGTTCTGAAGGGACTCCATCTTCCCCATGAAAAGATTGATGCATGTATCAATGGATGCATGCTTTTCTGGGAGGAAAATTCTAATCTTGAAGAATGTACAAAGTGTCGTGCATCTCGGTATAAAGGTAAAAAGAATTCAAGTGGGAGGCGAATTCCATGTAAACCAATAACTTATTTCCCGCTTGCGCCAAGGTTACAACGACTATATGCAACCAAGCAGGTGAGATGAGTTGGCACTACAAAAACTCTCGATTAAGAGAAAGGGGGACAATGGCACATCCAAGTGATGGAGAAGCGTGGAAGCATTTCGATAGAGAGCATCCAGATTTTGCAAGTGAACCCCGGAATGTTAGGCTACGTTTGTGTACGGATGGATTTCAACCTTTTGGGCAGCTTGGGACGAAATACTCTTGTTGGCCCGTGATTGTGACTCCGTACAACTTACCTCCTTGGTTATGCATGAAGAGACAATTTATGTTCTTATCTGTACTAGTTCCCGGTCCTAAGAACCCGAAGTCAAATTTAGATGTTTTCCTCCAACCGTTGATCAAAGAGTTGAAACAACTTTGGGAAACCGGCGTGGACACCTATGATGTCTCTAAGAAACAAAATTTTCAATTAAAGGCTGCATTAATGTGGACGATCAACGATTTCCCGGCATATGGCATGCTTTCTGGTTGGTCCACAAGTGGATATCGTGCCTGTCCTTATTGTCCAGAAAATGATCATAGATCTTTTTGGCTTAAAAATAGCAAAAAGGTTTGTTGGTTTGATTGTCACCGTGAGTTCTTAACACCGATCATCATTTCGCGACAATTGTAAGCATTTTCTTAAAAAAAGAAAAACCGAGAATCGCATAGCCGCATCGAAACTAACGGGTGATGAAGTGTGGGAATCCGTAAAAGACTTGCCTAAAATAGTTGATGCTTCTGATAAAGAATTGAAAAGATTGAAAGATCAGAATGAAGGTTGGTGGAAACAAAGCATATTCTGGGAACTTCCTTATTGGAAAACGTTGCTGATTCGACACAACTTGGATGTTATGCACATTGAGAAAAAAAATTTTGAACAACTTATCAACACCATCATGGATGTACCAGGTAAAACTAAATTTGACACTAAGGGTAAAGAAGACTTTAATGAACTTTGCTATAAACGGACCACATCATCTAGGTTTGTTTTATCAAACGCGGAGAAAAAGGCTCTATGTGACTGGGTTGCTAACTTCAAATTCCCGGATGGTTATGCTTCAGATTTGAGTCGGTGTGTTGACCATAAAAAGATGGTGTTACATTCCATGAAAAGTCATGATTGTCATGTCTTTATGGAACGACTACTCCCCGTTGCCTTGAAAGAGTTGCTCCCGACAGGTCCTTGGAATGCAATAACTGAGATAAGCCAATTTTTTAGAGACCTGTGTACTTCTACGATTAGATATGATTCTATGGAACGTCTAGAGTCAAACATTGCGGAGATAATATGCAAGTTAGAGAAAATATTTCCCCCGTCTTTTTTCAATTCCATAGAGCATTTGCCTCTTCACCTACCTTATGAAGCGAAAGTTGGAGGACCTGTTCAATATCGATGGATGTATCCATTTGAGAGATTTCTTAATCATATAAAAAAAAAGATTGGCAACAAAGCTCGTGTGGAGGGTTCAATATGCAACGCTTTTTTGTTAGAGGAAATTTCAAATTTCTGTTCTTTTTATTTCGAAGATCACATTGACACAAAAGCAAAAGACTTAGATGTTGGTGTAAATTCCGATGACCAGTTGAAATCTAAGTTACCTGAGTTATTCAATTATGACATGGGAACTACAACCGGAAAATGTATACAGAGGTACTTAACTGAGAAAGAGTATGAAGAAGCTCATTTTTATGTGCTAAGGAACTGTGGAGATTTTTTAGATACTTATGAAACGTAAGTTAATACTTCATCATTACTCAATTGTTTTTTAATTATCAAATTAGATCGAATTTATAGGTAATTAATACATAACTAAAACATGCTTTCCCTACTTATAGGGAATTTGAGGCACATATCAAAATCAATTTTCCTGATGTCACATCCTCTGATGATGTTTGGGCATCACATGAGAAAAGTTTTCCGAAATGGTTCCGAAATCAAGTAATTGATGATACATTTTCTTTGAAATTGAACTATACATTTAGATTTCTTATTAGATATTGAAAAAAATATAACAACTTAATTAACATTTTTTTATTCATAGGTTCATAGATTGAAGGATCGTCTAATAATAGCTTTAGCATTGGGTCCTAGTAACATGGTGAAGTCTTGGAGACGGTATTCCATCAACGGCTATAAGTTTCGAGCTTATAAGGAGGGAGTTGATGTTTCAAGTCTACGTTAAGGAATGGGGTTTCGTGAATTCAATGAAGGGTTGGACTACTATGGAACCCTAAATGAAGTAATTGAGCTTTCTTATTATGCCGAGCAAAGGGTTTATAGGGTTATATTGTTTAAATGTGATTGGCTTGATAATTCCCCACAAGGACTTAGTATCCATAAGGTTTATGGACTTGTAGATGTAAACGAGAAAAAGAAACTTCGTGGACATAATCCATTTGTGGCAGCTTTTCAAGTCGATCAAGTTTGTTATGCTCCTTATCCAACCATTAAGAAAGGTAATCAAGGTATTCAGTGGTCCGCGGTTTTTAAAACCAAGGCAAGATCACAAATTGATGCTCCTATTGAAGAAAGTGTCTTTCAAGAAGACGTGGTTGTGAATGATCACTCAATTTCACCGATTTTGTTGGAAGATATAGAGGATGAAGATGTATACGAAGTGACAGTGGAAAGAGGTCAAGGGGAATATGACAGAGACGTCGAAGAAGAAGGGGATGAAGATGAAGTTGAAGAACTTATTAGATACGAAAATGAGGAATCAGAGGAAGAAGTAGGAGTGCTTTTTTCAGAAGATGAACCTGTTTTGATTTGTAGTGATAGTGATAGTGAGGAGGACTAGTTGTAATTGTACAATTATTAAACATTCAATAAAATTTGCCCTCCGTTTTTTATTACTTGTCGTTCTAGGCTATTTGATTTTTTGTTTTATACATGTCGTTTTAGCTTAACATCAATAGTGTGTTTCAATTTCCAAGGTTTGGTTATAAGAAACCTCTCAATTCACCCAATAAAATGCATTAAGGAAGAGGCAAGTGGTAATTAGTTCACAGTTTTCCATGGTTTTTTTTCAATTGTTTATATATACCCTGCAGAAATGGTTGTTTTGAACTAACGATTTTTTTTTGAACTAACAATTTGAACTGTTTACATGCAGTGATTATGCCGAACATTTTTCGCTGTATGATTGGGAGCAATAGTAAGGCAAATGCATCTCAACAGAATCGGGAGGACGACGAGGTTGAGAATGAGGAAAATCCTGAACCTCCAACAGCAAGACAGGAGAACATGCAGGTGACTCTCTCAGAGGCCCGTGCTCGGCCAGATCATTTTTGGTAAGTTTATGTTAATTTTTTAATTTTTAAAAAACTTAACATTTACAGTTTTAATTTCAAATATTTATGTGTTTTTCAGGTGGGATGACGAACCAATCAAGAAATATGTTACTTGGTCGTTCATCTGTAATACCGG
Organism: Silene latifolia; assembly: GCF_048544455.1. Classification (NCBI taxonomy): domain Eukaryota; kingdom Viridiplantae; phylum Streptophyta; class Magnoliopsida; order Caryophyllales; family Caryophyllaceae; genus Silene; species Silene latifolia. Next base: position 13,777,127 of record NC_133534.1, read on the forward strand.
AGATGTGTACTTCACTAGGTGGGGTGAAGCGAGTAACGCACAGCGTCAGAAGATGTGGAATTACTTTGCGGTAATTATGTTTTTCAATAATAATTTTCTTAAGTTTATAATAATTTTCTTAAGTTTATAAGAATTTTCCAAAGTGTTATATAACTAATTTCACACTTGTTTTTGAAACAGACTCATGTAAGATCCATCGATCCTGGGTATGATCCTATTCCTGAGTGGCAGGCGAGGGTAACGAGGCGGATTACGACTCTTATTAATGGACTAAAATATAACAAGAAACCGCCAAAGTGGGTGCCTGCTAGTTGGTTGGAGAACCTTAGCAATAGGCCAAATGATCCTACTTTTGCCAAACATTCGAAAATCAACACGGCAAATAGGAAGTCGGGTGGGAAAGATGGGAAAGCATTGGGCACCCACACTCTTGGTCGGAAGAGTTGCTCCGATGCTTTCAAGGAATTGGTAAGTATTGTTTATATTGCTTTTAAAAAGTGGTTAATATATATGATTGACAAATATATACTTGATTTTACTTGTTTCCATAATAATTTCAGGGTCAAGAGGCCACCCCCCACAAGATGTTCATGAAGACGAAGAAAAATAAGAAGGGCGAGTGGGTTAACCCTCGAGCGGCTGATATTGAGGTAAATTCTTGTATTTAATCTAATATTTATTTTTATTACAAAGAACGATAATCTCTTTCTTATAAAGATAGGTATATATATATATATATATATATCATTTCTGACGATTTTCTATTTTTTCAGCGTGATTTCCAAGCGGAGATGAGTCAGCCATTGCCACCTGGACAGTCTCCCGACGAGATTCAGGCCTACTACAAGGTTGTAGGAGGCTTTGACGAGAAGAACCGGATGTTTGGGACCGGAGATACAGGGGCCCAAATATGGTATGATCTTCCTCCTAACAAAGCTGGCCGACGGTCTTTGTCTTATGCTCCTAGCATGATTCTGACTTTCCACCCAAATGAATGATGAGCGAGCCGCTCGAGTTGCTCTTGAAACACAGGTTCGTGAACAGGCTGAAGAAATGGCGGCAATGAGAAAGGCTTGGGCTGATTTGCAAGCATCTCAACCCCCAAACACGTGTTCACAATTTAATTACTCCACATAGACGAGATGACTTTGGGGGTGGTAATGACGGGTTTGGAGGTTCTGGTGGTTTTATGGAGCCTATAATAACTTAGAGCATGTAAGTTAGAGCCTTTAGGTTAGAGCCTTTAGGTTAGAACTTTAGTTTAGTTAGTATTGTCGTCTAGTAGGGAGTATGAAAGACATGGTACGACAATTCTCTTTCGTGTTTAATTTGTAAGACAATGTACAAATTTGACTATGTTTTTATGTAAAACAATTTGCGTCCCCTTCTCTTTTGTTGTTTATTGATTCCCGCATTAGCGGTCGACGTGAAAATGGATTCTCGCTTGGCGGTCGACGATTGGATGTGTTTTGCAGGTTTTGTTTATATTGGGCAGCAGGCTGTATTTGAAACGATGCAAAAAACGCATCGTGGCTGGGCAGCAAGCTGCTGTTTCAATGCCTGTTTTTTAATACCACCGACGGAATTTCCGTCAGTAATGTAAAAAAACTGACGGAATTTCCGTCACTGCTCTTCACCTTCATTTTTTCCAGAATTAACACAAAAATGCCACGTGTCCTATAACTGACGGAATTTCCGTCAGTTTTTTAAAATTACTGACGGATTTTCCGTCACTATCGAACATCCCCCATTTTTTACTGGAATCACAGAAAATCCACGTGTCATGACCCTCCGACGGAATTTCCGTCGGTAATTTTCAAAAACTGACGGAAATTCCGTCAGTTTTGGGCTGAAAATAAAGACGGATTTTCCGTCACAGATCCGTCAGTATTTTTAAAGCCTGGCGGAAATTCCGTCAGGACAAGTTTTTTACTGACGAAATAAGCTGACCCTGATTCCTGACGGAATTTCCGTCAGGAAATTGAAATACCGACGGAAAGGCCGTCAGTATGGGTTTAATTTTTCCGTCAGTTTCCCGCGTTTTCGTTGTAGTGGTGCGTGATACGGATTTTAAAATAATTGAGTAAATGTAAAATGTGCAAGGACGTTTTAGCCTTTATTGTGTAAATGAGACATCAAATCAATTTTAATGCTAACATATTTGATTAACAATAATGATTACTAGTAGTTATTTCTAAACTAATCGACACTAGTTGGATGACATATTTTTCCCTTGCGTTTTGAGAGGTTTAATTCATAAAACAAAACAAAAAATGACAATGCATTTATATTTTAATTCGTTTAATATTGCATGTGTTGCGTACAACATGTACATGTCCTCTCTCTTTTAATCTTTGTATCTAAAGTATGATAAACGACAAATATAGATGCAACACATCTTTAAGCCTCTTAGATCCCTTCTTTTTGAACCCCACCTCAACCATGTGCTTCATTTTTTATCAACTTAGTGTTAAACTCCTTGGACTCACAATGACTTTCTTCTACGGAGTATTTATTTTTATTGCTCTTCTAGATCTGTCCTCAAACACCTGTCAACTCAGTCTATTAGGCCCCTTCTGATTCCCCATGGCGCAAAATGAATGTAACCGCCTCCTTTTGTGCTGCTACTCTTTTGGTGTGTATTAGTTGGATTGCCCGAGATCATTTAGAACAGTGGTTAAAGGATGGACTTTGTGTACCGCTTTTTATCTAGTTTGTTTATATTTAAATCCGTCTTAAAGGTAACAAGTTATAGGGTTTTGATTTGTTTTATTTCTAACAGCTAACTGCAAAGTAAATAAAAGATGAATCTATATATATATATATAAGAGAGTTTTTTCGAGCGATCTTAGAGCGTCCATATCATCAAAAATCAATTTAGGAAAGTATAATTTTTGATGTAAAAAATAAAGTGGAAAATCTTTTAATTATTATAATATGTATATTTCCTAAATTATATTCAAGTGATATTTCCAATTTTTATATCAAACTTTTACATTTCATTTGGCAAAAAAATATCGTTAAAAAAATTATGAAAATAATATAATTAGCTTTGTGGTAAAAAATGCTATCATTAGAGTATAGATTTCATATTATTTGCACATATTAAAGATTGTGTACTTCTTAATACGTAAAATTGTGTACTTTTTAGTACGTTTTGTCCCACATTGGAAAATAAGTAGGTGTGGTGAATATACTACATATAAATAGTAGAATTGTCCCACATCGAAAGATTAGTATAAGTTGATGTGATCCTATGATTATAAATAGGAGGCATATTTGGAACTTATGTAACCACCCAAAATTTTTTGAGTCTCATAAATATTGTTTTAAAGAGCTCTTAAGATTTTCTATCATTATCTACGATATGATATAAAAAATAAAACTAAAATTTTTACTAATGGTTGTCTTCTGAATGCAGTAATAGAGCGTTAATGAGCCGTTATATGTATGTATACAATAGTGGTTTTTTTAAGAAGAGACATGTATTTCTTGGTATGTTATATCTTTCACATTGAAAAATAATGTAGGCATGATGAACATAATAAGTCTAAATAATTAAATTATGTATCTCACATTGAAATAATAGCATACGGTAAGGTGATTCTATAAATATAAATAGGATTCATCCTTGAAACTTAAGTATTAACCCAAAATTTTAAGGTAAAATAGAAGAACATTTCATTCAATCATCGTCTCATTACACTATAACAATAAGGAGCAATCCTAATTATTTAGAATTACACATACAATTGTTCATCATTAAACTATTACAAAATATTACGAGTAATACAATATGTAGAAGTTATGTAGAAGTGAGCTAGATAACCCGTCCACGAGACCACGAGTTAGTTAAATATGTAGAAGTTGTGTAATTGGTGTGTATTTCATTAATTAACAATAACGTACATATATAGGAGAGGCAATACAATAACCTAAAGATACAAAAATTCTAGGGCAAGCAAAGTATACAAAATACAATAGGCTGGCATCTGTTCGTCCCCTCCCACCCCATAAGTCCATTCTATAAATATAAAAGATATGTACTTTTTAGTATGTTATATGTCCCACATTGAAAAATAATGTAGGTGTGGTGAATATATTATGTATAAATAATAGAACTGTCCCATATATATACATTTTCTATATTATATAAAAGTGATGTTTATAATTTTGATATCAAAACTTTATATTTCATTTGACAAATAAGTATCGTATGAAAATTATATAATTAGATTGTGACAAAAAAATGTTATCATTAGAGTGTTGATTGTATTGTATTGTATTGTATTGTATTTTCTCATTATTAAATCGGGTTGATGTAAAAGTAGGTGCATAAAAAATGGTGTACTTAGTATGTTATTTATCCTACATTGAAAAGTAATGTAAGTGTGGTGAATATACTATGTATAAATATTAGAATTGACCCACATCGGAAGATTACCATAAGGCAGGGTGATCTTATGATTATAAATAGAAGTCATAACCCAAAATCTTTTGATTCTCTTAAGTATTGTCAGAGAGAGCTCTTAAAAGAGTTTGTATTACTGTCTCTACAATAATGATTTCTAACCTAAGTTAATCTTTGAAAAATCTTTTAGTTATTATAATATATACTCTTTATTTCTTATTTTATATTCAAGTGATGTTTCTAATTTTTATATAAAAACTTTACATTTCATTTGGCAAAATAATGTCGGTAAAAAAATTATGAAAATAATATTATTAGATTCATGGTAAGAAATGTTATCATTAGAGTATATATAGATTTCATATAATTTGCACATATTAAAGATGGTGTATTTCATAGTATGTTATATGTCTCACATTGAAAAATAATATAGGTGTGATAAATATACTACATATAAAAAATAGAATTTTCTCACATCGAAATATAGCATAAGGTGGGTGATTCTATGATTATAAATAGTAGGCATCCTTGGAACTTAGGCATCAACCCAAAATCTTTGGAGTCTCTTAAGTATTGTCTTAGAGAGCTCTTAAAAGATTATATCATTATATTTTCTACCTATAGATTTTATATGTCCCATATTGAAAAATAATGTAGGTGTGGTAAATATACTACTTTTAAATAATATAATTAGAATTGTGTTAACAAAAATTCTATCATTAGACTATAGGTTCATATCATTTGCACATATTTTAATTATGATAAAAAAAATAGAAAATAAACGTTCATGGTAGCATGTGTAATCTATCAAAGTTCAAGGTTACCATGAGAAATTTCCAATATTATAATGATATAGTTAATTAAATTTTCATTTAAAAGAGAGAGATATTCGTACCAATAAAATAATAAATGGGGTATTATTTTTTAATTGTTATTTTATTGCCACGACATCAAACATAACGTCCATTTAACAGCCTTTACATTAGGGGGTACCATGGGCAAAAAAATGGAACCTCAAGGGTACCATAGGCAGATTCTTAAAAGTAGGGGTAACATGAAAAATCTGACAAAATTAAGGGGTACCACGGAAAATTTCCATATCTCAATTATGTTAAATTTTTTTTTTGAAGAAAAACAACGTACAAATATTAATGGAGAGTACTTGATCATATTATTAAATTTAAATATAACTATTAGATATAATGAGTAGCAATTGTCTGTATTCGGTATTCGAGATCTGGTTGGATGTCGAACTAAGTGCAAAAAAGATGGTGTAATTCTGAATATATTATTTGTCCCACATTGAAAAACAATGCAAGTTTGATGAATATATATTACGTATAAATAGTAGAATTGTCCCACATCAGAAAAAAATCCAAGTTTTGTGAATATATCTATACAATAATATTAAAAGGCTAGGTTAAGTAGCCTTTTAACGCCACGTGGCTTTATATAAAAGCATTCATAAACATTTCCAAATTATCCTCTTTAAAACAAGAAACCGTAGATCTACACATTTGTTTATTCCCTCTTAGATACAAAAATATAATAATTATAAATTTCACTAAATGCAAAGAATTGAAGAGTTTATTTTTTAATTAGAATACCCTAACTTTTGGGGGTGAGCTTGCTCCAACTTTAGAGATGTTTGTTTGACAATACTATGATATTGTGTGATGTGTTTATCTGAATACCGATATTATATTAATTGATTTTTGGCTTGCATTGAGTTATTTTAATTTTTTAATCTACCGCTATTTGCTTTGACTTGGTGTTTTCGCTATACCACTTATCATTTTACCTTGTACTCTCATAAAATAAGTTAGAAAACAACGACCATAAATTTAGTAAAGGTACCATATACTATATACTATATACTATATACTATATACTATATACTATATACTATATACTATATATTATACATTATACATTATACACTATATATTACTTTAATTTCTGGTTTTATATAAAAACCGTTTTACAATAGACTAATTGACTTTATTTAACCCTAAAAACATGGGAAAGCACACAAAAGAAACGCAAAACTCCCGTGAGTTTCACGGGTCACAAAACTAGTCACCTAAAAGCAAATAACATTGTGTATGAGTTGTTGCATAGTGAAAAATACAATCCTTTCAATTAGTTACTATATATGAAAATGTGTTTGATCCAATGTTTAATTAAGCCATTACAATTTGAAGTCATTACATCAATTTCCCATTAAACATTAGATGCTTCTCGTGAGGGATATTATGTACCTTTTTTTGTATTTTTTTGTTCAATTTTTAAAAAATGATCTTCAATGCAGACGGAATGAAACACGGTCAATGCAAAAACAGGGGAAAATCGTCACAACTGGATGATAAATCCAAGTCCTTGGTGTTAGACAAGTTCATACGGTCTTTTCCGGCGAAAGATTATTCGTGTGTAGACAACTCGGACAGGCTTAAAGAAATGCTCCTTACTTGATATGTTGCGGCTGGAAATCGTTGGGTGAACTTCATTACAGTTGATTATTACAAGGTATGAAACACAACATGATTACCTTTAAAAACTTATATATTACGTTACTCAAAAACTTACTAATACAAGTTTACTTAATCTATATAGAGAAGTGAAGGAGGAGGGGCCTTTGAATCTTTGGATATGCTCAACGGAGGATTACTTTGCGGACGAGGCGATCTTAATGCTTGCGTGGTACCCCCTCTAGGAAATATTACTACTGTACCGTAGTGAAGTGGCATCTGTGGAGGGAAGGCGTTGCCGATCCGTATCAAGGATATTATAATGTCAATGATAATACAAAGTCCAACAACTTACTCCTATTTCCCCTCCTCTTCTTATGTAAAATAGTTAGTCAAGGATATCCCTTGTTTGTAGCCTTTAGTTATCTTGTTCTTTGCTTCTGTTAACTTGTATTTAGGATTTAGTTAGCTATTGTTTTATATAAATATGTACTCCTTGTAATCCTTTTAACTTAACTATATTAATCATATTAAACCGTCTCAATCTTTACAATCCGAATAAGTTTGTTCAAAGCTGTGATTGGGTTTTTGCGTGTGACCCTCCCAATTCTAATGCTGCTTTTAGTCACAGACGGTCTTCTTAAGTTTAGTAAACCTGTCACTATAGTAAATAGGCTAACTACGTATCCAGTGTGACTGTGTTATTTCATGTTGATAAATGTGTCTTCAAATCAGGTTGATAAATCTCTTCTTAATCATATTTTAAAAACATACTCTGTATATCATAAATACTAAATGTATAAATTAGTCATTCAAAAAAATGTATAAATTAGACAAGTAAACACAATTGTATTTCACATAAAATAAAGTATGGTGTGTGCGGCGGATACGTCAAAAATATATATAGATGTAATAATTGTATATTTATAACGAGTAGATAAATCGTATTACATTCATTCAAAAATTTAGTGAACAAATTTAATTTCTAAAATCATAAAACAACCTGTGAATTTTCACGGGTGTTATACTAGTAACAATAATATTAAAGAGTCTAGGGATTCGGGTTCACCAGGTCGTCATCAAAGGGTAGGACTTAATTCATTGATTGAGCAATTTATATTGTTGAAAGTCATATGATCAGTCGATTCTAATGTGTCTTTTTAGATCTAACTTAACATGCAATCGCTATCATTAAGTCGGTCTAATTCAATTATCGTGGCTTATACTAGTCTTAACCATGTCGGTGATAATCCTAGTTTATGCGATACTAATTAATCAATTCTGATCAGTAATCAACTAATTAGAGGTAAAACAATAATTGAACAATAGAAAGCAATTGAACAATCAATTCATAATAATCCCTTTTCTAATAACCTAGATCCCCTTTCACCCTAGATTAAAGGCTTAGCTACTCATATTTAAGTTAAGAACAACAATAATAGTAATGAAAAATATGATGAACAATAATAAAGATGAACAAGTAATTGAAATAATAATTGAAGAAAGATTAGAACAATACCGTAAAATAACAACGTTTAGATCCGGAAGGAAGAACAATGAATATAAACTAAACTAAGTATTCTAGAGAGTTTTTAGAGTAGCTATACTAAATCTACGGAAAAAAAAGCATAAAATAACCTAGAGTACGAGTTTTGGTATTTATAGTAGTCATAACCGACTTAAGGAAATTTGCGGAATATTATAGAAACTAGTGGTTCCTCGATCGAGCCTAGGTGCACTCGATCGAGGCACCAATTCTCAGATATCCCAACTCTCGACATTGTGAATTTAATTGTTTATGGAGGTTTCTCGATCGTGCCCAAGGTGTACTCGATCAAGTATGGAGGTTCCTCGATCGAGACTCACTGTACTCGATCGAACCATCAATTTCCTACTTTGCGCACTGAACTTTAAACGGTCGCCATTTCTTCGTTACTTGTCAGAAATAAGCGATTTTTGCGGTGTTGGAAAGCTAAGAGAATAAGCTTTCACCTCCAATTATAATCACTTAAAACACAGTTGTAGAACTCGAGATATGGCTCTTCAAAGTAGGCACTAGTAGTTTGAAGCTCTTTTCTTCGTGTTTTCTTCTTAATTTCTCTTCCTTCATTCTTATGGATTCTCGTGCCATGCTTCGTGTATCCCTTCATACCCACTCCGCGATGCCCATTTCATTCCTTTGCTCCTCAAATGAATCATTCCTGCATTAAACATCAAAAGGCGGAAGTATCGACATTCTAACATAAAAGGCATGTAATTAACATAATTTAGCACGAAAACTGTATCAAAAGCAATTAAGGGGAGGCATAAATATGTATATAATTATGACTCATCAAACTCCCCCTAACCAACTATTTGCTTGTCCTCAAGCAAAGCAACACACATACAAAAGGCAATCATACAAATGGCAAATAAACAACTCAGAGCTAACGTTGATGTACATACAATCCCAAGCTATCCATATCTTGTAACAAAGCAATGACCAAATGTGTACCAATAAAACAAATTCAAAGGTACGGGATATAGAAAACGTAACTCAAGTCCCAAGTCACCATACTATAGACAAATGCCAAATACCTTTCGATCTTGCATGACAAATTAGTCGTATTCTCGCGGATTCACTCATGCACTAATAAGTATGTAAGGGTGAGTTATATGTGAAGAATAGAAAGAAGTAGAAACACTCACTCGACTTATGAAACATGCATGCAATCTAATGTGATAGAAATTTCCCCAACTAATATGCAATCACAAGGTAGACAAAAGTACATGTATCAAGGGCAATAAGGGTGGCAAATGGGTTAAAGGGATAGAAATGGTTTTGGTGGTGGTGGTGGCGGCGATGACGTCTTGATGGTGACAAGTGTGGTGGGAGTCGTAAGTGTAGTGGGAGGTAAATAAGGTGGTTGAGGGGTAATAAGGATAATGAAATCTCATAGGTAATGAAATCTCATAACTTGGGGGGTGAGGGGTAAAGAATTAGATGGATTGAGAGGTAAGGAGAAGAGGTTCATTCTTTGTTTGTGTCAAACAAACACCAACAATGAAAATCAATAACTTTATTTCATTTTCCCTTTCTTATAAACCTCCAACCAAACCCCCCCTAAGGGGGTGTTTGGTTCACCTAAAAAAGGTATGAGGTATGAGTTTGGAATGAGCCAAACCCATACCAAGTGTTTGTTTGGCAAATACAAGGGTTTCATACCAATACTTCAAACCCATGAGGTATGAGTTTCTCATACCCAAGGAGGGGGGTGGGTATGAGATTGATACCCACTGGTATCAAACTAAATTGATCAAAAATATGAAAAAACAAATGATAGCATATTGTAAATCCAATTTTTTATATACTTATTTGATTAACTAATCATTTTCATGATTTTATAATATTGAAAATTATTATTTATAATACTTTAATTTACGCATTTTAACCTTAATTGATATTCAAACCCATACCACTCAAAAATGAACCAAACACAAGGTATGAGAAATCAAGTTCCAAACCAAACTACCCGGGTATGATTCCTGATTCCAACCCCATACCCGTGCACGAAACAAACGCCCCCTAAATCGCTTATAACTTGGCCTCTATTCAAATTCTAATAGAACCTCTCTCACCCGTCTAACCCGTTTGGCAAATCTACCCCCAACCAAACGCCTGATTTCATGAATTAACCACAAAAAAGAAAGTAAAATAGGCGAAGCCTAAAACCCTAATATCATCACATTCTAATAAACCTCCCTAATTTCTTCCCCAAATTCAATCACTCTAGCAACTCATCAATCCCCATCAATGGCGGATGTCAAGAATCCTGACGAACCCACATTACCCGTCAAACGCCCCACCGAAACCACCACAACAACAATCCCTGAACCCAAAAAACCCAAACTCCAACCTCCCGAAAACGACGTCGTCACAGACCAACCAAACCCAGAACAACAACAACAACAACAACAACAACAACAACAACAAGAGCAAGTAGCGAAAGATGAGGAAGAAGAGCAACAGCAAGAAGAAGAAGTGAATGGCAAAGATGTAGTTGATAGGAAAGGTAAGGGTATTCTTATAGAGGAAGATGATGAAGAAGACGAGGATGGTGATGATGATGATGATTCGGACTCGGATTCAGACTCGGACTCGGGAATCGGAGATGAGTTATCGGATGGGAGTGATTTTGCGGATGACCCACTTGCTGAGGTGGATCTAGATAACATTCTTCCGTCTCGAACTCGCCGGAAAACGATTCATCCTGGTGTTTATCTTGCTAATGATATCCCTCCAGAAGATTCTGATGACAGTGATGATCCTGATGCTTAGGTTAGTTTTGTTGGGATTCAAAGGTTTTAGCTTTTTCATTATTTTGTTTGGAAATTATGGTGTGTTAGGGTTTGTGTCGTGAACTCGTAGGCGGAAGTTATGATTGTGTGTTAATGAGAATAATAGTAGTGATATATTGTTTTATGTGATTGTTGGCATTGTTTGATTTGGTGTTTGCCAAAATTGCAAGCTTGGTAATTGGTATTTTGACTATTACTTGTGTTGTGGCAGTTGGTTCGCGGAGCTGTGTGTTTATCTTTGATTTGTTGAGGTTGCGTAATTAGTTATGAATTTGTTGGCATTGTTTGATTTGGTGTTTCCCAAAATTGCAAGCTTGGTAATTGGTATTTTGACGATTACTTGTGTTGTGGCAGTTGGTTCGCGGAGCTGTGTGTTTATCTTTGATTTGTTGAGGTTGCGTAATTAGTTATGAATTTGTCTTGTAAGTAATCCTAGAGTGGCATTTGTGGGATTCACAATTTTGGTACCATTGTTTGATTTTTGCGTTTTCCGCGGCTTGGTTATGATTTTATGATAGTTCACATTAGATCTTAAGAGTTTCATTTGAGTGAGATTTAACAGTTTGATTTGTAGGAATGATGGTGAATGAATCGAGTCTTGTGTGAGATGGTCACACATACGAAACCAATCCAACTACTTGGGGTTTCCTCAATTAGTTATGAGGTAAATCTGTTGGTCTCACATTTGAGACCGTCTAGTTTTTTTGTCGAATGAAATTGGTGCTATGATTCCATAGATAGATTAGTGTACCTTTGAGATGGATGGTGGATATTGTTGGTGCGGATTTAACAGCTTGCTAGTACCATCATGACAATACGTCTGTTTCACCTGTGGAACTGTATCTCAGTGGTAATCATTCAACTGGTCCTTTCCTTCTCAAGTACTCAATCTGTGAGTTCGTTTATTACATCTACGAGCTCAAATAAATGCTGGGTTGGAGTGTTTGCAGTAGTCAGTAGTCAGCAGTTGCACCCATGATTGCTAGATAATGGTCCTTAATTGTTGGGGTTGGGAAAAGGTTGTGATGGTTGGCGATGGTGGCTGTGTTATGGTTAGCAGGATGGGCAGAGGTCAGGGTTCAGTGAATTCAAATTGAGCTTGGTTAAAAAGTTGCGGTAGTAAGGGGAGGGCGTCTATAGGGACTTGTTTATGGTCATGAATTGCTGGGATGGGAACTGGGAAGTAGGCGGATGGTTGGGGTTGTGACTGGGTTATGATTGTGATTTTTGAGGTGGAAATAGGGCATGATGGTTGGGGTTGATGGATATAGGTTGAAGACCGATGAGGTGAAATTCTGGTGGTCATTGATGCGCAAGGTTGCTAAGAGTGGTTGGGGTAGTGCTCATAGTGTAGAAATGTGGTGGTATGTCAATGGAGATGAGAAGGAAATGGGAGATCAAAAGCTTATTGGAAGTGTGAGCGGAGTTGGAAGGTAGTACATGAGAGGAAGCTAAATGTGTCTTTGGGTGCAAAACCAAATGTAAACATTATCACTGGGACATAGGGAGTAGTAGAGTACAAGTCTAATGTTCACTATTCTATTGACCTGTGTCACTTAGATTTGGGTAGAAATATATGACTGGTACATGTGCAAGTGTTAGACCTAGCTTTTTAATGAGAGATTCTCATGTTTTGGTTTAAAATGATGTATCTAGTGTAACGCTCATTTCACAGTGTTGAACGCTTGACATAGGAAGACAAGGTAATAATAATATAGGAACACAAGGTACTATGAAAAGTTTAGTGCCAGAAATAGCAATTGCAATGAGTACAATAATCCAAAGTTATTGTTTGTTTTTACTTTGCCTTCATTTAAATATAAGTTTGAAGCCTTGTGATTTTTTATCATACAAAATGTGTTTTGCCTAACACGGAGTATGTAAGATTTGACGTATCGCAGTGCACATAGATGTCCCTTTCCCCATGTATTGGTCACAGGCTCCTTACCTAGGTGTATTAATCTGCTTAACAAACACTAGCTTCTTTCATGTAGCCAATACATGGGGAAAGGGACATTGTGTACTCTACAATATTATAGCTTATGATTATTCTTATCTAAGGGGGCGTTTGGTTAGAATAAGGGAAAGGGAAAGGGTAAGGGAAACAAGGTTAAAGGAAATGAAAGGAAACGTATTCCCTTTGATTAAAATACTTGTTTGGTTTGTAATTTTAATTGAAAATCAACACCCATCATTAACGCCTTAAGCCTACAAACAATCAAACACAGCCAACTACCAACACCAATGGCGGCGTGCGACTACTGGCGCCGTCGATACCACCTCCCTACCTTCGAAACTCTTCTCACCCTATCAAATCAAATCAACACCATGTTACCAGAAATTATGGAAAATAATCATTAATATGCAAGGACATGAATTTTGGGCCAATAATAACAGAAAAGGAATGAAATTAATCAATTTCTCTCTCAGATTTTCGTACACTGATGGGTGAGTGGCGGAGAGTGGCAAAAACGCATGTCAGCGAGTGGGTGAAAAGTGCACGTGTCGCCGTGAGTGAGTCGAGGGGAGGCGCCGGCAAGTTGTGGTTGTGGTGTTGTCGGTTGGTGGTGGGGCCACTGGTTGTGTTAGTGCATGCCATTTGTATATGGTGAAGTACTCAGGTGGGTAAGGGTGGGTAAGGGAAAGGGAATCCCATTCCCTTGGGGGGGGGGGATGGAATTAGAGGGATATGGGGGAATGGGAAGGAATAAGGAGGGGAAAGGGAATGGGAAAGACGGTTAAACAAACAGCAACAAAGGGAGTGAGGGGTTTGGATTCCCTTTCCCTTTCATGTAGACCCCCAACCAAACGCCCCCTAAGTTTGAGCATTGAAACAGCCACAAAATCATTTACAGTTGTATTTCATGGGCTTTACACACAGTAAAGCTAAGACGTTTAAACTGGAGCGTCGCCTGATGCGTCACTCTTGACTAATCATAATTTATGATGTCTAATCAATTTGTTAGTCGTCTGTTTGACTTGATGTGTACTTAGATTTAGGATAACATGAACAGATTTGAGGATTCTTGTTTGTCCTCTGATAAAGATTTCGTCTGGTTCTCTTTTATCACCATATTTTTTGGGTATGACGAAATGATATGGTGAGATGGCTGGAAAAAGAAAGCCGAGACCTTCTCTTTTAGTTTTTTGAAAACTGAAAACACTAAAGAAGGGCATGGTAATGTTCAACGGGCAAGTGCATTTGACATGAACCAATTACACGACAATAATATCTTGGAAAATATGAGGATCCATCTTATAAAAATGTCGTTTTTCCTATTTGTAGACCCAGCTTGCAAATGCATTTTCTCGCTGTATTATTCTTTTAAGGTGGAAATGATACCTGGAAGGCTGGAACTCTATGGAACATAGTCTCCGCATCCTTCACCCTCATCTAGTTTATTACCCTTCCCCCAAAAAATTATTCCTTAATGCCCAAGTGACGTACCCAAGAAAGGTATTTACGTTGAAATGTCAGCAAAGTTAGGTGGCAAAGTCGCGAGTAATGATCAACTCATGACTTGTGTTCGGATTCTATGAGCATTAAAACTTTCATGTGCCCTCTTCGTTTACACAGGGAAAGTTAATTCCATTGTGAAGATCTCAAACTGTATTTTGTCATTTATGTCAAATGAAAAGATGGGAAAATTCGTTCAAGTCACTTAGAGAGTAGATGCACATGGTGGAGCTTCAAGACAACAGAAGGCAACCAAGTGACAACTGGAGAATGGAGAGTAACCTCTAGTTATTTTAGAGCAGAATATATGCCTTATTTATGCCTTATGACTTATGAGATGCCTTCATAAGAGTACATTTGAGGTTGAGGCATCAAATTCTCAAAGTAGCACATATCTTATGCAACTTTTTCCCGGTAAGGTTCACTGCCACTCTCCGTGTGAGGTTGAGGAAACCCATCCATATAAGTTCCAGTCTAGATAGTTAAAAGAGTTATCATCAAATTTCCCACTCAATTTAGAGGCTGGGGTAGTGGAGTTGTCTGATGTGTATTCACATAGCTCATGGTTGATTCTTCTTATCTCAAAATAGTCTTGAATAAGTCATACAAATATGCCTGTCCCAAAAAATTATGTATAGTTGTTGTGCCCTGGCATTTTAAAATTATGTATATATTCCTTTTTCCAGTCTGAGAATTCGTTATGTGGTTGCTCATAAGCTTTTCTACAATTAATTACCATCCTATGGGGTAAAAGTGAGTCACCATGGCTATCATTGGTCTAGGAGAAACTTTTAGGATTTTGCACTTTTATCTTGATCTGCCTTGTGCAATTGTACATGATAGCACTTACCGAGTATATGAATGTCTAGCGCATTTACATTATCGAAAATGAACATGAGAAATGGTACAAGGTTTATAACTGACTGACTGTGTTACCCTGACTCTCCGACACGGGTGTCGTGTCTGACGCTTGTCGAGTGTCGGATACGGCTATTTTGTGCGGATTTTTCAATTTTTTGGTCTAAAGTGAAGTATCGAAGTGTCGTGTCGGTATCGGACCAATAGGTGTCGGATACGCGACACGGCAGCTAAGTGAAGTGTCGGAGTAACATAGCTGACTGATAAGGTTGTCACTGGCCTGGAGTAAGGAAGGTGTCTCTGCCTTTCTGGGTTTTGTAGATGGTCTGAATAATCTTCATTAGTAAGCTAAGCCCTACTACACCTACAGAATGAAGTCATGCCTGCTAACTTTGTTTGCCTTGAAAGGTTGTAAATTGCTGATAATATTAAATGTGTTCTAAAAGATTGAAAGTACTGCATTGTAGAAATCTTTTCATGCAAACTTTTGCTGGATCTTTTCTTTTTCCACTCAGGATTTCATATTCATCCAAACACAATTCCATTCTTGTCAAGAAACATGATTTTCCACTCTGGTTTGGTCTTATTCGACATCATCTTTTAGCAGTTTGCATCCTTGTTGCCTGTCTTCAACAGATTCAGAAAGTTTATTAACCTCTGCTCATTTATATTCTGGATGATTGCTAGTACATTTGCAAAATGTGCCTATTGGGCTTTGGTAGTTGAAATCTCATACATTACACTTCTATCATTCTATGTTATTTCATTGTATGTCATCTTCAGAAAAGCGTCATAAATGTACAGCTCGAATTGAGATGTCTTTCCGTTTGGCATGTTGGTTTGTGTAAGTCTGTCGTGAAGTTTATGTTTCTCAAACTCTGGAAATGATTATTTTATGCAAAAAAATATGTTGTCTTTACTTAGCATGAAGTATCGTAAATGGCGAGTGCTGGACATGAGAACCCGTGGTAAGATCACGGGTCTGAATAAGATATCATGCAACAACAGTTTTCTTTAGTCCTACCCTTCGTTTGACGGGTAGCCTTGCATTTCCCTCCCCTCCAATTCCCTCCGACCCAACTTGCTAATGAAACACGAGAATTTGTTCCCGTCCCTTTCCATCCAAACTAAGCGTCAGTATTTAGTATTCCCTGTTTAGCAGGTTTCATGTATTTCATTTGCTTAATGTATTTCATTTCTCTGCTTTTTATAGCTTCCAACAGCACAACTCTTTAAATTCGAATGCTCGATGTTCAGAAACGGTGAAATTGATAATCAGACTTGTTATTTCAGGTACGATGTTGATGAGAATACAAGAAACAAGATGGTGCGGGTTATTTTGTCCTTGGTTATTACACGAGTGGATTGCAACCAACTAGACTGTAAGTTATGAATTATGGCTATCAACTATTCAGTAATTTAGCGTAGAGGATAATGTGATGATCCATTCTGTAAGACCGAGTATGGCTAACTCTTTAGGCTGCATTTGGTACACCCTAAATTATGGAAATTATGGGATTGAAATGGTACATATTTCTGAGTTGAACTTGCTCATCTTTCTACCTCTCCCCTTTTCATTACACGCATCTGACGCATATCATAATTTCGGGTTTTTGATCTTGGTATTGTGTGATTCATGTGTGTTTTGACTTGCTGATTCGGTAACATGGTACTTATTAGCATGTTAAAACCAAAATTAAGATTATACCGTAACTAAATGTATCTGCTTATTTTTGGGTATAAGGTGTCGGAAGAAGTTGGCAGGTAAAGACGGATTAGTCTTGTGTAAGCCTCTTGTTTGAATATAACAAGTCACTGTCACAATCGTAAGATGAGCATATATCATGTATAGGATCGTCATATGTGTACAACAAAGTCATTACACGATGCAGCGTCGTTCAGTAGTTTTTTCAGACTTGTTCCTGAGCTGCTTTCACAATTAGACATATACGACACTGTAAATATTTTTCCGAGAGCATTCACAAAATTGTTGTGGTTTAAGAGGGAAGTGAAGTAAAATGCATTTCGTTGATTGTTGATCTCAGGTTTGAGGATTCATGCACTTATTTTTGGTCGGGTTTTTGAAATTTTCCATTGTTTTCACTTACCGTCTCATCAATTTGTAAAACTTCCAACATTTTTTACCGTTAAGACTTAAGCATAAAGTCTGGCTCCGCCACTGTGCAAGAGTTTAGTCCTTTTGCCAAGTTGTCTTTGTGACTTCACATCTGCCTTCTTCTCCGCGATTGATGACGATGCATCATGTAATGTGGACTATGTGGTTTATGCAAGTTTTACTGTTTTCTTTTTAATGCTGACGGGACTCAAACCCATGTCATGAGTACTAACGCTCATGACTTACCAACTAAGCTAGTTAACATCTGCTATGCAAGTTTTATCGTAAATCACACGAGAATTTGCCTTGACCTAAATACCATTATAAAACTGTTTCTTTATAAGTTATGGTTATGATTATATGTACCTTTAAATTACGATTTTATCTGCAGAAACAGTAGAGTAACAGTAGATAAAAGACTTACAGCAGCAGCAGCTTTCATTTTGTAAGTAAATGATAACAATCCTAAAACGTGTAGAAATATAGTACCACTAATAATGATGATAATTAAGGGTGGGTGGGCCTTAAGATTAATACTTTATGAAATGGGGCTGCTGTCGTGAGAATGTAATATGGAGTATGGACCATCTGCTGCTCTCTTTCATATGGGATACTACCTATTACCAAAAGCCCTAAGCCTTGTCACTTTCTGCTTTCATCACCTCTTTCTCTGAGTTCTTCTACTGCTCATTGTTTTCTTATTCACGTTTTGCTACAGAGTTTCTATGTCTATTCTTATAGTCGGTTATTTGTTTACCTATTTCATGTTAAGATTCCGAAGAGATTTTTTATACTCGTGGCCATAATAGATAGGACACCCTCTTCGTAATCGTCCCTACCCATAATAGAGTTAGAGACATCTATACCCGCCTGCAGAGGTGAAGATGGGTGTCGTACAGGTGAAGATGTCGGGGTATTTTGTGGTTGTGGTGACAATACACCGGAATGAAAACTAAGGGCTGAACTTGGTTAACAGAGTCGATAGCCCCAAAGTACATTTTCTTAAAGATCAAATCCTCTTAATCCTTAGTTACACAAAATCTCTGGCAGAATATGACGATCAAAATTTCACGTCGTGCATAAAGGATAAAGGTAGGTAGTCCGATCAAAATTGCGCAAAACTCGGAAAAAAATCGTGAAATTGAGCTTGATGCACGTCACTGCGCGCAACCCAAATTTCCACGCCTATGCGTGTGCCATTACCGCGCCACGGGGTAAGACAATTTGAGAAATTTCTCAATTGTTATATCAGTGTCCTCATAAATCGTACTCCGTAATACGTTTATATAAGCGTGTTCTCCACTCCTTTGAACCCATTATAATGACCTAAAAATACTCTAGAATTTGGTTGAATCTCGATTGCACTTGAATGAAACCAATGTTTACCCCAAACAATAAATAGAAAATGGGAGCGATGGAGGATAAGTGGTGTCGGAGATTTAGATTGTCGAACGCCAATGCGGAGATGATAGAGGTAGACGTTGATGCCGGATGATATCGTAATTTGTGATATGGAAAGTACGAGTAATTATGTATTATGTCCTTTTTTATCTCTATATCTAAACGAAGGTAAATAAATGAGTGAAATGCTCCGTATTGTGTTACTGTATTATCTAAATTTTACGAACTTTATACATTTTTCCCCCTTAGGTGAAATTAAGACCATCCCCAAGCAAGGTCAATTGGTAGGTCATGACCTTGCTTGGGTCAAGTTAATTACAAATTAAGAGGAGGATTAGGATGACCCAAGGTAGAGAAGGTCAATTTGTGACCTAAGGTAGAGTAAATTGACCCAGCAATTGACCCTCCATGTGTCACAATTTTATTGGTTAGAACATTTAAAAAAAAAAAAGAGAAAACTAAATAAAGTGGAAGAGAAATGTTTTGGTGGGGTAGTGAATATGGTAAATGATTGGAAATGTTGGAAAGTGGAAAAATGATTGGGTTATTGACCTAGGTCGTGACCTTCTGCTTGGGAGGGTGAAAGTGGGTCAAGATTAATAAGTTGTGATTAAGAGAAAAATTTCGATTGACCCGATTAAGTCGACATTTTGCTTGGGGATGGTCTAAGTAAAAGAAATTTGAAGTGAAATAAATTACGGTTTTTTCCCATGGTACCCTCGAACTTTGCCGTATTACACATGGTACCCCTCGTTTTAAGTTTCTACATATGGTACCCCTGTATTTACCTTTTTCCTTCCCAGAATACCCTTTACCAAAATTCCGTCATCACTCCGTTACTTATTTGACCAATTACCCATTTTTTTGTTATTTAATACACTAATCCCTCAAATTACACTATAAACTAACTTTAATATCTAATTCCCAAAATCACCCATTATCACCAACTTCTTCCTAATCGCCGCCACATGCCCCCATGCGCCACCACCACGCCGACGCCACCATGTCGATGTTGCCAAACCAGTCCACAACCCACCAGTGCCGTCTGTTTCCTATTTCCCTCCCACCAATCCGTTAAACAAATAAAAGCAGCCACCATAAAAACCACCACCCTTATCAACCCTAAATCCCCAAATCAATTACAATCATCTTCAATCAACATTCATCAATGGTGAAGTGCGAGGTATCACCGGACCTTATTAATCGACTCCAAATCGCACTTCGCAAAGAATCCAACATTTCTTCCTTCAATCCCTCTGATCATCTCCCACCATCATCGTCACCGTTGACTCTTCAAGACGCCAATGTTGCCGTCTGATCATGGCGTGAAATCGATTATAAAGTTGATGTTTGCAATTAAGAAGGGTCTAATGACATCCTATTGTGTTTTTGGGGGAGGTGGAGGATAATTATGATGGTGGGAGAAAAGTAAGAGGATGATGGTGGCTCGTATGGTGCTGGCCGGGCAGAACAATGAGTACCCGGAATCTGTTGTCACGCATTTCACGCCTGTTGTTGATAAATGGATAGAAATTGCGGTGCGAAACAAAGTGGAGGAGTTGGAGATTTCGATTTTTGTCGAGGAATCGTTGGATTATAAGTTGCCCGAGTTTCTTTTTCGGAAGATCACTCAAAGTCTTGAAGTGTACCCAGGTGCAAATTGCCGAATTACCCAACCATGATGCTATTCATTCTGTCTTAAAAAGTTCATCTTAAACCGGACGACTATAGACGACAACGGAGCTCCGGTGTCGACAACGATTGGTGGCCGTCGGTGGAGCTGGTGGAGAAAGGGTGATGTCGCCGCCTTTTTACTTTTTTTGGTGAGCTTTTTTTCAGATTGATTTTTTTTTTGAGTAGTATTGGTGGTGGTTGTTGTTGTTGAGTTGATGTTATTGTTGGCGGTTGGTTGATGTAATCTGCCAAAGTTCGAGGGTACCATGGGAAATATCCGAATAAATTATGTATTGTTAATTATGAAGGTAGAAAAAAAGAGTGAAAAAAGGAATCTTATTAATCCTTTCTCAAAAGGCATTTTTTATTGATTTATAAAATTAAGGTACAAACTATATATGGTAATATGGATAATAAGGAATCTTTTTTCCCACTCATTTTTGAATTTCATCCTTAAACCCTCATATCACATCATACTACTAAAAATAACAATAATCATGTTACAACTTATTACACATGAAAAACCCATCCTTATCATCATACATACAACTCATAATTACTCCAAAACAAGGTGCAAAATGCAAGAAACCCCATATGTCCAAACCCCAAAAGAAGGTAAAAATATGAGAGACAAAAACACAAGACTAGAAGAAAACTGGAGATAATAGGGGAAAGTATAGGTAGAGTAAATAGTAAAAAATGACAAATAATAGACATAAGTAGAGCAAAATCAAGTTAAAAAAAATAAAAAAGAAGTGGGGTTGTAGGGACCGCGTCACGCCAAGAGAGACCAACATAGTTCGTCCCCTACAAAGGCAAGGGCATACCCCTCTTTGATGTCTTAGCCTTATTGTCATGTCTTTATCCTTTGGTCTCTCACTTGTTACTAATCATAGACTTATGTTTAATCATGGACCATTGTACCATTTTTCATTTAATTTTGGATTTTGTAAGGGGTTCCTTTATTGTTGAGCTTGACATGAGTGAGTGACCGGTTTGGTGACGGTTTTATGAGCGGTGGTGGAACTAAGCGAGAGTTACGGGGGCAATCGACCTCTTTGAGTCGATAATGAGGCTGAAATTTGAAGGGGATGTCACAATTAGTTTGTGGTTGTTGAACAACCACGTGAATCGTGACATCTTTCCTACATTCGTGCCACGACCATTGCCACAACCATTGTGGGCCTCGAGTTCCAGGTCACGAGACAAGTAGGCCTGACAAACAGGTTAATCGGATCAGGTTTAGGTTGTTCGTGTTTGTAAGAATTCGGGTCGGGCCGGGTCGGGTCATAGTGGATGGGTTGTTTTCAAGTTTTTTAGGGATAACAATCAGTTTCCGATAATAAACATTTGGTTTGGGTCAATTCGAGTTTCGGGTGAGATTCGCATCCTCAATTTGGTGTGGGCTGAGTCATTCAAATCGAGTCAGTTTTGTCAAGTATAGGGACAAGGCATGACATAACTCACAACTTCACAAGTTCAATATAGCAAGTTTTAGTTAATCAGTTCAAACCTTAACTTACCCAATGATTAGAAAAACCATGTACTTTTTTTATGGTTTGTGTTGCAATTTATAGACCATTTAAATCATACTCCGTAATAAACATGTAATTTGAAGTGAGAAGTCACAATTTTTGTTGAGGTTTTATTATACCTTAGGAATTTTAGACCCTTAGGAACAGATGTT
Source organism: Silene latifolia (assembly GCF_048544455.1). NCBI lineage: Eukaryota > Viridiplantae > Streptophyta > Magnoliopsida > Caryophyllales > Caryophyllaceae > Silene > Silene latifolia. The sequence goes on from NC_133534.1 coordinate 13,799,537, forward strand.
TGTTACTTGGGGGAGGTGGTCGTCGATCCAACATGTGGGTCACGACATTATTTTGACACGCTCGCCGTCACATTGTGGACCTCAAATCCTAGATCTGGGATAAGGCATGATATTAACATGATTCAGTTAGACAGCTTCATCCTTTAACTTACATTGAGATTAGGGATACTACAAACTTTTTTTAGGATTTATGTTGCAATTTATAGATCGTTTATAGTCAGAACTAATTTTTATTTAATTAGTTGGTGGATGTTTGACCTTTTAATTATAATAATAAGTTGAACATTAACAAATTAGGTCACCACCTGATCTAGTGTGAGAGTATGATTTTTGTTGAGGTTTTCTTATATCCTAGGAATTTTCGACCGCTAGAAACAGATGTTGGTTACTTGGGGGAGTGGTTGTCGAACCGACGTATGGGTCGCGACATTATTTCGACACTCTCACCGTGACATTGTGGGGCCCAAATCCTAGGTCTGGGGACAAGGCATGACATTACATACAATGTAGCTTGATTTAAGTGAGTCAGTTTTATCTAGGGATGGCAGTGGGTCGGGGACCCGACCCAGACCCTGAGGGTCGGACCCTAATGGGTCGGGTATGGGTCTCATTTTTTCAGACCCAATGGGTATGGGTCGGGTATGGGTCTTAAGAAAATATTTCGGGTTCGGGTCCGGGTCTAAGTTATGAGACCCATACCCGACCCTTAGACCCTTTATTAAAGAAAAAAAAAATCAAAATTATAACTTTTCTGAATTCATATTGGCCGACTCTAAAAACCCAACTAAAGTCTCTTTCTCTTCCTTCATCCCATAAAGTGATAAAACCCAACCAAACTCTTCTGACAATACCACCACTCCACCACTGACACAAGAAAACCACCACCACAACACTGATACGCGATTGGCAACCACCTCTCTAATAGCCGGCGACCGACAACCACCATTAACGGCAGATTAATAAACTCATAATGTTAAAGTAGTATGATTTTTTTTTTTTTAATATTATTGACCCCATACCGTTAATCTTATTCTTAAAGTGGTAAACTGGGACCCGGGTAGACTGGACCCTACCCTTACCCATAGGGTCCGGGTATGGGTCCTCAAATTTTAGACCCTTGCGGGTCCAGGTGGGTCAAAGGAAAATCCAAAGGGAAAATCTCGGGTCGGGTCCGGGTCTAGGCGGACCCTACCCAGACCCTACCCATTGCCATCCCTAGTTTTATCCTTAACTTACACCGAGGTTGGGGATACTATATACTTTTTTTAGGAGTTTTGTTGCAATTTATAGATCGTTTATAGCTAAAACTAATTTTTATTTAATTTTAAGTGGTGAATGTTTGACCTTTTGATTATATAATAAGATGAACATTAGTAAAATAGGTCACCACCTTATCTAATGTGAAAGTAGGATTTTATTATCAATGAGTAGATTATACAACCTATTGTATGCAGTTGTATGATGTAGAATCCGAGTTGTGTACTAAAATTTTCGAGTTTTGTTTAAAAGAATCTGAGTTATGCTGTAAAGTTTTTGAACTCACACACTTAAACAAAAAAAAAAAATAAACTCTTATAAAACTCAGAAAAATTACACATAAGCTCGGATTAATATATAGGGTTGTAAAATGCTCGTTATACAACTGGTTATATAGTAGTATTTGTGTTTTATTATGACTCGTATAAGAGTGAAAACTCTCTTAGTTTTGTTAAATTAGATCAAACCTTGACTCAAATGATTAGGGTTAAGGTGGAACTTTTTAGTACTAGAAAATTTTGGATTTATATCCAGGGGTGAAGCTACCTTGTTGCAAAGGGTAGCTCTCACTACCCCAAACCCAAAAGAATTGGTTTAAAAATTAAATTCTGCTATTTCAATAGCTAGAATATTGAGGAAACAGCTAAATATTAATAAGCGAAATAAAAATACAAGAAGAAGTCAGTAGCTCAGTGGTTAAAATTGTTGACTTGTTCCATCACCTCATGGGTTCTATCCTTCAACCATTTTTATTCTTTTTTCCCCCTCCCGTGTAATAAGGATTATAAGTTAAAACTATTTTGCAAATTGCAATCTTTAATTTTACAAAACAAGATTACTCAAAATTTTTTTTTGCTACCCCATATTTTAAATCTTAGCTTCGCCCCTGTTTATATCTAATATTGGATATATTGCAATCTTTAATTTTACAAAACAAGATTACTCGGAAATTTTTTTTGCTACCCCATATTTTAAATCTTAGCTTCGCCCCTGTTTATATCTAATATTGGATATAAAGTGTATTTTAGATCGACTTTTCAGTCCATTAAATATGCTATAGCGGGACAAATATCTTTTCCTTAATATCTTAAAATTCGAAAAATAATCACAATTCATTATTTTCAATTTGAGTTGAATATAGAAGTTCAATGTCAATGTATTCGGGATTAGATTGGATCTGCTTATCAATAATTGTAATCCAAAGTTTCTCAACCAGCGAAACAAATACTAAAAGACTACTACAATCCAAAGGCTGACTCCAAAGCTAACAAGATCCGGACCACATTCATTCACCCTTCATCATTTCTAAACAGGAACAGAGAAATGCCGTACCACACTACACTGTTTAGGCAATGACCTTGCGCGGTTTGAGGAGTGCCTTTACATTAGAGCTCTTCAGAATCGCAAATTCGGTATCCCAATGAAATTAAAACCGATAATATACGACAATTTTACGATAAAATATGTGACCATTTTTTTTATTAAAGGTTATCATTAATGTATAGTTTCTATGTATTGTTAGAAACTGATAATTTTAGTTATTTATAATTTTTTATCATTAAATGTCACTTTTTATTGTGAAATACTGATATTTTTTCCGTCTTAAATTAAAACCATCTTAAGAGAAAGTGGTTTAAAATTGAAAAACATTATTTATTTTCATTATATATATTATAAAAAGGGTTATGATAAATATAACCCACTAATATATGCATTAATTGCATTAATTTATGTGTAATTTACTCTCTAATTTCTAAATTAATACCAAATATAAAAGGGTATTAAATGTTTAAATACAACCCAATGAGTTATATTTATCATTTCCCTTATAAAAAAATTTGGGGAAAAACAACCCGAAACAATTATTGATATTATTGCAATCAACACAAGCACCCCCTCGTTATGTGATACTTCGTAATACTTGGATCTATTTTAGGAGTAAAACGAAGGCCATGTTCTTTTCGGCTGAAAATAGATTAACTGAACTAAATTGAATCTAATGGAGCAGAACTGAAATAAAAGTTAATTTGTGAAAAGATAAATTGAACTGAACTAAAGTTAATGAAGTTAAATTAAACTAAAGTTAATGAATCTGAGTTGAACTAAGTAGAGTTAAACTGAAATAAAAGTTAATTTGTGAAGAGATAATTTGAACTGAATTGAATGAAGCTTAAGTGAACTAAATAAATCTTAACCGAGTAAAATGAGCTCAAATTATGTAAAAAAAAAAAAAAGACCTAACTGCTTCAAAGTTGACAAACGTTATCAACTTATCTCTTACTCGGATATATATAGAATGAAAAAGAACAAATTTAACGAAAATAAAGCCGAAACAATTGAAATTATGCCAATCAATACAAGAAAGCATCCCTCGTTTGTTCATTTATTCACAAAATTTCTAAAAGGTCACCGAAAATGATGACTTTTGATATAGCTAGAAGATAAGACTAAGTATAGTAGTACTATAAGCTTAGAACACCAAGACATAGTTATGAAAAGATTAAGTTGCACATGAAGTTTTCATGTCAAGTCTCACTTTGGATGCTGACAACTTATGCTTTGCCTCTTTTATTACTCCTTCATTCATTTTTTAGTTGGTCTTATTTCAAACGGTCCATTTTAATCTGAAACAATAAGATAGAATTTTATAATTATTTTATAGTTAAATGTGACCACTATTAAAAAAAGTTAACATAAGCTGTAACATTGACGGTACTATTGTAATTACATTTAACTATAAACTGATTATATATGCCCGTTTGAAATTTTAGACGAAAAATAGTCGTCTGAAACAAGAACTTGCTTTCATTTTCAGTTAGGTCTCCCTAATCATCAAGATCATCTACTCTTTAACTAAATTGTTTGTTTGCTTAAGTGGGCAATTTAGGCTCACTTATTCCTTAACTAATTACGGAGTATTTTTGTTTGAGGGAAAATCCCTTAACTAATTATTATATATCTTAAAATAGAACAATTTATTAATCGAACGTCATATAACAATTAGATGGAACGTTAAGTAGAATTTTAAGTGGCGCTATCTATAATCAAGTTATGGAATTTGCTAACTCAAAGTTACATACATCAACTAGTCTTACCTAAGACGAAAACAACTTTTAGTGATAAAACGTATCTAAACACTATCATTTTCGCTGATTATAAGATAAACATTTTGCTTTTAGACAACTACCATCATATGATACCTATTTTAATCCATTTTACTATTAAAACGGATATTACAGTCTTAATCAAGAATTTGTGTAATAGTATTATTTATTTCAAATTTGTTATTTAACATGAGGATAGTATAGTTTAGGGATGAAATTGTTGGTGTAGTTTCACATGGTTGCAAATTCACCAAATGATGGAAAGAACAAGGAGGTGGAAATGATAATGACTAATTAAAATTAAATTACGAAATTTTAATTTACGTATAATAACTTCTCGTGGCTTTCACTGTCGATTATGATATCCGATTTGTATTTATATACGCAAGTTGGGTTTTAATAATAATTTTATTTGATCATGACTTTGGCTTATAAACCACTCCCTCTTATGCTTATTCACGTCATCTTCCTTTTTTTCTTTGGTTCATTTTCAATATGGAGTATTATTTTTATGAAGAAGATTTGCAATTTGCAATTTAGTAAATTGGGAATCAAACAAGTTTTTTCTTTTGTGGCCTAGAAGAGATGCTAATATGCGGATTGAATTATTTTTACATCTTCGTAATCTTAAACTAAATACCGATTTGTTGTTGTTGGTCCGCTAACTTATTACAGACTATTTCTCAATACCGTAATTATTCAAATACAATTAATTCATTATAAGTTATAACACCCGCAAGACTTTTGATGTAGTAACATTTGTCACTTTTCAAAAGGTTATCCACCTTAAGACTACTCCCTAGCAAATACGCCTAACTGTCGTGTTCTTATTAAAAGCTTTCATAAAATAAAGTACAATTTGTTAATATGAGTAGTACTTTCAAGCTTCAGTAGTCATATGAGTATATCAATTAACATGAGGTATTACAGAGTACATGGGTGTCGAGAAGGGGTTGGTTGTATGATTGAGGAGATTTAGTGTAAGAGAGGGTTATGTTGATTCAGTTGGTGTGGTGGTAAAGTTCTATTTTTAGAGCTCGTTTGGTTGATACGGGAATTACATTGACGTGTTAATTTGCAATGCATGGGAGTTTAATTCCTACATTAAAATTCACGTGTTATTGGCTCAAACATTTCTAGAAGAGATTTTTACTTTCTTTTTTAAACATATATGAGGCGGAACATTCTATCTCACCAAATGCAACAATTGCATATAACTATTGCGATTTGCATTCTGCATTCAAAATACATCACTTTAAATGTAAACAAATGCAATTAACTCTCACTTAATTGTTTTAATTTTCGATTCTCTAAAAAATTATGCTAAAACAATACTTCATATTGTATACCTTAAATAAATATAAGGCTAGCCCTATTGCCACGACACTAATGGTTAATGCCACGAAAGTATTAGAGTAAGTGGATGCCTTTAATATTGTTTATTACTCTAATAAAGCCAGTGACATATTCATATTTTTCGTGGATTTATGTCCTCCCTAAATATAAGTATTTTAGTTTAGACTAAACTTAACGGGGAGAGGAGCCGGACTAGGGATGCGAGGAGCCGATCGCCGCGTGTCGTTCAACACGTGGTCAGACAGCCCCTCAGCGCCTACGTCCTAGAGGTCCCGGTGCCGCCCAAGCTAAGGTTGCCATCCATATCTTACAAAGGAGAAGGCGACCCAACCGACCACGCCGAGGCTTTCGAGTCTCACATGTCGGTGTGGGAGCAGCCTGATGAGGTTTGGTGCCGAGTTTTCCCTACGACTCTGCAGGGGATGGCACAAAGTTGGTACAAGGGGCTACCCGATGGGTCGATATACTGTTACGCCGACCTAAAGGACATATTTAGCCCAATATTCTTGCAACAAGAGGAGGGTCGTCGAGACATCGGACCTCCTGACTATCAGGCAGGAGGGAGGCGAGTCTCTCCGAAGCTATGTGAAAAGGTTCGACGCCAAGGTTCAGCAGATTCGTGAGCTGAACAGCGAACTGTCGGCCTTCGCACTGATGAAAGGCCTCCCTAGAGGAGACTTAAAAAATGAGCTCATCAAGTGCGGCGGCCTGAACCTAGACTCCGCCAGGAAGATGGCCGATCAAGCCATTAAGGTGGAGGACTACCACAAAACCCGGGTAGGCCCCGACGAGGCCGGCACTCGAGAGTAAGAGCGCCGGGAGGACAACCCGGATGAAAGACGCCGTGACAGTCCCCAGAAACGAGAACTCGGTGGGCGTAGGGGGAGTTCGGAAACGTACTACCGGAAGCGGTACAATGATCACACCCCCTGGTTGTGTCTGCCGCCGAGGTCTTCGCCCGAGCAAGAACGAGGGTCGAAGTGGGAAAGGCCTCCCGCCGAGGAGTGACGGTGACACGAGCCGATCGTGAGTACCATGGCCACACGGCCACTTAATCGACAACTCAGGCATCGAAGAATGCCATCGAAGAGCGATCGGAAGGGGAGCCTCGACAAATATGTCGCCAAAGGCCAAAAGATTGATGTCGGCGGCTCGAATAAGAAATCCGTCTTTGAACGGATAGGAGTAATCCATGTTGTCATCGGGGGCAACGAGAACGGTGGGTCCGCTCATGGGCACAAACGGCACCTGAACGAGCTGTATCAGGCCATCAACTTTGTGCCCGAAACAGCGATCCCCGCTTCCAACATCCCCGACATGACCATTGGAAAGAAGGACTACGAGGGAGTCATCGCCCCTCACAGCGACCCGCTCGTAGTCCACTTGGACATATCCAACCACCTGGTCAAGAGGTGCCTGATTGACACAGGCGCCTACACGAACATCATGTTCAGGGAGTGCTTTCTCAACCTCGGTCTGAAGGTTGAAGACTTGAGCCCCTGCACCAATCCGCTATACAGTTTCTCCGGGGCCGGCCTGGTACCCCTGGGGTCAATCAGACTGCCAGTGATGTTCGGCGAGGGGAATGCGGCTAAGAATGTCCTAGCTGAGTTCGTGGTCATTGACGGCTCGTCCTCCTACAACGTTCTCATAGGCCGAGTCACTCTGAGCGAGGCCGACGCAGTAATGTCCATACGGGCCCTGACACTGATGTATGTCTCGGACCGGGGGGAAGCGCATAAGCTCATCTCCAAGGACGAGAAGGACGAGGTGGTCAACGTCCAGATATCTGCCAGAGGATGCAACATGCAGTCCCTCAAAGTGGCAAAAAGTCGAGAAGGGGAAGAGCCCATCCTTACAACGGGAGGGCAACCTCGTGGATTCAAGCGTCGGCATGGTCGAGGGAGCCGAGATCGAAGAGGTGGAAATTGACCCGGGCGCACCGTGACTATCGGTGTCAGTCAACGGGAGCCAAAATTCGGGCCGCTCTCCTAGACCCGCTGAGGAAGAACAAAGACGTCTTCGCCTACTCAACGGCCGAGATGCCGGGCGTGAGCCGGGAGGTAATTGTTCACAAGCTGAACGTACTCCCCACCGCTCGCCCTGTCAAGCAAAGGATGAGGAACTCCTCAGCCGAGAAGGATGAGGCCATCAAAGCCGAGGTAGATAAATTACTGGCGGCGGGCTTCATCATGCCTTGTACTTATCCTGAGTGGTTAGCTAATGTCGTAATGGTGAGGAAGTCGTCGGGGGCGTGGAGGATGTGTGTAGATTTTACCAATCTTAATAAAGCATGCCCCAAAGATTGCTATCCCTTGCCTCGAATAGATAGTTTAATTGACGCGACGGCAGGTACACTATCGAGCCTGCCGGACGCCTTCTCGGGGTATCATCGGTATTCATGGTCGAGGAAGACATGCCTAAATGCGCATTCATCACCGCTAACGGCACATACATGTACAAAATGATGCCGTTTGGTTTGAAGAACGCCGGCGCAACTTACACAAGGCTGGTGGACAAAGTGTTCCAAAATCAAAAAGGGCGGAACATTGAGGCTTACGTCGACGATGCTATTGTAAAAAGCAAGTCTGACAGCGAGCACTTAGCCGATTTACACGAGACATTTTGTTCACTAAGGAAATACAAGATGAAGCTCAACCCAATGAAATGCAACTTCGGTGTCCGGGCAGGTAAGTTCCTCGGCGTACTTGTCAGCGCCAGGGGAATTGATGCCAATCCAGACAAAGTCCAAGCAATCCTAGACCTGCCGGAGCCGAGGAATCGAAAAGAGGTTATGATGCTGACCGGGAGGATGGCGGCTCTAGCCCGTTTCATCTCTCGGTCAGCCGACAAGAGCACCCCCTTCTTCAAGGTGTTGAAGGGGAATAAAGACTTCAGTGGGGGAGGAGGAGAGCACGACTTTCAAGCAATCGAAAGCTCATCTTCGACTCTCCCAACCCCGTCCGTGCCGATCTTTGGGGAGACGCTATATCTGTACATAGCAGTTACCTCGGCCACGGTCAGCGCCGTAATCATCAGAGAAGAGGACAAGCAGCAATACCCAATCTACTTTGTCAGCCATACGTTGTTGCCCGCCGAGAGAAATTACCCGCTGATTGAAAAAGCAGCCTTCGCTGTTGTCGTCGCCGCAAGGAAACTGAAACCCTACTTCGACGCACATCCCGTGACGGTCTTAACCGACCAGCCATTGGAGAAAGCATTGGAAAAATTTGAGCAATCCGGCAGGCTCATCAAATGGGCAATAGAGCTATCCGGCTTCGGCATTCAGTACAAGCCGAGGCCCTCGATAAAGGGACAGTGCACCGCGATTTCTGGCCGAGTGCACATACCAAGAAAGAAAGCAAAACCTCGGAGTATGGGAGGTATACACCGACGGGTCCTCCACGACGAACATCTCAGAGCCGCATACTTATCATCAGCCCAAACGGGGACGAGTTTGAGTATGCCTTGAAATTTACCTTCACGGCCTCAAACAACGAATCCGAATACGAGGTGGTGATAACCGGAGTCGAGCTAGCTAGAGCTACCGGGGCGGAGCACATCATTTTGAAAACAGATTCACTTTTAGTGGCTAACCAAATCAGAGGAGAGTACGAGACTCGAGACGACGGAATGGTAAGATACCTGGAAAGGGAAAAAGCTGACACCTCAAAGTTGAAATCTTTTCAGATACAATGCATTCCCTGTGTCCGAGAACAACCGAGCCGACGCTCTCTCGAAACTTGCTAGTTCAACCATCAAGAATGTCACCAACCGTCTTTGGTGGACATCGGGAATGCCAAGAGCATTGCGAGGCCGTCGGCATGGTGGGTAACATAAAGACCGAGACGACGTGGATGACTCCGATAATGAAATACAAATTGATAAACGAATTACCGGAGGACCGCAGTCTCTCGCAGAAGATAAAGAGGATCGCAGCAAGGTACTTGGTGTTTGAAGGGGAATTGTACAGGAGGTCCGTGACGAGGCCACTCTTGAAATGTGTCGGCCCAGCCGACGCGGAGCTAATACTGACAGAAATTCACGAAGGCATCTGCGGCCATCACATGAGGGCAAGAACACTAGCCCACAAAGCTCTCCGAGCCGGCTACTTCTGGCCCACCATGCTTGCGGGTTCTAGAGCCAAAACCAAAAAGTGCAACAACTGTCAAATGCATGCTCCGGTGATACATGCGCCATCCCGAGACCTGCAGCCGGTACTTAGTCCCCTTCCTTTTGCACAGTGGGGGATGGATCTACTAGGGCCATTTCCAACGGCATCCGGCGGAAGAAAGTTCTTGATTGTCGTCGTTGACTACTTCACCAAATGGGTTGAAGCTGTAGCAGTACCTGCGAAGACGACGGCGGCCCTAAGAAAGGTAATCTGGGAAAATGTCATAACTCGTTTTGGGTTACCCCAAGTCATGGTATTCGACCACGGCCGAGAGTTTTGGAGCGACACAATAATGAGCTGGCTGGAGGAACTTGGTATCAAATTTGCATACTCCTCCGTCTGCCACCCACAGAGCAATGGACAGGCGGAGGTAGCCAATAAAACAATCCTCAACGGTTTGAAGAAGACAGTCGAAGACCTAAAGGGAAGATGGGCCGATGAACTACCCGGCGTCCTGTGGTCCCTGCGAACCACGGAGAAAGAAGCGACGGGGTACAGTCCATTACACTTAGTCTACGGGTCCGAAGCGATCCCGCAATTGAAGCAACGATGCATCGACATTCGTAACGGCCACCTTTAACCCGGTTGAAAATGAGGAAGGCTTAAGAACCTTCCTAGACCTGGTCGAAGAAAGCCGAGATACAGCACGCCTCAACTTGGCAGTATACCAAAACCGAATGAGAAGAGCTTACAACCGGAGAGTCCACAAAAGGGATTTGAAAGTAGGGGATCTAGTCCTAAGAAAGTCGGTCGCCACCAACAAAGGAAACATCCATGGTAAACTAACGGCCAACTGGGAGGGTCCCTACAAAGTGGTTGAAGAAATGAGGCCGGGTACATACCGGCTGACCGACATGGAGGGTGTGCCTTTGATGAGCCATTGGAACACCGACAATCTCAGGAAATACTTTGTGTAGCGGCGGAGGTGTCCAAAACAATTGTTGGCACCCCAACGCATGTTTACATCTAATGAAGAATCACCCAATTTTTCCATCAAAGTGTTTATCCCCTCCGCAGTCATATCGAGGTAGACGCCACGGCCCAAGCCGGGCTGTCGCCCCAAGAAGTAGACGCCACGGCGATCACTACAAGCGTTGAGCTGAGATACTGACGCTGTCGCGCCGTAACCCCTAGTCGCCTCGGCCCACCGAAGGCCTGGCAGAGGACACAACGGTCGATACGCTAACGAACGCTGTCGCGCCGTAACCCCTAGTCGCCTCGGCCCACCGAAGGCCTGGCAGGGGACACAACGGTCGATACACTAACATACGCTGTCGGGCCGTAACCTCTAGTCGCCTCGGCCAACCGAAGGCCTGACAGAGGACACAACGGTCGATACGCTAACTGTAACACTCCCATACTCCAAGTGCCTTACCAGGACCACTCAGGTATGAAGACATTACCATCTCGGTTGCCCGAGGCAATGATAATCAAACAACAATAAAGAAACAACGTTTATTATAAATAATTTAGGGAATAGTTACAATCCTCAAAACCAAACTAAAAGTACGATACATTATTCTCAAATGACTGTTCTAACAGAAATGTAAATAAACTAAGGCTACAACAGAAGACTCCTATCATCATGTCGTGGCATCCCAGCTATCCCAGTACTCATCTCAATACCTGCTCAATATCTCGCTCACCATCCCCGAATGGATCACCGCAGTTTACAAAACAACACCGGGTCAAGTACTAATCACACAATCAATATAGATAACAATAATAAGATAAACAGACAAATTTGAATCACACACACACACACCACCAATTCCCATCATCTCAATCCCGACTATCCACGGACCTTGCCGCGTGGGGGACCGCACCGTACCCACCAAATCCCCGCTCCACATAGTGAGCGATAACCCCTGTCCATTAATGTGCACATCCCCTTCCGTGGCGGGTTCCACGAAGGGCGAAACTAGGGCGTGAAGCCACTCCCGCAAGTGACCCCACTCGGTAGAGAACGCATCTCGAGAACCATCAACAACAATCACAACCACAAACACAATACAATCATTATATCAAACAACCAAATACAAGACATCACCAATATCCCATTATGGGACTAATGCGAGTAGGAAATCCTACATGGAAAGCACAACAATGATCAGACGGTATCACAAATGTATCAAAAAGCCTCTTCTACGAACCCTCCTCCTATCATATAACACATAGAGGCTACACATCACATACTACACATAAAAACCCCCAATCTCTAAATTAGGGTTTAACAAAATCAAGGGAAAAACAATAAAAAGGGTACGTAGATCTTACCCTCGACGCAAGGAACTCAACGATACGAATAACGACAAGAATCGACCGTCGAACTCCGGAATTGCTAAGAATGCGATTAGGAAGATGAACTGGTTGCTTTCTCTCTTAAACAGGGTTTTAGGTTTTGTAAAAGTGATTTAAAACAATGACGACGATACTTAAATACCTTAATCGCATAATTAACAAAACCCGAGAAAATTCCCCGTAAAACCGGACACTCGATCGAGTACCCAAGGTACTCGATCGAGTACCCCCTTACTCGATCGAGTACCCCAGCTACTCGATCGAGTACCCCAGCTACTCGATCGAGTACCCAACAGGTCAGAAACTATTTTATTTCGCAACTTACCCTTACTCGACAGAGTAAGGGCTACTCGACAGAGTACCCCAAGACTTATAAATACGGAGTATTACAGTCTTCCCTCCTTAAAAGGAACTTCGTCCCCAAAGTTCAAACCACTACTAACAAAGGTACTCCCACAACATTCCCGACTCAAAAGCCAAACAAAATACAACATAAGACATGATACTAACCCAACTCATCCCGACAAACATACCGACACTACATATAAAAGGTGTATAAAACTCTTAAAACTGCTCGCGATCATCTCCTACCCCCTAAAAGAAACAAGGTTACGTCCCCGTAACCATACATACCTGATCAAAAAGGAAAGGGTAACGCTCTTTCATAGCTTCCTCTGGCTCCTATGTAGCTTCCTCGGTCTCGTGGTTAGACCACAGGATCTTAAGCAAAACTGTCTCACCACTCCTAGTCTTTCTAACCTTTCGGTCTAGAATCTGCTTAGGCACCTCCAGATATGATAAGGACTCATCTAGCTCTAAGCTCTCTGCCTCCAACACATGTGATGGGTCACTCACATACTTCCGCAGCTGCGATACATGAAACACATTATGCACTCTCTCTAACGCAGCTGGTAAAGCCAAACGATAAGCAACTTCTCCAACTCGCTCTAAGATCTCATAAGGCCCTATAAACTTCTGACTTAGCTTGCCTTTCTTCCCAAATCTCATAACCCCACGCATAGGAGACACTTTCAAAAGAACTTTGTCCCCAACTTGAAACTCTATGTCCCGACGATGTAGATCTGCATAACTCTTTTGTCGATCCTGGGCTGCTCTCATCCGTTCCCGATCATCTTAACTGTTCCACCATCTCATGCACCATCTCTGGTCCTAAAACCACCGCCTCAAAGACTATCGTCCCAACAGATTAGACTCCTACATCTCCTCCCATACAAAGCCTCAAACGGTGCCATGCCAATCTTTTGGTGTGATAGTTTGTTGTTGTAAGAAAACTCTATCAAGTCCAACCTCTGCTCCCGGCTACCACCAAAATCCATCACACAAGCTCGCAACATATCCTCAAGAGTCTTGATTGTTCTCTCTCCGTACCGCCCGTCTGTCGCAGGATGAAATGATGTACTCATCTTCAAAGTTGTTCCCAACGATTCCTGCAACTCCTTCCAAAACCTCGATATAAACCTCGCATCTCTGTCAGACACTATGTCCTTAGGGACTCCATGTAACTTAAGCACGTTCTTTCGATATGCCATAGCCAATTGTGCCTTAGTCCATGTATCTTTCATCGGAACAAAGTGAGCTGACTTGGTCAGACGATCCACTATCACCCAAATCATGTTGTTACCTTGTTGACTCTTTGGCAAACCCACAATGAAATCCATGGAAATGGATTCCCACTTCCACTCAGGCACCGCTAAAGACTGAATCTTACCTTGCGGTCGTCGCTGTTCCCCTTTAACTCTCTGGCATGTCAAACAACGGGACACAAACTCAGCTGTCTCTTTCTTCATCCCAGGCCACCAAAACGTTCTCTTCAAATCCTTGTATAGCTTGTCTCCACCTGGATGAACTGAATATGGTGTGCAATGCGCCTCTGCCATGATTGTCTTTTTCAACTCCTCGTCATTAAGAACACACCACCTACCATCAAACCTCAAACTACCATCTGTATGAATAGAAAACCGGGACACTGTCCCTTTCTCTACTCCACTCCACTATCTTAGGATCAAAAGCCTGCTTATCCCGAATATCATCATAAAACTCCAGATGTACTGTCATATCACCCATGGCATCTCCTTTCTGCATCATATGTATCCCAAAACTCGCTACCTCATCCCTCAGCCTCATCAAAGATAGAGCTGTACACAAGGAATGTACACTCTTCCTACTCAAAGCATCAGCAACAACATTGGCCTTCCCTTCATGGTAGATAATCTCCATGTCGTAATCGCCAATCAGCTTCATCCACCTCCTCTGTCTCATGTTCAACTCCGTCTGCGTGAAGATGTACTTGAGGCTCTTGTGATCAGAAAATACCTTAAAGATTGCTCCATAAAGGTAATGTCTCCAAATCTTGAGAGCAAACACCACTGCACCCAACTCCAGATCATGAGTAGGATAGTTCTCCTCATAAGGCTTCAATTGCCTAGAAGCATAGGCAATCACTTTACCATTCTGCATCAACACACATCCCAGCCCATTCTTCGAGGCATCTGTATAAACCTCAAAGTTCTCGCTCCCTTCAGTAATGCTAAGACGGGAGAGCGTGGTCAAACGCTCCTTTAATGTTTGGAACGCCGTCTCACAACTCTCATCCCAACGAAACCTGTTCTCTTTCCTCATCAACGCTGTCATCGGTCTAGCTATCTTGGAGAAATCTTTCACGAACCGTCTGTAGTATCCAGCTAAACCCAAGAAACTCCTAACCTCAGCAACATTCTTTGGTGCCTCCCACTTTGTCACTGCCTCAATCTTCGCCGGATCCACAGCTACCCCAACTTTAGAGATTACATGCCCCAGAAAAGTAACTTTCTCTAACCAGAACTCACACTTAGACAGCTTGGCATACAACTCATGATCCCTCAAAGTCTGCAACACGATCCTCAAATGCTCCTCATGTTCCTCCTTAGTCTTAGAGTAGACTAAGATATCGTCGATGAATACCACTACAAACTGGTCCAAAAACTGTCTGAAGATTCTGTTCATCAAATCCATAAACATTGTCGGCGCATTAGACAACCCAAACGGCATTACCACATACTCGTAATGGCCATACCTCGACGTGAAAGCTGTCTTGGGTATGTCCACCTCTCTAATCTTCACCTGATGGTACCCCGACCTCAAATCAATCTTAGAAAAGACTGTTGCACCCCTCAACTGATCAAACAGGTCATCTATCCTTGGCAAAGGATACTTGTTCTTTATCATCACACGGTTCAGCTCCCTGTAATCTATGCACAGCCTCAAGCTCCCATCTTTCTTCTTCACGAAAAGAACTGGTGCTCCCCAAGGCGATACACTTGGTCTAATGTATCCCTTCTCTATCAAATCATCCAACTGCTTCCTAAGTTCCTCCATCTCCTTAGGACCCATCCGGTACGGTGCCTTAGAGATCGGCCCCGTTCCTGGCTTCAACTCGACGGTGAAATCTATCTCCCTCTTCGGTGGTAACCCCGGAATCTCCTCTGGAAAAACATCCGCAAACTCCCCACCACTGGTATCTCATCCACCGCCTAGGGCTCTCTATCCCAGGTCATCTCTCACATGGCACGGGATCAAAGGAC
This sequence comes from Silene latifolia, assembly GCF_048544455.1. Taxonomy (NCBI): domain Eukaryota; kingdom Viridiplantae; phylum Streptophyta; class Magnoliopsida; order Caryophyllales; family Caryophyllaceae; genus Silene; species Silene latifolia. Next base: position 13,815,310 of record NC_133534.1, read on the forward strand.
ATCCCTTCCTCAGATAAGACTTCAAGGTAACAATTTGCAATCAACTTAACTTTGGGTTTGACTAGAAACCCACCGTAAGACACACTAACACCCTTAGGACCTCTTAGGGACACTTTCTTTTGATGAGTCTATCTTAGCTTTATACTTTCCTAACCAATCCATCCCAACTATCATCTCAAAACCGTTAAAAGGAAACTCTAGCAAGTCTATAGGGAAATCAACTTGCCCAACTATCAAAGATACATCTCTAAACAATCTCCCACACGATACAGACTCACCCGAAGGTATGAAAACTTGCTCACTAACAGACTCATATACTCTCAAACCTAACTGTTTTACATGACTCGAAGACACAAACGACTGAGAAGCCCCCGAATCAAACAAAACAAAGGTAGGAATACCATTAACAAGGAATGTACCGGTGATAACGTGCGCATCCTCCTCAGCTGCCTTCTTCTCTATCATGAATAGCTTGCCACTGGTCTTCTGTCCACCTCCCTGGACAGTAATGGCTGATGCGGTCGGCTTAGCACCCGACCCTTGATTGTTGTTGTTGTTCGTCGGTGTTTTCTGATAAGAATTACCGCCTTTGCGGTTGCCTCCACTCTGGTAACTCTGACTTCCCCGGTTTGGCCATGATCCGCCCGAGGTCTTTGCTCGCGAAGCTCTGTGCAGGTCTCTGAAAAGATCCCGGTGCACTCGTGCACTCATGTCTCTTGTGGCCTACACCACCACAACCATAGCAGTTCACTCCCCAACTATTACTCACACTCCCACGGCCACGCCCAAAGGAAGCCCAAAGACTAAACCTAGACCCGAGAAGAAAATCCTTTAGGCGATTGTGGTTGCCTTTCTTGTGATTCGATTGGCCACCACCCTCGCTCTCGAACTTCCTCTTCTCACCACCGACTCTCCCGAGCCATCTCCACCAACCTCTCGGCTCTCCCGGCCCTCTCATAAGCTTCCTTAACATCGTAAGGATCCCCACGGGTAACTTATCCATAATCTTGGTGGTCAACCCCCTCTCAAACCTCAATGCCAAATTCTCCTCACTCAAACCCATGTCCTCAAAGATACCTAGACTTCTCATTGAACGCCTGTAGTACTCAGCCACAGACATCTCAAGTCATCTTAAAACCATCAAACTCTTCTCTCAACTTACTCCTCACATGTTCCTAAGACAAACTCCTTTCTCACAGCCCTACGAAACTCCTCCCAAGGTATAGCAGGTAAGCCTTGGTTGGTATATATTTCCTTAGCACTCACCTTCACTGAATCCCACCACTTGCCTGCTGCCTCCCTCAGATAGAACGCAGCCTATTCCACTCTCATCTCATCAGGACAATGAACCAAGTCTAAGATGTTCTCCATCTCTCTCAGCCAACTATCAAGCAGATTGGGCTCCCCAACTCCCTTGTACTCTTTCGGGTTAAACCTCGCAATATAGAGGCTGATTTTAGAATGATCAACCTCCTTCTCCTTATTCTTATCCTTGTCCTCATTCACTCTCTTCAGGGTCTCAGTAAGAGCATCCTGGTGCTCTAACATCTTAACGATGTCATCCACGGTCATAAGCTCAGCTCTCGCATACAAAGCAGTTCTCTTGGGCGGCATCTTGAAGCTATATAAGAAAGGGTAAACATAAACACACGTACTAAACCTCAAAACACGAAAACACGCTGCCCAGAACCCACTCGATCGAGTTCCCAAACACACTCGATCGAGTAACGGGCTACTCGATCGAGTGCCCCACGTTGTAATACTCCGTATTTATAAGTCTTTAGGTACTCTATCGAGTAGGCCTTACTCTGTCGAGTAAGGGTGAGTTGCGTTTTAAAATAGTTTCTGACCTGTTGGGTACTCGATCGAGTAGGGGGTACTCGATCGAGTACCTTGGGTACTCGATCGAGTAGCCGGTTTACGGGTACTCGATCGAGTACCCAAGGTACTCGATCGAGTACCCAAGGTACTCGATCGAGTACCCCCTTACTCGATCGAGTACCCCAGCTACTCGATCGAGTACCCAACAGGTCAGAAACTATTTTATTTCGCAACTTACCCTTACTCGACAGAGTAAGGGCTACTCGACAGAGTACCCCAAGACTTATAAATACGGAGTATTACACTAACATGTTCACAACGGCGGTTGGGAAGCGCGATTCCGACGCCTCGGCTAGACCGAGAGTGAAAGAGGAAGCGACCAACATGCTAACATGTTCAAGAAAAAGACGTTAAACGCAGTTGAGATACGCATTCTAGCTACCTCGGCCAAGCCGAAGGTAAAGATGAGAAGCGCTCAATTAATAACGCAAGAAGACAAGAGAAGACCTCGGCCAAGCCAGAGGCAAAATAAGCAAACTCTTATTAAAAATGATAACAGTTTACAAATGAGAAGGATACAGACGACGGCCGTCCCCATAGGGATAAGCCAAAACGCAACCTACCAAAGTTTTGCAAAAACAAGGAAAAGAAAAGCAAAAGGTTACAGACATGAAATTTGAAGCGCCAAAAGATGGCAGGGGAGGAAAGGCTCGATGGTTGGCCCCGAACAGCTAAAGCTATCCGAGACGCCGGGTGAGTCGGGTGACGACCGCCCGTCTCCCTACGCTTGTTGCCGCCCACCATCGGCAGCAAAGATCATCTTCGGTGGCGGCCCAGAGGAAAGCTCGTTATTTCCACGTGCCTTCAGCCTTTCAGCCTCCTCTTTGGCCTCCTTCACCTTCGCATCGTAGACCGCCTTGGCCTCGGCTATCTGAGCCGCCTTCGCCGCCTCCGCCTTCTCTGCAGCCGCTTTTTCCGCAGCATCGGCCATCTCATCCAGAAGCTGTTCAAATTTTTCCCACGGGAAGGAGCCTTCAGGAATGAGCTTCTTGATTGCCTCCCTGGTCGCTTCCTCGGCCTGATCCCGGAATTGAGCGCACATGTTAGGGATGATCTCAGTTTGAAGCATCTCAATATCTTTCTCCCTTTGGGCAAGGACTGCCCTAGTGTCCCTATGTGCCTCCGACTGAGCCAACTACATTTCCCTCCATTCTTCCCTCTTGGCAACAACGGCGTCGTAGCCGCCCTTATACCTGTCCCGCTCCTCCAGCAACTTGGCAGAGGTGGCATCAGCAGCCTCAACCTTGGCCCTCTCGGCCAATAGCAGCTTCTCAGCTTCCTCCACACGGGTTTGAGTGCGGGTTTCAAGCAGGTTAGACGGATAGGTTTGGGGTGGCGCCACCGTGGACTAGGGGGAGGTCGAAACGGTGGTGCTATGGTGTCTGTGTGCGTGGGTTGGCGGTGAGCATAATGGTGGTGATAGAATAGTGTACTGTTGATATCAGTGGCGGCTGTGGGGTTGCAAAGGTGGGCTGTTGGTGGCGGCAACCCCTGCTAAGGCGGCTTTGGCAGCTCTGGTTCGACTCGCCGGCGCGATCGACCAGGCTGGTGGTGGTTGTTGGTGGTGGGGTCGAAGTGGGCAGCATGCCTGGTGGTTGTCGCGGTGGTTCAGGCGGCGCGTGAGGAGTTTAGGCGAGTGAGAAGTCACGGGTTGTGGAGTCGGGTTTTTCGAGTTGTTTTTATGTTTGATTCGGGTTTTCTTAATCGTTTAAATTCGTTAATCTTTTATTTATCATATTCAGTTAATTAATTTAATTCCCGAGTTATTCAAAATGTTTAGAGACGGTTTTGAGTCGGGATTGTTAGAATTGTTCAAATGCTTGATTCGTTTCATCGTATAATTCGTTTAAATCCTCTAATTATCGTTTTGGTTTAAGTTCCGAGTTATTTAAAATAAAATAATAATTAATGATAATTAATTAATTAGAGACGGGTTTAATAGAAAAGTTACCATTTCGGGAAAGCTTCTATTTTGGGAGATTTCTATATTTAGTAGTTAGTAACTATAAATACTATAATTGTTTTAGGTGAAGGATTCGTGAAGGATCGTTAATCAAATTCATTGCTTTATGTTATGGACTGCTTGAACTGCTTACTTGGATTGCTGGCACTTTGAGGTAGGGAAATACACTTGACTTATTATCGTTGTTGTTCAATTGTGTGACTTGATTCGTGGTTGTTGATTTACGTTATGATTCATATATGGGAAGGTGATTGACTGAATTGATCGTATTGAATATGATATCACAACATCGGGTAACCGGCATGATTTTATGATTTATCAGTTCAGTGATTTATATATATATATATATATATATATATATATATATATATATATATATATATATATATATTGTGTTGCATTAATTTATGTTGAGCATCTCATATGCATTGGAGTTGGAGGATGGTGTAGGAGTGACGATGTTGAGATACGATGTGAGTTGTGATAAGGCCCAGGCGGGTTCTGCAGGACTTGCCCTTGTTTTGTTTGATTGTACTCTTTAACTGACCTTACTGCCATTTCTTTTCTGTTTATTGCCTATGGATGGAAATTTTATGAGAGATAGCCTTGGGAGTTAGTATTCATTTGGCGTTGGTTTCATGTTTTTATGATATACGGATTAGGAGTAATAAATATTTTAGTGGGATGTGGTTAGGAAGTTCCTGTGCAGTGATGTTTGATATTAATAATTTTTGCATAATTCCAACTCCATCGGTCAAAAGAGTCGCATAGGTTTTCAAATTGATAAGCCACGAAAATTCTTGATGTCTCTATATTAAACGGTAGGTTTTGCAAACTGACCCAAGTTTTGGACCAATTGCTGTCACATGTTTGTTTGGACCAACTGAGTTGTAAAATTCTTTAAAAATGAAATTTTGTGCTTTAGACCTAATTCTTTTTCCCCTGTGCTTTTTTTTAACTCTCCGTGTTTTATAAAAATAATATGAATCAAGTTTTAATCGAACGGTTATTTATTCGTGATCTTTGAAAGTTACAACGTGAATCAAAACATTTAAAATGTGCGCTCTATGTCAAGTTTTCATACAGTTGCTTGATTAATTCATGAGTCTTAGTAATGTGAATTTATAATGTCCTTATATGATGATAGTAGCACGCATGTTCGGTAGTGTGTATCTTAACAAGTGATAAAATTAAAGTCTAGTTGATAACATTGTTGGCATGATAGTATGAGTAAAATTGGATAGCTTAAATTGATTCTTAATCAAGGGTGAAATATTTTATACGAGTCCAGTTGTTTGCATATTTTACATACGTTTGGCATGTTGTAATATCTCTGGTGTGTTCATCATATTTGCATAGTGGTCGGATATAAATAAATATAAAACTCTATTGACATATCTTGGTAAAGTTGATGGCATTAAAAGTTAATTTGATGGTTCTAATATACTCGCATGAATAATTATAATAGTTATGTTTAAATGTTTACACATGGGTGGTAGTAATGATTGTGTCTAAATGTTCACACGTGTAGGATGTCATCTGAGTTCTAATGTCTTCTATGCGAATTTGTGTGCCTATAGTTATACTTAGTACTTTCATTACAATAAATTATTTCAGTTGAACCTAAACCTATAACATGATAATAAACAGTGTTGTTATTTCTTATTGAATATGTTCGTTATTACAATGTCATAAAATGCTAAAGTGATTCTTGCAATTGTATGGGTGTGATATAAAGGAAACTGTTTGATATAACACGACAATTGGCATATCTATATTCTCGAGTCGTTACTATCAATTATATTAAAATAAAGATTGTTATGATAACTATGTTGACAATTATAATAGGATAACCCTTTGATGATTCACATGATATGCATTGGTTTAAATGATAGTCGTTATAGTTACATTTAATTGAGCCTACGAGTTGCCTAATTATTCAATCATGCAAATCAAAGAAGCTGTTCAAGTTGTTAATCTTTTATCATAGCTAGTGTTCTACGAAGTGTATGATGGCAAATGTATATGTCTAAGTTATTTATACGATATCTTTTGTTTTGCTGAAAATGAGTATACTAAGTTGCTAGACACAATTGAAAGATATGATTGCTAAAATGTGAAACATATGTGGGATATGAAAGTGATGTTGTTGTTGTCATAGATCATATGTAGTACTTTTATTGGGAAATATGTTTTCAGAATTGATATCGTGCAAACAATTTTTATAATTTATAATATGAATTATGAGTATGTTGTTGATTGCTTAAATTCATCGACCCAATTCGTGACCTAAACCAGTGGGTGAGTAAATGGTTGTACGGACATGTCAATAAGATCCTGTGAGTGTGATGGATGGTAGTGGTAGATCTATTTTCTGTGATATGTTTGCAATGTGAGAAGTTCTTAAATTGTTTTGTTGATTTTGCTCTCGCTCTTCATAGTCTATAATTGATCATCAAATTTGTTTAGTGGTGAAACCGTGTAAACCTTGGTTCCTTTCTTGTTGTTCTTTAGTTTGATGTTGTGTTTTTAAGTTAAGCATGAGCTAGTAATAAATGTTACTTGTTGACAATCGGTTAATCCCATAATAAAACCTTGTTTCGACCTTAATGTTAATGCGCAATCTTTTATCATATGTTCTTTCCTGTCACATGTGGTTGATAATGATTTTGTTGCATATGTATATGAAAATTGAAAAGAGGTTACGAGGACGTAACCATGTTTCTAGTCGGGTAGGATTGTAAAATCTTAATGCTTAAATTGCACTTGCTTGTAGATTGTAGTTTTGACCAAGTCGATGTTTAGTTGTGGGGTACCTATGCAAATGAGTTCTATATGTTGTGTTCCTACTTCTTTAGTTGGTTGATGTGTAAAAGGGGAGTGTAGTTAAACTACTGGTATTGAGTTATGCGTTAGCCTATGAGCTGAATTATGTTTACGGTCCAGTGTGACCATGGTTATCGAGTTATTTGAGATTGAGATCGGAATTTAGATGGAAAAGGACGGTGTTCTCAAGTGATTATTTAATTGTTATACAATTGTGTTCCCAGGTAGTTATTAGTTGTAGTTAGTTGGGTTAAGTAAAGACGAGTTAAACTTCGGGACGAAGTTTATTTTTAGGAGGGCAGAATGTAACATTTCTTGTTTGTTATGTTTAATTGATGTGTCAAAAGTGTGTGTTGACCGTGTTAGAAATGTGTGACGTCCGTATGTACGATATACAATACCCTTCTGACGTTTGAGTATGGGAGCGAACTTCGGGACGAAGTTCATTTTAAGGGGGGAAGACTGTAATACCCCGTATTTTTTATATAACCAATTAAACGGATATTATTATATATTAATTATTATACATATTATATTACTAATTAAGTCGAGTTAATATTGAGTCGATAATTTCGTTAAGTTATTTTACTTAACCCGCGTTGTATCGATATAAGTTAATTGTGACGGGTTTATAAGAATTCGAATTATGAACTAACCCATCTGAGTTGACCCATTAACTGTTCAGCCCATTTAACCCTAACCCTAACCCTAATAATACCCTAACCAACCCGCCTCCCTCATTCCTTACTCCCTCAACCCGCCTCATTTCTTCACCAACACCAAACACCAGCTTTCACGCAAAACGAGAGAGAGAGAGTGAGCTTGGGGTGTTGGCGGCGCAGCAAGGAAGAGCTAGGGGCAATTGTCGACGACCGTGGGTGGCCATGGTGGCTGTGTGGTGGCGGAAAAAGGTAAGAGTTCAACCTTCCCTCTGTTTTTGTTTTTTCTGTCGGGTTGTTGGTGGTTGTTGCGTGTCTTAGGGAGGGGATAAGGGTGGTTGGTGTCTGGGCATTGGTAATGAGTGGTTAGAGACGCCCCTGTTGGTGGCGGTTAGGGTGATTATAGGCGGTGGAAATGGCGGCTGGAGGCTTTGTCGACAGAGACAATCAAAACGGGTTTGAGTGCGGGTTTCAGGCAGGTTAGACGGATAGGTTTGGGGTGGCGCCACCGTGGACTAGGGGAGGTCGAAACGGTGGTGCTATGGGTGTACGTGTGCGTGGGTTGGCGGCGAGCATAATGGTGGTGATAGAATAGTGTGTCTTGTTGATATCGGTGGCGGCCGTGGGGTTGCAAAGGTGGGTGTTGGTGGCGGCAACCCCTGCTAAGGCGGCTTTGGCAGCTCGGGTTCGACTTCCGGCGGCGATCGACCCAGTGGTGGTGGTTGTTGGTGGTGGGGTCGAAGTGGGCAGCATGCCTGGTGGTTGTCGCGGTGGTTCAGGCGGCGCGTGAGGAGTTTAGGCGAGTGAGAAGTCACGGGTTGTGGAGTCGGGTTTCTCGAGTTGTTTTTATGTTTGATTCGGGTTTTCTTAATCGTTTAAATTCGTTAATCTTTTATTTATCATATTCAGTTAATTAATTTAATTCCCGAGTTATTCAAAATGTTTAGAGACGGTTTTGAGTCGGGATTGTTAGAATTGTTCAAATGCTTGATTCGTTTTATCGTATAATTCGTTTAAATCCTCTAATTATCGTTTTGGTTTAAGTTCCGAGTTATTTAAAATAAAATAATAATTAATGATAATTAATTAATTAGAGACGGGTTTAATAGAAAAGTTACCATTTCGGGAAAGCTTCTATTTTGGGAGATTTCTATATTTAGTAGTTAGTAATTATAAATACTATAATTTTTTTAGGTGACGGATTCGTGAAGGATCGTTAATCAAATTCATTGCTTTATGTTTATGGATCGCTTGAAGCGCTTACTTGGATTCTTTGGCACTTTGAGGTAGGGAAATACACTTGACTTATTATCGTTGTTGTTCAATTGTGTGACTTGATTCGTGGTTGTTGATTTACGTACGTTATGATTCATATATGGGAAGGTGATTGACTGAATTGATCGTATTGAATATGATATCACAACATCGGGGCCGGCATGATTTTATGATTTATCGGTTCGTTGATTTTATATATATATATATATATATATATATATATATATATATATATATATATATATATATATATATATATTGTGTTGCATTAATTTATGTTGAGCATCTCATATGCATTGGAGTTGGAGGATGGTGTAGGAGTGACGGTGTTGAGATACGATGTGAGTTGTGATAAGGCCCAGGCGGGTTCTGCAGGACTTGCCCTGGAGTTCTCAGCTGCGAGCTGGCAGATCGGCTACGGTCGATATATATAGTCTAGGGGATCGGTATGCATTTTGGGTTGTCCGGGGTATGAGATATGAGATATGAGTTGAGATGGAGATGGAGGTGACGGAGGAGCATGCATATCATATTTTGTTGTTTTCTTGTTTTCCCTACTCAACCTCGTGGTTGACCCTGTGTATTCGTGAACACCTGTGATGACCCAAATATTGGCGAGCAGACTTGACAGGTTAAGAGATAGAATCGGGAGCTGGATGGGCGTGAGACACTAGATCAGACGACTTAGTAGCTAGATCATCATCTAGAAGACTTTCACTTTTATTTATGTTAATTCTTGTAATTTGATGAAAAAAGGTTTTGTAATAATTAAGTTAAAAATAATTATATAAATTGCCTTGGAGTTTAATTTGTTATTCACTACCTCGGGAAACCGAGATGGTAACAGTCTAGTTTATTAGGGAATGTCTTGCTAAAGGCTCCTTCATAAACCGGGGTGTTACAAAACCTCCCCAAAAGTATACAAATTAACCTTACTTTTTCTTTGGGGACCTCACATAAAAACGGTGGAACCTCAGGTGTTGTTTGGTTACCCACTAAACAATGCAGGAACTTAAATTCATGTGAATTGCAAAATGGGTATGTTGTTTGGTTACCCCAATTCACATGAATTGGAAGTTCCCATGAATTTCAATTCCTCCATAATGGAGGAAGTTGCTTACCTAGACCCCCTAGGTAAGTTAGAATGCCTAATGAATTGCACTTCCTTCATGGCAACCAAACAATTTTTTGCATTTCACATGAATTCCAAATTCACGTGTTTTATAACTTCCTAGACAATACAAATTCCTATATGCAACCAAATGACCCCTATGGGGATGTATGTGCAATGGTGAGGATCTCCATTTGATGAGAGGGAATGCATTTGGGGAGGCAAGTTCCCCAACTTTGCGGATACTCTTATGAGTAATGCCCAAAAAACAAACGTATAAAATTGAATGAAATAGAGAAAATACTACGTAGATACACGAAGCGGAAGTACAAGAGGAGAAGCAATGCCGGTGAAGACGCAATAAAAAAGCAAAGATTATAGATTAGTCCAAATCAAGGTGCACAAAATCTCATTGAAAATGGCACATATCCGTCACTTTCACTTTAGAGTGACGGATACCAATTTCTCTCACAAATAACTCAAATAGAGGAGAGAGGAACGCACATGGGGGTGTCCCAACCTTGTCCCCTCTATCCGTTTTATGAGTGATATTACCCATCACTTGCTCCGACCCGTTTTCAGCAAGACTAACTGATCATTGTGTGAGTAAGTAGATACATGAAGCGGAAGTACAAGAGGAGAAGTAATGCCGATGAAGACGCAATAAAAAAGCAAAGATTATAGATTAGTCCAAATCAATGTGTGGGTAAGTAGTACTATAGTAGTAGTACTAGTAGCACCGTAATTTAAAATGGATTATCTCTATTTTTTTCTTCTTTATTTTTTCTCATAAAACATTACTACTTCTATTATATATTCCAATCTATTCGTTTAACTTTTTATTTTCAAATAAATTTACAATCACCCAATTGAACCCAAATTTAATCTGGACCATTGAAAGTAATGAAACTCCATTTGGAGAGGATACTTATTCACCACAACCTGCTTGCTCAAATTTCCAAATAGTCTAGTAAATTAAAGTAGCCAATGATGCCTCGGTCATAGCTCATCATCACATGACTACCTAATTCTATTTCTTTTCACCTTTATTTATCCTCGTAGAAATTTGACCTGAGATGAAATATAATATTCACTGACATAATTACAACAGAGTATCATATCACTATCATGTCCTCACCATTAGCTTTAAATTCCCTCTTAAAAAAATCACAAAATCTCATTGAAGACAGACGATATCCGTTATAAGGATACAATTTTCTGTCATAAAATGCTCATTAAGAGGTGAGTGGGAAGCACATGAGGGATACCCCACCTTGTCCCCTCTCGCTTTTTGTGAGAGGTCACAAGCTTGTGACGGGATTAGCCCGTCACAAGCAAAACTAGCTGTAAAAATATAACTTCAATTACATAGAAATACTTTTGATTTTCCTAGTTACATAGTTACATGACGTTACATGTATTACACATGAATTAATTTAAGTGTGTGGAAAATAAAATGAAATATCGTATTTTTTTCACGTTTGTAGTCTTAAAAAAGTTTTAAGTCCATTTTGAAAAACATTTGACTAAATTGATAGGACCCGAATTAAAGTGAATTTACATAATCTGAACTGAACTGAACTGAATTAAACTAGCTATATTCTGTTATTTTGGACTTAATTTCAGCATATTTCAGTTCATTGCTATATTCTGTTCAGTTAAGCTTATTTGTTCACAAATTAACTCTTATTTCAATCAATTCAGCTTCATTAAGTTCAATTCAACTCTTAATATTTTCAATTGAAAAGAATCTAATATAAGAGTTAGTTTGTAAAAAAATTAACTGAACAAAACAGAATAAAATTGAACTCAATTAAACTAAGCTGAGCTAAGTTGTAATTACTCCAAAATAACATGGCCTTATAGAATCTTAGTTGAATTTGAAAATTGAAACTTAATTTATAAATATGAACCGAATTTAAAAGAAGTGATTTTAAGTTCAAATATTAAAACCCTAGCTTTTTTTAATTGCTAATTTAATTATATTTCGTACTTATTTCTAAATAATGTGCTAATTTAATTTTTTTTATTAATTTTTTAATTACAATTCGTACATTTCATCGAAATAGGAATTTCTCATCTAGTATACTCGAAATAATTACTAGTGAATTTGATCGATGATAGTAGAGTTATTGAATTAATTAACCCACACTCGCTTTCTGAGCCCTGATATTAACAAAGCTAGTGGGTCCCAAAGATACCCCTCACATGCCCATGTTTACCTAGATTACCGTGTTACCCAAAATACCCTGCACTCTCACAGCCTAACCCACCCTTCACCAACACACAACCCCAAGGGCAATTTCGTAAAATCAGAATACTATTTTCTAATATTTAAATAAAAAATAGCTCTACCATCGAAAGAAGTGATAAGGACACATGCATGTCATACATAAGTTGTACTGTTGTACAAAACGTTGCTCATCTCAACGGTCAAGATTCCCTTACCAATTTCCACGCCCTCTTTTCTCCACCGTTTGATCTTAAACTCCTAACCATGGTCAACATTTCCACCCTAGTTCTTCTCTTTTCTAACTCACATATACGGTCTTGTGTAAAGCGAGTTTACATAATAATACTAGTTGGTAAAACAAGTCTAAATATAACTTTTTATAGGTAAAAATTAATTATTAAAGAACCCGTTTTATTAAATTTGTGTAAGTCCGTTTTACATAAAATAGTTGTTCTCACAATTGTTTTCATAAACACCATCTTCTATTAGACTTAGTTTCAGCTCATTTTATTTTAGTTTAGCTATATTCAATTCGGTTTAACTCATTTCTTCACAAATTAAGTCTTATTTCATCTCAGTCATTCAGTTCAGTTTAGCTTCATTAAAGCTTAGTTTATTCAGCTATTTTCAGCCGAAAAAAAACATGATCAAATTCTTTTTATAAGTCAAAAATATTTATTTTAAACTTAAAACAAATTAAATATACTAAATGAGACGAAAAAATATGCTAGCAAAATACTTGTCTCATCTATGCAAATCATACAGTACTCCCTCCTATTCTCTAACATCTTACACATTTCCTAAAACGGCAACAAATTTACAAAGATCTTTCACTTTCCTTATTTATCTATCTTTTATGGTTATAATATCTTATGACCCCACATACTCTCTCTTATTTTTATTTACATCACATATCATCTTCCCACTAAATTCTACCAACAAATAATTGTAAAGAACATAGAGAATTCTTAAAAGAGCCCAAGTGTTATTTGACCAGTTTAAATTCTTAAAAGAGCCCAATTTTTTTTTTTTTTTTTTTTTTTTTTTTTTTTTTTTTTTTTTTATTTCCTTCTTCTAAACCACCCTGCTATTCAGTATTCACAAACTAGTGTGAGAAACAACCCTCAAAACTTCACAAGCTCTGGAGAGAGAAACACCCCATTTTTTCCCTTTCTTCTAAACCACCCTCCCATTCTCACACTAGAAAGAGAAAAAACACCTATAAACTCCACAATTTCTAGAGAGAGAAACACCTCATTTTTTGCTTCACATTTTACAATTTCATAATCCCATGATTACATTTTATTTTTCTTTCTTCCTTTCTTCAAGTAAATATTATTATTATTAGATCTTTGAATGTTATGTATTTTTCCCTTCTTTAATCATCACCTTTTCATTTGCAACATGTTGCTCACACCCTCAAATTTCCCAACTTTTTAGCAAAAAAAAAAAACCCCAAAAAAACCTTTTTAATTTTTTTTTAATTTTGTGTATCATCATTTCCCAATTTTTGAAATTATTAATTATTTTTTAGTATGAATTATTTTCCAGAAGAAGTGTTAGAACATGTGTTTGATTATGTAACATCAAACAAAGATAGAAACTCAGTATCATTAGTATGCAAAACATGGTACAAAGTAGAAAGAGAAAGCAGATCTAAAGTATTTATAGGAAATTGTTATGCAATTAATCCTGAAAGATTAATCTTAAGATTTCCAAGATTAAGATCATTAACCCTAAAAGGGAAACCTCATTTTGCTGATTTTAATTTAGTTCCACATGATTGGGGTGGTTTTTTATTTCCTTGGATTGAAACTCTTGCTAAATCTTGCCCTAATCTTGAAGCTCTTAAATTAAAAAGAATGGTTGTTTCTGATGAAAGTCTTGAGCTTTTATCTATGTCTTTCTTGAATTTTAAATCGTTGGTTTTGGTTAGTTGTGAAGGGTTTACTACTGATGGTCTTGCTGCTATTGCTTCTAATTGCAGGTATATTTTATTATCGGTTTTTCTAACATGTGCCCATTTCCTTTATCGTATTCATTTATTTACCTTTGATTAAAATACCGCTCTTAGTGATATGTTTAGTGGGTAATGCTTGGTTGATTGAAATTTTTGATTAGTTCTGATTTTGTTTGTTTGTGTTGACTAGGAGTATCCCTTACTGATAGTTGGCGATAATTTCCTTAATGGGTAGACCCGTCCCAAGTTTAATAGTATGAGCATTACTGCATTAGTACTAATCAATTTAGTTTACTTCAAGAAGTTTGACAGTCATTTGTTTACCTCTAAGCAAAGAATAAAAAAGGTAAACAAATGAATGAGACGGAGGGAGTGGTTTATGATAATAAGGTCAGATTAGTTAGTGGATTTTGTTGTTTTTTTGGTGCAAAGATTGGAACTTTTGACTATTTGGGATGTTAAAGTTGTTAACTTTTAAAATGTATTTGAGGAATAATGAGTTGGGAAAGGAAAATGGATATAGGGGATGTATATGGAATAATGAAGTAGAAATTTGAGCATGTTGAGTGTTTGACTTTCGATTTCGATTGAAAATGATGGGTGTTTCAACCCCTGTGGTTGGATTAATTTGTGGATTTAGTTAAGGTTTGCTTGGTCAAGAGGGAATCTTGTCTAACCTATCTTCTTAATTTGCATTAGTGTATCGTTAATACGTAATTAAGTACGGTTGTTGGATGTTGAAAGTTGCTTTTAAGACCAAAATTATGACCTTTTTCTGGTGAGATTATCTTAATTGAGGGGATATTTGTAGATTGGAGAAAGTTGTGTACCTTTGGGTGTTGTTTTAGTCTTACTTTGCAGTTGGTGGGTTATGCATTTTACTGTTTTAAGCCCTTTTTTCTTTGATTATGCTATGCTTATTCGTTTAGATGCCGATGCCTAAGTTTTTAAACGTGATGAACTAGATTATATACATGCTGATGTCTCCATAATATTTTGTGACCGCCAATTTTAAGTTCGGGAATCATTCTTATTCTTTGGTATCGCTTTATATTCCTCTTGGAGGCTGGAGTTATCTCTCCGTATGTTCTAATCCAAAGAAAATAATGGTTCTTCTTGAAGTGTGAGGATAGGAATCTACAAATGATATCTTAACCTTTTTAAATAGAGCTGTTTGGGAAAAGGAAGTGACTTTGAGAGGTCGGAGAGGGATTATTTTCCTTTATGCTTAAATCATTTCATGATATTTCAGTCATCTTTGAAATTTCAGTTGTTATTTCTCAGTTCTCACCCTTCGAAGATGAAACAAACTCGTAAGGAAGTGAAAAGCCACAGAATCATAGAATTTCATACCATGTGTCCCTTAAAAATCTTAAAATAGAATAACAACCTTATGCTTTAATGTTTTAATAATTTCTTTTCTTTGTGGCCGCTCTTTGTGGTTTCCTTTTGCAAGTTTGTTTTAGCTATGAAAATTTGTGAGACTTGTATGATATAGTCTCGTATGAAACCAACGTATTTTGTTGTGTATTCTCTCATTTACTTATAGGGTCAATGGGTTAGTGTTAGTCTGACATGTAAAACCGTATTATGTAAGATTTCATGCTATATATTCATTACTCTGTTCATTTTGTGCCGACTCTTATATCTCTTTCATAATTTTTCAGGCACCTACGAGAATTAGACCTGCAAGAAAATGAGGTTGATGATCGAAAGGGGCACTGGCTGAGTTGCTTTCCAGAAAGCAACACATCAATGGTATCCCTTAATTTTGCATGCCTCAAAGGAGAAGTCAACCTGACATCTCTAGAGAGGCTAGTAGCCAGGAGCCCTAATCTTCGAAGCCTTAGGGTAAACCGAGCAGTTCCGTTTGAGACTGTGTACAAGATACTGGCTAAAGCGCCTCACCTAACAGACCTTGGCACCGGCTCTTTCGTCCATGACCCCAATTCTGAGACTTATAAAAAGCTTAACATTGCCATTTCCAAGTGTGAATCAGTTCGGAGCCTGTCTGGATTCTTGGAAGTCTCTTCTCGCTGTCTTCCTGCTGTTTATTCGTTATGCGAGAAACTGTTGACATTGAATCTCAGCTATGCTCCCGGAATAAATGGCTCTGAGCTTACTAAGCTGATTCGTCATTGCACAAAACTCCAACGTCTTTGGGTATGTACTTTTTCCTTTGATTTGCTTGCTGTCTTGCTAGATATGCATTTTCCCATAACACCTTCTGTAACATTCAGCTTTTGTTTCGCACATTCTCATATGAGACGTTCTCAGTTTCTCATGATAATATTGTGATCCATAGAAGAATCAAAATTGAGGAAGTTATTCTTTGAGTTAATGCGCATATATTTGGTGAAGTTCATAGTTAAACGGACGTGTCAATATGTTAACATGAGAGTGTCTTTCAGGAGACTAATTGTGTCAAGTGTGTTTGCAGATATTAGACTGTATCGGTGACAAAGGGCTTGCTGTTGTAGCTTCAACTTGTAAAGATCTGGAAGAGCTGAGAGTTTTCCCTTCTGACCCATTTGCCCCTGGCAACGCTGCCGTGACTGAGGAGGGTCTCGTTGCTATATCCAGCGGATGCCCCAAGCTTCACTCAGTTCTGTATTTCTGTCACCAGATGACCAATGCCGGCTTAATAACTGTTGCCAAGAACTGCCCAAATTTCACCCGTTTTAGATTGTGTATACTTGATCCGGTAAAGCCTGATGCAGTCACAGGCCAACCCTTAGACGAGGGTTTCGGAGCCATTGTTCAGGCATGCAAGCGACTGAGGCGGCTATCCATTTCGGGTTACTTGACAGACAAGGTATTCCTCTACATCGGCATGTACGCCGAGCAACTAGAGATGCTCTCAATCGCATTTGCCGGAGATAGCGACGAGGCTATGATATACGTGATGAACGGGTGTAAGAAGCTTCGGAAGCTAGAAATACGCGATTGCCCCTTTGGAAACATGGCACTTCTAACGGACGTGGGAAAGTATGAAACAATGCGATCCCTTTGGATGTCCAACTGTGAAGTGACCCTTGGGGCATGCAAGTTCCTTGCAAGGAAGATGCCCCGACTAAACGTCGAGATAATAAACGAGAACGACGTTGGGGACTTCAACCTAGATGACGACCGGCAGAAGGTCGAGAAGATGTTCGTATATCGAACTATGGTGGGGCCGAGACTCGACGCCCCAGAGTACGTCTTGACATTGTAGTCTTTACTTGCTTTTTTTCTCCTCATTTCGAAATTGTTGTATTGTACTTTTTAATTAGGCAAACTTTGTTATTTATGGATGTCCAATACTAATATTTTCATTAATTGATGGGATTTTTCCTATAATTTGTCTTGTTATTGTCATGTATACTATCATACATTCATACTTGTGCTCTTTTGATGCATATTTAGAGGCACAAGGAAGGGTGATGTGATCTGAAGTGTGACCTATTGTTACGATACCTTTGTTTTAATTATTAGATTCCCTCTCGACATCAAATGAGACACAAGGCCATTCAAATATATAGGAACTAGGAAGGGTGATTGAATTGTGACCTGTTATCACGATATCTCCGTTTTAACTATTAGACTAAGACTTCTTCAGGTATATCCGAGATGCATATTGAGGCATGATGGATGGACATAATGATAACTTGAATAAGGATAAGACTAAAATGCAACAACTTTTGAGGATGTGGATTATTGGGTCACAAATGACTTTATATAAAGGCTACTCATTTGCCAACTTAGTTTTTTTGGATTTATTGCAAAAAGACAATACAAGCTTAAGTCATACCAATGCCCACCAACTATCAAAGGGTCAAATTATATATGGTGTTCCTTTTTCACTCATGATTTGTATTTTTAATGGAATAATTTGTGGTGCAAAAAAGTATTGGAGTTTAATCCATGTAGATACAAGTTATATAAGTACAACCCTACAGACTGCAGGTCAATGTTATGTAATGGAACCTTGTGGATATAACCATACATCCCAATATCCCATGTTACATAACAGGTAATCATATCCAAGGGGAAAAATCTCACCTACATTCATCTGTCTCCTTTAAAGACGGAGGTAACTCTTTAAGTCTTAACATTAAAATGGATTAAATATTATCTCATGTGAACATCTAAAACAGATTTTTTGCTTTTCTCTATACATTCTGATTTTATCTTATTCATAATATTTGACTCGTCTTAAGTTTAAGACGGATACACATTCTCGTAACGTGACTATCGTTGTAGGTAGGGCAGAGTACGGATCGGGTATTTGATCCAAAGTGCCAGTTCGGATCGGATATCCATATTAGAAATCCTGAAGTTAGATATCCAATATCCAAACCAAATGTCTCGGATATCCAATGTTCGGGTATCCAAAATAATCGGATCGGATGTGGATATCCATACTTTTGAATTTACTTTAAAATTAAGTTTGAAACACGATTATATTCATAGTTTTACATGATATTTCCTTTCGTATTCTTATTCCAATGTTCTCGCTATAAAAGTTAAGTACTACCTAAATATTTCTCTAATATTTTAGACATTAATTAAGTTGTTGTATCAAATAAAATTTTATTTTCTCGAAATTATACTAGAAAACTATAGTTTCGGATCAGATCGGATATCCAAATGTTTTAATTCTAATATCCATATTCAAACCAAAACCAAAATTTTGGATCAGATATCCAAACCAAACTTAACTTTCGGATCGGATATCCAAAAATTCGGATCGGATTTTTTACTCAGCCCTAATTGTAGGGGCTCTCCTGACACTCCAAGAAAAAGGAAAGAAAATTCATCAAGATATACTATCCTATCTTGACCTAGGTAACACGGACACTCCTCATAACCAATCGTCCCGTGCTTGATACCGTGTCGGACACGCCTAAATGTGTCGGATACCTATAAACGAGTAAGGAGATGTTGAAAGACTGAAAGGGATTGATTAGAAGACGGGTTTGAGTGTGAAATGAGAATAAGTTATTGTCAAAATCAAATTTTACCTTCAATTATTTAAATTTAATATCAAATACATTTACAAAAATAAAATGGTACGTTAATTATATCTATAAAATAAACGTGTCTCGCGTCCTAAATTTTATGGGATGCCGTATCACGTGTCCGTGTCGTGTCCATTTTGGTGCTACCTAGATTTTGACGTCCCTTCCAAGAAAATGGTACTCGTTTAAAATGTTACATTAGTACTATTGTAACGATGACTTACTTAGCCAATTTAAATTTTACTATTAATACTATTGAAATATTTCTTTATGAATTTACAGTGGTGATAATTTTTTTTTCCTTTTTTTCTTTATCTTTTAAATCCAAATTTGCTAGAGTATCTGTTTTCAATAGTAGTTTGCTAAATAAGTACTCCACCAAACATAGTCAAAGGACCGAGGGAGATCAACGATCAAGGGTGGTTAACAAAGGATGCATCCCCCTCGCCCCGGAACACTTTGAAGTTAGCTACGCGCAAAAGTAGAGTTGAGCCCGGTGACCCAGATTTTTGTTCTTCCCGGTGTAGAGGAAGTTATAAGGCATAGGAACTCGCAAAATCGAAAGAAAGCTTTAAAGTTACGGGAATGACATTGGCAAGCTAAAGAGTAGAGTTTTCATTAAACGATTTAACCCAGATCTTGGTGGGTTACTTACAAGAAATGGACATTAAATTTGTCAAAGAACATTCGACATCGATCCTCAGAAGGAAAATGATGGTCCATAATACTTGTACAAGAAGATAGCAGATACTGCACAAACGAAAGGACATGAGACGACAGAGGGGAGAGCGACTAATAGCAGCATTCTTCCAACATACAGCAGCAACACAAGGCAGCAAAACTGCACAAAATAACAGGGATAAAATTAGTGATGTATAAAAGTGTTGTCACTCTCAAAGCAATTAACTTAGGATAAAGGGTATGTTTTAAGATAAAATTTCGACTTTTTAAGATAAAATGTTTGGCTTTAATAATAAATGGATACTAAAACGATGAACCCTCGACCTTTGTATGAGACTAATAGATTTGTTCAAGAGTTTCTCAAATTCGTAGCAGCATCAGTAACGAAAAAGCAAAGAAATTATGAATTGGCCTAAAAAATGATGATGAAAAAACTCAAATGCTACTGTTAACAAACATTTACCCTATTACATTCCTACCATGTTACTTCGTACGTTGTTTACTGTTCTCTCACAGTCTCACTCATTGCTCAACCCCAGGTCCCCACCCATGGTATTAGCCATTACTCAACATTTTCAGCCTGTGATGCTCAGACTTGGATACGAGGATCCGACACGGGTACGGATCCGAGTGTCGGATCCTTGAAATTTCAAAAACAAGGACTCGGATACGAGGATCCAAATTTAAATTTGGACTCGGCTAATTTTTATTTTTTCTGAAAAAATTGATTATTTGTTAAAAAAAATCAAAGAAAAGAAAGGAAAAGTAGTTTCTTCATGTTTAACATGAATGAAGACTTTATTATAGCATTGAATTCATGTCAAGATCACTCCTGATATAGGGTTGCTGTACAAAACAGAGGGTAAGAACAAAACACTCTCACACCGAAGGATCCGATTTCCATGATCCTGTCCAACGGATCCACACGGCCAGGTGAAGAGTCCGAGCATCACAGTTTTCGGCTGTTAACGATTTCAGAATTCACATGTTTTCCAAAAATAATGGATATTTACCGATGCACTAGATAGTTGGCTATACTTGCCATACTTGGCCGTTACACGTCTAATAAAGTTCACACAATAATCAACAAAGCAGCAGCAACAACAACAGTGGCGGATTTTGGGGTGAACAATAAAGGGGCTGAGGTTTAAAATATTGATTTCGTGGATTAATATAAGACTCAGTCGTTGAGTCGGGGGGGGGGGGGACTGATAGTTTTACATTGTAATATGAAAACTCAGCGGCTCCCTCCCGGCATAACTAAGATCCTCCACTGAACAACAACATTATCCCCGTGCTTAAAGAGCTCCCGCCAATTGCAAGTTTTTTGTTTGGGGGGGGGGGGGGGGGAGGTTATAAAGTCGATACCGTAGCTTCAACGTAAACAAGCCGCAATAAATCCCATAGTTCTAATTTCTATTATTAACAGAAGATTAAAGGTAAGTTCTAGAGTTCTAGTACTTGTTAAAAATATTGAACACCCACTTAGGTTTCACCATACATTATTGAATAATCTGTTTAAAAGACTCTATCTCAACCAGGGTTCAAAATCTCGGCCGAGTTGTATCGGATTTTCACTCTACCGATACGAGATATCGCCCGAGATTCTCTGCGATACGTCCGTGACGACCGATTATACCGATACCGCGACTACGACCGATACCGAGATTTAAAACCATGATCTCAACCTCTGAGTGTAGAAGCTATGCCTATACCAGTACCACATGATCAAGCTAACCATATATTACAAGTCGTGGTATACTTACGTTCCTATAATTATAATAGATAGATAATAGCAATATTACGTGAGTGCAAAATTTTCTTTTGGAGGTTATTGGGAGATATCTCAAAGGGAGCTGGTTTAGCAAATTGCCACGATGATTTGTGAACAAGCAAAAAGGGCTACCACAGTCCATATTGTTGGTCACTCAATTTGTAATTAGCCTAGACTTATCATATCCTTCTACAGAGGATTTTCTTAAGAAAACAACATGCTTTTAAATTTTAACTACCAGGCTAGGTAAGGCTAAATGAGCAACGAAATGGTGTCTAGTTTTCTACTGAGCATCAAATGTTCTAATTTAGATATGGAAAGTCGAAGAAAAACTATCTCCAACAAGGATTAAGCCATAATAGAAGCTTTTGATAGGCTCTTGATTAAATTAACATACTGCCCCACTCTCACCAAAACACGAACTTTCTTCTTTTGCGAATAAGATATAGGTCTTCTTTTGTATACAGGTGCCACCCCATGGTCTGCATATAGCTCTTTTTTTCTGTAAACGAGTGTTGCCCCCTTGGTATCTTTTTTTTGTGCATGGGCATCACCCTAGTTCTCATTTGACTAGAGGTTACATTTAAGATTTAGTGATGAAATACGTTATTACCTCTTGACTTGCAAGAATTTACAACCGCCAAAGTAAATCACATTAATAAAAGTTTAGAAAGATACAAAAAAAAACTAGTACAAAGAGGTTAAGCAAATAAGATCAGAAAAGACCAGACAGAGAACTTAAGTAAAATGAGATCAGAAAAGACCAGATGAAAAGATCGACCGCCAATAGTTCCTATGTCCTAAGATATATCTATAGAGATATAACTTTCCCAATCGACAAGTCGACAACAGAATACATGGAATTTAACTCTGTGACAACAGGAATGTTGAATGCTACCATCATTCTAGTTACCACAGCTAATCGACTACGTCAAATAAACTTGAGGAAGTATTAGGGGATAAATGACACGATTACATATTGTCAAGTGTTCGGTGGTTCAATCGGACAAATAATCAAGATTTTCTGCCACAGTTATATTCCACCTTACCATGGGTCAGGCTTAAGAGAGGCAGAGACCAAGAGATGGAAGGTGATGAACTAAAAGCAGGGCCGGCTTTTAACATGTGCGGGCCACACGGCCGAACAGGGCCCCCGATTTTTGGGGGCCCAATAAAGCGAGTTTAGAGATATATACAGTTTAATACGCCTAATATTTACAAAATGTAACTGGCACAGGTGGTTAGTATGTGACCCATTAGTCTTTCTTGCGCACGCATCCGTGTTCGATTCCCCATAGCTGCATTTTTTTATTTTAAATTATTTGCTTCACAGGACCCAATTTCTGCAATTTTTTTCAAGTTAAGATTTTTTGCCGCAATTTTAATTTTAGATTATTTACTTCTTTTCTTGATTTTTTTGCCGCAATTTTAGATTATTTACTTCTTTTTTGCCAAGTTTGTCTAAACACATATCAATAAAACATCTACATTATACTCTTAAACTAATACTCCGTATAAAATAAACTCGGTACGATTTTTAGCATTTCGGTGTATATACAAGTAGTAACGTAAATATAGCGGTATTGGGGCCCATTTTCATAAGTTCGCACAGGGTCCCCGAAATCTCGGAGACGGCCCTGACTAAAAGTATGTTCCAAGCTAAATACAATGTAACATGCAGCTGATGCAATGACAAGGTTTGGATGACTCAAGTTTTATCACGCA
Organism: Silene latifolia; assembly: GCF_048544455.1. Lineage (NCBI taxonomy): Eukaryota > Viridiplantae > Streptophyta > Magnoliopsida > Caryophyllales > Caryophyllaceae > Silene > Silene latifolia. The sequence goes on from NC_133534.1 coordinate 13,838,398, forward strand.
ACACATTCGTAGAACATAGTAAGAAATTTCAGAAGGAATGATGTGGTATGTCCAGAACTCGCTGAGAATATCAATTTAGTGTTTCCAAAGATAATCGTAGCACTCTGTCATTCTCATCACTGACAAAGTACTCCATAGGGCTTTCCTGTTAAGATTTTAAAATCCATGTGTTTTCCATCTCCATCCACAGTCCTAAACGACAAAAATAAAATAAAACCAAATTTGCTCTTTGCGTCCCTTATTCACGGACCCATAATACGTCTTGATTTCAAATGTGAAAATCTTGAGCTCAAATGTGAGATAAGATTAGACATAAGCTAGGTCTTATCCAAGACCTAGTGTGAGACTGATGTATAGTAATTTGTGAGTGAAAAAGCAGGATTCCACATATTGCTTTAGGGTGTGTTTGGATAGCAAAAGTGGAAGGAAAGGGAGGGGAGGGGGAAGGAGAGAAGAGAAAGGGAGGTAAGGGAAGGGGAGGGTAAATTGGGTGTGGGTGTTTGGATACAATTCCTTCCAAATCTTGCCTATTGTGGAGAGATTTTTGCTTAGGCTTGGAGGAGGGAAAATTGATCCCTCCAAATCTCTCTCACTCCATTTCCTCCACCCCTATTTGCTATCCAAACAAAAGGATTTTATATCCCTTATTCTCCCTCCCTTTCTTTTCCCTCCAAACCCCTCAATCCAAACACACCCTTAGAGTGTTATGACAAGTCTTACGGAATAAATGAGAATATAAGAGTGTGAACTGAGTCCTACAAATAAAATAATGAATTTTAATGGTTTCCTCCGTGGATAAAGATGGTTTTAGTTCTACGTAAGCCTTTATGTGGTTAGTGTTTGTCCTAATCTAATGTGACTTTTGTTCTTTTATTTATATCTTTCTATTAGTTTTTCACTCTTTACTTCTCATAATGGTTTACATGATGTGTCACTGTAATTAGCCTTCAGGTCCAGCCAAAACATTAGTGTTGACCTATGTTATTCCGACTCTTCTGATTCCCTCACATAACCCGTGTCTGACACTCGACCCTCGAACAAGGGTACGACACTTCACCACCTCATTTTAACCCAAAATATGCATATTTTCCATAATAATGACCAAGTCCGACACTTGGATACGCACCCTTGTCGGATACTTCAAAAGGAGTATGAGCAACATAGGTGTTAAGTTGTTGACTATATAACACAAACAAGTGAGTCTTTAGTCCTCTACAGTCTAGACCCATCTCGCCAATAATCAATGGTGCCCATATTAATACTTTAAAAGGAAGCTCAAATCGCAACGAAGTCTGCCACTACTCTGCCTCTATATTCTAATATTGTCAACGACCTCAAGGTATATTCAATACAGCATCATGAGGGAACACCCCATGTATGGCTGTAGTTGTAGTAAGTTGGGCTGCAATTTTGGTTGATTACTCTCCAAATTATCATGGAGAACTATACGCCAGAACTCGTAAAGTAATTCACATTCTAGACAAACAAACATAAGGTAATACTGAAACTATTGAGCAACCAGCAACTGTAGAGCGGACCAAAGATACAAGGGAATCAATTAAATTGGCAAAGCCATTTCACCAACTAGCACACGATCTTATAATCAATAATGCTGTGTACTAACCAATCAAACAAACAAACAAATATACGGAACAAAAAAAAAATAAGGGTATACATAACAAGGTAATAAGACCAACATACCATGCCCTGAAGAAGGAGCCGCATTCATCCTCGCGATGACCATGATATTGGTCACAGTGATAAACCTGGGTAGGAGGATAAGGCTGAGGCGGCGGAAGTGGAGGGTATCCATCATTGAAATAACCTTGATAACCACCTTGTGCATGCTGTTGGTGGTATTGTGGTGGAGGGTATCCGTGTGGCGGGGGTGGAGGGTACCCTTCATACCCTGGTGGCGGTGGCGGTGGCGGCCCTCCTGCAGGGTATCCTGGTGGTGGTGGTGCTGTAGGTGGTGGGTATTGGGTTCCATACCCTAAACATCATGACAATCATTAACAACATTTTATTACCAACACAGTTACACAGCCTAAATCATCATAATAATACAACCACCCCCGGTATCTCAAGGGCTCCAGCAAATTGCGGGGTAAAGGGGGTCGGATATACACAATCTTATACCCTTGTGATATCAACACAAAGAGGCTACTGTATTTTATATGAACAAGATGAAAATTGCGTCGAGAACTGCAACAATCATTTAACAAAATATGATCACAATGACAATTTTAACCCAAAGTTGTCAGCTTTCAATGAATTTGAATGGGGACACATCATGAATTTATCACAAAATCATAATCAAACCTTGGGAATCAAAACAACTAACCAATATTTAATCAAAATTATTAAGAAAGCTATAAACTAAAATAAAATTCCCAGGTGATAAAAATATGATGAAGATAATTGGGGATAAAATACCAGGAGGGTAGGAATCCTGGGGAATTCCTTGGTAACTCATCCCTATATTTTGGTAGATTTTACCGTCTCTTGCCCTCCTGATGTTGTTGCGATTCTACCTCGTACCACTGTTGTCAATTTGTAGTAGTCTTTATCAAATCAATTTGTGTGATGGGGGTTCTCGTTTAAGGAATTTTTTTTTATATGAAGTTCACAAACAAAATAGTTCAACCGTCTTGATTACGGAAAAAGGAGCGGGCCAATTACTAAATGATAAGTGGACCAAATTAGGTGAGACTAATCAAATTGCTTATCAAATTCATTTTAAAATAGAAAGGACAACAATTGACTCAGACTCCTAAAATAGAATAGGACAACAAATGATCAGGAGGACAGAGAGAGTACTGTATTTATCAATGAAAATCGTTTTTCTTACATAAGGCGTTTTATACAAACATTATGCAAAACGGATTTATTTACAGAAGCGTCCAAGTATTAAAGGAAAAAAAATTAGTAACTAATTAAAATCTGATTTACAAACTACTTGTGTAAAACCATCAAGACACAATGATTTATATTACACGAGCATAATTCTTGATTGTTAGTTTCTGATGGGGCATATTCTGCACCGTTGACCAAGTCAACACACCGAGCAAGGTCAGAGACATCCACAGCAAAGTCAACATATCAGACAACCTAGCCGACGCAATCCATCGGCCTGTCACCTGGGTCCCGTCCTGGCACCTAGCCCGCCGGGACACATATCCGCGTACTCATATCCAAGACCCGTCGGCCGGCATGCCATAGGTCCATCGGCCGAGGGTAGAACGGTCTTTCCACTTGGCCACTTGGCCACTACGTGACAAAAGGTGAAAGTCTATAAATACTCCTCAACGCCCATTCACATCTCTTCGACTATTCATCTTCCTCAACAAATTCCTAGGTATCTAGTCTCCGCCGGCCACCTGATCAACCAAGCTAGGAAGCACCGGCCGGGGGCAATCAAAATCAACCGGCACTCTCAGCCCTGGTCTCGGCCGGCGTCATGTTTCTTTTCCACATCGGATGCCCTTTACGCATCCATGTGGAGGGGGGATATGGTATATGGTACGGCCTAACAAGAGCCACGCCGATGCATAAGAAGAAGCCGATACAGAAAAAATTTGCGAAAATTACTTGTGCAGAATATATGCTCAGCATACATCGGAGCCCATACCACGGCATAGACTACGCTGGGGGCAAATTGATGGGGCATATTCTGCACCGTTGACCAAGTCAACACACCGAGCAAGGTCGAGACATCCACAAAGAAAGTCAACATATCGATGACCCTAGCCGACGCAATCCATCGGCTGTCACACCGGGTCCCGACCGGCACCTAGCCCGCCGGGACACATATCCGCGTACTCATATCCAAGACCCGTCGGCCGGCCTGCCATAGGTCCATCGGCCGAGGGTAGAACGGTCTTTCCACTTGGCCACTTGGCCACTACGTGACAAAAGGTGAAAGTCTATAAATACTCCTCAACCTTCATTGAGGAAAGGATCCCACAACTTAACCTAAATACACTATTCATCTGGTAATATCTTCCTTATCTCTCTACAATACATACCTAGCCAAGTAACACAACTTAATCCTTTAAGTTTACTGACTTGAGCGTCGGAGTGAGTACGCTTGGCACAAAGCCAAGCCCTCAGTTCGTTCATTGTTGCAGGAGAAGCCGAGAGGTACGATAGAGGCAAGAAGGGTTCAATTCAAGACATTATTCTACAAGCCACGGGTGGTAACGATACTTGCTCTGGAATTACACCCGGAACAATTGGCGCCGTCTGTGGGGAAAGACACTAGAAGCTAGTCACATTCATTCCCAAACAAAAAAAAAAAACAACAAAAACCCACCCAAAAAGCTAAGAAAATGTCGAAACAACAAGACGCAGTCGTGACCGACGAAACCGCGTTCTACCAAGATGATGCTTTCAACAACTCTGGAGTCGTGCAGCCCTCCACCGGCGGAGTAACCCAACCAGAGTTCGGGATGCCAATGATACCCGACACGCCGCTGCCAGCCAACCAGGCCACCCTCATGGGACATGTGGTTGACGTAGCGAAACTGAAAATACTCCTGGACCTAATCGATGTCCTTTGCTCACACTGTCACGCCGACAAGAGCGGCGGAAACCGTCCAGGAGACCAGGGCCCTAAACGTGACTCCGAGAAATTTGAACGGAGCACTAGGAGAAGCTGACCCAGTCAAGACGCCGGGGGAGCCCAAAGTGGGCGCGGTAGACCTAAGTCCTTCCCGCACTCGTGGGAGGACAGCGTCCCCGCCACACGAACGAGGCTTACCCCAAAGGAGCCAGAGGAGTCCGACTTAGCAGAGTTGGAGAAGAAGTCCGAGTCGAAGAAGGAGCCCCTCCCGCTACGGGGGGAGGAGCCAGGTTAGGGATGCGAGGAGCCGATCGCCGCGTGTCGTTCGACACGTGGTTAGGCAGCCCCTCAACGCCTACGTCCTAGAAGTCCCGGTGCCGACTAAGCTCAAGTTGCCACCTCTGTCATACAAGGGAGATAGTGATCCAGCCGACCAGGCTGAGGCTTTCGAGTCTTACATGTCGGTATGGGAGTAGCCCGATGAGGTCTGGTGCCGAATTTTCCCAACGACTCTGCATGGAATGGCTCAAAATTGGTACAAGGGGCTTCCCGACGGCTCGGTACACTATTACGCCGACCTAAGGGACGCCTTTCTAGCCCAGTACTCTTGCAATAAGAGAAGGGCCGTGGAGACATCGGACCTCCTAACTATCAAACAGGAGGGAGGCGAGTTTCTACGAAGCTATGTGAAGAGGTTCGACGGAAAGGTCCAGCAGATTCGAGAAATCAATCCCGAAATCGGCGGCCTTCGACCGATGAAGGGCCTCCCAAGGGGAGATTTAAAAAATGAGCTCATCAAGTGCGGAGGCCTGGGTTTGGACGCCGCCAGGAAGTTGGCTGACCAAGCCATCAAGGTAGAAGACTTCCACAAGACCTGGGTAGGCCCCAGCGAGGCCGAACACTCAGAAAAGAAGAGCCGTCGGGAGGATAACCCGAACGAAAGACGCCGTGACAACAACGGGTCACGGTCCGATGAAAGACGCCGTGAGAATAATAGGTCACGGTCAGAAAAGTCTGCCAGGAAACAAAGCTCGGCGGATGCCGGGGAGCTCGGGAACATACTACAAAAACGGTACGATGATCACACCCCCTAGTCGTGTCGGCCGCCGAGGTCTTCGCTTTGAGCAAGAACGAGGGCCGGAAATGGGAAAGACCCCCTAGGCCGAGGAGTGACGGTGACACGAGCCAGTACTGTGAGTACCACGGCCACACGGACACTTAACCAACGATTGCCGACACCGAAGGATGCCATTGAAGAGCCGATCCGGATGGGGAGCCTCGGCAAATATGTTGCCGAGGCCAAAAACCGGATGCGGCGGATCAAATAGCAAGTCCGCTCCCGAGCGAGTAGGAGTAGTCAATGTCATCATCGGGGACAACGAGAGCGGTGGGTCCGCTCCCGGGCACAAACGGCACTGGATGAACCTTATCGAGGCCATCAACTTTGTGCCCAACACAGCAACCCCCGCTTCCAACATCCCCGATATGACCATCGGACAGGAGGACTACGAGGGAGTCGTCGCTCTTCATAGCGACCCACTTATGGTCCACCTAGACATTGCCAACCACTTGGTGAAGGGGTGCCTGATTGACACAGGCGCCTACACGAATGTTATGAACAGAGAATGCTTTCTCGGCCTCGGTCTGAGGATTGAAGATTTGAGCCCCTGCACCAACCCGTTGTACAGCTTTTCTGGGGCCGGCCTGGCACCCCTGGGGTCAGTCAGTTTGCCGGTGAGGTTCGGCGAGGGAGGTGCAGCCAAGAATGTTATGTCTAAATTCGTAGTCATCGACGGCACGCCTGCCTACGACGTTCTCATAGGCCGGGTCACCTTGAGCGAAATCGACGCTGTAATATCCATCCGGGCCCTGACATTGATATATGTCTCGGACCGGGGGGAGGCACATAAGCTCATCTCGAAGAAAGAGGAAGATCCCGGTTTATGGGAGGTTTATGCTAACGGCCCCTCCACGACGAATAGCTCGAAGGCCGACATCGTTATCATCAGCCCAAACGGAGACGTATTCGAGCACGCCTTGAAGCTTACCTCATTGGCCTCAAACAAAGAATCCAAATACGAGGCGGTGATAACCGGAATTGAGCTAGCTAAGACCGCCGGGGCAGAGCGTATCATGGTGAAGACAGATTCGCTTCTCGTGACCAACCAGATCAGAGGAGAGTGCGAAGCCCAGGACTACGAGACGATAAGGTATCTAGTGAGGGTGAGAGCGCCGCCGAACTAAAATCGTTCCGGATACAGTACACCCCCAGATCCGGGAACGACCGGACCATCGGCATGGTCGAAGGAGCAGAGACCGAGGAGGTAGAGATTGATCCGGGCCGCACCGTAACCGTCGGTGTCAACCTGGAACCAAAATTCGAGCCGAGCCTCCGGACTGCCGAGGAAGAACAAAGATGTTTTCGCATACTCGGCGGCCGAGATGCCGGGCGTGAATCGGGAGGTGATTGTTCACAAGCTGAACGTACTCTCCACCGCCGCCCGATCAAGCGGAGAATGAGGAACTCCTCGGCCGAGAAGGACGAGGCCATCAAAGCCGAAGTAGATAAATTACTAGCGGCAGGTTTCATCATGCCTTGTACTTATCCCGAGTGGTTAGCCAATCTTTGTAATGGTGAAGAAGTCATCGGGGCATGGAGAATGTGTGTAGACTTTACCAACCTCAATAAAGCATGCCCCAAAGATTGTTATCCCTTGCCTCGAATAGATAGTTTAATCGACGCCACGGCGGGCTACACCATGTCGAGCCCGCCGGACGCCTTCTCGGGGTATCGCAAGTGTTTATGGCCGAGGAAGACATGCCTAAATGCGCATTTATCACCGCCAACGGCACATACATGTACAAAATGATGCCGTTTGGTTTGAAGAGCGCCGGAGCAACGTACACGAGGCTGGTGGACAAAGTGTTCCAAAACCAAAAAGGACGAAACATTGAGGCTTACGTCGACGATGCTATTGTAAAAAGCAAGTCCGACAAATGAGCACCTGGCCGATTTACACGAGACGTTTTGTTCACTAAGGAAATACAAGATGAAGCTCAACCCAATGAAATGCAACTTCGGTGTCCGGGCAGGCAAATTCCTCGGCGACTTGTCGGTGCGGAGGCATCGATGCAAATCCGGACAAAGTCCAAGCAATCCTAGACCTGCCGGAACCAAGGAATCGAAAAGAGGTTATGATGTCGACCAGGAAGAATGGCGGCGCTCGCCCATTTCATCTCTCGGTCAGCCGACAAGAGCACCCCATTCTTCAAAGTGTTGAAAGGAAATAAAGACTTGGTGGGGGGAGGAACAGAGCACGGCTTTCAAGCAAATCGAAAGCTCATCTTAAGACTCTCCCAACTCGTCTGTGCCGACATCGGGGGAGACGCTATACCTATACATAAGAAGATTACCTCGGCCACGGTCGGTCTGCCGTGATCATCGGGAAGAAGACAAACAAGAACACCCAATCTACTTTGTCACCATACACCTTTGTTGCCCGCCGAGAGAAATTACCCACTAATCGAAAAAGCAGCCTTCGCCGTCGTCGTTGCCACAAGGAAGTTAAAACCCTACTTCGACGCACACCCCGTGACGGCCCCTAACCGATCGGCCGTTGGAGAAAGCTTTGGAAAAATTCGAACAATCCGCAGGCTCATCAAATGGGCGGTGGAACTCTCGGTTTCGGCATTCGGTTCAAACCAAGGCCTTCGATAAAGGGGCAAGCACTTGCAGATTTCTGGCCGAATGCACGTATCGGGAAGAGCCAAACCAGGCATATGGGAAGTCTACACCGACGGCTCCTCCACGACGAACAGCTCGGGAGCCGGCATCCTTATCATCGCCCAAACGGGACGAATTCGAGTACGCTTGAAATTCACCTTCTCGGCATCGAACAATGAATCCGAATACGAGGCGGTGATAACCGGAGTCGAGCTAGCTAGGGTCACGGAGCGAGAACACATTGTGTTGAAGATGGACTCACCGTTGGTTACTAACCAAATCGGGGAGTTTGAGGCTCGAGACGACGGAATGGTAAGGTACCTAGAGAGGGTAAAAGCCGACATAGCAAAGTTGAAATCTTTCCAAATCCATTGCGTTCCCAGATCCGAGAACAACCGAGCCGACGCTCTCTCGCAAACCGCGGCTCAACCATCAAGAATGTCACCGAACGTGCTAGTAGATATCGGGAATGCGAAAAGCATCACCGAGACCGTCGGCATGGTGGGTAACATAGAGACCGAGACAACGTGGATGACTCCGATAATGAAATACAAACTTACGGGTGAATTACGGAGGGCCGCAATCCCTCGGCCAAAATAAAAAGGATCGCCGCCGTGTACTTGGTGTTCGAAGGGGAACCGTACGGAAGATCCGTAATAAGACCACTCTGAAGTGTGTCGGTCCGGTAAACCCGACGCAGAATCGAGCATCGACAGAGATTCACGAAGGCATCCGTGTGGACATCACATGGGGGCAAGAACACTAGCCCACAAAGCTCTCCGAGCCGGCTACTTCTGGCCCACCATGCTTCAAGATTCCGTAACGAAGACCAAGAAGTGCACGAATCGTCGATGCATGCCCGGTGATACACGCTCCCTCCGGGGACCTACAACCGGTGCTTAGTCCCCTTCCTTTCGCACAGTGGGGAATGGACATGCTAGGGCCGTTCCCAACGGCCTCCGGAGGAAGGAAGTTCTTAATCGTCGCCGTCGATTACTTCACCAAATGGGTTGAAGCCGTAGCAGTACCAGCGAAGACCCGGCGGCCGTCGAAAGGTGATGCGGGAAAATGTTATAACTCGCTTCGGATTACCCCAAGTTATGGTATTTGACCACGGCCGAGAGTTTTGGAGCGACGATAATGAATCGGTTAGAAGAGCTTGGCATCAAGTTTGCGTACTCCTCGTCGTCCGCCACCCACAGAGCAACGGGCGGTGAGGCAGCCAACAAAACAATCCTCAACGGTTTGAAGAAGACAGTTGAAGACCTTAAGGGAAGGTGGGCCGATGAACTACCCGGCGTCATGTGGTCCCTTCGGACCACGGAGAAAGAAGCAACGGGTACACACCCCTTCCACCACCTAGTCTACGGTTCCGAAGCGATCCTACCAATTGAAGCGCGGTGCCAACATTGAGACGGCTACCTTCAACCCGGTTGAAAACGAGGAAGGCCTGAGAGCCTCCCTAGACCTGGTCGAAGAAAGCCGAAATACCGCACGCCTCAACTTGGCCGTGTACCAAAACCGGATGAAGAGAGCCTACAACCGCAGGGTCCACAAAAGGGACTTAAAAGTGGGAGACCTAGTCCTAAGGAAGTCGGCTGCCACCAACAAAGGAAATATTCATGGTAAACTGACGGCCAACTGGGAGGGTCCCTACAAAGTGGTCGAAGAGATGAGGCCGGGTACATGCCGGCTGACAGACATGGGAGGCGTGCCTTTGATGAGCCATTGGAACACCGATAACTTGAGAAAATACTTTGTATAGCGGCGGAGGTGTCCAAACCCATTGTGGACACCCCAACGCACGATCATGAACAAATAAATCGCCCAAGTTTCCCGTCAAAGTGTTTGTCCCCTCCACAAATTGCCACCAGGCAGGAACTCAAAGAGAAGAATCGCTATCGGAGCCGCAACCCCGATTACCTCGGTCAAAACCGAGAGCGACGGGGAACACGCCGGTCGATACGCTAAAAAAGAAACGTATACTCAGCGCAATTGAGACGCCAATCTGAGCGGTCAATATGCCTACGCAGTTACGAACGCTATCGGAGCCGCAACCCCGATTACCTCGGTCAAAACCGAGAGCGACGGGGAACACGCCGGTCGATACGCTAAAAAAGAAACGTATACTCAGCGCAATTGAGACGCCAATCTGAGCGGTCAATATGCCTACGTAGTTACGAACGCTATCGGAGCCGCAACCCCGATTACCTCGGTCAAAACCGAGAGCGACGGGGAACACGCCGGTCGATACGCTAAAAAAGAAACGTATACTCAGCGCAATTGAGACGCCAATCTAAGCGGTCAATATGCCTACACAGTTACGAACGCTATCGGAGCCGCAACCCCGATTACCTCGGTCAAAGCCGAGAGCGACGGGGAACACGCCGGTCGATACGCTGAAAAAGAAACGTATACTCAGCGCAATTGAGACGCCAATCTAAGCGGTCAATATGCCTACACAGTTACGAACGCTATCGAAGCCGCAACCCCGATTACCTCGGTCAAAGACGAGAGCGACGGGGAACACGCCGGTCGATACGCTAAAAAAGAAACGTATACTCAGTGCGATTGAGACGCCAATCTAGCGGTCAATACGCCTACACAGTTACGAACACTAAAGACGTTAAACACAGTTGAGACATGCATTCAAACTGCCTCGGTCAAGCCGAGCGTAAAAACGAAGGCACCCAATTAATAACGCAAGAAGACAAGCGAGGAATTGTGATTGAAGCCCCGGCCAAGCCAAAGGCCGATAAGATAACTTTATTAAAAATGATTGCAAGGAGAGTACAAACGACGTAGTCCCCATAAGGATAGCCTAAACTCTACCTACCAAAGCTTTACAAAAAGCGAGGAAACAAAAAAAAAAACAAAAGGTTCTGATTTGGGATTTGAAGCGCCAAAAGGATGGGGGGAGAGAAGGCTCAATAATTGGCCCCGAACAGCCTAAAGCTATCCGAGACGCCGGGTGAGTCCGTGACGACCGCCCGTCTCCCTATGCTCGTTGTCGCCCCCTCCGTCGCAGCAACAAGATCTTCGGTGGCCGGCTTTGAGGAAGGTCGAACATCTTCAAGCAACTTGACCTCTCACCCTCCTTCACTTTCGCATCATAGGCCGCCTTGGCCTCGGCCTATCCGAGCCGCCTTCGCGCCTCTCGCCTTCTCTGCAGCCACGCCTCCTCCTCAAAGACGACCATCTCGTCCGTAACCTGTTCAAATTTATCCCACGGGAAAGAGCCCTCGGGGACGAGTCTTCTTATTGCCTCCCTGGCCGCCTCCTCGGCCGGTCCCTAAGTGGGCGCACATTTTAGGGAGAAGAACATCTTGAAGCATTTCGATATCCTTCTCCTTTTGATCAAGGGCAGCCTGCGCGTCCCTGAGCGCCTCGGCCTGGTTGTGGAACAGATCCTTCCACTTTTCTCCCTTGGCAGCCACGGCGTCATAAGCATCCTTGTACTTGTCCCGCTCCCCTATCATCCTGGCAGTGGCGGCATCAGCTTCCTCCACCCTGGCCCTCTCGGCCCCTAGAAGCTTCTCAATCTCCTCCACACGCCGGCTGGCAGCAAATAGATCTTGTTTAGCCTTCGCGGCTTCCCCCTTTGCGGCAGAGAGATCGAGTTTAAGCTTTGCGATCAGCGGCGCAGCTTGGCCCATGGTTTTCTCCTGCTCCAAGATGTAGGAGCCGGCTTGTTGGGTCCACTTGGCCATCCTCTTATATAATTTCACACCTCTCGCCACAAGCTCGGAGGGAGAAATCTTCGAGCCGAGGAGTCAACAACGACATTTGTCACCCGCCTTCTCAACAACCTTCTCAGTTTGTTTCCTAATTGTCGTTCGGAGAACGGCGGCCGCCGAAGGAGGATCTACAAAAAATTCACACAAAGCATCCATGTCACCATGCATTGACACATCAGAAAGCCGGTCATCCGGGATGTCCAACGAACCGGCCTAAATCCGAACCACAAGTTAGATCCGTACCGTCCGGGACCCTCTTGGTTCGAGGGTCATTGAGTCGATCTTCTCCCGGCAGCGATGGAAGCAGACGGAGGATCTTTTCTCTTCTTCGGAGAAAAGGCCTTAGCAACGGTCACCGACCCGTCAACGATTTCGACGACCTCCACAGGCTCCTGAACCACGAGGGTCGAAGAGGGAGGCGCACGCACGCCGCCGCCGGCTGACGCCGCCTTCTTTGATCTCTTCAAGACACGCCACCAAGAACCCGTGCTTGAGCCGTCTCCCGATCCAACGCCTCGTCTGTTTGTCCATGAGTTCGTTAGGGGACGTCGACGATCACGCGCTTCAGCCGTAGGATGACGGATGAGAACCTTCCCGTCCTTATCAAGCCCCGACCTCTCCAAGTCTTTCTCGCAGATCCCGACCAAACCGATCGCAAGGAATCAAACAAGAGTTACATAAAGGAAGTAAGAAAGCTCCAAACAGGAACATAACAAGCAAAGGTGGGCCTCACACCGACCCTACTCACCACGGCCGAGGGCGGTATGAGGCCGACGCGGCATAGCGGCTCGTCTGAAGAATAACCGAGTTGGGGGCAACCATCCCTTCTCAAAGATCAAACAGTGCATTGCCCGCCTCTCATCCCATGAAGGGGGACCAACGAAGCGTCCATCTTGACCTTGCTACCCCGGGAGATATATTTCTCATACTCTTCCTGGGTCTCACACCGCAAGTGAACGGGGCTCGGAAAGACCGAGGCAATGGGTAGTCCTCCGACACTTGGACGTACACCCATCGCTCTTGCCGTCTTTGCGGGAAGTAAGCTTGTTTACGGAGACATATCCCGGCTCCGTCTCGCACGCCGTACCACCCCACCTTTCGGGCGATTGACGGCCGAAGACTATGAAGTCGGCGGAATAAGTTGACCGTAGGGGCCTCCCCTTTAAAGAGACAGAGCCACACAAAGCCGATTATTGTCCTCATGGCCAACGGATGCGGTTGGGCCACAGCGCAAGGTTCATAGCTTTGATGATGGCCATGACGTGTTCGTTCAAAGGAAACCGGAGCCCATACTCCAAATGCCTGATGTACACGCCGATATGGCCCGGGGGAGGGCAACAGACCACCTGACCCTCCTCAGGGATAACAATTTTATACCCCTCACCGAAGGAGAAATGATCTCCGAAAAGAGTCCCTCCGGAACTGCTTGCGAATTTGTTTGTCCAGGCACGGTCGAGGCCGATCCCGCAGCCTCACCATGATCCGGGATGGTCGTCCTCTCACCATCAACAGGAGCCCTCTCACCATCATCATCAGCATCATCCTCATCCTCCCCTTCCTCCGGAATGGACAGGCCAACTACGGGAGAAGGAGACCTAGGGCCCCCAAACCTTAGCGGGATGGCATCTAGTATCCCTTCCTCGTCAAGACGCGACGGGGAACCCCCCGGCGCAGAAGTGCTAGTCCCGGCATCAGCAGAAGACATGTTCACAACAAATTACTAGCAAGATAAAAGAAAAATTCGTTTGTTTACCTTAAAAGAAAAAAAAACACTCGCCGGATCAAAGACTCTGAAGATTGGAAGAAAAGGAAGCCCTTGAAAGTTTAGAAAGATGAAGATTTTGGAGAAAATTTGAGAAAATGAAATTAGTGGCCAAAATCACGGAAAAACTGCCCTATTTATAGGGAAAAAGCCCATGAAGAAGGACCAATCGAGCACACCCATGAAGCGACAAATCAATCGAGGACACGTGTCGAGCATGCAACCACGGAATGTCAATCGTCGCAACAGTTAAACGTCAATCAATGCAACAGTGACCAAGCGTCTTCAACACGCCCATTCACATCTCTTCGACTATTCATCTTCCTCAACAAATTCCTAGGTATCTAGTCTCCGCCGGCCACCTGATCAACCAAGCTAGGAAGCAGGCCGGGGCAATCAAAATCAACCCAAGCACTCTCACCGGGTCTCTCGGCGGCGTCATGTTTTTTTTCCACATCGGATGCCCTTTACGCATCCATGTGGAGGGGGATATGGTATATGGTACGGCCTAACAAGAGCCACGCCGATGCATAAGAAGAAGCCGTCTGAGAAAAAATTTGCGAAAATTACTTGTGCGAATATATGCTCAAAGATACATCGGAGCCCATACCACGGCATAGACTACGCTGGGGGCAAATTGATGGGGCATATTCTCGCACCGTTGACCAAGTCAACACACCGAGCAAGGTCGAGACATCCACAAAGAAAGTCAACATATCGGGACCTAGCCGACGCAATCCATCGGCTGTCCACACTGGTCCCGACGGCACCTAGCCCGCCGGACACATATCCGCGTACTCATATCCAAGACCCGTCGGCCGGCCTGCCATAGGTCCATCGGCCGAGGGTAGAACGGTCTTTCCACTTGGCCACTTGGCCACTACGTGACAAAAGGTGAAAGTCTATAAATACTCCTCAACCTTCATTGAGGAAAGGATCCCACAACTTAACCTAAATACACTATTCATCTGGTAATATCTTCCTTATCTCTCTACAATACATACCTAGCCAAGTAACACAACTTAATCCTTTAAGTTTATTGACTTGAGCGTCGGAGTAAAGACGCTTGGCACAAAGCCAAGCCCTCGCCGTTCATTGTTGCAGGAGAAGCCGAGAGGTACGATAGAGGCAAGAAGGGTTCAATTCAAGACATTATTCTACAAGCCACGGGTGGTAACGATACTTGCTCTGGAATTACACCCGGAACAGTTTCAATTTGGGTTCATTTTGACATTACTTTAATTTGCTTGCAAATGGTCTTTTGGCACAAAAAGTGATTGATGCACAAATTATTAGTATTCCTTGGAAAGTAACAGTTCACTCGATATCCCGAATCATATGAAACAAACACTCAAGCAATTCATCCTTCGATTTTATGAAAGTTGACAATATGAAAAATAGCATAATTGTAAATCTCCATTTCCCCAAGGATGTATGTAAACTTCTTCATACATATGGTAGGAAGTGATAGCAGGAAGTGGAAAATTGTCCTGTATTGATCGAAACTGACCATTTCGCATTCACGTATCCATTTCAACATAGGCAAACGGATTAAACAGCTCAATCAAAATTCTTGTAACCATTTCTGCCGTGAGAAGTAGTATATGAAGACTACTGATACCGACTAACAAAGCTACATTGACAATCAATACTCTGGCCTGTAATCCAACACACCTACATAGAGTTTACAAATACAAAATGTTCTCAACTTTGAATGCTTGATGGAACAAACGTCTCCAGACTATCGTCAACAGCTGTTCTAACAGTACAAAGAAAAGCTTCAAACGGAGCTACTGTCTCTTAGTTCACCGCTTCTTCTTGCTTGCTTTGGCGGCACTTGATGGACTCAGGACAAGGGATATGAAGAGGCCCACAAACGAAATTACCGACACCAGAGGACCATATTTAATCAGCAATTTCTGCATTTTCGATAATAAAAATATGATATCAGATTATCAGGACATGCTCAATGACAAAGGTGAGTCTTGTATGAGGTCTCACATGTTAGATCTTCAACCCAAACCCTTATATATTACTCATTTACTTAATAAGGTTAATGGGGGTCGACAAACTGTCTCATATCGTTTTTCTGTTGTGAAAGAAATGGCCAATTACTAAAACCACAATGAAGAAATATACCTTAGCCTGAGAAGTGAGACCGCCGTCAATAGTACGATAAGGAAGAAAAGAAACTGTCAGTAAACTAGGAGACCATAAAAAGAGTGAAAGATAAAGATTTACTGAACAGAGAACTCACAAAGTCGAGCTTGTTCTCTGGAGGTCTGTCTTCAAGTACGTCCAAAGGAAATATTGGAGTGGAATATGCCTCCTGTAGTAAAAAAAAAAAGGAAGTAAAAGATGAATATCTAAGAGATGGCACAAGAAAAAGCATCGTCCACAATTTAAATAACTAAGTGCTGGGGAGATCAAACCTGAAGAGCGGCTTTTGTTGGAACACGATACTTAATGACAGCAGGAGCACCTTGGAACTTGCCTTGCACCTTGGCCTCCAACTCAAAAGAGTGTGAAAGTACAGCACCACTGGCAAGAAAAGGTAGCTCATTGTTACAAAAAATATATATGAAGAAGTCTTACATGTAAAATCGACACATTAACCATATAAATAAAAGAAGAATACAAGAATTTGAATTGGTCTCACTGGCACACATCACCCCATCATCATATAAGAATTACTACGAGCTGTACAAATATTCCAATAATTAGAGACGACGACAATCGAACTTACACATCAAGCCTCTCCCAGGAATTCGAAGTTTTGCCATTGGTGAGAACAAAAGCATCCTCAGGCCAGCTATCATCAGTCAGGCTTACATCATATGCAGTTCTACAAAAGCAGGAAACATCATTGGCCATTAATTCCTCTTCATATAGATGAGTGCCCCTACCTCAGTATAGGAGAAACAGTATTCGCACATAGTTTCAACTCAGAACAAAAACCCAAGGAAAAAAATATAAAGTATGAGGCGTGTAGCTAAAACAATTTTGAATTGAGAAGACTTTGCATTAGGCATTAGCCAAAAGCCCAAAATGGGAACACATTAGATATAGAGAAATCTAACAACTGCACTTTCCTAAATGAAAGATGACAAGTGACGGAACAAAATATTTCATGAAAAGGCAGTCTTGTAATAAACTCAAAATATTACACTGCCTTTTTCCAATTTTCTCTCGTTAAATATATATAACACAAAACAATTGTTTCTTCATACGTAATCTGACTACGGGGTGCAGATTTCCGGAGTATCCGGACATCATTGGTTCATATCAAAAGAACTACTCTCATTTCTCCTATGAAATGATAATTGAGAGAAACTTGAAATTTATAGCCCCGAGCATACTAATTCATCAAATGGCAACTAAATGGGCGCACTGAAGTTGGTCTCTACCAAGAAAAAGCGAAAAAAAAAAGAAAAAAGCCAAGCTAGCTAAAACATCTATGATATGTTGACCAATCTGGGGCTCAAATAGGTTCATAATTATGCTCTAGGCTCTCTAGGTTAACCATCTACGATTACCATTTCGTATTGAACCAATGACTAGCAATTCTTTGGCAGCGTGCTTCTTCATTGCAAGCACAAATTATAGATTAAGACCGTCTTAGAGTGTGAGACGGTCCTTTTGTTGGTTAAACACTCATTTACTACAACCTATAAATGAGTGCTTTTATATATAAAAAGACTGTATCACACCATAAGATGATCTTACACAATAAACACAATAATTATTGTTTTGCGAAGAAACAGTTGTTTTGATGCAACTCTCGTCTCTCGGCACAATTTTCAGCACCTTAACAACGCCGCATATTTTCAAAGAGAAAACTCGATAATCTACCTAATTGTGCTATCAAATTGTTTTTCCTTTCTCTTATTCACGATCAATCAACATCACAAAACGATCTAAATAAAGCGAAATGCAATGAAAACCTCGCCATATCAAAGTCCGTTAATCAGAATGTATTCGCTAACGACGAGACGAAGTAGGATCAAAACACATTTAGATCTATCTCTAGCTCCGAAATTCACAAACTAATCAAAACCTAAATATCTACAAAAGAATAATCACCACGATTCATCTTCGATTAACAGTAAACATCAATTAAAGCTAAAATCACGCGACTAAATTCACAGAAACAAAGAGGAAATCAAAATCAAGTCAAATCAAGATCAACACAAACCATTACATAAATTGAATCAAATCAAAACAAATCGAATCATGAACGCATCAATTAAACGATGAGATAAAAGATATAGAGAAGAGATATACGAAGATCCTTCATTGTAGATATCGATGTTAACGAGGACTTGTTCAACGCCAGATTTGAGACGCTTGAGTGTAGCTGTTTTGTGTGCGACGATGAACGGTGAATCGGCAGTTACGGCGGCGATAAGGAGAAGAAGGGAGAAGAAGAAGACGAGCTTGTCCGCCATTGTTGAATGCTTCGATCGTCTGTTTCTGCTGATTTAGTAATGACTTGTGACTTGTGAGTGGTTTGGGTTTTTTTTTGTTTTATTGGTCGGAGAATTTTGATGCTGACTTTCTAATATTCTGGGCTTTGGGTTCGTAGAACGGTAGAAGGCTATCAAAGTATCATATGCTCATGCTTACTACTAGCCCATGCTGGAACCGATCCGAAATCCACATTTTAAAACGGTTCTTCAACACCTTTCTGTTTTAAAACTGAGTTAATTTGAAATGATCTTAAACTAGAATAGACCCCGCGCAAATGTGCATGATATAAATAGTTTTTTTTTTTTTTTTTACTTTTTTTTAGTGTATTATTTATAGATTTTAAATTGCCAATTCATTTATTTTTCATGTTTCTTTTCATTGTATTTTAATTTTAAAAAATAAAATTAAAATAGTAAGAAGACAGGAATTGAGTATTTTTAATGGTTTTTTTTTTCTATTACCAAGAAAGTAATGATGTTATTTTGTAATTTTTTACTAATAACATACTCTATTTTTAACCGCAACTCCTTTTCATAAAATGTCAACGAATTTTTATCGTAAAGTTCTTTAAATAAATAAAAAAAAATTTATCATAAAAGATTGAAGATAAATTTGTGGGGATATAAGATATTGAATCTTATAAATATTTACATCTAAAAAATTATTCCATTTATAGTATATGCTAAAAATACTAAGTCCAATTTTAAGAAAGATTTTTTAGGTGGGAAAAATGATAGTTTCGCTTATTCATTTAGTAAATAGGGGATGATAAACGATTTGTCCATGTCTAGTTTGAAAGCATTTTAAAGGGGTTTACATTTAGAAAAAAAATTGTAAGTGTAGTTGGTTTGAAAATTACTTTACTTGAAATGTGTGTATTTGAAATCACCTGGTCGGTTATATTATAGAAAAAGATCTGAAGCGACTTGACTTGAAATGTATACCATGATTGAAAAGATTCAACTCGAATCTAAACTTGAATGGCTAGGGGACACCAACACGCATATTTAGGGAGAAACTTGTTTTATCGTAAGTAAGATGACCGGAGAAATTTCATGTCACTTTGTTCGATGGGAAGATGATTTTTATTGTATGGAAATGCACAAGTGAATACTTGCAAGTTGCAATCCAATCTTGACGAAACTGTAGAAATGATTAAACCGTCGGAGATTATTGATTCTGATTGGGAGTCTAAGAAGAAAAAAGGCAGAAGTCTGATAAGGTTGGCGGTAGCACCATAAATTAAGTATAATCTTCTGAAAGAGAAGGAGTCGGACGCGTTATTAGAGAAGCTACAAGGTATGTATGCGTCGAAGTCACTCGATCACCAGTCATCAGCCAACAAGACTTGCGATGAGATTTGTATCAATTCAAGATGAAGGAGGGTGATATAAATTTGCTAGACCACATTAATAAATCAACCAATTAATGTGTCAACTCTTCAGATATTGAGCAAAAACAAGCCCTCTAATTTTTCATTTATTTTATTGCCAAAGTGTTATATACCTAAAGTGACGACGATACTTGTGGGTATGCAGGCCGTCCCCGAAGTTTTTGGGGTCCTGTGCAAAATTTTTAAGAAAGGCCCCTTACCTTATTGCTAAAAAAAAAATGAGTAAAATGCATCTTAACTATTGTGGAGAATTTTTATTTTTTGGTGTAATTGTGGAGAATTTTCATAGGCTTATTAGCTATTTCTCATTTCTAGAAGAATTCTAATGCAATTACCTATTTTTTTTTCCAACTTTAGAACGTCAAATAAGTAGCATATTGGGTCGTTGATCAATCTATATATATTTTTTTTTTTTTTTTATTAGGTAAGAAAACTAGGTTGATCCTCTAGGGTAGGACCAACCTATCTCATCCTTTCGAATGAGGGAGGTAAGTTGAAGCCACCGGCTATCAAACCACCTCGAAAGAGTTGGACATGAATGTCCAACTGAAGCCATGAAGTCAGCAACCTTGTTGGCTTCACGAAAACAATGTTTAATTATCACTTCATCGAAAAAATGAAGGTCTAACTTCACATCCTTGATAATACTAGAAATTTCCCACGGAATTTGCCAAGTACCTCGAATCGAGTTAATAACACATAAGTTATCACCCTCCACAATTAACTTTGAGATTCCTAAGTATTTAGCTGCTAAAATACCTTCTTTTAAAGCAAGTGCTTCCGCAACAAGGATACTATTGGATCCGCACTTTTTCGCTCCCAACAAAACGACTTTACCATTGTGATCTCTTAAAGAATATCCTAAAGCAGCTTTATTACCTTCTATTCTCGATCCGTCAAAATTTAGCTTTAGGAAACCGTTTGTAGGTTTTTCCCACCAAATCTCTTCCTTACTAGAATTGTTTCTAGCTGACTCTTCTACCTCGGGATTGTTGAGATCCTTAAATCTAGTCACATTCCATGTTTTAGTGCTATTATTACATAAAGTAATAAGTTTGCTGGTACTTAAATTAACATTATTAAAGATAATATCATTTCTATGGAACCATGCATTCCACCAAATAAAGATAATCTTTATAAAGTCATCTTTTGAAATTAAATCCTTGAGATAATTAAGTTTCGTTAGAAAATTTTGACTTATAATAGTATCATAATTTGACAAAAACTCGTTGAAACTAATAATGTTCAGGTCTTGGATGACAGCCCCAATCAAGGGACATTCGTAAAAGAAATGATCTTTGTTTTCAATAGGGTTGTTGCACAGAACACAATGAGGTGGGACATCAATATGACTCTTGAGAAGTCTACTTTTCGTTGGAAGGCCATCAACACAGGCTTTCCAAAGAAAAAATTTCAATTTAGGAGGAATATTCAATTTCCAAATCCACTGAAATTCACATTTGTCAAGAGTTTGATCAATCTATATTAGGCAATAATGTGCAGGTTCGATTCCCCTTACCTAAATTGTGTTGATAATTTAACTCCACAAAAGAACTTCACCAAATGAGTTTTTTAAGGGATAATTGATAGAAATAATCCAAACTATAGGTCATCTTTTCATAATAATCTGAACTCTAGTTTAACTCAAAATAAACTACAATATTGGCAAGCATCTTGTTAATACAAGGCGCTTCAATAATATTAACTTACTACCAATAGCGAATCCAGAAAAAATTATTTCTGGGGTCCTGATTAATATTTAAAATCTATATACACATAAAAAAAGTTGTAAATTTTTTTTTTTTAGGCTAAAAATTAGACAAAATACGCAAAAAAAAAAAAATCTGTTTCAGCTGATCGCACACCCCGGAATATTGTTAGTAGATCCGCCGCTGCTTACTACAACATGTTTCGTGAGATTGAGTACTGCGGAGTACTACTATCAGAGTAAGGAAATATTCACTACAATGGTCCAAAGATGAAAAATCAGGGGCGTCTAAGACCCCGGGCAAGCACGGGTGCGGGAATCGGGTCTCCGGTTTTGGTCACCTGATTTATAAGCTTTATTGATGAAATTCAACACGCACAAATCTCAAAATATATTACACTTGTGTATTCATGTTTGGGGCCTCATTTTTTTTTTGTGCTGCACCGAACCTCCATTTAGTTTAAGACGTCTTGTAAAAAATGGCTTGAAGAGGTGTAAAGTATCTCAAAGAGAAGTCGGGCAAGGCTAAGATAAGTTGATGATGAGGGTGATTTTTCTAACTTTGGTGTGTGGTAAGTAGTGATAATGGCTGTCTTTGACTATTCAACGAAAATGGGTGATGGATATAGAATTATAGATGCCTTTGCGCAAGGACCAAACAACGTTTGACACTTTGCAAACTAATGGACATTTTGAGAATGTCACAATGAGCAACGATGGCCTCAAACTGAAAGTGGAGAGTATAGAGAGTGTGATGAATGATGATGAAACTTTGAAATGCATAATATATGCCTAGAACTGGTTTTAACATAGTTTTCTTAGGTTTATTGACATTTTAAGACAATCAACATATTCAGTTCAAAAAAGTTAAGATACTATGTTCAATTCAAATTCTAACAAAAACCGAGCCTAATGGACTTATTTTAACAATCGAGATTCGAGACTCGAGAGGCAGCAAAACGCAACAATGGTGTCATTCCCTTAGCAAATACTCCGTATAAAATATATGGTGGTGCTCATCCGTCAATGCCAATTGTCGCACACCATTCAAAAAATCTAGCAAGATACAAATGGCTGAAATTCACATGCATGGTGGATTGGTGGTCCATTGCATTTGCTAAACTTGCTTATGAAGAACGTAAAAGAGCACAGTATTAGATTATTAGTGATGTTCCAATGACATAAATTCATTGCTTTCTGATTAAGTAACTTTATTTCTAACTAATAATATCTTTATTGCTTCTAATCTCAAATAACAATCTCTTTATCATTCTCAATAGAGTTATCTCACACTTACTCCAACTATAAAGTTGTAGTTCGATCTTACCACCAACATAAGTGGATCATACATCTGATCTGATGTAGTACATCAGATGGTATAGTTTTTGAGTATTAAGATAAAGTTTTTGAGTTTAAATTTAAAAATTTTGAGTTTTATTTTAAAGTTTTTGAGTTTATTTACTTAAATTTTAATCTCAAAAAGTTACATTATATTCCCTTTGTCCCGGTCATTTGTTGTCCTTTGGTTTTGGCACAAAGACCAAGAAAAGGGGAGGGGACCAATGATTAAATGACAAGTGGAATAAATTGAGTGTGAATGATCAAATTACTCATCAAATTCAATCTTAAAATAGAAAGGACAACAAATGACTGAGACACTCCAAAATGGAAAAGGACAACAAATGACCAGGACGGAGGGAGTAACTCAAAAAAATTACATATAAGCTCAAAAAAATTTGATTTTTGACATCATAAAACTAAAATGTAATTTATAAATTCTATAGTACTCGAAAAAAATACATAAAAACTCAAAAAATCATCAAGTATGATGTAGTACATCCGATGTACAATCCTTTTTCTCCCAACATAAGTGTACATATTTAAACAAAACAAAAAAGAAAATCATTCTCACACTCTGCTCTTACCAGCAACATAAATGAGACATACATAATCAAAGGCTAAATTTTTTGGTCTATAGAAATAAGTGGCCACGGGTGAGTCCTAGGACGAACAATTTCGCCTTTGCCGTAGTTTTTGAGGTGGTGATTGTAGCGGTAGTATAGTGAATAAATTAGAGAATATTTTTTATGCCATACTACAAAAAAGAATACCGGACTCTTAGTCTTTATGGTTGGTCTCGAGATGTCTAAATTATTACATATTGATGAACTTTTACTTATATTAACAGTACGTCATGTATTCAGCTGATAGAGGAAGATCACCTCCTCAGTAAATATTTTAGAGCAGTGGTCAACCGTTGCTACAATCTCATTGATTGAGCGGGGTGAACTCTCAAATTTGAGTACTTATAGAGAAGTAAGCGTGCAAGCGATTGCTTAGCTAATCGAGATGTCATTTGAAGTACTGAGGTCACAATTCTTGACTCTCCTCCTCCTTAGCACCAAAAAAAAAGAATATTAAAGATAGTATACCGGGTTCGGAGTAGTACTGTTAACTTATTTGAATTTTCATAAACATAATTATCATAAAAACTGACAGAAACAAATCACATAAAATCTAATTTGAGATAAATAATTATATTTGGACTCACCTTATGTTAATATGAACCGTTGTTCTAAGATATGTATGAGTAATCAATGTCAAGTATGAAGCATTTTGGGTCTAAACTACTCATCTCAGCCTAGTCACACTGACATTTGACCAGTTGAGTTTGTCAAGTGTACTCTGGAGCAATGACAAAATCGACTTTTTAATTATTAGTGAATAAAAACCAAAATTTAGAAGCGATAATGAAAACAATTGTTACAAAGCTGGCATGCCTTTGCAAAATTTTATTGGACAGACCGCCATACTAAATGTTAAACTCATCCATCCTTGTGCAAAATCTTATCATCGACCAATTAGTATCTTAACAAGTGGAGGCCGTGTGCTCCATGAAAAAATGAGGTTTCAAATGAAGCTTTAATCCGAGCCTTTACTTTTATGGAGAACTACTCACTTCCCACAATCCTAATTTCTAGGTACTCCAAGCTACTGAGCTAGGGATGTTAATGAGACGAGACAGTTCGCGAGCAATTCGAGATCGGTTCGGATAAAGCTCGGCTCGTGTTCGGATTCGTCTCGGGAGCTTAACGAGTCAAGCCGAGCAAATGCTGGCTCGACTCGAAAAGCTCGCGAGCGGCTCGAACTTGTGTGATTAGATAAGATATTGCTTGTATTTAATAAAAATATTTTATCATGATTATATCTTTATATTATATATATAAAACGTCTCAATGATTTGCCTAATATTTTTACATATAACCTTCGAGTCTTGGTATTGAAAATCACGGAAGGAAAAAATAATTTTTTTTTTTATTATATAAGCTCGACTTGAACTCGAGTTTGGCTCGAGCTCGCGTTAAAGCTCGCAAGCTTGATAACGAGCACATTTTTTCAAGTTCGGATAAGCTCGAGATCGGCTCGAGCTCGGTTTTTGGTTCTTAAGCACAAGCCGAGTAAGGTCAAGCTCAGACTCGACTCGTCTCGTTAACACCACTACTAGTCCAAGCATCATCATAGTCTTGATTCTTGATAACCTTACCTTAACTCACGCCCCATGCTATCGAGCCAAATCTGTCATCGTCTGGTCAAGTGAGTGCTCTCACATGCTCTTGGTCATGCATGTTCACGTGTCTCACTTGGGAATCTTCTACACATGCGCATAATATCAAACTCCTATATCTTGGATTGGATTCGTCACTTAATCGTCAGAAGTCTTAGCACACAACGGTCTTTGACATCCAATTTAAAAAGGACTCACTAGACTTGTGACACCCAACCTGATAAGGGTTCACCTAATTAGTAGGTTCTAGTACACAAAGTTTCTAGTATCCCACAAGACCTTTGGTGTTTTTCATCATTTCGCCCTAAAAAGGCTTTGCTCAATCAAGAGGTGAAATCAAGGTTCCACCTCGAGCTAGAAGTTTCATGCCTTACCGTGAACGCCGCCTTACTTCTCGATATTTCACCAACGTACATTCATGGACTTGAGATTTTCAAACAATCTGGCACCCCACGCGTCCGTGACTCGCGAATGCTATCTATTCCGCTCTCTATGCTCCTATATTTGAAAGATCCAATAACAACTCAATCAAAACAACAGATTCAAAATTCAAAACCAATAGCACAATCATAACAGCCTTATTTAACCAAATCAACCCAAAGTCCCCAAACGTACCCGAAAAACCCGTTTGCCACGTCTAGTACATTCCATCCTTGTCATTTCAATTCGAACCCAAATGCTCTTCATGAATATGGCCTACATGGGGTAATGTAGTAATGATAATAAAGTTGGGAATTACAAAAGGTCAAGTTGGTGATCCAAAAAAATTAATTAAAGTTGACAAATCATATAGTATTACACTATTACTTGTACATGGTTTTGTAGATCTAAATCCTTCATTTCCTACGTCTTTGCCATGTGAATATTACCTCGATTATTGAACTCTAAATCCCACCAGATTCTCTATCACACTCTTTCAGTCAAATGTCATATAAAACTCCATTCAAACTTCATATGTCTCCTTACTTCTATCTTCTCTAGTAAGTCTCTCTTGTCTCATTCTTTGCTCTTCATGCTCAAGTTTCCTTTCATGGGTACTTTTATTTTTGCAATACGTCTTACTTAAGTCTTACTTGAGACGATCTTAAGTTAAATTCTCTCCCAAACCCCATTCATTTTGGCAGTATGTATTTAAATCGGTTGTTAGTACTGTCTTAACGTACTTAATAGTTAAGACACCCTATGCAAGAATTTGTGTACTTTTATTTGTTAAATTCAACACTTTGTTTGTACAAGTTAGTCTTGTTTAATATTGTCTCAAACTGGTTATTGGCTTTCCTGGTTTACGTGGTTTGCACTTTGCATGCTATCACATATACCCGAGGGCTTACCCAATACGTATCAAAAGTAGCGGCTGCGGGTTCCCTCGTTACAAAAAAAATATTGTCTCAACCTTATAAGTTAGTGGCTATAGATATGGATAAATGAACTACATAGCATGAAAAAAAAATCGTTTTTAAGAGTAAGACGGTCTCAGATGAGATTTTGTCGGTCGTGTTCTAGTAAATACTTAATCAATGCTTTGTTTTTGCTGCCATCTGTAGTGGACGGTCTCTATAGGAATTTTTTGATGCTAAATTTAATTCTTGTTTAATAAGCTTAAGGTGATATATGACAAAAAAAGTTCCTTTTGAACCATTCAAAAGATTAGTTTTTATGATATGATTATGATGTTTTGGGATAACTTTGACAATTGTATCCAAAAATTGTAGGGGGGTATGGTTGATAAAAGTGGCCTTAATTTGATAATAAAAATGGGGTGCACTTCTTCTATGCTCCAAGCTAGAGGGAAAAAGAAGAAGAAAATGACCATTTCCGAGTTAGTCGTGTTCGTTCCGACTATGCTTATTCCTGTCCCTTCTGATCTTCATAAAGGGCTTAAAGGGATCATCCCTATCGATGTTCTAGACCGTCTTGTGGCTCTGCGCAATCGCATTATTCTGTTGTCCGAGGATACTGGTATGGATTTTACATTTTGTATGACAGTCTCATATGTTAGACTAACCCAAATACGTTTGATTGTATTGTTAATGGGTTGGTAGTACATGTGAGACCGTCTCATATAAGTTTTTGGGTAGAACTAACGGAGTATATGTGATTAGATTATTGAAAATGTGGGTGGTTTTTGTGTAGATGTTTCGGCTATTTCAGAGATTAAGCAAGGTCTTGAAGAGTACCTGCCTGTTCTGCTTGGACTGACTATTAAAGGTCTGAGTTTTGGATTTTGACGGTTTTTGAACCTATGTCATGAATACCACCCCTCACTGACAATTCTGCATCTTTTTCGGTTGTTATGTGTCTGGATGTTTTCAGAGTGCGGTGCATTAGAGGCAGTACAGTTGAAATGGAGAACTATTGATGGTAAACAGGTAAGACTGTAAGATAAATGGTTGAAAATTTTGACGACTTCAGTAATTTCTGTTCAGTGGTAGCATAAACTAAGCCCTAAGCTGTATATTTTCTGAAACTGAGAATTTTTTGTTTTTTTTTTTGCTTAAACAGGAGATCTGTGTGTCAAATTCATGGTTCGAAGTACTGTCTGTGGTTTACATGCTGGCTGTTCTGACATTAGTGGAAGCCAACATGATGTTGGTTCCTAAGCATTATACTAATTCTTCTGATAGAATAGTTCCTACAGGTAAATTTTCTTGTAACATCGATTGAATATCCGCGCTTTAGAAGGAAAAAAAAAGTAGCTCAATTTTTGCCTGATCATTGCTGTCTCAGATTGCCAGAGGGATGCAATTGATTTGCTATTGAAGGCATCAGGATACTTCGACTTCTGCGTCAAGAGGATTCTACCTAAATTGTCCTCTGATATCAAGTATGCCAAGTGGTTCATATATCCCTTTTAATCATAATTTACATAATCTTATCTAAATTATTTTCTGAAATTCTTTGCATAAAATTCACCAGGGACAAATTGCACAAAGATATGCAGGAAGGTGCATTGGAGGCTCTTTCTCTTCAAGCACTCGGCCAGGTATTTACAAACTCTGCAATTAGCTGGTAACTTTCGGATTGTCAATTCAAATGAGTTACCAGCTCAAACTTGTTTCTGAGATAACGGGTTACAAAATTATGCAAAAGGGTCATTGGCAATATTTTCAGTATTAATATGTATACGGTCACTTTAGTCTCATGATAATATTATCATGAAACCGTCTCAAATAATCATATTCATACTGATAAAAGATTGTGAATTCAGGGAACAGAATTGCAGCTGGGGTTTGCAATAGAAAACCAAAAAGCGACATTATCAGTGAAGAGGAGGTTAGCATGTGAGGAGCTGACTTATTTCACCCAGGTAGAGCATAATCTAGCACTGTCAAAACTGCTGAATTATACTTTCACAGTTTCGCTAACTATAAACGACAGGCTTACTACGCACTGTCAGGTGGTACCATCAATGATAGTGATGCAGGAAAACAGGCACTGTTCATCAAATACAAATTCCTACAAGCTAAGGTACTTGCCTCCACTAAGTATCAACATCGTATCCATTTATAAGATTTAAGTAAAATTAATACGAGGATTAACATTGATAATTCCAGGCTGCAGCTTACTTCTACCATGGAATTATCCTCGACAAAGGCAATGATCCCTTGTCTCACACCCATGCAGTCTGCTGTTTAGTTGCAGCCGAGGAACTTCTCTCTGAGAGCAAAAAAGCTTGTTTAAATTTTTGCCTGGCTCCTCCCGTTACAAGGTACCATCTCACAGGCACTCCCTGATTTTTTATTTTGAAGGTCTAAAACACGAGAACTCTGGTTAGGCTAGAACTCGAGTTTGTAGAAGAAATTAACATTAATTCTCGCTTTCCTTTGTTTTATATAGACCACCACCGCCTTGGGGGGCCATGAAGCACTTACAACTGAAGATCCCGGATACTGCGTCTAAGAAGTCACAAATGTATGGATATCTCCTTGATCAAGAAAAGTAAGTTTACTACTTTATGTTCCTTGCATTTATTTTTGATCATGAATAATTTGGGATAATGGGATGTTTCAGAGGTCTTCAACCACCACCGGAACTGCCAGAGTTCCATTTATCACTGAGACCAGATGATTACGAGTTGCCAGCAATTGACAGCGCGTGGAGTAAGGAGAAGTGGGAGATTCAGAGACAATTGGTTAAGGAACGCGTAGAAGATTCAGAACACGAGGTTATAGGGATTAAAAGCTGAAGATGGCTTATGGCTAACTCCTCCTCCTTGCTCTATGTATTAATAATATTCATATTTTCAAATTTTGCCTGTTCAATATAAACTGTCCTAATAGTGCTCAAGGACTTTCTGTACATTCTCCCCCATCATTGTATGTTCATATAGTGACCACAGAAATTACAGTCTATTACAAGGCATCTCTTCATTTTTTCTTATGTATAACATCCGGTTTAGTCCGGATTCGAGCCGAGTCGGACAATTATGGTGGTAAAGCTCTCTCATGAGTTTTAAGCCTCCTAAAATTCCAAGAATCAAACGCAAAACCACTAATCAGTTAATCTGAGTGGATATAATGACTTAGATGGTCTTAAATTAAGTTAGCTTCAATATTTTCGCGGTTAAAAGTAAAAAACTACTAAATTAATAAAATGATTATGAATGACATAATAATGGTAAGGTCACTACTCACTGGTTACTACCAAGTACCAACAATTAGTGACTTGGTTATATAAGAGGGTCATATAGTTAGCATCATAATAAGGAGTTAAGGACATGAGTCAATGTCAATTGGAATGGTTGACTCATTGGTTTGGTAAGAGCTCGATCTCTTACTTTAACCGTGCAGCCGTGCAGGATTGATTCTTACTCCCAATTAGAGGTGGACTGTGGGCCGGGCCGGTCTATAGACTGGCCGGGTTGGTGGGGAGGGAGCCCGGGCCCACACCACAGGCTGAGGGCGTGCGGGCTGGGAAGTGATGGCCCTAAACCGGCCCGGTTGGGAAAATTGGGGGAAAGAAGGGGCAGGCCAGGCGGGTTTGGGTAGTGTGGGCTGGGGTTAAGGGAGCCCGAGACCGGCCCGGGTATAGGGGCGCGCTGGACGGGCCAGGGGAGCGGGCTGAGAGGATGTTGGGCGGGCCGGGCTGACACGCACCAAAGTCCACCTCTACTCGCAACATAGTGTGTTCATTTGAAAAAAACAGAGAAATAAATAATCACAAGGACATGAGTGATTAGTAAAGTTTATGATTAGGATTGAACAAGCCAATCTAATTTACCCTAAAAGCTAAATATAATTATTTGAGCTAATTATTTCAATGTTATAATTTTGATACAAAATTTTTAATTGTAAATAATAACCCGTAAATTTTATACTTATTAAGTATCGGCAAGCCACTTTTCATTGCCAAGTATTAAACGTCCTCTAGGACTCCAGTTTAAGTAGCCAATTTTATTTATAAGGTTTTTCGTTGAGTAGTTTGATTTACATTGCACGATAGCAATTAATTTTCGATAATAAATATTTGGGTCAGCTTGAATAAGTTCGGGTTAATTCAAGTTTTGGGTTAGATTCAGTCCATTCTGATACTCAATTTGGTTACGAATTGGATTCGAGTCGTGTTATTTTGGTTGAGTCAATTGAAGTCCAACTATTATAAATATTCCTATTACGCTCCCTCACTCAAATGCCCGTCCCCGTACCGTGTGCTGGGTTTCCACTTCGAGTTTTTGAGGAGTTTTAACCCACTTCGAGTTTTTGAGGAGTTTTGAGGTTGCCAGGATTTGAACCCGTGACCTTCGGTCACACTGGCTCTGATACCATGATAGATGAACCATCTCAACCAAAACCTTAAGGTGATGGTTGAGGCCCAACTATTATAAATATTCCGAGTTCGTTACTCTCTACCTTTTAGTGACTGCAAAATGTACACGATTGGTCTAATCTTAATTCTTAAAGTTGCTTTTCTTTTTCAGTTCAAAAGTTGGAGCTATTTTTATACTAGTCGCTTTTTAGATATGTAATTGTTGCCTTATTATTTTGTTTTATTTTAAAAAATAACGTTAGAACTTAGAACTGAAGTACCGTACCAAACTCCAAAGAGATATCAGCACGACAAGTTCATATCAACATTTAATTGTATCTTCCTCATCTTCGTTACAAACTCTTTTGATGTTCATTTTATTGATTGACAAGTAATCTAGACGTCTAGGTAATTTTTATCGTCTTTAGTAATTTTCGCCAAATTATTTTCTTTCGTGTTGCTTAATTTTTACTCGTATAATTCAACTAGAATCGACTCCATATAACTAATCTACCTTGAAAAAACTTGACCTAGTACTCATCTTAAACAACTTATTTAAATGGGTCCTGCTATATATCGTCGACAATTTACTAATTATCGTCGACATTTAATGTAAATTTCCAAGTTTGCCCTCCATAACATAACTCCATTTCCGTCTCACTAAAATGCAATTTCCGTCTCACTAAAACACAAGTCAATTTCCGTCTCACTAAAATCTTTCAAACAAAAAAAAAGACGGTTTTTTCAAAAAAAAAAAAAAGCGGGATTTGTAATTAACAACATGAACGAGAACTTAGCGATTATCGATTACCGCACCAAAAATTAATCTAAGTCAGAAAATGATTTTTTTTCAAAAAAAAAAAAAAAATTCCGGACGAAAAACATTTTTGTCCAGACCAAGGTCCGGACAAAGAAATTTTTCGTCCAGACCATGGTCCGGACAAAAATATTTTTCGTCCAGACCCAGGTCCAGACGGAAAATATTTTCGTCCGGAATTTTTTTTTTTTTTTTTTTTTTTTAAAAATTTTTTTTTTTTTTTTTTTTTTCCGGACGAAAATATTTTTTAAATGCGGGACGGGTACGGACGAAAATATTTTCCGTCTGGACCTGGGTCTGGACGAAAAATATTTTTGTCTGGACCATGGTCTGGAAGAAAAATTTCTTTGTCCGGACCTTGGTCTGGACGAAAAATTTCTTCATCCAGGCCCTTTTTCAACAATTTTTTTTTTAAAACAAATTTATTAATTTCCGTCTTAAATTAGTTTTGGGTGCGTGGATCGATAATCGCTAATTAAAATAAGTTTCAATAAATTAAAAAATTAAATTTACAAACTAAGAAAATACTCAGAAAAAAAAAATTAATAACAATCACATACTTTGTTGAATGTTTGAATTTGATGACGGAAATGATGTGGTTGAAACGGTTTTTTGTTGTTATGTGAGTCGGGTTTTTTTTAATAAATTTTGAAGTGTGAAAGGTTAATTTTTGAAGAATATGAAAAATATAAGGGGGAGTGTGAGGGAGGGGTAGTTTTGGAAGTTCATTAAAATTGTCGACGATAATTAGTAAATTGTCGACGATCTTTAGCAGGCACGATTTAAATATGACCCAAATTTTAAAGTTATCCAACCTAATTCAAACTTTAGTGAAGCCCATGATTCCGTATTCTTAATAACTAGGTTTGGTGCCCGGCTTCGTCCGGGCTACCTCTATTTACCGTTAAATTTTATTTTCAATGAAATAAACTATGTTGGAGTTGTCTAACTCACACGTTTACTATTTGTAATATATTTTTCTACGGCATATCTTGTAATTATGATGAAATGTAAAATTTATTTTCAAATTATGAGACACGTTCACTACTCCGCTATTAATATTATTACTTTCACTACATTCTTTGTTAATATCATTACGTTCACTACTCCCATGGTTACTACTGTTTCTTTTACTAATTTCTCTATTTTTTTTAGTTAAATTCGTTATTCCCGTTAATTTTATCCGGCTATATTTAAATAAATAAAATATTTCCTTGAGTCGATTGGTTATTTAATTATTCATACTTTTTCTCATTGTTACCACTGTTATTTTCACTACATTCGTAGTTACTTTCACTACTCCCACTATTATTATTATAACTGTCACTACTCCCACATTAATACCGTTAATTTTATTAATCTCGTTACTGCTAGTATTACTTTCACTACATTTAATTTAATGTATAATTCTATGATGATACTAATTAATTCCATAAGTGGGACATGCTAATTTTAAGGAAAATCACTATATTATTGTGTTTCCTAAATTTAATTACTTTAACTTAATGCAATTTCCATAAATATTTTTCATCAAGACATCTTTATATTATACTTTTAACCAAAACTATATAATATTTACATTAAGGTCCCTTTATCAGGTCCATCACACGGTGATATTAATTTAAAACTATATAGTATAATTAATTTGTATAACTTTCTTTAATTACATTGAAGTCCATTGGTTTCTGGATTTAATATATAGTACTAGTATGGGTGTCCGGTTTCGCCCGGGCTACCTCTACTTAGCATTAAATAATATTTTCATTTAACTAAAACTACTTTAAAGTTGCAAAACTTTTAAATTTATCATTAATATATTTTTCTATGATACGGAGTATATCTTAAAATTACAATGAAATAAATTATGAAACAAATTTACTACTCCCGCTATTAATATTTTACTTAAATCGATTGCTTAGCTAATTGTTCATATATACTTTATCTCGTTCTTAGTATTGTTACTTTTATTACATTCGTTATTATTACTTTTAGTTTCACTACTCCCGCCGTAATTATTGTTACCTAATTATTGTTACTTTCATTACTTGTACATTAATATTGATAATTTCACTACTCCCGTTTCTACTCCTGTTACTTTCACTACACCCGCTCGCTGCTAATATAGTTAGTTTGACTATTCAAATGAGTGATTACTATCATATTACTATATCTAATGTTACTACAATTCTTTTCACTACTAACAGAATTATTACTTTTACTCTTTAAGTATCCAATGAGTGATTACTATATCCAAGGTTACTTTTCTTACTCTCACTACATATATGCATTAAATTAATTAAGTCAAAATAATTATGGAATATTATATTTTTTTGTAAATCTAGTTTGATTTATTTACTCATTAATATTTTCCAAAATATAATATACTTATATTATATTTGTTTATGTTTAAATAATTAACATCTTTATAATAATTAATGCCATAAGTGGGCATGTTTATTTTAAGGAAAATCACCATATTCCGGTGTTCTCTAAATTTATACCATCAACCAAAACTATATTATATTTACATTGAACTCCCTTGTTCAGGTCCATCGCACAGTGCTATTGATTTAAAACTATATAGTATAATTAATTTGTATAAATTTATTTAATTAAATTGAAGTCCCTTGGTTTCTGGAATTAATATATAGTATTAATTTGACATGATGTCCAAATTCACAAAATCTAAACAGTTAAGAGGAAATAGAGATTAGTGTAGTGAAATAAAAGGAAGAGAGAATTATGGAGAGAAGATAGAGAGAAAGTGAGGGAGACAAAACCGTATTCTTATTACATTATAAAGGGTATATATATACAACACAATGAGAGAAGGTTTCCATAAGACAATATATTCTAGAGTATTCTAAGATATGGACATCCATATAATAATATTTCATAACAGTCCCCCTTGGATGTCCATTACTGAAGAAAATGTCTCGCTAAAAACCTTACTAGAAAAACCCTATGGGAAAAACGCTAGAAAGGAAAAGAGTACAATAATTTTCAAACACGCATAACAAGCTGCCTCGTTAAAACCTTTCCATGGAAAACCCAGTGGGACAAAACCATGGCTAAGGAAAAAGAGTACAGCGCGTGCTACCCCCTGATAAATAAATAACTTGATGTATCTTCAAATGATACATGCTTTGACATAACTTCTCGATTGTTGAAGTAGTACCCATTATGGTTGATAAACTTGAATCTTCGATCAATAGAAATCCATGACAGCTTCGATATCATATTTCTTTGAGAACTCACAATCTGGATATAATCATTTCATAATCTCTTGGATCTTCATTTAATTGATACTTCCGCAATAGTGATATAGTTGCTACTCAATAAACGACATAACATTATATGTCTAAAACAATTTGTCATCTCAATCAATAATGACGATCATGACTATAGCGTAATAATGCGCTTATAGTGCTACCTCGTTAAAAACCTTGCTAGGAAAAACCCGTTGGGACAAAAAACCTAGTCGAAGGGAAAAAGAGTGTAGCCATCATTCCTTAATCCTTGTCTTAAGAAAAATCAATCCAATAATTATTGAATAAATCATCCAATACCTTTGAGCGATTTTCTTTGCTAAACCATATATGTATGGATTGACATTTTCCATTGTAGATTTTCACTACATTATTCTAATCGTTATGGTATTTCTGGACCATAAACTAATTTTACATGTTTAGCAAAAAGCTCATTCAATATGCTCAAACTTCAGGTTGAGACAATAACTTTTCAAATAAACTCTATAGGAGTTTTGATGTTCCATTTTGGAACTAATCACGATATCTTTCAATCGTATAGTAGAGGTTTATATATCATGAGTTTTCAATAACTCAATTGATCAACCATTAACAATTGATGATCATTTATAAGAGGCTTCTACAGGGAGCTATCCTCATAGGAGTAAAATATATTTCTCCTTTCCATTATTATCCATTCAAAATTATATATTATGAAACATGTGCATGCATATGATATGAAACTAAGTTCTAAATAACATATTCTGATAACAATGCAATAATAATGTATATATTAAAACTAAGATGCAATGATGAACTTACTCTCTATATGCACATGATGATGACTCAAAATGCAAACTGATCAGTTTTCGTTCCAGTATTCATAATTTGGATTGACTTCAGGTCAATAACTGAATTTCTAGTCCATGAGCTCATTTATAATCATTGATTATATGTCGACAACAAAATGAACTTAAATTTACGATCCCCATTTATAAAGTCCATAAAATATCGCGCGCAAATGTATATATGTCCCATAAATATATCGATATAATTTTATCATCTCTTGATGATATCAGTACTGTTTAATGATATCTGAATCTGAATATGTATGTGGTACCATTATATTCATTTAAGTCATCTATTATCCTTCAGATATCGTGTCACTTCAGGGACACTTCAAATATAGCAATTATATGTCACACCAACTGCTTGAACTTGCTATTTCACATTCATTGGAACCGTCAATTCATCTTGACTTTTATTATAATACACTTCAAGTGTATATACTTGTGTTAATCTGGTAAAACATATGGTTATATCAAATTCAAAAACCTCTACTCAATGAATTTAACGTATAACCTTCTGAACTTTTGGTTCAGCATGAGATCAATTTTGTTTTTACCAGCTTTAACTCACATTTCTCCCCCTAAGGTGGTAAAAACTATAATCAATTTATAGTCCAAAATTTATCATAACCATCTTAGACATCAATTTCTCATATCATTGATGAAAATTTATATGGCATCTTTGTACAATAACAAAATATTTCTGGAAGAAATGTATAATGCAGTTGGATTTTTAATGTGCTGATTCACAATGCCCAGTTTAAGAGATCAACGATTTTATATAAAAATCTGAATGTGATTTTTAATCATGGGAACTACTCAGAAAAATCATTATGTGACTACAAGTCACACAATATAGTGTCAATCAATACACGAACATTTAAGTTCTTTATTCAATATCGAGTAGTTTAGATCTCCAACATCATATATACTCAATTGCAGTGTAGTGTCTTGCCTTTAATAAAATTTCTACACGAGAGAATTTCAGCACTTATATTTTCCTTTTCTTGAATAAACTCAAGGTTTATCAAAACGGGTATAGTAAGAACCCGGATGGCTATAATTTGTCACATCTGAATCATTTCATGTCAACTTTCTTAGTTTGCCAAAAATACACGACAATCTTTAATAAGAATTGGATATATCTCAATAATTTCACTTATCACATGCCATAATTTAGTTGACTATATTCATCATGCTAATCTTTTAGCAATACTTGTATCAGTAAATCTCATTAAAAATTTATATCTGGCCAGATAAATGATGTGACATCTGACATAGGACACAATAAGTGTCTCATATATGTAAGCAAAACTCATCAATATTCCAATAGGGAATATATTACTGGAATATATTACTCTTTGAGTATTTTCATATGACCAACAGTTATAATCGTCAACATATACAATGATGACATATGCATGCTTATCACAACGCATGTTTCAATGTGCTATATAGCATGATAATACATGTAAGTTGATAATTCAACTTACGAATCAATTATTCCCTTCAAGCATGAGAGATGATTCAACAACTTTCAAATTAGTTGTATTTTTCGACCATTTACTTCACAATATATTATATATTGGTCACATTATCACTCTTGTTTCAAATGTGAAGTAATGTCCACTTCTAGTGGGAATACCAGTGTTTTAATATAAACACATAACTTATGAAAATATATACATCCTCATTCTTAATATTGATACTCAAAATAATACTCACTATACGAAATGTGAGAATTTATAAATGTTCCGGGTGTAATTCCAGAGCAGTTATTTATTACCACCTGTGCTTGTAGAATGACGTCCTTGATTGAATCCTCCTCTCGGTCTCCTGAAACAGTGAACAAATTGAGGGCTCGGCTTTGGGCCGAGCGAACTCACTCCGACGCTCAAGTTAGTAAACTTAGTGAGATAAGTTGTTGTTACTTGGCGAAGTATATATTGTAGAGAGATAAGGAAGATAATACCAGATGAATAGTGATTCTTAGGTTAAATTGTGAATCCCCTCCTCAATGAGAGTTGAGGAGTATTTATAAACTTTCACCTTTTGTCACGTAGTGGCCAAGTGGCCAAGTGGCTAGCAGGTGGAAAGACTTATCTACCCTCGGCCGAGGGACCCATGGCAGGCCGGCGGGCCCTGTTGACACCCCGCCGAGGGGTCTTGGATATGAGTTCGCGGATGTGTGCCCCGGCTGGCTAGTTGCCCCGGCCGGGACCCAAGAGACAGGCCGACAGGGTGCGTCGGTTAGGCTGTCTAAGTCGTTGACTTGCTTGTGGATATCTTTGACCTTGCTCAATATGTTGACTTGGTCAGAGGGTGCAGAATATGCCCCATCAATTTGCCCCCAGCGTAGTCTATGCCGTGGTATGGGCTACGATGTATGTTGAACGTATATTCTGCGCAAGTAAAAATTTTCTTTCTCGGCCTCTTCTACCTCGGCATGGTTCTGCTTAGGCCGTACCATATCCCCCCTCCACATGGATGTGTAAAGGGCATCCGATGTGGAAAAGAAAGTGACGCTGGCCGAGACCAGGGTTGAGAGTGCCGGTTGTTTTTGATTGCCCCCGGCCGGTGCTATCTAGCTTGACTGATCATGTGGCCGGCGGAGAACAGATACTTAGGAATTTGTTGAGGAAGATGAATAGGCAGAGAGATATGAAGGGACGTGTTGAAGACGCTTGGTCACTGTTGCATTGATTGACGTTCAACTGTTGCAACGATTGACATTCCGTGGTTGCATGTCTGACACGTGTCTGTTCGCTGATTGGCTGACGTTTCATGGACTGTGCCCTAATTGGTCCTTCTTCATGGGCTTTCCCCTATAAATAGGGCAGTTAGTCCCTGAAATTGGCCACCAATTTCATTTTCTCTAAAATTTTCCTCTCTAAACTTTCAAGGACTTCTCTCTCTTCTAATCTTCAGAGTCGTTACTTCGGCTAGCACTTTTCTTCAAGGTAAACAACCAAATTTTTCTCCTTTTAACTTGTAAGTTTTGTTGTAAACATGTCTTCTGCTGATGCCGGACCTAGTAAATCTGCGCCGGGGGGTTCCCCGTCGCGTCTTGATGAAGAGGAGATACTAGACGCCATCCCGATAAGGTCTGGGGGCCCTAGGTCTCCTTCTCCCGAAGTCGACCCAAAAGTTTTGGAGGATTGGGAGGACGATGATGATGTTGATGATGACGACGATGATGCTGAAAGGGCTCGTCCTAATGAGGGGAGGCAGTATGTCATGGATCACGGCGACCCTTGTAAGATCGGCCCTGACCGTACTTGGACCCATAAGTTCACCAGTTGTTCCGGCGAGACATTTTTCGAGGGCCATTTCTACTTTGGCAGGGGATACAAAATTGTTATCCCTGAGGAGGGTCAGGCCGTTTGTTGCCCTCCACCGGGTTGCACCGGCGTATACATCCGGCACTTGGAGTACGGGCTCCGGTTTCCGCTGAATGAATATGTCATGGCCATTATTAGAGCCATGAACGTCGCCGTGGCCCAACTGCACCCGTTGGCTATTAGGACCATAGTCGGCTTTGTCTGGCTCTGTCTCTTCAAGGGGGAAGTTCCAACGGTTAATTTATTTCGTCGGCTTCACCACCTTCGGCCGTCATTTGCTGGTCGCGTCGGATGGTACAACGTGCAAATGGAGCCGGGTTACGTCTCCGTCGATAAGCTTTCTTCCTGCAAAGACTGGAAAGATCGGTGGGTGTACGTTGAGGTGCCGGATGACTACCCGCTGCCCCGGTCCTTCCAGCATCAAGTTAATTTGCGGTGCGAGACTAAGGCGGAGCATGACAAATGGGTCACCCGGAAAAAGCTTAAAATGGACGCCAGCAAGGTCCCTTTTACGGCGAATGAGAAGCTGGCGATGAGGCTTTTTGAGGCGGACAAGAGTGGGGTGCCGAAAAGATGGATTCCCCCAACGGAGATCATTCTTCAGGATGAGCTGCTCTGCCATGTCGGCCTCATACCGGCCCTAGCACGGGGTGAGTGGGGTCGGTGTGAGGCCCATCTCTGCTCTCAATGTTTCTGTTTTTGAATTTTGGTTCATTTCTTCTACTTAACTCTTGCTTTGTTTCCTTTGCATACCACTTTGGACCGGACCTGTCTGAGGATATCCTCCGGAGAATGGGGCTGCACAAGGATAAGACCGTTGCTGATTTGCATCTTAAGGCTCTAGCTCGTGATCGCAGAACGTCGCCGAATGATCTCATGGATCAGCAGCTGAAAGGCTTGAATGTGGAGGCGGCCCAGGCGAAGGTTGCTAGTAACATGCCGCGCCGAACGCGGAAAACAAAGTCTTCGGCGGCGACGGCGTCGACATCCGTTCCACCTCCCATCCCTTCAGTCCAGAAGGAAACGGTGGTGATCGTTGACATTACCAATGGGGAGGACTCCGATACGGAGGGATCTCTCCTTGTCCGTAAGAGGAAAGAGCCTGCCCCTGCTGCTAACGCTTCCGTTGCTACTGCTGCTACTGCTGCCAGCAAGGAAGTGCGTCCTCCGCCCAAGAAGGCCAAGCATGGTACAGATCTATCCTGTGACTCAGACTTAGCCGGTTCATTAGGCGTTCCTGATGACAGGCTCTCCGATATGTCCATGTATATTGACACAGATGCTTTAATTGAATTTTTTTGTAGATCAACCGCTGCCGTCTACCGGTCACACTATTGAACGGCGTGCCGAGGGG
The DNA here is from genome assembly GCF_048544455.1 of Silene latifolia. Lineage (NCBI taxonomy): Eukaryota > Viridiplantae > Streptophyta > Magnoliopsida > Caryophyllales > Caryophyllaceae > Silene > Silene latifolia. The sequence goes on from NC_133534.1 coordinate 13,878,674, forward strand.
AAAACTGCGCAAGCAAGTGGTCAAGACGCCACCGTTGTCACCTCCTTCCCGAAGCCTACCCCCCTCCAGATTAAGTCGGAGGGCCTAAGTTTGATCAGGTTACTGGCGAAGTGGGTTGATACGGCCGGTGCTCTTATTGTGAAGCAAGAGAAGACCATGGCTGAAGCTGCCCCATAGCTCGAGCGACTAAGGCTTGAGCTCGACGCAGCGAACAAGGAGGCTAAGAGGGCCAAGGCTGAGGCTGAAGAGGCAGTCCGTGCTGAGAGAAAACTCAGGGAGGACGCTGAAAAGGAGGTCCTTACTGAGAGAGCCAAGGCCGAGGCTGCGGCGGCTGAAGCTGCTAAGCTGCTGGAGGGGCGTGACCTTGTTCAGAAGCACGCCGACCTTTACCGTACGCAAAGGGACGAATGGAGGGGCATGTTTCAGGCCAAGGGGAAGGTGGTTCGGAACAAGGATGCTATCATCACCCAAAGGGAGGAGGACATTGAGACGCTCCAAACCGTTATCCTCCCTAACATGTGCGCCCAATACCGGGACCTGGCCGAAGAAGCTGCCAGGGAAGTGATTGGGGAGCTATTCCCCCTTGATGGCTCCTATCCGTGGGACAAATTTGACGAGCTGTTTGACGACAAGCTCGAAGCTAAGGAGAAATCCGCGGAGGAGAAGGCCAAGGAGGAGGTAAGGGTGAAGAAGGAGGAAGAGGCGGCCGCGGAGAAGGCAGCCCTTGCTGAGAAGGCTAAGGCGGCCAAGGAGGAAGCCGAGAGGATGAAGGCAGCTGAGGCTGAGGCTGCTAAGAAAGTTGAGGCTGAGGCTGCTGAAGCTGAGGCTGCCAAGACAGCTTCTGGGTCGCCCATCAACGATGATGCTGCTAACGCTGCTGATGGCAAGCGGCAACATGCATAGGGAGACGGGCGGTCGTCACCAGGCTCACCCGGCGTCTCGGATAGCTTCACCTGTTCGGGAGCCAATTATTAAGCCTTTCCTCCCTGCCATCTTTTGGCGCTTCAAATGATATGTCTGTAACCTTTTGCTTTTCTTTTCCTTGTATTTTGTACAACTTTGGTAGGTTGTGTTTTGGCTTATCCTTATGGGGACGACCGTCGTCTGTATTCTCCTCACTTGTAACCTGTTATCATTTTTAATAAGAGTTTGCTTATTTTGCCTCTGGCTTGGCCGAGGTCTTTTCTTGTTTTCGTCTGAGTTGTCTTCTTACGTTATTAATTGAGCGCTTCTTTTGTTTCCGCCTCGGCCTGGCCGAGGCAGTTTAGGGTGCGTATCTCAACTGTGTTTAACGTTTCTAAGGCATGTTGATCGCTTTCGCGAGTATCAACTGCGCTGGTAGTGAGTGCCGTGGCGTCTACCTCTTGGAGTGACTGCCGCGGCGTCTACCTCTTGGGGTGACTGCCGTGGCGTCTACTTCTTGGGGTGACTGCCGTGGCGCCTGCTTCTTGATAGTGACTGCCGTGGCGTCTACCTCTTGGAGTGATCGCGCGGCGTCTACCTCTTGGGGTGATCGCCGTGGCGTCTACTTCTTGGGATGACTCGCCGTGGCGCCGCTTCTTGATAGTGATTGCCGTGGCGTCTACCTCTTGGAGTGACTGCCGCGGCGTCTACCTCTTGGGGTGACTGCCGTGGCGTCTACTTCTCGGGGTGACTGCCGTGGCGCCTGCTTCTTGATAGTGACTGCCGTGGCGTCTACCTCTTGGAGTGACTGCCGCGGCGTCTACCTCTTGGGGTGACTGCCGTGGCGTCTACTTCTTGGGGTGACCGCCGTGGCGCCTGCTTCTTGATAGTGACCGGGGGAAAATGAACACTTTGATGGAAAACTTGGACGATTCTTCATTAGATATAAACATGCGTCGGGGTAACCACAGTTATCTCGGGAACCTCCGCCGCTATACAAAATTTTTCCCGAGATTGTCAGTGTCCTAATGGCTCATCAAAGGCACACCCTCCATGTCTGTCAGCCGGTGTGTACCCAGCCTTAATCCTTCAACCACTTTGTAGGGACCTTCCCAGTTAGCCGTCAGTTGCATCCATGAGGTCGCCCTCCTGTTGTAAGGATGGGCTTTTCCCTTTCCCTGACTTCTTCGCCACTTTGAGGGATTGCATGTTGCATGCTCTGGGAGATATCTGGACGTTGACCACCACGTCCCTCTCGTCCTTGGTGACGAGCTTATGTGCTTCCCCCCGGTCCGAGACATACATCAGTGTCAGGGCCCGGATGGACATCACTGCGTCGGCCTCGCTCAGGGTGACTCGGCCTATGAGAACGTTGTAGGCGGACGAGCCGTCAATGACCACGAACTCAGCTAGGACATTATTAGCCGCATCCCCCTCGCCGAACATCACCGGCGTCCCGATCGACCCCGGGGGTACCAGGCCGGCCCCGGAAAAACTGTACAACGGATTGGTGCAGGGGCTCAAGTCTTCAACCTTCAGACCGAGGTTGAGAAAGCACTCCCTAAACACGACGTTCGTGTAGGCGCCTGTGTCAATCAGGCACCTCTTGACCAGGTGGTTGGATATGTCCAAGTGGACTACAAGTGGGTCGCTGTGAGGGGCGATGACTCCCTCGTAGTCCTTCTTCCCAATAGTCATGTCGGGGATATTGGAAGCGGGGACCGCTGTTTTGGGCACAAAGTTGATGGCCCGATACTGACTCGTTCAGTGCCGTTTGTGCCCATGAGCGGACCCACCGTTCTCGTTGCCCCGATGACAACATGGATCACTCCTATCCGTTCAAAGACGGATTTCTTATTTGAACCGCGGCATCGTCTTTTGGCCTTTGGCAACATACTTGCCGAGGCTCCCCTTCCGGATCAGCTCTTCAATGGCATTCTTGATGCGGCAGTTGTCGATAAGGTGACCGGTGTGGCCGTGGTACTCACGATCTTGGCTCGTGTCACCGTCTCCCTTCGGCTTGGGGGCCTTTCCCACTTCCCGACCCTCGTTCTTGCTCGGGCGAAGACCTCGGCGGCAGATACGACCCGGGGGGTGTGATCACCTGCACCGCTTCGGTAGTACGTTCCGAACTCCCCGGCGCCCGTCGAGCTCTATTTCTGGTGGACTGTCGACCGTGACCTATTATTGTCACGGCGTCCTTCCTCCGGGTTGTCCTCCGCGGCTCTTTTCTCTCGAGGGCCCGGCCTCGGCCCAGCCTAGCCGGGTTTTGTGGTAGTCCTCCACTTTTATGGCTTGATCGGCCATCTTCCTGGCGGCGTCTAGGCCCGTGCTTCCGTACTTGATGAGCTCGTTTTTAAGTCTCCCTTAGGAGGCCTTTCATCGCCGCGAAGGCCGCCAGTTTGGGGTTCAGCTCTCGAATCTGCTGAACCTTGACGTCGAACCTTTTCACATAGCTTCGTAGAGACTCGCTCCCCTCCTGTCTGATAGTCAGGAGATCCGATGTCTCCACGGCCCTTCTCTTATTGCAAGAGTACTGGGCTAAAAAGGCGTCCCTTAGGTCGGCGTAATAAAGATACCGAGCGATCGGGCAACCCCTTGTACCAACCCGAGCCATCCCATGCAAGGTCGTTGGGAAGACTCGGCACGGACTTCATCGGGTTGTTCCCACACCGACATGTACGACTCAAAGGCCTCGGCATGGTCGGTGGGGTCGCTATCCCCTTTGTATGTGAACGCCGGCAATTTTAGCTTGGTTGGCACGGCGGTTTCAAGGACGTAGGCACTGAGGGGCTGTCTGACCACGTGTCGAACGACACGCGGCGATCGGCTCCTCGCATTCCTAGTCCGGCTCCTCTCCCCGTGGCGGGAAGGGCTTCTTCTCCGACTCTGGTGAGTCGGGCTTCTTCTCGACTCGGTGAGTCGGACTCCTTCTCCGACTCGGCGAGTCGGACTTCTTTCACTCCTCCTGGGGCATGCCTCGTCGGTCTTTGCGGCGACGCCGTCCTCCCGCGAGTGCGGGAAGGACTCAGGTCTACCACTAGCACTCTGGGCTCCCCCGGCGTCTTGACGGGGCCAGCTTCTTCCAGTGCTCCATTCAAGTCTCTTGGAGTCACATTTTGGGCCCTGGTCTCCTGGACGGGTTCCGCCGCTCTTGTCGGTGTGAGTGTGAGCCGGCGTACTACCAATTAAGTCCAAGAGTAGCTTCAGTTTTGCTGCATCAACCACATGTCCCATGATGGTGACCTGGTTGGCGGGCAGCGGCGTATCTGGTATTATTGGCATCTCGTACTCCGGTTGAATTACCCGGCCGATGGAGGGCTGCGCAACTCCAGAATTGTGGACGGTATCATCTTGGTAGAATTCGGTTTCGTCAGTCACGAATACCTCTTGCTGTTTTGACATCTTCTTAGCTTTTTGGGTGGGTTTTTGTTTGGGAATGAATGTGACTAGCTTCTAGTATCTTCCCAGAGACGGCGCCAATTGTTCCGGGTGTAATTCCAGAGCAGTTATTTATTGCCACCTGTGCTTGTAGAATGACGTCCTTGATTGAATCCTCATCTCGGTCTTCTGAAACAGTGAACAAACTGAGGGCTCGGCTTTGGGCCGAGCGAACTCACTCCGACGCTCAAGTCAGTAAACTTAGTGAGATAAGTTGTTGTTACTTGGCGAAGTATATATTGTAGAGAGATAAGGAAGATAATACCAGATGAATAGTGATTCTTAGGTTAAATTGTGGATCCCCTACTCAATGAGAGTTGAGGAGTATTTATAAACTTTCACCTTTTGTCACGTAGTGGCCAAGTGGCTAGCAGGTGGAAAGACTTATCTACCCTCGACCGAGGGACCCATGGCAGGCCGGCGGGCCCTGTTGACACGCCGCCGAGGGGTCTTGGATATGAGTTCGCGGATGTGTGCCCCGGCTGGCTAGTTGCCCCGGCCGGGACCCAAGAGACAGGCCGACAGGGTGCGTCGGTTAGGCTGTCTAAGTCGTTGACTTGCTTGTGGATATCTTTGACCTTGCTCAATATGTTGACTTGGTCAGCGGGTGCAGAATATGCCCCATCAATAAACACTGTAAACTTCAAGTCACAGTTTCAATATCTGGAAACATTATGAACTCCATGTCATAATTCAGTATATGTAAACACTATGAACTTTGGTCATAGTATGAATATCAAAATTTCAGCTCGTATATCATTTTTTTCTTTTCTCATATCAAACTCTTGCATATACGAGTCTCATATTCTCACATGACTTTTCATGAGATATTTTCATTTCTTTCAATGAACAAATTTGGCTCAATAAAGTCTCTTTACTTGACTCATCAAATGCCACAGTATTAGGCTCAATTAAGGCCGCAATATTAGGCTTATTATAACGCCATATTCTCGATCTCTGCTACAGACAGAGTCTTTATGAGATGTCACATTCACTTCAAGGAATGGATCAAATTTCATATCTCATTATACTGTTCAACTTCAGGTGAACAAGAATTAATTCGCAAATAAATTTGTCTTTCTTAAAGACCACTTTAAATTGAACAGCGGTTCATATATTCATAGACGTGGACTTCTGGCCACTTACCCTTATACAATATGAATATATTGTACTGATGAGACGGTGTTAAATTATTACACACCTTTCAAACTTTGAACTTCAGGCCAAAGTCATAATATGGACATATCTCTCATCTTTATAAAATAGAACTTTTAAAACTTCAGGTCCAAAGTCAGATGATATGTCCTTTCCAAAAACTTGTTTACCGCATGTATGAAACTTCAGGTCCAATACTATATACCTTATACAAGACTGATAATATATCTATATACACCGTTATAAAATATGTATGAATAAACTATACAACCAAAATTATTAGTTTCTTTAGCAAACTATAATTCATCAACTGTTCAAAATAGATAGTAAGAAAATATAACTAAGAGCAAGTCCAATGGTTTAAATTAGGGACTTGCTTGCAATTTTTTAAAATTGCAAGCTAGTAGTCAAGCCATTGGAAATGTCCTTATAAATTAGCTTTGTTTAAGCTACTAGCTTCATTAAGCTAATTGCTTGAAATTGCTTAAATGGACCTACCACAAGGAAACAACCAATAAAAAGTTAGTATCTTAAAATGTGGGTCCAATTTGGCTAGTGAAAAATTAAGCCAAACCATTGGAATGCATTCTTAGTTCAAAAATTATTTAGCTTAAAATTTCATATGACGGAAAATAATGAGATCTGATACGAACCTCCTGATTAATAATAACTAGGTTGTGATGTAGAAATAATAAAGTAGGATGCATTTGATGTAGAAATAATAATGGGAATGGTTAGAGACTCGTGCTGATAACGTGTAGTGAAATAAAGGGAAGAGAGAATTATGGAGAGAAGATAGAGAGAAAGCGAGGGAGACAAAACCGTATTCTTATTCCATTATAAAGGGTATATATATACAACACAATGGGAGAAGGTTTCCATAAGACAATATATTCTAGAGTATTGTAAGATATGGACATCCATATAATAATATTTCATAACAATTAGGATGTACGGAGTATGTAACATACTCTGTCCATACTTTTAATCGTGTTATACTAAAAGACGATGTTTTTTTCCTGGTGTCAAATAAGTCACAAGAACATTACAATCCTTCTCCTTTAAAATGTAAGAAGTCGATTTACTGTAGCTTAGGAATAGTATCTCCAATGAACAGTGCTTAGCAATAGTGATTCATCCTAGCCGTCCATCCTTTACTTCCTCTAATCTCAGCCGCCCACAACACACATCCTTCACATTTCTTCCTTTCTCTTTTCCTCCTGCTCACACTTTCCCTTTCCCTCTACACTTCCATCATTCCCTCTTCTCAACACCCAATTTGCAATATGGATCGATCCAGATTCTATTAAACGGGACAAATATAATTAAATTAAGCTAAAATTCAATATTAACTTAAAATAATTTTATTTCTTTTAAATAGGCAATATGCTAAAGTCAACATAAGTCAATCTAAAGATTAGACAATTACCCCGACTTTAATCTCGGAGATAAAGATCAAATTAACGTAATCGGATACCGCGACCGTTAGGTCGAGGGCAACCAACTAGTTTAAATAAAGATTCGTACTTTGAATTTGTTTTCCATAATATCTCAATTTTTACCACCCGATAAAGATAATTTTTGGTACTAAAAGACAATACAAATTCTCATTTGTAACGGCTGATATCTGTCACAAGCTTGTGACGGGTGAAGTAAAATCCATATGGGTGGATAAGACAAATCATTTGTGACTCGATCTCTAAACACTTTAATTTTTGTTACCTATCTGAGTGATATTTAACCCGTTACAAGCTTGTGACGAATATACCCGTCATAAGAAAGACTCATTGAAAAGACAATGTTATTAGAATAATAATTGCTCATTGTTGTACAAAAGAGTCTGCTGGTGTATGATTAGTAATCACTTAAAAATTTGACCAAGAGCAAGAAAGATTTAGAGAACACCCAAAAGTCAAGAAAGCCGAAGTCGCAGATCACCTTCCAGTTTCTACACTTACTGATAATCCACCTCTCTAATCTTACCTTAACCACCAATAATTGGTATAATCAAGCATATATAATTATATACTCACATAATCACATTCACACATTAATATAATCAGCGCACATTTCAAACCAAAAAAATAAAATAAAAATAAAAACTGCAAAATTTTAATTTAACAATGTCGATTATTGGACCACCATGCTTTCACCAATACACCGCCGTTTTATCCACAACCACGCAAACGCCGAAGAGGAGGTTGAACCGCCGGTCTGTTATAACAATCGCTCAAAAAAGCAATGGTATGAGTAAACCGGATTCGGCGCCGGTATGGACCGGCGGTTCAGCCGGAAAGTATAATTCCGGGATAGAGATGAGTAGAGGTATTGATGTAGAAGGCGATGGAGGAGTTAGTGAGAAGAGTGTGGCGGATTACTTTGATCAAGCCGGGGTTATGGTTGAGTTGACCGGTCGTGATGGTGCTGGACCGCGGTGGTTTACTCCGGTTGAGTGTGGTGCTCCACGGTTGAACCGTGTTCCTCTCTTGCTTTATCTCCCCGGTTTGCTCCTCCCCTTTTTTTATTGGGTTAATATTATTTTTTTTTTTGGTGCATTATTGGGTTAATATTATAATATTACGGTTCGCCATAAAACGACATGCATGTATTATTGTTAGTTGTTACGAGCAAAAAAAAAAAAAAAAAAACTATCGTCTTTTCAGATTTCATTTGTTTATCTTCTCTATTTTAGACGTGTCAGTCATTTGTTTACCGTCCATAAGTCGTAAAATATAGTGTAGTTATAAAAAAATCTCTTATGGAGTGCATCTAACGAAGTGCACTACAATTTGTTTATTGTTGCCGATTGTTTTTGACGAGTTTTTATAAAAAGCCACTCTTACGAATGTTATAAATGAGGATATTATTGTGATAACAAATCCATACGAGAATAAATTGAGATCGTTGTATGAAACTATGAATTGGTATCGTGGTAGTGTTATGTAACCTTTATGTTAACTTGAACCGTCTTTCAAAAGACCAATTGGTACAGAACGGAATAGAAGTATTGAAATGTATTTTTTTTAGGAATTGACGGTGTTGGACTTGGCCTAGTAAGACACCATGAGAAGCTGGGAAAGTAAGTGCGGAGTCACTGATTTTGAGTTTTCTTTCTACGCCATCCATTTCATTTCATTTCCATACGGTTGTTTAAAGTATTTAAGAGAGATTTTGAACAAACGTCTCGAAATGAAATGAATAGATGAGGTATAATCTTTAATTTTATAGTGATGCTGGTTGTCTATAGGGATGTCAATGGGGCGGGGTGGGTGCGGAGGAGGGGTAACCCGCACCCGCCCCGCGAGTCTATAATGCGTACCCACACCCGCCCCGCGACCCGCGGCGGGTTGAACTTTTCAAACCCGTCCCCGCCCCGCGGGGACCCGTTGACCCGCCAAATTACCTATCTGCTCATAAACAATTTTTAAAAATATAAATCTAAAATCTAAAATATACTAGTCGTACTACTTATACAAATAAGTTTTCGCAAAATATACATTCAATTAACTAGTACACAAGTTTTTCAAACCATGAAAGAGTTTTACCAACAATGAAACACATGTCCAAAGTAAACAAAGCTGCTTGATCAAATTAACAGAGCTTCACTCATTGTTCCCTCAAATCATCTAAAGCTCCGTTAGCATTCTTACCAAGTATCATTGGTTTGGGCTTTTTATCCTCTTGTTATAATTTTCTTTTATTATTATAGTATAATTACTACTACTTATTATAGGTGGGTTGGTGATTTGGAGATGAGTGAGGCGGGTATAAGCGGAGCGGGGACATGCGGAGCGAGGCGGGCGGGGTGGGTATGGGGCGGGTTTCATGTGATACCCATCCCCGCCCCACGACCCGCGACGAATGATACTTTTGAAACCCATCCCCGCCCCATGACCCGTCAAATCATTACCCGCGCCCGCCCCAAGTGGAGCGGATGCGGGGCGAGACCCGCCAAAACCCGCCCCACTGACATCCCTAGTTGTCTACCATGCTATCATGCATGCTACTTTGTTGAATAAACTCATGAACTGATAAAAACATGTACATTATGATGATTTTGTAAATAGAATTTTTGAAGTATGGTGTTTGCATATTCCAGCTATGGATCGGACTTCATTTGCAGGTATTTCCATTTTTTTCGACTCGTTTTTTTTCTGCTTTATCGTTGGTCAGTGCTATTTTCAGGGGCGGATCCAGGATTTGAGTAAAGAGGTGGCACACTAAGAAAAAAAAATTGCGGACAACATTATACATTAGAATTCCAATATTGTCAATACATAATAATTAACGTGGTTTATTTTCGCGGTACACACTTTACTCAACTGAGTACTTTTTGCACAATAATTTCCATTTTCATAACTTTAGCTAACATACTTATAAGTTATAACCAGTTCTCCCAATTTCGAGTCACTAAACAATTATTTAAATGTGATCGTACAAAAAACCGTAACTAACCTATTTGTGCTGTCTTGACTCTTGATGACATGACTCATGGTATTCTTGTTGGTTACTAGATGTGTATATTTGGGCTCTTAGTGGACCTATACCTTACACCCATTGTGATGGAAGGAAGACCTCCCATCCCACCCACAAAGTTATGGTGGCCAAGGCAATCTCGTGATTTTCATTGATGTGATCCTTTTGTGTCTGATATTTGATATGTATGTTCTGATCTTATGGACTTACATCCTACATTGTTGGAAGAACCATCTCTCACTCATGTCTCCTTCTGCACCTCTTATAATGGTTTTCTTAATCCACGCCATTTATTGGTCTAAAAATTTAAGCTGGCAGTTGGATAGGCCTAAATTTTACAATGTCACTCTCACCAAACCACATGGTCAGCAGTTCAGGACCTTGCAGTTCAGTTCAACAATGCATTTCAGACAGCCCAAATAATCGGTAGCTTGCAGTTCACAAAAACTTCACCAGAACATACAAAAATGCATTTCAGACAACCCAAATAATCGGTGGTTATGTTGCTTGCAGTTCACAAAAACATTACCAGAACATACTATTTAACTCCCTAATGGCTACTCAAACTATTTCGCAAATAATTCTTGAACTCAAATAAGTGTCCTAACCGAAATTAATTGCTAAGTAAGGAAGTGATTTAGGGTTTGACAAAAATGACCAAATCATTCAATCTAAAATAACAGAAATCTAAAATTACACAAATAGATAAATAGACTAACAAATTAATGATAACAATTTAAAAATTACCAATCAATGTTCAATCAATCAAATGAATAATAATCGAATTTGGGGGAAAATAATTTGGGGAAAAATGAACTTACCAATACAGGCAGGCGAGGCAGCAGGTGGACGGAGAGGGAGGCCGACGGTGGAGTATGGACCGTGGACGGCTGAGGAGGCGAGGAGTGAGGCGGCAAGTGGGAGTCGGTGGTTGTATTTAGGGATTTTAAGGGTTTATTTGGTTTTATTTTGTGCAGTTTGTGTTATTGAGTTACTGTATCTATGGCGTCTTTCCTTCTATTTTTCTGTTTTTTTTTTTTTTTTTTTTTTTCTCTTCACGTGAGGGCACGTGCCCTCACTTTTCACCCCCCAGATCCGCCCCTGGCTATTTTTGACTCAATTTTCATTATAAATAATTTGAAAATAATCTCTGTTATTAGTTATCAAACATAATCTTAGGCCGTGTTAGCGTACATTTGCCCATTACTCCACCATACACGGTGCCCTTGGAGTCGTTGGGGTAATGTCGTCATGTAGATTTGCTCATCACCTGTGCACTATTGATCTTTTTAAGCTAAGTAGCACTGCATGAAACTTGAACAATGGTGTTTACTGTCAACTCCATTTATTATTCTTGTTCACATCAATTTTAACTCGTGCCTCCTGGAGTAGTTTTGTTAGTGTAAACCGTAAATAGCTGATGGTGTTTTTCCTTTGTGATAGTAGACGACGTTTCAATCAACTTTAGGTTGGGAGTATTGCCTGTTTTTTCTATGTCGGGGCTTGTTCATCCATCTACTTCTTCTCTTTTCTTTTCTTTTTAAATTGAGGAACTATCTGATAAATTGCAGAATTGGTGAAGCTGGTTAACGGTGTTGTTAGGTCAGAGCATAGCCGTTTACCAAATAGGCCTATATATCTTGTTGGCGAGTCTGTTGGAGCATGTCTTGCATTAGCTGTCGCATCTCACAATCTAAATATGGATATTGTGCTGGTTTTGGTTAATCCAGGTATGCTCTGACCTTCTTATGATATGTGAAATCTGAGCTTGAACGATCAACATCGTTATGATGATCTTCTTTTCTTCACAATAATGACTTGACTAAATGTAGGAATGAATATGGATCTGTTAATGTTTCCACAAAAAAGGTTAACCTATGAGAATGGTTGAATGATGCCATTCAAGTATGTGTATTCTGTAATTGTTCTTACATAGTCAATTAGCCATTGTCGAACCAAGTTGATACTCAAATTTAAGATTATGGTCTTCCTGTAGCTACTCTCTTAAAGTATGCCTTGTGATTGTTTCAAATCCCAATAAAATTCGAGTTTTCTTGTGCATCTAAGTTTGCCATTTGCCATTTGGAATCATCCAAAAAAGTTGGCTTTCTTAAGCGATACTTCATATGCTGTTGTCTTGGTATATCCTGTTTATACACATTCAGTTTCTTAATCACTGTGAAATATGTAATATCCTTCCTTTATCAGCTACATCTTTCAGCAGGTCTTCACTGCAGCTGCCAGCGTCCTTGTTGTCATCTTCACCAGTACAATCGTTATTTAGCATTACTTCTCCGTTTAACCAAGTGACAGGTCAGTGACCATTATTTCTGTGTTTCGACTCTTATACTGTTAACTTTCTGATTTTAATTTTCACGTTATCACCATAATATTGAGGAAAAAAGGGAAGTTTATAGGGGCATTACAGAGTTATGATTTGGCACTCATGAACTAAGTCTAGAAATTCTGCTATTCATAACAGGTGATTCTATGAGGGGTTTCGTTGATGCTGTGGAGAAAATCCTTGGGCAGTCTGAAGCTTCCAAAGACTTGTTACAGGGTTTTTCCTCACTGTCCTCATATTATTCAGTAAGGCCCCACACCCCCACTTAATAAGTTTTTGTATCATGATGTAAAGTTACTTGTTACTCAACATTGTTATATATGGCTTTGCAAAATTGACTAGATTTTTTAACAAATTATGAGGATGCTTAGTTGTGAATCTGTCATCCTTTTGCTCTATTAGTAGTTACGAGTACCTTTAAAGGAGGTGACGATACATATTTGTTATGAAGATGTAGTGTCTGAAATGACAGTAAGCTCTATCGACCCAATAATTTAGCCACATTGGTGCGCGCAGCTTTTAATTCAACAATGATAATAACACAAACCTCCATGTCTTACAATTTTTATTGTTGGTACAAACGTATACCTTACATTTAAAGAGTACTCTTATCATTGTTTTAGAATCCTAATTTGTCGTTGCTATTATATCGTACCGAGTATACCAGACTACCGGTGCTAATTAAATTTCAAGAAAAGCACTGTTTAGGTTGAGTTGGTTTGACAGTCTATTGAAACAGGATCTGACAATGTTTTACAGGTCATTGCTAGCCTTTTTCCTGGAAATACATTTCTTTGGAAGTTGGAAATGCTTCAAAACGCTTGTGCCTATGCCAATTCACGGCTCCATGCCATCCGCGCACAGACTCTGATACTGTTAAGGTAATTGACTCTAAATGTTCTACATGTAGCTTCTTCACTGGTGTCTGATTAAGGCGGAATCTTATGAGTTTATACGTGAGGTTGATTACGTTGAGTATATTGCAGTTACTGCCTACTGGAGTCTAAATCATTTTTAGATTTTTTACTATTCTCCACAGTTATTTTTGTAGGTCATCCGAAAACAACCTCTTTGTCTTATCTCCCTTGCTTTGCTATTTGTGGGAGCCCTTAAGGGACTAGCATAACGATGTTGTATTACTCTTTCCATCCATTTTGTGTTGTCCTCATTTAACTTTGGTGAGCTAAAGATGTTAAGTTGACCGAAACATGGCAAATTTTACATTGTATCTCTGCATATGTTTAAAAATATTAATGGTCAAGGTGAGTTGGATGATAAAAGAAGTCACGTGAGAGCAATAAATTTGGGATGGAGGTGTACTATGTTCCTGTTATGATGTTAAACATTTTGCGGCTATTGTCTTTAGTACTTCAGTTTCCTGTTCAAACTAATGCCATGCAAGCCTAAAAGACAATTCTCTTGCTTTGGTGTTTCTTTGTACTGTCAGTGGAAGGGATCCACTATTACCAAGTCAAGATGAAGGCGAAAGGCTACGCAAGGTGCTAACAAAATGTGAGATTCGTAAGCTTACTGATAATGGTCATTTCTTGTTATTGGTAAGACAAAATCTCTCTCTTTTAATCCCTATCTATTTACTTCTATCTCTCCTTACCATACTTTAATAATCATGTACTTGCAACTGAATTTGTGCTTCTATAGTTGAGTTGAAAGAAAGTTATCTAACCCTTCTTACCTTCACCTCAAGTTCAGTCATGTATGAGGTCAAACGCCATTCAGACCAATTGATTACAACTTCACATTTTTTTCTTCTATTTGGCTGTCTCATCCAAGGCTACTGTTTTTCTGTATTATGAGAATTGTGAATTCATCGTTTATATACAGATAATATTGCGAGTATTCTGAATGTGGGGTGAGACTTGAGATAATTGGAGAAGGCTGAGCTGTTTGTAGAGAATTTGTGATGATGCTTTCTTTGATGTTGCCCGTCTTGAACCGTAACTCTCAGTCTAAGAGAGTTAACTGAGTCTTTTAACACCAACTGTTTCTCAAAACGTCCTGGAGCATACATGATGTCTCTTCTGTTCAGAGATGTTAACGGTTCTTGAGGATAATAGGTTGCCTTTTTCCTTTTTTACGTTGTAGACTGATGGTACTTGCTAATTGCTAACTTACTACTATATAGGAATCGTAATGGTACTTACTCTTCAATGTCCCTCTGTACTTCATGCTGTTAAACTATGGTGCTTAATGTGAAGCGCATATGGATGAATCTGCTCTAACATTCATAACACTGAAGTCCGAAAATTAGTATACTTTCTTAGTTTTGAGAAAGCATGGCTTCTACATTATTTGTTTCTTGTAGTGTTCTTGCTTACGGCAGTTATACATTAGATATAGTTATCAACATTTTGCTTACTCATGTAATGTAATTGATGTTGGCAGGAAGATGACATAGACTTGGTCTATATACTTAAGGGTGCCAGTTACTATCGTCGCGGGAGAAACTGTGACTATGTTACCGATTTTCTGCCACCTACACCGTCTGAATTCAAAAGAGTTGAGAACGAGTACTGGTAAGCAGTAATGTATAACACCTTAACTGGTTCGTAGCTGTAAGCTGTGTAAGGTCAACTTAATTGCACAACTATCACAGTTACAAACTAAATTTATTCCTGAAACCTGATTTCACAATTCTGTGTACCTTAGATAATGTTCTGCTTATTCCGTGTTCCATAATTCTGTTTTTTACGCAGTTCTTAGAAAGGGACACGTTTTCTAGTTAGCAATGGTGTACCCTGTAAAGTGATGTCAAAGGTTGTTCCGTTGCATTAAAGTGAAGGAGGTTAAATAACATTTTCTCCTCTTGAGGAATTTTATGAATCATATTACTATTGTGTCTTTTCAGGACGCAGCATTACAAGGGTAGTTTTTTGAGAGTTACAGTCACGCGCAATGAGTTATTGAACTTATAATCTTATTTATGAGAACAAGTCCTGCCTTCAAATTCTGTCATTATTTGAGCATATTTTTTTTTTATTTGTCTAGCTTCTACTTTCTAGGAGTTGTGTGATGTGTGATACATGGTCACGAGGTAATGGCTTAAGAACTTATAGTCATGCCTATAATTCCTGGTTTTGATATTTTTCATCTTTAAACTGATGCCCAATTGAAAACTTACTCGGAGTACAACTTGTAAGCCATGCTGAATGCATATTATGGTGGTTGTTAGAAAACTCTGTATGAAAATGAGTTACAATTTTGTCAAAACCCATCAAAGAAGTATATCTCTTGCTTATTATTTCACCTACAGGTGGTTTGATCCTATACTTTCTCCTGTTATGCTTTCAACTTTAGAGGATGGGAAGATTGTTGAGGGTCTTGAAGGAATTCCTTCAGAGGGGCCAACTTTATTGGTTGGCTATCACATGTTATTGGGATTTGAGCTTGTTCCACTCGTTCTTCGGATCTTGACTGAGAAAAATATCCTCGTGCGAGGAATAGCACACCCACTGATGTTCTTCAGGCAAGGACATGGGAAATTGCCTGATCTATCATCATATGACATGTTCAGAGCAATGGGTGCAGTTCCTGTTTCAGGCACTAATTTGTTCAAACTACTTGCTTCCAAGTCTCATATTCTACTTTATCCTGGAGGCATGAGGGAGGCTCTTCATCGGAAGGTATGATATGCTCATCTTTTTGTTGTAATCTCGCAAGGAATTTGGAAATTTGTCGAAAATATAAAAAGTTTATTAAGGTAGCCATTTTGGTGAAGAATGTCGTGAAATGCATGAAAAATTTGTTGCCATAGGGGCTTTTCCTTCATTTCAGAAGCACATCTATCTACTCACAAGGTACAATGAACTGTTAACCAAAATGCCTGGAGGCGCTTATTTGTATTGTGAAATACGGAGTAATAGGAGTAGCAGTCATTCGATGCAATTCTTAAATGGTCATCCCGTAATAACCTTTGTGCTCTTGTCATGTCTAAGACTGCGTACATATGAACCCCCTTGCCCCGACATTCGTAGGAGCCTAATGATGTAATGCTGATGTTATAGTTAGAATGAAGCATATGTTTATCTTTCAGGATGAGGAGTATCAATTGTTTTGGCCAGAAGAATCAGAGTTTGTGCGGATGGCTGCTAGATTTGGAGCTAAGATTGTTCCTTTTGGTGCTGTAGGAGAAGATGATATTGGCAAAGTAAGTTTAATCAATGTTTTCTAATAAATTAATTTCTTAGGTTTGTGGAAAAGCAAATACGAGTAGAACCTCGAATTTTTTTATTGATGCCAAAACCCTGTTATACACACACTGAATCTGTTCTTCCAAGTCCAAACAGTGAAGTGAGCAATGATTAACAGAACTGTTAAAAGTAGCCATTTTCCCATGCTACGAGAGCGAAGGTTTTTTCTGGTACTAGAAAGCTTCTTTCAAACTCTAAATCTTCATTTACCCTGTATACTTTAGAAAACAACAAAATTTAGCGGCTAGATCGCTCTACAAATCAACATTTAAACCCCAAGACCTTATCCATGTTAACAAAATCAGTGATTAGAGCTCTGAGTTGATTAAAAATTTGAATAGAAAAGACTTGTCCGTCCTTCCAGCAGGGGTATCTCTAGCTCCGATTATTTATTAAACTACCCCAATTTTCAGGTCGTTTTTGATTATGACGACTTAGCCAGGATTCCTTACTTCAGAACAGAAATGGAGCAACTGACAAATGAATCATTGAAGCTAAGGTATGTAAAGACTTCAATCGTTAACACATTTGCAATTTGTTGAATCCTTTTATAGTTAATGTTTGACATGGTACGTCTTTGACCTGAAAATTTGCCAGGGCTGAAAGCAGTGGTGAAGTTTCAAACCAACAGGTGCACCTTCCTGGAATTCTCCCTCAAGTTCCGGGACGGTTATACTACTTGTTTGGGAAGCCAATTGACACCAAAGGTAAACGCTTAATAAACTACTCACTAATAGTAATATTTATAATAGTTGGACCTCAACCATCACCTTAAGGTTTTGGTTGAGATGGTTCATCTATCATGGTATCAGAGCCAGTGTGACCGAAGGTCACGGGTTCAAATCCTGGCAACCTCAAAACCCCTCAAAAACTCGAAGTGGAACCCAGCACACGGTATGAGGGAGCCGGTGCACAACTAACCACTCTTCAAGCCCAACGGGATTCATATGGTTCTACTCTTTGAAATACAATAAGGTTTAACTGCTCCTAGGTGGTGAAGGGTTAGGGTTGTTCACTCTCCATGGTTTTTCTCAATTTAATGTGGAGTGTGGAGGGTCGTTGACGGCCTTGAATGGAATTCATTTAAGCTGACCCCGAATCAATTTGGGATTAAGGCTCTGTTGCTAACTTGTTTTTGCTGCTGTTGTATTGCGAAGGGCGGAGGAGCATATATTAATTGGTTTAGTAGTGTTTATTCTTTTGCATAAAAATGCAGATTCAATTGAGGTTTAAGAAAGCCAATAAGAAAATAGACTCGTCCTCACTTCACACAAAATTAAACATTTTTTAAGTTACCTGCATTCAGTCTGACTCGATCTCTTGTAAATTTAGTGCATCTGTCTCTTTAGTTTGCAGCAACCGCACAACAGTCATTAAAAAGCTTCTTTTCCGATAGGTGGGCAAAAGAGTGTAAATATTCTTATCTTTTAATCCGAGTAATTGCATTACCATTTTGCTTCTGCTGGTTTGTTTCATGTGGATTGTGTTTTTCAATCTATACTCCAGTTGATCCTCTCTCAGTCAGTGTTGCTAAGATAGGTTTCGTACATCCGAACCCCTTATTGTTGACAATATAACTTTCTTCTCCTGATATCAGCCGTGCTGACCTCGAGCCTCGAGGCATTCTAGTCACTAGTCAGCATAAGAAATCCTATTAGATGCACAACAGAATTGGTAGATCGAAATTAGTTTCTATAATTAGGGCTTTCTATAATTAGGGCTGTACATAATTACATATCTTAGTTAGTTATTCAATTCGATGATACACATTTTATTTTGTCTTGCTATTACAATGATCCAAGCTTTGCTTTCTGGGTTATTTACGGCCCTTGAGTAACTAGAGTAATGTTTGTTATTTATTTTAATTTTTTTGCTGTAGAGAGGAGACACGAACTGAAAGACAGGCAGAAAGCTCAAGAAATGTACATGGAAGTGAAGGGTGAAGTAGAGAGGTGTCTTGCTTACTTGAAGGAGAAAAGAGAAACGGATCCATATCGATCTTTAATATCCCGAATAGTCTACAGATCCACTCATGGCGGCTTATCTTCCGAAATCCCAACTTTTGAACTGTAATTCCTCACAAGTAACTATTCTTACAAACAGATCATTTATCGTTTGATCGAGGTTGGATCACAGGGGCGAAGCTAGGATTTAATTTCTGGGGTAGCAGGAAAAAAATATTAAAAAGGAATATGTAGGTATTGGGATTCGAACCCAGGGCGCTAGGTTGGAAACCAAAGCCTTTTACCATTGAATTACAATGTCTATTGTATAGTTAATGAGATAACATTTACTTATCTGCTATTCAGCAATATTTTGGGTAGCAAAAATCCGTCTTCTAAACCAATTTTTTAAAGTTTGGGGTAGCGACCGCCACCCCTTGCTACTAGGTGGCTTCGCCCCTGGTTGGATCATTCATTCATATAGCCTCATTCACAAGTCTCAATGATAGGTTATCGGAGAATTTAGGACGAGAACACATTGGTTCATTGTTTTAACCTGTTTTCAGGGAGACAAATGAGACTGTTTCATACTGTACAGTACACTGGAACGATAATTGACTTCACAAATATATTTTTTTCTTCATTATTTACATTATCTGAGGTTTGTTCAGATTGTAACGATAAATTCTTAAGCCAATTTTTTTTTCCTCTACATGTAAAATGTGTATTTTACCTTCAATCAAATCAATAAGTCGTTTCTTTGGTCAATGATGGTTTTTGTTTTTTAAAATTATAATTATGGCTAATTATTTAGCATTCCCTTCACCAAGATTTAGGTCTCACACGAGTCAGTAGATATTGCCCGAGACAATCTTACACTGTGAGGCGGTTCCATCGCGAAGAAAGTGAATTGTGATCGTCTTTACAAAAATAGACCGTCTCACAGTGTAAAACTGTCTTATCCTATAATTTGTGCACCTTAGTAGATGAAGTTTGATGTACATGTTTGTCATAATTACCTCATTTATTACTTGATTTACCAAACTCCATATTTGGCATGTCACTGAGTAACATGCTGTTCAATTTTACAACATTTCTAATTATTATGCTCCCACACTCTATCAGTTACTTCCTCCATTCAACTCCACTCTACCTATTTCCCTTTCGTACACTATTCACAATTGTGTGTTCAATTTCGATTTTCTCTCGATACGTAAGTAGAAATATATTCATGTGGGATCTTGTTTGATTCGTCTTTACGAGTATATTAAAACGTAATTTATTTTCGCAGTACGATTTTTACTTATTGCAGTACTTTTTGCACTAAACTTTCCATTTCTCTACCCTTAACTAAAAAATCATCAAACCTAACTTTCTTTACCTTCTCTCTATTGTTGAAACCTTAAACTTCTTCAAATCTCCTTAAAACTTTTCAGTTACGAACGATTATTCGAATGAATATCAAGTATTTAATTCATTAATCTCGTATTAATAATTTAATTTGCTCTTTCTTGTAGTTTTATTCCTTTTTAATTAGGGTTTATGTCTAAATTGACTAAGGGCTAATTAGTGTGATATGATGGGGTTTGTTGGTTGTTGCATAGTACATAGTTGAATTTTTCTTCATTTTTTTCCAATTTACAATATGTCTGGTATGTAGTACATGGTTTGATTTTTCTATTTGGTAATGCTAAAACTTTCTCAATCAAGAATTCAGTACGTAATGCACCAAAGCTTTCCCAATTAATGCACCATTATGATTTTAGTATGGAAATGTTGCAGATGAGCGAAGAACGAATTAATATCTCAATTTTTTTTCCAATGGAGTGAGTAGAACACCCAACACCGTGACCAATGCAATGGCACCATCCCACACAACCACCGTGGTGGGCCACCAGTGCAACACCACCACTGCATCCCCAGTGGCGGCGACATATCCCCTCACTCAAAGTTGACGACATCCGTCTCAATAGTAGGTTTATGAAATTAGAGAGATTATAATAGAGAGAAGTTAGAAAGTGAAAATGGAAAGAAAAATGAAAAGGGGTATAATCGCCAATAGTGTACTACGATGAGTAAAATGTGTACTGCGAAAATCAACACCCTATTAAAAATATCTAACTTTTATATTTTTTGTAAATACGTAGCTAACGATATTTAACGCGTAAAACACGCGTTGGCAAACGTGAAAAAAGAAAGTGGTAGAGTGGAGTTGAATGGAGGAAGTATTAATTACTTATGGTAGCCAATTAACTCGGTCCTTATCTGGAGTTGTTTTACTGCAAAATTTAAGGTGGGGGCCACAACTGACAACTGCATGCACAAACAAAGTCTGGTACGAGTAATGTATAATACGACAATCGTAATTGTACTCCTGACTGACATTCTCACATCTGCGCCTTCCACTATTTTTGCTTACACCATTTTCATTCCCATTTCCATTTCATCGTATATTGTACTTTTACCACCCTATCACATAAATTTGTTACGTACTCAAATATATTGTGGAATTGTTGATTCTTTTTTTAATTACCAACAACAATTTGTATGAATTACTCTTCAACCATATATTGCTAATTATGTTTCGAATTATCAACAACTTATGAGTTACATATTATAGGCAACGACTATGCTAATAATTTCAATTTTATTGCTCCCTTGAATGAATAATTGTGTTGAGCGTAACAATTTTATGAATATAAGTGATACTCTTGTAAGTAATTATATAGAAACACAAATTATAGAATAATATTGTCGTACGGTGTGAGATAATTCTATCTTGATAACCAAATAAATAACTGTAATATAGTCTTACACAAAAACTATTAAATTTGTACGTCGATTGATATAAATGCCATACAATTATAAATTAAAAATAAAAACAAGAATTTTGAAAGTTTCTCTCCATTAAAATTGCAAAATTATAAAAGTTGGTGATTTTGAGAGAGTACAAAATTTTGAGCTCAATAAAAATTAATTTATTTCTCGCAGCTAACTTGGCCTTTAGCTGGATTTTTCCTGTCTATTTAAATAAAATTGTTTTTTACAACAATCTAAATAGATTTATCTAAGTGGAATTATGCTCGACTTGTTTTAATTAAAAACAAAAATTACCGTCTTAAGGGAGAATAATCGCGGTAAAACATAACACCAATCCTTTTATTCCTGAATATTACCGTGATACAGTTGTAAATTTGTAATTACAGTCGCAACAAACTCAAATGCGAAACCAGAAAATGACAAAAAAGTATTGACACCTGTCCACATATTTCCAACCTCATTTCCCAAAATACCCTCCACCTTTTCTTCTGTATAAAACCCAAACCCCTCTTTAAACCCTCCTCACTTGACCCTCCTCTTCTTTCCTTCATCTCACAAAAACAGAGCAACAATGGCGGAATCTGGAAACATTGTGAATTACCAAAACTACCCTTCCTCCATTCAAACTTACCCAAATCCTCAACCTCTTTCTTACTCTTTTTACCCATACCATTTATCTGTTAACTACCCACCACCTTTTACTAACTACACTCCAAGTTTAACTACTCACACTCCTGATCCAAACACTGAAATCTGTTAAGAAGTATAATCGTGTGTGTCATTGATCATTAGCCTTAACACGGCTTATATAGAATACATAGACGATATGGGTTGGGCCTCAATACAATACAATGATATATTCCTAATATATTCCTAATACCCCCCTCAAGCTGGAGCATGAAGGTCGAGAATGCCCAGCTTGCGGAGAAGGTAAGAAAATTGTGGAACACCTAAAGCTTTTGTAAAGATATCGGCCAGCTGATCAGTAGTGGACACGTGCCCGGGACAAATCAATCCATCAGTAATCGCGTCTCGAATGAAGTGACAATCAATTTCGATATGTTTCGTGCGCTCATGAAAGACCGGATTGCGCGCCAAATCTAATGCTGATTTGCTATCGGAGAAAATAGATATGGGTGTCACAAAGGACACGCCGAGAGTAGTGAGCAAGCCTTTGAGCCATTTCAATTCGCAAACCAATTGAGCCATAGATCGATATTCTGCCTCTGCGGAGGAAAGGGATACCGTCTGCTGTTTTTTGGTTTTCCATGATATAGGAGAGTCTCCAAGAGTCACAAACCAACCCGTAATGGACCGTCTAGAAGGAGGGCAGCCTCCCCAATCAGAGTCACACCACCCACGAAGAGATAATGCACTATCAGCCCGAAGCAAAATACCTTGACCCGGACTACCTTTCAGATAACGGACAACGCGGTGAGCTGCCAACATATGGTCACGGCGCGGATTACTTAAGAAACGGGATAAGATGTGCACGGCATAAGACAAGTCGGGGCGTGTCACAGCTAGATAAACGAGACGACCAACGAGCCGTCGGTAAGACTCGGCATCATCACAGGGAGGACCGGAAGCTAAGCCAAGTCGATGATTCTGCTCGATTGGCGTGGCCACGGGCTTAGAGCCAAGAAGACCTGTTTCAGCAATAATATCAAAGGCATATTTTCTTTGACTAAGATAAATACCAGCTTTGCTACGCGAGACTTCTAAGCCGAGAAAATATTTGAGTTTACCGAGGTCCTTCATATGGAAACACGCACCCAAGTAAGCTTTGAATTTTGCAATTGCAGCTGTATCATTACCCGCAATGATGAGGTCATCCACATAAATGAGCACGAATAAACGCACCGCACCATTGGAATAGGAGAATAAAGAGTAGTCAGAGTATGAGTGAACGAACCCAAAATTCTTCAACGCAGTGGTTAATTTAGCGAACCAGCATCGCGGTGCTTGACGGAGGCCATATAATGATTTCTTTAACCGACAAACTTTACCTTCCTTGCCTTTACTAAAACCCGGAGGTAACCTCATATAGACCTCTTCGTCGAGATCTCCATGTAAGAAGGCATTGTGGACATCCATCTGATGTAATTCCCAATTATTGACAGCGGCAACAGTTAAGAAAGCGCGGATAGTAACCATCTTGACCACAGGCGCAAATGTCTCTCCATAATCCAAGCCTTCAACCTGATGATTACCAAAAACAACAAGACGAGCTTTTAGGCGTTCAACGGTACCATCCGACTTATATTTTATCTTGTAAACCCATCGACAACCAAGAGCTTTTTTGTCTTTAGGAAGATCAGTGAGCTCCCACGTGTCATTACGTTCAAGGGCATCAATTTCGGCCTTCATAGCATTGCACCAGCCGGCATCGTGTATGGCGTCCTTAAATGAAGGTGGCTCAATTCCCGTCGTAATAGCTGCAATAAAATGACGGTGTTTCTCCGAGAAAGAATGACAATTAAGATAGTTTGCTAATTCATAGGGCGTACCTGAAGACGACGCAGACGGATTGGATGAGCTAGTGGAGGAGGATGGATTGCGTGTTGTGTCGAGCACATAGCCTTGTAAACGGGAATTAGGAAATTTAATGCGGTGTCCCCGGCCAACATGAGGATCGTGTGAAGTGCTGGTAGTAGCATCAGTACCGGCAGCGATGTCAGTTTCATCAACAAGGGGACCGGTTTCAGGAGCAGCTGTATTGGTCTCATTAGCTCCTGTACCAGCCGCAGGTGTAGCCGTATCAAACCCATTGGCAGCCATGTCATCGGAGCCATTGAAAGGTTCATCAGAAACAAGGGGAGAAGAAGGGTGTACAGGGTCCGTAGTGTGGGCAGTGAAGGGAAAGATACCTTCATGAAAAATAACATCGCGAGAGACAAAATAGGACTTTGTCTCAAGGTCAAACAACTTCCACCCTTTCTTATCACTCGGATAACCAACAAAAATACATTTGCGACCCCGTTTTTCAAATTTATCCCCGCGAGTATTTTGGTTGTGAGCAAAAGCTAAGCAGCCAAATACACGTAAATTGGCATAGGACGGGCTAACACCATACAAACACTCATAGGGGGTCTTATTGTTAATTAAAGGTGAGGGAGTGCGATTGATGAGAAAGACCGAAGTAAGTATACTTTCGCCCCAAAAGGATTTATTCAAATTGGCTTGAAATAACAGAGAACGAGCAACATTCAAAATGTGACGGTGTTTTCTCTCAACCCGGCCATTTTGTTGTGGAGTTCCAACACAAGATTTTTGAAATTTAATGCCATGGGCTAAGAAATATCCAGCTAGACAATTGAATTCGGTCCCATTGTCACTTTGGACGACTTTAAGAGACTTAGAGAATTGAGTAGAAATCATATTAACAAAATTCAAGAACATGTCCGTCACTTCAGTTTTATCAAGCAATAAGTAAACCCAAGTGGCACGAGAAAAGTCGTCCACAATTGTCAAAAAATATTTCGCACCACAAGAAGACGGGATACGGTAAGGACCCCATAAATCGCAATGGACTAAATCAAAAATATTCAATGCACGCTGTTCATTATTATGAAAACTATTACGATGTTGCTTCGAGAAATGACAAACATCACACACCGAGTCCTTATTAAATTTGAAATTGCTAGCAAAAGAAATAGTCTTGATGACTTGATCAGACGGATGCCCAAGACGACGGTGCCAAAGGTCACGAGATCCTAGAGCACTTACTTGATGAATACCCGCCGAAGGAGCACACGCGCGAATCCAATACAATCCATCCCTTAGCTCACCAATCCCAATCGTCGTCTTCAAAGAACGGTCTTGTATCAAACATGAACTCTTAGCAAACTCAAAAATTAAATCACTATCAGAAGTAATTTGCGGTACGGACAGCAAACTACAAGTGAGACTTGGGACATAGAGGACTCGGCTAAGAGTAAGAAAACTATTAATATAGACCGAGCCCATAATTGTGGACTCAACCCGGTGCCCATTCGGGAGACCAACGGGTCGAGCTGGTATCGTCTGACAGTCCTGCAAACAAGAGATATCACCGGTAACATGATTAGAAGCCCCAGTATCAATAATCCAAGAAGGCATACCACTTAAGCGATCCGAAGTAAGGACGGTATTGGTAGTAATCATATTGGCCTGAACAACAGGCTCCTTATTAGAACCCGAGGCACCCGTGGTCTGACCAGCAGAGGACGAAGTGCTAGGGAACGGACCAGACCCACGAGTGCCCTTAGCAGCACGAGCACGGCGTAAATCAGCAAGGGTACGCGGACGATCACCCCACCATTCCGGGAATCGCTGTGATTTAATGAAGCAATTTGAAGGTTCATGACCACGAGTATCACAAAAGGAACAAAACAGACCCCGGCGTTGTGCACTCTCCTGCTCACGCCTGTCACGCCAATTAGGAGACTGTCGTGGCATAGCATACGCCACAACATCAGCCGCATCAACTTCGGTCGTAGAGGAAGAGCGAAGTCGCTCCTCTTGAAGCACAGCATGATAGGCACGAGTCAAAGAAGGTAACGGGTCGAGTTGAAATTGTTGAGACCGAATGTTACCATACAAAGTAGAATCGAGTCCCATAAAAAATTGGTGGAGACGCTCGTTATCGAGTCGTTTAATGGCATCGGGGCCAATATTGCAGCTACATTTGCCACATTTGCAGGAGAAAGGAGGCTCATGAACAATTAAAGAGTCCCAAATCATTTTAAGTTTGCCAAAGTAAGTAGTGACATCCATACCTTTAGTTTGAACACAATTTTTGAGTTGAGTTTTCAGATTGTGAATTACTGTACCATCGACGACGGAGAATTGCTCGGCAAGATCATTCCATAAAACCGAAGCGTCCTCGACATAAGAAATCGAGTCAAGCAAGGACGAATCGATAGTGTTTCGAATCCACTGCACAAGAGTACAGTGTACGACTTCCCAATTTTCAAGAAGGATTGGGTCAGTCGGCTTCTTTATAGTGCCATCAATGAAACCGAATTTTCGACGCGATTTCAAGGACATGCGCATAGAGTTCTTCCAATCATCGTAATTATCACGTCGTAAAACGACATTCGAGATTTTGGCCTCGGGAACAGCATTGGAACCGAGGTAATAAGGAGATTGTGAGTCGATCTTAGAGTTGGTAGCGACGTCGTCATCACCGGCCATTGTGGCTGCGGAAACGATCTTCGTCGTGAAGAAAAGAAAGGGTTTTTTTTTTAGGGTTTTGTTAGGGTTTCGTGAGGAAACCTGATCCTGAATTCCTGATACCATGTTAAGAAGTATAATCGTGTGTGTCATTGATCATTAGCCTTAACACGGCTTATATAGAATACATAGACGATATGGGTTGGGCCTCAATACAATACAATGATATATTCCTAATATATTCCTAATAAAATCGCACAGAGCTTTGTTCATACTACTACTACAACAATGGTGAAGAAACAAAAGAAGAAAACAAACCCTTTTGAAAACATCAACAATGACGGAACCCCAAGGTTTTACGAATGCCATTTTTGCCCTCGTAAGTTTTCCACTTCTCAAGCTCTCGGAGGTCACCAGAACGGTCACAAACGCGAGCGTGCTGCTGCTCGTTGTGCTACCGCGGCTGCTTCCGCCGTCAAGTACGACGTCGTCCAGGTGCCACCTCAGAATAATGGCGGGTTCGGGTTCGGAACCGGGTTCTGTAGTTGTTGCGGTGTTAATGGCAGTAATAATAATAATATTAATAGTAGTAATAATAATGGTGGGTTGATGAAACAGGAGGTGAAGGCGGAAGGGTATTTTGGGAATAATAACAGTGGGGAGATGAATCAGGATGCGGTGTCGGGTTTGGGTTTTGGTTGCGATGGTTGTCAGATTCCGGCACTGCCTCCGAATGTGGCGGTGTCGGAGTGGATGGAAGGCGGTTATTTGGTGGGATTTGAGGATGAAAATCTGTGTTTTAATGAACAGGGTGTTGGTCAGTATGTTGTTGATGCTTCTTCTACTGCTATCATTCCTCATCATCAATCTAATCCATTAATTAATCTTAATCTTAATCTATCTCTTGGTAATTTCTAGTTATAAATAATGTCATGTTGTTTGTTTAATTTCTCTTAAGTTTGAAGAATTTACGAGGATTATTAACTGATTATTAAGTTAATTATTAGGAGTAAAGAGTTGAGAAGTTTAATTTAGATCGAGTTTTATTGTTAGATCGATACGGAGTTGAGAATTTGATTTTAATGATGATAATCATGGTGTTGATAATTCTTGTTAATTAATGAAGTTCTTAGTTTACTCATTTACCTGAGTTAATTACATTGTTGGATCTCCTTAATTATTACGGCGTGTTGCGTTTTACTCCGTAAATACAGGATACATCTACAAAATGAATGTTGCAAATATATTTTCACGTACCATTTCAATTATTTACGGGTTTCCTTTAGTATTCTTTGTGAAAGGTAACATCAATTTAGCATTTTCAATAACTTGCTCGTCGATGTTCCTATTTTCAATGGAGCCAAAGACTCAATAATTATGCACCTCTTATGAAGTAGTAATCAAAGGTGGACCTGCCGAAACTGGTCCGATCCGAATAACCCAAATTCGCACCTAAACTCGAATTGACCCGACCCTATTCAACCTAACCTGAATATTTATTATCGCAAACTGATAATTATCCTCGAATAACTTAAAAACAATTCACCCGTAAATGACCCAACCCAACCCAAATTCTTACATACTCGAACAACACGAATCAAAATGGCTCGACCGAACTAACCCATTTGCCAAATCTAATTAAAGGTAAGTGTGATTAAATTGTTAATTAATCAAGATGGTAGAGAACAAGTTGAAGCAAGATTAGCTAGCTCGCACACGAGTTGATGTAGATGATTCTCATGATTACCTCATTTATTACTTGATTTACCAATCTCCATATTTGGCATCTCACGGGTTAACATGCTGCTCTATTTTACAACATTATTATGATTGTGCTCCCAGACTCTTATCACTGAATCGCAAATTCTCGTCTAAAACGGTCACTATACGTATTAACCTTAACTGGATTAGCTTGGTTATTATCTAGAGTTGTTTTGATGCAAAATATAAAGTGGGGGCCACAACTGACAACTGCATGCACAAACAAACTCTGGTACGAGTAATGTAAATACGACAATGCTAATTGTACTCCGATCCTGCACATTCCCTTTATATGCACACCATTCACTATTTTTGCTTCCACCATTTTTCCATTTCCTAATGTACTTCTGCAGTTCTACCAGCCAACCACATTACTTTGTTACAGACGTAAACTATAATCGATTTTTTTTAAGGGTAATGATAAATACAACTTTTAAGGTTATATGTATAATGTATATATACCCATCTTCCTTTTAGGGCCGAGGCTGAACCAATAAGGGTCATTGCGTAAGTGCGCTGAGCCGTTAATGCTAGCACCATGCTTCAGTATGTCAATTGATTAATTGACTAATGGAACACATTTTTTTGGTACGAACGGAGTAAAATCTATAGTAAATTATTTTTTTGATGAATGATAAAGTTGGTATCAATCTTAGTAAATAAATGACAAAACCATAAAAATGAAACTAAATAAGTAATCAAATAACTGAAATCACATAAAAGGAATAGTATATTTCTTTCCCTTCTCGCCATGGTCTATTAATCGAGATCGTTCATGCAAATTCTAAATTCAATAATTAGATAGATGTGAATGAAAGTTTAACAGAAGAAGTTAAAATTGCCAAGTAGTGATCGTAACCAAAGTCATACAACTTTAAAACAACCACGGTAATAATAAATGAGATCAAACTCATGAAAGTAAAAAACTCATAACTTCTTTAAGTTGAAATACATCATCACCTCATCTTAAAACCAAACCGAAATCAAAACCAAAAACCAAAACCAAACTACATACTCTGTTACTTCTCAAAAACTCAAGTCCCTAACAACAAAACTCATAACTCAAACAAAAAAAAAAAAGGATTAATTAATTAAATTACTTCTAATATTTGAATACTTTATTTATAAGTAACTAGAAATTACCGAGAGACAGATTAAGATCAAGATTAAGTAATGGATTAAATTGATGATGAGGAATTATAGCAGTAGCAGTAGCAGCAGCAGATGCATCAACAACACCCTGTTCATTAAAACACAGATTTTCATCTTCAAATCCCACCAAATAACCTCCTTCCATCCACTCCGACTCCGCCACATTCGAAGGCAGTGCCAGAATCTGACAACCATCGCAACCAAAACCCAAACCCAAACCCGACACCCCATTCTCATTCATCTCCCCACTGTTATTATTCCCAAAATACCCTTCCGCCTTCTCCTCCTGTTTCATCAACCCACCATTACTGCCATTAACACCGCAACAACAAGCACAGAACCCGAACCCGCCATTATTCTGAGGTGGCACCAGGACAACGTCGTACTTAACGGCAGAAGCAGCCGCAGCGGCGCAACGAGCAGCCGCACGCTCGCGTTTGTGACCGTTCTGGTGACCACCGAGAGCTTGAGAAGTGGAAAACTTACGAGGGCAAAAATGGCATTCGTAAAACCTTGGAGTTCCATCATTGTTGATGTTTTTAAAAGGGTTTGTTTTCTTTTGTTTCTTCATCATTGTTGTAGTAGTAGTAGTATGAAGAAAGCTTTGTTCAATTTCAGTGTTTTGATCAGGAGTGCAAACAGTAAAATTTGTAGTGTAGTTAGTAAAAGGGGGAGGGTAGTTAGTAAAAGTTGGAGTGTAGTTAGTAGGAAAATGGTATGGGTAAGATGAGGAAGGAAAAGGGTGAGGATTTGGGTAAGTTTGAATGGGGGAAGGGTAGTTTTGGTAATTCACAATGTTTCCAGATTCCGCCATTGTTGCTCTGTTTTTGTGAGATGAAGGAAGACGAAGAGAGGGTGAAATGAGGAGGGTTTTAAAAAGGGGTTTTGATTTTATACAGATGAAAAGGGGAAGGGTATTTTGGGAAATGCACTTGTAAATATGTGGACAGGTGTCGATACTCTTTTGTCATTTTCTAGCTTCGCATTTGAGTTTGTTGCGACTGTAATTACAACTGTGTATTCAGAAATAAAAGGATTGGTGTTATGTTTTACCGCGGTTAATTTCCCTTAAGACGATAATTTTCATTTTAAAATTAAAATAGATCAAGCATAATTTTTTTTTTTTTTTTTTTTTTTTTGAAATCTAGATCAAGCATAATTCTAGTTAGATAGATTCATAGATCTATTTAGATTGTTGTAAGGAAACAATTTCATTTAAATAGACAGTACAAATCTAGCTAAAGACCAAGTTAAGCTACCAGAAATAAATAAATTTTTATAGAGCTCAAAATTTTGTACTCTCAAAACCACCAACTTTTATAATTTTGCAATGGAGAGAAACTTTCAAAATTCTTGTTTTTTCTTTTTTATTTATAATTGTATGACATTCACTCGATCATGCCTCCCCTTTTATATCAATCTGACTTACAAATTCAATAGTTTTTGTATAAGACTATACTACAGTAATTTATTTTATCATCAATAAACAGAATTATCTCATACCATACGACAATATTATTCTATGGTTTTTGTTTTTTAAATAATTTACTTATTTAGTTACACTCTTCTCAAAACAATTATTTGTTCATTGGAGCAATAAAATCAATATAATTAGCATAATCGTTGTTTGTAATATGTAACTCATAAATTGTTGTTGATAATTCGAAACATAATTACCATTTACCAATATACTGCGTATATATATGGTTAAAGAGTATTTAAGCAAAAATGGTAACTCATACAGATTGTTTATGTGATTGGGTGGTAAAAGTACATTACCAAATGGGAAAAATGGTGGAAGCAAGCAAATAGTGAATGGCGCATAAGAGAATGTCAGGAGTACAATTACGATTGTCGTATTATATCACCAGACTTTGTTTGTGCATGCAGTTATAAGTTGTGGCCCCCACCTTATATTTTGCATCAAAACAACTCAAGATAAGGACCAAGTTATTTGCTACTAGAAGAAAAACGGATATTACCGTCTTAAACAAGAATTTGCGTATATACATAAGTTTAACCTAAAACTATACTTTTACTGCGAATGAGAAATGGACCATCTATTTGGAGATGATCCTTATACAAAAGCAGGTGGTCTAGACTCGAGAGTCAATGGTACAATTGGAACGGATTTTATTGGTTAAAGATGAAAGTAAGCTGTACAGTAGAAAGTTGATGCAGATACATAGTTCAAGACGGAACCATACAGTGATACAGGTTAACTGTACAAGAATGTACGCTGCAACAGGAAGGATGGATGTTTCATTCCTCGACGAACTTATACAATTTATGGATCGCCAATCTTGAAATACTTGGGATCCTTTGGAAAATGGTATTCCACAGTGAACTGCAATAAACCGACAATTTAACCATCAAATTATGCACAGAACTTCAGGACAATTACTGACTCATACTTGCAGATAGTTTCGAATTATGGTCGATTCATAAAGAGCCAAACTTCTATTTCTACATGTAGGCAACTCGGCATGTGTCATTCAGTAGTACTAGCTCCTACTGACATAATAAGGTCACTCACGATAAAAACCTTACACACGGCGTTAATAAACCTACTCGTTGGCTTACAATAGCATATTTTAACCATCAAATTCTTGGGAGAACGGATTTTTTTGGTGACTAAGGACTAATATTGGAGAAGGGATTCTTGGGGACAAGTTTTTAAACCCGTGTCGACTAATTGAGAATCAAATACTCCGTAGCTGGGTTTGACTCAACAATGCTTCCATCCTTTTCTAAGTCATCTCATAAAACAACAGTGGCATAGGCAGGACTGCTGTTGGACGAAAAAAAAAGCCAAAATACAGTGGCGAACCTTCAAATTAAACAATGGGGGCTGGATTTAACCTATGACCATATGCTTACGTTATAACTCTACCTTGTAAATCAATTAACCAACAGTTAATCTTAACAATTTTATATTGTAATATTGAATTTTCTATATGTCAGAGGGGCAGACCCTTCCTGGACTTTCTAAGATCCGACATTGCAAAAATAAGTGGCCAAGATCGTGACAATTCTCATCTTCAGCATGCCTCTAGTTTTTCTGACCACACTCTCCAGCATACAGAATGGATAGGATATGAACAAATTTTGACTTGCATTTTTACTTATATAATAAACATAGAATGCATTTTTAATTTTTTAAGCATCATACCTTGCCTTCATCTGAATCTGCATGCCTTTGAGGGAAGACTACTCTCATATCATTATATAGGTAAATTCTGCGGTCTTGTTCAATACCACTGCCATTATTTGTTGGACTTAATGTGTTAGATTTGCACCTCTGAACTGATTTAGAAGATTTCTTTGGTGGAGGACACAAGAAGCGAAGATGAAGAGCATAACGAAGGGCGCCACAGCTGCTGCTATGCTTGACCTTAACGGAACCAGGAGAGCCTTTCGTTGGAATTTCACTGCATTTAGCCTGGCAGAAATTCTGGTCGCAGGTATCTTCGTATTTGCTTGCATTACCACATAAGGAAGTTGTGCCCATCTTTCCTACACAATTTTCTAAAGTGTTGCATCCATCACATTCAACTACCACAGTTCTTTCTTCAACCTCCGAGTTTTGAACTTCACCGCCCTGCTCAGGCTCATCACACAATTTAGCAGATGCAAGAGTGACCTTCTGGCGCAAGAACGTCTGTTTCAATTTAATCAAAACAAAGATAAACACGAAGAGTCTTTAGGGATCCTGGTTGAAAGAATGTGAGAAAATAACTATTTACATTTCACCACTTTGAAAGTCAAATACACATGTTCATCTTCATATAGAACAATGTCTCTCACATAAAACATTTACGTTGTATCTTTAGCAGTGAGTCTTGTATGAGACAGCTCACATGTGAGACTGAGTTAGTTTCACATATAAGACCACCACCAATTAGGTCAATGTATGACACTATGACCTAATTGGCTCTCATATATGAAACATTAGGGATCGTGGTTTGTTGATAGAAGCAGGAATCCTGAGCCAAATTTATACATGACCCAGATAAATCAGATTCGACGTGTTTGAACAGTAGACAAACAAATGCAAAACTGGATACCAGCTCATAGATACACCGACTTCCCCCTTCAAAACAAATGTGAGAGCGAAAAGATGTTGCAACACCTCAAATTTTAGCATCAATCTGAAAAGAAAGAGGTTATGTACCTTAGTTCCAGCAGGCATGTCACTCAAATCATAGTTGCAAAGAAAGGTATGTATAGGTGTTTTTTCCGGATTGCTGAGGACCTGCAGATTAAGGTCGATGATAAAAGTTAAAAACGGCAATGAACGTCACTAGAATTTTTTTTTTTTTTTTCTGTGAACAGAACTCTGTCACAAGGATGATTTACACATGCAACTATGCAAGGCAGTACGACAGATACCACAAAAAGCCAAATGTACAAATTTAATGTAGAACAGAGACCCAAACCAAAAGTTCAAAAGAGTACCAGCTGTATACGTCCTTTCACGGGAATGTGCAGACGACTCTTTACATATTGTGAATCATCAATACCAAGACTTTTACTGAAAGTCTTGCCACCACTCCTACACGAAGTAGAGTTGCCACCGAGATCTATTGATGCATAGTAGAGTAAACAGCTATCTCCATCGACACTGGTTACAGAAAATGGTAGTTTCTGTGACTTTGGCGAGAAGTTTCCTCCAGTAACACTTAAAATGGCGAGGAAACCGTCGATGTTCTAACAATATAAAAACAGAGTAACTGTCAAATGGGATCATTCGATATCATCTTTTTAGAAGAATGGAGTCATTAAACATCTCAAAAACACAAACAAGGAAGTTTCTTTTACAGAACCCTCGCTAGTTGAAGCCTGTCTCTAGATCCCCAGCATGTTTAAGAGAAGGGAGAGAGCGAAAAATCTGAACCCTCCTCACATGATCCACGAGGGAGGAAAAAAAATAAAATGATGGTAGCATGGCAAAGCCACTTATGTTTCAAATGAACTGGAAAGTCCCCATTGAACATTGCTCCAGAGACGAAAGTACAATACCTGATGAGCACTACATGAAGAGATTCTACCAGACAAAAGGGACTCTTCAAATGAGCCAACCAAAGATCTCCTAATAGATAGCCCTTTTGGAGTTCTGTTCGACCTCGCGCTATGAGGACTAGGGGGTAAATCATGACTTTTAGGAAAACTAAACCCACTGATAGAATCTAAGGACGATGGCCGAAAGTATTCAATTGATTTCCCTTCTCCGGCAGGGAAGACCAGTCCATCAATAGGCCCATCAAGTGACAGACCGGCGCTGTTGATAGCCATATAGTCAATTTCTAATTTCTTCATCCTTCCACATGATTCCCGACCAAGTGGAGATGACGGAAGAGAACTGAGGGTCATTCTTTCCCGGCAGTCAGAGTTCCCTACGACATTGGTTTCTACCTTGTTTAATTTTTCCAGGAGGCTAAATCCTGGAGGTGAAGAACCAACATCAAATGAGTCATGGTCTAATGGGAAAGGGCCATCAACAGAAAAAAATGAGGCCTTTCTACCAGCTACAAAAGATGCATTTATACTTTTTCTGTTGTACGAAAATGATGACGGTGGGGTACTTAATTGGTCCTTAAGACCTGTATTTTCCTTCATAGGCTCTTGTTCTCCTGAACTACATACTTTCGCAGTTGTGACGGCGGAGAGTGTTCCATATCTGACGCTCAAAGCATCTCCTTTGAGGTTGCAAGGAAAGAGCATATGGTTCAGTGGTGATAACATTGGCTTTCGAATTGTTAATCCGCACGACACATTTTTGTCCACAGCAGCACCGACCTCATTTGGGGAATCACCGTCCTTATTCACTTCACAGGATATTGCAGTTTCATTTGCATGAAACCCTACTTTCCGAGAAACAGGCGTAACATTCACACTCAGTTTAGAACCCAAACTATCACTTCCCCTCGAACCAATTTTCACTCTGGGAACATAAGGTACAATATCGCTGTTCGCTCTAGGTGCAGAACAGTCACTTGGAGTACCCACATGTTTCACGGCACCACTTGAAAGATCTCCCCTCGAAGAAAGTGGCAAATTCCTATCTGGTGGACTTGAAAATATTCCACATATTCCATCCAAATCGCAAGTGCTAACACTACGACAATTAGGAGGATTTTCAATGTACTGGCTTTGTGGAACCAGACAATCCAAATCAGATTCATTTGAGATTACTTGGGGTAAACCCATTGCTAATCTTCCTATTCTAGAACAAATTTTCTAAAGTTCTGAATCAACTACTCGTCTAAATATATGTTTGCCGTCCCTATCGATTACATTGCTCTACCAATAGAACCATCTGAGTATTTCCTATTTCAGAACGGTCTTCAATGCCTGAAGTTGTTGAGCTCATTGAATCTAACTTCCCTAGTCCTATCATCATGCAAACTACGGTACCACTCAGTCCAAACAACAGATTTGAACAACTAGATACTACTTCCCAGAACAATAGACTATACAACCTCCATATCCACTAGCCACATCGCTTCCATAACAACACTAAAGAGCACCACAAAGAATCCCGTGAAATCTAATCACCCAACAATTGGAAGCACAAATTTCCTGGCACGGAGAAATAACTTCAGCACAAGCTATGATCATTTAAACCTGCACATGTATAAATGACTACTGAGTATTAATTTGACAAATCGATTCAGTTGATTGGTTCTAAACTCACAGAGAAGCACAAGCAATACACTGGCATAAATAGGATGTAAAGCAATATATCAACAGAAACCGAGAATTCAATCCCTATACTACACATCTTTGTATACATACACAATCACCAAAAATGTTCAATAAAGCTATGAATTTAAACTTGTGCTATAAAATCTAAACCACATTGACGGTCTGTTGGCACGAGGTCATAAAATGAGGAAACGGTGATGTACTTTTGAGCAAAATTTAGGTTTATAGTTCAAACGATCCGTTTATTACAGTGGTAGTGCTCGTCCACATCTATTCAATTACTTCTCTTCTTTGTTCTCCATTACCAAGTTAATACCATTTTTAAGCATTGTATTAAGTAGTGATAATGAAATTAAAGAAAACTTGCATTTTTATGTTAGAGGTAAATTACCATGAGCATTCATTATGAACATTTCGAACAAAAGTACCAAGAAATTTGTTATTAATTTTTTACTTCTACCAATCAAATTTACACACATGACACATACATACATTACTTAAAGGAATTAGTATTTCTAGAATTGCGCTATGAAATTGCGATCAATAAACGTTCCATTAAGAAGCAAGTTACTAATCGCTTCAGCTCAAAACAATCAGCAAGACAACCACCACAAATTTATATAACTACTTCAGCTACGATATAAATTGCGATCAATAAAGGTTCCATTAACAAGAAAGTTACCAATCGCTTTAACTCGAAACAATCGTCAAGACAATCAAACAAATTGAATCAAACAAATTTAGTGATCACATAGGTAACTACGTCCGGAAATGTCAGTAAAATTCATACAATTACTACATAAAACTGCAACATTGAAAAGTTACATTAACAAACAAGTTACTAATCGCTTCAGCTCAAAACAATCGCCATGACAACAATCAAAGCATAGATAACTACTTCCGAAAAATTACTGTAAAATTTACTCCCTCCGTCTCAATCATTTGTCTTTGATTAAAATACTCGTCACAATGAATATACGGAGTAAAAGGTAAACAAATGACTGACGACATGACATTGAAAAAGGTTACATTAACAAGCAAGTTACTAATCGCTTCAGCTCGAAACAATCATCACGATAACAATCAAAGCATAGATAATTACTGTACAATTTATACAATTACGATCAAGTTACTCGTATCATTTAATCACTTCAGCTCAAGATAATCATCCAAACAACAATCAAACCATGAAACAAACCAAAAAAAATCATACAAAAACATAGAATTAAAGAGTAAAGTATGAATTAAAATAACGCACCAAATTAAAATGGAGAAAAATTCATGATGAAATTATTAATTGATTTTATCGAAGGAATTAAAAAACGGCGAATTAGGTAAGGAAAAAAAAAAGGAAAAAGATTATTTAGGGCGAAGTTTGGGAGGTTTGATAAAGGAGGCAGGATAATGAAGAAGAGGAGTAATAGAAGAGGTTAGGGATGGTGACATAACCATGACTTCTGATTTTTTTCCTTTCTCTATTCTTCTATTTCTTCTCCTCCCCTCTTTTTTTTATTCTTTATTTTATCTGTATCTTTTTCCTCTGTAATTATTTTCAGTCAAATAAAGGTGGTGGTGAATTTTTGTGCAACGAATCATGTATTCCGTATGTTGCTACATAATGCTATGTATACTCCGTACTTCCGTTTTTGGTCAATTCATCACTCCTACACTTCTACAGTACCACGATTTTTAGACTATGTCTATCAATAACATTCACTAAAAGAAGACAAAAAAAAATCATCATAAAATAATAATAAAATAAGCCTTGATGGAAAAAAATCGCAACATTGTGTTATGCTGCAACACTAGGTTGTGACATTGTGATTTCTCATTTTTCGCCACTTGTCAACTACTTAATGGGTAATATTATTAGAGATATAAAAGGTGTGATATAATAATAATAATAAAAGTGAATGTCATGATAAAATTATTGATAAAGTGAACAAATTGAGAGTGAATGTTATTGAGGTAGAAAAGTTATAAAATGGTGAGAATATTAGTTTTATATTCACAACACTCACATTACAAATGTTATTGATGTACATAGTCTTACATTTTACCAATTCTGGAAGACCGTCGGTCAGGTTAGTTCAGGTCTTTTATTGAATTTGGGTTAATTCGGGTCGGTCGGATCATTTTGGATTTTGGGTTTGTTAGTCGAGCCTGTTTCGAGTCAAGCGGGTCGGGTCATTTTCAGATGAATAAGAGAGAAAAAGCCAATTTAAGTATTATCGGTTCAATTAGAGTTATGTTTTGTCGGGTCATTTTCGTTTTGGGTGGTTTCGGATCGAGTCATTTTCTGGTCGTGTCAGTTACGAGTCAAGAAAGTTCGGGTCATGTTCAGATCGGGTCAGTTCGGGTTTTCGAGTCACATTCGGGTGATGTAGTTCGGGTCAATTTCGGGTCTCGGGTCAGCCTTTTCGGGTCGGGTCAATCGTGTCGGGTTACTTTTGTCAGGTCTACTTGGGATGAGAGTAATTATTAGGAGAGCAATAGAGCTTAAATGAACTAAAAAATGGA
This sequence comes from Silene latifolia, assembly GCF_048544455.1. NCBI lineage: Eukaryota > Viridiplantae > Streptophyta > Magnoliopsida > Caryophyllales > Caryophyllaceae > Silene > Silene latifolia. The sequence goes on from NC_133534.1 coordinate 13,917,262, forward strand.
AAGAAGGGATGGGGTTTGAGATAGAAATTGATAGAAATGAGGAAATATAGTGTAATAGTATGTAATAGTCCCTCCATTAAGGGAGTAATTGTTAACTACCTCTCCCCCAAGTAATGCATTACCTCCCTATGGAGGTAATAATTCTCCCCTCACGGCCTCACCTCCTCTTTTCACTCTCCAAAACCACCACAAAGGCACAAAGCATCAATCTCGTCTCATTTCTTCTTGTTTTAGCTCTCATTACTCCCTTAATAATTATTTTCATCTCAAGCAAGCCCTTAGAGCCAATAGTCTCTCCATTTCCTATTAATGGTTCGGATCGCATTCTGACAACATCTAACGGTTCTAATTTTATTCATAAAAAAACAAAAACAAAAACAGGAGTGAATGGAAAATTATTATTAAAAGGGATTGGGAGAGGAAATGGATTTGGGGAGTGGGGAGGATCATAATCCCTTAACTTAAAAGTTGCAACGTCTCACCTAGGTAGCACCGAAACGGATACGGACACGGACACGTGACACGGCATCCCATGAAATTTAGAACACGGGGCACGTTATTTAAATTTAATAAAATATATATTTTATAGTTATAATTAACGTACCATTTTATTTTTATAAATGTATTTGATAATAAATTTAAATAATTGAAGGTAAAATTTGACTTTGATTATAACTTATTCTCATTTTCCACTCAAATCCATCTTCTAATCAATTTCTTTCAGTCTTTCGACATCTCATTCCTCGTTTATAGATATCTGACACGTTAAGGCGTGTCCGATGAGTGTCGTGTCGGACACGGGACGACTGATTAGGAGGAGTGTCCGTGCTACCTAGCGTCTCACTCAACAATTAAAATAGAGTTAAAAAATGAAAGAAGGTTACGTGAGGTTTTAAATTAAAGCGGTATTAACGGGAAAAGGGAACACACATCGAATGTATTACCTCAGACCTTATTTCTTTTTGAGCATATTTGTATTTTTTCTGAGTTTATTAAAGTTTATAAATTAGATTTTTATTTTTTTTTCCGTCAAAATTCAAATTTAACTAAGCTTATATATGATGTTTTTGAGTTGTATTGTATTTTTTTGAGTTTAATGTTTAAATGAATGAACACGAAAACTTTATAGTAGAACTCATAATTTTGAAAACAAAACTCAAAAAACTTTATTATAATGCTCAGAAACGTATGCAACTGGTGTCCTGGTGGTAGTACATCGGATGTATAATCTACTTATTACAGTATTAACTTTTAAGCAAGACCTGTTGTAATTTATGCCCACAATTTTTGGACGAAATTTAATAAACGTAATTTTAACTAACTGAATAACTTAAAGTTTAATACACCCCGTTTAAATAAAATAGTAATAAATAAAATGAAACAAGATAACTCTAAATAACACCTAAATGAAGACATGTGTTAAAAATCAAATGAAACGGGATAACTCTAAATAACACTTACACAGAGGTGTGTAAAAAATATGTGTACTCTAGGTTATGAGGATGTACATAAGTATTTAACGTATACCTCCGAGGGTCAGATTTAGGTTGATCGTTTTTTTTTTTTTTTTTGTCTGGCCTAATTCTCAACCTTTCACTTCTCTTGGCCCTTACTCAACTTGACCTCACCCCGACACGAGTTTCGTCCAGATCTCGATGGTATACTAGTAGAAAATCACTATATCAACTCAAAGCCCTATTTCAATCCAGTCATATACGAATGTGTATAGATTACTTCTTTCCTTTGATTTTTTTTCTTATCTTCAGTGTGCCAATATCGTTCCTCCAAAGACTGCAAATGATCTGAGTTGGCTTGCCATCGAGCCCTTAGAAATTGTTTGCTTCCAAGTTCAACAAACCTCAAATTGAAAGAGTTTTAGATTTTTTTTGAGTAGGAGTATAATTTTAATATTTTTTAATTATATTATATTGTACGTGTGACACCCCCACATACCAAGGTGCCTTACCAGGACCACCCTAGCATGAGAGATCATCACCATCTCGATTACCCGAGGCAATGTATATCAAATTGACCATAAAGAAACATATTTTAGATAAATAAGTTTAAGTGATTACATATCCAAAACCCAAAACTGTAAAGTGAAATACATCTATTCCAAAATACCAAACCAACTGAAAGAAATATAAGTTCAAGACACAGTGAAAGACTCTAGTGACACGTGATGACTCCATCCCAGCTATCCCTCGCGCAAACCATCTCACACCTGCTCAATAACTGTTCACCATCTCCGAATGGATCACCACAATTTTTAAAACAATTATCGAGGTTAGTTTACTGCATAAACAAAATAAGACAAGTACGAAAAGATAATCAGTTGTTCACCATCCACCTCCAACTCCCAATCACATCATGTAGCTGACTACACACTAAAGTGTGTAGCCCTGCCAGTGGGGGACCGCAACCGTACCCACCTAAGCCCCGTTCATCAACTAGCGATAACCCTGTTCATTAATGTGCAAATCCCCTCCTGTGGCGGGTTCCTCAGAGGGCGAAACCAGGGCATGAAGTCACTCCCGTAAGTGACTCCACTCAGGCGAGGGCGCACCTCGCGAACATCACCAACAACCATCACAACACCACCACCAAACTCCAATCCAACAACAACAGATAATCATGATATCAATCGTACAAACAATCACAACACAATCTTAAATCAGTTAAAGAGTAAACCGAGTAGGGAAACTCTACCTTAGCAAAAACTGCAATGAGACAATCAAACAAGCTAGAAAGGCCCCTCTACGAAATCTCCACCTAACAATAATCACATAATTCCAATTATCATATGCCAAAACCCCTTTTCCCCCAAATCACAAATTAGGGCAAAACCCTAAAAGATAAATCAATGGAACTTATGAAATCAGAAGCTTACCGACACAATCGACGCAAGGAAAGATGAACTACGACACACGAACGATCCACGCACTTGAAAGAGATTTGGAGAGAATTAGAGTTACGTTGTATTGCTTAGGTTTTGTAAAAATGATTAAGAACTCTAAATCGCGTCTTATATAACTCTAATCCTTTCTAAATCAAACCGCGGAAATAATACCCGTCATACCGGATACTCGGTCGAGTGTAGAGTATACTCGGTCGAGTATTCCCATACTCGGCCGAGTATTCCTGGGCAGTAAACTGTCCAGAAACACACGACACACTTACTCGGCCGAGTAAGCCATATTCGGCCGAGTACCAGACTTAGAAAACCGTGGTATTACAGTACGGAGTAGTATTTTCGAATTTAACATTTCTAAATTTTTTGTATGGATATAAAAGTGAGAAAAAAAGACAATATTAAGGCATACCATGTCCTTGCGGAAGAAGGCTTTGAGGTCGCTACGGCCTCGTCTAGGGCGGAGGAGAGGAGATTATGGAACACGATTTGGAGTATACCGGTGTTTCCTCGGATAAAAATTTTCATGTGGCAATTGTGTAATGAGGCTCTTGCTACAAAAGGTAATATTATGAAGCATATTCAAAGTACAGATGGATTATTCCCGTTTTGTCTCAGGGAAGAGGAGACTTACCTCCATTTAGTTTGGGGCTGCAGTGGTTTAGGAGGGTTGTCACGGTTGTGGGATGGATTGGAGCTCGAGCGTGTTGATAGAAGGGGGGTTTGAGAAGGTGTGGGAGTGGGTTAGTGAGGTGGTGAAGAAGCTTCAAGTGAAGGAAATGGTCACGTTTATGGTAGGATGTTGAGCGCTATGGGAGAGACGGAATAAGTGGGTCTTTGAGGAGGAGTTTCGGGGTCTCGATATGGTGCTAAAGAGGGTTGAGGAGATGCAGGAAGAGTTAGTGAAGAGTGGTGGTAGGGTGGAAGGGAGAGGTGAGAGGCAGCATCGAGCGGAGGTGCGAATGGTCTTTCGCCAGGAGAGGCTCTAATAAAGTAGCTCATGAACTTGCTAATTAAATTGGCACCGTGGCAAGTTGGTGGAAAAGTTTGCTTAAATAGTTATCCTACAAACATTATAATCGCTGCTTCATGTGATTTAATAATTACGTAATTCTTAATCTTTTTTAGAGGTTTCGTTCCAAAAAAAAAAAAAAAAAAAAAATCGACCCAACACCAACTTTTTCCAAGCCAAACCCAACCTTCAATTTATTAGGCTCGAGACGCTCGACAACCTCCTAAGTCCTAACCGAACCCACTAAGCCCAAAATTCCGAACCCATCCAAACTCGAGCTTCAATATCAGATCGGCTCGATTACACCCCAGTTCCTCACTTCGTCCTATTCTCGTCTTGTTCAATTGTACAACACCGGACCTTCACTGTCCTCGTCTTCCATCGATCAACCAGTTTGCGGTAAGTTTTTTGTTACCTCATTTGTTACCTCATACTACTACGAGTATCATTTTTCGTCCTCAAACGTTTTACCTTCCTCATTTCCATTCTAATTTGAGGAATCAATTAATTTTGGTGCAACCAAATTGGGGATTTACTCAGTTAATTAGGGTTTCGTTAATCAATTCCTATGCTACCAGTTCAATTCAGCTCTCTTCTGCTTTCTATGCTTCATCTATTTCTCAATTGGTTGTTTACTTTCAGAGTTTCTGTAATTCAAAAAATTGTTTGTTAATTTGAGCTGTTTGCTTGGTGTTCTTTAATTGATCTCATTGTCGATTACCCGAAACCCTTGGTTTTGATAAAGTGGTGTTCTTGTCGATTAATTGTATGGTTTTACGAGTTGAACAATCGAAACTGGACTAATTTAGGTTGTATTATATTGGTATAATGGCGAAACCTACTGACAAATGTTGCGAGCAGGCCCGATCCCGAGGTTTGTGGGGGCCCTAGGCAAAAGTGTAGATTAGAGCCCTTTTAAAAAACACAAATTCTCATTTGTGACGGACGTTATCCGTCACAAGGTGAAGACGGGGCGAATCGATACCATTTACACTAATATGGGGCGGATAGTGGATAGATAGTGGATAGTGTATTTGAGAAGCTAGTATTATTTTATTAGTGGTGGGGGACAATTAGTACATACCCATCAAATCTGTGTAAGAGGCACGTGAAAAATCAACACAAACACAACCGCATGCTACCAAATCTTCCCATCTTCAAATCTTCAACCTATATTCTTCATTCTTCATATTCATCCATCTAACAATCACCAAATGTTCATCACAAATTCATATTTTTAATTAGCTTTGTAAAATCCTCATAAATCCACAACAAAAAAAAAGGCTGAAATTGATGTTGAACACGGTATTGTTAACACTGAAATTATTGATGTTGAAAACGGAATTGTGGATGTTGATGAGTAAAGGTGTGTATTTTTTAATTTAAAGTTATTTTTTTTGTTCATCAGATTTTAGGGCAACAATATGTTTGGGTCGATATATTTGCATTTTTAGATCAAAATTTACGGCTGAAATTGTTGTGTTGTTGTTGTTTAATTACTTTTAGTTGAATGTTTTACTTCATAGGCAACCATTTAGGACGATAATAGACATATTCATCAATATAATGCATGATGTAATGTATTCTTTTAGATGAAGTAAATCTTTGTTGTTGTTGTTGTTGTTGTTGTTGTTGTTAAATTAGATGAAGGAAAATATCAAATTTTGATGAAGATTCTATTAATGTTGGAAACTTAAATTTAAAACTAATGTTATCAAAATATTGCTTGCATATATTTAGGGTATTTACACATTAACTTAAACTTCAAATAACTTCAAAGAAATCTCATCACAGATAAGCAATTATCAACTATGTACAAGATTTGATTATTCAATGCAAAGCAATGGTTTATTGATAACTGTACAATATGTTCAATGGAAAGGAAAACTGGCGTGCATTAACCATATGTTCAATGTGTAATGTCAATTTAAATGCTAGCTGAAAAGTAATTATTCAGTAATATATGTGATCATTTTAGCTTATAATGTGACCAGTTTAGAGTTCAGTGTTACCATTTTAACCAAGGCTATAAATTTATTGATTGTCAGGTACTGATCTTTCAGGCACTTTACTTGGAATAAAAGCTTCAAAATGGGAACTCATTTACAACTTGTATGTGAAGCATTTGTGGGTATAAACAATCATTGGTCCAACGTTATGTTCGGTTGTGCTTTCTGTCGAACGAGAGGGAAGAATCATTTGAGTGGTTGTTCAACGTTTTCAATGAATCCAGGGGTGAGTATGTCCGCCCTGTCTCAATTTTCACTGATCAAGACCAAGCAATAGCAAATGCCATCAAAAAATATTTGACATTTGTGACTAATTATTAAACAATTTGCAGGAATCACTACGTGACCATATTTGAGCTTATATGTTATCACTTTAAGCTAAGGTGATATCCTTTCTTAACATACAAGTGATTTTTTTTCTACTGTGGCCACCTTAGCTAACAAGTGTTATGTTTTCAATTTTTCTTAACATCTAAACATATTAAACAAACATGGTGATATGAAATCAAATTTTGATAATGTCACCACCTTACTTGTTTAAACATGGTCACATATTTGTTTAAAGTAGAACGTGTCACAATGTAACCATTTTAGCGTGTAGTAACATAGGCTAACATCGTTGCATTTCTGTCATATTGTCTTATGTCACCAGGTTCCTACATCAATGTTGCCTTCTTAGGTTGTAGCAACATAAGCTAACATGGTTACATTTGTGTCATAATGTATTATGTCACCACGTCTCTCATCAATGTGGCCTTCTTAGTTTGTAGCAACATAAGCTAACATGGTTACATTTGTGTCATAATGTCTTATGTCACCACGTCCTTTTATAAATGTCGCCTTCTTAATTTGTGGCAACATAAGCTAACATGGTTACATTGTGTCATATCCTCTCAAGTCACCACATTCTTACATAAATGTTGTCATCTTACAGTATATTAACATAAGCTAAAATGGTCACAATGTGCTTTATTGTCTTAAGACATATTATACATTGTTATTATGGATACATTTTCTTCCTCAGGGTGGTAACATTTAGGACATTGCTGCTTTCTAACATAAGCCAGGATGTTGCTGATGCAAGAGTTGTTGTGGATAAGCTGTTTGTTAAGGCTAATAAGGAGGTAACATTGATGCTTTCTAACCTTAATATGGAGGAAGAGGAAACAACTGTAGATGCTACCGTGCCTCCTATTCTTAACCCGTTATGTTGTACGACAAAGGGCCGCAGTCAACGAAAAAAAAGGAACATGGGGCCAAATTAAAGAAGAAGGCTAAGAAAGGGACTAAAGTAGAGAGTACTATGTACGTCGCTGTCCCTCGTCTTATATGACCATTGTAGGTGATAAAAATGTGTAAGATTTGCAAGCATGATCACCCATATGTGAGGGTGAATTTCTGTTTACATGTAAACATAATACTCTAAAGATGGTGACATATCAGTGGTTGTTGAATATGTTACCACCTTAAGCTGAAATGTACCATGTTTGCTGAATGTTATAAAGACAAGTTTCTGCAAAATGTGATCATACTCTAAAAATGGTGACATATAAGTGATTGTTGAATATGTTACCACCTTTAGCGAAAAGTGTACTTATGTTTGCTGAATGTTATAAAGACAAGTTTTGGCAAAATGTGATTAATGTATGGGAATATGTTACCATTTTAACTAGATAATGTAAGGTGATAAAAATTTAAGTTTTGCAACCATGATCACCCATATGTCAGGGTGGATTTCTGTTTACATGTAAACATAATACTCTAAAGATGGTGACATATAAGTGATTCTTGAATATGTTACCACCTTAAACGATAAATGTACCTATGTTTTGCTGAACGTTATAAAAAGACAAGTTTTGCCAACATAGGGATGATAAGTTCTGCTTCATAACATGGTCACACTGCTGTACAACATGAAAATCTCACGACATTAATGCTAAACTGTCACCACATTGGTATATATATATATATATATATATATATATATATATATATATATATATATATATATATATATATATATATATATATATATATATATATATGACAACATTGTTATGTTATAAGGTTGTTACAAAACAAGGATTGTCGCACAATCCCCACCATCATGAAGGTCTTAAAAGTGTGAGCCAAAATATTACATTGTTAAGCCAACCACCAACTACTTCTCCAAAATATTACATCGTTAATCAACACCGACGGTTACATTAACGGTCTCCAAAGCATTGTCCACCTGATCAAGACGAGGTCGTTTTCCAATTGTTGCGTGAATGTCTCTTCTGATGCTTCCGCTTCTCCGGCATCTGCCTTCTGCTTTTGCTTAACATAGTCTTAATAAAATGGTCACATAGTTTGAAAGGATGCTTAACATACGTTCCTTCCTTTCTCTGTCTTTTTCTTTTTACAACCACAACCCCTTCCGATAACTTTCTCTTTGAGCTTTGTCCATCCTCTATGTTCTTCGACTTTTCAGCAACACCTTTCATTTTCTGAGTACTGTTTGCACATGAAAATCTATAGTTGGTCAAACATTGTCTAACATAAAAGGATTTCATAATGACTGGTAATCAGACTGAGTCTATAATGTTCCCATCCCAAGATATTTATTCTACTTTAAAGTGGTCACATTTTACATATACAAAATATGTCACCATTGTTAAAACATAGTTGTTACCCTGTAAATGTTAGTTAAATTGGTCACATCACCCAAACAGGGTCACATATCTCAGTTATATTGGTCACATATGATCTCAAATGCAACTAAGTGTACATGTTACCATAACAAAGGAACTAAGTGACCATTTTAAGAAACTAAATGTACACTAAATTGGTCACATATCATCACAAATGCAACCAAGTCTATTATGTTACCAAGTCTATTATGTTAGCTTGGTCACATGTCACCATGTTAACAAATTGAGTGTTCACTAAATTGGTGACAATATCATTGGTCTATTATGTACCCATCCTAAGATATTATTCTCCACTAAAGTGGTCACATTTCAGAGTAAATACATACCACAAGGATATGTCAGACACTTAACCTTTATTCATCACATGATATATGGTGCAACTACTACCTAAAATGGTCACATTTTACATATTACAAATATGTCACCCTGTAAATGATAGTTCAAATCACTCAAATAGCACAATTTATCCCTTAACAGGGTCACAATTCTTAGTTACATTGGTCATATTTTGCTCATAAAGCTGTCACATATACATTAACAGGAACTTCAGTTTATTATGTGGCCATCTTAAAATATTGAGTTTACATTAAAGTCTTCACATATCATCTCAAATTCAACTACGTGTACATGTTACCATAACCAAGGCAGCTAAGTGACCATTTTAAGAAACTAAATGTATACTAAAGTGGTGACAATATCTTTATTCTATTATGTTACCATCCTAGATAAAAGATCATTAAGTAAACTGGTCACATTTCATAGTAAATACATAACTTAAGGGTATGTTAGACACTTAAGCTTTATTCATCAGATAACATATGGCCACATTTTAAAGATATGAAAGATATGAAATATGTTATGGCCACATTTATAAGTTAAATTGATCACATTTTGCAGATAAGAATTTCACATATACATTAACAGGTCACATTTTACAGATAACAAAAATGTCACCATGTGATAACTATAGCTGTTACCTTGTTAATGTTAGTTCAAATCACCCTAATTGGTCACTTTTTGCAGATAACAATCTCACATATATATTAACAAGGTCACATTTCTCCATAAATTAGTCACAATTTCCAAATGTCACTATGTCATTGATAGATATGTTATGATGTTATCACAAATGCAAGCAAGTTTACTAATTTACCATCTAATACCCACATTGGTCACATTTTACAGCTAACAAACATGACAGGGTCACATTTATCAGTTAAAGTGGTCACTTTTTGCGATAAAATGGTCACATATATTGCTTACCATCTGCCGTGCTCCTCTCTTCTTTGCTTATCTTCTTTGCACCAAGAGCTGCGGCCATTTTCACCACTTTATTCAGCACCTCTGTCAAACCACCATCACCACTGCCTTCCTCCTCAGCACTGCCTTCCTTCTCCTCCTCACCACTGCCTCCCTCCTCACCAGTGTCTTCTGTATCCTCTGAGATGTCGTCTGACCCATCACTTTCTTCCCTTTCATCTGTTTCCATCGGCTCTCTAAATGATACCCATGTTTTCACCTTCTCTTTTCCCTTCTGCATCGCCTGCTTTCCTCTGCCTTTCTTCTCATCTAATCAATGACACGTCTAATTAATTCATTTTACCAATAAAAACAAATTCAATAACCCTAATCTCAACAAATCTGACAAAACTGACTACCATGACAATTTCTAAACAAAACCCGACTTCACCTGACATTATTGCATACTAAACAAACATTTTTTTCCCATTACACTAATGATACCATCCTTAATAACAAAACCTGACCTGATTTTAAATACATTAACGATACCATCCTTTAGTAAATTAAAATCACCATGTTCAACAACAACATTCATTAAATCTAAGCATGCATGCACGGTTCATCAACAATATTTAACAATAAACACCATTTTTTTACCTTATCTTTTCTGACAAAACATTCAACAACAAAAAACATTCAACAAATTCAATAATATCATACCTTCCATATTTTTCTTCGGGGGTGTCCTCCTCGCCATTTGTTTCTTGCCCATCGAATATTCAATTATTGAAGAGATTAAGTTGATGGACGGAGCTTTCGAAGATGTAAGACTGAGAAAATGGCGATTTTTAATGGCAAAATGACTATTATTGTAGATGATACAGTGAGAGTGATGAGAAAGTGTGAAAAAAATGGTGTTTACTGAGAGTGATGAGAGATGAGAGAAGGTGAGGTTGAATTATTGTTCTGACATTAGACGAAATATGGGGAGCTCACCATTTCTTTATTATTTTTTGCTTTTGCTTTCCCAACATGCAATATATTAAATACTTCCTCCATTCAACTCCAAACTACCATAGTACACTTTTCACGTTTGTCAACGCATGTTTTGCGCGGTAAATATCATTAGCTACGTATATGCAAAAATTATAAAAGTTACATATTTTTAATGTACTCGTAAAGACGAATCAAATAAGATCCCACAAGAATATATTTTCACTTATATATTGAGAGAAAATTGCAATTGAAGATTCATTTGTGAATAGTATGCAAAAACCAATATGGTAGTTTGGAGTTGAATGGAGGAAGTAATAAGTTACACATGCCCCACTAGTATTCACATTGCTCAATTTGGTATCGATTTGGCCCGTCTTCACCTTGTGACGGATATACTCCGTCACAAGAGAGACTAATTGTTTAAAAAAATACAATGTATGATCATTTTCTTTAAATCTTTTTTTTTTTTTTTTTTTTTTTTTTTTTTTGGCAGCTGTAAATAAAGATATACCTAACTAGGTTTATACAAATGACATTTGACTCATTTGGTCAAATGCACTTATTATAGGAATACCACCATAAGTAAAAACAACAAAGTAGCTACATCCGCTAACATAAGAGTGTTGATGGCGTACGGCTGTCTGCACACAAAGAAGATCTTCAACATCCCCATCATCCTTGAAGGGGCAACTAGAGCTGGCCAAATGGTCGATCATACCTTTACTCATCTTAACAGACAAAGCTTCGGAGAAATACCTGCAACAAGACACAAAAATGTGTCTCGGAGATTCATCCCCTTGGCTATGAAAAAGGGCATCTGAAGACCAACGAGTAGCTTGAACCATCAAGAAAGCACAAAGTGCACTTACGTCACTAGGACGTAGAAGGAAAAGGCGGAAAGCAGACCAAAATCTGTCTCCAAAGGAGCAAAAACTCCTGCACTTTAGAGGACAATCCCTATAGACAAGAAACTCGTAGCCTAGAAAAGCGAGAAAGTATATAACCAGCAATAAAGTAAGCAACTTGCACAGACCCCTAACCAAAACCATCTCAAAAAGCCAGAAAGAGATGGACCCAACACCAGCCGATCGTAAAATTACATTTGTTGTTTTTGACTCTCTAATAAGATGACAAACTAGTCCCCGAATGGCTAAGGGACAGGACACCCTCAACCAAAAGAAGTTTATTATTTGAATAAATAAAAGACAAAGACATTGATTACGCATTAGAAAAAGGGGGAACCACCGCAACCGACACAACCACCATCACCACCAGACCCTACCTTCACCAACCAGTCTCAACATAGAAAATGCAACCCTCAAAAACAGACCTCACTCCAAACGAAAACGGTGGCGGAGACAACCGTGACTTCACAAAAAACGCAGCAGCCCAAACCAAAGACACCCATTTCACCTAACAAAACCTCCCAGGACCACCGCCTTACATGCAACAAGACCAAAACAAAGCCACATCCGACTCCCAGCCTAATTTCCAAAGAAAGTGGCAAACCCAAACACGGACAACCAAATAAACGCATAAAAACCAAAAAACAAAACCTCGTATCCATGACCTTGGACCCACATACACATCAAAATTCACTTAAACATTCACTTGTCAACAAACGGTCAGACCCGACCCAGGGATGGGGGGAATGGGGGGATCACCCCTGGGTTAAAACAGACCGACAACAAAAACTAACAGACCCGACCCAGGGATGGGGGGAATGGGGGGATCACCCCTGGGTTAACACAGACCGACAACCAAAACTAAAGGCCACGAACCAGGTGTGGGGGGAAAGGGGGGATCACACCTGGGTTGCATGCAACTAAAAGCGGTGACAGGACAAGGATCCGGAGGGACAGATCGTCCGTCAACAGGCACAACCCGAACAAGAACGCGGGTCCCATTAACGCCAAAAACTGATGCGAGCCTGCCTGGGAAAATCCATCGGAATGACGATGGAACCCACAGCAAGGGCCACGGATTGATCCACTCACAAACCGCCGACGAGGGAGTGAGATCTTACCGGAGGAGCATTAACCGAGGGACTTGAAGAGTATCGCCGGAAATAGGCCATGGGGAGGACCCATTTCCGGCGATTAGGAGGAGGAAGATGGGTTGGCGATGTGGGGAAGGTGATGGCTGCGGAGCAAAGGGTTGTTTTTTTAGGGTTTTTTTAGAGAGGAAATGTTAGAGAGAGAGAACGCTCTGGAACATAAATCAATAGTTCTATTACCCATGAAATTTACGGGACTATCTATGCTTTTACGTTGATGATGTTTTGTAAACCCGGATTCGCGATCGCATTGGGCGTTGAGGAACAAAAAAAGACTCGTAAGAAAAAACTTTTATTAATCAATAGGTATATTGCCATAATATATCGCCACATATGTTATGTTTATGACCACAATTTACTAAACTTTATCACAAATTACTAATATTTTGCTACGAATATTGTTACGTTTATTAGTCTTTTGCCACGATTTTTGTTATTATTGTTGTTTGTCTTCAATATTTTGTCTTTATTTATTATACTCCCTCCGTTCCGGTCATTTGTTTACCTTTTACTAACTTTAAACCCGTGCAAAAATTACACGGATCTACTCATTCATTTTATTTGTAAAATCTAAATAATGAATGAAGATTTTTACAAAAAATGCACAAAGTTCTGACTGAATAATGTTTTATCAAGATTTATTGATAAAAAAAGTATACAATTTATATACGAAAGTTTTGTCTATATTTATGTTATATTCTAAAAATTAGAAAACAAAAATATTCACAGATTACTCGTATATTTTATGTTATCTTCGATACAATCATATAAACATAAAAGCTCAATATCATTTCTCTCTCTTAATAAAATTAACTGCCCGACAATTAAAACCAACAAGTAGTATATAATACGGAGTAATAAATATTTTTAATTTTTTTTAATTATCTCTTTTTAAAGTTGATTATCTATAAAATCTTATTAAAAGGCTAAGCTAAAACGCCACCTAAAAGCCACGTAGACCATATAGAAAATGCCACATTGAATTACTAAACGCCGCTTAGCACCCTCAAAACCCCATGTCAACGGCTCATAAAAAAATTAACCCAATAAATTAAATTAAATTGTCTTTACACATTCTCACCTCCTTGGCTCTTCAACCCTCATTCCGAATTAATTCTATACTATAACTCTCATCATTTTACGTTAATGAAGATAAGATTTTCTAATTAAACACAGTTGAAAGAGGAAACGTAAGTCTCTTTACTCTGTATTTATTGAATGTATAACATGGACAATTAAGAAGACAAAATAGCAAAATAATAAAGCAAGCCAAACATAATGTATATCCTTCTACTCTTATATAAATATACAAAGCTAAGCATCTAAATCATACACTGCATCCTTAATGGTCACCTCAATTAATTTACCTTAACACCATTTAATTACTCCTATGCGTTGTTGCCAATAATGGTGCTGGAAACTAAAAGGTCCCGATATTGTAAATAGTTGACTGTATTCGCATAAACATTCTAACTTCTTGCATTATTGCTCCAATGCGTTACGTAAAATTACTCTAAAAGTTCCTCATCAACATTGTTGAAATGCGAAAGAATTGTTTTGCATCGTCACCATTAACATGATGAAACATGCCCAGTCTATAGTAAGCAACTGACACCTAATTCTTAATTTTCTTATATGATATTACATGAGTGCATCTGTGCATGTGTGATGTTCTTATTTATTTGTTGTTAGTCATTATCATTATTGTAAAGTTACTACTGTAAGTTTGTAATTATTTGCCCATTAACATTATGTTTATATGATTATATTGAATATGAAACAGAAAAGTAAAATTGAAGCAAGAGATGGAGCGGTGGGATTGGCACCTTCCTTCTATTTTAGATTTGATGGTTATTCATAGCAATACACCCCTGAAATCTTCGACATCACCTACGAAAATGAACTGAAAATTGTGTAGGGTGTCTCCCTTGATTTAAAATTGTATTTTTTTTAAAGATATCTTTTTTGTTGTTATTTCAGGTTGTTAATGGAGTAGATAATTGATTTCAAAGAGTTTGGATTGGATTACTTGGACTAATAATAATTAGAGATTTAGATGCAAAGGAATTTGCGTGCAATATCACCACCAGAAGTGGATTATATACTACTCTGTATTTCGTATTACTTTTGTGTATTTCTGGGTTTTCCGCTATATGATGGAACGTGAATTGTAAGTACTTGATCGGGCTTGTGATGTAAAATAGATGATACATTCAACTTGCATATTGCGTCGAAATTAAACGATCCCCTACTATTTTATCTCCCTATGTGGTTTTGCTGGTTATGAGCTTCTGGAGATTTGGTCACTACCTTGTATTGCATACCTCTTTTCATATTGAAACATCTCTTTATATATAGCTTACATTTAATAATTCAGATCATATATATGTTAATATTAATAAGATGATGCATTTCCTTTCAATCTTGAAGAACTATAAAAATTTGGGTTGATTTTAAAGGTTCGAGATACAAGTCGTTAAATTAAGATATAGGTTGCCGGAAGCGAGCAAAGTTGATCAAGCCCAAGTGTACGAGATATATTCTGAATTGACAATGAGAACTACAGTCTACGGAGTATTTGTTAGAACATTTCCGCTTTGCATGGTCAATCCATAACCAAAAGACTAACCTATAAAAGCATTACCAATGTGAATATAAAGCTGACACCTCCCCTATCTTAAAATCTTAAAATGCACGGTAATTTTATGGCTCCCACTAAATAATTATTGTGTGTTTTAATTGTATTCTCATGAAAATATCGAGTAAAAGCATGCAATACAAAAAACAATAAAAGTAAATAAAATCTTTCCAACATGTAACAACCAAAAAAGGGAGTAGTGAGGCTCATAGAATTTGACAATTTTTTTCACAAAGTTGGATTAAGAATTAAAGGTTACCTCTCATAGCTAGAAAGAAGAAGAAAAAAAGTGCGACTTAATCAACAAGGAACAAAATAAAGGGCACTTGCTTGCTTTGTTACCTTGAGGAAATAAGGGTAATGACTTAGTGTATCAATCAATACTTCCACATTACAGAACTAAGGGCGATATTAACCATATGCACAACAAATGGGAATCATAAGCAAGAGAGAAATGGACCTGTGATTTTCACGGGTAACAAAATTAGTTAAATAAAATTAACCGCCCGACAATTAATACCGACAAGTAATATATAATAGTTAACTATCTCCTTTTAAAGTTAATTATCTTAAAAAGAAATTTCTAAAATAAAGTAATAAATGTTTTTACTTTTTGTTCAATAATTTTAAATTACAATTGTAATATTTGAGTTCTAAAGTCATATTTAAGTTTTTTTTTGTTTTAAGTTACAATTTACATTTGCAATTAAAGTAAATAATGTATGTCATGCATTCAAAAATAATGTAAGTGTGATGAACATACTACGTATAAAGAGTAAAATCGTCCCACGTCGGAAAATTACCATAAGGTGGGGTCATCCAATTATAAACAATATAATTATCTCATCGAAAGATTAACATAGGGTGTGATGATCCTATGATTATATATATGAGTCATCATTTGAACTTAAATATCAACCCAAAATCTTTTGAGTCTCTTAAGTACTCTCTTAAAGAGCTCTTATATGTTACAGTTGTCTTATATGTTATATTTGTTGTGCTCTAACAGTTAAATTGATACAAGTGACCTTGATTTTCTTGATTCAATTATCTAATTATATTATACATACTTTAATCTAACAATCGAACACCGATTAGACTAACTAACAAATGTAACAATAATTATGCATGATCTCCATAATTAATAAGTCTTAAAAGCGATTAATATTGATTAACCCAATTTAATGAGAATGAGAATATAAAAATGAGTTAGGTATGATTTCATTACAATGGGACCAACTCACTGAATATTAGTCAAACAATTAAGCGGACAACAAGTTGAAGAAATCCAAGTATAGCAAAGAGCTCAAGGTTTATCTACCATATTAGCTCTAGCAACTGACAACACACTCATAATAAAATGCTACAAAAATATTTTCTTAAAAAATCCATAAGCCATAACAGCTTATGTAGTCTTAATACCAAATTTATTTGTATTTTATTATCCACGAATTTTTATTTAAGACGGAATTATCCGTCTTCAACTTTTTTTTTGTTTAAATATGTACTTAAATTAAAAGACTTACAAAAAGAGTTCATACATCAGTTAAGAGGGAAAAATCCAAAGAACAAAACTTTATTAAATCGAGTTGGATGTCGAACTAGGGGCGAAAAAAATGATGTAATTCTTAGTATATTATATGTCACATTGTAAAAGAATAAGATGTGGTGAACATACTACGTATAAATAGTTGAATTATCCTACATTGAAAAATTACCATAAGGTGTGGTCATCCTATTATAAATAGTAGAATTGTCCCACATCGAAAAATTAACATAAGATGTGCTGATCCTATTATTATAAATAGTAGAATTGTCTCACATCGAACATTAACATAATTTGGGGTGATCCTATGATTATAAATATGAGTTATCCTTGGAACTTAAATATCAACCCAAAATCTTTTGAATCTCTTAAATATTGTCTTAGATAACTCTTATAAGAGTTTGTATTATTACCTCCACAATAGTGAAATTTATTTGTATTATAGTTTTGATTTTGGTGGTTTCACAATTATATATTGTTATATCATCTCCTTTTCTACTCAAATTTAGTAGTTTAGCAATAAGTTATTTATTTTTTAATTTTTAAGCTGATTTTTTAAATAACGAACATACACCAGTAGTATTCTTATTATATAAGAGACTATAAAAGTAACGTTAAATAATATTAATTTTTCAAGTTTTAACATTTTTTTTTTTATCTAGAGAGTCCAACTCTTAAAAACTACTTAATATTTATAAGAAAAAAATGTTAATTTTTTACATAAGAAAAACTTTGGTCTTTAGATAAGATTAGTTTGTTAGCAATAAGATAAAATTGCACAAATGTTATCTATATATGTGCGAAAAACTTTAGACTCTAGATAAGATTAGTTTGTTAGTATTTACTCTTTATTAATTGGATTGGATGTTGAATGTACGAATATTAACATATAGTATTTGCTCATATTATTAAATATTAAATATAACTACTATTAGATATATGAGTAGCAAATTGTCCGTATTTCGGGATTCGGGTTGGATATCGAGCTAGGTGTGAAAAAGATGGTGTATTTATTAGTATGTTATTTGTCCCACATTGAAAAATAATTCAGGTGTTGTGAATATACGACGTGTAAATAGTAGATTTGTCTCACATTGAAAGATTAGCATGCATAAGCTAAGGTAGGGTGATCTTTTGATTATAAATAGAAGCCATCCTTAAAACATGAGAATCAACCCAAATCTTTTGAGTCACTTAAGTATTGTGAAAGATAGCTCTTAAGAGTTTTTATTATTAATGGTTAAAATTAAAATTTAACAAACTATAATTTTATTGTCACTAAATTGTATATTTGCTTATAGTGGCAAAAAACATAGACGGATTTATCTTTTACGCCTTTACGGTGGAATGATAGCAATAAGATGATCATAGGAGTATACATTACATGTGCTTTGTGAAAGAAACAACATAAAAATGAACTTTATGTATAAGTAATTAAAAAATTAATTATTATTTTTATGTAAGACGGTCTTATTAATTGAACAAAAAAATTTTGAAATGACTAACTTATAAGAATGACATGTGTAAGTAAATTGTCCGTATTTGAAGGGTAGGTATATGGTTCAAACAAAATATATATACTCCCTCCGTCTTAGTCAATAGTTTACATTTGGTTTATTCCCCCTACCAAAATATAGCAAATGTAAACTATTCATTTATTTCACACTTATCTTTGTATTAATCATAAGGGTTATCAAAACGCCCTCATTGGCTTACACTTACGATGATTAGTACTTAATAAATTTTGTTAGAATTCGAGATAACAAAGCTTTAGAGACTACTTAATGCTTAAAATCAAGTACGTATCAAGACACCATAAAGGATTAGGATATTTCATTTTATTTAGAATTATGTGACACCCGAATTTGAACTTCGAAACACCTATCTTTATATTAATCATAAGGGTTATCAAAGCGCCCATATTGCCTTACACTTATTATGATTAGTATTTAATAAATTAGAATTCGAGATAACAAAACTTTAGATACTACTTAATGCTTAGAATCAAGTACGTATCAAGAGACCATAAAAGATTAGGATATTTCATTTTTTTAAGAATTATCGGATACCCGGATTTGAATTTCGAAACACCTAATCGATAATGTTCTATAACTTAGTTTTAAAATAATCAAGGTTATTAACCCGTACGAAGGTTTAAATTAAGGATTTAATAGCAATTTGTATCGATTTACCTTTGTAAATTGAACTCATTGTTCATTTTTTTTCAGAATATAAAGTTTAGCTTTTTGATGAATGTGTATTGAAGTTTTTAATCCTTTTGGATGTGTACACAAATCTGGGTTTTAGGTTTCTTTGTTCCCCTTTGTGTTCTTTACAGTTTGGTAAGGTTACTTCTCAGCTTCTATTTTATCGTAATGAATTTATTTTTGGGGTTTTAAAGTATCCGACTTTTCAGACTAGAGTCTCCTTCTTTGTACCCTTTCTTATTATGGTTCTCCGTGGTAAATGAAAATTCTTTGAATTTCGTTTACCTTTCTCATCCGAGAGGATGGTATATGTTGATTAGTCAACCTAGTTTCTTTACCTTATACTTCTAAGTATGGACTCGAATATGAACTCTTATTTTACTGTCTTTCTTTACCAAAATCCCAATTCTCTCCTTGAGCCCAAAACCCACCTCTAGGCTCTAACCCTAAACGCACCTCTAACCATAAACTGAGATTAAACGGCAGCCGACGACGATAGTGACCGGCGAAGACGACGACCAGCAAGAAGGATAAATCCCTCTTTTTTTATTCCTATTTCGAATCCATCAATTATTTAGTAAGTATGATTTTAATCTTTTTATTGTTTTTAATTTCATATGCTTATTTGAATTGAATCTCATACGAATTTGCTATTCAGTTTTCTATTCAAACGAATTTGCCCTTAAATTAGTACTGTATTAATTTGCTATTCAATTGATATTAATTTGCTCTTAATTTCATATGTTTCATCTGATTTTACTGATGATGATTTGTCGAAGAGTGTGCTAGTTAATGAATGAGTGCTTTAAACTTTGAGCTTTGCTTATTTGATTTTCAGGGATAATGTACATGTGCTAGTTAATGCAAGTGAAATCAGTGGTGTTTGAATTTTATTTTTGCGTATACCTTTCCAATTACAAAAAAATGCATTAATTACTCTAGATAATTGTCCTCTTATTCTTTTGGGGTAAATCCAGTAGAAGAATAAGAAGATGGTGGCCGAAATTGGTAGTGAGAGAAGGATAGTGTCATAATTTGGAGTGGGTATAATGCAATTCTTTCGTGTAGCGGAAGAGGCTTTGTGGATTTTGGGATGAGCCATGCCGGGTTTTGGGCAAGTGGTTTGCTGCTTTCGCTTAAAAATAATATCTACCATGAGGGGTTGTGGCGAAATTTTAACAAGTGACCAAAGGAGTGGTGGTCGAATTTTAGTAGTGAGATAATGCAATTTTGGTGGTAATTTGGCCAAGAGGCTGGTGGCCAATAATTTTGGCGGTGGTTGACCAAAGGAGTTGCGGCAAAACATTAATAGTGGGTTTGTTGCAGTTCTTGGGGTTGTGTAAGGTGGATTAAGGGTGGTGGTAGTGGAAGAAGATTAACTCTTAATTAAGGCGTTAACTTTTATCAAGAGCCTCACCCTACCACATTTGAAGACCATCTCAATCAAAGCTTTAAGGTTATGATCGACTAAATCAGTTAATCAGTGATCATATATCTTATATCTTGGGCCATTGAAATTAAGAAACCATTGCTTAGGAATTAGAAGATGAGTTTTTTAATTCTAAATTTCCAATTAAAGAAGAAAAGAGTTGGGAATTCGGGTCTTAGAAAAAAAAAGGAGGGTAGAGAGTCCGGGTGAGAAATTAGAAAAGCATTGCTTCGTTTTTACTAAATTAGATTTTTTTTCTTTTCCTACCACTATTATTATTTTAACACTTTGAACAATAGGCCCCTTTCTAGCTTGGGCCCTAGGCCGCCGCCCCTCTAGACGACCCTCAGAACCGGGCCTGGTTGCGAGGTAGGTGTTACATCATTACATGGATCAATGTGGCATGTTTTCGTATTTCAGAAGGATTAATGTACATGATTTGGCTTGGTCGTTGCGTTATTTGCTAGTCTGGTACTCCCTCCGTCCCGGTCAATTGTTGTCCTTTGGTTTTGGCACAAAGACCAAGGAAAGAGGAGAGGGCCAATAACTAAATGACAAGTGGAACAAATTGAATGAGAATGATCAAATTACTCATCAGGTTCATTCTTAAAATAGAAAGGACAACAAATGACTGAGACACCCCAAATGGAAAAGGACAACAAATGACTGGGATAGAGGGAGTATAATTTTCGTGATAGAAAACAATGTAGTTGCTTTGTTTGTATGTATTTCGTGATGCTTAACAATCGACATTTTACAATAGTGTTATCCATTCTTGCTGTCAGTGTCATCAGTTTGCGAAATATGAGGGTTCGGCTATTTACTCACAATGAACCGACCAAGGTAGCTTGATGCAAATGGTTTCAAATTTTGAAAATTTCAGGTGAATGCTCTTGAGAACTTATAGACTAATGTGGATAAAAGAGATGTCTAGAGTTCAGTTTCAGTTTAAGAAAGTATCTTCAGCGTATGCCTTTGTTACTAGACCATATTCTTCGGATGTAGACGTGAAAGATTTAGCTGATATGGCATATAAACAGATATGTAGAATAATGATGAGCTGTCCCAAGGTTGGTTTGGATGTTAAGCTTGATCACAGTGGAGTCAGAGTTACACCTGATATAGTGGAGAAGGTTTTGACGAGATTTCAGAATGCAGGCATGATATCATATTGTTTCTTTGAGTGGGCTGGTAAGCAACAGAAGTATGAGCATAGTGTTGAAGCATATCATACTATGATTGAGTCTTTGGCGAAAATAAGGCAGTTCGAAATCATGTGGAATCTCGTAAACAATATGAGGAGCAAGAGGATACTTAATGTTGAGACATTCTGCACTATAATACGGAGGTATGCTAGGATGCAGAAAGTGGATGAAGCACTCTATTCATTCAATGTTATGGAAAAATATGGTATTTATCCAAATCTAGCTGCGTTTAATGGGCTTTTGAGTGCTCTATGCAAATCCAAGAATGTCAGAAAAGCCCAAGAACTCTTTGATAAGATGAAAGATAGATTTGAGCCCGACTCCAAAACCTATAGCATATTACTCGAGGGTTGGGGAAGAGAACCAAATCTGCCCAAGGCAAGAGAGACTTTTCGACAAATGGTTCATGTGGGCTGCAATCCTGATATAGTGACTTATGGTATAATGGTCGACGTCCTGTGTAAAACAGGGAGAGTTGATGAAGCTGTAGGGGTTGTGAGAAGCATGGAGGCTGAGGGCTGTAGGCCGACATCGTTCATTTATAGTATTTTGGTTCATACTTATGGTGTAGAGCACCGGATCGAGGATGCAATAGACACATTTTTGGAAATGGCCAAAGATGGTGTGGAGGCTGATGTCGTTGTATACAATGCTCTTATTGGTGCATTTTGTAAATTAAATAAATTTAAAAATGTGTTTAGGGTTTTGAAAGAAATGGATGATAAAGGGGTCACACCTAATGCAAGGACTTGCAATATAATATTGAACAGCTTGATTGCGCAAGAGGAAACAGACGAGGCTTTCCGGGTTTTCAGAAGGATGATTAGAGTGTGTGATCCTGATGCCGACACGTATACAATAATGGTAAAGATGTTCTTCGATAGAGATGACCCGGATAATGCTTTGAAGGTGTGGAAGTACATGAAATCAAAAAAGTTTGTTCCAAGCATGCATACTTATTCGGTTCTTATAAATGGGCTGTGCAAGTTGGATCGGGTGAGTGATGCATGTGTATATATGGAAGAGATGATAGAAAAAGGGATGCAGCCGCCAGTTTTGACATTTCGAAAGTTGAGGCAGTTGCTTTTAAAAGAAGAGAGACATGATGTTCTTAAATTTCTTCAGGAAAAGATGAATCTCTTGGTGAAGGAGCCTTTAAGCATTTGAAAAACTGGATACTTCTACTGTAAGGAAATAGATACGACTCAAAAGCACTTCCTTCTTTACACACTGGCATTTGTAATCTGAGGTAAGATATTTCATAGCTGGTCTTTGCTCTAGAAAGGTGAACAACCATAGATCTCATTGTGGGCAAGACTCAACCCAATCTGTCCTAAAACTTACTTGAATCAAATCAACTCGACGTTGTGATGATCTGAATCTGAAACGACTCTAGTAGTTAAGTGCATTGTCATTGCGGTTTTTAATAGCCATGACTAAAATCGCGCATTTTCTGTCTTTTGGACGATTTACAGTTTGGTTAATTTTGTAATATGATAGATGAAGAGGGCCAATATGAAGAAATTATTTAGGTGAATGGCGACCCAAGATGAAGAATTTGTGGAAGAAAATGGATGAAAAGGAAAGCATAGTGGGACAATTCGTTTCAATTGTAAATCAACAGTAGTAATGAGAGGATTGTGAAAGTGCAAAGCATTAGGCCTCCATTACACGTGAATACAGGAAGAGGAAATAGTTGGGAGGTTGAGTAGTGGTTCGACGAATGCCAATGCCAATGGAGAGTGTTTTGATGCAGGAATGCCATGCCTCTCTGGCGGCATTTTGGGAAAACAAGGACAATCCCATCACCCTTTCTTACTGTTTGTCTCCAAACATTGACACTAAGCACAAGGTCTCATCAAACTAATTTCCCTCATCTCCATTACTCCTTACTTCAATAAAAAATGCAATTTGAAATACCGGTGATATTAGAAGTGAGAGACCCAGTTGGTGAAGCTATCAGAGAAGCTCGAGACTGACAAAACTACTCCCAAAATGAGGATTGAGCAGCCTGAGAATCCCTTGGCCCTTCATTTTTGAAATATTTGAAGCTTTGCAATTGATTCTTCTTTAGCTATGCCTTTGGTACTTCTTCACACCATGCCTTGGGTACTTCTTCATTAGTTTGAATTCTCTTCCAAGAGATCAATTCATGATATGTTTGTTACACTTTCTGTAGATTATTTACTCTCATTTTCCAAATACATGCGTGGATGATGTTGAAGATTTAAGAATGTAGAATTGCATTTGGAAATGAAGTCTTAGAATTGATTATTTCTATGGCTGAGAATGTACATTTGTTTTTGTTGTTTTGGTTTCACAGAAATAGTTGGCACATATATCTGATTTATTTGCAGATGCTAGATCGCTTGTCGAGATGATACTATGCATCTATGCATACGGCATATTCATCTCCGCTTTGCTCGTAATAACGGGAAGTAATGAGGACTTACTGCACACATGAACCTAGTAAATCTTATGACTACTTGTCCATAACTACTTGTTTAACTATCTTTATTAATTCAGAAGACAATACCGAATGCAGGATGCGCCATATCATTTGTACAACTTTTTTTTTTTTTTTTTTTTTTTGGAAATTCAGGTTATGGTGGGACCCGTTGGTGTGTAAAGAAATTAGTTACAAATAATCGGAAAGAATTACATAATTAATAAAAAAATTACATAATAATAAAATTACGAGAATAAATTACATTTAATTACGGGAATGAATTACATATAATGCGAATAAATTACATAACTTGCATAATTTTTAAAACTAGATAGTACGATATATTTTTAAAAATAAAATAATCGTGACGGAGTATTTACTTAAAGTAAAAAACTCGGCAACTTTTTCACAAGCCACAGACACCGAAAATGGTAAGTGACAATGATAGGCTACAGAGTAAATTTACACTCCAACAAGCATTTAAAGCTAAATTAAATATTTTATTTCGTTAAAAAAACAAAATAAATTTATAAATTTATTGAAATATTTAAATTTACCAATTTTAAAAAATTATAAGACAAATGATTCAAAATTGTTCTAAAAAACATTTTTTTTTTAAATATAACATGATAATGACACAATTGTAAAACGTTAACATATGTTTTTTTTTTTTAAATAATCCTTTCAGATCTGTACAGAAAGTCGTTTATCACCGAAGATTTATTTACTTAGAGCAAAAATTATGGCAACTTTACTATCAATCGCGCACTCGGAACTCGGAAGATGACAATTATAGGTTACCGAGTAATTTCTACTTCGACAAGTACGTTTTATATGCAACATTAATATCGTCATGTTAAATACACTTGAACCGTCAAACTTCAAATCGTAAACTGCATGAAATCAGAGAATCAGTTATGCTGACATAATGGCATGTGCAGTTAATTAAGTGATGGCAACAGTTACAGCAGTTTGCAAGGAGTGCATTTGTGGGCATGTGGCTTAATGGCAATAGTGGGGAAGTTAGGGTTACATTAGAGGTTATATAGATCGCTGATTTAGACCAACTATATAATTATAATAGAAATGCAAATAAAAAAAATTCATCCAAAAACATTAATACCGGCCCAAATACATACCCGTGCAATTTTGCACGGGTTTAAAACTAGTTGTTTTTACTCTATGATTGGATCTACTCCTTTTGGGAGCAGAGCACGGATCGGATGTCTGGCCATAGTGCTAGTTTGGATTGAATATTCATACTAGATGTATATGAATTCATATATCCATATCTACTCCAAATGTTTTAGATATCCAAAAATGGTTGAATCGGAAGCGGATATCCATATTTTGAAATTCGAAAATTCGTGTGTCCTCTGGGAGTACCGTCCTCCTTACATCTAAAGCTAATCTACTAAATAAAATATTATAAAAGGTTAGGTGTAAAGAGTATGGTCCTCCCGGAGAACACAAGAATTTTTCTTTGAAATTTAGTTGAATAGTGAAGTTTAAGATAATATCGTATTCATCATCTTGCATGATGATTTTCGTTATTTTCTTACCCTAATAATCTCGACATAAATTTAACTATCACGTACTTTTTCCTACATTTCAACCCTTTTTAAAGTTGTACTCCGTATAAAATAGAAATGTAAAATAAAAAATTATACTTAAAATAGTGATTAAAGTTAAAAAAATAAAAAATAAAAAAATGGTAATAAACTATAGGAAAAATATGTAAATAAGAGAAAAATATAGAGAAAAATATATTTTCCAGTTAGGATATTCAAATGTTTTGATAATCCAATTCAAATAACCAAAAAATCAGATCAATATCAAAAATTTCAGATTGAGTTTAAACCGTATATCGAAGGTTCGGATTAAACCTGACAAAATTGATCAGATTCGAGACCCGAAAGTAGCCCTAAAAGTGTGAAATGATAGACCCAAAGTCCTGATCTGACATAACCAGACCCGATAATGACCTGAATTGAAATGACCTAACTTAAATTAACCCGAATTCACTCAATATACCCAAAATAACTCATTTAAAAGCAACATCCCGGCTGTTTTACCAGTCTGTCTATCCCCAATAATTAATTCTCGCTGACCTCGTCCTATAGGAATCATTGAATCAATAGCAATAAGCCCGGTTTGAAGAGGCTCATAGACAGAACGTCTCGAAATGACTTAAAATGACCAAACGACTCAAAAGTACCCGACCAAAAATAACTAAATAATTAACCCGACCTGACTAGAATGAACCATTCACCATGTTTAGTTCGGATAATCAAATTTTATTGCTGAGCCTATTTTTCGACCCCCGAACAAAACCGAACAAAAAGGGATTCGGGATAGAGTAGGAGGGTTTTAAGCTTCAACGCATTTGATTCTCAAACTCTCAGTCATCAATTTATCCTCTCATCTCCTCCCAACTTCCTCCTATTTTCACCATCTTCAAATTCAATTGGTACGTTTTCCTTTATTGATTCATTGTTTCCCCCTTTTTAATTTCTTTATTTATTATCCTATGTATTTGGAGAATTAAATCATAAAACCATAGTTGATGAATATATCCCCAATTGTTGTTCTTTAATTAATTGAAAATTAGATAAAGATTCTAGTTAAAAATCGGGATTTATTGATTTTGCATTCGTCATATTTTGTTCTGTGGTTTTATATTTATTGTTTTGGAGATTTTATGAATTTGATTTAGTTTTGCTCTAAACTACTCCTCTGTCCCGATCATTTGTTGTCATATTTATTGTTGTAGTCAATTGTTGTCCTTTCTATTTTAAGAATGAATTTTATGAGTAAATTGATCATTCACACTCAATTTGTTCCACTTGTCATTTAGTAATTGACCTCCTCCCCTTTCCTTGGTCTTTGTGCCAAAACCAAAGGACAACAATTGGAGTATAAAGCTAGGCCAACTCGAAGCAACTCGATACTTTGATGACCTGAATCTAAAAATGACTCGACCCAAACCTGACTCGATTCGCCCAATTGCCTCGTCAATAGTTTTTAAATTTTACTAAGTTAAACAAAAGATTGTAGTTAAGTGCTGTGTCTATGCAGTTCTGATAGCCAAAACCAAAATGCGTGTTTTCCTGCTCGTTTTGCGATTTTTATGGTTTGGTTATTTTATACTTTGCTAGATAAGGGTGGCCGATACGAAGAAAATGAATTAGGAGAAAGGCAACCCATGATAAAGAATACGTGGATGAAAATGGATGAAAACAGAAGCCTAGTGGGACGATTTTACTCGACTGTAGTAGATGGAGAAGTGGAAAAATAATGAGTACATTGGTAACGCTAAGGGGTGCATCAGCAGCAGCAGTAGTAGTAGGTGTTAGTACGAGGTTTGCGAAAGTGCGAAGTGTTAGGCCTCTGTTGTACGTTAATTCAAGAAGAGGAAATAGTTTAAGGATGAGTAGTGGTACGACAAGTGGAGAGGAAGTGACAGCAAAGGAGGAGGTTGTAGTGCAGTACGTGGTATTGAGGCGAGACCTTATAGATACTTGGCCAATGGGGAGTGTTGTGACGCAGGGGTGCCACGCCTCTGTTGCAGCGATTTGGGAGAACAAGGATGATCCTGTCACCCTTTCCTACTGTTCGCCTCCCAATATCGACTCTATGCACAAGGTCTCATCAAAACTAATTTTCCTTATGTTCATTACTCTTTGATTCAATCGAAATTGCAGTTTGAAAATATGTAGTAATACATACAGGTGACATTGGAAGTGAAGGGAGAGACGCAGTTAGTGAAGCTGTCGGAAAAGCTCAAGGCAGGTGGGATTACTCACAAAATGTGGATTGAGCAGCCTGAGAATTACCCAACTTGTCTTGCTACCAAGCCCTACCCCAAATCGCTCGTCTCTCCGTTTCTCAAAAATTTGAAGCTTTGCAAGTGATTCACACTATTTCATACCATCTCAGCTAAATGTTGTGGTATGCTTGCTATTTATTCACATGTGGATTACTCACATTCTTCAAATAACATACTTAGACAATGCAGAAGAGATTTAAGACCATATAATTGCAATTTCGAGTTCATTCACAAGTAAATGTGCTTCAGTATCTATGGTTTATTGCTGAGATTGTGCATTAGTTTTTGTTCATTTACTTTTGCAGAAATAGATTACACATCTGAGCGTACTGTGTCTACGTGTATTGATCACGTCTTTAGCAAAGGGACTTTCCTATTCAGGGAACGGTGAATATAACTAATAGATAGACAATGAAAATTCTTACAGCTTCTCTGGAAATCTCGACTACATTCAAGATGAATTGACAGAATCTCTCAATATCCAAAATTTGTAGAGCTAATTGCAGATCGTCTCAGAAAATTTCCACATAAAAAACTTGCTTTCCGGAGCCCATTCCGAAGTGTGCTCTTAGCGTATCTTTTTTTTTTTGGCCCTCTATAAACTAGTTAATGCCATAAGAGTGTCTTAATTTGGCATTGATCTATTATGTTGATTATCCGACTATTCTTGTAAATTTGTCCTTCGAAATGATACAGAGTAGCACTCAGTTGTTGCCACATTATAGAAGTCGAGTCAAAATAGAATAGTAATAAAGCAACTACTACGATATGAAAAATTCTTAGGTCCTCCAGCCACTACTATGATATCACAAGCATAAAATCCAAATTACGAGCTCATTGTGAGAAAAAAACATCAATCTTTATTGTACTTGGTATTTTTTTTTTTTTTTTTTTTTTTTTTTTTTTTTTATTAGGTAAGAAAACTAGGTTGATCCTCTAAGATAGAACCAACCTATCTCATCCTTTCGAATGAGGGAGGTAAGTTGAAACCACCGGCTATCAAACCACCTCGAAAGAGTTGAACATGAATGTCCAACTGAAGCCATGAAGTCAGCAACCTTGTTGGCTTCACGAAAGCAATGTTTAATTATCACTTCATCGAAAAAATGAAGGTCTAATTTCACATCCTTGATAATACTAGAAATTTCCCACGGAATTTGCCAAGTACATCGAATCGAATTAATAACACATAAGTTATCACCCTCCACAATTAACTTTGAGATTTCTAAGTATTTAGCTGCTAAAATACCTTCTTTTAAAGCAAGTGCTTCCGCAACAAGGATACTATTGGATCCGCACTTTTTTGCTCCCAACAAAACGATTTTACCATTGTGATCTCTTATAGAATATCCTAAAGCAGCTTTATTACCTTCTATTCTCGATCCATCAAAATTTAGCTTTAAGAAACCGTTTGTAGGTTTTTCCCACCAAATATCTTCCTTACTAGAATTCTTTCTAGCTAACTCTTCTACCTCGGGATTGTTGAGATCCTTAAATCTAGTCACATTCCATGTCTTAGTGCTATTATTACATAAAGTAATAAGTTTGCTGGTGCTTAAATTAACATTATTAAAGATAATATCATTTCTATGTGTTCCGGGTGTAATTCCAGAGCAGATATTTGTTACCACTCGTAGCTTGTAGAATGACGTCTTTGCTTGAATCCTCCTTTGATCTCTCCTGAAACGATGAACAAACTGAGGGCTCGGCTTTTGCCGAGCGTACTCACTCCGACGCTCAAGTCAGTAAACTTAAAGGGCTAAGTATGTGTTACTTGACTAAACGTGAATTGTAGAGAGATAAGGAAGATATTACCAGATGAATAGTGGTTATTAGGTCAATTTTTGTGGATCCTTTCCTCAATGAAGGTTGAGGAGTATTTATAGACTTTCACCTTTTGTCACGTAGTGGCCAAGTGGCTAGCAGGTGGAAAGACCGTTCTACCCTCGGCCGATGGACCTATGGCAGGCTGGCCGAGGGGTCTTGGATATGAGTACGCGGATATGTGTCCTATTGGCTAGTTGTCCGGCCGAGACCAGTGTGACAGCCGATGGATTGCATCGGCTAGACTGTCTAAGTCGTTGACTTTGCTGTGGATACCCTTGACCTTGCTCAATATGTTGACTTGGTCAGCGGTGCAGAATATGCCCCATCAATTTGCCCCCAGCGTAGTCTATGCCGTGGTATGGGCTCCGATATATGTTGAGCGTATATTCTGCGTAAGTATTTTTGCAAAATTTCTGGTATCGACTTCTTCTGATGCATCGGCGTGGTTCTTGTTAGGCCGTACCATATCCCCCCTCCACATGGATGCGTAAAGGGTATCCGATGTGGAAAAGAGTGTGACGCTGGCCGAGACCAGGGCTGAGAGTGCCGGTTGTTTTTTATTGCCCCCGGCCGGTGCTTCTTAGCTTGGTTGATCATGTGGCCGGCGGAGAGCAGGTACCTAGGAATTTGTTGAGGAAGATGAACAGGCGAAGAGATGTGAATGGGCGTATTGAATACGCTTGGTCACTGTTGCATTGATTGACATTCCGTGGTTGCATGTCTGACACGTGTCTGTTCGCTGATTGGTTGACGCTTCATGGGCTGTGCCCTGATTGGTCCTTCTTCATGGGCTTTTCCCTATAAATAGGCGGTTATTAAAGTGATTTTGGCCACCAATTTCATTTTCTCAAATTTTCTCCAAAATCTTCATCTTTCTAAACTTTCAAGGGCTTCCTTTTCTTCCAATCTTCAGTCTTCGATCCGGCGAGTGTTTTTCTTCAAGGTAAACAAACAAATCTTCTTCTATTTTGTTAGTATTTGTTGCGAACATGTCTTCACGGGTGTCTTGGACCTAAGTAAACCTGCGTCGGGGGGCCCTAGGTCTCCTTCTCCTGAAGTTGATCCTCAAATTCTGGAGGAATGGGAGGATGACGATTCCTTTGGTGATTTTGGTGATGATGCGGGAAGGTCTCGTCCTAATGAGGGGAGACAGTACGTCATGGATCACGGCGACGCTTGTAAGGTCCGTCTTGACCGTATTTGGACTCATAAGCTCGCCAGTTGTTCCGGCGAGACATTTTTCGAGGGCCATTTTTTCTTCGGTAGGGGATACAAAATTGTTATCCCCGAGGAGGGTCGGCCGTCGATTGCCCTCCACCGGCTACACCGGCGTATACATGCGGCATTTGGAGTATGGGCTCGGTTTCATTGAATGGGTATGTTATGGCCATTATTAGAGCCATGAACGTTGCCGTTGCCCAACTGCACCCGTTGGCTATGAGGACCATAATTGGCTTTGTGCGCTCTGTCTCTTCAAGGGAGAGGCAACGGTGAATTTATTCCGCCGGCTTCACCATCTCAAACCATTCTCTGGCCGCGTCGGATGGCACAGTGTGCAAATGGAGCAGGGTTATGTCTCTGTTGATAAACTTTCTTCTTGCAAGGACTGGCAAGGTCGGTGGGTGTACGTTAAGGTGTCTTGGGATGACTATCCACGCCGCCCGCTCCTTCCAAAGACCGAGTTAATTTGCGGTGTGAGACTAAGGCGGAGCACGACGGATGGGTCACCGGAAGAAGCTCAAAATGGATGCCGTAGGGTCCCTCTTAAGAAGGATGAGAAGTCGCGATGAGGCTTTTTGAGGTGGACAAGAGTGGGGTGCCGAAAAGATGGATTCCCCGACGCAGATCATTCTTCA
This sequence comes from Silene latifolia, assembly GCF_048544455.1. Lineage (NCBI taxonomy): Eukaryota > Viridiplantae > Streptophyta > Magnoliopsida > Caryophyllales > Caryophyllaceae > Silene > Silene latifolia. Next base: position 13,949,167 of record NC_133534.1, read on the forward strand.
GGATGAGCCCCTATGCCATGTCGGCCTCACCCGGCCCTAGCACAGTGAGTGGGGTCGGTGTGAGGCCCATTACCATTCTCAACGTTCCTGTTTCTCGAACTTTGATTTATTTCTTCTACTTAACTCTTGCTTTGTTTTTTTCGCAGACCACTTTGGACCGGACCTGTCTGAGGATATCCTCCGGAGAATGGGGCTGCACAAAGATAAAACCGTTGCTAACTTGCATCCCAAGGCTCTAGCTCATGACCGCAGGACGTCGCCGAATGATCTTATGGAACAACGGCTGAAGGGCTTGAGCATGGAGGAGGCCCAGGCGAAGGTTGTTAGCGGCGTAGTGCGTCGGACGCGGAAAACGAAGTCTTCGGCGGCGACGGCGTCGACACCGGTTCCACCTCCCATCCCCCCTAAGAAAAAGACGGTGGAGATTGTTGATATTCCTGATGAGGGGGACTCTGACAAGGAAGAACCTCCCCTCGTCCGTAAGAGGAAGGAGACAGCCTCTACCGCTGGCAGGGAAGTGCCTCCTCCGGCCAAGAAGGCCAAGCATGGTACCCATCTATCCCTGTGGCTCAAATTTAGCCGGTCATTAGGTGCTCCCGATGACAAAGCTTTCGATATGTCGATACATGTTGATACCGATGCCTTTATTAAATTTTTGTAGACCCGCATTGTCGGCTTTCGCTCTTATTAGGCGCAAGTGGAGGTGGTGATCAAGGCGTCACCGTTAACTCTTCATCCCGAAGGCTTCCCTCTCCCGGTGCAGTCGGTAATCCAAGTGTCACCTTTGTCCCTTCATCCTGAAGGCTTCCGTCTCCCGGCCTTATAGAGGAAGGCACGAAGGCGATTAAGGAGCGGCGAGGTGGAACGTGATTACCGGTGCTCGTATCGTAGAGCAGGAGAAAGCCGTGGCTCAAGCTGTTTTTGAGCGTAATGCCACTAAGCGGTGGGCTGCGTCGGCGAAGCCGGATCTCCTCAATGAGCGAGAGGCTTAGGGAGATCTTTGAGAAGGCGCTCTTGGCCGAGAGAAAACTCGGGAGGAGGGACGGAAAAGGAGGTCCTTCACGAGAGAGCCAAGGCCGAGGCCGAGGGCGGCAAAGAAGCGCGAAGATCTTTGGAGAAGTGTAACCTTGTTCGGAGGCATGCCGACCTCTATCTCCAGCAGAGGAACGAATCCAGGGACCTGTTTAAGGCCCAGGCGGAGGTGATTCGGGGCAAAGAGGCCATCATCAGGCAAAAGGAGGAGGACATTGAGATGCTCCAAACCGTCATGCTTCCCAAACTGTGCGCTGAATTAGGGATATGGCGAAGAAGAAGCGCTAGGGAAGTGATCGGGGAGCTTTTCCCTCTTGATGGTTCCTTTCCGTGGGGCCAATTTGACGAGCTGCTTGATGATAAGCTCGAAACTAAGGAGAAAGCCGTGGCGGAGAAGGCCAAGGAGGCGGTGAGGGCGAAGATGGAGAAGGAGGCGGCGCGGAGAAAGCGACTCTTCTTTGAGAAGGCTAAGGCGCCAAGGAGGAAGCCGAGAGGATGAGGGCACCGATCCGCCGAGGCCAAGGCCGAGGGCTTGAAGCCGAGGTCGCTAGGGAAAGTCTTTGGGTTGCCTATTGAAGAAGATGCGGCTACCGCCGCCGATGGCAAGCAAAGAACAGGCATAGGGAGACGGGCGGTTGTCACCGAGCTCACCGGCGTCTCGGATAGCTTGACTCCTCACACACTACCATGTCGCTTGATGAGAACAAGTTTACAAAGCAGATCGCAAACTGCTCGGGAGCCAATTATTAAGCCCTTCCTCCCTGCCATCTTTTGGCGTTTCAAATGACATATTTGTAACTTTTGCTTTTCTTTCCTTGTATTTTGTACAACTTTGGTAGGTTGTGTTTTGGCTTATCCCAATGGGGACGGCCGTCGTCTGCATTCTTTTCACCTGTAACCTGTTATTATTAATAAGAGTTCGTTTCTTTTGCCTTCGGCATGGCCGAGGCCTTTACCTTATTTCTTTTACTTGCGCTTTTAAAAGTTGAGCGTCTCAACTGTATTTAGCGTTTCCACTTTGCCTCTGGCTTGGCCGAGGTCTTTTCTTGTTTTTGTCTGAGTTGCCCTCTTACGTTATTAATTGAGCGTCTCTTTTTTTTTGTTTCCGCCTCGGCTTGGCCGAGGCAGTTTAGAGTGTGTATCTCAACTGTGTTTAACGCTTCTAAGGTATTTTGAATATTTTTGCGAGTATCAACTGTGCTGGCCGCTCTTGTCGGGATGACAGTGTGAGCCGGCGTCTGCTTCTGGATAGCGTGTTACGCGGCGTCTACCACTTGGAGTGACTGCGACGGCGCCACACCTCTGGGGGTGACTGCCGTAACGTCTACTACTTGGGGTGATCGCCACGGCGCTACATTTCTTGATGGAGACCGCCGCTCTTGTCGGGATGACAAAGTGTGAGCGGCGTCCCCTTCTCGGATAGCGTGTTACGCGGCGTCTACCACTTGGAGGATGCGACGGCGCCACACCTGGGGGGGTGACCGCCGTAACGTCTACTACTTGGGGTGATCGCCACGGCGCTACATTTCTTGATGGAGCGCCGCTCTTGTCGGGATGACGGTGTGAGCGGCGTACGCTCGGATAGCGTGTTACGCGGCGTCTACCACTTGGAATGACTGCGACGGCGCCACACTGGGGGTGCTGCTAACGTAACGTCTACTACTTGGGGTGCCCCGCCACGGCGCTACATTTCTTGATGGAGGCGCCGCTCTTGTCGGGATGACGAGTGTGAGCGGCGTCGCTTCTCGGATAGCGTGTTACGCGGCGTCTACCACTTGGAGTGGCTGCGACGGCGCCACACCTGGGGGGTGGCTCGCCGTAACGTCTACTACTTGGGGTGATCGCCACAGCGCTACATTTCTTGATGGAGATCGCCGCTCTTGTCGGGATGACGGTGTGAGCGCGTACGCTTGCTTCATAACGATCGCCGCTCTTGTCGGTATGACGGTGTGAGCGGCGTCGGCTTCTTGGTAGAGACTGCCGCTCTTGTCGACATGACAGTGTGAGCCGGCGTCTGTTTCTTCATAACGACCGCCGCTCTTGTCGGTATGACAGTGTGAGCCGGCGTCGGCTTCTTGGTAGAGACTGTCGCTCTTGTCGACATGACAGTGTGAGCCGGCGTCTGTTTCTTCATAACTAGTGACTATGGGGAAAAAGAACGTTTTGTTGGGAGACCTGGTCGATTTTACATTTAGATATAAAAAATGCGCCGGGGTGTCCACAGCCATTTCGGACACCTCCGCCGCTATACAGAGTCTACTAGTTCCCTAATGCCTTTTTAGAGGCGCTCCTTCCCTGTCAGCCGTCAGTCACGTCCATGAGGTCGCCCTCCTGTTGCAGGGATGAGCTTTTCCCCTTCTCTAATTGCTTTGCCACTTTGAGGGATTGCATGTTGCATCCTCTGGCAGATATCTGAACGTTGACCACCTCGTCCTTCTCGTCCTTGGAGACGAGTTTATGCGCTTCCCCCCGGTCCGAGACATACATCAGTGTCAGGGCCCGGATGGACATTACCGCGGTCCGCGTCGGCCTCGCTCAGAGTGACTCGGCCTATGAGGACGTTGTAGGCGGACGAGCCGTCAATGACGACGAACTCAGCTAGGACATTCTTAGCCGCATTCCCCTCGCCGAGCATCACTTTGGCGTCCCGATTGAACCCTGGGGGTACCAGGCCGGCCCGGAGAAGTCGTACGGTGGATTGGTGCGGGGCTCAAGTCCTTGACTTTCGTGCCGAGGCTAAGGAAGCACACCGAACATGATGTTTGTGTAGCGCGCCGTGTCAATCGGGCACCTCTTCACCAGGTGGTTGGATATGTCCAAGTTGACTACAAGCGGGTCGCTGTGAGGGGCGATGACTCCCTCGTAGTCCTTCCTCCCAATAGTCATATCGGGAATGTCGGGGCGATCGCCGTGTGTTGGGCACAAAGTTGATGGCCCGATACGGCTCGTTTAGGTGCCGTTTGTGCCCATGAGCCGACCCGCCGTAGTTCTCGTTTCCCCGATGACCACATGGATCACTCCTATCCGTTGAAAGACGGATTTTTTATCCGGCCGCCGGGCGTCGTCTTTTGGCCTTTGGCCACATACTTGTCGAGGCTTCCCTTCCGGATTAGCTCTTCAATGGCATTCTTCAGATGCCGGCAGTTGTCGATGAGGTGGCTGTGCAACCGTGGTACTCGCAAAGATCGCTCGTGTCGCCGTCTCCTTTTGGCTTGGGAGGCCGTTCCCACTTCCGGCCCTCGCCGCTCGGGCGAAGACCTCGGCGGCCGATGCGACCAGAGGGGTTTTATCATGGTAATGCCTTTGGTAAAACGTTCCCGAACTCCCCCCGGCGCCCGTCGAGTCCTGTTTCCTGGCAGATCTATCAGACCGTGACCTGTTATTGTCACGGCGTTTCTCATCGGACCGTGACCCGTTATTGTCACGGCGTCTCTCATCCGGGTTGTCATCCCGGCGGCTTTTCTTTTCTGAGGGCTCGGCCTCGCTGGGGCCTACCCAGGTCTTGTGATAGTCTTCCACCTTGATGGCCTGGTCGGCCATCTTCCTGGCGGCGTCTAAGCCCAAACCCCCGTACTTGATGAGCTCGTCTTTTAAGTCTCCCCTTGGGAGGCCTTTCATCAGTGCGAAAGCCGCCAGTTCGGGGTTGATCTCCCGAATCTGCTGAACCTTGCCATCGAACCTCTTCACATAGCTTCGTAGAGACTCGCCCTCCTCCTGTTTGATAGTTAGAAGGTCCGACGTCTCCACGGCCCTCCTTTTATTGCAAGAGTACTGGGCTACGAAGGCGTCTCTTAGGTCGGCGAAGCAGTATACCGAGCCGTCGGGAAGCCCCTTGTACCAATTTTGAGCCATCCCATGCAGAGTCGTTGGGAAGACTCGGCACCAGACCTCATCGGGCTGCTCCCATACCGACATGTAAGACTCGAAGGCCTCGGCGTGGTCGGTTGGGTCACTGTCTCCTTTGACGTGAACGCCAAGCAACTTCGACTTAGTTGGCACGGCGGTGTCAAGGACATAATCACTGAGGGGCTGTCTGACCACGTGTCGAATGACACGCGGCGATCGGCTCCTCGCATTCCTAGTCCGGCTCCTCTCCTCGTAGCGGGAAGGACTCCTTCTCCGGCTCGGGCTTCTTCTCCGACTCTGCTGAGTCGGGCTTCTCTGGCTCCCCCGGTCTGCACCTCGTCGGTGCTGCGGCGACGCTGTCCTCTCGTGAGTACGGGGAGGGCTCAGGTCCACCACTAGCACTTTGGGCTCCTCCGGCGTCTTGGCATGATCTGCTTCTCCCAGTGCTCCGTTCAAGTTTCTTGGAGTCACTTTCTGGGCCCTGGTCTCTTGGACGGTTTCCGCGGCTCTCGTTGGCGTGACAGTGTGAGCCGGCGTACTCCCACCAGGTCTAGGAGCATCTTCGGTTTTTCTTTGTGTCAACCACATGTCCCATGATGGTGACTGGTGACGGCGGCGGCGTGTCCTAGTATTATCGGCATTCGAATTCCGGTTGGATTACTCACGGTGGAGGGCCGCACGACGACTCGAATTGTGAAAAGTATCATCTTGGTAGAATGCGGTTTCGTCGGTCGCGACTACCTCTTGTTGTTTCGACATCTTCTTAGCTTTTTGGGTGGGTTTTTTGTGTTGTTTTTTTTTTGTTGTTTGGGAATGAATATGACTAGCTTCTAGTGTCTTTTCCCACAGACGGCGCCAATTGTTCCGGGTGTAATTCCAGAGCAGATATTTGTTACCACTCGTAGCTTGTAGAATGACGTCTTTGCTTGAATCCTCCTTTGATCTCTCCTGAAACGATGAACAAACTGAGGGCTCGGCTTTTGCCGAGCGTACTCACTCCGACGCTCAAGTCAATAAACTTAAAGGGCTAAGTATGTGTTACTTGACTAAACGTGAATTGTAGAGAGATAAGGAAGATATTACCAGATGAATAGTGGTTATTAGGTCAATTTTTGTGGATCCTTTCCTCAATGAAGGTTGAGGAGTATTTATAGACTTTCACCTTTTGTCACGTAGTGGCCAAGTGGCCAAGTGGAAAGACCGTTCTACCCTCGGCCGATGGACCTATGGTAGGCTGGCCGAGGGGTCTTGGATATGAGTACGCGGATATGTGTCCCGGCTGGCTAGTTGTCTGGCCGAGACCCAGGTGACAGGCCGATGGATTGCATCGGCTAGACTGTCTAAGTCGTTGACTTTGCTGTGGATACCCTTGACCTTGCTCAATATGTTGACTTGGTCAGCGGTGCAGAATATGCCCCATAACTATGGAACCATGCATTCCACCAAATAAAAATAATCTTTATAAAGTCATCTTTTGGAATTAAATCCTTGAGATAATTAAGTTTCGTTAGAAAACTTTGACTTGTAATATTATCATAATTTGACAAAAACTCGTTGAAACTAACACTACTACAGATACAGGCTATAACAACGGTCAAAAACCGTTGTTATATAAAAAAGCGGACGTTGTTAATGCGTCCGTTGTAGAAGGTTTTAACAACGGTTGGCTTACTTAAGGAAACCGTTGTTAAAACTATTAACCACGGTTTTATGTATAAAAACCCGTTGTGGAAAGTGTGACACAATTTTGGGGGGAAAGTTATAACAACGGGTTTTAATATACAAAACCGTTGTTATAACTAAAGACAACGGGTTGTTATAAAATAACCGTTGTTGTTTGTTCTTAAAAAATAAAAAAAAAATTAAATTAAATATTACTAGATGCATGCATAATTACGGCCTGTTAGAATTCCAATGCATGCATTATTACTGACATCACTGTACATATGAACGGATAATATGGAATTAGAAGGGTTAGTAAACGGATTTGAAGGAGCATTATTGAGAGATATGATGATGATTATGGCACAACTTCCTAACATATTTATTAATTAAAAAGCAATTAACTCAACCCACACACATTGCTTAGTATAAATACATTGCATATCTCAACTAACATTTCCATTATTATCTCATATATTCATCTCCAAACTCTAACTGTTAAAACAAACTCTACTTAATCTTTCAAATCAAACTCAAAAACTCTAAGAAAATGAATGATTTCATCCTAAAGACTCTTACCATGATCGAGAACAACAACAACTTCATCCGCCGGTTCCTCCATATTGAGGAAAGTTTCAGGAGCTACCTTGCGGAAGCTCGAACCGCATCAAGCACGCCAAAGAAGATGGCTTGACGGGAGCAAAGCGATTGCGGCTATATGACGATATAGCAATCTGCGAACGGAACCTCCAAATAGCCAAGGAGGAGAGGATGGATACGATAGAGCACAATAAGATCCTCCATGAAAATATAAGAATTGCATTTTTACATATGTAATTTTTTTTTTTTTAATTTATGTATTTATAAATATATATATATATATATATATTAATTATGTTTATCTTACTTCTTCATGCATCTTGCTTCTTCATTGTTTTAGTAACTAATTATGCGAACAATACTTAAACAAATAACATAATGGTCGATAAAAACACATATATGCAAAAGAAATAAATAGAAAAAGAAAATAATGACGATGAAACTAACAGTGACGGCGAGATTTACCTGATAAATACAGAACGTAATAGACGATGAAATCAACAAATGACGGCGAGAAGAAGCGACGATGAGAAAGTGAGAAAGAGAGAAAGAGAGAAAGAGAGTGTGTGTTTTGTGTTTGTTTGTCTCCTGTGTTTGTGTTTGTGTTTGTGTATTAAGGGTTGTGTTTTGTGGCTGCAGCAGACTTCTGTTTGTGTGGTTTATACAGTATGGAAGGTATTGACAACGGTTATTAAACAACAACCGTTGTGAAATATGTTTTAACAACGGTTGTAAAAAACACCCGTTGTCAAATATGTTTTAACAACGGGTTTCAAAAGTAACCGTTGTGATTACTTTTCACTAACTTTGCGCCAATTTTGCGCCAAATTATTAACAACGGTTGTGCATGTGTGACCCGTTGTTAAAACTAATAACAACGGTTTTTATAACCATACCCGTTGTAATTTATTTTAGTAAAATTCGCGCCATACATTCTACAACGTCTATTGTGATTTTCGTGAATAATCGTTGTTAAAGGGGCGTTGTAGTTGCCTAAATTTGTAGTAGTGTAATAATGTTCAGGTCTTGGATGACAGACCCAATCAAGGGACATTCGTAAAAGAAATGATCTTTGTTTTCAATAGGATTGTTGCACAGAACACAATGAGGTGGGACATCAATATGACTCTTGAGAAGTCTACTTTTCGTTGGAAGGCCGTCAACACAGGCTTTCCAAAGAAAAAATTTCAACTTAGGAGGAATATTCAATTTCCAAATCCACTGAAATTCACATTTGTCAAGAGCTTGATCGAACAAACCTTGCGCTAACCAAGTTGCTGTTTTGGTAGAGAAAACTCCATCTACGGACAACCCCCAAATGAGGGTATCTGGAATATCATTATGTGGCACTGGAATGTTAGTAATCTGATTAACAATATCGCTATTCACTAAACTGGATAATTTACAAACATCCCATTGCTTGTCTGAGGTTATGAAATCTTTAACCAAAAGATTAAGATCACGGTTACTATCATCATCAACCATACTGCTTGTAAGTGGGTGTGAAAAAACCCAATTACCAGACCAAAACTTAATTTATTGTACTTCGTAGTTGACAAGTACTAGTATTTTAATCAAATAATAAGAATCAATAGTATTAAAACAAGCAAGCCAATTAGTCTTGCTGAAGACGGGTCGGAGCAAGTGACGGATAATGCCACTCACAAAACGAATAGGGGGACAAGGTGGGGGCACCCCCATGTGCTTCCCTCTCTCCTCTATTTGGGTCATTTGTGAGGCAAAATGGTATCCGTCACTCCAAAGTGACGGATACGTGCCGTCACAAATGAGATTTTGTGCAAGCAAAAAGGGAACCTTTTTACCAGTTTTGCACGGAAAGCAAATGGTAGGATTTCAGCTTCTAAGAGCATGTCCAACCATGAGGAATACAATCCTTGAAAAATTGAGGAAGAGAAAAAGTAGAACAAATTAGAACTCCAACCATGAGGATACATCCTCAATTATGTGAGGAAGAAGACGCTCTGTGAGAAATCAAGGAAGAAGACGCGGAGAAGAAAGTGAGCTTGCAGTATAAAAAGTACATTTTTTAATTGAAGATGGCACAAACGGACAAATTATGCTGCGTAAGAATTTGGTAGTGGTTGGGATGTACAAGTAGTACTTGATTTTACCAACTAATTATTTACCCTTTATTTTTAATTTTACCAAAACTTAACATCTAACTATTTTTTTTCAAAAAAATAACTATACCATAATTCCTATTTTTTTTCTCTACAAATAGGTAATAATATTTGATATATATTGACATACTTTTCCTTTTCTTCTTTCTATGATTTTCTTTACTCTATTAGATATCGTTTTTCTAATTATTTACTCTATACCATAGTGGAGACGATGAAGTAGATATGGGTAGGCAACGCCCTCAAGGTATAAAGGCAGCTAAAAAGAACAAAGGAAAAATGAAAGTAGGCGAGGTTGCCTATTTAGCTGAAAGCATTGACCGATTTGGTGACCGTTTTGGTGAAAAAAAGTCTGGCGATGCGGAATTGCAATGGGAGAAAATAAAATATCAAAATAAAAAGATGGAGATGAGGGCTGAGCAAATGACTCTCGCCAATAAGAAGCTCCAACAGGATGAAAGGTTGTACAAATGGAATGCATATCAATCTTTAGCATCAAGGAATAATTTAATTCCGGCGGAAGAACAATGGAAATTATCACTGTTTCAAGACTTGCAAAACAACTAGATTATTAGAGTGTTATCTTTTCGTTTTCCAGAGTGTTGTCTTTTGTAATATATTGTATTAATGTAGCCTTGTAAAATATTGTTTTAATGAAATCCAGTTGTTTGCTCATGGTTGGTTCTATATCTAGATTACGGATAAGATTGGATAATATCGATTGGATAAATGAAATCCCAGTTGTTTACTCATGGTTGGTTCTATCTAGATTACGGATAAGATTGGATAATATTGATTGGATAAATGAAATCCTAGTTGTTTGCTCATGGTTGGTTCTATCTAGATTACTGATAAGATTGGATAATATCTCTTGTCTATATATAGATATATACTTATTCTCTTAGTTGTATTATTCATCACACTCATCTTCCTTCTTTTTCACCTCAAATGGATTTTTTATTTGAATTCTCATCATCTTCATCCTCTAGTGATGACAATAATGAAAATGAAAATGAAATAATAGAAGAAGCTATTGTTCCTGTTATATCTCAAGCATCTCGAATAATCAATCGTAATCGTCGAAGACGTCCTTATCAAAGAAGGTACATTGAGAGGAATCGTGAAAATGGTCACGAGAACCTCTACAATGACTACTTCTCCCCTAATCCTACCTATCCTCCAAACTTGTTCCGGCGTAGATTTCGAATGCATCGACATGTATTCCTTCGCCTAGTGCAAGCAGCGGAAGCCTATGATACATTTTTTGCTCCAGGTCCTGACGGAAGTGGTAGAGTGCCAATATCATCTTTGCAGAAGTGCACAGCAGCCTTACGCATGTTAGCGCATGGAGAAGGAGAAGATAGAACAGATGAGTACTGTCGGCTTGGTGAATCAACAACATTTGTTGCATTAGAAAAATTTACTGAAGCTGTTATCGATGCATTTGGAGAAGAGTACTTACGATCACCTAATGCAAATGACCTCCAAAGGCTCCTACAAATCGGTGCTCACCGAGGGTTCCCTGGAATGATGGGAAGTATTGATTGCATGCATTGGCAATGGAAGAATTGCCCGGTTGGTTGGAGGGGGATGTATCAAGGCCGAAGTGGTAGAGCTACTGTCATTCTTGAAGCAGTTGCCTCACAAGACCTTTGGATATGGCATTCTTTTTTTGGGATTCCAGGGTCTTGTTGTAATGACTTGACTGTACTCCATCGCTCTCCTATTTTTGATGATATGATGAATGGGCGAGCACCTCGTGTTAACTATATGGTTAATGGAAAACATTATAACATGGGGTATTATCTAACCGATGGGATCTATCCACAGTGGACGACCTTCATACAATCAATTCCACTTCCACAAACACCCAAGGATAGATTATTTGCAGAGCGTCAAGAAGCGGCTCGTAAAGATGTTGAGCGGGCGTTCGGCGTACTACAAGCTAGATTTGCAGTCATTCGTAAACCAGCACTTACTTGGAGCGAGCAACTGATGCGCAAAATTTTAAAATGTTGCGTCATAATACATAACATGATAGTGGAAGATGAAAGGGATACGTATGCTAACTACTCTGACCCTACTGAGTTCGACAATAACGGGAATGAGGAAGGTCATCTTAATGTTGAAGATCCCGAGTATGAAGTTGGATATACAGCTCCTATAATCTGCGTATATTCAAAAAGTAAATCGTATAAGAAATGCAAGGGCGAGATCAAGTCCTAAGAGCAGATCTAATTGAAAATATCTGGCAAAAATTTGGTGACCACAACTAATATTGTATTATTTTCTTTTTCAACGGTGTTTTAATTTATTGTATTTTCTTTATCGTTTTAATTTATCTATGTAATATTGGTGTGTTTTTTTAAATATTGTATTAATGTATCCTTGTAAAATAATGTTTTAAATTTTAAATTTTTATGTTTTAGAAATTGTCTTGGAAAATATTTTTTTTTAAGAGAAAAAAACGTTTTAACCTTTTTTTCTATAATAAAATTGAAGTTGATTAATTATCGAGTTGAAAACCCGAACAAATTACGAAAATAGATTTTAATGTAAAAAAATGTGTGGGGTATGTTAAAGTAAGAGAGATAAATGATGAAAGAGAGTGATGAGGAATAAGTGTAAATTATTGTTGGAGGAGTGTTTTGGTTGTAAATTGAAAAGTTGAGGAATAATGAGGTGGATGAGTGAGAAGTGATAAGAGAGAGTGAGATGAGGGGGTGAAAAAATCATGGTTGGAGATGGTCTTAGGTAAGTACTATAATCGAATCCTCCCCAAGTAGGATTTGAATCGAGGACCGACCGTTTTACCACTGAGTTATTGGAGTGTGGCTTAAGGCATCGGGAATACAAGTCGAAGAAATACTCGAGTTTTCTTTTCATTTACTTTTTGGATTGTCAAAGATGTCAAACATTGACATTTGATATTTTAATTTTTAAATAATTAAAATATGAAAAATAGTTACATTCTCTTATAGAAAAAAATTCTTTCCCAAAATTATACTCTTAAAAAAAAAAAAAAAATTAAAACTCCCGCGTTTGGAATCTTAAAGTTTGCGAAAAAGAACATGGAAAGAAAGGAAAAAAATGGAGGGAGTATTGTGCATAATTTGGAATAGACGATGCACACATTTTCCCGCGTCATCCCTCTCTACCCAATTTCCAAATTAAACTCTCTCAATCATAAAAAAAACTCGTATATCTTATGCCTTTTATAGACAAGTTTGAGTAAAACTAAGCACGTGTCGTCGTCTCACCTCCAAAATACTCTACGAAACATTAAAATTGAATTAAATCTGTTACAATGCACCACTTCAGCAACCCAACCAAACACTCCCTAATAAGCAAGTAAAATAACTACGTCCCCAAAACCTTAAAAAGGTAAATATCCACGATCTTGCCAACTCGCTTATACAATCACGAACTATCAATAAATAGAACGTAATAGCATGAAAAGATACCGTCTTAAATTTCCAACGACATGAAAATGTGAAATCAAATAAAATCAGTAACAATTTGAAAACCTTCCGAAAACTCATAAAAACAGCGCGTATATCACGTATAGTATTTGCCAGACGAGAATGAGTACATACATCGCACGTTCATTCCAATATTACACTACACAAATACAAATACATTTCCCCTGACCTTTTCTTCCTCCTTATTTATTCCTCCCGCCATTCCCCCACTCCTCTCCACTACTCCCATTCCCCCATTTCCTCATTTCAATTCTCTCTCTACAATTCACCCTCACCTTCTCATGGCTGACGACTTGCCCGACGCCGCTTTCTGGCTCCCTTCCGACTTTCTTACTGACGACGATATTCTGTCTGATTTTGATTTCTCCGTTTCTGCACTTGAAAATGAAACTAGTGAGGATGATGATTTACGCGGGTTCAGCTCGCCTCAGTCGACTTTGTTCGCGTTTGAGTCCAAAAACTCGGGTTCGAGTCTTGGTAGCCCGGTTGACAAGAAGAAGGATTACAGCGATAGCGCCACGTTGGATTTGTTGAAGAAAGCAGCGGGTGAGGTGGCAAAAATGAAAGTTACTACTGGTACTGGTTTCTTTGATGGTAGTAATAGTGGTGAAAGACTGTTTTACCCTCCTCAACAACCGTCGCCGTTCTTTTACGGCCACTACCCTTCGGTAGGTCCATTTAATTAAATCTTAATATTAATTTTTTTTTTGGTGCTAATTAATCTTAATATTAATAAAAATAGTAAGTCTCTCTTAAGATTTATATTAAGGCGCGAAACGGATTCACAAACATATTCCAAATGGAGTATTATTTAATGTTATTTGAAATCCGTTTCATACTTACAACCGTCTAAGATAAAAATTGCACAAATGTAATTATGTGACGGTGTGTGTTTAGGAAATTATGTGTGGACCAGTGGCGCCACAACAGCAGCAACAGATCAAATTTCCCAAGAAGAACAAGAAGAATAACGGTAATAACGGTACCCTTGGTTTGCCACAATCGGCGTGGCCACCTCTTCCGGGTAAGGCCCAATCTCAAGCCCAAGCCCAATCTGAATCCCAGCCCATGATGGGTCCCTTTATCGTCTTGAAGAGAGAATCCGTTGGTACCGGTGTGTTCTTGCCTCGGCATGTTGATTCCCCTGTTCAGCCTAAAAATAAGTCTGGTACATTTACTGCTGTATCATTTGTATTCAGTAATTATTTGTTTACGTTTGATTAAAATACAATGCAATGCGATAAACTAGATAAAATGTCCGAAAATTTTAACCAATACAACCGAACTTTTGCATTTTTCATTATCTAAACGGAAGACAGTCAGTTAACTGCTCTAACTTTATCGTAATATATTACTCCTTTCGTCTAAATTATTTGTTTATCTGTAAATTATCGACAATTGACGTTAACGGTGATGGTGATTGAGTGATTGCGTGCATAACCGATTATCTTGATTGACTATTTTTTAAAAAAAGAAGATGAAATTAATAATTGTACAAGTCATGTGGAGTTGTCCGGACACTTGTGTTGTAGATTGTTCCACGCGTCGATTGATAGAATCTTTAATTTAATCAACTAATAATAAAGGGTCCATTTTTGCTGATGCCATTGACGGAATCTAGAACAAATTAATTTTATTTGTGTACGTCAATTTTATTTAACAGTTGTATCGTAAAGCGATTACTAGTAGGAATGTAGGATCTATCATTTGTGTCTCGGTGACTCGGGACCATTTCAGTATTGTCATCTTTTTAGTGTAAAATCTGTTTAACTTTTTAAGACATTTAACGTCGTATTTCTTCTCTTATTTGAGTATGTAACGGACTAACGGTCATATATTATTATACGAGTATTTGCATATCAAAGATCGATAAATTTCCTAAATGGATGAAGTTCCGTACAATTAGCTAGGCTGTTATATTTCATGCTCTAAAATTGTTAAAGTTTTAAATTTTGCAGATGGGAATGCAACAACTAAAACCGACAAGGGTTCTGAACAACGGATCTCTAAACAAGCGAAGACAAACCAGCTGGACGATATCCGGTTGCCTCCGGAGTGGGTTTATTAAGGTTACCAAAAAGAAAGATCCGTGTCCATAGTTGGGGGATATGTCTTATCCAACTATAGAATAAAACAGATTATATACATTGGATAATAATAGGATTAAATAAGTAAGTGATTCTTTTTTTTCTTTTCGCGTTCGTTAGGCAATAAAATTTTCCATGTAATACTCCGATTGTAACGGGCCAAATTAATGGAATAATAGAACTGCTACAGCTCGTAAGTGATCGCGTTTTATTACCAGTGTACTTTCAAAGTAAAAGTTACCCTGTACTAGTTTTTACTGAGGCTTATGTGGACAGTGGAAGGGACGATCTTCTGATTCAGCAGTAGGGATGTCAATTTCACCCGCATCCATCAAAACCCGATCCACCCGATCCTAAAAGATGGATGAAAACCCGATTTAAATGGATGGTGGATGGATGACGGATGAAACGGATGTGGATGACGGATGGGTTGGATGAAGAAATTCCACCCGCCATCCACCCGCCATCCATCCATCACCCGATTTTATTATTTTTTATTTAATTTTTATTACATATAACACATTATTAAGATATAAAATATTTAAATTTTCATTTTTTTCTACTCTCAATATAAATATTTTGTAAGCCTACCCACTAGAAAGTTAAACTAAATTAATTATCTAACTTTATTTTTGTAGAGAAAAAAAAATCATCATTTTTTTAAACTTGAAATTATAAATGCACAACACCCGTTTATCACCCGATCCACCCGTTTCATCCATGGATGATGGATGGATGGATGACGGATGATATGTTTCACGGATGACGGACGGGTTGGATGAGATTTTAAAAAGACGGATGGATGACGGATGAGGCTTCACCCGACCCGAACCCGATCCATTGACATCCCTGTTCAGCAGCACATAGACCTGGACAACATTGTGGCCCGGCCCGGCCCACTCTACTGGTTACCTTAATCCCTGGCCCGAGTCCCTAGCTACTTCCCCAATCGGGCTGGGCTTGGGTTGTGAATGTTGTAGCCCAGCCTGCGAAAACCAAGCCCATACCCCTAACCCGAATGGCCTGCTTGACCCACAACCCCATGTCTATATGGGCCGGTTCAGAGACATCACACCTCCAGCCAGGCCCGCACCCAGCCCATAAGGTTCTGTAATTATTCTCTGCATATTTTTCTGTAGAACAATGTTATGGTCATTTGCTTATGTATGTATGTATGTACTGTATCTTTCCATAAGGTTCTGGAGTGGGTTTATTGAAGTTACCATCCTCTGCATTGCAGCTATAGCCTATATGGCCCACCCAAAACGCCAAGCTTATAGAGTCCTAACCACTACAAACAGATTCACAAAAAAAAAAAAAAAACATGCATTTGTAAGATTGATGGATATCGCCGTCTTCAATGAGATTTTGTGCATGAAGAAACTATTCTACATTCACTAGCATTGTTTTTTTCCTTTTTTAAACAAGTATATTCGCTGTATGGTTCAAGGTCTAAAAGTTATGGTCTCTGACTCCATAAACAAATAAGGCAATTACTCCCTCCATCTCAACACAGATTCTTTACACTTTTATTAATTTGTGAGGGATATTAGCATGTTTGACCTAACTTGTTGAAAACGAATTTTTGTTTTTCAAGCTTAATTTTCTAAAAGTGTTTTTTAAAAGTAGAAGTATCAAATTGCTGCTTCTATTTTTATGGGCAAAAAGATGTTTTTTCGGCTTTTGAGAAATTTCTTTTTTTTAGCTTTTAAATAAAGTTTTGTTTGGCCAAAAAGTGTTTTTAAGTCCAAAAACACTTTTAAAAACCAGACCAATAACAATATGCTAATCTTCTTTGTCTATCCTTAAAGATCATCTCTAGCGAAGAGCCCAAAAACACCTCAATCAAAGCCAGATTAGCCTAATGGCTAGTCGCAAATGTTTATTGGGATCAAAGGAATAACACTAAAAGATGACAACGAATCAATTTAAGTAACCAAAGGGAACTTAAGATGTCCCATAAGAACATGAGCAAGTATCTTTATATTTAATATGACTCAAAATCAATGCAATCAATACGCGAATTTAGGTTATTTAGTTAAGAATGTAAATTCAAAAAGATTCAACAACAATCATTACACTACTAATGCTTTGAACATATATACTTAAAACTTGAATAGAATTCAACTTTAGATGGACTTACTTCATAATTAGACAGGAACAGCAGCACCCAAGTAGACTTTCCAAAGGCTCGAAGAATGGTTTGGATGTTCCAGTATGAACTTTCTAGTGAATTTGTCTTCATTCATATCGAGTATTGAAGGTATACGCAAGCCTTTCAGCAAGTTCTTCTCTTTTAATGCCATAACCACTCTACACCTCGGAATAGTCCTTTTATCCAAATAATACATACATAGCTTGGGATGATTAATCACATCCTCCCGTTTAAGATCCATAGTTTTTAACAAAAAACTCAAAGGTGCTCCTCAGTTTCTCCTCTGACTGCGTCAAACAAAGTGGTTGGCGTGCCATGGTAGACGCGATATCTTTATCAGACCACCCTAAACTCTTCAAAATTCCCACTCTCTTCTTCCAATTCGACTCAGTCATCGACAAAACAACCCTAAGAGCGTGAATAAACATATTATCACTCGGCTCAACCCCATACTCTCTGACAGTCGCAACCCCATACCGAATTGTACCAACAGGAACAAGCAACTTCCTAGGATGCGATTTTAACAGTTTCAAAATACTACTCATTGGCATTCCTTCCCCTAACAAAAACTCTATAATAGGCTGTAAAATCTTCCTAAGATCTGAAGTTAATAACCAACTAGCCCTCCTAACAACCACCACACTCGCGGCCTGATCAATTTTCATCAACTCTCTCAAATACTCGTAATTGGGAATTAAATGATCAACCAAACTACGCCATAAAATGATTGGATTCTTAACAACCACATCAGGTAAAAGACTACCCACAAACCCATTTTCACTAAGGAACTTCAATTTAGGTTCAAGATTTGATTCTACTTTACATCTAAGAATCTGAGGAAACTTTTTTTCAAGAATAGCTATCTGGGTATCAGTAAAATGATGTTTTTTCAAAAGGGTAATTACAGATTCCTCTTTTTCTGAAGAAATTGTTTCATTTTTTTTTCTGGGTTTTTGGTTGTGATACGAGTTCAGTTGTTGTTGTTGCTACTACTGGTTTTAATGTTTTTGTTGTAATTGACCTAATTTGCAGGAAATAAACTAGTGATTTCAATGAATAATTTGACATTTTAAACATCAATTATATGCAAATTACAACTAGTATATTAAAGAGCAACTGTGCATTTACCTGAGAAATGTATGTGTTGGAGAATGAACAGCTAATCAAAACGAGAACTTTTGTTTTAGGTCAATTCTCATTAGATGGGTATTTGTTCATTGTTAAGCTTACTTCAATTTCAGTTTAGTGCTTCTTTAACTCATCTTTTCATAAATTAACTCTTCGGTTCAGTTTAATTCAGTTATTTTTAACAGAAAAGAACAGGGATTAAGACCGAAAAATATGTTTTTGCACAAAATCTCATTGAAGACGGCGATATCCGTCACAAGCTTGTGACGGATACCATTTCCTCTTACAAAATACCCATGAAAGGTGAGTGGGAAGCACATGGGGGTGCCCCACCTTGTCCCCTCTCCCTTTTTGTGAAATGTCTTCAGCTTGTGACTGGATTAGCCCGTCACAAGCAAGACGCTTTGATGTTTTTGTGGGAAAAATAAGAAACAGAATAGATTGGGAAAAAAAAAACAAAAGTTTGTTCTAAATATCGATGTGCATGAATATTTAACTTGTTTTTATTATACCCCCGTCTTGAGGGAGAAAAAGAAACATACATCGGAGGTACTACCTCCAATTTTTTTGTTTTTTGAGCATATATGTATTTTTTTTGAGTTTATTATCTCAAACTTTATTTGTTTTTGAGCATATGTGTATTTTTTTTTAGCATATTAAAGTTTATAAGTTAGATTTTAATATTTTTTCCGTCAAAACTAAAATTTAACTAAACTTATACGAGTATGTAATATTTTTGAGTTTTATTGTAATTTTTTAGAGTTTAATGTTTAAGCGAATAAATTCAGAAACTTCATAGTGAAACTCAGAAACTTTAAAACAAAACTCAAAACTTTATTATAATGCTCAGAAACTATAGAATTGGAGGTGGTACATCAGATGTATAATCCTCTTACTGGTCTTGAGGAAGACTAGCTGGTTTTTTTAATGTTCTAAAAAAAATTTGCATTTGGTGTTGCGAGTTATCGAATAAAAATATACAGTATGTAATTGCTTTTCAACATCGATTTTTTCTCTTTCATATATAGGTAGTAAGGTACATTTTTTTCATTATCCATGAGCACTTAAATCAACTGGCAAGAGGGTATTCTAACTTAATTATAGGTCGGATTCGAGACCTGAGAATGCACTTGTGTTAAAACTCATAAGAGAAAGCTTTATCACCCTAGTTGTCCACTAAACCGTATGCTTTACACCCAAAAACCATACACCTTTTTTTAATTAAATCTTCATCTTATAAGCTTCTAATCCTCATACTAAACTCTCATTTTCACCTTTTTTTTCAATAAACTTAATCAAATTGTCAAACTTCTTCAAATATGGATCTTAGTTCACCCGTTGGTGAATTAATTTATTTGTTTATCAATTATTAGTAAAATAGTTGGTTACAATTTATACATGAAGCAGCGTCATCTTGAAAATGAGTGTAGGATAGATAAATTGTCATTTGTACCTTACAAGTTTTGAGCTCAAATCAAACGTATGTTCAGTTCATTTCAGTTCAGATAATTTTGTATTGCATATAAGTTCAGTTCAGATCCATTAAATTCGGTTCAAATCAGTTTAATTCAACCAGTTTCAGCCCAAAAAAACAGAGCCTAAATAAGCTCATATCTTCACAAAGTCATGTTATGGGTAAATAAAGGGCATGCATAAATTCACGCATAAAAGGAACTGGTCCACTGGATTTGTTGCATATAGACAAATATACCCTTACTTTGCTGTGTAGGGGAAAACAAGGGCAAGGGCAGCATAGTGAAGTGTGCAACAACTCCCGTGACTCTGTATATTACCCCCGCGTATTTAGTACAGCCCTAAATAAAGAGTTTTGTCTCAAGAAGCCCAACAAACTGTACAGAAATGAAAGCAATTCGGCGAGTTCTTATACAAATGCGGGACATCAAAAGCGTCAAGGAATCCAAAATTTTATTGAAGAAAGAAGCAATTGTCAGTTCAGCTCAGTTCCACTTCAAAATCTTACTATAACCAAATGAAAGACTACAATATACTCGGATACAAAAATTTACACTGCGAACCTATACGTAGATACAAACACAAGGCATGAAGGCGTCAACCCTTGGTAAATCTCGGTTTTGAGACTTCATCTTGAAACAAGTCCTCCAAGACATAAACACAGATGATACCACCATAAAATGTGGTCAATAAGCTCCAAAACCTTAATAACTCGATTGTGATTATTGCGGCCGATATCTAATATCATGGTTACATGATAACACCAAAGCTCCAAATAATCACCAAATTTTGCAACAAACAAATCATGTTCCCCTTGTCACCCTTGTCAGTCATGATTCAAGAGACAGAAGGTTACTCGATTTAGAAAACCTCAAATTCTGAGCTATTACCTGCATATTTGTTGCTCTTTTCATTCGTGGGTGGTATGGGCATTCCATAACCGCGGGACTCAGGTAACTCGGGTGGAAGGGCGCATCGGATCAAGGCCCAGTTCAGGCCCTCGAAGAAGGGGTGCTGCTTTATCTCAGCAGCACCTCTTTCTGTCCCAAGCCGGTTCTCGGGCTCTTTTACCAAAAGGGCGTCAATTAGGTCTCTGGCTTGAAGGCTAACGAAAGGGCTATCTGGGAATTTCAAATTCTGCAAAACTACATTGGCCAAGGTTTCTTCATTTCCGGGTCCTTTGAAGGGCGTTCTACCGTAAAGGAGCTCATAGAGGAAAATACCAAAGGTCCACCAATCAACAGCACTCCCATGACCCTCTCCTTTGATGATCTCCGGGGCTAAATATTCATGGGTACCAACAAATGAGTTGGATCTTGCAGAGGTGGGTTCTGCGACGAGCTGGAGCAACGGTCTCATCTCAGCTGCCACGTCAGATTTCACTTTCTTCAATTTGGAGGAATTTTTTAAGAGCTTAGGAGTAAAGCATGTCACTTGACAGGATGGTTCTATGCATAGAGGTTGAGCGCAACGAGAATTGCCGCGTACACGTGCATCACGGGATGTCTTTCTTGAGCCGTCTGACGTTGATGATGAGACCAGAAGTGTAGGACTGACAACACATCTGAGTGAAAGGTCAAAGTCAGAGAGCATAATGTGGCCATCTTCTCGGACTAAGATATTTTCCGGTTTTAAGTCTCGATAAACAACTCCAAGCATATGAAGGTACTCTAATGCAAGGAGTACTTCAGCAACATAGAATCTGCAAAGTGAATGAAGGATTATTAACAAAATTACCACATGGACATATCTTACAGAGAGATGAAAAGGTACATATTTGATACGCCACCTATAGCAGAATAAAGTTCGGGACTGGATCAACTGTGCAGCATGTGAAACGTAGGCATCACTATTACATACGGAGTATTACCTTCTGTAACTATGTTTTTCAAAGCACTACCTTTATAAAAAGTAGTTTTAAAACTCCTACCTTATTGTTACCTCCGTTTCAGTGTCACTACTAATTACACTTTCCGAAGAAAAAATACGTACTTTTTCGACAATCTCACTTTAAATCATTTTGCCTAGGACCATTTTACCCCTCGTTATATGGAATAATACTACATTTAACATACACCTAACTTTATCTCCACCACCCACTGCTACGCACCCTCAACGGCTGCAGGCAACACACCCTTCTTCGCCAGTGCCCCCCAACCCGTCCTACTGCCTCCTCCCCCTTTTGAAACCACCACTCCACCCCACCCATAACCACCCTTTAAAAACCTCTCCCGCCCCCAAAATCCACTTAGGTATCTCAATCAATTACCAACATTACTGGGTTTTGTTGTTTTGTCAGTAATTATCATAATTACAGCTAACTAGTAGTTTCCCATAGCATACAATGTCCTTCAATTTCAACCGGCATACCCTTTTTGTCGAGCTAAAATCAACACTCGGAACTTTTTTAATATGAGTGCGCAACATTGTTGTTTCCTTCTACTATTTCACTCGAATACTTCAGATTGGTACTCCGTACAATTTTTCAGGTTTTGTTAGGGGGAGTTTTTAGGGTTTAGTGGGGAGGAGGGTTTATTAAGGTTTGTCGTGGTAATTATGGAGTGGAATTGTACTTTTGAATGGAGGAGTAGGTGTATGACAGAGAAAGGGTGGGGGCCGGTGGGGGTGGTGGTGTCCCAGGGTGGAGGAGAAAGTTGGTGGTTACTGGTTAGGTTATGACCAGAATGATGATTGAACTGTATATTGAGGGGTATTTTAGGTATTCTATTTTTTATCATTCGGACAGGGTAATTGGTAGTCGTTTCGACTTTCGAGACAAAGGTAACAAGAAGGCAGGAGTTCAGAAAAAACGTTTATAAACGTAGGTGTTTTGAGAAACATATTTATAAAAGGTAAGTGATGAATTTTTCCTTATAATACTTTGTATAATCTATGTTACTTGGACTCGGTTATAAGTATTCAAGCGTAAGACACTGCCATTTTAGGAAAAGTTCTCAAGCTGTGGTTTAAGTGAAGTGTACTAGTGTTGTATCCATGCTGAGTGTCAATTGCCAGACAGAGGTATGCAGGGTAATATGAGATGTCGGAAAAATATAGGACATATTCCATATTCAGCCAACGTGCACTGCATATGCTGAGAAAACTAACTATACGGCGTCTACCAACGGACCACCCCTTTCAAACACAAATACATGTAAAAGTAAAAACTGAAGACGCACATATTATAATGTAAATAAAACAAAGATCTAGTTGGCATGCAGCAGTAAACAGTGAAGCCAAGAGAGCAAAAGAAACGACATTCATTCGATTAACTTTGTTCAGGAGATATTGTCTACTTCGGGAACTTTGACTCACAGAACGGCGAGTCACAGTTTGAAAAGGTGTCAGACAATCTGAGATAACCAATTCTAATTTAAGACCGTCTTAATTTAAGACGGCTCTCATAGCCGAATTAAATAAAGGTGAAAATGAAACAAGGTTGTGAGATGTCTTAATTTAAGACGATCTTAAGCAAGATCTATTGATCTGAGATAGAGGAGCGTCATATAGATATATCCAGCTACCACTGACAGGTTAGCACAAATTCTTTGCAGCTAAAGTACACTGCCTGACCTAACAAATGATATTGATGAACAAGAAAGACACCATACATCCACAATAACAAATGATATCTGATCTAGTGGTTAGCTTGACATCTACTAGACCTTGTAGAGAGTTTTAGGTTTCCTCCTCGGCCTTTTCCCTTGCCCTCCATTCCTCCAAAGGGTCGTTTATTTCTTAAGCATCTTTAGCATCTTTTTATTTTAATGTACAAATTCAGATGCATTTTGTCGAGAGTATTTTCATTTAGAAGATGTGCCCCCCACATCCTTATTCTCATTATAGGATTGGGCCCCTGTGCCTGTAAAAATGACTCAGGCAGAGTCCGACACTGGAATATGTACCATGGAGTCACAATGTGACATGCGTACCTGAGTCTTAGTAACATAGCTAGAAACACTAGTACTCAAGTGCAGTAAGACAATTTGGAGGGTCAATTTGCATTGAAACAAAGAAAACAGCCAAAAGATAACGTAAGCATTACCTTGCAGCTTGTTCTGTGAAACACCTGCCCGGCTGTCTTTGCCGAAGAACATGTAGATCACCCCCAGGACAGTACTCCATGACTAAACACGATAGATTATCTGATGTAAACTGGCAATACAAAGTCGGAAGAAAAGGATGGTCCAACATCCTCAGTATATCCTTTTCAGTTTGAGCTCTAGCTATCTTTTTCCTTCTAGCCAAGAACTCACAGTCCATGACCTTTATTGCAAATAGACAGGTGGTACCAATAAGCTCGGCAAGATAGACCGTTCCAATATCTCCACATCCAAGCTTCTTCAAAAGACTGAAATTTTTCAACCCTAAAGTTCCATGTTGAAACCTCACATGGCGAATCGCTTCCCACCTAACATCCTTAGACATGTGGGGCCGATCACAAATGCTCGCCCTGCCCATGTTACTTTCCTCACTAACACTTGTACTACTGCTGCATTCATCAGGACTGCTTTTTGAGCTTTGAGTAAAGTTCGCCCTATCTCTTGACTTCGAGTTACTACTAGATTCGACAAGAACTGATTTGGTCTTCATTAAACCGTCAGAACTTGGTCCAGGTGTATTAAAATCGGATGTGGCAAATGGAGATATAGGGGACTCTTGATAGAATGCCGGTGACTCCTCAACAGATACGAGAGACTCTTGAGGAGATACCGGAGAATCGTGATGGGATAATGAGGACTCATTATTAGCTTCCTTCCAGGCATCAGTCACGTCACACTGGCAATTTGGACAAACTATTGGATTTGGACTCGAATACAAGTCATTATGGAACTCGCTGCGTATATTTTTTGAGCCATTATCTGTGGCCATTTTCTTCTTAGATCTCCTATTGACAAAATTCTTAGTCTTGATAAGAGGTTTGACAAAATGGTGAGCATTTTTAGCTGTCCTGCTCACTTTTTTACCTTTTGGGGAGCTTGTGGAAGTTATGGTCTTCAAACTGTCCTGAACGACTCCATCCAACTCTTTGGCAACTACTTTCTCTGATGCAGATTCTTTACCAACTACCCTAATTGGGGACCCACTACTCTTGCCGTGATCCAAAACTCTATCACCAAGATCAGAACGACGTGGAGAGCGTGTAGGTGCACGCTCTTCCTTATGTGCCATATCAATCTTCTTTTGATTTCGAGCCACAGGTGACAGAGAAATTATCTCTTTTTGTTCTGCCATTTTTCGAGCATTGTCCAAAGAGGTCTTGGCACTAGCACGAGGAGAACACCGAGGTTTATGCTTCTCGTTATGCAATGACTCTGTCAGTGGTGGCTGACTCGAAAAATCAGCAGAGGAAGAAAATTTTTCGTTTTCTGTCGTTCTGCTATTGTTATGCCCCCACGCCTTGTCATGAACATCATCAGAACTTTGACCATACTCATCCTCTTCATGATGAAACATATTAATCATTGACTTGTGCATTCCAGATTCCACTATTGAAGCAGCCAAATCTTTCTGTGCTGCCAATTTTCTGGCATAACTAGACCGCGATGAAGAAGTGGGAGTTGCATCATTTCCTGCCTGAGATAAGTCGGTCAAAGATGATTGACTTGCAAAGTCAACAAAAGCAGAGGATTTTCCGTTTTCTCTTGGACTACTCCTAGCGACCTCTCGCACACTATTTTTAGCTGACGGAGGTGAAGATGGTGGGAGTGCGCTGGGGGAGGTTTGACTCCGAATCTTGGGTGACGTAGTAATCACTGATTTCTGAGTCAAAATAGTATGATCCATGTTTGGAATTGGGCTACTCTTAGCAACCTCTCGAACGGTATTCTTAGCGGACGGAGGTGAAGATGGTGGGAGTGTGCTGGCTGAGGTTTGACTCCCAATTTTGGTTGATGTAGTAATCACTGATTTCTGAGTCAAAATAGTATGATCCAGGTTCGGAATTGGGCTACTCTTTGCTACCTCCCGCATGCTATTTTTAGCGGACAGAGGTGAAGATGGTGGGAGTACGCTGGCTGAGGTTTGATTCCCAATTTTGGTTGATGTACTAATCACTGAATTCTGAGTCAAAATAGTATGATCCACGCTCTGAATATAATCAGCATGTGAAGAAGATAAAGATGCGACACATGAAGGTTTCTCAGACTTTGATATTTGATTGATAGAGTCCATTGACTCAACAAACATATCATTCTGAATGGTGGTGGGTCCGCTTGACTCTTCAGCGAAAGATCTACGGTTTGAAGGCCACAGATCAGATGCTGGCAACTTCCCAGTAACACTCTGAGAGGAGTCCATGGACTCAACAAACCTATCGTTCTGAATGGTGGTGGGTCCACCTGCCTTTTCGGAGAAGGATCTTCGGTTTGAAGGCCACAAATCAGATGCTGGTAACTTCCCAGGAACACTCTGAAAAGAGTCAAAAGTTGATTCCTCGGGCACAAGAGATATTTCCAGCATACTCTCTCTGGTATCATCTTGGGAATGATCAGATCTAATGTCTTCAACTGCAACATTGCGATACATGGTCAAAATTTTCCCATCTTGCAAAGAACGAGGAGACTTAGTCGAGCGTTTCATGGCAGCCATTTCCGAGGCCTGAGAGAGGCACAAACCCCTAAGTGCCTGTTTCAGATTCATGCGCTCGGAAATTCCATGTCCAGGTGAATTCAACACTGCTGCTTTTACGGGCTTTTTGGAGGCATTTTTCTTTGACTTGCTAGCTTTATTTTCAAGGGAGGATCCACGGGATGAAGCTTTACGATTAAATATCTCAAAAAGTTGGTTAAGATCTTCTTCTAAAGAGCTAATGTTCCCATCATTTGAGGCAAGAGATCTTCTGTCCTTTTCCTCTCTTTTTGTTTCTGGCTTCATATAATTGTTGCTTCTATAATTTTCTCCATGATCTAACTCCTCCTCAATCTCAACAATTTCACGATTACCAGAGAAGAGACTCATATGTGCCATCGTATTCAATGGATGGACCAAAGGAAAGACGGGAAATGATTCGTGGAGTCTTCAATGGCTTATTCCAAAAGAAGCATCTCAACTTTTACTGTCAATAGTCGGATGTTTGCTCCAGAGACCAAAGACAGAAAGGTGCAAAAATCCTAATTATTACAGGCACTTCATGATGCAAGATAATTTACCTGGTGACATACACGAAAAATAAGATAAGTCTCAATATAACCTTAAGCCCTTCACAGGAAAAGGGGACTAATACAAAATACTGAGCTATCTGGTTAAATTAGTTCCGTAATTGGTAATCATGTGTTTGATGTAATCCAACAGTTCAGAAGTACAAGGAAAGAGGTGATAATACCCCCACAAACTCATACAGTACTCCATGAAGCCAAATCAAGCCATTCATTGAACTAAGTCTCCTACCGCTTGCACATTTTCTACGACATTTACACAAAACAAATATACAACAAAACATTTTAATAATAGGAATTCAACCCAATGTAATAAAAAAATTCATGTTAAGAAGTATACAACTGAACATTGGGATAACTAACAACCAACAAGAAAATGTCAACAAAAAAATTGAGAAGCAGCGTAAAAAGGCTGAACAACCATAACCCCCTTATTTTACTTCTGCAGGCCTAAGCTATAACCAATTTTCTAAACTTCTTTAACCATATTAGATGGCTTAATTCTTTGAAAGGCATTCTTAGGTGAACAAAACAACCCGACTAATTAGTCAAGTAAGTAACTTAATGTCTTATTTCCTCATTGAGTCAATGCTAACCACGGTTCTATTTTCTATTTTCTAACAACAATTGAAGACCAGATAGCCTAAACCTTGGATATACGATACGAAAAATAAAAATGCCAGAAACTAATAGCAGAAATCCCTCAGAACAGCACTTTCCATCATACCCATTTCCTCAAGCAATGAGCTGAATTACAAAAAGGCGGCAACTTTAACTACAATAACTGAAATGTGGGTCTAAGACTAGTTAAAAGTAATCAAAACCATGATATACTATACTTCCAAGTTCCACCGAAAAGCAAACACTCAACAGCCAAAAAAAGCAATTATTAAAATAAAAATCTATATGCAGATCCTAATCAGCTCATCATCATCATCAACAACAACAACAACAACAACAACAACATTACCACTGCCTCAAATCTCAATGGCACCACATCTATATAACAAACCATTTTTTAAGAAAGAAATATAACAAACGAAATTAAATACCCTCTCCGTCTCAATCATTTGTTTACCTTTGATTAAAATACCTCTTACAATGAATATAAAAGTTAAAACAAATAATTGAGACGGAAAGGGTAACAGCCAAAGTAATTAGTTTCAGAAATCCATTAATAAGACCTCGATAGAACAGCAAATAAACAAACTTTCAGTCATTTAACTATCACAAATATAAGCTTTAACTACCAGTGATTAACGCGAAAGTATTATGGACAATAGGTCTCAGGTTCCAATCCCCTCCCTCTCGATTGTAACTCATTCCACACAAAAATAAGCTTAAAATTAAAAGCAAAAGTAGAAAAAAGGTAGAATAAATGTAAAATACCTGAAAAAGATGATGTGGGCAGCTGAAGAAAATGATTGAAAAGAAAAATTAAGAGAGAGAAAGGGGTGAAGGAAGAGAGAGAAAGCGGTGAAGAGATGAAGATGAAAAGGAATGGGGATACACAAACACACAGTAAACACACACAGATACATAAATTTCAGTGAGTGATGACTTTGTATATTTTGTTTGTTAGTTTGTTTTTATTAGATGAAATGAATAATGGGTGAAATAATTACAAAATTACTGTAATTTGGTGTTCAGATAGGGAGTAATGAGGCCCCACACCTGAAAACTGATGGTGTAGACGTTGCTACGACTTTGGAATTGGGAGTCACGTCTCACTATACGCTGAACTTTTCAAAGGAAAAGTCACACTTCGTGATCGCTACTACTCTTATGTTTGGGACGGGCGGACGGCTTAATGCTTTTTATATAACAAAACAATTCTAAAACGGTCATTAACGGATTCTATCATCGGCTGTATGTCACACTCGCAAATATACGTGTTTTTACAATAATGGATAACGTTAACAAAATACGGTTAGCGGATTTTAGTAGCATGTTTGACTAGCAAATTAATTTAGCAGATTTAAGAAAATGTGTGGTAATTAGCAGATTATAGGACAATTATACCATTTTCATGTATAGATTGAATATGCTATTCCAATATGTTGCTAATAGTAGCACATCCAAAAACAATAGATTCCAACTAATATGTTATCAAAATATGTCATTTACCAAACACATCAAATTAGTAAATTGATTGGTCAAGATACTATTTAGGTCGAAATCTACTAATTTCAGTCAATATGCTGTTTACCAAACAACGTTTGGTTTCCATTCAAACGGTCACTTTCATCTGAAGGTTTCAGACATGTCAAATGTGACCCGGTTTTATTTAACCATAAAACTGGTCATATAAAGCTGTTTAAAGGCTTCAGGCAGAATAGTTTGTCTGAAATGAGAATTACTGTTATATGTATTGAATGGTTGCATAACGTAGCTAAGTTGCTTCAGAAACTTGTTACGATGCCTCTCTTACACCTGAGCTCGTTCAATGCTTTTTTTTACAGAGCGCTACAAAATTATGGAGCTCATGTACCAAGTTTTGAGCTTTTCTTTAATTGTTTTTTTTTTCTTAAATATATTGAAGTGCTTCACAAAAGTTTTTAGCTTTGTCACAAATTCAATAAATATTCCACAAAACATGTTAAGTTTTTTTTGTCAGTACGAAATAGTTTTACATTCTAGTAATATGCCTTTCAAAGTCATACTGAACAATGTAAAACCGAATAAGATACATAGAATAATAATTTCCTAATGAAGAACAACTAGGGAGTGAAATCCATTTGGTATTTGAAACATGTTAAGTTGTGTACTACTGAGATGTTCATAAAACGTATCGAGTTGATTTAACACAAATTCTCATTATAGCTATAGACTTGGGAGTCTGCATTTACCAAACCACGCAGAATATCTTTATTCTTTCACCTATTAGAGATCATTTAAGCCAATTTGGGGCCTTACCAGTTACCGCTAAAGAAGGGTTTCGGATTTTAATCCAGAATGAAGAGATCAACCACAACCACATCCACAATCACAATCTAGGTAGCACCAAAACGGACACGGACACGGGACACGGACACGACACGGACACGTGACACGACATCTCTTGAAATTTAGGACACGGGACACGTTATTTAAATTTAATAAAATATATATTTTATAATTATAAACGTTCGATTTTATTTTTATAAAAGTATTTGATATTAAATTTAAATAAGTGAAGCTAAAACTTGGCTTGATTATAACTCATTTTCATTTACTATCCAAACGAATCTTTTAATCAATCTCTTTCGACAGCTCATTTCATGCTTAAAGAACATCATTCACCACAAATGATGTCCAAATGTCATGGACACGCGTCGGACACGGCCGAAATACCATGGACACGCGTTGGACACGTGACCGAATAAATGTAGAAAGTTAGACACGGCTTTATAGGTGTCCGACACGTTTCGACGTGTGTCCGAGGAGTGTCGGTGTCCGACACGGTGTCGGACACGGGACGGCTGATTAGGAGAAGTGTCCGTGCTACCTAGATCACAATCACATATACGGTAGTACTTCGTATATTTTAGCAATGGGTTGTGAACATGGTTTAACATCTAAAAACTGTATTCAGTACCCAATAGATTATTATGCAGAAATTTATAATTATAATTGCATCTCTTATGATATTCGCAGCACAAGACCATATCTGATTTATTTCGTATCACATGGCTTTATCGGAAACTTTTTATTATCACACTACTTGGTGACACTGATCCCTATTTTTATTCTTGGATCAAAACCCTATCAATATGAAGGAAACAAAATAGAGAAGTATTCAATTTGAGTGAAAAATTGAGAATTGTTACAAGTACTTACGTACAGCTTCCCATAACGGGAACTTTTATCTATGTGGAAGACAAAGTAATGAGTGAAATCTGTAGTTATATGCTACTCACCTCAGGGCACCTAATTTATCTACAGAGTTATGCCCTTTACGAGAGGAGGGTTAAGACCCCTTCCATGTGAACAAAATTGCTCGTCATGGGAAACATTATAGCTTCTCCCACCTGTGGAAAACGAATGTTAAAACTATTACGGCAATCAAGATTGCTGGAGACGGAATTTTACAGAGGGTAGGTAATAAGGACACCTTCAAAGAAACCAATTGGAGTAAATGTACAGCAACAAGAACAAGAAAACCAAAAACCGCTACAATGTGTAATATTACTAACCCTTACATTTATTAATTGTGGTGTGACGTACAAAGAAACAAATTGATCCAGGCCGTGGAACGAAATCCAGCTCATGACACTGAATCAGGATCAAGTAGTTAGAGGTTTAGAATGTTACTACTTGCAATGACCGCTTTTTGAGGCAATATTGGTTGAGTACATGGTCAAATGACCAGAATATCAGAGCAACGCCTACCGACTCTAAAATCAAGTCTTGAACCGAGATTTAATAGCATGCCTAAAAAATATGAAACAATCAATGGCATCTAAGCTAGGAAATGTCATAGTGTTCAATGTAGATGAAAAATGTTGATGCGGCAGTTAATGCAATTGACAAAATCAGTTTTTGGCTACGGTAGGTGACCAGGACCTTCATGCAACACTGATCTCGCTGACAATGGGAAGGTACAGCAACTGTCTTTCTAGTTGAGGTTGGGTTCAGATGAGAATTTGAGGAACGAACAAAGAAAAATGGAAAGTTACATTATGCCGCATTGTGAGATACTGAGATCCATATATTTACCATTGTTTGACACCATGGGGAAGCTCTAATGTTTAATGTGAGATTAAAGAACCAAAGAGAGAAAGCATTTAAGGTGACAAACAGATCTAGCAAGCAGAATCATCAGAACTACAACAAAACTATATTAATAGGGTTTAAATAAATACCTTTATGTTGTCATACCGAATCCCGCATTGGAGATGCTTATACTGCATTAGCATTTGCTAGAGACATAGGCGTCAAAGGAGGAGAAGTACTATCTTTTTCAATCTGAGAAGACTCGGCGTTCTTTCCAGCACTTAATGCCTTGGCTCTATATTGGCTAGAAGGTATAGATAAATTCCGTGAAATAGTTAATGGGGGAATCGGCAAGGGAGATGCTGTATTAGAGGCAGTAAATGTGGTTTTATTTTTCACTGAAAACTCCTTGTTCATTGACGTTGAAGGAACAGTAGACCCACTGGGCCCCAAAGATGCACCAGATTTACTGGAGATGGTACCCGGTGGCCTTGGAAGTTCATGAAGCTCACTAAGTTTTGGTGGCGATACTGATGGAGGACAACGATGTGAAGCTTTCGGAGATGATGGCCGAGGTAGCAAAGGTTGGGATATAGGGTCAGAGTCCCGTAAAGGAATCTCAGAAGCAGAAAGGGGCCCACTTGCAGAAAAGCCAGGTTTCATGGAGTGAGGATTACTGCTTATAGGACCCGAGAAAGCTTGCCTTTTTATTTTCTTATAATCAGATGATCCAATAGCATCGCTTTGTCGAGAAGGAATTCCATCAGCTAAAGGAGGTAGCCGTGTCGAGCCTTCGATACCCTCCTTTGAATCTCTATTGTTCATTTTAGTTTCAAGAGGAGATGAGTGCCATATATTTTGATCAGAGAGGCTATTTGGCCTTACACGAGGAACTGAACTTGTTCTGGTAGAAGTAGAAGTTTTTGCATCGTCAGGGGTAGGCAGTACGTATGTACGAAGCTTCAGTGTATGGGAGTGACGCATTCGTCCTATCCTCTCCGCAGGATCCAACTTCTTCTCTGCGATGATGGGCGCAGAGTGGCTGTAGTTATTTGTTGTTCGAGGCTCACTGTCTAACATCTGTGAATCACCTTGACCTTTATCAAGCCTGAACTGCAATCGCACAGAAGTAGAGAACTCCCTGAAATTCAGGACTGAAGCATATTTATTGCTAATTCACAAAAAGAAAATGTGAAATACCTCAGTAGTTTCATTTGTTGATTGTTTGGTAATCAACTCCTCTTCCTGGTCCAGCTGAAACAACAGAAAAAATCAACAAAACAGCCTAAGTCAAAATCCTTTCTTTAAATCGGCAAGAAAAACAAAGAACATGACCACCACTTATCTAGCAAATTTGGTGGGTAAGACCACCACTAACGACCATGTTGCAGGACAGGTGGAGCTAGCTGTAGATAACTCATGAAGACATGAACACAAAGTAGCATACAAATCAGAGGCTTGCTGTTTCAAAGGTTCATATACTGAAATATATCATGGAAGTATGGAACTAGGGCACCAACGCAACAGTTTTCAGAAAATATAGCTCATTGCAATATGGGGGAATGACACCTTTCACTATTTCTTCATAGTAACTTGGCCCTACTCAGGGCAGTCTCTGGCATTTAAGGGGCCCTGTGCCATGCCTTGAATGGGGGCCTTAAATTTGCTCGCTCCGTCGAATTGTATCTAAATTTACGCAACTTTAACTTTACGTCTCACAGTACGGAAATGTCATAACAAAGTTGTAATGCAAAATTATAAAACATTTGAAATCAAACTAAACTATTCCCTTTTTTTAATACATAAACATTTATATATCTGAAAAATAATTGACCTTATTTTACTAGTAATGAGTAATGACATACTATTCACAATCATTTATAACCCCCATTAACAAAGAATAGCATCTCGCAAAAGAAGATGTGATAAAAGGATAATCATGTACATTGGGACTGTTTTTAAGTCACTCATAGCCGAAATAATAAAATCACCTAGTTTGGCGAACAAAGTGAAAAATTAATTGAGTGAAACAAAGTACAAAACTACAAAAAATGTGATATGGACAATGGAAATAGCCAAATAGGTAAGAATTATGAGACAAAGCACACATAAAACATAATGCTGACCAAAAATCAAACATTCGAGAAAGGAACGAAGGGGCGGGAAGTTCATAAACTAATTTCCATTTTAGCCCCAACACTCCTTCCACCAGACTGAAGGACAACAAAGGACAGCATGACAATGACAACAAAGCCATGATGATGGTGACGAGCCCCACATAGCATCGATAGATCAAGAAAGAAAAGCAAGTGGTAGACGAGGCTAGAATTGGTGCTAGGCAAGGATAGTGTTTATTTTTCATGTTGCATAAATGTTGGGCGACTGGCAGAGGGAGCTGATCCGAAACAGTGATGAGGTGGCAATTTGGGTGGTGGATAGGAGTAGGTGAGGGGAGAGGCCAGAGATACAATGATGTTCATTGAGGGGTAAGTAATTAATAAGTGGATACAGTTAGTCATTAGTAACATCATTTGTGAAATTTTTTTGTAATTGAACAATAACCATAGCTCTGTAATTTTGCAACAGAAAATACTTTCCATAAGTGGAATAAAAAGGAAAAGGGAGGCCAAAGAAAATGGAACTAAAAAAAATAGAGGGAAGAACATTCAAAATGGGAGGGAGTACCAAATAACATGTTCAACTTATAACAAGGTGATATCAATTTGATCCATTGTTTAGGTGAAAGAATTTGGCGGGAAAGTGAGGCTAGGGAAAGGGAGTAAAAACATCATTTCCCTTGTTTTGGACAAGGAATTGTGTTGGAGGGAAATAGAGGGGTCCATTTTCACTACAACAGAGAAAATATTTTGAGGGAAAACCAAAAGCTCCCTTCACCTCACCTCTCCCCTCCCCTTCATCGCCCCTCCCACCCTTCCCTCCTGCAGTCCTGCTGCATTCAAAAAATCATAAAATTGATCATGCAGAATGGAAGTCGAGAAAGCCATTTTACTCAAAAGTTCTTTTCTTTCCATCAGATGCTCACCTCCATTGAGTTCCTTGATGTTGCCATAGCTTCAGTTCCCAGTTTATGTGGCCGATAGTCAAAACCTAACTCTCCGTTATCATTCGAAACATAAGCGTTCCCTCCCACATCTTCTCCATCATCATTATCATCAAGTTCACTAAGTTGATAGTCTATATGATGCTTTTCAGTGATCAACTTCAGATGTGGGTCAACCGCCATTAGAGAATTGAGTCCCTTTTTGAAGAAGTTTAACTGTCACTCAAACAAAGTAATCCCTTATATCATATCCGTATAAAAAATTCTAGTAGTAGACCAATTATTAATTAATGGTATTGATTGTCATGCAGAAGCTATCAGAGAAACCTGAGCTGTATGATGCCGAGTCGCTTGTGTTAGAAGACATCGAGTCTGTCCTTGCTTTAAAGACTTCAGCCGGAAAACACACAGTGTAGCTTCCTCTTCATATTCAGTATGGGCTTGCTTCAACTGTTGTGACGAAAAACCTTCACCTTTTCCACTTTTTGACCGCCCTTTTCCATGTTGTTGAGCTATCATTTGCTCATATACGGTTCTGTACCATTGGCCAAGTTAACGAGTGGAAGAAGAGAATGGGGCCTGGGAGACCTTATGAAGCCAAAGTTCATACCTTTTCTCATCACACTGCTGCTTCATCTCCTACATTAGTAAAATAAAAGACACTCACAGTCAGGAGTTTGGATATAAAGAAGTACTCCCTAAGTCCCAATCATTTGTTTACCTTTTTTTTTGTGAGGAGTATTTTAATCAAAGATAAACAAATGATTGGGACGGGAGTAATAGGCAACCAATGAGCGACCTTCATACACAAAGCAAAAATCTACCAAGTAGACAAGTAACATGGCTGTCATAATTCAAGATGTTAAAGGATGGTAAAATTTAAGTTCCCATGGCAAGATACGCATTCCAACACGATTTTCATTCCAGGTCATTGGAAGAAAACATCTCGTATGTTTTTTTCCACATGGGGAACAATTGCATACACCCCAAATCCCTATCCTGTCATATGCAATAGCCATTGAAGGCTTGCAGCAGTAGGGTAATGTTGTTGTAGCAAGATATACATCCCAGACTCTACTACGTTGATGTCCTCTAACTTGTATCATACGTTTTTCCGAATTCGTGTGTGTGTGTGTCCCATACTCATGGGTTCATGCTTCTTAAGGCCAACCAGAAGAACACATCAGATGACTCTGTTATATGATAACTCTACTCAGATTGGAAAACCTAATAGCCCAACCTCATGATCTTCCACCACTACAGTCACCCTAAATTGTACGTGTTTTTCCATGGTCCCCAACACAAAGAAGATCTTTTTTGTCATCATGTATTTTGACCGACCATGCTAAATAATGAATTGTTTACTGTTGAGAGTTGCGACCTGCATTTTAAGTACTGTATATGCCAACAGTTGCCTAGCACAAACACCTCAATACACCTCCCATAGTCATCACTGGAAGCCAGAGTGTATAGACTGTACTCAAGGTGCAGGTGGCAACTCATGACATAAAACATATCATGAACCATATTGTAACACGAGACCCTAATAGACAGCTACAAACCTATAAATCTACAATGGATCCTGTATGTAATAGCCGTGAATACTCAATCAGCTAGAACAAATTCCTAGAAAACAACCCAAAATAAAACACGAAAACCTCAACAGTCAACACCATTTCGAAGTGAGCAATACATCACTGAAACTCTAAAATCTCCATTGGCCAAAAATACCAACCTTTCTGCACAATTTCAGATTAGTTAAAATTCCAAAGGTTTCATCCCTCAAAAAAAAAAAAAAAAAATTCCAAAGGTTTCAAACTCAAACACCAAAATTGACAATCAGCTCCAAGATATTTTCTCCCTTTGAAATAATATAAGTGAAAAATGGAGCAGTTGGAGAGTTCATCAACAAGACTTGCCAAACAGAACGTTCGGCTCAGGTTTGGGTTGGGTTCGGGTGCACTCTAAGCTGAATATATAAGACTAGTTTGACAACTGCAACAATCCAAACTCGATGTTTCTCTCTATTTAAATTTTTCTCCTTTTAAGTAGTAAGACCTAACAATTAGACTACATTCTCTATTTACTTTGACTTTCCGCTACAAGTGCCATCATTTACACCTCCAAGGACAAGAGTGTGGCCCATTAGTGAGCTAATTTGCTTTATTTTCATCACAATCATTAGTTGAACTAATTACTGAAAATTATCGCAAACCTGAACAGTCTGAAGTTGATTGAGAAGAGATTCAGATGGGTTCGTGATGGTGAGGAATATATGGGAACGCTGAAAAGGAAAAAGTAAACAGCTAGATCATCACATGGTTCAAAGAAAGCCAACATTATACAAGAGACAACCACTAAAAACCGAAACAGCCATCACACCTACTACTTACATAAATGTCAACAAGTTTCTGAAGTTCAAACTGAATATCTCCCAGCATAACCAATGCCTTTTCTGCCAACAGTTAAGAAAGTGTCAGCCACAAGCCAACAGCATTCAGAGCATTACAATTCATCGCAGTATATAGCCATCAGCAGAAAACTATTTCACGAAAGTGCAAAACTCCATTTTCACTGCCAAATGTCAAGCTACCCACAGTACCCACTACTAAACTAAAGTGTTTAAGGAACCATAATCCAGCCCAAATCATGTTAACAGTACCACAGTTATCACAAATTATACGAGTCAACAGTATATACCCAAAACTTAGAAAATAAAAATTGTTGACATAAAAGAGGGAAAACTGGACTCAGATACATACTATTAGCTGCAACTATAGTGTTAGACTTTCTTTCGGAAAGAAAACCTATAGATTTTGACTTTTAGCTAGTAACATGTTAGATACATACTACTCTCGTTATCCTTGCACAAATCAGCTTTGTCATGTAGACAGGCACCCATTTCTCGTAGAGACTCGGAAAACTCTGCAATGACAGTTGAAGTTAGTACACAGACTAGAAATTGCAAAATTTCACAGCAACGAAATGGTAATCTACTTAACATGAGAAAATTAACCAATAATATCAACAACATTACCAGAGTCCCCAGGGTACAGGGTCCAATGTACTTCACCATACCTCTGTGTTATAAACACAGAGAGGCCATTTTCTAATGACTAAAACAACAACATTACCACAGTGCCTCAATGGCTCCCGCAAATTGCGGGTTAGGGGGGGTTGGATGTACGCAGCCTTAACCTTTTGTTAGCAACACAAAGAGGTTGTTTCCGAATGACCCAAGATGAAAATTGCGTCGAGAACTGCATTGAAGGACTGCTACTTCACAAAAGAAAGAAGTGCAGCCACTTTAGTGAGCCATTTTGATTTATTCCATTATAATCCATAACCAGAGTAATAATGAGTCTTTGGTTCCATTGGAAATATGGAAAACCATTTTCTAATGACTCAATGGAAATTTTGACTAGGATTATGACAGCTATTTTACAATAACGCGACCAATTTAAAGAGTCATTATCTTTATTCAATCATAACCAAAAAAAAAAAAAATCAATCAGTCGCGAGTCTTAACCAATAACAATGTGCATCTTTGGGGCGAAAAAAAGAAGCACGAAGCTAGGGGCACATGAATCACAACCACCTATGCTAAAAAAATAAGAAAGGTTAAAATCACTTTATAATGAAAGAATGTCATCCCCTTAGCCAGTTAGTTTGAAAGCAAGTCAATCTGAGTTAAAGACTCAGGTGGACTGTGGACATCTCTATAAAGTTATTACACAAGCCTATACTTTTACGCAGAATATAACTATCTAGAGGAGCTTCCAAGGATTCTCTATCAAACCGTTCAAATGTACCCATAGAAAAATGAGTAGCACGGCTGTTGTTTAGCACTTTTGCTCAAAAGGTTAAGATATATTCATATGCCCTACCTCTATTTCAAAAATTTCAATATCAACTAGTTAAACTATTAGGGTAAATCCATGGCATTGTATCGAGGTGTGCTCGTGATTGATGTAACAGCTATAAATCCAGTAATAGTCTAGCAGACATATGACACATGGCACATTCTACATGGTAGGTCATCAAAACTTTTTTTGTAAGTGTAACAATTATATAAGTCGGATTGGTCCAAGTTTCATTAGTGTAAAGCCTTGCATCAGTCATGTATTGGCAAAGTTAGGGTTGTATCAGCCAAATTGGGCTATTCATAGCAGCCATTTACAACTTTTACAGTATCAGCAAATTTTGTAACAGCCGATGATTAAAATACCATGGCATGAGTGCATAGATATTCAAACTAGGATAAAGAATAGTACTTGACTACGAGGCAGGAGCAAAAACGTCTCCGGTGCATTTTAGGTGCGCCTTTTAGATAAGGCTCACCTAACAAGACTCACTAGTACGCACTTTCCATAACTTTTTCTCCTAGATCTATTATTATGCCATTTCTTTTCCCCATTACTCCTAACTTTTACTCCTTTTACATGTTTGCCAACATGAAACCTCCTCAAAAAGGGTATCGTTGCCCAAAATTTTATTTGGGAAATATAAATTTGTTAGCAAATATGGGGCGCCTTGCGTCCAAAAGGCATGTGCCTCGTTGTTTCAACCCTTGGCACCTTGCGCCTCTTCAAACTAAGCTTTGTAATGGGGGAATAAAAGAAATTGTCCTAAATTGTATGTGGTTCTTACATTGTGAATCAGTGAACACTCAATGTAAATCTAATGCAATTTCCATATTTGAAGGGGCCAAAACAATAACTCTAAACACACTTTTATCCAGCGGGAAGGAGTTTTTTGAAGTATTGCAGTAATATCGTTCAAGAGATAAGATTGGCAACCCAAGATAATGACATAAATCATGTTCTTGATCTTATACAGTATGGCTCTTAGACACTTTGAGTTTAAAAGGTGACTATCTTAATAATACTCACAATGGTAGAAGAGTAGAGAGATTATCACTTCACAGTATATTATTATGGCGTTAGTCCCGCCATTGCAAATTTAAGTTTAGGATTAAAACACATTTGTATTTATAAAGTGGACTATATCTCCTCTTTCAAAGTATCTAACGTGTTATTTGAGCTCGCGTCTATGACTTAAGTTTAAGAATAGATATCGGTCCTTTCTTTGTAACCTAACTGAGGATTTATTTGAATCAGTTGAAAGTGGATTCTCAGTTTAATTTCAAAGGCGGCTCACATATGAGGGAGAGTGTTGAATAAAGATCCCAAGTCACTCGAGATTCACATGTACGTGTCCAATGTTGATAAAAGATGAGAAAGTTTTACTTTATAATCAAACTAGTTACTCACATGGTCCCAAATCGTGGCATCGATCGCGTTTGAAGGCGTGGTAACGGTGTCTCAAAAATCAGAATCATACTTGACGCAGTCGCCATAACCTTTGTTGCGGTTAATGCGGAACTTTTATAGTTATTTTAGTTGTCTAAAATATCTATTAAGACCAATATTATCATTTTTTTCACAAAAATTAGGCCATAAATAGTGCTTTATATGGTTTTTAAGAAAAATAAAGGAACTAGAACAAAAAAATTTGACAAGCCTGTTGGATTGCTCGCCCAAAATTGTGGAATTATATGCAAATATGCAATAGAAGGCATATACAAGACGAATGAGTTCCCAAACTATCTAGCGGTAGCTCAGAAGCTTTCCGAAGGTTTTTTTTTCCTAGATGATCATCAGAAGAGGTTCATTGGTACACAGTAGTAGTAAACTGTGAAATTTGTGTTCAAAAGCTTGATCCTCAAACCTCTCCAAGACATACTACTTGTACGAATAAAACTTTCGTATCACATAAAAAGAGAATAATAGTAACAATGATAACACACAAGTACACAACTCACAGGTAAAAATCCGGAACATGAATTTTCAGCAGAAAAGCTTAGTAAGCATTTCACACGTCGAATAAAGCTACAAAACAACATCCAAATCAACTCACAATGTTACAAACATACCATATGCAGAGTTTGCAGTTGCCGCAGCAGCCGAGAGCAAACTATCATAGCAATTCCGCATGTCCTGCATCTCCTGCCAAAGAGTATTACCCTAATCATTTCCCGTTTCTAGCATTTTCCCAAACCTTTTCGCCGTAACTTCAATTATACCTACGTATTTACTCCATCTCCTTCCAATTAAACTATCTCATAACTATTCAAAAGATAATTGTAGTAATTACTCAAGTCTTAACTCAATTACAAAACGAATCTTCGAGCATTAGCTATAACTAACATCAATTCTGCAGATAGATATTGCTACATATATATACTTTTTAACTAAATAGCGCACTGTCAGTCTACTCAGTGAAATTGCTAAAGTCCCTCTGTTCAGATCAATTCTTTACGTTTTCCTCATGTGGGAGTCTCGATAGTCATTTCTTAACCTTTCTGTTTTACGCATTTATAAGTTGACAATTTTTTACATGCGCAAGTTTCTACTTCCCTTTTCACATTTTTAAAAGCATGTCATCTCTCATATCCTTGGTCTTTATGGCAAAAGCAAACATAAAGAATTGACAGGGACAGAGGGAGTAGAAAACTCCGATCATCAACTACATACTAACTTCAATTCCATAGGTACGAATTGCTTCATATAGAATCTTGCTACCTAAATTTCGTACTCAGTCAAATTGCTAACAATAAAAAATAAACTCCTTTGAGTAATGACTCCACTCATTTACAAGACGATTCTTAGATCATTAACTACATACTATTTTCAATCCACAGGTATGAATTCCTTTGAATAGATACTACTGTATTACCTAAAGTTTGCACTCGGTAAAATTGCTACCTAACAAGATTTTCAGTTAATCAATCATCAACTACATACTAACTTCAATTCCGTAGATACGAATTGCTTCGTATAGACTAAAGATACTTTTCAGTTTTCACCTAAATTTCGCTTTGTCAATCAAATTGCTCACAATAACAAAAACGCGTTTCAGTAATATCTCAACTCGTTTACAAGACGAATCTTAGATCATTACCTACTAACTTCAATTCTATCAGTATGAATCCTTTGAATAGATATTTTACATAAATTCTGCACTATCAATAAACTTGCTACCTACCGACGAGATTTTCCGCTAATTACAGCAAATCATCAACTACATACTAACTATAATTCCGTAGATAAGAATTGCTTCGGATAGATAACTTCACCTAAATTTCGCTGCCAGTCAATTTGCTACCTAACAAGATTTTCCGCTAATTCCGGCAGAATTATCAACTACATACTAACGTCAATTCCATAGGTACGAATTGATTCGATTGTCTACTTTTTATCTAAATCCTCAACTGTCAGTCAAATTGCTAACAATCACAAAACTCATTTCAGTAATATCTCAATTCATTTACGAGACGAAACTTAGATCATCAACTACATACTAACTCCAATTCCACAGGTAAAAATTCCTTTGAACCGATAATTTTCACCTAAATTTCGCAATCAGTAAAATTGCTATCTAACAATTTTAAAAGCGCATTTCAGTAATACCGAAACTCATTTACGAGACAAATCTTAGATCATTAACCACATACGAACTTGAATTCCACAGGTAAAAATTCCATCAAACAGATATTTTCACCTAAATTTCTCAATTTCAGTAAAATTGCTACCTAACAATATTTTCAGCTAATTTAATCAGAATTATCAACAAAAATCATTCAACACAAA
Source organism: Silene latifolia (assembly GCF_048544455.1). Taxonomy (NCBI): domain Eukaryota; kingdom Viridiplantae; phylum Streptophyta; class Magnoliopsida; order Caryophyllales; family Caryophyllaceae; genus Silene; species Silene latifolia. The sequence goes on from NC_133534.1 coordinate 13,991,338, forward strand.
TTAAAAAAAAATAAACGAATAAGAATCAAACCTCAGAAGCTAGAGCAAGTTCGTCGAGGTTAGAAGGACGATGAAAATCGCGGCGATCCTTAGCAAGATCATTTTTATTGAAAGCGAATTTCTTGAGCTTATCAAACGACGACCTCATTTCCAGAAAATCGCAATCGTAATATTTCCAGAAAATGAAGAAATGTGGATGAATTGTAAGAGAAGAGTTTGAAGGAGAAGAGGGAAAGAGATAGTGGAGTCAAAGAAGGAGTACGCAGTACGCAGATGATGGAGGAGAGAGAAAAAAAGAAACAAGGAAAGACGGGTGAGGTGAGGTGATTTCCGGGGGAATTGTACGTTTGTTGTGTCATGTGTGCGAATACGACTCTTGTTTTTTTATTCGGGATTGACTAGGAAAATTTGTCTTTGACTGACTTATTAGTTATTATGGGACATTAAAGTGGGCACGGGGTCGACAGTCGACACCCAGCACGGTTTATGGTCCATCATTTTAACACGATTTGAGATTGGAGGGCACGGTATACCATGGGCTGTGGCCGTGTTTGGGCCGAAGTTTGAGAAAGAAGACCGTGTTTACTGCTTAGCCTAGACACGGCATGACCCATCTAGACATCACACGCTTGCACGTCCAAAATATAAAGAAATAAATCTTAAGTGGATAAATTGTTTGGGCATGCTAAAGCACAGCACGTCGTGTTATCTTAAGTGGATAAATTGCTTGGGCATGCTAAAGCACAGCACGTCACAACACGACATGCTGTGAGTCGTAGGTTGTGTCTGGGCTGCCGTTTCATCTTACTGGCACGACACGAAACCCACATTTGCGAGCCTGGGCTATGCCATTTTCTCCTTCAGGCACAGTGGGCCGGCACGAGGCACGACTCACTTCTATCTCTACAAATTGGACATTTAGAAGCTCTTATTTGTGGTCGACACTTTTACTAATCGCTTCAAATCTCGGCTTAGTCTTAGACGTTGTCGTAGTGTTTTCATGTTTAGGGTATCACGCCTAGTTTGGGCCTGGTGATTTCAATCTCGGAGCCTTTATTGTTTTTTAGAAAAAAAATTCGTGCAATTTTTTAATTAATGAAGTTGACGTTTTTTTTATATAATTTGTTGAATTAAATATTCGTTTCATACTCCATTTGATTCTTATGAATTGTTCCATTACTTTTGTACAAAAATTAAGTTGGTGTAAGTGAGTGGTAGATCTCACCTTCTCAATATTGAATTGTGACTATACAAACCATACTCAATTAGGAAATGGAGCAATTCTAAAGAATAATTCCTAAGAATCAGAGAGAATATTGTTTATTCCCGGGTTAAAACAATATTGTTTATTCTTAGTTATTCGTTGTTTCGATTCGTGTACTTATATCATTATTATGTAATTATTTTATAAATCTAAGTCAATTAATACAAATTATGAAAAACTAATGAAACTTATACAAATTTTGGAGGGTTTGGGTTGAGAGGGGTATTTCGGGTAGTCCATGTAAAACTTTCGGCGGAAATTAGTAATTTGTCAACGACAAATCGCGATTGGGTTCTATTTGATTTGAGCTTGGATATGGTCCAATGTTTTTGGACATCTTGGTCCAAAGCTCGGCCCAAAGCATTATGGAGTTGTAGTCAAAATTAATGTGTGTGCCTCTTTCTCAATGTACTTGGACCACCAATGCACCATCACAACTTCGTGTTGTTCAATGTTCACTGAGTACATACATACTCATAGTTTCGACCTTCAAGTTGTAGTCAAGCTCGCCCATTCGAAACGACCACTCCATGTCAAAGACAAAATTATTGATTAAGTACCCCATGTCAAGTTTTCCATTCGATTGAGAACTTTGTATTATTATGTAACATACAGGAGTAATATTTAATATATTCTCTCGTCAAGAAAATAAAATATTTTGTTGGAAAAATAGTTACTGCAAGGATAAAACAAATGAACTAAAATGGATTAGAATAACTTCACTGTGTCATGGTATGGAAGCCATTGCTTTAGAAGCTTAATCACCATCGATACGGTGCTCTCCAACTGAGAACGACGCTCCCCAAGGTATACACAGAGCTCTTCCAATTTGCACCCAATTTAAAGAGTAGGAACTCAAGAGTTGTTGCTCAGATTTTACAAGGAACAGGGAGAGAAAGTATAATTTGTATAATGAAAATTGGATGATAAAAGATTAGAAAATTCGTCTTATTTATAGTAGAAAAGAGACCAAAAACTGATGAAAATTAAATTGAGATAACAATTTCCAAAAACTGAATTTTGTGAATAACAAGATGGGGAAGTCTCCAATACTGACTACACTAGACTCGAAGAGTTACGGTGCAACAGAAAAAATAAGGCGAGAATTTTTTTTATCTGATATAAAAACAAAACAGACCCCACTACACGGCGCGCGCGCGAGGAGACTACATACTAGCCTCCATAATAACAAGTACCTAGAAGAGGGGCACTTGGTATATAAGCACAAGAAAGGTTCCTTATTTTATCAATGTGGGACAAAGTACTCTAGCATTTCCAACATTCCCCCACAAATGCGTAGAGTAAACAAAAGACAATCTGAGCAACATCTAACAAGGATCAGTGCTTAAATGCTAATGTCTTTCGATTTGAATTAACACGTAGTGTTAACCAAACGTACCTAGCTATTGAAGTGAAACTAGTCTTAAACTTCACAGCATAAACCCAATTTGGCAACACGCACTTCACCTAAAACCAAACGAGTTCCTGCGATAATCAACAAAAAGTTTTGTCCTTCATTACCTTGGATTTCTAAAGAGTGCTCTAGAAAAACTTGCCTAAGGTCTTTCATAGAAGGAGGTCAATCCTTCACACTCTCGTAAGTCCATTTTTTTGCTCTTTTTCCTTCTCTCTTCCTCTACTGGGATTGACAGGAACGGAGAGTTGACCCATCAAGTCTATCACATAGACCACCCCAAGCAGGGCTATGGAGTTATTAAGAGCGTTATAAGCTCATCCTCACAACAATCAACGGTGGATTCGACAAGTCCTTCTCAATAGGACCACCCAAAACCTGGGCTTCAAATCCATTAAAAGCCTAAGCTCAACCTCACAGCGCGCGTCATAGGAATGGAAAAGTGCGCAGAAATATGAGTATTTCCATAACTTCGTTTGACCACAGGGTCCGGTTTTACCCAAACCGGGTTTCCACCATGAATTCCTCAACAACCATAGGCTTAAGCCCCATTCCCCTTGAAATCTCAATGACCACCTTTCGGTTAAGTCCTTTTGTCAACGGATTTGCCAAGTTCGTCTCAGATCTTACGTACTCCAAGGAGAGTACTCCATTCTTAATCCAGTCTTTCACAAACTTGTGCCTTATACGAATATGTCTTTTCTTACCATTATAAGCATTGTTATTCGCAGCACTTATGGCGGCTTAAGAATCACAATGTAGAGAGACAGGCGGCGTAGGACGCCCCCACAATGGAATATCAGCCAGTAAATTCCTCAACCATTCAGGCGGATTTAGCTTTGTTAGAACACATTTGTTGATGATGACATGCCTATGTTTAACCATGCTTTAAGATGTTCCATTTCATGATTTAGTCCTCTTCCCCAATCAAGAATTAATCAATGTTCAAGGTCAAGAAGTGTTGATGAAGCTACCCAAGAATTGTGTGTAATAAGAGTCATTTATGTAAGGGTAAGAGAGTATGATACTAAGGCAACAGTAAGAAAGGATCATTGTTTAACAACGGTCTGCTTTCTAAGGCAACAGTAAGCAAGACTGTTGCTTTAGCTCGTGTCACTTGAAGGAAGTTTTCAATTTCAAAAATACTCATATTTCCAAATACAAACTACTATCTTTGAAATGTTCATTTCTGATATTTGAATTTTACGAAAGGTTGTTTTTAAGAAAAGAATATTCAAATGACATCTTTCAAAAGGTTTTATCTCGAATTAGCAATACCTTTTATTATAGCTTTTGGAAAGAGGAACTTGTTTCTTTCCAAAATTGTTTCTCTAAAAATGTCTTCACTTGATTGTCAATCTTGCTTTGACTGATTTTCAAAGGTCTTTTAAAGATAATAACAAAGCTTCTTTTCTTCTTCAACCTTTGGAAGAATGCCTCTTTTTATGCAAACTTGGTTAATTCGAAAATATTTGTTTTCTATCATATGTCTTGACCTCTAAACCCTAGTTTGCTTCCCTATAAAAGGAACACTCTTCTCCTTTATTTCTTAAGACTTTTCTGAGAATTTCAAAGTGTTTTGCAAAATTGTTTTCTAAAGAACTCAAAGCTTTTTACTTCTTTTGCAAAATATTTCTAAATCTTCCAGTGACAACAGTCTTCACTACCGTTGTCTTAAGTGTTACATTCTCTTACCTAGAATCGTTTGATCAATAAGTTGTCCTTATCAATTCTTTCATAGAATCAGTTTGAGGAAACTTGATCTTGTAAACATTCTAGTTAGAGTCTTGAGTTTCTAGACGGAGTAGTCTTAGAACTCGTGTCGCGACCGGAGTAGGTTGTTGGTCCTTTTAATGTAAGTGTTTAAGTAGTCGGAGTAGATCACTTAACTTATTAATAAAAGAAGATTGGACGTAGGCCCTTAGAGTGTTGGTCGAACCAATTCAAAAGTATCGTGTTGATCTCTCGTTACTTTAATTTCCGCTGCATTTATCTTACTACTTGTTCACTCACGTTTTTGTTTAACAATAGTTCCTGATACTGTTGCTTTTGATCAGTAGCCTTATCTCATGTGCTAAGACAAACAAGCAACAATCAGATACTCAGATCAACCGTTGCCTTACAACAACATTCTTAACAACGTGATACACTCTTAATGAATCAATTTATTTGATGTATCCACTTGTTCTTCATATTATCAATCAACTTGCTTTAATTCAATAAAGACTAAGTTGAAATTTTAAAAATAGTACCTAATTCACCCCCTCCCCTCTTAGGTACTTAGAATCCTAAACTCTTCAAGCTTCTTGTCCTGCAAGGTCAAGAGCAATAAATTCGACCTCCATGGCCGGACGAGCAATGCAAGTCTGCTTAGCAGACTTCCAAGACACATTTAACATAATATTATTTCACTCTCTAATATCCATTTCGTATAGGATTATCATGTAACCTCTTGGGTATGTGATAAAGATGGCGGTTTGATTGTCACTAATCGGGAATGAGTAGAGTGTTTGAGTGTAAAACAACAAGAGAATTTCAATTTGGTTAAATGAGATCGTTGTACTGTCAATGAAGAACAACATTTGTAATACACCAGTACAAATCTCAATCTTTTTCCCAGTTGATACATGAATGGAGGCCAAACCTTCTATGGAGAAGACTATATACAAAGTTAGATAATGATACAACACAGTACAATGGTTACCTCCACACTCTAATCCCATCTAACAAGTCGTCATTCCGAAAAATTACCCATGATCAGAAATTCAGAACCATCAAAATTAGTGACATTCCTACAATGTATGATCATTCTACTGTTGTATCAACTCAGGTATAAGTTTAAGCAGGAAAGAAAGCTCCGTCTGAGAAAATTGCGGCTTTGTTGCTAATTGCATTTCCTCGGTACCTTCTTCCTCTGCCTTTAATGGCTTAATCAAATTATCTACTGCCAATGTTATATCTTGAACAAAATCTACTATCACCGCGTCTATTCCCATCAAATGTTGCAAATATACCGACTCTGGCACGTTGCTGAAACATCAAATCACGCGTAAATCAGTATGTTGCTTCACTTAAAATCGACTAAAGGGTCATTCTCATTGTTAGTTCAGTCTAATTTGAGTTCGGGTCAGATCAATTTCGATTAAGTAAAAAATGCTTACTTGAGAGTGCCATAGGTGAAGAGCAAGAGTTTAGCCTCTTTGACCTTGCTCACAACTCCGGGATTTCTGAAAACACCCTTAACCTCCGAAACAATTCCCTGCAAACTACCCTCCAAACAAAGCTTAATGGCTTCGTCTACTGAATTCCTTCTTACATCAAAGTACGTCTCTGTGCCTCCATTCGTCAAGAAGAAAACTGGGTATGTACCCTGTAGTTTCCTTATAAGTAATGCCGCGTCTGGTTGAAATGTCGAAAATATTACAGGTCTATCCTTAGCATAATCAAACACCACCTGTAACAACACGTACATTATCGCGTTAGGAACCTGCTATACTTACCACACAGCGCAACTTTTGTATGAGACAGTCTCATACAGTTATTACATATATTTACCTGTAAAACTGATTGAAGAGCGTTGATGAGCGCATCCTCTTTGTACAAAATGTAATCGTCGAATTTCAATTCAATGTTGAACCCCAATTTAGGATCAACCTTCTCAAAAGTCTCTTGCAAAGTACAAAGAATGTCCTCGGATTCGACATCCCACTTAATGATTTTACCATCCTTGGTTTTCCTCAACAATGGTTTTCCGACCTTCTCCGGTTCACTTTGTGGGCCATATGCAAGAAAATCAGAGAGATTTATGTCTGTCACCCTCTTTTCCTGTATGGTGCCCTGCATTATGATGAACTTACATTAATAAACATAAATTAAAGGCGCAGTATGTCTTGCACAAAACCGTCTTTACTTATTACTTATATAACCATAAATGAACATACATGTTCCTCAGTAAGAATGTAGTCGTCATGAAAAATGATCGGACACCCGTCCCTAGTCACCTGCAAAAATCGTAATCAGGATGTCATTATCTGTACCACGTAAATAACATAAATGTGCCAAGAATTTGTTATGTTTGTTACCCAGTATAAGTATATGATCGTACAAATAGTGACATACATTCAATTTCTGGTACCAATTTCAAACGTACAATATTCAATAACCTCGCTACTGAGACGTCTAGCCGTGGCCACGTCGTTTATCATTTGTTACGTGTGATTCACAACTCAACAACATTAAAAACTAAGGATATTAGGCAACGGTTTGGTTTATTTTAGAATGTTTTGTTGTATATGCATAAAATGCTTAAACATCTCGAATCGCGAGATATTTTTGTCGTATTGCCAAAATAAGTTAATTTTTGCATTCAAAAAAAAAAAAAAGAAGTTAATTTTTAGATGCTGAAACTTCAAATGAAACTCTAATTCTCATTTTTTTTAGATGATGAGGAAACCTGTTGCTATTATGCATAAAAACCGGTAAAACAACCGTTGTATGACCGGGATTTAACACGTCAAATATGACGTTCATTCCTAGGTCTCCCTTGTGACAAGTCGGATATTGCGACGGGTATTATGTGAGTGGAAATGGGTAGAGGGGACAAGGTGGGCACCCACCCCACTCCTTCTCTCACCCTTATGGGTTTTTTGTGAGACGATATGGTACCCGTCACAAGTTTGTGACGGATACCCTCCGTCATAAGGGAGAATTTGTCCTAACTAATTTTGACAGTGATTTCCAACAAATCAGTAATTTAATTTTTTTTTTAAAAAAATTATTCGTCAGAAACAGGCACGTGATGACCATTAATCCTCACGTGAGGTAGAGACAATTGGATGTTTGGACCATGTACTAGCCCATTAAATCCGCTGTACTAACTTGACTCCACGTACCAAAATTTTAAAAAATAAAAAAAATTACACTTTTTATTTAAAAAAAAAAAGATAATTATTTACGCTTTCAAGACACGTTGAAACTACTAATTACGCGGCGCGCTTAAGACGCAAATACGCAATGGATGACGAACCTAATTAACACCAAATCTAATTAACCTAATTATTACTCTTATCTAAAACCGCTTTATACAAGAATTTGATGATATTAATGTAAAATCGTTTTAAAAAAAATTAACGATGAAGTTAAGAAATGATAAATCGAAAATTACCTGAACATCAAATTCGATGAAATCAACGTTAAAAGAAGCAGCAGTATTGAAAGACAAGATTGTATTTTCTTTAACAGCCTTCATTCTTGGATCAGATGATTGTAATCTATTCATTCCATTTCCTCTATGTCCTATCACCATAAATTTTGAACCTTTGAATGAGCTCCTATTTTCCATTTCCACACCTTCATTTCCAAAAAATAAATATTAATACCCAATATAAAAAAAATCGTAAAATGATCATATTTTATCGATAATCTTGAAAATGCTACGTCCAAAAAGGCGTAATTGGCTAAAAACATAACAACAACATTACCCCAGCGTCTCATGCAGGTCAAAACATAAAACCTAGATATAACAACAATAACATTACCCCAGCGTCTCAATACCTTTGGCGAGGCGAGGGGAGAAATGAGAAAGGGAAGCATTTTCTTGGACATGATCAAGGTTAGGGACATCGGAGACGTGGACCGCTTTAAGAGCCGCCATTGATGAAATAGGTCTAAGAGAAGAAGAAAAAGAAGGAGAGGGAGGTTTGTAGAAGAAATAATAAGGTGGAGAAGAGTAAGGAAATAATAATAAGGATTGTTGAAGTATGAAAGAATGCATTGTTAAGAATAAGGCTTTTATATTGGAGAAGAGGAAGAAGATGATGGTCTAGGAAATAGAATAGAAACCGAGGACAGGTATCTTCCTTATGGAATATTCCTAAGGTCTTAACTATATGGATTTAATTTTTCTCTGTCATATGCTATTGGATATTCCTTAATCCTTTATCTCCTTTTTACGTATCATATGATTATATATTATATATTTTGGTCCTTTTATTTTTGGTAATTAATGATTATAATTAGTTTTAAGGATAATGTCTTAAGTTGGGTATTAGTCGGATTTTTCAACCTTATCTTAGAAGTTTGTAAAATGGATTTATTTGATTTTTTTTACATTTTGGTATTTTGATACTTATAATAACATAAATTCTTGTGTTAGTTTGTTAGACGATATTATTGTACAATCAGCTAACATTTTACTTAAATAATTCTGTTAAAAACAACTTCTATTCATTGTTGTGGTTCGCAAAAAGGGCATTACTAGCTTTCTCTGGCGTAGTTTTACAACATTTTATTGTAAATCGTATTACAGAAAGCTTAATCTTGTAGAAATGAACTTATATTACACCATTTCATAGATTGTACATCAAAATTCTGAGTTTATAATAAAAATTTTGAGTTTTATTTTAAAGATTACTAGTTTTACTATAAAGTTGTTGAACTCATTTACTTAAATGTTAAATTAAAAAAAATTACAATATACCTCAAAAACTATACATATAAATTAAGTTAATTTGAGTTTTGACGTCATAAATTAAAATATAATTTATAAACTTTAAAAGTTAAGAAAAAAAAATACATGTAAACTCAAATTCAAAAGGGTCCGATGTTATGTCAAACATAAAAACTCCAGAGAGACGGTCTCTCAATAGCGTTATTGAGAGACCTCTCACATGATGGAGTGAGGGACCCACTAAATTGTTTTTTTCCATATTATCTCTCACTAAATTAGTGAAATACGGCAAATATATCTTACGTAAGAATAATTTTATTTTATTTTGTGACAGTGATTGTATAAGTGGCTTACATATGCTATTGAATATTCTTTTGTCTCTTTTTTATTTTGTTCCTTCACTTTTATTTTATTTTCAAGGGAATTTTAATTTATTCTTTCAATTTTAGGTAATTAAGATTAAAATTAGAATTCGGAAAATGCACGCGGTGCCCTTGAACTTTGATGTTTTGCCCGAAATATCCAATTTTTTTATCCGGAAAACTTTGAGAGGCCATAACTCGTGTTTACGAGCTAAGAAAGTGACGATTTTTTTTTCAAATTGATTATCTTTTCGAGAACTACGACTTGAAAAAAAAAATTATCGCGTTTGGAATTCGTGACAAAGAGAGATGGTCACTCAAAGTTTGTTCGGTAAATAAAACTTTGACGTACAAAAACTCCTAGCTACGGGATTCAAATACGACAAATTTTTTTTTCAAATCGTAGTTCTCGGAAAGATAATCGATTTGAAAAAAAAAATTATCACTTTCTGAACTCGTAGACACGGGTTATAGCCTCTTTAAGTTTTCCGGAACAAAAAATTGGGTATTTCGGGCAAAAATCGAAAGTTCAAGGGCACCGCGTGCATTTTCCCATTAGAATTTTGGGGTGATCTAACAAGTTGGGCATTATTTTATTTGTAATGATTATATGAGTTGTTAAGACAGGTGGGTGTTTGTTTCCTTTGAATCTTTGATACGTACAATTTGAGTGGTTGGTATAATTTTATCATACGTATTTATTTCTTATATTAAAATTCAAATGCTACGTCATATCCTACAAGGATGAGAAGATAAAACTTTTATTATAAGTTGGAATTTCGTGTTGTCGATCTTTATATGACCTGTTATCATGTGTGTTTTCGTTCGGTGAGTAATTTTTTTAAACTTTTAGGTCAACATTGGAGTTTTGGCATCAAAGATTGCTTACACATATCATGATGACTCCATGAAAAACGCCTCAATTTCATGTTTAATTCAGATACGGCATGCGGCAATTAGACATTTTGACATTTGCGAATTGAAATGTTGTGTTACACATGGCCACATTGGACATACATGGAACATCTCTGCTTCTTATCCCTTCCCATAACTTATTACACTAATTTAATCTCATTTCAAACGGATTATTTTGTCTAAAAATTGTAGACGATTTTATACTCTTATGTGATCATTTTTATGTTAAAATGTGACCATATAACGACAAAATATTGTACTAGTATTTGTTGTTCAGGTAACTTTTTATTAAAAATGATCATATTTGGCTGTAAATGGGTTACATATAACTCGTTTGAATCTTTTTTCACATGAAAATGAGCGAAGGGAGACCTTTGTACTTATTATCACATGTAATTTCATTTGAAAAAAAATGATGGTTTAAATTTGATACAATTATTATGTAAAATGTTAAAGGGGTTGTCCATTTATGTGAACAATAGTTTTTATAGGAAACGGTATTACGAAAAAACTTATCATAATAAGATTTCTAACATAATCGACAATAATAATTTTTAGATATAATCGTTTTACACAAGCGTTATTGTAAAATCAAGGGATATTTTGCCTGAATAACTCAACTAAAATAATATTCGGCTCGTTCCTAGGACCAAGTCGGTCTTTGATACACAACTCGCGTTTTAGTTCGATCTCTATTGACTTTTTGCCCCTCGTTAGTTTGTCATATGTTGCCCTCACTTGGCCCCGCAAATGAAGTTGTTAGAGGTGTGAACCTTTTCTCGTATTCTTGTTCGTTGATGAACCCATCTGCTACATCCCTCGACTCCACGAGACTCTTAGGTGGCTTCAATACTGACCCTTAAGGGAGGGTAAAAACAGCAATACGCGAGTCTACACTTTTTATCTTCTGGCTCTCCAACTCGAAGCGTCAAATGTATTCCCTAATTATCTTGCCAGTGAGCTGCTTGATGGATATCAGCTCTGTTGACGCCTTCTCCCGCCTTTTGTTACCTGCATACTGATTGAGAAAAAAGGGACTCATATTATTGTATATTCAAATTGAATCATCGGGAAGACCTCCAAACCAAGACTATGCGTGTAATACTACGGTTTTATGTGTTGTTGGGTATTCTATCGAGTAGGGCTTACTATGTCGAGTAAGTGAGTGTTGCGTGCGAGAAAGTGTGGTGCTGATGGGTACACTCGATTGAGTAGGAGGCACTCGATCGAGTAAGTGGCTTACTCGATCGAGTAAGTTGGTTTTACGGGTTGTTTTTGACGGGTTTTGATATAGCAACGTGAGAAAGATATAAACTTAATCCGCCAGTTTCTTTTCATTTTTAGCCTACTTTAACTTTCATAAAGATTAAAACAAAATTACATTGCTTCTCTCTCTCATTGCTATCAAATCCCAAGGCTTGTGTCGTCGGAATCCTGAGTTCTTTACGCCGTTGAGACCGTCGCATTGTGGGTAAGATCCTAGTATAGTTTTTATGTTGTTTCATTGTTTTTGGTTGAAACCCAATTGGGTATTTTGGGGGGGTTTTGAGTATTGTGATTGTTAGATGATAATTATGGGATTGTGTGATTATAGGAAGTGATTTCGTAGAAGAACGGTTTTGAACAGCTCATTGTGACGATCTTGGTGATTGATTTCCAGGTAGGGTTTCCCTACTCGGTTATTTACTACATTGTATTTCATGGTTGATTGTTATTGCAGGTTGTCTACTGTTGTTGATCTATATCATATTGGTATTGGTGATTGGTAATTGTTGTTGTATAGTTGGTTGGTTGTGTTTGTCTGTGGTTCTCGAGGTGCATCCTCGGCTGAGTGGAGTTACTTACGGGAGTGGCTTCACGCCCTTGATTCGTTCCTTGTGGTTCCCGTCACGAGGGGGATGTGTACATTAAGGAACTTGTGTTTTCACTCGGAGATGATGAGAGTGGCTTAGGTAGAAACGGCTGCGGTCCTCCACTGGCGGTGTAGAATATCTGTTGCGATGGATATTCGGGCAAGGCTACACACTTTAGTGTGTACTCAGAGGTGTGGAGATGTGACGGAGATGGGTGATCGTATGTGTTGTTATCTTGCTTCATCTTATGCTGTGTAATCAGTAACTGGACCCATTTTGTTTTAAAAACTGTGGTGAGCAGTTGTCTAGCAGGTATACTATGGATGTGCGCGGAATTAGTTGGGGATGGAGCCGCTACGAGTCCAATAGTAGTCTTCCGCTGTGTTATCATAATACTTTTGTTACTTTAGTTGTAGTTTGGTTTTAGAACAATTGTACTTTACTTTGCAGTTGGTTTTGATGTAATCACTTTAAACTTTATTCTTAAATTATGTTGCTTGATGGTCACTTTTGATTACTATGCCTCGGGTAACCGAGATGGTAGCACTTCCATGCATTAGGTGGTCTTGGTAAGGTACCTTGGTGTATCGGGTGTTACAATGCGAGGCTGGAGAACGTGATTAGACCATGTTTTTCAGGTTGTACATACTCATATGGCTCTTGTAGGTTGCCAGGTGATCGTCGGGGTCTTTTGTCCCATCAAACTGAGTAGCAGACATCTTCATCCATGGCACAAAGATTTTCATAATCTCCTTGATTAGAGGGATTTGTACTAGAGGGTGGTGACCGTCACCTCCCGGAAGTTTTGGCGATTGTCGCTCTTTACTTAAGTGGGTGAACAACGGCCTTGGTTTCTCTTTAGTCTTGATTTTCATAGATGATGGCTCTCGGGGCTTGGACTAATTCCTACTGGCTACCCTTGACATAGAGGTTGTGGACTCAAGGATTGTGTTCAGTTCGACAACGGTTCTCTTCCTTTTACTTATTACTTCGTCGTCTCGTGGACCTCGAACAAACTTCAAGGGGTGACCATGATCGGTGCTCGCCTTTCGCTCCCAGATGCAGGAGGAATAGGCACCTATGTTGCAAAATACATAGCCCGAAGAGTCTCGATTAGCTTCATAAAGGTTTCCAACTGTTCGGGACAGAAATGGTTTTGCCGATGTTGGGACCTGTCATTACATTTTTCCCGTGTTCCTCCCTAACTTGAGGCGGGCATGTGACATACCATATCGCACGGATGCGCATGGTTGTTTGATTGGGCTTGGCTGCCTAGTAGGATATGGCCGTGCGACCCCGGCGAGCATGACCTGTTGAAGGGTGGGCGAGGTGGAGGTAGTAAAGTTATGTGTGCCCTCGTTTTCGAGTTCTCCTTTGAATCATAGTTGAAGGGTGCATCACCGTATGAGTAATCCATTTTATGAGGCTTTTTGTAAAAACTTCAACCGATGGCGCTAAATTGTTTCAGTAAAAACAATCAAGTATCTCTTAATATAAATGGCGTATAATTAGCTGCTCGAATTAGCTAAATTAATTAATAACTCTCCTCATGGGTTCGACTTTAGTTAACCTACATAGGTAGCAAACAGGGCCCGAGAGGTATCCGAAGGGACCCTCTCTGATGCCTAAGTCAATACGTGTAGGAAGTAAGGTTCTAGGTGTCCATGATAGCTTATAGAGAGCGAAAGAGTAATTATTTGTGTGAGTGTGGAGCTTCCTCTTTTCCTTGGTGTTTGTGTAGTATTTATAGATAGTGAGTTGTATGTACCTTATTTCCGTATTTATGATAATTAGCAAAGTGACGTGGCCGGTGACTTGTTATGACCAACCGACGTCGGAGGGGTCGACCAGGGGACGACAACTCTTGTGGATGAGTCTTCCTCGCCGTCGCCTATTGTTTGATGTCTAGCTAGGGCGTGGTTGGCATAATTAGGGTCGCCAACCTCTGGGCTCCAATGGCCTAATATTAATTAATACAACGTCTAAAAATTATATGACAATGACGCTAGTTCCTATAAGGCTTTGTTTTTCAAGACAAATAAGCAAACTTATTTGACTAAAATAACAAACAAATTTGGGTGTGCAAAATAGGGATAAGAGAATTGTTTATCAGTTCTTGTGTAAAACGTATTTGACTAAATAGCAAATAAATTGCTTATCAACTCTTAATTTTGAGCTACTTTGTTTAAGAGTTAATTTAACTTAATCAACTAACTTATCAACTCCTAATTTTCATTTAGCTTATTAGCTAGCTTATTTTATAAGCTTTCAACTACTTACAGACTTTCAAATGCAAAGTTTCCTTCTTCCCTCAAGTATTCATAACAAATTAGACAAAATTAATAGAGATTTTTTATGGAATAAGAATCCTTCACATCGTTCTTCTAATTTAATTGGTTGGCATAAAGTTTGTTTACCAAAGTCTCTTGGTGGATTAGGAATAAAATCCTTTGAAGTAGCTAATAAAGCCCTCCAAATGAAACTTTTATGGAAAATTCTTATGGAAAAGAATAATATATAGGGTCAAAGTGGTAACTAAGAAATATTTGAGAAATTGTTCACGTTTTGAACATAAGCCTGATTCAGTTAGCTCCTGACAATAGCGTAAACTCGTGAGTATTCGGGACATGTTTAGAAAGGGGTTCAGATGGCAGGTAGGTAATGATAGCAATATCAAATTTTGGACTGACAATTAAGTTTTTCTTATCCTCTTACTAGAGATATAGATGGTCATAGTAACCTGGATTTAAATCTTTTGGTTAGAGATTTCATAACCCCTGATAAACAATGGGATTGACGCGTGCGTTTTATATAGACTTATTGTACCATATTTGCACGTATCTCTATGCATATTTAGTAGTGTTTAGCTACAAATGTCCCCCAAATTGTCTACTTTTGTTTCTCTTGTCTTATTTGCAGGAATGAACCAAAGAGAAGCGGAATCAAGCTTAATACATGTCCCTATGCATGCATTTAGGAGATGAATTGAGTCGGAGTTTAAGATGCGCATAGAAGTAAGGAAGCTAGGCGAGCAAAGGAAGCGCTTCATATCACTAGTACCTATTTTGAACAGCCATATCTCGATTTCTACAACTGATTTTCAAGTGATTCTAAATGGAGATGAAAGCTTGTCCTGTTAACTTTCCCACGCTACTAGAAAAGCTCTATTTGCGCAAGTAACGAAGAAATGGGCAGCCGTTTGAAGTTCAGTGTGCGAAGCAGGAATTGTGAGCTGGAAAGTACTCGATCGAGTACTATCTTGCTCGATCGAGTACCTAATGTCTTCGATCGAATGGTGCCTTTTTGATAGTGTTCGATCGAGTACTTAAAGTCCTCGATCGAGAGGTTTTTTCTAGGAGTTACTCGATCGAGGAGTTCTAAAGTCCTCGATCGAGTACTTTTCTATCTGACGCAAGATTTTTGTATCTTGTTATGTATCTTAGGTCAAATAATTATCTTTGCTATAAATAGGAAGGACGTCTTTAGGTTTTAGACACTTCTCTCTCTCTCTCTCTCTCTCTCTCTCTCTCTCTCTCTCTCTCTCTCTCTCTCTCTCTCTCTCTCTCTCTCTCTCTCTCTCTCTCTCTCTCTCCTTTTGGACCCTCTTTCAAACGATTGGCTGCTCTCCTTTTCCGGATCTTAATTTGTAATCCTCTCTTCACTCTCTTTAATTTGCGATGTATATTATCTCTTCATCTTTTGTTCTTGTTATGTTTATGCATAGCTAATCCCCTAATGCTAGGATTAGGGGAGCCATGGTAGTATAGCGATGATGCGATAGTCGGTTTAGGAGATTTAGTGTGAGAATTGTTTCATTAACAATATAATTATAATCGTTTGGTTGAATGCATGCAACTGAATTAGTTAATCTGGTTAAGTTCAAACCTAGATCGGAATATTGGAATGAGTAGACCTGTTATGAGCAATAGACTACACTAGTGAGGGTGAAAGCTAAGCTAGTTGTATTTTAGGGCGGATAGCGGAGCGGAGGGACCTTTCCTTTACCTTTCTCACATCAGATCGACTGACCTACCTTTAGCTGATTTGCGTAATACCATGGTAACCCGACATCCTGACATCTCTCTCTTTATTTTCTCTCTACCTTGCTTTTATTAGTTTAGTTCAGATACTCAAACCCCCATCTTGTGACATTAAACAGACTGATTTAACAAGTAGATAGTAGCTGCCTCCCTATGGATACGATACCCGACTTACCTCTGCTGCATTAGTAGAGCCAATTAGTTTTATTTTTGATAGGGTTGCGACAGCCGTGTCAGGGATGTCAATAAGTTATCAGATATAGTAAATAATGATATTGTTAACCAGATATTTAGTATTTCATTGCCGCACAATGATATTCCAGATACCCTTCTTTGGGGGCTGTCTGTGGATGGAAATTTATCGACCAAAACAGCGACATGGTTAGCACAAGGCTTGTTCGATAGAAATATTGACAAATGTGAATTTTACTGGATTTGGAAACTAAATGTTCCTCCAAAATTGAAATTTTTTCTTTTGAAAACTTGTGTAGATGGTCTCCCTACGAAAAGTAGGCGTCTAAGGAATCATATAATTGTCCCACCTCAATGTGTTTTGTGCAATCATCCAATTGAAGATAGAGATCATTTCTTTTTCAAATGTTCCTTGATTGATTGCATTAGTCATCTAAGATATGAATATTATTAGCTTTAACAATTTTTTGGCAATATACGATAATATTGCGAGTCAAAGCTCTATAGAGAAAATCATCTTAAAATTTTAATCCCAAAAGCCGATTTTATTAAGATTGTATTTATTTGGTGGAATGCATGGTTCCATAGAAATGACATTATTTTTAATGATGTTTATTTTAGTATCAGCAAAATTATCTTTTTATGTAATTATAGCATCAAGATTTGGAATGAGACTAGACATAAGGATCTTAACAATCCTGATAAAGACGTGTTAGTTAGAAATACTACTAGTAAGGAAGAAATTTGGTGGGAGAAACATAAAAATGAGTTTCCAAAGTTAAATTTTGACGGATCAAAAATAGATGGTAATAAAGTTGCTCTAGGATATTCTATAAGAGATCATAATGGCAAAGTCGTTTTGCTATGAGCAAAAAAGTGCGGATCTAATAGTATTCTTGTTGCTGAAGCTCTCGCTTTAAAAGAATGCATTTTAGCAGCTAAATTCTTAGGAATCTCGAAGTTAATTGTAGAAGGTGATAATTTATGTGTTATCAACTCAATCCGTAATACTTGGCAAATTCCCTAGGAAATTTCTAGTATTATCAAAGATATAAAATTAGATTTTCAGTTATTTGATGAAGTGATAATTAAACATTGTTTTCGTGAAGCCAACAAAGTTGCTGACTTTATGACTTCGATTGGACATTCATGTCCAACTCTTTCGAGGTGGTTTGAAAGCCGGTGGCTTCAACTTACCTCCATCATTCGAAAGGATGACACAAGTTGGTCCTAACTTAGAGGATTAATCTAATTTTATTACCTAAAAAAAACTACTTACAACCTTCCAATTAGTTTTTCAATTTTCAACTAACTTTTCTTTTAGTATTGAATTGTCAAACGAAGCCTAACTCTATTAGTTCTCGGTTCCACCTTATTCCAGGGGCGGACCCACCTGGCAGCAACAGGTGTCGGTCGCTACCACAAACATAAAAAATTCGGTTTAGATGACGGATTTTTGTTACCCCAAATATTGGTGAAGAGTAGATAAGTAAATAGTAGCTCATTAAATGTATAATAGATATCTTGTGGTTTAATGGTAAAAACTTTGGTTTTTCGACTATTAGCCCGGGTTTAAATCCCATTACATGCATATTTTATTTTTTCTTTGACTCGTTAAATTAAATTTATCAAGGTATGTATATTTCTTTTCGATTCAATAAATTTATTGATGTTTACACGCTAAATTTTTTCCGCTACCCTAGACATTTAATTCCTAGGTCCGCCTTGTTCTCACATCATACCTTAGTTAAGTAGATTAAGATGGATCTTAAAGTCGAATCCCCTAACCCAAATATCGTCATTCCCGTATGATTCATTTGACAATGCGTCAAAAGTTTTCAAGCAACCGATCTTGAAAGATTTTATGTGCATAGAATACGATTCGTGAGTGAATTTCAAGACAAGAGATGAGGAGGGAATATGCTTATGAATATCTCATAGCATCTATACTAATTCACAAATTCTCATGAAGGCATTTACATATCCATCCGTCATGGTGAAAGACGGATACCATTTTACCTCACAAAGCACTCCATTTTTTTTCTCTCTCGCAACACTATTCATGTGGTCCCCTTTCTCCACTAACCCATTTTGTTACCATTTTATCTCACAAAATATCCGTCACAAATGGTAACCCGTCACAAGGGAGACCAATTGATACTAATTAGGTAGGCTAAAGTGGACGGACATTAAAGAGTCACGTTTTCTATGCCCATTGCCCAATAATCCAGTATGTTCGTTGATAATGCATTTTTAACATGCCACAGCATCTACATGTCTATTCGAGGGTTATTGAAAAAACAGAATTATCACAAATTCTTGTTTGTGACGGCACATATCCGTCATTCTTGAGTGACGGATATCATTTTACTTCACAAAATACCACTTTTTCTCTCTCTGCAACACTATTCATGTGGTCCCCTTTCTCCACTAACCCATTTTGTTACCATTTTCACTCACAAAATATCCGCCACAAATGGTAACCCGTCACAAGAGAGACCAATTGATTATCATACCCTGAGATGATCCACTTTTATATACTAGGAGTATAAGTTATATATTTATTACGAATTGAGCTATTTTCTTGCACAAAATGATCGTCTCACAATATATAACCATCTTACTACACAATAACAACGGATTAATTCACAAATTATCATAGTATCTCTATAATATTTGTCATTCAATCAAAAATAAAGTTAACACTTCCGCTTTTTCATAATACACGTGTGCCCTATCTAGATTTATAGGGGTAACTAGTATTGGTGTCCGACGGCTACCTCTACTTACCATTAATTTTTTTCACTAAATAAAATCGCGTAAAGTTGCATAACCCATAAATTTATCATTAATATATTTCTTATAACATATCCTAAAATTACGATGAAATAAATTTTGAGACAAATTCACTACTCCCGTTATTAATATTTTACTCTTATTAATGAAACAATAGTAATACCATTTCACTACTTGCCCGTAATCATTGTTACTTTCACTACTCTCGCCGTAATTATTGTTACTGTCACTACTTCCGCATTAATATTTATAATTTCATTACTCCCGCCATAATTATTGTTACTTTCACTATTGTCGCATTAATATTGATTATTTCACTACTCTCGTTGTTGTTTCTACCAATCTCACTAATTTCGTTGATAATATTGTTACTTTTACTATTCAAATGAGTGATTACTATCATATAACTATATCCAATGTTACTACAATTCTTTTCTTCACTGACGAAATTACTTTTACTACTTAGGCATGCAATTTTCAGAGGATTATATATTTATATAAATATATTACATATATGCATTAAATCGTATCGAAAGAATTATGCAATATTATATATTATGGAATCTAACTTGAATTATTTATAACCTACTTATTATATTTTTGTATGTTAAATAATAACATCTCTATACATCTAATAAACTATAAAGTTTAATAAAATTACATAGATTTTAAAGTTAATATATAATTTTACGATGATAATAATTAATACAGTAAGTGTGCATGTTACTAATTACTTATTTTATTTTAAGGAAATTGACCATCTTCTAGTCTTCTATAAATAATTAGGAAAATTACCAGACATCTTCTTTCTTTTAGTCTCCTTGAAATTGACCATCTTAATTAATTATTTTATTTTAAGGAAATTGACCATGTTTTGGAAAATTTCCAAGCTTCTATATAACTTAATTTTAACTCAAACTATATAATATTTGCATTGATATCCCTTAATCGGGTCCATCACACGGTGCTATTGATTTAAAACTATATAGTATAATTATTTTGTATAAATTTCTTTAATTATATTGAAGTCCCTTGGTTTCTGGATTTGAGTATTGATTAATAGTCAATTTTCCTTATACTAAAAGAATAAGAAAACTGGAAATTTTCCCACCTAAATAATTTTAGCTAGAAACTGGGCATAACTTTATATAAATATGTATTGGACTTGATATATAGCCTTTATGTGTCACATTATCTTATCAAACACCACAACTTTTATAATTTGGCCAAATGTATTTTATTCATTATTATCTCATTAGTCCAATATATGTATCTTAATTAATGTCGTAAATATTATATTTAAAATGTACGCAGATTTTACTCATATTATTAAAATCAATGTGTGCTTTTCACTTTTTTTTATTCTTTAAATTCGTTACTCCGTTTTAATTGTTGCTCCTTATATTGTAACAAAAATAGTTATATGTTTCATCAGAGGCTTTAAATGCGTAAAACTAAGCATACGTTTTTTGTAATTAAACTAACAATCTTATTTTTTTTCATAAACTTATTAAATAAAAAAATGGTTTTAGTTACATGGTCAATTTTATTCTGAGTCGATAAAATTCGCTTTATTTTAATTTTTAGTATTGAAAAATTAACAATTGTAGATAATTAAAAATAAAACATCTACATATTATTATTAACACTAATGGCTAAGTTTTTATACATGACAATCTAAACTACCGTGCATTCAGACGAGATCTACACTAATATTTCTAAATTATGAAAGTTATGCTTTTATAAATTCATGAATGTCCACTTTATCCATAAAAAATACGAAATATATCTATTTATGGTTGCTCATGATGAAACGAAGGAAAGATATAGAGATGACTGTTAGGCATCTAGTATGACTAGTGGTGAAAAAACATAACATATCTCGGACAAATTAGCTTATGTATTATAAAGTAAATAATATAATGTAATTATGATAAATAGTTATTAAATAGTAAAAGGAGAGAGCTTATCTGGATAAGGAGGAGGTTGTGACGTGACTTGAGGTCACTGTCCTAAAGTCAAATATGCCCCGTCTGCTACACACGGCCTCAATGGCATTCGACCCCCAGGATTAACACAACCGCTGCGACTTCGGTGTAGGCAAAGACGCAGATGAGAACAGCCAAGATCGTTGCCAAAAAACCTCAAAGAATATTTCTTAAGAATGTATGGGAGAATAATAATTTTTTTGTTGTCCCTCAAAGTGAAAGAGAAGGCTTGTTTATATAGGTTAAAAAAAAGCATAAGAATTAGCGAAATCAGTTTTTGGAAAAATAAGAAAGCATGGTAAACCGGGCAATCAGCTTGGATGACCACAACAATCAATTCCGTAGACTGCGCCAATCAGTCTCGGAAATTGAACCTTTGAAAATATTAAGAAAAGTTCCAAAAAACAACTTAACTAGTATTTTTCCAATGTGGGACAAAAAGACTATTAGAGCCATTATTCCAACAATCCCCCACAATGGCGAAAATAGGAGTAAGAGAGAAAAAATTGAGGTAATTAAGGCAACGGGGATTTAGCGTTTAGATGTAGGTGTCTGTGGACTTTAACCAACACCCAGTGACATACAAATTTTCTCAAACCGCCATTTTTGGTGGACTAAGCCTTTAACCTTTTGATGGAGTTGGTAAGAGAATTTTTGCGCACTTGCTTGATCCCAAATCAGGGCTAGAACTCGCATAATCCATGAACTCATCATGAACTTTAAGGTTAGGAACAAATTATACTTGCCCCTCACGCAATTCCCGGTTATTTAATGAATGTCTCTAGAGGTCCAAAACCTAAAGAACCTCTTGGGGTTAGGGCGAGAAACTCCCACAATCACATAGGTGAGTTCATCAGGTTTGATTGTCGCAAACCATCCATAAAGACTATGAACTCATTAAGAGCTATTGCTTAACCTTCCACAATGACAATATATCTGTAAGTACAAGAAATGCACACAAAGTAATACCACATCACTTTATTAAATAGGAATGGTAGTAGTATTACATCTCGAGTTCCTTGTGATTTAGTTTGACCCGTTGAACTTAGATGAACTAAGACGGGTATCCATCACAATTCACCCCTTTACAGGTTTTAAACCCATTCCTAGTTGTGCCACCAACACCAACTTCCACCATGGCCAATAGTAGGAGGATCTCAATATCCTCTTCACATTTTAATAAGTACGTACTATTATGATATCACATTGTGTAAGGGATCTCAATATCCGCTTACAATTTCACAACCTTTGTGAACTCATTGATATTGATCATATTTTCATCATCCTTTTGGTCAATAGTCACCTTATTGTAGCTTCTTACCGATGCATGACCATCAATATAATGGATCTCAAAGCACCCCACAGAAGAATATATGCTAGTAGATCACTGTACCTTTCAACTTCTTGTCCTGCCAATTCTAGCATAATAACTTCACATCTTATTGCATATTAACAACACAATTTGTATAGTTATCATACATGATATAGCATTATGAAAAATTGTATCTAAATGTCAAATGAATTACATCATTATTTGACGTTCATTCAAAATCCAAACTCATTCTCAAAGATACAATTGTTTTCATTGATTAACTTACCAAAAACCAGGGTGTCAATCAACTATTACAACGACATAAGCTATATCATATATCTCCCCTAACACATACAAACATCATATATATGCATATAATTACTTTCCACCAAATTCATTTTGTCATGTATAAACTCAAGAATACATCTTAAATACCTCATATATTAGTGATCCAATTATCACCAACTTCCTTTACAGAAACATCGCAAAAACAAACCAAAAAATATAGATTATGCGTCTTTTACCTTTTCTTGGTTTACTATAACCATTTAAACCAAATAAAAAGTAAATACTCTAATACATGTATTACCAAACAATAATTCATAGATTTCATAAACGGAGAAACGAGTTTATGCAATCCCAAAATCAGAGCATTCACAACTATCAACCAATCCCGTGTAATTGTCATTAGCACCTCTTCCAACATTGAAATTCAAATGTCTTACGATGACAAAGTTAAGGGTAATCATACCTTCACGAGACGCCCCCACAAACCACAACTTACTCAAAGCATTTACTAAGCAGACACCATTGTCAATATTTTAGGCTTCAAAGTTAACATTCAAGATGGCATAAGATGATGAACAAAAATTACCCTTTCTCAAAACATGTCACCAAAGATCAATATTGTCATATAGAAAGTTATTAACATCATAAACGAGGATGTCAAATAATTCATTGTCATAACCATCTATTCCTAACAAGTTATTTTAGATCCAATTTTCTATTGCACAAAACCATACAATATTTTTCCGTTAGAACGCTCCATATATTTCCAAGTATATCACATAAGTGATGCACTCTTCATAACTTACAACTTAGAGAGGAGGAACAAACTTTTACATCATTTACTCAAACAATAGATAAAATATTAGCTTTACTTCCCCCACATATTTTCACATTATAAATTAGTGAAAACACTTCTAAAATTATCTGATGTTTAACATTGTCATTTTATGCCAAAAAGATCCACCCATTATCCTCATAGCTAGAAGATCACGAACATAATATCAACAAACATATAATTATGAGACTTTCTTATACGATCACATATCAGAGACAATATATGAAACTAAATCTCTTATGTTTCATGATTACAAACGATTTTTACTCGTCAAAACTTTTCTCACAACTAATCAGCCAAAAGTGTTGCTAAAAAAAACAAAAAGTATATACCTTAAAGATAAGGTTACTAATACCATTATACAATCATCTCAGAATTCACTTAATGTCCATCGTATATAACATTCTCCTCAAATTCATTTCACTTTATTTAAAGTTTGAAAACAACGTCGCTTACGATAAACATTCCTCACTAATAATGATCACTTCAAAGACGTACCTTATGCACCTGATTCACGACTAAGCTTGGAAATTACATCAATAAAACTTCCTCTGGATCAAATAATATGTCACTCTTTCATACTTCATCTCAACGAACGATAGCAAGTGTTATACACACCAACCATTACACTTCATCTCAACGAACGATAGCAAGTGTTATACACACCAACCATTACTTGTTAAACAAAACTGAGATAACATTAAGCATATTGACAATTTTTTTTTTTTTTTTTTTTTTAACCAATGTAAAGAAAAACAGAGCACGACCAAGTAACAAATAATCATGTTATGATATTAGTACTCCATATTATGCAACCTGCAATATACTTTACAATAATTTGTGTCAAAATAATATTAGAGAATCACCACACAAAACAAAAAATTGTTCTAACTCCCTTTCACATGACGTTTAAAAAAAAAACACAACCCCTCGAATAATTATTGTTACAAACTATTTAATAAACTCCCAAATAAATATTGTTTACTAATATCATCATTCATCAAATTAAACACATCTGTCACTAAAAATGACATAACAATATTAACTCAAGTCTCATGGCCAGCGGGCAGCGGCCACTGTTACAAACAAATCTCATTTTAAAATAAAACCATCATATAAGATCGACATATTAGCACGTGAAATAAAAAGAATTTATAAGTAATATTACTCTGACTTTGCATATCCATATTAATCATACAATAGTAGCCTTACATGAAACTTGTATCCCAAAATGATTAATAAATGTATGAGACGTTGATAATGATATCATTAATTTAGTCATTAGAAACACAATGAAAGTTTGTTGTCAGTTTGCAAAAACTGGCAATTCTCATGTTCATACGCATTTACCAATGTCACATCACATACTTTATGATCCAACATGTATATAGCAAGAAACACAGAATGTTTACCCATCAAACAAAAGCCCTATTATATACTTCTAATAAGTAATACTTGATACGTAAAAAAAAAAAAAAAAAAAAAAAAAAAGAAAAAAAATCACCATAATAAGAGATTGTATAATAAATTTGACTTTTGGTGACGAGTGAGCAGACACATACATAGTCATATCGTCTTAAATAAAAAAAGAGCAAGAATATTTGACTTTAGATTGTTAGGCATCTAGTATGACTAGTGGTGAAAAAACATAACATATCTCGGACAAATTAGCTTATGTATTATAAAGTAAATAATATAATGTAATTATGATAAATAGTTATTAAATAGTAAAAGGAGAGAGCTTATCTGGATAAGGAGGAGGTTGTGACGTGACTTGAGGTCACTGTCCTAAAGTCAAATATGCCCCGTCTGCTACACACGGCCTCAATGGCATTCGACCCCCAGGATTAACACAACCGCTGCGACTTCGGTGTAGGCAAAGACGCAGATGAGAACAGCCAAGATCGTTGCCAAAAAACCTCAAAGAATATTTCTTAAGAATGTATGGGAGAATAATAATTTTTTTGTTGTCCCTCAAAGTGAAAGAGAAGGCTTGTTTATATAGGTTAAAAAAAAGCATAAGAATTAGCGAAATCAGTTTTTGGAAAAATAAGAAAGCATGGTAAACCGGGCAATCAGCTTGGATGACCACAACAATCAATTCCGTAGACTGCGCCAATCAGTCTCGGAAATTGAACCTTTGAAAATATTAAGAAAAGTTCCAAAAAACAACTTAACTAGTATTTTTCCAATGTGGGACAAAAAGACTATTAGAGCCATTATTCCAACAATGACTTCCTAATCCACTTAAAGAAAAATTATTATTTCCTCAGAAAAAACTGTCCTCCTTACACAAACTTTTTTCTAATATAAAATATTCGTGAAAACAATTATAAACAATTAGGTTTGTGACCCGTGAAATTCACGGGTTTATCTATTTTAGTTTTCATATTTTTATTATATTGTTAATATTTGTTCGAGCAATTAGTTGTTGATCCATTTAAAAATATATAGTCTTAAAATACATAGAAATTAGTTAGTTAAAACCTTATTTATTTGACAACTTTGGTTTATTTTTTTAAATCGAATCCTGCAAGTGACAATGTGGTAGCTACTAATTTTGAGAAACTTAAAAACAGAGCAATGACAAAGATGACTCATTATATATACGTGTGTTTTACTCCGCAATATAATAAAGTGAATTTTTTAAATATTAAAAGTTGAAACCATACGTATATAATAAATTCCTTATGGAAAAATCTTCAATGACGTTTTATAAGGTTGTAAACTCAATACCTCAGTATAGTCATCTCCATATTATTTCCAGACTTCTCCATCAACCCTCCAATAGAAATATCTTTGAAGTCTTATCACCATGTGCATGCTTCAAATATTATTTACATCCAAAAAATATTTATTATATTGATAGAAAAATATTAGATACAATTCAAAGGTATTGTCGGTATCTACTCCATGTATGTATTACGAATTAAATTTTCGTTTCAATTGCTCAATAATTTAAAAATTATATTCCCTAAATCCGAATTCCAAAAGGTTCATAAAATTTTTTAAGTTCCGTATTACTATTTTAAGAATTTGATCCATCTCTTGTTATACTTATGTCCACGATCCTATATAAAAATAAAAATAGTATTAAAGACTATAAAATAATCTATTCCGATTTTGAAAAAAAAACACATAAACTTAAAAATATGCGGATTAGAATTTAGAAACCATACTATTTAATATTTATCTGAAAGTTCACTTTCGCTTCCTTTTAGTACGCTTTCTTTTAGTACATGCCTTGATAATAGTTCATATGAAATGAGAAAGAAAAATATATGTTAGAGATGATTATACTCAAGAATACAAAAATACAAATTCAAATAGGTTGATCGAAAGCATAATAGTAAAATTACACAACAATATACGCTTAACAACAAATTTAAAGAAATATTATAAGATCTCCATTTTTAGATCAACGATAATCTTATAATGGTTAAAAAAGCATAAACCACTTAAAAACTTAAAGTAAATTTTATAGAAAAACAATCAAAAGGTGGAAGTTGGAGAAAACTTAAATTAGAAGAGGAAATGACATAATTAAAATGATTAATTATTGTCAAGATGGTTCAAAAAGTAAATTGTGAAATTTTAAAGATTTTTCATTCAATTATTTGTACTTATTTATTTATCATTAATTATGAGAGTAGGTTTTTTTTAGGAAATTATGTGAGTAAGTTTTATGTATTATTCCTGTTTTGACAAAAAAACACATAAACTTAAAAACATACGAAGTAGAATTTAGAAATCATACTATTTAATATTTACCCGAAGGTTCACTTTCGCTTCCTTTTATTACATGCCTTGATAATAGTTCATAAAAAATGAAAAAGAAAAATATATGTTATAGATGATTATACTCGTGAATACAAAAATACAAATTCAAATAGGTTGATCGGGAAAGTATAATAGTAAAATTACACCACAATATACGTTCAATAACAAATTAAAAGAAATATTATAAGAGTGAAGTTGTTTTTCTCTCCCTAGTTTTCTCTCCCCCTTCTCTCTAAAAAACAAAACCCTAAATACTCCCCCTTTGCTGCCGCCATTCTCCTTCTTCCTCCCACCGCCACCCATCAACCCCTTACCATGTCGTCGGGGATGGGGTCTCTCAAGACGTTTCTCCGGCGACCCATCTCATCTCTTCCGATTAACCCTCCTCCCCTTTCTTACCCACACCCGGTTCTGGATCGTACGGGTCTGCCCGTTTTTCTCGGTCTGCGTGGTGTATGTGGGCTGTTCGGGTCTTATCGAACGAGTTTGTTGAGGTGGTGTGGCAGGGTGGTGCTTGGATCTGGCGGTGTTGTGGGTTGGTAGGGAGGCGGTGGCTTCCGTTTTTTTCTCCTATGTTCCGCTTTATTTCCTTTATGTTTTTGTTTAATTTCCGCTTTCGTTTTTGTTTCGTCTCTCTTTCTGAGGGCTCTGTCCCCGTCTATCGGTGGTGTCCTTTTTTCAGTTTGAGAGCTTTCGTTTTCTGGTTCGTTTGCAGTTTTCTAATAAGTCAACAGAAGATCAGCGTTGTTATAGATCGTTATATGGTTTTACATATTTGGCCCGATTCATGGCTACAATCAATCACGTCAGAAGAAATGGATACTCGTTAAGGAAGATTCGGAGACCCTCTTATGGATGAAAGCCTTTTGCGGCGAATCGATGATAGAGACTCTGTTGCAGTGTTTCATTCTTTGAACAAGAATTTATTTCCTAAGGTTGTAATCAATTTGTATCCAATTGAGATTGGCATATGTTGTATATGTTGTAGATGTCGTATGATTTTTTATTAATGATAATGATCTTTTCTCAAAAAGAAATATTATAAGACATCTATTTTGAGATCAACAATCATCCATTACTATCAGTTTCTACCTTACGTTTTTTTACCTTTAATTTTACCTAAGTTTCGTGCCCTCTGTATTTCTTCCCTTTTCAGATTACCCACATGTTGATTTGCCTTTTCTGCTTTCACATACGTTTCATGGTACTTTAAAGTTATATAAAAAATACATTGACCAAAAGATAAAACATTAACCTGGCAAAAACTTGACAAACGAATCAAAACATTGTCAAATGGTCACTTAAATTAAACCAACTGGAAAACGTGAATTCAAATATAAAGGAAACGATTCATATAACCAACAACATAATAAATTAAAATATACTTTATTGGACACAACAACAACAACAACAACAACAACAACAACAACAACAACAACAACAACAACAACAACATCAATAATACTCGACAATAATACTCAATATAATCAAAAAAATAAATTAAACCATATAATACAATCCACAATTTAAAAACTCATGACAAATGGGCATAAATAACGTAAATAGAAACTATTATAGGTTTTATAGGTTTTATAGTCATTACACAACCATAAATTCCCATATTTTAATTTAATTTTTAATTTATTTTGTGGTATTATTAAATTAGATAATTGATTGCCGAGGACCTCAAGAGATGAATTAAATATGACAAAATATTAGTGAAAATTATGGGTGTTGAGTAATATAAGGAGTTTTAATAAAATTATTAACATATTATATTACAAAAATTAATTAAATAGGAATAACTTTTAATTAATTTGGTGTGTGTTAAGTATTATGAAGAGTTTCAATCAATTTATTACCATGTTTAATTAAAAAAAATTAAATAGGAAAATGTTAATAATGGTGGGTTTTCAGTAATATGAAAGGGTTTAATTAATTTATTAACAGGTTTTATTAAAAATTTTAAAAACAATGAATTAAATAGGAAATTGTTAATAATGGTGAGTGTTTAGTAATATGAAGAGATTTAATTAATTCCTTAACATGTTTTATTACAAAAATTTCAATTTTAATTATAAATTATAAAACTTATTAACATATTTTATTACAAAAATTTCAATTAAAATGTCAATATTAATTATAAATTATGAAATTTATGTAAATGTAAAGGTTATATAAAGTTTGGAAGACAATATATTTAATATACAAAATTAATTTAACAATAATGATAATATCCTTTAATATTATAGATATAAGTGAATAAAATTAATTTATAGATAAATGATTTAAACTAATGTCATGTAATAATAAATTAATAATCCATGTCACATTAAAAATATGCAACATCACATTTAAATATGCCACGTGACATTAAATTTTAATTTAGGTAGCATTTTGGATCCCACATGATTTTGTCTAGGTAGCGTTTATTTGTCATTTTAGAGTAACCTTTTAATTATATTTTATAGATTAACAAAAGTGAGGTTGTGGCCTGTGAGGGAGTGTCATCCAAAGTCTAAACAAGAACATCAAATCATATGATAAGCACATGCGCATACAAAGCTACTTCCTCCATTCAATTCCACTCTACCACTTTCTTTTTTCACGTTTGCCAACGAGTGTTTTACGCGATAAATATCGTTAGCTACGTATTTGCAAAAAATATAAAAGTTAGATATTTTTAATGTACTCGTAAAGACGAATCAAACAAGATCCCACATGAATATATTTTCACTTACGCATCGAGAGAAAATTGAAACTGAATACTCACTTGTGAATAGTGTTCAAAAATGAAATAGGTAGAGTGGAGTTGAATGGAGGTAGTATTATGTAGTACAGTACATAACTAATTTCCAAATGACGATCGCTCACTATTACAATCCTTAGAGCCGTTGAAAGAGCCGTTGGCTCAAGCTCCAAATCAGGCAATGCAATATTCCCTTCCCACAACTTAGCAATGTAATTATTCGTTTCCGTATGTAGCTTATTCCCTTGCTTGTATAAATAGATAAGATAAACACTTTGTATAGACAAGTCATTCAATAACAATTCATTGGTTAATTACAACTCAATATATGTCTCATATTCACATCATTTAATATGGTATCAGACTAGGTATCATCCTTTTCTATACATCTGCCGTCTTCTTCGTCTTCACTTTTCTCTTTTCAAAAAAAAAAAAAAAAAAAAAAATTCGAAGACGAATTCTGCAACTGTCGAAAGCCAGAAACCTCCGTCATATACAATGGTTCATGTTGAAAATCCGGGTCATAGTATAACCCCAGTTGTTTTCAACGGGAACAATTATGACTTAACCAATGCCGTGTTTGTCCCGGACCCGCGCTATACCTCTTCCACTGATCAACCCAAAACGTACACCCCTACTGCATCGTCCTCTGTTTAGTTTCCGGCATCATCGTCAGATTCGTTTCCGAAGGTGAATATGGCGTCTGGTAAGGCTCCTATGGGTACTACACCTTCCTCATCTCGTGGCTCTTTGTCACATTTTGATAAATTGGATCTTAATTCTCTAAATCCACAAGAATTGGAGGAACTTGGACACCTGTGGCATGCTCGAAAAAAAGAGCTTTCTAATGATCGTCTCAATGGTAATGTCTCTTCTTTTACTTGGATTGTTGACACGGGAGCATCTCATCACATGTCGGGATGTCTTTCTCATTTTACGAATCTTAAAAACATTTCACCGTTGTCTGTTGATTTACCAAACGGAGACCTTACAATTGCTATTCAAAGTGGCGATATCCACCTTTCGTCACGTCTTATTTTACGTGATGTTCTTTATGCGGCCAATTTGCATTGTAATCTCTTGTCTGTTTCGAGTCTTTTAAAAGATACAACACTAACAATTCAATTTTCCCATAATCTTTGTCTCATTCAGGACCGTACCTCGAAGACGGTAATTGGGGCGAGTGAGCAACACGAGGGACTCTACTACCTAAAAAGTGTCTGGACCGATAATGTGCATGCATGTCTAGCTGGGACTGTTGATTCTACGGAACTTTGGCACTGAAGGTTGGGGCACCCCTCTTCAAGTATTTCACGTTTTTTTACCGTTTATTAATAAAACTACTCAAACTTCGGAGATTTTTCATAGCAAAACATGTGACATTTGTTTACGCGCGAAACAAACCCGCGAACAATTTCATTCAAGTTCTAGTCATGCTAGTTCAATTTTTGATCTTATACATTGCGATCTTTGGGGTCCTTATTCGGAAAATGCTTCATGTGAGTCTAAACATTTTCTTACTATCGTTGACGATTTTTCTCGTTCTACATGGGTTTATCTTTTACGTCACAAAAGTGATACTAAACAAACTCTATTGAATTTTTTTGCCATGGTAAAACGTCAATTTGACAAGAAAATTAAAATTTTTAGGATCGATAATGACACAGAATTTCGTCCTCTAATTCCTTTCTTTAAAGAAACCGGCATTTTATTTCAAACATCCAACGTTGAAACCCCTCAACAAAATGGTCGGGTGGAACGAAAACATCGTCACATTTTAAACGTCGCACGTGTTCTTATTTTTCAAGCAAGTCTGCCCTTATATTTTTGGGGAGAGTGTGTTTTAAGTGCCGTTTACTTAATAAACCGCACCCCGACACCTCTTCTAAATGGCAAAACGCCTTATGAAATGATTTTTAATACACCTCCACCTTTTGAAAACATCCGCATTTTTGGTTGTCTCGCTTACGCACGAAATTTAAATCGTTCTCACGATAAATTTGCATCTCGGAGCCGTAAATGTATCTTTATTGGTTATCCCTTTGGAAAAAAAGGTTGGCGATTATACGATTTGGACACCAGGTCTTATTTTGATTCCTCAGATGTTATTTTTGTTGAAACGGAATTTCCATATAAAAATCTAAACATTCACGATCTCGACAATGGCCCTTCATCTTTTCTCGCTAACTCTATGACCCCCGTTGATCTTCCTTTTCTTATCGCCACCACGACACCACAGTCTTCTGACCTCACCACTAAGACCGTCCACCAAACCCCACCATCGACACCCACCACATCTCGTTCACCAGACCCCACCGCCAGCCCTGCAATACCTTCCACCGAGTCTGCCTCCCCTACACCTCCTCCGAACTCACCACAATTGGGTCGAGGAAAACGTACAAAAATCCCCAACTCCAACTTAACCGGGTTCGTCCTATCCAAGCCTCGTCCATCGTTGCACTCACTCGTCGCTTCCCCATCGTCTTCAGGTACCGCTTTTCCCATTTCTCACTATCTTAATTATGCTAAATTTTCTCCTAACCATAAAGCCTTTTTATCGGCCGTGACTAACCATCACGAGCCTAGTCTTTTTAAAGATGCCGTGCAGGTACCTGAATGGCGCAAAGCTATGCAACTCGAACTTGATACTCTTGAAAAAAATCAAACGTGGACCCTCGAAGATCTCCCTCCAAATAAGAAAGCAATTGGGTCTAAATGGGTCTACAAAATCAAATACAATGCTGATGGCTCAATAGAACGGTACAAGGCCCGTCTTGTAGTCATGGGCAATAGACAAGTCGAAGGCGTAGATTACAACGAAACTTTCGCTCCGACAGTTAAACTTGTGACCGTTCGGACCTTACTCGCCATAGCCGCTGCTAAGCAATGGGTTCTCCATCAAATGGATGTGCATAATGCCTTCCTTCATGGGGATCTCCATGAGGAAGTATATATGAAGCCTCCACCCGGTTTTCACCCATCTACAACCGGTAAAGTCTGTCGTCTCAGAAAGTCTCTTTACGGCCTTCGTCAAGCCCCTCGATGTTGGTATGCCAAACTTGCTTCCGCTCTCAAACAGTACGGGTTTCAACAATGCCCCTATGATCACTCTTTATTCTCCATTTCGCGACCCGACACAGAGGTACACATCCTTGTTTACGTTGATGATTTGGTCATTTGTGGGAATAACTCCGGTTTTATCGCACAATTCAAGGATTATTTAAGCAAATGCTTTCACATGAAAGATCTCGGCACACTTAAATATTTTTTTGGTCTCGAAATCGCTCGACACAAAACCGGGATTTTTCTCTCTCAACGCAAATATGCTCTGGATATTTTAAGTGAAACGGGACTTCTCGGCACTCGACCGGCCCCTATTCCAATGGAACAAAATCACCGGTTAGGCACCTCCAAGGCCGAATTTATGAGTGACCCACAACCATATCGTCGGCTCATAGGCCGCCTCGTCTATCTCACCATAACTCGGCCCGAGTTGACATATTCCGTCCACATTCTTGCCCAATTTATGCACGCTCCCACAAGTGAACACTGGCAAGCCGCTCAAACTGTTGTCCGCTATCTAAAGAATTCTCCAGGACAAGGTATACTTCTTCGATCCGATAGCAATTTACGCCTCAATGCCTATTGTGATGCTGACTACGCCACATGTCCAACCAGTCGAAGATCACTATCGGCTTATATCGTTTTTTTGGGCTCATCTCCTATCTCTTGGAAAACCAAGAAACAAGCAACGGTATCCCTTTCATCCGCCGAATCCGAGTACCGTGCGATGGCTTTCCCAGTCCGAGAACTCAAATGGCTTAAGGGTCTCCTTCAGTCACTCGGTATTCAACACGATGAACCAATTCAACTAAAATGTGATAATCAGTCCGCCCTTTATATAGCCTGAAACCCGGTATTTCACGAGCGGACCAAACACATTGAAGTTGACTGTCATTTTATCCGCGATGAAATACAAAACGGTATTATTGATCCAAGCTATATCCACACAAAGGCTCAATTAGCGGACATTTTCACAAAAGCTCTAGGCCGCGCCTCATTCGAAGACCTACTCTCCAAGTTGGATGTCTCGACTCTCCACACTCCAACTTGCGGGGGTATTACAATCCTTAGAGCCGTTGAAAGAGCCGTTGGCTCAAGCTCCAAATCAGGCAATGCAATATTCCCTTCCCACAACTTAGCAATGTAATTATTCGTTTTCGTATGTAGCTTATTCCCTTGCTTGTATAAATAGATAAGATAAACACTTTGTATAGACAAGTAACAATTCATTGGTTAATTACAACTCAATATATGTCTCATATTCACATCATTTAATACTCACAAATGTTTAAAAACCTTTTCAATTTGTTTTTTTCGCAAAAAGTTTGATTATTGTGTACACTCAATAAGAACAAAGCGTCTTGCTTGTAACGGACATATCCGTCACAGTTTAAAAACGGATAATATCTCTCTTACAACAAAACAAGTGGGGGAAAATGGAGCACTCCATAAATAGTGTCACTTACATTTTGTGAGAGAGGTACTATTCGTCTTTAGCTTGTGACGGATAGTGTCCATCTTTAATGAGAATTTGTGCAATACGAATTAGGCGGAGCCAATAATTTTGCACTATAAATTGACACAAATTCTCATTGAAGACATGACATATCCGTCACAAGCTGAAGACGGATACCATTTTACCTCACAATGTACCCACTTTTTCTCTCTCTGCAACACTATTCATGTGGTCCCTTTTCTCCACTAACCCATTTTGTTACCATTTTATCTCACAAAATATCCGTCACAAATGGTAACCTGTCACAAGGGAGACCAATTGATAAATTGATCAATTGTTAGGATACTAGTTTAGACCCGGTGTATTAACATTTCGTCTCATTAAAGACGGCCACTATCCGTCACAAGATGAAGACAAATAATGATCATCTCACAAAATGCAAGTGGGAGGGCAAGTGGGGGTATTTATTTCCCCCCACTTGCCCTCCCACTTGCATTTTGCGAGAGGGTCACTATCCGTCTTCATCTTGTGACGAATAGTGACCGTCTTTAATGAAAATTTGTGGTGGATTAAATACACAGTATATAGAGTTTTTTTTTAATAAATTACTTATATAATAATGACATCTCATTAATTGTTCATATTGCTCGTCATTATATTCTGCTTTGAGGAAAAAAAGTTGTAACTCACAATTAATCAACAACGAGTAATGTGGTGAAATGAATTTTAAACAAAATATTTAACCACAAAGCTAATGATTTTAATTTTTAAAATCTATTAATTTTTTTTTGTCACGAAAGCAATAGTAGCGATTTACAATTTTTTTTCCTTCTTCGTAGTATGGGGTAAGTCATTTTCAAATAATAGTATCTATAAAATATTTAGCAATTTATAATTTTATATAAATTTTATTTATATTTTAATTAAAAAAAATATAATTTAGTGTTTAGTGAAAATAATATAATTTAATAAAAATATTAATTTGAATGAAAAGATAATAATTTAATAAAGTAAAATATACTCCGTATTTGTTAGTTTCCTTGCTTGGTAAATGAATTTAACTGTAATTATCTTCCTTATTTGAGAAGATACTTTTAGAGAGAAATTTTTTAAATTCACCTATTCTTTTTTGGGTTGTATTTAAGGAGTGGAGATCATCTTTACCATTTGGTGTCTCAATGTGTGTCACTCCAATCACCTTCTAAGACATCAACAAACTAATATAATTATTGCAATATTTTATTTTGCAACAAGTGATGTATCAAAAGGTGAATGGAGTGACACACACAATGGAACACAAAAATGGGACAGAGGATCCTCACTGGTATTTAAGCAACTAAAAGAGGAAATAAATAGTTAATATATATATTAATTGCAGATTTATGTGCAATTACTCTCTAATTTCTAAATTAATGCCAAATATAAAATAATATTAAATGTTTAAATACAATCCAGTAAGTTATATTTATCATTTCCCATTAATAGATAAAGGATAAAAAGGGAATTTCCAAAATTTCATGTTAGGCAAATTGAATTAGGTAAAATGGTGTGATTACTCATTAAGAGTTTGGAACATATTATGAGCTTTTAGAACTTTAAAACTATCTCCGTTTCGGTCATTTGTTTACTTTCTTTTGGGTTTTTCTACATGGTGACCCTAAATTTTTTTCAAATCACACATGGTAACTCTGTAAAATAGAAAAAGTTTTTGGTAACCTTAAACTCCCTTAATTGTAATTACCGTGACCATTAACTTTAATTCCGTCTAAATTAGACGTTAAGTGGCCAAGGTGGATAATGATGTGGCTTATTTGGGCTGAGGTGGATCTTATTTGCTTGACTTACCATTTCCCTCCAAATTACTCAAATTTTCCCTCCTAATCTCCCTTTATTTATAAGCTTTCTTCTTCATTTCTTCACTTACCCTTCATTTTTTCTTCTTCTTCCTTCCAACTGCTTCTTCCTTATTTCTGCTTCTTCTCTTTTCTTATACCTCCCTTTTCTTCTTCTTCCTTTTAATAAAACCAACCTAATTTATGTCTTCCACAAATTGGAAAAACGAGCCAATAGTAGTGATGAAGTTTGTTAATCAACCTTGCAATCGATGTCGGAAAAATGCGGTCATCAAAATTTCTGGGTCCGCAACCAACCCTAGAAAAGCATATTTTAGATGTGAAGATTGCAATATATTTGTTAGTTGGTTAACTAACAATCATGTGATTTTTAACAAAGGGGGATATTTGAAGAACAATTTCGAGGATGAAGATGTTTCAAGTGGTGTTGTTCAAGGGAGAAATGAAGATATTCAAAACTTGAAGAACGATTTAGTTAAATTAGCAAATGTAATGATGTTTTATGTTAAGTTGATTGCTTTTATGTTTATGGTTCTTGTAATAGCTTTCATCATTAAATTGTAACTTCTGGGTTGCAAATGTAAGGAATGCAAAGTTGGGAATGAAATCAAAGATTTCTTGCACTTCTAATTTTCTGATTCATGACCAAAAAAGGGTTACAACTTATACTTCAAGTGCAAACTGACATAGTCTATGGAGTTTAAGTCTAAACGAAAAGGGAGAGTATTCATATTACAAGGTCATAAATGACCATACATAACAGCAAAACAAGGTCATTTTGATCATTAAACCACTTCTTCAAAAAGTATGCCCCCTTTTTCCTGCAAATTTGATCCATCTTCATTTTGATGTTGATGGCAACTTCCTTTTCCTCCCTCTCTTCTGTGGTCCTTGACTAGTTGAAGTCTGGCTACCCATTATCAATGCCTCCAAATGGTTCAATGAAGTGGCATTGATCCTTCACTACAAAAAAAACGTCTCGATGCGACGGACACATTGCGACGGAATAATAATCCGTAGCAAATTTAAACCTGCGACGGACACTGCGACGGACCTCATACTCTGCGACGGACTTGCGACGGACTTTCCGTTGCAGCCTATTTTCCCAGACCGCCAAATTTTCTGACATGGCGGGAAGGTCTGCGACGGAAATTCCGTCGCGAGAATAAAATAATAATAAAGTCTGCGACGGAAATTCCGTCGCTATATTAAAATAATATTTTTTGTGCGACGGAATTTCCGTCGCAGAAATTTTAAAGTGTCCAGCTGTACACCTCTTAACACGTTGGAAAAATAATATTATTTTAAGTCTGCGACGGAAATTCCGTCGCAGGATTTATTATTATTTTATTTTTGCGACGGAAAGTCCGTCGCATGCTTTCTTT
Source organism: Silene latifolia (assembly GCF_048544455.1). Classification (NCBI taxonomy): domain Eukaryota; kingdom Viridiplantae; phylum Streptophyta; class Magnoliopsida; order Caryophyllales; family Caryophyllaceae; genus Silene; species Silene latifolia. The sequence continues at coordinate 14,029,331 of NC_133534.1, forward strand.
ATACGGGCAGCAGCGTCTTCCTCCCCCTTCATTATCACTCTTCAATTATTTTCCCCCAAATCACCCAAAACTCCGTCTCCCTCAATCTCACCACCACCATCCCACCACCACCATCCCACCACCACCCTACTCCCCAAATCACTCCTCCTATTTCTCCTTTCCCTTTTCCCCTTTCTTCTCCTTTCCCCTTTCCCTTTTTTCCTTTCCCCTTTCCCTTTTTTTTTTCTGCCGCCTTGCTCCCTCGCCGCCGTCGCCGCCGTTTGGTCCCGCCACCGCCGCTCTTCTCCCTTGTCTCCATCTCTTAATTAATTTAAGGTTTGTTTAATTTATTTTACTATTTTGATTAATTAGGGTTTATGGTTATTGTTTAAATTAATTATGATTAGTTTAGGATGCTTAGTATTATTAGATTGTTTAGTTTAGTTGAAAGCCAATTTAGGATGTTTAGTATTATTAGGATTGTTTAGTTTAGTTGAAATCCAATTTAGGATGTTTAGTATTATTAGGATAGTGAAATTTAGTTAAAAGCCAATTTAGCATGTTTAAATAAATTTTATAATACTTAGTTTAATTAAGTTTAGGATTGGTAAAATAAATTAGTTTAATTAATATCTAATTTAGAATGTTTAGGATTATTAGGGTAGTTTAATTTAGTTAAAAGCCAATTTAGGATGTTTAAATCAATTTTATAATGCTTAATTTAATTAAGTTTAGGATTATTAAAATGATTTAGTTTAATTAAAATACAATTTATGATGTTTAAACCAATTTAAGGATGCTTACTCTACTTTTGCTTAGTTTTATAAGATTTATTAGTAATTATTAAGTTTGTTTTGATAAGTTGTGTACATTTGTGTCATGTATATTTTTTTTACAAATATTAATTCATCTTATGCTTGTGTTGTGATTGTTAATATATTTTTGACCTAGTACCCGTTCAGGGATTACACATTAGGTGTAATTCTTGAATAGTCCCCGTTTTGGGATTGTCTTTGAATCTTTTATGCCATTTAGGTGGTAAATACTCAATTTTTTTCTTGATTGTTATGAGACAAAATTTGGTTGACATTTCCTTTAATGTTCTCCGAATACATATGTAGAGTGAGAATTCATTCTAAATAATGTATTTGGAGAACTGTAAGGAAGTTTCTTAATTTTTGTCTCATTACAATCAAGAAAAAAAATTGGGTATTTACTAATGGTATGAAAGATTCAAAGGTGGGTTTAGGTTGGAGAGATAAGGACCCCAATACTGAAAGTATTTTTTTTGCAGGTTGTGGTGGTGGTGGTGGTTGTTGTTGTTGTTGTTGTTGTTGTTGTTGTTGTTGTATGAAAAATTCAAAGATAAGTTTATGAATGCTCTTACCATTTTTATTAATAATTTTTATTTACTAATATATATGTAGATTTGCAATGAAGAGATTAGAACGAAACTGGATGTATGAAAGGTTGGATTCCAATAAAAAATTAAGGAAGAAATTCGTAATAGGGGTTAATAAATTCATTGATTATGTTAAGCAACAAGACGAATTCATTAGAAATAAAGAAATTAGGTGTCCATGTAGTAAGTGCAAAAATAAAAAGTTTTTAGTTGAACAAGAAGTACGAAAACACCTTGGTCTAAAGGGTTTTTGTGACAACTATTATGATTGGGTGTGTCACGGAGAGAAATTCCCCGTTGAGGAAGAGGAAATGGCAATGCCCTCTGACAATCCTTATAGGGATATGGTAGAGGATGCGTTGCGCGATAGCATTGATCAAATTAGGGAAGAAGCTCTTAATGCCGAGGTGGTTGATGAATCTCCAAATCCCAATGTATTAGCCTTTTTTCAAATGTTAAAACGTGCCGAGCAACCTGTCTACGAGGGATGTCGACTCTCATTGCTACAGTCGGCTGCAAGGCTTGCCGCTCTGAAATGTGAACACAACTTAGCCCATAAATGTGTAGATGGTTTCACGTCACTCATGGGAGACCTTCTTCCTCAAGATCATATTTTGATGCGTAACTTCTATGAAACCAAAAATGTTCTCAAAGCTCTTCAACTTCCTCATGAAAAGATAGATGCATGTTTTAATGGATGTATGCTTTTTTGGATGGACGACGCTCTTCTCGACAAGTATATAAAATGTGGTAGAGCTAGGTACAAAAGTGCAAAGAATGCAAATGGCAAAAGGGTCCCCGAAAATTTCTTAAATTATTTCCCAATAGGGCCACGTTTGCAATGAATTTATGCCACAAAAAACCTCGCGGAACAAATGCGTTGGCATTATGAAAACCCCCGAGTTCGTGGGACAATGTCTCATCCAAGTGACAGTGAGGCGTGGAAACATTTTGATCATCTTCATCCTTCTTTTGCATCTGAGTCTCGGTATGTTAGACTTGGACTTTACACCGATGGTTTCTCGGCTTTTGGGCCATTCGGGAACACATATTCATGCTGGCCGGTGATGCTTACACCTTACAATTTACCACCCTGGCTATGCATGAAAAGACAATTTATATTCTTAACATTAATTATTCCTGGACCAAAGAGTCCCAAACAAAACCTTGACGTCTATTTACAGCCTCTAATTCACGAGTTGAAGCAATTGTGGGACACGAGATTGTTTACATATGACGTGTCTAGGAAACAAAACTTCGACTTAAGAGCCGCACTCCTATGGACGATCAACGACTTTCCTGCTTATGGCATGTTATCTGGTTGGTCAACTGCTGATGAGAATGCATGTCCATGTTGTACGAAAAAAGAGACTAAATCGACTTGGCTTCAAAGATAGCGAGAAAATGGAGTTGGTTTGATTGTCATAGACAATATTTAGACACTGATCATACTTTTCGCAAGGATAAAGTCCACTTTCGAAAAGGAAAAATAGAGAACGATGTTGCTGGAACGAGGTTATCGGGCGAACAAGTGTGGGAATGTGTGAAATATTTACCAAAAATCGTGGATGCATCTGACCATGAATTGAAGACGGTTAAAGCGAAACGAATTGGGTGGTGGAAACAAAGTATTTTTTGGGAGCTTCCATATTGGAGCACACTACTAATTCGACATAACCTTGATGTCACGCATATTGAGAAATTTTTTTTCGAACAACTAATTCACACGGTGATGGATAGAAAAGACAAGACAACCTTGAACCCAACTGCACAAAAAGACATCTTACAACTTTGTTCAAGGTCGCGAAAGGTGGATTCAGTCGTTTTGAAAAAAGAGCAGAAGAAAGTGTTGTGTGATTGGATATGTAATTTAAAGTTTCCAGACGGCTATGCTTCAGATTTGAGAAGATGTGTCGATATGAATGAGTTGAAGCTACATGGCTTGAAAAGCCATGACTGTCATGTGTTTATGGAGCGTTTACTGCCGGTTGCTTTAAGGCACCTTCTCCCTTAAAATGAGTGGAATGCCATAACTGAGATTAGTCAATTTTTCAGAGACTTGTGCACTTTATCAGTACAAATTGAAAAAATAACAAGTCTCGAGAAAAATATTGTCGAGATAATCTGCAAATTGGAAAAATACTTCCACCTCCATTTTTTTAACTCAATGGAACATCTGCCAATTCATTTGCCATATGAAGTGAAAGTGCGTGGTCTTGTGCAATATAGGTGGATGTATCCTTTTGAGAGGTAATATCAATATCTTTTACGAAGCCTTTTAAGGTTATTACTTAATTTCATTCATTCTTAACCAATTTTTTTGTAGGTTCTTGAATCATCTGAAAAAAAAAATTGGAAATAAAGCTCGTGTTCAAGGGTCATTATGCAACGCATATTTGCTTGAAGAAATAGCAAATTTTTGTTCTTTTTACTTTGAAGATCATATAGACACAAAGGCAAAAGACCTTGACATAGGTCAGAAAAAGGCGAAATATTCTACCTTACCCGAGCTATTTCAAGATCATGAGGGCACTACTTCTGGAAAATGTCGTGAAAGATTTTTGGAAGATAACGAATATGAACGTGCACACCTCTATGTTTTATCTAATTGTGATTCTGATGAGTTGAAACGTATGGAAAGGTAGGTGAATTTTTTTTTAATTTTAAACGTTGTTTCAAGTAAAACATGCAAAAATTAATTCAAAACTTAATTCGGCATTTTTGAATAGGTTGTTTGAGAATTACATCAAAAGAGAATATCCTGAGGTTTCTATGGCCGAGGATATTTGGAACAAATTTGAAACAAAATTCCCTAACTGGCTTAGAGGTCAAGTAAGTAAATAATATATATTCTATAATGCTTATTTAAATTATATTATTATTTGGTAAATAATTGGTTCATTATCATTAATTCTAGGTAAATAATTTAAAAGATCCAGTTGTAGTTGCCTTAGCAAATGGACCTTCAAAAAAAGTAAGAACATGGAAGCGTTATTCCATCAATGGATACAAATTTCGAGCTTTCATAGATGGGAAAGATTAGGAAAAGTCTACAATTAACAATGGAGTGTGTGTGAGTTCGATCAAGGAGCCGACTACTATGGAACCCTAAATGAAGTTGTTGAGTTGTCTTATCTTTCGAGAGAAAAACCCTTACAACATTATTTTATTCAAATGTAATTGGATAGATAACTCAGAAAGAGGAATGCAAGTACATAAGGAATATAAACTTGTGGATGTTAATCGGAGCAAAAAATTTCCAAAATATGACCCATTTGTATTAGCATATCAAGTGGAACAAGTTTGCTATGCTCCTTATCCAAACATCAAAAGAGATAAAGAAGATCGGTGGTGGTCAGCAGTATTTAAAATAAAGGCAAGATCACAAGTGGATGCTCCTCTTCGATGAATCTATCTTTCAAGAAGATGTTAATAATGGTGATACAACATTGACAATAATTGAAATAGAGGATGAGAATGAAAATGTGGAGGAGGAACAAGAAGAAACGCAAGGAGATGAAATGCAAGTACAGAATGATGATATGCAAGAGGAGGAAGATGAGGAAGAGTTAGGAGAGGAGGCTTTGAAGAAGTATTTAGAAAAAGATGATGATGAGGATTTTTTAGAATCGCTTTTTGAAAGCAACGAAAACACTAATTTAAGTGATGATGATGATGATGATGTCTAGGATTTATATTAGTTGTAGATGTTTTGTACCCTTTCTTTCAATCTTATTACTTTGTTGGTACTATTAGTTGTAGATGCCGTATGGCTTAATTTAATGAAATCTAGTTTGTTTTCATTCAATCTTACTTTGCCAATTTCTTATTTGGTAGCTATTATTTGATTATTTGATTTCTTACTTTGCCAATTTCTTATTTTGTTGCTATTATTTGAAGCTTTGATTTCTTACTTTGCCAATTTCTTTTTTTGTTGCTATTATTTGATTATTTGATTTCTTACTTTGCCAATTTCTTACTTTGCTAATTTGTTATTTGGTGGCAATTATTTGATTTCTAAAAATGTTGAAGAATTTAGTTGGTTTCTATGGCGTCGAGGAGACGAAGACATGGTAGTAATAGTAATGCAGGAAGCCAAGGACAGGGAAACGAGAATGAAGAAATACCAGCAGTTGACAAAATTCCTCTCGATTCTCTTGAGCAAGAAGGCGTTTGGTAAGTATGTTATTTTTTCGTAATTAATTATTTTTATAACGATTTATTTATATATATATATATATATATATATATATATATATATATATATATATATATATATATATATATATATATATATATATATATAGAGAGAGAGAGAGAGAGAGAGAGAGAGAGAGATAGAGAGAGAGATAGGTTCAGGTAAGTCCTTCATTTTGGTTGAGTCCCTAAGTCCTATTCTCAGCCACACATTTTCTAAGTATAACTCTACTGCATTATGAGTGTAACTTTATTCATTTAGTGACTTTTTAATGACTTTTTAATGTAACTTTAACTTTTATAGTGTAACTTCAACCTTTCAAGCTTTTTTTTTTCAAAAATTTTAATTTATGGTAAAAAAATGTAATTTTAAATAAATAAATTTGAATTTATGTAATTTTAGGAGTGTAACTTCACTGCCTTATAAGTGTAACTTTAGTCGTTTTAATTGTAACTTTAGTCCTATGATGATTTCTATGCATAAATTTGAATTTATATACTTTTACGAGTGTAACTTTACCCCTTTTAAGTGTAACTGTAGTCGCTGGAGTCGTAACTTTAGTTATATATTAGTTTGTATGTAAAAATTTAAATTAATATACATTAATTTTTTAATTTTAGTCGTTTCAGGTGTAACTTTTGTTTTTCAAGATTGTAACTTTAGTCTGGAGGTGAAAAGTTTAGTCAATAGAGATGTAATTTTATTGTTCTACGAGTGTAACTCTAGTCCTTGAATTTGTAACTTTAGTCCCCGGAATTGAAACTTTATACTAATAAAACTAACTTTTATCAACCACCTACTACCCCCATCCACGACTGCACCACCACCACGGTCCCACCACTAGTAAAAAAAAACACGGCAACCAATACTAACCACTTATTTTCTCAGATCTGAATTTTTTTTTTTTAAAAAAAAAAAGAAAGATGGAGAGGAAGGCGGCAGAACCACCGCGCACCACCACCCGTATCTCCCACATACCGCAACAACCAACCCCAATCCCTAATTTTCTCAGATCCGATTTATAAAAAAAAAAAAAAAAAAGATGGAGAGGAAGGCGGCAGAACCACCGCGCACCACCAACCGTATCTCGCACATACCGCAACAACCAACCCCAACCCCAACCCCTAATTTTCTCAGATCCGATTTATAAAAAAAAAAATAAAAAAAAAAATAAAGAAAGGGAGGCGGCAGACCCACCGACCACATTTCCCACATCCACCACCACCACCACCAAAATGCAACAACCAACAACACCAAACTCTTAGATCTAGAAAAAAAAAATGAGAAAAGAGAAGGGGATAGAGGCGGCAGAGGAGGAAGGTGTGGCGGCGTGGTGCGGCACAGGAAAGGAGGTGGAGGAAAGGAGGCCGGCAGAGGTGCGTGGTGCGGCAGGGGCGACAAGGAGAAGAGGTGGTGATGGTGGTTGATTTAGGGTTTGTTTAGAGAGAGAAGAGGAAGAGAGAAATTAGGGTTAGTGTGTTGTGAGAGCAGTGAAATGAGAAAAAATGAGAGGAAATAGGGTTTATATTCAATTCATTCTCAGCCACATATTTTAATCTAATCTCAGCCCTTCATTCCTTCATTTTGATCTAATCTCAGCCCTTCCTTTTTTTCATCCAAAGGCTTAGATTAGAACTTATGGACTCAACCAAAAAAGGTGGACTTACATGATCCTTTTCTCTCTCTCTCTCTATATATATATATATATATATATATATATATATATATATATATATATAGGAATGGGATCATGTGAGTATGACTCATATATTTGAGGATTGAGGATTAATACTAGCTGTCAGATCTAAGAGATCCAATGTCCATGATTTAGTGCCGATAAGTAAGGGTAATATGGTAATTTCGCGGGCGCACATATATACTCCTTACTCCATCGAAACAAACATAATTCATTCATTCTCACCCAAAGCCTTTCTCTCTCTACCTTCTAGCTTCTTCTACGCAACCCCTAATTTTCTGTTTTTCGTGATTTTTTTGTTTGAATTCAATCTCACTCAATCATTTGTCATTCTTCTATTTCTTATCAACGGTCATACTCTTTCAATCGAAATCACGATGTCAGGTACATCTACTTTATCTTTAGTTTTTAATTTCAGTTTTATTTTCATGTGATTGTTGTTTCGCTACATATATTTGCAATTACTACTCATCTTATTGCGTTTGTTATGATTTTGTAGCTACTCATCGTTATTTCAATGCTTTGTATCTCTTTTTCCTAAATTAGGTTTAATTTGTAAGGATTTCATATGATTTATTGGTCTTCTTTCTCATATATCTAGGTTAATTTAATTCGAAAAAGTTACGAATTTGTTATATATTTAGTACTTTTTTCTGATCTATGTTCAACTCACATGTTGTTATGATTTTTTTGTTCTCGATTTATAATTTTGATGAGATTGATTCATAGTCTTGTTATTTGATTGCGATTTTAAATTATTTCACTTTGTTCGAGTTTTGTTGTTATCTAAACCTAATTTACATGTGTAGTATCTTGTTTCAAATATTTTTAAATTTGTGTCAGATTGATTTACATCTGTTTTACATTGTTACTCTTTACTGTTAGCTAGTAGTAGTATACATTTCGTCGATTTAGGTTCTAAATTGTTTGACATCTTATAAATATCACGTATTTGCTACTAAAGTATCCAGTGTGATATTCTTTAGAAGACTATGTGATATTATTTAGCAGACTGTGTGATATTGTTTTATTACACTACTACAGATACAGGCTATAACAACGGTCAAAAACCGTTGTTATATAAAAAAGCGGACGTTGTTAAAGCGTCCGTTGTAGAAGGTTTTAACAACGGTTAGTTTTCTTACGGAAACCGTTGTTAATAGTTTTAACAACGGTTTTAAATATAAAAACCCGTTGTGGAAAGTGTGACTCAATTTTGGGGGGAAAGTTATAACAACGGGTTTTAATATACAAAACCGTTGTTATAACTAAAGACAACGGGTTGTTTGTAAATAACCGTTGTTGTTTGTTCTTAAAAAATAAAAAAAAAATTAAATAAAATATTACTAGCTATAAATATTAAAGCATCCTTTACCAACATATTAAAGCATCCTTTACTAAAATTCATTAATTGAAACAACATGGCAATGAACCCTAATTTTATCAACAACGAAGAATGGCTTACACAAACGATTGAAGATGATGGGAAGGTTCTCGCCGGGCTTCCCGCCGATCAACACCCATTAATCAAAGCATCCCTTGAACATCAACGGAATTATTGGATTAAGAGGCGTGAAGCAGTCCGGCTTGTCAACAAAGCCTCATCATCATCATCATCTTCATACCCTAGTCGGCCTGTTACTCGCAACTTGGTCTGCAAAGCCAGAGATATGTTGAGTTGTACTCTTCCAACCTTATCTCCACATGCAAGTCGTGTCCTTGCATATATTCAATCTGTTATTGCAAAATATGAAGCCAATGACCCGGAAGTTAGCGGTATACCAGAGTGGCGTGATTGGTGGCAGGTTGAGAAGCGTTTTTTACGCTTAACCGGGGTTGTTCCGGCTTATTATACATCTTTTGATTTCTGATAATTGCTGTAATGTATTTGGTTTAAAATTAAATGAAATGATCATTTTGAAAGTGTTGAGTTATGCTTGTTTGATTTGCTTCCATTTTTTCAACTCCATAGATCTATCTGTCATCATCAAGATCCGATTATGGCACAACTTCCTAACATATATGGCACAACTTCCTAACATATATATTAATTAAAAAACAACTCAACCCACACATTAGTATAAATACATTGCATTATCTCAACTAACATGCATTTCCATTATCTCAATATATTCTCCAAACCCTAATCGCTAAAACATGCTCGATCCGTCATCAAGGACGCCAAAGAAGATGGAAATGAAATAATTAGCGAGATGCTTAACGGAACCTAATGGTCGATAAAAAACACACATGGAAATGAAATAATTAGCAGATGCTTAACGGAACCTAATGGTCGATAAAAACACATACATTGAAATGAAATAATTAGAACAATAAAATAATGACGATGAAACAAACCCGATAATTACAGTAACGTACGTAAAGAGACGATGAAATCAACAAAGTGACGGCGAGAAGATAAAGCGACGATGAGAAAGAGAGAAAGAGACGATGAGAAAGTGTGTGTTTTGTGTTTGTGTTTGTGTTTGGCTGCTGTTGGGTTTGTGTTTGTGTATGTATTAAGGTTTGTGTTTTGTGGCTGCAGCAGACTTGTGTTTGTGTGGTTTATAGTATGGAAGGTATTGACAACGGTTATTAAACAACAACCGTTGTGAAATATGTTTTAACAACGGTTGTAGAAAACACCCGTTGTTAAATAAGTTTTAACAACGGGTTTCAAAAATAACCGTTGTGATTACTTTTCACTAACTTTGCGCCAATTTTGCGCCAAATTATTAACAACGGTTGTTCATGTGTGACCCGTTGTTAAAAAGAATAACAACGGTTTTTATAACCATACCCGTTGTAATTGATTTTAGTAAAATTCGCGCCATACATTCTACAACGTCTATTGTGATTTTCGTGAATATTCGTTGTTAAAGGGGCGTTGTAGTTGCCTGGATTTGTAGTAGTGTTACATCCTTTTTACTTTGATTGTCAGAAATCAATTACTACTTGTTTGTTTACATTGTATTTTTTTGTGCTATTTTTTGTCAGATCGTGAAAGTTGTATAGCTTTGAGCGGCCTATTGGACAGAGATATGACTTGGTCCAAATTGGCCTAAGAAGCTTTGGGCTTAAGGCTTAATTTACCTGCCAAATGAGTCTCCAAGTTTGGTGTATGTTTGGTTTTGGTATAGATTTGATGTTGAGTTGTCATCATATGTTTCTAATTTACATTTTGCTTGTTTATTGAGTTTTGGTATTTTGTTTGACCACCACCCTTTCATCTTGTTGAGCAGCAAGCACAACATAAATTTTAAGATATTGTTGTTGGTTCTTCTGATTCCATTGTTTTCATCAGGTATTGAAAAAAAATTAGATCGGATTTGTCTAATTTCAGTTTTGGCCTTGCTCATATTTTCTGTGAGTGCTCTTAATTCATTGGTGGATTCGATTTTTTATTAACCCACTTTCTTCTATTGGTACAATAGGTTGGACTTTGTCCCACTAGATTGTTGAGTTGTCATCATATGTTTCTGATTTACATTCTGCTTGTTTATTGAGTTGCGGTATTTTGTTTGACCATCACCAATTCATCTTGTTGAGCAGCAAGCACAACATAAATTTTAAGATGTTGTTGGTTCTTCTGATTCCATTGTTTTCATTAGGTATTGAAATTAATTAGATCGGATTTGTCTAATTTCAGTTGTGGCCTTGCTCATATTTTCTGTGAGTGCTCTTAATTCATTGGTGGATTCGAGTTTTGATTAATCCACTTTCTTCTATTGGTACAATAGGTTGGACTTTGTCCCACTAGATTGTTGGTTGCGTAAACCAGGTTGTTTAAGCGGCTTAAAGGTGAAGAATCATGCGGAGTAAATGTGTTGGCCACCTTTTCTTTCTTTGAGATGGATCATCGATGAAGTGGAAGTAGACGCCACAACACTGTATGGTTCATTCCTCTCGACGAGCTTTATTTTGCATCCTTGTATATCTCTCTCACAAGTTTGCTTACTGGGAATGGCAGATCCACTTTGAAGGGGATATGAAGTCTCATGATGCGTCCAAAGAAGCTAATTGATAAAACCAAGTCAGAAATGAAGCTAAGGATCGGTGTTACTTTCCAAGGGGATATGAAGTTTCATGATATTCTTCATTGGTGTCATACTAATGGTTTGATGTAATTGAGTTCCTGAAAGTTGAATAGATAGTCAGGTGGCTGCATTAAGTTGAGTCATGGTCATGAAATGGTTATATAAAACGGTTTATCTGGTGTTTAAAACAAGATGAGGTTGAACAAACGTCAAGCAAGAAGTTGAAGATTGTCTTTGGAAAAAGATGCCAAAAAGGATAATAAAAAGAAATTGGTAAAGGTAGAAGAAGGAAAGGAACTAACTGTACTCAGATTGTGTTGACAGAACTTTAATTGAATATGCACTGATTGATGTAATTTTGGAAGGATAGTAATCTGCTGTAGTCGTTATAAATTAATATTATTGTCGTTGTAATTTTGTGATACTGTTTAGAATCAGCAATGATATTTTATCTTATATCTTTGTGATATTATTTCTCAATAACAAAAAGTTTGAGTGTTTCAAGATTTCTTGTGAATGTGATATTGTTTTGGATAAAGTGTGATACCGGGATGTGTTGAAGTTTGATATTGTTCGGTAATGCTTCTAGACCAATATGACGTGATACTTATGAAGATATATATTGTTTCTTATAACTGTTTGTAAACTAGCAAATAAAGATAAATATATGATATTGTTAATAGCATAGTGTGATATTATTAGCACAATAACTTGATATTGTTTACCATATCATTTGATATTTTTTTTGAAAGAACTAAATCATTTGATATTATTAACACAATAATGGTGATATTGTTTTATGATAGTCTTTACCACATCTTGTGATATTGTTAAGCCAGTAGTGTGATATTGTTTACCACATCTTGTGATATTGTTAAACTAATAGTGTGATATTATTCTCAAAGCCATTTGATATTGTGTCATGAAAGGTGATATTTTTTATAATTAAATGTGATATTGTTTACTAAAACTTGTGATATTGTTAAAAAAAACGTGTGATATTGTTTACCAAAAAAAATGAAATACTTTAAGAACCATATTCTCTATTTAATAACATAAAAAAAGAGGCAAATCCTGATACAATTATAATATTGTTACCATTACATTACATTCCAACTCCAAAATGCAAAAAAAAAAAAAAAATACAAATTTATAATCGCTTGAAACAATATCTAAGAATACAGAATTTGTCTTTATAAGAGAAATGAATAAAAAAACATGATTTGTTTAGTTGATCATGCACTATAGACTTCGCCAACATGCACACATACTCTTAAGTAACCTCCAAAAGCGAAGAAATCTGCAAAAAAAAGGAAAAAAATGTACAAAACATCATCTTTCAGACAAAAGAAAATACAACAAATATAAAAAACACACCATATTACAGCATTTACAACAACATTTTACATTATTTTACTGCAAACCAGTGACATTTTACATCGAAAACACCATACTATAGCATTTTAGTGCCTTGATGACATTTTACAACTTAATTATGTAGTAGTCAACCTGCCAAAATGTATGAAAATAGAGTACCACGAATATTCACATTCAGTATCACATCATACAAACAACAGTATCACACGTTTTCCGTTATCATAGCCAACATGTAATTCGACATTACTCATTTTACTGAACACAAACGATTACTTCAATTCTATCATATGAAACTGTAATTTTGCACAATTAAACAATGTTAAACCCTAACTTTCGCGATTAAAACAATATGAAACCCTAATTTTCACAATTAAACAAAGTTGAACCCTAATTTTCACAATCGATCAATATTAAACCCTAATTTTAGCGATTAAAACAAAAAAGACATCTTACAAACAACTAAAACTTCAATTGATGATAGTAATTGATTCAATGTGTCGATATTATGAACGAAAAACGTTTAAAATCATTTATAAGTAAGATATTTAGAAATTTACAACAAGAACACGAAAGAACCCTAAATAACTCGATAATTAGTTCGATTTTGTTGATTTAATCCTATTAAATTCATCTAATTCAACATACATATAATAAATTCGAACAAAATCAAAATGTATAATCAATTTATTGCTACAAAAGTTGAAAAAAATCGCAGAAATGGATAAAGATGAGAAACAAATGTACCTCAACGATTTTGGAGAGAATTATGGTAAGATTATTCAATCTAATGAACGAATACATCTATAATGTTGAAATGAAGTTGAAATCGTCTTTGAATTTTAAGTTTTTGCGGATTTTCGGCGAGATTTTAGAGAGGATTTTGTGAAGTTTTCGTTTGAGATGTTTAATTGATTTTGGTAAAATTTTTAGAGAGAGAAATGACGATTGATTTTTTGAGTTTTAGGTGGTTTTGTTTGTCAATTTTCCTCGCGATATTGTTTTGTATATGGTGTGATACTTTATTCGTTACTCAATCCTCAAATATTTAGGAGTTCTCACCGGATCCCGACTCTATATATATATATATATATATATAAATATTTATTATCTTCTCATTCTTTTTTTTCAGGTTCAGTGATGAAAAAGTTGTGAACTTGATATCGGATACTATTGGATGCAACTACAAAGAACATGCTCCTAATTGGAAATCGGCGTCATCTACTCTAAAGAAGGATTGGTGGAATTGGTTTGAGGTATTAGCAATTGTCATTTAATTTAATACTAGGTATTTTATTCATTTATTTTATATTTATTTACAATAAAGTTTATTTTCTAACTTTATTTTTTATTGAACAGTGGCGTGTTAGTTACGATCCCCGTGACAAGGCAAGGGTTAAGAAGGCTTGGGAAGATGCCATGAAGACCCGTTTACGACAAATGATTTATCGAGCTTATCATAAGGAAGAGCATGAAAAGCCGGATTGAATTAGTGTTGAGTTGCACCGTCAATTGAAGAATAGACCACTTGAAGATCCTAGTTTCACGGGAAGATCGGAGCAGAATTCGGCCAACCGTAGGTCGGGAAGTGACGAGAAAGGGAAGGCGTTGGCTACTCATGTAATGGGTCGAAAAAGCACTTTGCAATATATGGACTCAATGGTAATTTCTTCACTTTTTTTTTAACTTAGTACCTTTTTTTTCTTTAACTTTATTTAAAGTTACTAATTATATTTAACAAGTATCAAAATTGCAGATTGATAAAGATGGGAAAGGAGATATTCCGTCCGCTTTGCAAGTGTTGGAGAAGACAAGGAAGCATGGCACAAAAGGATGGTTATCCAAAAAAACTGGTCAACTCTTCGTAAGTTACTAAAATTATTTAATTTTTAACTCATTTTTTCAATCATGATTATTTAGTAGATGGTATCTAATCTTTCGTTTTTTATTGATATAGGGTAAAATCATCTCAAAGAAAACTCAGCTTCAGAGTCAAGGGGTCGAGAACATCGATGATAATGAGATTTATATTGAAGAACATGGAGGATTTGATAAGAAAGGTAGAGTACTTGGCGCGGGAAATGCAGCACCACAAATTTGGGAGCACCACCGCCGCTCGACTGGTAACCTCTTTTCTACTCCTCATACTCCGGGTTTTGTTGGTAGAGTCGCAAAAGAGAATGCCCGACTTAAGCAAGTCGAGGCCGAACAATCTCAAAGGCTTGCGGCAATAGAGGAGTTCTTGAGCCAACAAGGTTTTACCACTCAAACTTGTAACCCCGGAGGTCCATCTCAATTCTCAAGATAGAAATGACTTTGATGATGATGGTGGCGACAATGCTAGGCCTACTCCTACTCCCGTGTATTGATGTAGTTGTTTGTTGATTAGTAGTTATCACTCCTACCCCGTAGTTTATGGACTTATTTGGCTTTCTTTGTTGAACAATTATTGTACTAAACGGTTGTAAACCTTTTATTTTAAGTTAATGCGAAGACGTTGTTTGGAAATCTCGTCTTGAACGAGTTGTGAATTTGTCAATTGCTGTATTTTCTGTATGTTTGTAGGAAATCGGGAGTATATGTAATTGCTTTCAAAGCAATTTGGGCGCTGGAAAAGCGCTGTAAACCCACTGGGTATTTCATCCCTGCGACGGAAAATCCGTCGCAAATTTTGACTTTCATGTTGACTTTGGGGACACGTGTCCCATATGAACAGTGCGACGGATTTTCCGTCCAGATATTGACTTTCTGTTTGACTTAAGTGCCTACGTGGCCTGTTTGAACAGTGATCTGCGACGGATTTTCCGTCGCAGATATTGACTTTCTGTTTGACCAACGTGCCTACGTGGCCTCCAATGAACAGTGAACTGCGACGGAAATTCCGTCGCAAGTCCCTCTTTTGCGACGGGTTTCTGCGACGCAATTATCCGTCGCAGATATTTAGTTGCGACGGAATTCCCGTCGCAAGACCAAATTTTGCGATGAAATAAAGCGACGGGTTAAATCCGTCGCAATTCCGGCGCAAGTTCTATTTTTGCGACGGGATTGGCATATTTGCGACGGAGTTTTTCGTCGCTATGGAACCTTTTCTTTGTAGTGCTTGATGATGATGTCTGATCTTGATTGTTAGGTGTAGGATTGACTGAAGTAGAAGCTTGAGTACCCATTATTAAGGCCTCCAACTGATTCAATGAAGTGGCATTGGTCCTTGAGGATGATGCCTGACCTTGCCTTGAAGTCTTTGTGAGTGACCTTTCCTTGAAGTTGCCTTTTTTCCTTTGCAGCGTAGCCCCTTTTACAAGTTTTGGAGTTGTGTCCCATGCATTCACACTTCCTGCAGGTAATGACTATGGATCTTTTCCCTTTTTTCTGCTCACCTGGCTCCCTTCTTCTGTTTCTTGCTGGTCCACCAATAGCCCTTTTAAGTGGTGGGGGTTCTAATGTAGGCACATCAAAGGTTGGCCATTGAGCTGAGTCTGCAATTGGGTGGATATTCATGGCATATGCTTCTCTGTACTTCCTTGTACTTCCTCACACTGAACCAGTCACTAACATAACCAGCAGGCTCCTTACCAGCTTCTAGTATAACCCTAACAGCATGCTTACAAGGGATTCCATTGATTTGCCAGCCTCCACAAACACAGGTACGAAGGTTAAGATTAACTGGCAGATAAGAACCACCATCACGCACTTCAAACTCACCATTTCCAGATGAAAATGCAGTACAAAATCTAGAATTCATTATCAATACTTTAAGCTTGTTGATAATGTTGGGACAAATCCCATCATCTGGCCAACTATTAGCTGCTGCTGCTCTAGAGGCATTCCTAATCATTGACATTCTTCTAATACCTAGCAGAATATAGCAACACTCAGTTCTTGTCTAAGTTAAAACTAAGTTAAAACACATACAAAGCTTAGAGTCAAATGCGTAAGTTATGCTATTTCTTACCTTCAAGAAGACTCAAAGCTGGATTGCATCTCACTACAAAATAAACGCGGAAAACTGACGGAAAAAAACCGTCACTACGGCCTGTTTTCCGTCAGGAATGGCCATTCCTTACGGTTATTCCGTCAGGATTAAAGCGTCACTACAAATGGTCACAGAAAACTGTCTCTGACGGTATTTCCGTCAGGATGAGTATAACTGACGGTTATTCCGTCATAATCTCACTTTTAGGGTGACTGGGCAAGTCAACGAAATGTTGACTAAAACTGACGGAATAACCGTCAGAACTACCCCACTTCTGACGGAATAACCGTCACATATGTCAAACAACTTTTTGACTATTGTGACGGAAATTCCGTCAGGAGTAGCCTAGTTGTGACGGTTATTCCGTCAGTTTTAGTCAACATTTCGTTGACTTATTTGACGGTATTTCCGTCAGGAGTACCCCCTTCTGACGGTTATTCCGTCAGTAGTAGTCAACTTTGTTGACTTATGTGACGGTATTTCCGTCAGAACATATTTGGGCAGTAGCTGAAAAAGGCAGCTTGCTGCCTAGCCACAATGCGGATTTTGCATTGTTTTTACGCACCAAACCTGCAAAAACCAAATACGACCGTCGACCGCCAAGCGGGAATCCATTATCATGTCGACCGCATGAGCGGGAATCAAGAGTAGACAACGAAAGCAACGAAAGAAAACCAAACACGATTGGAAGACCGAAGTTATTACATAAAAGCTAAAGGTCAAATTTTTACATGTCTTATACATACTAACTAAACTACTAAAATCCATAATCATAAGTGTCCTAAGGTAGCCTTAACTAAACTACCAACATAAGAACATAGACGACGGTACTAATAATTACCTAGAGGCTCAATAAAGTCATTACCAAAGTCATGCCCGCCATCCTCATTGTCTTCTCTACAGAAAGGGCCGGGGAAACTGGAGCACGTGGGAGGGAGTTGAGATGCGCGCATCTGAGCCATTGCTTGTTTTATTTCTGCCATTTCTTGAGCTTGGAGACGGACTGTTTCCTCAAGACTTTGTCGTGCGGTTCGCTCATTATTTAGTTGGGTGGCAAATTGAGTATACTGGGTAGGAGTGTAAGAGAATGATCGACGAGTACCTTTGTTACACGGACGTTCAAACCATTTTTCGGCCGCTACATCACCGCTCCCGAAAAATCTTCCACGATTGTCAAAACCATCGACCGCTTTGTAGAACGAACGGAACTCGTCTGGAGCCTCTCCGGGGGGCGTTGGTTGACTCATCTCTTCTTGATAAACGACCTATTTTGCTCTTGTTCTTATTTTGTGAATCCTAGAGCCTGTTTTGTGAATCTTATACCTTGTTTTGTGAAATTAGAAGGTAATATTGTGAAACTTGATCATAAATTGGTTGAAATCACCTATTTTGCTCTTGGTCATAAATTGGTTGAAATCACTTATTTTGCTCTTGCTCTTATTTTGTGAATCTTAGAGTCTGTTTTGTGAATCTTAGACCTTGTTTTGTGAAATTAGAAGGTAATATTGTGAAACTTGGTCATAAATTGGTTGAAATCACCTATTTTGCTCCTGTTCTTATTTTGTGAATCCTAGAGCCTCTTTTGTGAATCTTAGACTTTGTTTTGTGAATCTTAGAGCTTATATTCACTACAAAAAAAACGCGGAAAACTGACGGTAGATGTGACGGAATTTGAAGTCCGTCAGATATTTTAAATAACTGACGGACTTGTGACGGAAAATCCGTCAGGAGCCTATTAGTGACGGAATATCCGTCACATGACGTCAGATAATACCAGCGCGTAAAAAAACCAAAGGCGCCATTTCTCTCTGACGGAAAAGCCGTCAATAATTAAGCCCATACTGACTGATCATCCGTCAGAATTGAGCACTAGTGACGGTAATTCCGTCAGTTGATTTCCCTCAATTATTACCCAGTGTAACAATAATTGAGAGGAAACCACTGACGGACATTCCGTCAGGAGTCTATTAAATACCGCATCAGCCATCCTCGTTCTCATCGTAATTATTTTTCCCCAAATCAATTTTTACTACTCTATTCTCCCCAAATCCGCCAACCACCACCACACCACCACCACTCTCTCGCTCGTGCCGCCGACCACCACCACCCCAGGTTTGTCATTTATATCTTGTTTTTCCTTTTCCTTTTCCTTTTCCTTTTTCCTTTTCTTGTCTTTATTTATATTATTTGTATAGGTTAACGCCACGCCGCCGCCACCGCCGCCGTCACCGCCGCCGCTTCCGTCCACCACTGCCGGTCACCCTTCCTTTTTACTTATTAGTAAAATTAATTAGGTATTTTTAATCTCTTTTTAATTAATTTTTTTGTTTAATTAGTTTAATTATCTTAATTAGTATTAGTTAGTGTTGATGCATGTTGAATTAGGATAGAAGCCATTTTGTTGTAGTTTTTTGTGAATTGTTAAATTTTGTGTAGTAGTTAGTAGTAGCTTAATTAGCTTAATTAGTAATAGTTAGTAGTAGTTTTGTGAATTGTTAAATTTTGTGTAATGTTAATGTTTTTAAAATGATAATTTTAATTAATGTTAATTAGATTAGATATTTAAAATGAAAAATTAGTCATGTTACTTAGTTTTTGTTAATTGACATTATTAAGAAAGTAGTCAATGTTGTATGTTTTGTTTTTAATATTATTGAAATTAATGTTCATATTGACTTAGTACCCGTTCAAAAATTACTCATTAGGAGTAATTTTTGAATAGTCCCCGTTTTGGGACTGTTTTTGTACGTTTCAAGTCACTTAGGTAGCAAACATGTATTTGTGATTTGTTAATGAGGAAAGAGCTCGGTGACAATTCCTTTAATGTTCTCTGAATGCATATGTGGAGTAATTATTTATTCTACATTGTGTATTTGGAGAACTAAGGGGAATTGCTGCCGAATTTTTTGCTCATTAATAAATTACAAGTGTGTGTTTGCTAGTGACTTGAAACGTACATTGATGGGTTTAGGTTGGAGTGATAAGGACCCAATTAAAAAAAAAAAAAAAGACTACTTGTTGACAATAGTTATTTGTTAGTGATAATGTTTATTGAGTATTATTTTTGGTTGTTATTGTGTTTTTATGACATATATACAAACAAATTGAATTGTAGATATATATAAACATGAAAAGATTAGAACGACAATGGATGTATGAAAGATTAGACGAAAAAAAAAGAAACCCAAGCGTGAATTTGCAAAGGGGGTGAAAGAGTTTATTAACTTCGTGGGACAAAGTAGTATGTATAAGAATTTTGGTGAAATAAGATGTCCGTGTAAGAAATGCAGTAACAGAGCTTTTAAAGGGAAAAAATTAGTTGAAGATCATCTTTGGTCGAATGGTTTTGCCGATAATTACTATGTATGGACGTATCACGGTGAGGAAATGCCTACCGAAGGAAGTTCAAGTAGTATCGTAGTTAGTGAAAATCCTTACCGTGAGCTCGTGGAAAATACATTACGTGATAATGTTGAACAAATATTGGAGGAGCAACTGAATCCCGACGACCTTAGCGATGAAGAAGTGCGTTATGAAACCCCAAACCCCCAAGTTTCTTCCTTCTATAAAATGTTAGAAAAAGCCGAACAACCAGTGTATGAGGGAAGTAATATGAGTTTGTTGCAAGCGGCAGCTAGGTTGGTAACACTCAAATGTGAGAATAACATATCTCTTAGATGCGCGAATGGGTTTGTGTCGTTCGTAGGTGACATTATTCCAAAGAATAATGACATGGCGCGCAATTTTAATGAGATTAAGAAAGTCCTTAAGGGACTCCAACTACCACACCAGAAGATTGATGCATGTCCTACTGGATGCATGCTTTTTTGGGAGGAAAATGCTAATCTTGAGGAATGTACAAAGTGTCATGCATCTCGGTATAAAAGTACAAAAAATTCAAGTGGGAGGCGAATTCCTTGTACACCGTTAACTTATTTCCCGATTGCGCCAAGGTTACAACGATTATATGCAACCAAGCAGATAGCAGGTGAGATGAGTTGGCATCATAGAAGCTCTCGATTAAGAGAAAGGGGGACAATGGCACACCCAAGTGATGGAGAAGCGTGGAAACATTTTGATAGAGAGCATCCAGAATTTGCAAGTGAGCCTCGTAATGTTCGGCTTGGTTTGTGTACAGATGGATTTAATCCTTATGGGCAATTTGGGAGGAATTACTCATGTTGGCCTGTGATTGTCACTCCATACAACTTACCTCCTTGGTTATGTATGAAGCGACAATTTATGTTCTTATCTCTGGTCGTTCCAGGTCCTAAGAATCCTAAGACAAATTTGGATGTGTACCTGCAACCGTTGATTAAAGAGTTGAAAGAACTTTGGGAAACCGGCGTGTACACTTACGATGTTTCTAAGAAACAAAATTTCCAATTAAAGGCTGCATTAATGTGGACGATCAATGATTTTCCGGCATATGGCATGCTTTCCGGTTGGTCCACAAGTGGGTACCGTGCTTGTCCTTATTGTCAAGAAAAAGAACATAGATCTTTTTGGCTTAAAAATAGCAAAAAGGTTTGTTGGTTCGATTGTCACCGTGAGTTCTTAAGACCTGATCATCCTTTCCGCAACAATTGTAAGCATTTTCTAAAGAACAGAAAAACTGAGAATCGCATAGCCGCGTCAAAATTAACAGGTGATGAAGTGTGGGATTCCGTTAAGGATTTGCCAAAAATAGTTGATGCTTCTGATCAAGAATTGAAAAGATTGAAAGACAATAATGAAGGTTGGTGGAAACAAAGCATACTTTGGGAACTTCCTTACTGGAAAACGTTGTTAATTCGACACAACCTGGACGTTATGCACATTGAGAAAAACTTCTTCGAACAACTTATCAACACGATGATGGATGTACCAGGTAAAACTAAATTTGGCCCTAAGGAAAAACTAGACTTTAATGAACTTTGTTATAAACGGCCAATATCATCTAGGTTTGTTTTAGAAATTGCGGAGAAAAAGGCTCTATGTGAATGGGTTGCTAAATTGAAATTTCCGAATGGTTATGCTTCAGATTTGAGTCGGTGTGTTGACCATAAAAATAAGGTGTTGCATTCCATGAAAAGTCATGACTGTCATGTCTTTATGGAACGGCTACTCCCTGTTGCCTTGAGAGAGTTGCTCCCAACTAATTCTTGGAATGCAATAACTGAGATCAGCCAATTTTTTAGAGACCTGTGTACTTCTACGATTAGAGTTGATTCTATGGAACGTCTAGAGAATAACATTCCGGATATAATATGCAAGTTAGAGAAGATATTTCCCCCCATCTTTCTTCAATTCCATGGAGCATTTGTCAATTCACTTACCTTATGAAGCGAAGGTTGGAGGACCTGTTCAATATCGATGGATGTATCCATTTGAGAGATTTCTTAATCATATAAAAAGAAAGATTGGCAACAAAGCTCGGGTGGAGGGTTCCATATGCAATTCTTTTTTGTTAGAGGAAATTGCAAATTTCTGTTCCCTATATTTTGAAAGTCACATTTGTTGGGGTTGGTGTTCTTAACAGTTAGTGCAAGGACTTATAAATCTCTAAAAGGATCAAAGGGCATACTTTTGGTATTATTATCAGTTGATCCACGTTTATCAATAACGGTTGGCTTGCTAGATAAGTTTGACGTTTATTGTCATACGGATGGCGGTGATCAATGGTCCCTAAAAGTCACACCTATAGGATACGTTTGAGAGATGTGACAAGATGAAAATACTTTGTCATGTAGATGCCAAAATTGACTAACCAGTTAGTCCGAGTTATTTGACTAATAATAAGTCAAAATGTGATGTTGAGATATGTTATTTAATACGGATTAAATAATAATGGCTAAGGCGAATTAAGCAGTTAATTCGTAAATTGAATATAAGCGTTTTATATTTAATTAAATGTATATTGAATATAATTATACAATATCGTCTTTGTCGGACATGTATTAATGTTTCAACTAATCCTTATTATTAGTTGATGCTTTAATAACCGATAACCGATGACGATTTATAACAAAACCGCGTCATATACATTTTAGCGAGACGGGTCGGATCAGACGGATCACGAGTTAAATGAGGAGAAAGTGGAAAGCCCACTCCCTCCTCTCATGACCCGCGGACCGAGGCAACAAAAGGAGAGTCTCCCTCTCTTTTTGACCTAGTGATTTTTCATTTACAGAAAAACTAGGGTTTTGGAGATCATTTCTCTCTGAAACCTAGATCTCACATCTGAAAAACCTCACAATAGCTCTCTCGATATTGCAAGTCAATTAGAGAGCATTTCTAGCACAAGGGCATAGTCTCAGACGGTCTTGGGTGCAACAATTAGGAGGAAATCTCTGTTGATTTCTGTTCTTTACGCCGCACTACAAAGGACCCGAGGTTGATTCTTTATCGTTGTCGTTTCTGTTTTGTATTTCGTTTATGACCATATTTCACATGTTAAATTTACGTTATAGTCCTAAATTTAAAGGGTCTTATACGGATATTACCCCACAAGTGGTATCAGAGCCAGGCCACGTAAATTTTCTTTGTGATTTTTCATAAAACGATTTGAAACGGCTGTTTTTGTCTAGAAAACCGTGCCGTCACATGTTTTACACGGCTGTTTTGGTTTGTTTTTCGATTTGTTCTTTTACATGTTGGTATTTTATACGGAGATTATAGCAACATGTCAAGTTTTGTCAATTGTTGAATTGATTTTATGTGTTTTAGATCAAATTGAAATTGGTTTTGTATCGTAAAATCTGTTTTCACGAGGGTTTTGCATTTTCAGAAACTTTTGTACTCGATCGAGCATGTTTTTAATCGATCGAGTGGTTTTCTGTCTTGTTTTTACTCGATCGAGTCCTTGTTGTACTCGATCGACCACTTTCAAAACCCCACTGCTCGATCGAGGAGTCCTCGTACTCGATCGAGCAGATTTGCTGATAAAAGCCCTCGATCGACCTCCAGTATTGTCGATCGAGTACTTTTTGTTTGGCAACCTCTCGATCGACTAGCAGTTCAGTCGATCGAGCCCTTTTGTTCCTCGATCGAGCACTTGTGTCCCTGGATCGAGGGATTTTTATTCTGGCAGCTTTGAAAGTTTATTCTTTTTGTTTTAAATTTTCTTTTGGCCGCAATATGTACTTTATACGGATATTGTACACTCGCTATGATTGTGAAACGGTTCACACACGTACCATTGAGTTATTTTAAAGCGTATTTAAAGTAACGGATTGTAATAGATTAAAATTAAATTGATAGAAGCGGTTTTATCACATGAATTTTAATCATTAAAAGGTGGTTTGGATAAATTTAACATAATTACGGAATTATGTCACGAATGAATTTATTTTAGTTGATGCATTTTCTTTTATCGTTGATTTGAATGCCGTGAATGTTTTATATTACGTATTTTTTTTTATTTTACAAACGGTTGTAACTTAGTGTGGCCTTAGTAGAACGTGTTACCGTAATGATGGAACACGGTCTTGGTTGTATTTTGAGATCTCGTATCTCCATTTTGGATTTTTCACTTGTAATTACAGTTTTTTAATTAGAATGTAAATAGGTTTATATTTTGTAATTTTAATTGTAATTTTTGAGAAGACCAAAGATGGAGACCGGATGCTCACTCCCGCTACATGGATCAAGATGGAACATGAAGACAAGCTTCTCGGGTCCAACGGTGGATTCCAAAGTTGTTTTATGTTCTTTTTATTAGGATAGGCCACACTAGGAATTTTTATTTACGTATTGCATTCTTTTATTTATTTTTCGTAACGATAATATGCATCATATTCCGCCTAAAAACCAAACCACCTAATTATTGCATGAAAACTGACACATATAGAGGTCACGAGTTAGTTTTCTTTGA
The DNA here is from genome assembly GCF_048544455.1 of Silene latifolia. Lineage (NCBI taxonomy): Eukaryota > Viridiplantae > Streptophyta > Magnoliopsida > Caryophyllales > Caryophyllaceae > Silene > Silene latifolia. Next base: position 14,053,845 of record NC_133534.1, read on the forward strand.
CATTATCATGTCACACGATTTTTAAGCCATCACCCAAATTAATTCATTCACGCAGACGCTAGTTATTCGTTCACTTAATATGAATTATAATTTAGTTGATGGGATCTTCCTCGTATAAACCAAAATTGAGAACGGTCTTTATAGGTCAAACTCCAATGAGTCCCTTCTTCGTCGGTAGGCATAATATGACCCCTTCTACGTCGGGTAAGTTGGAACCGATTGACCTATTTTATCTCAACACTATGGTCACTCGTACGATCCTGTGACTATGGTGGACTATAGATAGGATTTACGGAAATCTATCGACCAAGAGTTCTTACGGAAGAATTAGCTAAACAGTTGGCTTATCAATTTACAGAAATTGAGTCTTGGGATCACTTGTATTGTTCTTGAGGGAGATCAATTATGCAAGTGCTTGAGTCTACACGTTAATTTAAATTAAATAGACTTAAATCACCTCGATGAGTTGCTTATTTCGTTTTTGTTTTCCTTTCTTTTTCAGTGTAGAACACGAACTTTTAAACTGCTAATAACGAAACGGCTGGTTCTACTGATAACCCAATGCCAAGTGCCACATTGGACCGTGAGTCCTGGCTTCGGATCTTCATGAATCAGATGAATCAGTCTACTCGACTGAAGAATGATGGATCAAACTTCGCGGATCGGGAGGCGGCATTACGGAATGCTGCCGCCGCCGACTGGGAAGCTCAAATATCTATTAGAGCCCATCCCGCAAACCCAGGTCCCATGGCTAGAGCTTTGAAATCACCAAGTTTAATGATTTCGTATGGAAGCGGGTGCGATTAAAAACGTGCTCATTTTTGCAATGGAACCCAATTTGCAGAAACGCTTCATAGCCCATGGTGCAAACAAGATTTTCACCACGCTCACTAAGGAATTCTCGAAAGCACCGAGAATCGTGACCTATGAGCATACCACTCGCTTCTTTGATGCGAGACTCGAGAAAGGGCCAACAAGTTAGCCCACACATTCTCAAAGCATGATTGAGAATGTCGAGAAGTCGGAGACCTTTAATTGTAAGATCAGCGAGAACATTGTGATCGACCGCATGCTTCATTCACTCCACGATGGTTTTGCGCTCTTTAGAGCGAATTACTATATGAATGATTTGAAGAAAACTCCTCATGAATCGCACTCCCTTCTCGTATGCACCGAGAAGGACATGAAGTTCAGTGGGAGCATGAAACAGGATGTTCTCGTCGTGTCAAACAAAGGCAAGGGTAAGGGCAAAGCTAAAGCAGACCTACCAGTAGGTAAGGCGAAGTTTAAGAAGTCGGGTTCAGGTAAGAGTGGTCCTGGTGAGTCGAGCAACTCATCAGGCGCGACAAAGAGCAAGGATGGTAACATGGAGTGTCACCATTGCCACAAGACTGGGCATTGGAGGCGTACATGTCCCGTATACCATGAGGACATAAAGGCAGGTCGTGTTAAACCTGTTGGTATGTTTTCTTCCTCTTCTACTTTTATTCATATGATTGAGATTAACCACACAAGTTACGGAACTTGGGTACTAGATACTGGTTGTGGTTCTCATCTGTGTAATCATGTGCAGGGGCTCCAAAACATCGAACCCCTCGTAAAGGGTGAGGTGGACCTGCGTGTCGGGAATGGAGCACGAGTGGCTGCCGTCTCGAGGGGAACATATGTGATCCAGCTTCCTAGCGGATTTGAGTTATTTTTATATAACTGCTATTATGTACCCAGTCTTTCTAAAAACATTATTTCTGTTTCTGCACTTGACAAACTTGGATTTTCATTTGTAATAGAGAATAATTCTTGCATTTTCTCATTATACAATATGATTTATGGCAAGGCAGTCTCCATGAATGGAATTTATGTTTTAGATCAGACCACCGAAATATTACACGTAATGAATAAAAAGTTAAAGGTTGGTGACAAAGATCAAACGTATCTATGGCACTGCCGTATGGGACACATTAATTAGAAACGCGTTAAACAGCTCATCAAGAATGGAGCTATCTCGGCCTTTGATTTTCAATCATTTGGCACGTGTGAATCATGTCTCATCGGTAAGATGACTCGGATTTCCTTCAAAGGTGTTGGAATGCGCTGCGACCTATTAGGACTCATACACACGGATGTATGTGGACCTATGTCAATCACCGCACGAGAAGGCTATAGGTATTTCATCACTTTCACGGACGATTTAAGTAGATATGGCTATGTCTACTTAATGAAGCACAAAAGTGAATCCTTTGAGAAATTCAAAGAATACCGAACAGGGTACAGTAACCTACCGGGTAGAAAGATTAAAACACTGCGTTCAGATCGTGGTGGCGAGTATCTTTCTCACGAGTTTGATCAACACCTTAAAGACTGTGGGATTGCCTTACAGTTAACTCCACCTGGAACACCTCAGTTGAACGGTGTGTCCGAACGGAGAAATCGAACACTTCTTGATATGGTTCGATCCATGATGAGTCACACGGTATTACCTGATTCATTATGGGGTTATGCTCTTTTGTCAGCCGCTCTAATACTTAACCGAAGTCCGTCTAAATCTGTTGACAAGACTCCATATGAACTATGGAAGGGAACGGTCCCTAACTTGTCCTTTATACGGGTTTGGGGCTGCGAGGCTTATGTCAAGTGGAGACACGAGGATAAGCTCAGCCCGCGATCGGTCAAGACATACTTTATAGGTTATCCTAAAGGAACACTTGGTCATTACTTCTATTCGCCAACCGAACAACGCGTTTTTGTTGCGGCTAGTGCGACATTCTTAGATAAGGAATTTCTCGAGAATGCAAAGAGTGATAGAACCTTCGAACTGTCGGAGATTCCAGAACCAAGTACCGAGCAACCATTGGAGGAACCAGTTCCTTCAAACCCGGCTGCGGTTAATATTCCTGAGGAACCTAGGAGGTCGGGAAGAGTCTCTATTCCTCCAGACAGATACATTAGTATGGTCGAGGAACATGCCATAGATGACGTTATACTCTTAACGAGTAGTGAACCCGCAACCTATAAAGGTGCCATGACTAGTTCTGACTCAAAGCTATGGCTTGAGGCCATGCAATCCGAGATGGACTCCATGTACGAGAACAACGTGTGGGAACTTGTTGACTTACCTGCTAAGGTTCGTCCCCTTCAATGCAAATGGCTTTACAAGATAAAGCATTCTGTGGAAGGTCAGCAAGATATCTACAAAGCACGACTAGTTGCTAAAGGTTTCACCCAAGTGCCAGGTTTGCACTACGATGAGATTTTTGCACCCGTAGTCATGCTGCGTTCCATTCGGATTATCTTAGCGATTGCCGCCTTTCATGACTATGAAATTTGGCAAATGGATGTGAAAACCGCCTTCTTAAACGACTTTTTGGAGGAAGAGTTGTACATGGTACAACCCGAAGGTTTCATCGATCCACAAAATCCTAAGAAAGTGTGCAAGCTTAAGCGTTCCATTTATGGACTTAAGCAAGCATCAAGGAGTTGGAATCATCGCTTCGACCAAGTGATAAAAGAAAATGGATTTACTCGATCAGTCGAGGAACCATGTCTATATATCAAGACGAGTGGGAGCAAGATTGTCTTCTTAATATTGTATGTTGACGACATACTCCTGATTGGGAATGACATACCTCTCTTAACTTCGGTGAAAGTATGGTTGAAAAACCATTTCCAGATGAAAGATCTGGGTGAGGCACAAAGAATTTTGGGCATCCGTATCTATCGAGATAGATCACGTCGGATGTTATCTCTCAGTCAGGAGTCTTACATAGACAAAGTCCTAGAGAGATTCAGCATGACTAACTCCAAGAAGGGGTTTCTTCCTATGGCTCCAGGGGTGCATTTGAGCAAGTCTCAGGCACCAGAGACACCGGAAGAGAAAGAGCGCATGACACGGATTCCTTATGCCTCGGCTATAGGATCAATCATGTATGCCATGATATGCACACGTCCGGACGTGGCATATGCATTGAGTATGACAAGTCGATTCCAACAAAGATCCAGGTGAATCACATTGGCTGGCTGTCAAGAACATTCTTAAGTACCTACGGAGGACTAAAGATTGGGCATTGACTTATGGAGGCGATCAAAAGCTATGCGCAACCGGTTCGAGATGCTAGCTTCCAAACGGATCGAGATGACTCGAAATCTCATGCCTGGATTCGTATTTACTCTTAATGGCGCTGCAGTCACCTGGAAGAGTTCCAAAAAAATGTTACAAAGCAGATTCTACGATCGAGTCCGAGTACTATGCCGCGTACGAAGCTACAAAGGAAGCGATATGGATGCGTCAATTCTTACATGGACTATCTGTAGTGCCTAGTTCGAATGACCCGATCACCATCTATTGCGACAATAGTGGTGCCATCTTCCAAGCTAAGGAGCCAAAGTCTAGCAACAAGTCTAGACATGTACAACGGAAAGCTCATCTAATCCGAGATTACGTGGAGCAAAAGGAAGTAGTGATAGAAAAGATTGCTACAGATGATAACATAGCAGATCCTCTCACTAAACCATTACGACAAGATAAGCATGAAGGGCACGTTAATTCCATGGGAATTAAACGTGTTCCTAAGTTGTAGTACTCTTTTATGGATTAGATTCATTCTCTTTTGTACTCTATACAACATCATCGTTTTGATATTTATATATTTGTTTTTCATGTGGAATTGTACGACAATTTTGAACACCACAAAGTGAACTGAACAAACATTATATTTTTAGTCCTTAATTGCCCACATGAGCTGATAACTCTGGCAATTATTTTGTGACGTTGGTTGATGGTGGGTTCAACGAGCCATAAGTCAACCGGTTGACTGACCAATCACAGAGGCGAGTTATACGGATATCTCGTAGGACACCATTGTGACATCGACGTGGAGTCCTAAATGTTTTATAACATTCGCTGCCCGGTCGTGGATAGGACCTCCATGGTGATCCTAAGAGTCGATTCTTTTGACTATCGACTGTCTCTTGAGACTACGGCAGATTTTGGGTGACTTTGGTTTCTTTCTCACGGTCATCCGTAACAGGGGGCCAAGTAGATTTTTTTTCGGGTCATTTCATGTCGTGCTTAGATCGGAAGGAGTCGAGTTGAAGGAAATATTCAGCCTTTATCGGGTACTCGACATTTCTCAGGGCCACTCGAGGAGTCAGAATCGAAATGCATGGCCATGCTCGGATACGGATTCGTTTTATCAGTTAAGTTACTCTCTAGTCGGGGAAACCACTCAAGATACAGATCGATTGTAAAATACGACCTTTGCGGATCCGGATCTGCAAATTGTTTTACATTGAGTGGGAGAAATTTTTAAATGAATATGAGAATCGGTTATCGCACATACACTTGTACGGACAAGTGGGAGTTTGTTGGAGCTTGTGTCCTCCAGTTAGTGCGGATAACGTCATTGCACATACACTTGTACGGACAAGTGGGAGCTTGTTGGGGTTGGTGTCCTTAACAGTTAGTGCAAGGACTTATAAATCTCTAAAAAGATCAAAGGGCATACTTTTGGTATTATTATCAGTTGATCCACGTTTATCAATAACGGTTGGCTTGCTAGATAAGTTTGACGTCATACAGATGGCGGTGATCAACTGGTCCCTAAAAGTCACACCTATAGGATACGTTTGAGAGATGTGACAGTATGAAAATACTGTCATGTAGATGCCAAAATTGACTAACCAGTTAGTCCGAGTTATTTGACTAATAATAAGTCAAAATGTGATGTTGAGATATGTTATTTAATACGGATTAAATAATAATGGCTAAGGCGAATTAAGCAGTTAATTCGTAAATTGAATATAAGCGTTTTATATTTAATTAAATGTATATTGAATATAATTATACAATATCGTCTTTGTCGGACATGTATTAATGTTTCAACTAATCCGTATTATTAGTTGATGCTTTAATAACCGATAACCGATGACGATTTATAACAAAACCGCGTCATATACATTTTAGCGAGACGGGTCGGATCAGACGGATCACGAGTTAAATGAGGAGAAAGTGGAAAGCCCACTCCCTCCTCTCATGACCCGCGGACCGAGGCAACAAAAGGAGAGTCTCCCTCTCTTTTTGACCTAGTGATTTTTCATTTACAGAAAAACTAGGGTTTTGGAGATCATTTCTCTCTGAAACCTAGATCTCACATCTGAAAAACCTCACAATAGCTCTCTCGATATTGCAAGTCAATTAGAGAGCATTTCTAGCACAAGGGCATAGTCTCAGACGGTCTTGGGTGCAACAATTAGGAGGAAATCTCTGTTGATTTCTGTTCTTTACGCCGCACTACAAAGGACCCGAGGTTGATTCTTTATCTTTGTCGTTTCTGTTTTGTATTTCGTTTATGACCATATTTCACATGTTAAATTTACGTTATAGTCCTAAATTTAAAGGGTCTTATACGGATATTACCCCACAACATTGACACAAAAGCGAAAGATTTAGATGGTGGTGTGAATTCCGATGACGACATAGATTCAATGAAATTACCCGAGTTATTCAATGCTGACATGGGTACTACAACTGGGAAATGTATTCAGAGGCACTTGAGTCAGAAAGAGTATGAAGATTCTCATTTTTATGTGCTACGGAATTGTGGGAAATTGTTAGAGCCTTATGAAAAGTAAGTTATTATTTCGTCATTACTCAATACATTTTTAATTATCAAATAAGATCAAAATTATAGGTAATATATAATTAAAACATTTTCCCCCTATATATAGGGAATTTGAGACACATATCAAACTCACATTTCCTGATGTCATGTCCTCTGATGATGTTTGGAGCAAACATGACAAAAGTTATCCGAAATGGTTCCGAAATGAAGTAAGTAATACGTTTCATACTATCATATACCAATCCATTTATTTTGTTTGTCCATATCATTAGTTATGGAGATTATTAATATATATAACACATTAATTAACATATTGTTTTATTGATAGTCTTATAGATTAAAGGATCCTTTAATAGTAGCTCTAGCATTAGGTCCTAGTAGCAAGGTGAAGACATGGAGACGATATTCTATCAATGGCTATAAATTTCGAGCTTATAAGGAGGGAGTTGATCTTTCGAAAGCTACCTCAAGTAATGGGGTTTGTGTGAATTCTACAGAAGGTTTGGACTACTGGAACCCTAAATGAAGTAATTGAACTTGGTTATTATACCGAGAAAAGAGTTTATAGGGTGATATTGTTTAAATGTGATTGGTTTGATAATTCTCAACTAGGACTTAATATCCATAAGGCATACGGACTTGTAGATGTAAATGAGAAAAAGAAGTTTCGTGGACATAACCCATTCGTGGCAGCTTTTCAAGTCGATCACGTTTGTTATGCTCCTTATCCAACCACTAAGAAAGGTAATCAGCAATGGTCCGCGGTTTTTAAAATCAAGGCAAGATCACATGTTGATGCTTCTGTTGACGAAATTGTCTTCCAAGAGGATGTGGTTGTCAATGATCACGCATCTTCACCAATTTTGGTGGAAGAGTCAGAAACTGAAGATGAATATGAAGTGGTTGTGGAAATGGGTGAAAGGGAATATGACGGGGATGTCAGAGAAGAAGAGGATAATGAAGTTGAAGTTGAAGAAAATAGAATAGAGGAAAATGGGGAAGAAGATGAAGAAGTCGGAATGCTTTTTTTAGATGATGATGAACCTCTTTTGATTCATAGTGATAGTGATAGTGATGAGTGATGGGAGTTGTTGTAATTCTACTATATTAATGTATGAATTTTAATGAAATCATTTTTATGTATGAATTTTAATCGTTGAATCAAATTGAAGCATTTTAATCATGACACTTCATTTTTGTTTTCATTTTTGTTGGACTACCAATTTGCGGTGTTAATTATTTATTTATTATATTGTTCATGACACTCCAATTTGTACTAACGATTTTTATTCAACTGACAATTTCTGTTGTTTATAATTAGTATATGGCAGGTTTCATTCGAAAGATAATAGGGAGCGGTAGTGGGGGAAGTCGCCGTAACCAGGAGAACGATGTGATTGATAATGATGATGATGACGATGTTCAGACATTTAATCCGGAAACGGATAATATGCAGATAATTCTATCACAAAACAAAGCAGGTGGTCAATGGTAAGTGTTCTAAAACTTATTTTTAGCTTTATGAAATATATATCATTCAAATCATTTTATTTAAATTTTCAATATATGTTTGTTTTAATTTTCAGGTGGAATGATAAGTCCATAAAAAAATATGTCAGTTGGTCATTCACAAATAACATTACAGATGAAGAGTACTTCACCAAATGGAGTGAGGCGAGCCAAGCACAGCGTTTGAAGATGTGGAATTGGTTTAGGGTAATTTAAAAGTTACCTATTATTTACTTTACGTTAATAATTTTTATTTTATTTTTATTAATTAAAGTCATCTTCTATTACTAATTAAATACTTGTTTTTGAAATAGAAACATGTGAAGTCCGTCGATAAAGAGTATAACCCTTATCCCGATTGGCAAAAGGAGGTCACGAGGAAGATTACCAAGCTTATTAATGGACTCAAGTATCTAAAGAACAAACCCGAGTGGGTACCGCTCTCTTGTGGGTGAATCAAGGAAAGAGAAGAAAAAGACCCTGAATTTGCCAAAAGTTCTAAGACAAATAAGGCAAATAGAATGTCGGGTGCTAAGGACGGGAAAGCACTAGGCACTCATACTCTAGGCCGTAAGAGTTGCTCCGATGCTTTCAAGGAATTGGTAAGTATTACACTCCCTCCAAATTTATTATTTTTCACAAATTGGTTACAAGTATTATTGATTGCCGAATATAATCAATTTACGTTTTTATGCTACTTTCAGGGTGAGTCGGCCACACCATACAAGTTGTTTACAAAGACCAAGAAAAACAAGAAGGGGGAGTGGGTTAATCCTCGAGCCGCTAAGACCGACGTAAGTTAATATTTATTTTATATCTCTAATTCAAAATGTTAATAGTTATTATATTTTCCTCATTTTTAAATATAACATCATTTTTTCCTTATTTGTTTTTCTTTTAGGCCGTTTATCAAGAAGAGATGAGTCAACCAACGCCTCCCGGAGAGGCTCCGAGGACGAGTTCCGTTCGTTCTACAAAGCGGTCGATGGTTTTGACAATCGTGGAAGATTTTTCGGGAGCGGTGATGTAGCGGCCGAAAAATGGTTTGAACGTCCGTGTAACAAAGGTACTCGTCGATCATTCTCTTACACTCCTACCCAGTATACTCAATTTGCCACCCAACTAAACAATGAGCGAACCGCACGACAAAGTCTTGAGGAAACAGTCCGTCTCCAAGCTCAAGAAATGGCAGAAATAAAACAAGCAATGGCTCAGATGCGCGCATCTCAACTCCCTCCCACGTGCTCCAGTTTCCCCGGCCCTTTCCGTAGAGAAGACAATGAGGATGGCGGACATGGCTTTGGTAATGACTTTATTGAGCCTCTAGGTAATTATTAGTACCGTCGTCTATGTTCTTATGTTGGTAGTTTAGTTAAGGCTACCTTAGGACACTTATGATTATGGATTTTAGTAGTTTAGTTAGTATGTATAAGACATGTAAAAATTTGACCTTTAGCTTTTATGTAATAACTTCGGTCTTCCAATCGTGTTTGATTTTCTTTCGTTGCTTTCGTTGTCTACTCTTGATTCCCGCTCATGCGGTCGACATGATAATGGATTCCCGCTTGGCGGTCGACGGTCGTATTTGGTTTTTGCAGGTTTGGTGCGTAAAAACAATGCAAAATCCGCATTGTGGCTAGGCGCAAGTCGCCTTTTTCACCATGCCCAAATATGTTCTGACGGAAATACCGTCACATAAGTCAGACTACTACTGACGGAATAACCGTCAGAAGGTGGTACTCCTGACGGAAATACCGTCAAATAAGTCAACGAAATGTTGACTATAACTGACGGAATAACCGTCAAAACTGGGCTACTCCTGACGGAATTTCCGTCACAATAGTCAAAAAGTTATTTGACATATGTGACGGTTATTCCGTCAGAAGTGGGGTAGTTCTGACGGTCATTCCGTCAGTTATAGTCAACATTCCGTTGACTTGCCCAGTCACCCTAAAAGTGAGATTATGACGGAATAACCGTCAGTTATGCTGATCCTGACGGAAATACCGTCAGAGACGGTTTTCTGTGACCATTTGTAGTGACGGTTTAATCCTGACGGAATAACCGTCAGGAATGGCCATTCCTGACGGAAAAACGGCCGTAGTGACGGTTTTTTTCCGTCAGTTTTCCGCTTTTATTTTGTAGTGATTGTGAAACTAAAAGGTAATCTTGTGAAACGTGGTCATAAATTGTTGAAATTATCTATTTTGCTCTTGTTCTTATTTTGTGAAGCCTAGACCTTGTTTTGTGAATCCTACGGCTTGTTTTGTGAAATTAGAAGGTAATATTGTGAAACTTGGTCATAAATTGGTTGAAATCACCTATTTTGCTCTTGTTCTTATTTTGTGAATCTTAGAGTCTGTTTTGTGAATCTTATACCTTATTTTGTGAAATTAGAAGGTAATATTGTGAAACTTGGTCATAAATTGGTTAAAATCACCTATTTTGCTCTTGTTCTTATTTTGTGAATTCTAAAGCCTGTTTTGTGAATCTTAGACCTTGTTTTGTGAATCTTAGAGCTTATATTGTGAAACTAAAATGTAATATTGTGAAAAGTGGTCATAAATGGTTGAAATTATCTATTTTGCTCTTGTTCTTATTTTGTGAAGCCTAGACCTTGTTTTGTGAATCCTACGGCTTGTTTTGTGAAATTAGAAGGTAATATTGTGAAACTTGGTCATAATTGGTTGAAATCACCTATTTTGCTCTTGTTCTTATTTTATGAATCCTAAAGCCTGTTTTGTGAATCTTAAACCTTGTTTGTGAATCTTAGAGCTTATATTGTGAAACTAAAAGGTAATATTGTGAACTGTGGTCATAAATGGTTGAAATTATCTATTTTGCTCTTATTCTTATTTGGTGAATCTCAGACCTTATTTTGTGAATCTCAGACCTTGTTCAGTGAATCTGAGAGCTTGTTTTGTGAAACTTGGTCATCATAAAAGGTTAAAATCACCTTTTTTGCTCTTTTCCTTATTTGGTGAATCTCAGACCTTGTTTTGTGAATCTCATACCTTATTCAGTGAATCTTAGAGCTTGTTTTGTGAAACTTGGTCATCATAAGTGGTTAAAATCACCTATTTTGCTCTTTTCTTTATTCGGTGAATCTCAGACTTTGTTTTGTGAATTTCAGACCTTGTTCAGTGAATCTTAGAGCTTGTTTTGTGAAACTTGGTCATAAAATCACCGTTTTTGCTCTTTTCCTTATTTGGTGAATCTCGGACCTTATTTTGTGAAACTCATACCTTATTCAGTGAATCTTAAGGCTTGTTTTGTGAAATTTGATCATCATAAGTGGTTAAAATCACCTATTTTGCTCTTTTCTTTATTCGGTGAATCTCAGACTTTGTTTTGTGAATCTCAGACCTTGTTCAGTGAATCTTAGAGCTTGTTTTGTGAAACTTGGTCATAAAATCACTTTTTTTGCTCTTTTCCTTATTTTGTGAATCTCAGACCTTATTTTGTAAATCTCATACCTTATTCAGTGAATCTTAGAACTTGTTTTGTGAAACTTGATCAACATAAGTGGTTAAAATCACCTTTTTTGCTCTTTTCCTTATTTGGTGAATCTCAGACCTTATTTTGTGAATCTCATACCTTATTCAGTGAATCTTAGGGCTTGTTTTGTGAAACTTGATCATCATAAGTGGTTAAAATCACCTATTTTGCTCTTTTCTTTATTCGGTGAATCTCAGACTTTGTTTTGTACCTCAACATGAAGGTGGGAAAAGATAAGAAGCTATATACACAACTATACTAGTACAAAGCAAAATAACAAAGTGACAACTATTTCTTTTCAGCGTAGCAGTTAACCAAAAAATGGAAAGTTCCAAGGTAAGGACTAGAGCACACCTCGAGAATCAATTTCTTCAGTCGTTCCTCTAATGGCAGGGGGAGCAGAGATAAGGGAACAACTCACATGATGAAAACTAGTGGAATGATTTAATTATTTTAAAACCAATTAGCTCAAATGGCAGAGCGTTGTGCAATGCACAAGGTGTGGGTTCGACTCCCATGTTGGTTATTGATCATCATTGTTACTTCAAAGCCTAATTGGTATTTCTTTAGTGGACTTTTGGGTTTTGGCCTTTTCTGTCATGTCCAATTGCACCCAATTTAGATAATTTCTAACATTGACTTTACAAAGGACTCAAAATTGTAATCCTTTGCTCCTTTAGTGGCTCTGCACGACGTTTTGGCTTATGCACGCCGTTTGTGGACATCTAAGTTTGAGCTTCTTCTACTCATCCTCAATTTTGCACATCTAAGTACGGATTTGGCTAACTCATACTCAATGTTATTGTATTTAAGTTTAATACACTAGATTCTTAAATTAACTAGGCTATATGAGATTCGAACTCATATCTTTGTGCAAGATTTGCACATTGCTCTAGCTGGGAGTCGAACCCCAGACCTCTCAACTCCTGCATTTCTGCAAGTTTCAAGGTTTAACCCGGCTACCACTGGACTAACACCACTTGGTTCACTTTGTTTTCATATAACTCACCATTTTTAAATAGTTTTGAATTGTATCCTCCTTCCTCCTCATCTAGCCATCCTTCTTCCTCATATGGATTATAATCATCATCAATGAACTCCAAGGTGGATATCACAACATTGGATATCACAACATTGTCCTCTTTCTCAAGGTCAGACAAACCCTGCTCATCATCAATCTCATCATCCAGCTCATCCTCAACAGATGGATTATAGGACCCATCACTCTCTTCTACATCAGAATCACAAGTCACTAGTGTCCTCAAACCCCTTGACCTAGAACCCCTTGTCACTCTTGAATTACTCTCTTGAGTCTCAACAGGAGTTGCCTTATCTTTAGGGATACCCCTTTCCTCACAGCTGTTGTTCTAGGTATTTTAAACTTTGAAACCTTAGATGAAGAAGTTTCAACAGTTGGAGGTGGTTTAAACCTGGGAGATGTCCTCCTAGTAGGAGTGGCTAGGGATGTTACAATAGGTGAAGCAGGCTCATTGGGTTGAACAGATCCCACAATAGGTGAAATAGGTGAAGTGGGTTGACTGACTTGCCTTGTATTCAACCTTCCACTTCTCCTTGGTGAAATAACAACAGTAGCATTGGACAATGGAATACACAACTCAACATCTTCTATTGTTTGAATAGGTTCGACAAACACAACATTTTGTAATTTATCAGGTTCAGGGACATGTTTAGGAATAGGCTTCAACACACTTCTCTTACAAGGTATTTTTTCCCTTGATGTCCCCTGTTTTTTATTCTGTAAAGTTACCTCAACCTCATCAACATTGTCTTTTTTCTTATAAGACCTAACTTGTCTAGCCATAAGAAGATCATAACAAGGTTTAACCTCAGACCCAATCCATATATCAATTATTTTCTTCCCCTCTAACCTACTGAACATTTGCATAAGATCAGTGTCATCCCTTAATCACATTGATCTCATTTTATAGAAATATGCCAATGAAGGGTTTGTAGGCCATTCAAACTTTTCTGCTTCCACCTCATCAAACATGTCGTTATAAACATCAATAAGCAAGACCTTATCAGTATCTTCAACTAAAACCTCAACAAAATTAGCCCTATAATGCATTTTCAAGACTATATTCTCCATACTGCATTCAAAATTCAACATTTACAAAGTTTAAGTTCAAAAAACATCATCAAAAATATAATCTGATCAAAAATAGCAAATAGTCCAAGATATGAATTTAAAAGATTGAAACTTTGCTAAATTAAAGCATAATTAAACACAAAAAAATATCAATACCCAAAATTTAAACCCCAAAAATAAGAAAAACATCTTACCTTTAATCGCAGATGATGAAAGATGGAATCTTGGGTTGAATGCTTCTTGATAATGACGGATGAATTACAATTTTTTGGTCGCAGAAAACCTAATTTTTTTTGGTCTGATGAAATGGAAATTGAGAATAAACAGAGTGAAAGTATGGGGGAGGGGGAACTGAAGGGTTTTGATCAATTAAAAGGGTTTTTTTTAAAAAAATAATATATTTCTTATGTGTAATAGTCAAATAGCCTAATCATAAGCCACATCATCCCACACTTGCCATGTCATTATCCACCTTGGCCACTTAACGTCTAATTTAGACGGAATGAAAGTTAATGGTCACGGTAATTACAATTAAGGGAGTTTAGGGTTTCCAAAAACTTTTTCCATTTTACAGGTTACCATGTATGATTTGAAAAAGTCTAGGGTCACCATGTAAAAAACCCCTTTATTTTTTTTTCAATTTTAGGGTTTTTCTGTCATTTACTTTAGTTGTCTTTGTGCTAAGGAAAAAAGTAAACAAATTTCAATACAATTTATGCACATGTAAGAGAAGTAGAGAACTATCATACACTAAATCAATTTTATGTAATTCATTTTTGAAATGTACCATAAAATTTTATAAAAACCTTAAAATTTGAATTAATTGGGCTCATGTATTAATAAACTAGATTTTGTGCCCGTGCGTTGCACGGATTTTAAATTTGTCCTTCCTCTAATTGTTTAGATCTTTTAATATCATTTTTAATGATACTTAAAAGTTGTATTTCAATTACTCAAATAGGGTACTGCGTATAAATCTTCCTATCTTATTAATTTGAACACCTTTCAATAAAGTTTCTTTCTTTTGAAAAATTTATGTTATTAATTTTATATAAGATTAAGAAGTACGTTTATGTAAGGACTCTAGGAATAAGAATTACAATTTGTTAGAATAAGAGGATAATTACAAATTATTTTAAAGTTTTATGTATCCTTTAAGTTTTCACTTTTCAAATTTATAAATATAATTTTCTAATGGAATATAATTTAGTAATTTGTAAATTAAGTTAGTTATCCGTACGTAAAACACCATATAGTTATAGTAAATGAAACTTTCATTGAATGCTTTGCTTATCACCTAAATTTGATCCTCTAACCCGATTAATGGAACTCGAAATGACAATTAATTTGAAGTAGAAATCCATCCTAGTGGCTCTGATATGTCAAAGATAATTTTTTGTAGATATAAATATAAACCATAAATATTATGTAAAATATTAATGATGGGACTGAGGGAATTTATATACACAATTTTATTCTATACTCCCTCCTATTCCGAATAACTGTCTCATTTGGACAATGGCACGAAAATCAAGGAATGAAGTTAAAATAATGAAAAGTATTGTATAGGGGTAACAATATAGGAGTTAAATAATGAAAAGTATTGAATATGATGGTTTAGGGGTGATTGGGGTGGTAAATAAAGAAAAGAGCCAAGGGTAGGAAAGTAAAAAAGCATGTCCAAATATGGCAAATGGGACAGTTATATGAATAAACGAAAATGGCAAATGAGACAGTTATTCAGAATAGGAGGGAGTATTTTGTATCTAAGAGATTAGCTATTAGGTCAAGAGAGTTTTATAGAGTAGGAATTCAATTAAAAGTAAAAATCTTTTTTCATATAAATCTTATTAGTCTACACTTGCTTATACTAATATTTTGTATGTTATAATATGTGAGATTATTCAAGTAATACAGTACTAAATTGCTTGGTATTTGTGTTTGTGGTTAGTGTTCACCAATTAGGCTATTACTGCTATAGTGTTATTAGCGTCTTTGAAGAAATTATAACTTTACCATGATAAGTGATAACTACCAATATACCATGCATGCATCCTCCAAAAGAGACTTTGGCCCTGAACAGTTCCTCCCAAGTTGAGTAGAAGAAAGATGGACGAAGGACCCAGATACTTAATTAACGTAATTAAAAAAAAAAGAGGAAAGAACTAAATAGTATTGGCAAGGTTAGCTCAAAGCCTGAAAGTATATATACACACACGAGGCATCTGAGGTTGTTCACCCTTCATGATACCGCTAATGATTGGAAAACAGAAAGCTGCCGTTTTCCCAGAACCCGTTTGAGCGCAAGCCATTAAGTCCCGTCCAGCAAGTGAAATTGGTATAGCATGACGCTGAACAGGCGTAGGCTTCACATATTTGCATCTTCTGATATTTGCATTGAGCTCATTCCCATAAATATACTCATCATAGAATTGTAGTTGTAGTCGTCAATTAGTTATTCGGTGATAGTCTATCTTTTTTATACCTTTAATTTATCCTATCTTATCAAATTTATGCCTTTAATTTATTTATTTAATTTTTAATATGCTCATCATAGAATTGCTGTAATGTGATAGCCCTTGCTGGTATATGAGATACTATTCCTGAAAATTAACGCATTAGCTGAATGGTTTGATTTCGAGTAACCCTGAATCTGCGTTTTAAGTGGATGATTGTCAGTTACTTTTGTGATTGAATGTTGTAACAGTATACTTATATAAATAGTTGGGAGGCAACCTATTATTACCTTTTTAATGTATGAATACATATGCGCAGTATGTGAAGATGAGATACATGTACATACGTCATCAGTAGTTCCTACATCATAAAAGAAAAACGAAAAAATCATGATAGTCAGATTCACCAAAAAATCCCCTTAAACTAAAAGAATAAGGGATCTTCAAAATTTTCCCGCCTAAATGAATTGTGCTTTTATTATATCATATCTGTAATTGGGCTTTTAATACGGAGTATATCATAACTGTAATTGGGTTTTCATTATATTGTATCTACAACTGGATTATTACGAACTTTTCCTTTTGAACCCATTAATACAAAACATTAATAATAGGAAATTTTACAATTAAATTTCAAATTGAGTTAAATATTAATTGTATAATTGTTATTTTCTTTAATATTCTTATCTAAAAACCGCGCATTAGCGCGGGATCTATACTAGTTAAGTAATAAACAATAAAAATAACAAATACACAATAATAAACAGAATAGTGTTCGACAAATGCATAGCTACTTCAAATAGTGGTGTACAAAGTTCAGAAAGAAAAAGAAAAAAAAAAAGTCAAGATGATAAACATGGAAGACATTAGTTATATACTTCCTCCATTCAACTCCAAACTACCATAGTACACTTTTCACGTTTGCCAACTGTTCCGGGTATGAATTCCGAATCAAGTTTGTTTACCACGCTAGCTTTGTCGAATAATGCCTCTTCTAGCCTTGATTGCTCTCCTCGGCTTTCTCCTGCAACAACGAGCAAACTGAGGGCTTGGCTTTGTGCCAAGCGTACTCACTCCGACGCTCAAGTCAGTGAACTTATTGTGATTAAGTAGTATGTTGCTTGATGACGTGTATTGTAGAGAGATGAGAGAGATAATACCAATTTAAGGGGTTCCTAGGTTAGATTCCGGATCTCCTCCTCAATGAGGATTGGGGAGTATTTATAGACTTTCACCTTTTGTCACGTAGTGGCCAAGTGGGCCAAGTGGCACAGCAGGTGGAAAGACTGATCTACCCTCGGCCGAGGGACCTATGGCAGGCCGGCGAGCCTGGTTGACTCCATGCCGAGGGTTCTTGGATATGAGTACGCGGGTATGTGCCCCGGCTGGTAGGTTGCCATGCCGAGACCCAGGCTGGGAGGCCGAAAGGCTGCATCGACTGGGATGTCTAAGTCATTGGCTTGCTGTGGATATCTTTGACCTCGTTCAATATGTTGACTTGGTCGGCGGTGCGAGAATATGCCCCATCAATTTGCCCCAGCCGTAGTCTATGCCGTGGTATGGGCTCCGATGTATCCGAGTGTATATTGCATGCAAGTGAAAATTTTTTCGCCCGACTTTTTCTCCTTCGGCTTACTTCGTGACAGGCCGTATCAGTATCCCCCTCCACATGGATGTGTAATGGACATCAAAATGTGGAAGAGAAGGTGATCTTGGCCGGCGGATCCAAGTTTGAGAGTGTCGGTGTATTTTTGATTGCCCCAGCCGGTCTTTGCCTAGCTTGGTTAGTCGCGTTGCGGCGGAGAATAGATACTTTAGGAGTTTTTTCGAGGAAGATGAATAGGCAAAGGGATATGAAGGGGCGTGTTGAAGACGCTTGGTTCCGTTGCTTTGATTGACATTCAACTGTTGCGTCGATTGACATTCCGTGTACGCATGCCTGACATGTGTCTCTTCGTTGATTGGCTGACGCTTCATGGGCTGCGTTTTGATTGGTCCTCCTTTATGGGCCTTTGCCTATAAATACCAGATCTTTGAAGTGAAATTGGTTAACAATTTCATTCATTCTAAAAATTTTCTTCTTTCCAAAATTCCAAGTCTTTCCCTCTCTTCCGATCTTCAGAATTTTTACGTCGGCGTAGCACTTTTCTTCAAGGTAAACCAAAAACCTTTTCAACTTTTTGTTTTGTTTAAGTAATTGTTGTGAACCATGTCTTCTCGACGCCGGTCCCAGACCCATGCGCCGGGGGTTCCCGTCGCGCTTTGATGAGGAGGAGGCGGTAGCCGCAATTCCGTTAAGGTCGAGGGGCCCTAGGTCTCCTTCCCCTGAAGTTGACCGCAGAGTTCGGAGCAAAGTGGGAGGATGATGACGATGATGAGGAAAGGAATCCTTCCGGTGCGGAGAGGGCGGCGATCCCCGCATCATTACGATGCTGTACCATCGGCCCCAATCGTGCTTGGACCGATGGGCTCGCCCGCCGCCGGCTCGAATTTTTCAAGAGCACTTCTTTTTTGGCAAGGGGTACAACATTGTCATCCCTAGAGAGGATCAGACCGTCTGTTGCCCTCCTCCGGGTCACGTCGGTGTATATATGAGACACCTGGAGTATGGTCTCCGGTTTCCTCTCAATATTTACGTCTCCACCATAATACAGGCGATGAACGTTGCGGTGGCGACTTCACCCGTTTGCCGTTAGGACTATAGTCGGCTTTGTGTGGCTGTGCCGCTTTAGGGGGGTGATCCCAACGGTAAATTTATTCCGCCGGATGCATTTCCTTCGAATGAATGTTCAAGGCGGCCGGGGGTGGTATAGCGTCCAGACTGAGCCAGGCTATCTCACCGTGTCTAAGCTCTCCTCCGCAAGGGTGGAAAGAACGGTGGGTGTATGTCGAGGTCCCGATGATGATTATTTGTTGCCTCGGTCCTTTGAGCATCGCGTCAACTTGCGGTGCGAGAGCAAAGGGGAGCGTGAGAAGATGATCCCCAAGGGCAAGAATAAGATGGACGCCGCGAATGTCTATCTTAATGAGGACGAGAAGCAGGCACTGAAGCTTTTCGAGGTCGATGATGATGGGGCGCCGAAGGTTTGGTTGCCCCCGACGCAAATCATCTTGATGGACGAGCCGCTTTGCTATGTCGGCCTCATACCGGCCCTAGCACAGGGTGAGTGGGGTCGGTGTGAGGCCCATTTCTGCTTTAATGTTTTTCGTTGTTTGTATCTTGACATGTCCCTTTATCTAAGTTTCACTTCGTTTCTTTTACAGAGCACTTTGGTCCCGTTCTGTCTGAGCAATTCCTCGAGAAGATGGGGCTGGACAAAGACGAAAATGTTACGGAGAAGAATCCGAAGGTCGATGTGAATGACCGCCGTCCGTCGCCTACTGACCTCCTGAAGGGCTTGGACGAGACGGCGGCCCAGGCCAAGGTAGCTGCTGCCTTGCCTCGCCGGGTCCGAAAAGCCAAGTCTAAGGCGGCGACGGTGTCAACCTCAGTTCCGCCTCCACCAGAGGTGGAGATCGTTGACATTGTCGATGGAGAGGATTCCGATGCTGAGGGATCTCCGCTTAGGCTTAAGAGGAAAAGATCTACCCATGCCACCGATGCTTCTGCTTCCGTCGCTCATGTTAATGCCAGCGCCGAGGAAACGGGTCAACCGGCCAAGAAGAGCAAGCCCTCCGGTACAGATCTAACTTGCGGCTCAGATTTAGCCGGCTCATTAGATATACCTGATGACCGGCTCTCTGGTATGTCCATGAACGTTGACGTGGACTCTTTGGTTGAATTTTTTGTAGATCAACCGGCGCGATCTGTCCCAATTCGAGCGGCGAGTTGAGAAGAGGCCCATGCGGCGGCGGGAAAAATGTCGACTCCGTACTCGCGTCGATATCCAACGACCGGCTCATAGCGGAGGGTACAAAGCTGAGCAAGAAGATTGGGATTTGGTCCGATCTGGCCGGCTCTCGTATTAGGGAGCAGGAAAAGGCCTTGGCCGAGACGGGACCGTTGATAGAGCAGCTGAGGCTCGATGTTGTTGCCGCAAAGGGGTGGCGGGAAGGCTAAGCATGACCTCCATGCCGCACAAGCGCGGGTCGAGGAAATTGAGAAGCTGGCGTCGGCCGAGAAGGCCAAGGTAGAGGTGGCCGATTCGCCGCCGCCAAGTGAAGGAGGAACGGGACAGTACAAGGGCGGCTACGACGTTGTTGTCGCCCAAAGGGAGGAGTCGAAAAGGGCGTATCGGCTCCAAGCGGAGTCGCATAGGGAGACTAGTGCTATCCTTGCCCAAAGGGAGAAGGATATTGAGACACTTCAAAGCACGATTCTCCCTCGCATGTGTGCTCGATATAGGGACCGACCGAAGAAGCTTTCGGGGAGGTGATAGATGAGGTCTATCCGGATGGCTCCTTTCCGTGGACAAAATTTGACGAGCTGTTCGACGATAGGCTCGAGGCTAAAGAGAAGGCTGCGGCGGATAAGGCCGCCGAGGATGCGAGGGCCAAGAAGGAGGAGGCGACCGCCGCAAAGGCGGCCCTTGCGAGAGGAGACGAGGGCGGCAAGGAGGAGGCCGCGGTGATCAAGGGGTTGAGGATGCTAAGGTCGCTAAGAAAGTCTGCGGCGGATAAGGCGGTGAGGATGCTAAGGTCGCTAAGAAAGTCGGCGGATAAGGCATTTGAGGATGCTAAGGCCGCCAAGAAAGCCGAGGATGCTAAGGTCGCCCAGATTGCACCTAAGCCGCTCACCGAGGGTAACGCGCGATGGCGGTAAGGGCAAGCAAAGAACAGGCATAGGGAGACGGGCGGTCGTCACCGGCTCACCCGGCGTCTCGGATAGCCGGCTATTCTGGGGCCAACTATTAAGCCTTTTCTCCCTGCCATCCTTTTGGCGCTTCAAAGAACCAGTCCGTAACCTTTTGCTTTACTTTTCTTTGTATTTTGTAAGACCTTGGTAGGTAGAGTCTTGGCTTATCCCAAAGGGGACGGCCGTCGTCTGTGTTTCTCCTTCTTGTAACTCGTTATCTTTTTCTTAATGAGAATTTTGCTTGCTTTGCCTCTGGCTGGGCCGTGGCATTTGGTTTATCCCTTCACTTGTCTTGGGCGTTAATTAATTGAGCGCTTTTCGTTTTTACCTTTGGCTTCAGCCGAGGCGATTAGAATGCGTATCTCAACCGTGTTTAACGTCTTTAAGCTCGGTCTTAATTTGCCGAGGGTAGTTGCGTTAATTAATTGAGCGCTTTTTCGTTTTTACCTTCGGCTTGGCCGAGGCAGTTAGAATGCGTATCTCAACTGTGTTTAACGTCTTTAAGCTCGGTCTTAATTTGCCGAGGGTAGTTGCGTTAATTAATTGAGCGCTTTTTCGTTTTTACCTTCGGCTTGGCCGAGGCAGTTAGAATGCGTATCTCAACTGTGTTTAACGTCTTTAAGCTCGGTCTTAATTTGCCGAGGGTAGTTGCGTTAATTAATTGAGCGCTTTTTCGTTTTTACCTTCGGCTTGGCCGAGGCAGTTAGAATGCGTATCTATTTGTGTTTAACGTCTTTAAGCTCGGTCTTAATTTGCCGAGGGCAGTCGCGTTTCACCCGTCTCTTCCCGGCTAGTTACCGGGGCAACGGAGTTTACGTTTTGACCGCCGTTGAACATATGTTAGCATATCGGCTCGTCCCATCGTCACTCCCGTTAAAGGCCGGGATGATCGAGGTTTTGGCTCTGTCTGCTGTGTACATATGTTAGGATGCCTTCTGATTGGGGTGGATTAACACTTTGATGAAAAACTTGGATGACTCCTCATTAGATATGAATATGCATTGGGGTGCCAACAATTGTTTTGGGCAACTCCGCTGTTATACAAAGTATTTTCTGAGATTGTCGGTGTTCCAATGGCTCATCAAGGGTACATCTCCCATGTCCGTCAGCCGGTATGTACCCGGCCTCATTTCTTCAACTACCTTGTAGGGACCCTCCCAGTTGGCCGTCAACTTGCCATGGATGTTTCCTTTGTTGGTGGCGGCTGACTTCCTTAGGACCAGATCTCCTACTTTTAAGTCCCTTTTGTGGACTCTTCGGTTGTAGGCCCTTTTCATTCGGCTCGATATCTTTGCTAAGTTGAGGCGTGCCGTATCTCGGCTTTCTTCGACCAGGTCCCGGGGAGGTTCTTAGGCCTTCCTCGTTTTCTGGGTTAAAAGTGGCCGTTTCGAATGTTGGCACCGTTGCTTCAATCGGCAGGATCGCCGGACCCATAGACTAGGTGAAAAGGATGCCCCGTTGCTTCTTTCTCCGTGGTGGGAGGGACCATAGAACGCCGGGTAGCTCATCGGCCCATCTTCCTCGAGGTCTTCAACTGTCTTCTTCAAGCCGTTGAGGATCGTTTTATTGGTCGCCTCCGCCCGTCCCGTTGCTGGGGGGTGGCGAGACGGAGGAGTATGCAAATTTGATGCCGAGTTCTTCCAACCAGCTCATTATTGTGTCACTCCAAAATTCTCGGCCATGGTCGAACACCATGACTTGGGGTAACCCAAAACGAGTTATGACATTTTCCCAGATCACCTTTCTTACGGCCGCGCGATTTTGCAGCAGCACCGCCACGGCCTCAACCCATTTGGTGAAGTAGTCGACGGCGACGATTAGGAACTTTCTTCCTCCGGATGCCGTTGGAAATGGCCCTAGTAGATCCATTCCCCACTGTGCAAAGGGAAGGGGATTAAGCACGGTTGCGAGGTCTCGGGAAGGTGCGTGTATCACCGGAGCGTGCATCCGCGATTGTTGCATTTTTCGGTTTTGTTTCGGAATCCTCAAGCATGGTGGGCCGAAGTAGCCGGCTCGGAGAGCTTTGTGGGCTAGTGTTCTTGCCCCCATGTGATGACCACAGATGCCTTCGTGTATTTCACAAGATTAGCTCGCATCGGCCGGACCGACACATCTTAGGAGTGGCCTTGTCGCGGACCTCCTATATAACTCTCCTTCAAACACCAAGTACCTTCTTTGCGATCCTCTTTATCTTTTGTGAGAGGTTGCGGTCCTCCGGTAATTCATTTGACAGTTTATACCCCTTTATCGGAGTCATCCATGTTGTCTCGGTTTCCACGTCGCACACCATGCCGATGGTTTCGTCAATGCTTTTAGCGTTCGATGTCCACCAAAGACGGTTTGGTGATATTCTTTATGGTTGAACCGGCCAGCTTTGAGAGAGCGTTGGTCCGGTTGTTCTCAGACCTGGGTATGTGTCGCATTTTGAATGACTTCAATTTTGAGGTCTCGGCTTTTACCTTTTCCAGGTATCTTACCATCCCATCGTCCCGAGCTTCGTACTCTCCTTCGTATTGGTTAGTCACCAAGAGAGAGTCATTTTCAAAATGATGTGTTCGCCCCGCGGCTCGGCTAACTCAACTCGGTTATCACCGCCTCATATTCGGATTCGTTGTTTGAGGTCGAGAAGGTAAATTTCAAAGCGTACTCGAACTCGTCCCCGTTTGGGCTGATGATAAGGATGCCGGCTCCTGAGCCGTTCGTTGTGGAGGATCCATCGGTATATACCTCCCACATGCCGGGACACGATTCTTCCTGATACGTGCACTCGGCCAAGAAGTCGCCGCGCCGCCCTTTTATCGAAGGCCTTGGTTTGTATTGAATGCCGAAGCCGGATAGCTCCACCGCCCATTTGATAAGTCTCGCTCGATTGTTCGAATTTTTCCAGTGTTTTCTCCAACGGTTGGTCGGTTAAGACCGTCATGGGATGTGCGTCGAAGTAGGGTTTCAACTTCCTTGCGGCAACAACCACGGCAAAGGCGCTTTTTCAATCGGGTAGTTTCTCTCGGCGGGCAACAGCAGTGTATGGTGATAAAGTATATTGAGTCTTCTTTGCTTGTTTTCTTTCTCGACGATTTTGCAGATCGACCGTGGCCGAGGTTCTTGCTAAATATAGATATAGCGTTTCCCCAGTCGGTCCGGGACAGGGGTCGGGAGAGTTTGCGAGATGGGCCTTCGATTGTTTGAAAGCCGTGCTCTGTTCCTCCCCCCAGAAGTCTTTATTCCCTTTTAGCACTTTGAAGAATGGGGTGCTCTTGTCGGCTGACCGAGAGATAAAACGGGCAAGGGCCGCCATCCTCCCGGTCAAGATTATCATAACCTCTTTGCGATTCCTTGGCTCCCGCAGTCTAGAATTGCTTGGACTTTCTCTCGGATTGGCATCAATTCCCCCGGCGCTAACAAGCACGCCGAGGAATTTCTTGGGCCCGGACACCGAAGTTGCACTTTGTAGGGTTAAGCTTCATCTTGTATTTCCTTAGTGAACAAAATGTCTCGTGTAAATCGGCTAGGTGCTCGCCGTCGGACTTGCTTTTGACAATAGCATCGTCGACGTAAGCCTCAATGTTTCGCCCTTTTTGATTTTGGAACACTTTGTCCACCAGTCTTGTGTAAGTCGCGCCGGCGTTTTTCAAACCAAACGGCATCATCTTGTACATGTAGGTGCCGTGTATGGTGATGAATGCGCATTTAGGCATGTCTTCCTCTGCCATGAATACCTGATGGTATCCTGAAAAGGCGTCGAGCAGGCTCAGCATTGTTCCGGGTATGAATTCCGAATCAAGTTTGTTTACCACGCTAGCTTTGTCGAATAATGCCTCTTCTAGCCTTGATTGCTCTCCTCGGCTTTCTCCTGCAACAACGAGCAACCGAGGGCTTGGCTTTTTGTGCAAGCGTCACTCACTCCGACGCTCAAGTCGGTGAACTTATTGTGATTAAGTAGTATGTTGCTTGATGACGTGTATTGTAGAGAGATGAGAGAGATAATACCAATTTAAGGGGTTCTAGGTTAGATTAGGATCTCCTCCTCAATGAGGATTGGGGAGTATTTATGACTTTCACCTTTTGTCACGTGGTGGCCAAGTGGGCCAAGTGGCACACGGTGGAAAAGATCGATCTACCCTCGGAGGGACCTATGGCAGGGCGAGCCTGGTTGACTCCATGCCGAGGGTTCTTGGATATGAGTCTGTGGTATATGTGCATTTACCAGGTTGCCATGCCGAGACCAGCCGGGAGGCCGAAAAGGTCGCATCGACTGGGATGTCTAAGTCATTGGCTTGCTGTGGATATCTTTGACCTCGTTCAATATGTTGACTTGGTCAGCGGTGCAGAATATGCCCCATCACCAACGCATGTTTTGCGCGGTAAATATCATTAGCTACGTATATGCAAAAATTATAAAAGTTACATATTTTTAATGTACTCGTAAAGACGAATCAAATAAGATCCCACAAGAATATATTTTCACTTATATATTGAGAGAAAATTGCAATTGAAGATTCATTTGTGAATAGTATGCAAAAACCAATATGGTAGTTTGGAGTTGAATGGAGGAAGTATTAGCTATGAGAATACACATCTTTTGATGGTATATATAGCTTTATGATTTTCCACTAGTATATAACTTATAAAACTCTATTAGATAGAATTTACACAAATATTAGATAGAATTTGCACAAATATTGGGGATAACTAACTATACATAAATATTGGGATAATTATACATATTTTAAATAAAAATTAATTAGGTAGTTTTATAAAGTTGGAGTTTCTAGAATTGCCTGAAAAAAGCCTCTTTTATATATATATATATTGATTGTATGTATGATTAGAAAATGAATTTGTGATTGAAAAGGGAGGCTCAGATCATATCTGATCAAACATCAAATTTGAAGAGATCATCCAAGAAAGTAAAGGGAACAGTGTACCATGGCGGCATAGCAAACAAATGTGGGTGCGCAAAATAGGGATTAGAGAATAAAATCTCAAATCCCCAAAATACCCCTTTATCATCCGTTGCTGCCAAGCCTAATGATAAGAACAAGTTCCGTTTCTCTCTCAAACAAGTCCCCCAAATTGATTATGACTGCAATTGAATATTATCGTCACTGCCTCAATAATTAATTAATCAAATAATCATACGGAGTATATATATACATATAGACACACATAGATGCATGCATCCATTGGAATTTGGAGGTGTTTGGAAAAGGAAGGGAAAATGTTGGTAACAGTTTGGTGCCCAAGTTATAAACTGTGAGCTTATCGTTTAAGGGGTCGTTTAGTTGATACGGGAAATCACAGGCGAAGATGATAACCGGTGAGGTGTATCATCACGGAGAGGGGCAAACGATCCCTTTGAAACTCCCTCGTCTCTCCGTACCTCATTCTCCATTTTTGATCAGATTTGGCTGTAGATGCTAACCAATTTGAGATCTTTTATGGTGAGTGAATTGGGTTCTGGAATGACGTTTTTGCCCCTCTTGTTTGGTAAGTATGTGGCAGGTGTTGGATGTGTTGGAATCCGACTTTGCATGGACGGCAATTGTTGGTCAGCAATTGACTATGTGACCAATTGTTTATTTACCAATTTTCATTAAAGACGGGACATTTTTTTGTCACTAGTTGAAGATAGGTCAAATACCGTCATTTTGGCGATAAAATAACAAAGTATTATAACTTAGAAAATTGTTCGGGTGACTTTTTACCTAAAAAGGTTACATTTTTGCCTTAAATACATCACATTTTACCTGTTTTCAGCTTGCGATGAAATGTACTGGTCTTCAACAGGACTTCATGACACTATTGGGCATTCACCCCAATCGGATAAAAAACCCAAATCCGATTTAATTGACCTCAAAACTGCCTGATAATAATGTGACTCGAAATTGACCCTAACTTGGCTGAAAAGACTCGATCCAAACTTGCACAATAAAAATCGACTTAGCCACCTTTATATGCCAATGGTCATATTTTCGCGTTTGGATTCTCTCCATTTTTTAAAAAGAACTAGAGTGTCCGTTCTCATCCCACAAGATAGTACTATATTTCTATTTACTTTTTCGCTTTATCGTTAGACGAATCTTAAGATTTGAGAGGAAATGGACCCTCAATTCCTATTAGAAAATGGAGAATTTAATTTCTATAATAAAATGTTGACATAGAAGCGAACAACTCAATGCATTTTCAATGCTTTTTTTTTTATAAGGTAAGAAAATTAGGTTGATCCTCAAGAGTATGACCAACATATCACATCCTTTCGAATGAGTGAGGTAAGTTTAAGCCACCGGCTTTCAAATCGCCTCGAAAGAGTTGAACATGAATGCCAATAGAAGCCATGAAGTCAACAACCTTATTGGTTTCACGAAAGCAATGTTTAATTATCACTTTATCGAACAAATGAAGGTCTAATTTCACATCCTTGATAATACTAGAGATTTCCCAAGTAATT
Source organism: Silene latifolia (assembly GCF_048544455.1). Taxonomy (NCBI): domain Eukaryota; kingdom Viridiplantae; phylum Streptophyta; class Magnoliopsida; order Caryophyllales; family Caryophyllaceae; genus Silene; species Silene latifolia. Next base: position 14,081,278 of record NC_133534.1, read on the forward strand.
TGTCAAGTACTACAAAATGAGTTAATAACACATAAATTATCACCCTCCACAATTAACTTTGAGATTCCTAACTGTTTAGAGGCTAAAACACCTTCTTTTAATGCTTTTCAAGGCTTTGATTATCCTCTCTCCTCTTATCTACTCAATTCCTATTTTGATTAATACTATTCAGATGTTGATTTTTAATTACTTAAATCTTAACTAGTTTTTATACCCATGAAAATCACGGGTGCGTGTAAGACTAATTAGATATGTTCACACACAAACTAATCACATTATTTTGGAATATATTTACAACTTTGTTGTCTTATGTTTTGTAACACCCCGGCCCAAACCGGGTCGGGAGCGGTTACTTATAATAACTCACCAGGCTGTGTACATGGCCCACAGATCAACACGGGTCCTTTATAGCGCATTTTGTCCTCACTCATGTGCATCCCGGGAACCTTCCCAGGAGGTCACCCATCCTAAGACTACTCCCAGTCAAGCACACTTAACTTTGGAGTTCTTTCGCATGGATGACCATAAAAGAAAGTGCACTTTGTTGATATGAGTAGTACTTCTAATCCCTTTAAGCACTAGTCATTTAAGCCTGGCCTATCACTGGACCTCTTCAATTACCGTGGGGTGTTACAATTCCTCATCCAAATTTGTTCCAAACAATAATATACAAATGGGTACTATAAATTAAACATAAGCATACTCATCTTACTCCATTCATTGCGGAAAATTAAACACATAATTCTAGATAAAAACTGCATGGATATGTTTGTAATAGGTTCATTTGGTTGGAAACCTGTAATTTAAAAAAAAACACCTGAACCTGTGATAAAAATATCCAAATGGGAAGGTGTCAAACATGCAAGGTCTAAAGTAAATCTCATAAATAAAATATCGCTAAAGTCGCGAAACAAAGTTATACAACCCAAATATGAAAAAGGGAGACATATGTCCCTAAAAAGTAAATGACATAAAAAGTGTTTAAGGGTCACAATAAAATAAAGCCAATCTAGGTCCCAAGGTTACTTTGCTCGCTAGCTCGTCCATGTACCCCATATATGCATCACCTACCTGTCAATCGCATTTTATACAAATACGAAAGCCACAGTCAGTGTGGAGTAACTCCGAGTTCTCCCAGCCACGAAATGTCATAATTAATATAACATGTAAACATAAATATATGTGATGGGGCATATTCTGCACCGCTGACCAAGTCAACACATTGAGCAAGGTCAAAGATATCCACAGCAAGTCAACGACTTATACAGCCTGGCCGATGCAGCCCATCGGCCTGTTAGCCTGGGTCTCGGCGTGACAACCTGCCAGCCGGGACACATACCCGCGTACTCATATCCAAGACCCCTCGGCGGCGAGTCAACACGGCCCGCCGGCCTGCCATAGGTATCTCGGCCGAGGGGTAGATCAGTCTTTCCACCTGCTAGCCACTTGGCCACTACGTGACAAAAGGTGAAAGCCTATAAATACTCCTCAACCTCCATTGAGGAAAGGATCCCACAACTAAAACCTAAATACACTATTCATCTGGTAATATCTCCCTTATCTCTCTACAATACGTATCTAGCCAAGTAATACAGTTTAATCCTTTAAGTTTACTGACTTGAGCGTCGGAGTGAGTACGCTTGGCACACAGCCAAGCCCTCAGTTCGTTCATTGTTGCAGGAGAGGCCGAGAGGGACGATAGAAGCGAGAAGGGTTCAACTCAAGACATTATTCTACAAGCCACGGGTGGTAACTAATAACTGCTCTGGAAATTACACCCGGAACAATTGGCGCCGTCTGTGGGGATAGACACTAGAAGCTGTTCACATTCATTCCCAAACAAAAAACAACAAATCAACAAAAACCCACCCAAAAAGCTAAGAAAATGTCGAAACAACAAGAGGTATTCGTGACGGACGAAACCGAATTTTACCACGATGATGTCCACAAACTGAGTCGAGCAACCCTCCACCGGTGAGTAATTCAACCGAGTTCGGGATGCCAATAATACCCGACACCGGTGCCACCAACCAGGTCACCATCATGGGACGGGTGGTGGACGTAGCAAAGTCGAAGATGCTCCTGGACCTAATCGCAATACGCCCGCTCACACCGTCACGCCGACAAGAGCGGCAGAATCGCCAGAGGCTAGGGCCCAAAATGTGACTCCGAGAAATTTGAACGGGGCACTAGGAGAAGCCGACCCAGGCCAAGACGCGGGGAGCCCAAAGTGGGCGCGGTAGACCTAAGTCCTTCCCACACTCGGGGGAGGACAGCGTCCCCGCCGCACGAACGAGGCTCACCCCGAAGGAAGGAGGAGTCCGACTCGGCAGAGTTGGAGAAGAAGTCCAAGTCGAAGAAGGAGCCCCTCCCGCTACGGGGGAGGAGCCGGGTTAGGGACGCGAGGAGCCGGTCGCCGCGCACCGTTCGACACGTGGTTAGGCGACCCCTCAACGCCACGTCCTAGAAGTCCCGGTGCCACCTAAGCTCAAGTTGCCACCGATTTCGTACGAAGGAGATAGTGATCCATCCGACCACGCTGAGGCTTTCGAGTCTTACATGTCGGTATGGGAGCAGCCCGATGAGGTCTGGTGCCGAATTTTCCCAACAACTTTGCATGGGATGGCTCAGAGCTGGTACAAAGGGCTTCCCGACGGCTCGGTGTGCTATTTCGCCGACCTAAGGGACGCCTTTCTAGCCCAGTACTCTTGCAATAAGAGAAGGGCCGTGGAGACGTCGGACCTCCTAACTATCAAACAGGAGGGAGACGAGTCTCTGCGGAACTATGTGAAGAGGTTCGACGGAAAGGTCCAGCAGATTCGAGAAATCAATCCCGAACTGGCGGCCTTCGCACTGATGAAGGGCCTCCCAAGGGGAGACTTAAAGAATGAGCTCATCAAGTGCGGAGGCCTAGGTTTGGACGCCGCCAGGAAGTTGGCTGACCAAGCCATCAAGGTAGAAGACTACCACAAGACCTGGGTAGGCCCCAGCGAGGCTGAGCAATCAGCAAGGAAGAGCCGCCGGGAGGTTAACCCGAATGAAAAACGCCGTGACAACAACGGGTCACGGTCTGATGAAAGACGCCGTGAGAGTAATAGGCCACGGTCAGAAAAGTCTGCCAGAAAACAAAACTCGGCAGATGTCGGGAGGAGCTGGGGGACGTACTACAAAAAACGGTACGATGATCACACCCCCCTAGTCGTGTCGGCCGCCGAGGTCTTCGCTTTGAGCAAGAACGAGGGCCAGAAATGGGAAAGACCCCCTAGGCCGAGGAGTGACGGTGACACGAGCCAGTACTGTAAGTACCACGGCCACACCGGACACGTAACCAACGATTGCCGACACCTGAAGGATGCCATTGAAGAGCTAATCCGGATGGGGAGCCTCGGCAAGTATGTTGCCAGAGGCCAAAAATCAGACGCCGGCGGATCGAATAGCAAGTCCGCCTCCGAGCGGGTAGGAGTAGTCAATGTCGTCATCAAGGACAACGAGAGCAGTGGGTCCGCTAATGAGCACAAACGGCCCCAGGATGAACCTTATCCGGCCATCAACTTTGTGCCCAACACAAGAAACCCCGCTCCCAAAGATCCCGCACATGACCATCGGACAAAGGGACTACGATGGAGTCGCCGCTCTTCATAGCGACCCCCTTACAGTCCGCCTAGACATAGCCAACCACCTGGTGAAGGGGTGCCCGATTGACACGGCGCCTACACGAATGTTATGAACAGAGAATGCTTTTCGGCCTCGGCCCGAGGATTGAAAGTTTGAGCCCCCGCACCAACCCGTTATACTGACTTTTCCTGGGCCGGCCTGGTACCCCCGGGGTCAATCGTTTTGCCGGTAAGGTTCGGCGAGGGAGGTGCAGCCAAGAACGTTATGTCTAAATTCGTAGTCATCGACGCAGACACCCGCCTACGATGTACTCATAGGCCGGATCACGTTGAGCGAGATCGACGATTTGTAATATCCATCCGGGCCCCGACATTGATGTATGTCTCGGACCGGGGAGAGGCACATAAGCTCATCTCGAAGAAAGAGGAAGATCCCGGTTTGTGGGAGGTTCACGCTAACGGCCTCTCCGCGACATATGGCTCGAAGGCCGACATGGTTATCATCGCCCCAAACGGGGACGTATCCGAGCACGCCTTGAGGCTTACCTCAGTGACCCCCAAGGAATCCAAGTACGAGGCGGTGATAACCGGAATTGAGCTAGCTAAAGGCCGCCGGGGCGTAACGTATCATGGTAAAGACAGATTCGCTCCTCGTGACCAACCAGGTTAGAGGAGAGTGCGAAGCCCAGGACTACAAGACAATAAGGTATCTAGTAAGGGTGAGAGCTGTCGCCCGTAACTAGAATCGTTCCGGATACAAGACACCCCCGCATCCGGAACGACCGGACCATCGGCATGATCGAAGGAGCAGAGACCGAGGAGGTAGAGATCGATCCGGGCCGCACCGTAACCGTCGGTGTCAACTCGGAACAGAATTCGAGCCGACCTCCGGACCGCCGAGAAAGAACAAAGACGTTTCGCATACTCGGCCGGCCGAGATGCCAGGCGTGAATCGGGAGGTGATTGTTCACAAGCTGAACGTGCTACCCACCGCCCGCCCGATCAAGCAAGAGAATGAGGAACTCCTCGGTTGAGAAGGACGAGGCCATCAAAGCCGAAGTAGATAAATTACTAGCGGCAGGTTTCATCATGCCTTGTACTTATCCCGAGTGGTTAGCCAATGTTGTAATGGTGAAGAAGTCATCGGGGCATGGAGAATGTGTGTAGACTTTACCAACCTTAATAAAGCATGCCCCAAAGATTGTTATTCCTTGCCTCGGATAGATAGCTTAATCGACGCCACGGCAGGCTACACCATGCCGAGACCGCCGGACGCCTTCTCGGGTATCACCAAGTGTTTATGGCCGAGGAAGACATGCCTAAATGCGCATTTATCACCGCCAACGGCACATACATGTACAAAATGATGCCGTTTGGTTTGAAGAACGCCGAGCAACGTACACGAGGCCGGTAGACAAAGTGTTTCAAAATCAAAAAGGGCGAAACATTGAGGCATACGTCGACGATGCTATTGTAAAAAGCAAGTCCGACAAATGAGCATCCGGCCGATTTACACGAGACATTTTGTTCACTAAGGAAATACAAGATGAAGCTCAACCCAATGAAATGCAACTTTGGTGTCCGGGCGGGAAAATTTCTAGGAGTACTCGTCGGCGCAGAGGCATAGATGCCAATCCGGACAAAGTCCAAGCAATCCTAGACCTGCCGGAACCAAGGAATCGGAAAGAGGTTATGATGTCGACCAGGAAGAATGGCGGCTCTCGCCCGTTTCATCTCTCGGTCGGCCGACAAAAGCACGCCATTATTCAAAGTCTTTGAAAGGAAATAAAGACTTGGTGGGGGGAGGAACAGAGCACGGCTTTCAAACAATCGAAAGCTCATCTCCGGACTCTCCCAACTCGTCTGTGCCGATATTGGGGGAGACGCTATACCTATACATAAAGAATAACCTCGGCCACGGTCGTCCGTGATCATCGTGGAAGAAGAAAACAAAAGCAACACCCAATCTACTTTGTCAGCCATACACTGTTGCCCGCCGAAAGAAACTACCCACTAATCGAAAAAGCAGCCTTCGCCGTCGTCGTCGCCACAAGGAAGTTAAAACCCTACTTCGACGCACACCCCGTGACGGTCCTAACCGATCAACCATTGGAGAAATCCTTGGAAAAATTCGAACAATCCGGCAGGCTCATCAAATGGGCGGTGGAGCTCTCGGTTTCGGCATTCAAGACAAACCAAGGCCTTCGATAAAGGGGCAAGCGCTTGCAGATTTCCTGGCCGAATGCACGTATCAGGAAGAGCCAAACCCGGGCATATGGGAGGTCTACACCGACGGCTCCTCCACGACGAATAGCTCAGGAGCCGGCATCCTTATCATCAGCCCAAACGGGGACGAGTTTGAGTACGCCTTGAAATTCACCTTCTCGGCCTCGAACAATGAGTCCGAATACGAGGCGGTGATAATCGGAGTCGAGCTAGCTAGGGTCACGGAGCGAGAACACATTGTGTTGAAGACAGACTCACTGTTGGTTACTAACCAAATCAGAGGGGAGTATGAGGCTCGGGACGACGGAATGGTAAGGTACCTAGAGAGGGTGAAAGCCGACGTAGCAAAATTGAAATCCTTCCAAATCCAGTGCGTTCCCAGATCCGAGAACAACCGGGCCGACGCTCTCTCCAAACCGCCACTCAACCATCAAGAATGTCACCGAACCGCATCGGTAGACATCGGGAACGCAAAAAGCATCACCGAGACCGTCGGCATGGTGGGTAACATAGAGACCGAGACAACGTGGATGACTCCGATAATGAGGTACAAGCTTACAGTGAGTGAGTTGCGGGAGGGCCGCAATCCCTCGGCCAAAATTAAAAGGATCGCCGCGGATACCCGTTGTTCGAAGGGGAACCGTACGTAAGATCCGTAATAAGACCACTCTTGAAATGTGTCGGTCCGGCCGACGCAGAATCGACATCTTGTAAATCCACGAAGGCATCTGTGGACATCACATGGGGGCAAGAACACTAGCCCACAAAGCTCTCCGAGCCGGCTACTTCCGGCCCACCATGCTTCAAGATTCCGAACGAAGACCAAGAAGTGCACGAACCGTCGATGCATGCCCCGGTGATACACGCCCCCTCCGAGACCTACAACCGGTGCTCTCGGTCCCCTTCCCTTCGCACAATGGGGAATGGACATGCTAGGGCCATTCCCAACGGCCTCCGGGGGTAGGAAGTTCTTAATCGTCGCCGTTGACTACTTCACCAAATGGGTTGAGGCCGTAGAGCACAAAGCAAAGACCACATTTTGCCGTAAAGGTAATGGGAAAACGTTATAACCCGCTTCGGATTACCTCAAGTTATGGTATTCGACCACGGCCGAGAGTTTTGGAGCGACCGATAATGAATCGGTTAGAAGAGCTCGGCATCAAGTTTGCGTATTCCTCCGTCCGCCACCCACAGAGTAATGGGCAGGCGGAGGCAGCCAACAAAACCATCCTCAACGGTTTGAAGAAGACGGTTGAAGACCTTAAGGGAAGGTGGGCCGATGAGCTACCCGGCGTCCTGTGGTCCCTTCGAACCACAGAGAAAGAAGCAACGGGATACACCCCCTTCCATCTAGTCTACGGCTCCGAAGCGGTCTTGCCGATCGAAGCGACGGTGCAGCGACATTCGAACGGCCACCTTTGACCCGATTGAAAACGAGGAGGGCCTAAGAGCTTCCTAGACCTTGTCGAAGAGAGCGAGACACGGCACGCCTTAACTTGGCCGTATATCGAACCGGATGAAGAGAGCCTACAACCGAAGGGTCCACAAAAGGGACTTGACAATAGGAGACCTAGTCCTAAGGAAGTCGGCTGCCACCAACAAAGGAAATATTCATGGCAAACCGACGGCCAATCGGGAGGGCCCTACAAAGTGGTAGAAGAGATGAGGCCGGTACATACCGGGCCGACAGACATGGGAGGTGTGCCCCGATGAGCCATTGGAACACCGATAACTTGAGAAAATACTTTGTATAGCGGCGGAGGTGTCTAAACACATTGTGGACACCCCAACGCACGATCATGACAAGCAAATGAATCACCCAAGTTCTCCATCAAAGTGTCCGTCCCCTCCACGATTTGCCATTAGACGGAGACTCGAAGGGAAGAATCGCTATCGGCCGCCAACCCCGATTACCTCGGCCAAAGCCGAGAGCGACGGGGAACACGTCGGCCGATACGCTAAAAAGAGACGTATACTCAGGGCAATTGAGACGCCAATCTAGCGGTCAATATGCCTACACAGATTACGGCCGCTATCGGCCGCAACCCCGATTACCTCGGCCAAAACCGAGAGCGACGGGGAACACGTCGGCCGATACGCTAAAAAGAGACGTATACTCAGTGCAATTGAGACGCCAATCTAGCGGTCAATATGCCTACACGATTCACGGTGCCGCTATCGGCCGCAACCCCGATTACCTCGGCCAAAACCGAGAGCGACGGGGAACACGTCGGCCGATACGCTAAAAAAGAAACGTATACTCAGTGCAATTGAGACGCCAATCTAGCGGTCAATATGCCTACACGATTACTGCCGCTATCAAAGCCGCAACCCCGATTACCTCGGCCAAAACCGAGAGCGACGGGGAACACGTCGGCCGATACGCTAAAAAGAGACGTATACTCAGTGCAATTGAGACGCCAATCTAGCGGTCAATATGCCTACACGATTCTGTCGCTATCGGCCGCAACCCCGATTACCTCGGCCAAAACCGAGAGCGACGGGGAACACGTCGGCCGATACGCTAAAAAGAGACGTATACTCAGTGCAATTGAGACGCCAATCTAGCGGTCAATATGCCTACACGATTCGGTCGCTATCAAAGCCGCAACCCCGATTACCTCGGCCAAAACCGAGAGCGACGGGGAACACGTCGGCCGATACGCTAAAAAGAGACGTATACTCAGTGCAATTGAGACGCCAATCTAGCGGTCAATATGCCTACACGATTCTGTCGCTATCGGCCGCAACCCCGATTACCTCGGCCAAAACCGAGAGCGACGGGGAACACGTCGGCCGATACGCTAAAAAGAGACGCACACAAAGTGCAATTGAGACGCCAATCTAGCGGCCAATATGCCTACGATTACGAATGTAAAAACGAAGACACTTAGTTGATGACACAAGAAGACAAGCAAAGGATCGTGATCGAGTCCGCCAAGCCGAGGACCAAATAGATAAACTTTATTAAAAACGGTTGCAAGGAGAGTACAAACGACGGCCGTCCCCATAAGGATTGCCTAAACTCTACCTACCAGAGCTTTACAAAAAGCAAGGAAACAGAATTACAAAAGGGTACAGACTTGGAATTGGAAGCGCCAAAAGGATGGCAGGGAGAGAAGGCTCAATAATTGGCCCCCGAACAGCTAAAGCTATCCGGACGCCGGTGAGTCCGGTGACGACCGCCCGTCTCCCTATGCCCGATGCTCCCCTCCTTCTCGTAGCGACAAAGCATCATCGGTGGCGGCTTTGTGGAAGGCGAGGATCTTCAAGCAACTTGACCTCTCACCCTCCTTCACTTTCGCCGCCTCGGCTTTCTCGAGTCATTGTCTCCTCAAAGATCGCCATTTCGTCCAAAAGTGCATCAAATTTATCCCACGGGAAAGAGCCCTCGGGGACGAGTCTTCTTATCGCCTCCCTGGTCGCCTTCTCGGCCTGGTCCCGAAACTGGACGCACATTTTAGGGAGGAGATCATCCTGAAGCATCTCAATATCCTTCTCTTTCTGAGCAAGGATAGCCTGCGTGTCCCTGAGCACCTCCGCCTGCTTCTGGAACCGATCCTCCCACTCGTCCCTCTTGGCAACCACAGCGTCGTAGGCACCTTTATACCTATCTCGCTCCTCCATCATCTTGGCCGTGGCGCCATCAGCCTCCTCAACTTTGGCCCTCTCGGCCCTCAGCAGCTTCTCAGCTTCCTCTGCACGCCCCTTTGCAGCAAGAAGATCCAGCTTAGCCTTCCCGGCTTCCCCCCTCGCGGCAGAGAGATCAAGCTCGAGCCTTGCAATCAGCGGCCCAGATTCGGCCGTGGCCTTTCCTTGCTCCATGATGAGGGAGGCGGCTAGACGACTCCATCTCCCCAGCTTCTTGTATATTCTCTCGCCCTCCGCCACGAGCTCGGCGGGAGTAAACTTCTGGGGTGAGGAGTCCACGACGACGTTCTGGTCACCCGCCTTCCCAATCGCCTTCTCAGGCTGCTTCCCTACTTGCCGTTCGGTGAGAACGGCAGATGCCGGCGACGGAACTGCAAAAAAATTACAGAGAGCATCCATGTCACCTTGCATTGACACTTCAGAAAGCCTGTCATCAGGAATGCCCAACGAGCCGGCTAAATCCGAACCACAAGTTAAATCCGTACCAGTTCGAACCCTCTTAGTTGGAGGGCTGGTGGGGGCGGGCTCCTCCGCGGCAACGGTGGAAGCAGACGGTGGGTCTTTCCTCTTCTTCGGAGAAGCGACCTTAGCAACGGTCACCTCCCCCTCAGAAATGTTGATCACTTCCACACGATCCTTTTCGACCACTGGGGTCGGAGAGGGAGTTGCCATTGATACTGCCGCCGACTTGGACGCCGCCTTCTTTGATCTTCTCAGCACGTTGCCGAGAACCCGTGCCTGAGCCGTCTCCTGATCCAGCGCCTTCGTCTGTCTTTCCATGACTTCTTTAGGGGACAGTCGGCGATCACGTGCTTCAGCCGTAGGACGACGGGTGAGAACCTTTCCGTCCTTATCAAGCCCCAGCCTCTCCAAGTCCTTCTCTGACAGATCCTGACCGAACCGATCTGCAAGTAGCCAAACAAGAGTTACATGAAAGAAGTAAGAAAGCTCCAAACAGGAACATAACAAGTAAAGGTGGGCCTCACACCGACCCTACTCACCACGGCTGAGGGCCGGTATGAGGCCGACGCGGCAGAGCATCTCGTCCTGAAGAATAATCTGAGTCGGGGGCAGCCATCCCTCCTCAAAGCATCAAACACCTGACCGCCCGCTTCTCATCCGCCGTAAGAGGGACAAAAGAAGCGTCCATCTTAACCTTGCTACCCCGGGAGACGTATTTCTCATACTCTTCCCGGGTCTCACACCGTAAGTGAACGGGGCTCTGAAAAGACCGAGGTAAAGGGTAGTCCTCCGGCACTTGGACGTACACCCACCGCCCCTGCCAGTCTTTACAGGAGGTAAGCTTGTTTACGGAGACATACCCCGGCTCCGTCTGCACGCTGTACCACCCCACCTTTCGGGCGAATGACGGCCGAAGACTATGGAGTCGGCGGAATAAGTTAACAGTAAGGACCTCCCCTTTAAAGAGACAGAGCCACACAAAGCCGATTATCGTCCTCATGGCCAACGGATGCAGTTGGGCCACGGCAAGATTCATGGCTTTGATGATGGCCACGACGTGCTCGTTCAAAGGAAACCGGAGCCCATACTCCAACTGCCTGAGGTACACGCCGATATGGCCCGGGGGAGGGCAACAGACCACCTGACCCTCCTCGGGGATAACAATTCTATACCCCTCACCGAAGAAGAAATGGTCTCCGAAAAGGGTCCCTCCGGAACTGCTTGCAAACTTATTCGTCCAGGCACGGTCGAGGCCAGTCCTGCAGGCCTCACCATGATCCGGGATGGCCGCCCTCTCACCATCAACAGGAGCCCTCTCACCATCGTCATTAGCATCCTCATCCTCCCCTTCCTCCGGGATGGACAGGCCAACTACGGGAGAAGGAGACCTAGGGCCCCCAAACCTTAGCGGGATGGCCTCTAATATCTCCTCCTCGTCAGGGCGCGACGGGGAACCCCCCAGCGCAGAAGTGCTAGTACCGGCATCAGCAGCAGACATGCTTACAACAAATTACTAGCGAGGAAAAGAAAAATTCGTTTGTTTACCTTAAAAGGAAAAAGTGCCCGCCGGATCAAAAACTCTGAAGATTGGAAGAAAAGGAAGCCCTTGAAAGTTAAAGAAAGATGAAGATTTTAGGAAAAATTTGAGAAAATAAAATGGAGGCAAAAATCACGGAAAAACTGCCCTATTTATAGGGAAAAAGCCCATAAAGAAGGACCAATCAGAGCGCAGCCCATGAAGCGACAGCCAATCAGCGAGCAGACACGTGTCGAGCATGCAACCACGGAATGTCAATCGTCGCAACAGTTAAACGTCAATCAATGCAACAGTGACCAAGCGTCTCCAACACGCCCATTCACATCTCTTCGTCTATTCATCTCCCTCAAACAAATTCCTAGGTATCTGGTCACCGCCGGCCACCTGATCAACCAAGCCAGGAAGCACCGGCCGGGGGCAATCAAAATCAACCAGCACTCTCAGCATTGGTCTCGGCCAGCCTCATGTTCTTTTCCACATCGGATGCCCTTTACGCATCCATGTGGAGGGGGGATATGGTATACGGTACGGCCCAACAAGAGCCACGCCGATGCAGAAGAAGAAGCCGATACAGAAAAATTTTCTGAAAATACTTGTGCAGAATATATGCTCAAACGTACATCGGAGCCCATACCACGGCATAGACTACGCTGGGGGCAAATTGATGGGGCATATTCTGCACCGCTGACCAAGTCAACACATTGAGCAAGGTCAAAGATATCCACAGCAAGTCAACGACTTATACAGCCTGGCCGATGCAGCCCATCGGCCTGTTAGCCTGGGTCTCGGCGTGACAACCTGCCAGCCGGGACACATACCCGCGTACTCATATCCAAGACCCCTCGGCGGCGAGTCAACACGGCCCGCCGGCCTGCCATAGGTATCTCGGCCGAGGGGTAGATCAGTCTTTCCACCTGCTAGCCACTTGGCCACTTGGCCACTACGTGACAAAAGGTGAAAGCCTATAAATACTCCTCAACCTCCATTGAGGAAAGGATCCCACAACTAAAACCTAAATACACTATTCATCTGATAATATCTCCCTTATCTCTCTACAATACGTATCTAGCCAAGTAATACAGCTTAATCCTTTAAGTTTACTGACTTGAGCGTCGGAGTGAGTACGCTTGGCACACAGCCAAGCCCTCAGTTCGTTCATTGTTGCAGGAGAGGCCGAGAGGGACGATAGAAGCGAGAAGGGTTCAACTCAAGACATTATTCTACAAGCCACGGGTGGTAACTAATAACTGCTCTGGAAATTACACCCGGAACAATATGAATATGAATAACACATAACTTTAGCATATAGATGCTAGACAATCGTGCTTATCATGTGAACAACAATATAACAACACATAGTCCTAGCATGTGAATACTAGACCGACTCATACTACACTATCATGTGAATCACATAACATCCAGGAATTCAAACTCTATCAAACATAGCTGGCTTGCATCTCACCTTCTATGATTCATAGAATCATCAAACAAGAAAGAACAATATATCTAGAGACAGGCATAAGTTCCTAGTACAGTCAATAGTCACTCTGTAACTCGAGTCTATACCATGAGGTAAGGTAAACACCCTAGTCCTAAACCTGCGCAGACCTAGCGACATGCGGAAAATACCGCATCCAAGACCCATGATAACACCACATGAGTACCCCTAAGGAGTCCACCAAAGGGTTGGCTAGTACTTAAACTGACCACATACTTCTACGAGTACGTCAGGAGGTCATGCCCTAACTTGGATATAAACCCACCAAGCTAAGACACAAAGGCTATTAAGCCGCAAACATACACTCGTCAAAGACTATAATGGCCTATCTATGATGAAGGCCGAAATACTCACCTAGGACCTAGTCCCAGCTTGAATACTTTAACCCACACCACACAAGATAAGTAGGACACCCAATTAACCATAAAAGGGGCAAAGAGTCCAAACTTGCACACACAAATGATCATACACACCCTGGCATATGAAAGGTTTCGCAAGAGCATATTTAGCTGACAATCCAACAATATCTCCAATATCAATAATAATCCAAATTCCAGCTAACCACTAGTACCATAATTCATGAGAACAAGCTAAAATGGCAAAGAGGCAACAAGACTCAAGCATAAGGCATCCAAAGCATTCAACAACCAACATGTGAAATGATAATTACAAATATCAAGGAATCAACATAAAACATCCAATGACAACCAATATCACCTCAAAGACAAACCCTCGACCCGAGTCCCGCGACGGGTCATCGGTCAAATCGAGGTTGACCGGTTTAAACCTAGTTTGACCAAACTCGTTCGGTCAATCTGGCCCAGCTCAGAGTCTTGGCCAACTTTGGCCCAAATCACAAAATTCATTACAATATCATTTTCATGCACTATTCCAATTTCTATCATGTGAAAGACTATCAACATAACAAAATATATTCCAACTTACAAAATAACTAATTCCACAAAATTCTCGCATAATAAAATAGCATAAATAACCGTCTCACACAAGGGTAAACTTTTCTATAAATTTTAATCGATAAAACGACGCCATTTACTCATACGGACTCCGAATTGAGTGATTCAAGTGGCTAAACCACCTAATTTTTCGACGCCGTTCAATCTGTCATATTTTTGGAAACATTGGAAACCGTATCGGTCTGGTACTGACGCGTTCCAGCCAAAACACGGACTTGTCACAACACATAGTTCCTCATCCAAATTTGTTCCAAACAATAATATACAAATGAGTAACATAAATTAAACATAAGCATACTCATCTAACTCCATTCATTCATTTATCAACAAGATCGTCTCAAACAACAACAAACAACAAATACAACTACTAATGTGACATTAATTCGTCGAGTAACTCGGAATAATTACCTTAAGCTAGCAAAGAGACAAGTAATAACTTGAGAAAGTTTCTAAAACCCAAAATTACTCTTCATCTTCAACAACATATGAGTCACCTAACTCATCTTCAAATTCTTCACCTATAAGAACAACAAAAACACAATTATTAAGCTTAAATTCGAAACCCTAAAAAAAAGTGTCTTAAACAAAAATTGGGGGAAATGAAAATAAAACTTACTAGTAGATGAGGATTGAAGGGAGGATTCCGAATATATAATTTTTATGCGATTTGGTGGAGAAATGAAGAATTTATGAAGGATTTAGGGATTGTAAGGAGGATTTTTTTTTAGATGAATTTGGTGTTTGGTAAAAGGAAGAGAGAGAATGAGAATTTAGGAAATGAAAGATGAAGAGGAGACCCATGGAGGATGGAGGGTGCATGGTTTGGGGTAGGGTGTTTGGGTGAGTTTCAATTGTTTACGTTTTGGTTCGTTTCGACGGAAATTAGAAATATTCGTCGAACGCGATTTCCGAGAAAATTAAAGTTCTTAAACACGATTTTACTAAAAGATTAAGTACTCATATGCTCAATATCCAAACTCGTTTAACCAACGACCGTAAGAAATGGGAAAATCCCAATTTTACGACTTTTATCCGAAATCTATTTTATCAAAGAAAAATGTTTAAATATAGTTTAAATCACTTTTAAACATTTCTAAACTATCAAAAATAATTACATTTCTTCAAAATAAAATAAGATTATATTTTATCAAATAAATTTTATTTCAAATAAATTAATATTAATTTAAAATAGATTAAAATATTACTTTTAAAATATAATAAAGGTCTTCAAATTTACGGGGTGTTACAATCATCCCTCCTTTTAAGAAGTTTCGTCCCCGAAACTTAGAAGAAGGAACATTGTATATATGTAGGTCTATCTCTTTAAAATCAAATAAACAAAATCTTCAAAATATGAACGTATGAAATATAAGTGTCTTTTCAATGGAACGGAATATTCTCGTCGGCCGTTCAAGAACATCAACATTCCAAATTAATGACATAAAAATATATATTTTTACACCAACAAATGAGAAAACCAATTATCGGACGTCTCCAATAACGAGCTTTACCACTCATTGACGTTAAAACCAGTGGAAAACATTAAAACATTTTCAAAAATCTTTAGTTCGAAACTCTATAATAAGGATAATAACTCCACTAGCTATGACCAAACTCTAACTACGACTTTTAAACAACTAAGCAAGGACTACTAACGCGGAGAGTATTTAAGAGAAGGAGAGGAACACTCAAAAGGATAGCTAAAACTCACAAGAATTAGATAAAGGAAAGAGAATTACCTCACGAGAAAAATTCGGGATATTTAGCTAACATAGAAGATTCAGGCTCCCAAGTTTCTTCTTCGACATTTCCACAACGCCAAAGGATACGAACTAGGGGCACAACTTTGTTTCTAAGTTGCTTGTTTGCTCTTTCGAGGATTCGGATTGGCCTTTCTTCCAAAGTCAAGTTAGGTTCCAAAACTGGGATTTCTTCTTGAATAACATGGCTCAGATCACTAATGTACTTTGTCAACTGAGATACATGGAAGACATTATGAACCTTGCTCAAATTCGGGGGCAACTCTAAACGGTAAGCAACGGGACCAATCTTCTCAAGCACACGGGAAGGTCCAATGTATTTGGGACTCAGCTTTCCTTTCACACCAAACCGTTTCACCCCTTTCATAGGTGATACCTTAAGGAACACTCGATCATCAACCTCAAAGGTAAGTGGTCGACGACGGACATCGGCATAAGATTTCTGTCGGTCTTGAGCGGTTTTCATACGTTCTCGAATGATCTGAACCTGATTGATGGTCTCAGTCACCAAATCGGGTCCCAACACATGAGCATCTTGGACTTGATCCCAACAAACAGGACTACGACGCTTCCTACCGTACAAAGCCTCATAAGGTGACATTTTGATAGAGGAATGATAGCTATCGTTGTAGGAGAATTCGACAAGAGGTAAACATTTCTCCCAAGAAGTGTGGAAGTCTAAAGCACAAGCACGGAGGAGGTCCTGTAAAGTCTGGATAGTCCTCTCAGTCTGCCCATCTGTAGCGGCATGAAAAGCAGTACTCATCAGTAGCTTACTACCCATGACTTCTTGCAAAGCAGTCCAAAAACGGGAACAGAATCTAGGGTCACGATCTGAAACTACCTCCTTAGGCACTCCATGGTAGCGTACTATCTCTTTCACGTAGGCACCAGCTAGGACATCTAATTTCCATGTCTCATTGATAGGTATAAACCTAGCACATTTGGTCAATCGATCTACAACCACCCAAACCGCATCTTTTCCGCTAGCAGTCTTAGGTAAAGCCATCACAAAGTCCATGCAGATGGACTCCCATTTACAAAGGGGAACATCCAAAGGTTGTAGCAAACCCCCGGGTTTCTGATGCTCAATCTTCACTTTCGGACAGATAAGACACTTGCTAACATACTCTAGGACATCAATCTTCATCCTAGGCCACCAAAACTGTAATCTCAAGTCTTTATATATCTTGTCACCACCAGGATGAATAAAGTAAGGAGAAAGGTGAGCTTCATCAAGGATCTTCTTCCTCAACTCGGCTACTCTTGGAACATACATCCTACCTTGGTAACCAAGATATCCATCACTATCCACCACACAATCCTTAGCTTGCCCAAGTTGGATTTTTGCTTGAATGGACTTGAAAGTAGCATCCTCAGGTAGGCAAGTACGGATCTCACGGTAAAAGTCGGGTTCTGCACTCAAGACACTAAGATAGTCAAAGTCCTTCCCAACAAGGCTTATCCCTAACTTTTGAAATTCCGTAGTAAGTTCATCACGTAACACGCGGATAGTGCTCAAAGAGTGACTAGTCTTCCTACTCAAAGCATCGGCCACCACATTTGCTTTCCCTTCATGATAAATCAACTCGGCATCATAATCATTCACCAACTCTAGCCATCTTCTTTGCCTCATATTCAATTCTTTCTGGGTAAAGATACACCTCAAACTCTTATGATCGGTATAAATGCGGCAATGAACTCCAATAAGGTAATGCCTCCATGTCTTCAAGGCATGTACCACGGCGGCTAATTCAAGATAATGAGCAAGAAGAAGCGAGGAAAGGAGGTATGAATGGTAACGCTTATGGTCAAAGAAGAAAGGACATTAGACAACAAGGAAACGCCAGGTACTCAAATCTCAAACAACAACATCAACCTAAACGGTTCCGAAAACTTCTTAGCAACAAAACTTATAACCACATCACTCCCAAGGATTTTCTCAAAACGCTCTTGTTACTTCATCCTAATCTATTCCCCGAAACAGGGTACTCCACTATAAGTGTGATTTCACAACTCCAAATCCTCAACCTTCCACAAACAACTTCCACAAGATCAAGGTCAAAGTTCCAACAAAGGTATACTCATATCCAACTAGTGTCAACCATGGGTTTCTCAAAATGATAAAATCTTCAATCAAGGGTCCTAATTCCAATCTCTAAATTCCCACATTCTAACACCATAAATTAAAACTATGTCCTTCAACTTAACAATTGGCGTCAACCATACCCTTATCCTTTCTAGTTACTAAAACAAGTGCTAAGATTTTCCAACAATGTAGCTTAGTCTCACTCTCATTCCATACCTCAAGTAGTAATTAAGATCACTCACTTAGACCAACTAATAATCCCAAAATTAGTATTTCTCATATGATAACATATACCTTATAAAACCCTCATATCCAAAGTGATTACGAAAGCCAATCGTAAATTCAACTTACTTACTCTCTCAATCTTACACCTTCGATTCCACCACTCAATTCCACCTAAGTCTTTCCAACATCACAACCTCTTAAAACCAGGGTTATGAGTTAACCACAAACAATCTCCTCAAAAGTCGAATTTTCCAACCAAGGTCAACATTCCTCAAAAGAAAGAGTACTTTCAAAAAGGCGCTAAGGTAGGATAAGCAAGGAACAAAGGACAAGTTAGGAGTACAAGAGTAGATTTCAAAGTAAAACAGAAGAGAGTTTAGAAGGAGAATAAGCACCAAGAGATAAAGAATAAGGCGAGATACACAAAGAATAAGAAACATCTTCGAGGAAGTAGGAGAATTCTTCAAAGGTTGAACAAATCTTCAATCCTCAACAATAGGCACCAAATCTTGATCTTCATGTAGGTAAGCTCAAGGTCATTGATCCAAGGACACAACACTCATTAAATGACAATCAACAAACATGTTAGAACCTAACAAAGAGTAATATCAAAGAGACTACAACATAAGGTCCTAAGCCTATCCATCCTACCCATCTCTGAAGTTTATTATTTTAAGGTCAAGTTATTTATATTGGGAGTGCACAAACGTGCGTCGGGAGCAAATATGCTCTGATACCAACTGTGACACCCTCATTCATTGCGGAAAAGTAAACACATAATTCTAGATAAAAACTGCATGGATATGTTTGTAATAGGTTCATTTGGGTGAAAACCTGTAATTTTAAAAAAAAACACTTGAACCTGTTATAAAAATATCCAAACGGGAAGGTGTCAAACATGCAAGGTCTAAAGTAAATCTCATAAATAAAACATCGCTAAAGTCGCGAAACAAAGTAAAGCCAATCTAGGTCCCAAGCTAAACATCGCTAAAGTCGCGAAACAAAGTCGCGAAACCCAAATATGAAAAAGGGAGACATATGTCCCTAAAAAGTATATGACATAAAAAGTGTTTAAGGGTCACAATAAAATAAAGCCAATCTAGGTCCCAAGGCTACTTTGCTCGCTAGCTCGTCCATGTACCTCATATATGCATCACCTACCTATCAATCGCATTTTATACAAATACGAAAGCCACAGTCAGTGTGGAGTAACTCCGAGTTCTCCCAGCCACGAAATTTCATAATTAATATAACATGTAAACATAAGAATATGAATATGAATAACACATAACCTTAGCATATAGATGCTAGACAATCGTGCTTATCATGTGAACAACAATATAACAACACATAGTCCTAGCATAGTAGCATGTGAATACTAGACCGACTCATACTACACTATCATGTGAATCACATAACATCCAGGAATCCAAACTCTATCAATCATAGCCGGCTTGCATCTCACCTTCTATGATTCATAGAATCATCAAACAAGAAAGGACAATATATCTAGAGACAAGTATAAGTTCCTAGTATAGTCAATAGTCACTCTGTAACTCGAGTCTATACCACGAGGTAAGGTAAACACCCTAGTCCTAAACCTGCGCAGACCTAGCGACATGCGTAAAATACCGCATCTAAGACCCATGATAACACCACATGAGTACCCCTAAGGAGTCCACCAAAGGATTGGCTAGTACTTAAGCTGACCACATACTTCTACGAGTACGTCAGGAGGTCATGCCCTAACTTGGATATAAACCCACCAAGCTAAGACACAAATGCTATTAAGCCGCAAACATACACTCGTCAAAGACTATAATGGCCTATCTATGATGAAGGCCGAAATACTCACCTAGGACCTAGTCCCAGCTTGAATACTTTAGCCCACACCACACAAGACAAGTAGGACACCCAATTAACCATAAAAGGGGCAAAGAGTCCAAACTTGCACACACAAATGATCATACACACCCTAGCATATGAAAGGCTTCGCAAGAGCATATTTAGCTGACAATCTAACAATATCTCCAATATCAATAATAATCCAAATTCCAGCTAATCACTAGTACCATAATCCATGAGAACAAGCTAAAATGGCAAAGAGGCAACAAGACTCAAGCATAAGGCATCCAAAGCATCCAACAACCAACATGTGAAATGATAATTACAAATATTAAGGAATCAACATAAAACATCCAATGACAACCAATATCACCTCAAAGACAAACCCTCGACCCGAGTCCCGCGACGGGTCATCGGTCAAATCGAGGCTGACCGGTTTAAACCAAGTTTGACCAAACTCGTTCGGTCAATCTGGCCCAGCTCAGAGTCTTGGCCAACTTTGGCCCAAATCACAAAATTCATTACAAATCATTTTCATGCACTATTCCAATTTTTATCATGTGAAAGACTATCAACATAAGAAAATATATACCAATTTACAAAATAACTAATTCCACAAAATTCTCGCATAATAAAATAGCATAAATAACCGTCTTACACAAAGGTAAACTTTTCTATAAATTTTAATCGATAAAACGACGCTATTTACTCATACGGACTCCGAATTGAGTGATTCAAGTGGCTAAACCACATAATTTTTCGACGCCGTTCAATCTGTCATATTTTTGGAAACATTGGAAATCGTATCGGTCTGGTACTGACGCGTTCCAGCCAAAACACGGACTTGTCTCAAACAACAACAAACAACAAATACAACTACTAATGTGACATTAATTCGTCGAGTAACTCGGAATAGTTACCTTAAGCTAGCAAAGAGACAAGTAATAACTTGAGAAAGTTTCTAAAACCCAAAATTACTCTTCATCTTCAATAACATATGAGTCACCTAACTCATCTTCAAATGCTTCACCTATAAGAAAAACAAAAACACAATTATTAAGCTTAAATTCGAAACCCTAAAAAAAAGTGTCTTAAACAAAAATTGGGGGAAATGAAAATAAAGCTTACTAGTAGATGAGGATAGAAGAGAGGATTCCGAATATATAATTTTTATGCGATTTGGTGGAGAAATGAAGAATTTATGAAGGATTTAGGGATTGTAAGGAGGATTTTTTTTTTGAGATGAATTTGGTGTTTGGTGAAAGGAAGAGAGAAAATGCGAATTTAGGAAATGAAAGATGAAGAGGAGACCCATGGAGGATGGAGGGTGCATGGTTTGGGGTAGGGTGTTTGGGTGAGTTTCAATTGTTTACGTTTTGGTTCGTTTCGACGGAAATTAGAAATATTCGTCGAACGCGATTATCGAGAAAATTAAAGTTCTTAAACACGATTTTACTAAAAGATTAAGTACTCATATGCCCAATATCCAAACTCGTTTACCCAACGACTGTAAGAAATGGGAAAATCCCAATTTTACGACTTTTATCCGAAATCTATTTTATCAAGGGAAAAGATTTAAATATAGTTTAAATCACTTTTAAACATTTCTAAACTATCAAAAATAATTACATTTCTTCAAAATAAAATAAGATTATATTTTATAAAATAAATTTTATTTCAAATAAATTAATATTAAATTAAAATAGATTAAAATATTACTTTTAAAATATAATAAAGGTCTTCAAATTTACATGGTGTTACATGTTTTTTATTATAATTCATATCTTTTGGTGGGAGAAATAAGATCTTATATCTGATTTCAAATGAATTAATAGTATATTATATTCGGATAAGTTTATCGATATAGTAATGTATATATCAATATAAATTATAACTACTTAATTGAACATCGATAATTATGCTACAAAACTAACAGTGTTAATAGAATATCCGATATATGTGTAGTTGATTTGCATCATTAAACATTCTTAGTATGAAAGTAAATGGTTGTATTATTAACAGTTTTAGTGCCACGACTTTAAGACTATCATTATATAAATTTGAGAATGCAATCCATATTCACATTATCAAACATAATTATTTATATAATACATTTTTCATTTGCATATTTGTAATTCTAATAACAATAAACTCAATTCCTAAAATGTTAACATTATTACCAATTAATTATATCAATTTTATCCAATTAGGGATTCTAATTTGATTGTAGAACATGTGTTTGATTCGTTCATTAGAAAAATTGATCAAAATATCGGGTTAGTGATGAGTAGGGAGGGGATTGATGGGTTAGTAGTGGGTTGGGATGAGTGGGCGCATTGGTGGGGGTAGTACATTTCTGTTATTTTAAAACAAAAAAAATTCTAAACAACACGGAATGTGTTATGTAACAGTCCGACTCAAACCCTAGGTCGGGAACGGTCACTCATGTAGCTCGCCAGGCTGTGTGCATGACCCACAGATCAACATGGTTCATTTTCAGTGCATTTTGTTCTCACTCATGCGCATCTCGAGAACCTTTCGAGGAGGTCACTCATCCTAAGACTTTTCCCTTAACTGTGGAGTTATTTTGTATGGA
Organism: Silene latifolia; assembly: GCF_048544455.1. Lineage (NCBI taxonomy): Eukaryota > Viridiplantae > Streptophyta > Magnoliopsida > Caryophyllales > Caryophyllaceae > Silene > Silene latifolia. The sequence continues at coordinate 14,103,755 of NC_133534.1, forward strand.
TAATGTGACACCCTCATTCATTGCGCAAAAGTAAACACGTAATTCTAGAATAAAACTGCATGAATATGTTTGTAATAGGTTCATTTGGGTAAAAACCTGTAATTTTTAAAACCTGAACCTGTTATAAAGATATCCAAATTGAAAGGTGTCAAAACATACAAGGTCTAAATAGAAGTTTCATAACATAACCATCGGTAAAGTCGCGAATAGCAAAGTTATACAACCAAATGTAAAGAGGGAGACATATGTCCCTAAAATGTATGTAACATAAAAAAAAAACTCGTATAAGAGTCTCTACAAATAAAACCAAATCTAAGTAAGGCCCAAGGTTACTTTGCTCGCTAGCTCGTCCATGAACCCCATATAAGCGTCACCATACCTGTCGATCGCATTTTATACAAATACGAAAGCCACAGTCAGTGGGGAGTAACTCCGAGTTCTCCCAGCCACGAAATGTCATAATTAATATAACATGTAAACATAAGAATATGAATATGAATAACACATAGCCTTAGCATATAGATGCTAGACAATCGTGCTTATCATGTGAACAACAATATAACAACACATAGTCCTAGCATGTGAATACTAGACCGACTCATACTACACTATCATGTGAATCACATAACATCCAGGAATCCAAACTCTATCAACCATAGCCGGCTTGCATCTCACCTTCTATGATTCATAGAATCATCAAACAAGAAAGGACAATATATCTAGAGACAGGCATAAGTTCCTAGTACAATCAATAGTCACTCAGAACTCGAGTCTATACCACGAGGTAAGGTAAACACCCTAGTCCTAAACCTGCGCAGACCTAGCGACATGCAGAAAACTACCGCATCCAAGACCCATGATAACAACACATGAGTACCCCTAAGGAGTCCACCAAAGGGTTGGCTAGTACTTAAGCTGACTACATACTTCTAAGAGTACGCCAGGAAGTCATACCCTAACTTGGATATAAACCCACCAAGCTAAGACACAAAGGCTATTAAGCGGTGAACATACACTCGTCAAAGACTATAAGGGCCTATCTATGACGATGGTCTAAGATACCAACACCACACAAGACAAGTAGGACACCCACTTAACCATAAGAGGGGCAAAGAGTCCAAACTTACACACACAAATGATCATACACACCCTAGCATATGAAAGGTTACGCAAGAGCATATTCAGCTGACAATCCAACAATATCTCCAATATCAATAATAATCTAAATTCCAGCTAACCAACAGTACCATAATCCATGAGAACAAGCTAAAATGGCAAAGAGGCAACAAGACTCTAGCATAAGGCATCCAAAGCATCCAACAACCAACATGTGAAATGAAAATCACAAATATCAAGGCATCAACATAAAACATCCAATAACAACCAATTTTACCTCAAAGACAAACCCTCGACCCGAGTCCCACGACGGGTCATCGGTCAAATTGAGGCTGACCGGTTTAAACCTAGTTTGACCAAACTCGTTCGGTCAATCTGGCCCAGCTCAGAGTCTTGGCCTACTTTAGCCCAAATCACAAAATTCATCACAATATCATTCTCATGCCATTTCCAATTTCTATCATGTGAAAAACTATCAACATAAGGAAATATATTCCAACTTACAAAATATCCAATTAAATTAAATTCCCGCATAATAATGATTACCCACATGCCAAAAATACCAAAATATATAAATACGCAAACAAAAGACCCAAAACATCAAACAATAGACCCAAGACCCGACCCAAAGTGACGGGTCAAAGTCCGGGCCGGACCCAGCGGGCCTGCCGGGTCATGCCGCGCCCTTTACATGCTGTTTTGGGCGGTTTTCCCGCTCCTTTTTCCCTTTTCCTACCAAAATCCGTTTCAAGCTCAATTTAATACCGCCTCAAGCAATAATCAACAATACCCATTTCGTTTCAATACTCAAGTATATGAAATAACCACAAACTAGTAAACTTTAACAACACAAGTCATGTGAAAGACGGAACTAACACATTATCAATCACCTAAACACTTAACAAACAACAAACACAACATCTATGTGACATTAAATCGTCGAGTAACTCGGAATAGTTACCTTAAGCTAGCAAAGAGACAAGTAATAACTTGAGAAAGCTTCTAAAACCCAAAATTACTCTCCATCTTCAACCACATATGAGTCACCTAACTCATCTTCAAATTCTTCACCTATAAGAACAACAAAAACACAATTATTAAGCTTAAATTCGAAACCCTAAAAAGATAAGCCTTAAACAAAAATTGGGGGAAATGAAAATAAAGCTTACTAGGAGATAAGGAATGAAAAGAGGATTCCAAGCATATAATTTTTATGAAATTTGGTGGAGAAATGGAGGAATTATGAAGGATTTAGGGTTTGTAAGGAGGATTTTTGATAGATTTTTGGTGTTTGAGAGAAGGAGGAGATAGATTGAGAATGGAGGAAATGAAAATTGGAAGAGGAGACAAATGGAGGGAGGGGTGGCCGGTCCAAATGGAGGGGAGGTGGTTCAATTGTTTACGTTTTGGGTTTGCTTTGACGGTAATTAGAAATATTCGTCGAACGCGATTTCCGAGAATATTAAAGTTCTTAAACACGATTTTACTAAAAGATTAAGTACTCATATGCCCAATATCCAAACTCGTTTACCCAACGACCGTAAGAAATGGGAAAATCCCAATTTTACGACTTTTATCCGAAATCTATTTTATCAAAGGAAAAGGTTTAAATATAGTTTAAATCACTTTTAAACATTTCTAAACTATTAAAAATAATTACATTTCTTCAAAATAAAATAAGATTATATTTTATCAAATAAATTTTATTTCAAATAAATTAATATTAAATTAAAATAGATTAAAATATTACTTTTAAAATATAATAAAGGTCTTCAAATTTACGGGGTGTTACAGATAACCAGAAAAGAAAGTGCACTTTGTTTGTATGAGTAGTACTTCAAATCCATTTAAGCACCAGTCATATTTTAATCCTATCAATGGACCTCTTCAAGGGAATGCCCCGCCCGAATAACGTCTTCGGTTCAGTGGAGTATTACATGTTTGGTTCTCTCGATTTTTCATTTTTTTTTCTCTTGTCGCAATATTTTTTTTGTCTCTTTATGCGCTTGTTTATTTTCACTTATTGTAGCATGTAACTTTTTTTTGTTTTTATTTTGTTTCTTATTGCGGTATTTTTTATTTTTATTCTTGAATAACGTGGCTTTAGAAGAGCTTTTATGGGTACTCTATTTTATTTTCTTTGTAGTACAATATATTTATTTTGATACGCTATCTAAGATTTTCAGACATCATATGAAAAAAATATGTAAGACAATACTTTCAAAGTTTTCTTTACGTGTCCAATTAATTAAAGTTCAGGGGTATACAGCAGAAGATGGGATACCGTTTATAAATGACGTGGAAAAAAAAGCGATAGAATGTGATTTGTATTTGTCGTGTAACTTATTGTAACAATAAAACCTTAAAATTTAAAATTTAGTATTTAGTTTGATTTTGATTTACTATAAGAATAAAAAACCAAATTTTAATAATATATAGATTTTAATGTTTTGTGCTCTTTAAATGCTACGAATTCATTCAACTTTTTTTTTTCCTTCTTCACTAATCCTTTGTAATGTATACCATGGTGCGTATCTTTAAATTTAGTGGTGTCTATATTTTAAGTCATATATTTTGTGTAGTAGAACAAATCTTACATATAAAATAAAATTGTTTTATAAAACCCTATAATGCAGAGAATTCTGAGGCTTTGATTCAATGTATAGTAATTTCGGTATCAAATCTTAAAATTATTTTTGGAAATAATTTTGGTATTTTTATTGTGATTAGATATCATTGATTATCCGAGTACGACTATCCCAAATTGATTATCCCTATACGGTTTTGGAAATAATTTTAAGTTGATTTGGGCGATATTTTTTTGTGTTAATTTTGGTAGAATATTTTAGTTAACTGAGATGGTTATCTTAGTTAAAATTTGATTATATGATCAATTATCAGGAAAACGGAAAGTATAAAAGTGATTGAAGGACTATATTTTTGGATGTAATTTGAAGTTGATTTGGGCGATATTTTTGGGGAAAATTTCGGTAGAATATATGATTTATTGGGGACTTTTATTGATATTGAATTGATATTTAATACGGAGTATATGATTTGATTATTTGATTAAATACATTAAAATATACTTTTCAGATGTAAACGAAGGAATCTTTCCTTGATTTTTTTGCATTTTAATTGATTGTTAATGTAATTTACTGGATTTTAAAATAGGAATAAAAATAGAAATTAAAGCATATTCTGTAGATATTAGTCATTATACGGAGAATGAGAATATCCTAAAACCTTACCAAACCATTTTTTAGGAAATAACGCGATTTATATACTCATGGCATTCAGTTTAAAATCCCGTTTTTTAAGAGAGATCTTTTTTTTAAAAAAAAACTCACCAGATGATTCTAACCTTAATTAGTCGGATTTAAAACTTAATTAGTCAAATTTAAGTCAATCAATCGTAATTTTATATTCTTTAAAAATATTCTAAAATTATCCTAATATCGTAACTAAACAAATATCTTTCCAAATTAATTCGATTTTTTTTATTTAAATCTTAGAATTACAGCTAGTGGCACACTATAAGGCTAATGACACGTGACGAAGAATTAGGCTGATGGTTTCAGCTTTAATATAATACTCCCTCCAATTTTTAATTATCTTCCTCTTTCTTTTGGGCATAAAAAAAAGAAAGAGGAAGAAAGAAGGAATAAAGTATTGTAATTGTAAAGTTCATAGGAATGAAAAAATAATAAAGAATGAATAATGAATAAAGAATGGAAACCAAGTGTTTGTGGCCCAGTGGTGATTCCAGACTCCCTCAAAGCGTGGAAAATTCTGCGAATTGCGAGGTCCTGGGTTCAAATCCCACTGTGGGGAACGCATGCGGTTATTTCGGCCTTCGAGGGGAAACCCCGTTGAATATGTGGACCCTGGGCTTGCCCGTGTCTGGGTGTCCGAGGGTTTGCTCGCTCCTTGGATCAGCCTAGTCGGCCTTCGTGGGGCAACCCCGATGAAGCTGGGGCTGGTAGCTGGGAGAAGGATTCTCCCTTTGCTTGCAAAAAAAAATGAATAAAGAATGGATAAAGTAGTGGGAGTTGTTGATTTTTTAGGTAAACTCACAAAAAAAAGGAAAAAGGAAAGATAATCAAACTTGTGTGAAAAAGAAAAGAGGGAAGATAATAGGAAATTGGAGGGAGTATATATGATTGAAGTCATTTTGTGTCCGACTTTTGACTAAAGGGCGGGTTAGGGCAAAGATAATTGGCCCATAATTCTGACCAGACCCGCCCACTATAGTCTTAAAGAGTTAAAAGGCAACTTTATTTTTTACGGTCAGGGCCATGTCCGACCCAAGCCCCTTTTTGAACAGCTCTAATTTAGAGGGAGTACAATTTTTTATCGTAATTTAATTTCGCAGTACACATGTTACCCATTTCAGTACAATTTGAACCACATTTTCCATTTGTGTGCTCTTAACCAAAAAATATCAAACCTAACCCTCTCTACTTTCTCTCTATTGTTTCATTTTTTAACTTCCTTCAATCTCATTCAAATTATTCAATTATGAATGATTATTCGAATATACAACAGGTAATTAATTCATTAATCTATTTTTAATAATCAAATTGAATCTTTGTTATAATTTTGTATTTTTTTAATTAGGGTTTATGTTCAAATTAATTAATGTTAGCTGATATGGGATGCTCTGGATATTGGTGTAGTCGGATGTCTCCGGTGACATGAGCAAGCGTTGCTGTCGAGATGGATGACCAGTGTTTGCCGGATTCCGGTTCAACAAGCCGTCATATATTATTGTACATTTAAAACAATCAGAGTAATAAAAAATAAAGGTAGTACACGGCGGCATAGGTAATGCAATAGTGCATGTGTAGTGTCAACGTACTGCCATTAAACAAAAATCCGTTCGACACTACGACAAGCCGGCATGTGCGGTGCACAATTGCATACGTATGTAGTATTGAGTAAAGCATAGTACACTAAACAAAAAGAAAGCAATATTTAATGCAGTAAATTAGTAATATAGTTCAGAAGGTTACACCGTCGGATCCCTACCGCCGATGAAATAGATGGCTGATGAATCCCCTCACCTAACATCGATAACAATCGTCTGTATAGCGGATTTGTGAAATTAGAGGGGAATTGAGGGTGAAATTAGATGGAGGTTTGTAAATAGAGAAAATACATTAGAGAGAGAGGGGTTAGAGACGGAAAATGGAAGAAAAAAATGAAAGGGGTAAAATTGTCAACGTTGTATACTGCAAAAATCAGCGCCTTTTTTATTGGTAAGAGCATAATTTTACAAATTTAAGTATAACTTTAGAATATTCTATTAGTTTTACAAATTTCAATACAATTAATCCACATGTGAGAAAACCACAGTAAATGCATTATACAACTGGTTGTATATACAATTTATTCAATGTAGTTGAGTTTTGTTATAAAGTTATCGAGCTCTTCTAACAAAATTATCGAGCTATGATACAAAGTTATTGAGTTTAACAGAATAATTATTAAGCTCAATAACTTCGTAAAATATCTCAATAACTTGTAAAATAGCTCAACAACTTTGTGTAAGATCTCAACAACTTTGAGGCGGTTGTACAATGCTATTATACAACAAGGTGTAGGATAGTATTTGTGAGAAAACCATCATACACTAAATCAACGGAAAATTCACATGGTACCCTCAAACTTTGTCATTTTGTACGTGATACCCAACTTTCTAAGTTTGTGTAATACCTGGCCTTTGTGGGACCTGTACTTAGACCTCGGGACAGGTGAGAGGAGGTTTAGACTGATAAGAGAGCACTCGGAAAGGAAAGATAGCCTTACACTAGACCTAGGCCTAGACAGAATGGTGTGCAGCGGATCGAGTGGGTCTACTCGATCGAGTGAAGGTTACACTCGACCGAGAGGACTCGGCACTCGGTCGAGTGCCGCTGCTTTCAGAACACGGGATTTAATCCCTTTCACATCTAACCCTAAAATCATTTCCACCTTCCTCTTTTTCTCTCCAAACTCCCTCCCCTCTCTCTAAAACCCTCACCAACACCTTCTACTTGGGATTCAAGCTAGGATTTGAAGATCTACCACCTTCCTGTTCACCTCCTTCACTTAGTAGGTAAAGATCACCCCTTTCTAGTCTTTAAACCCTAACTTTTGCATTACAAGAAAACACTAATCAGGTGACTGAAAACGGCGACAGCTGATAGTAGTCGTCAAATTGGCGACCGAAAAAAAATTCGGGCGACTGCTATCAATCGCCAAATTGGCGACTATTAATTTCCACCCATCTATTAATTTTGGCGACTGAAACAATAATCGGGCGACCTTTTTCAGTCGCCATAATTGGCGACTACTCTTTTTCAGTCGCTATTTATGTGGGCATTAAACACTGACCATTGTCTCTCACATCTCTCACCTCCTTACTTTACAAAAGCAAAACACGCATCTTTTTCTACTTTCCCTCATCTTTCCTCTCACTCTACCAATTCAACTCCCTCACTTTACCAAATCCAAATCCCTCACTCTACCAAATCCCTTTCTACTAAACCTAAACCCACAAAATTTCCAATTTATCTCGAGTTTAGCTGCGTTTTTTTGTATAATATTTATCATAGTCTTACCCGCCTTCATCTAATTAAAGGTATTGTTCTATTTACCTTGTAAATTTATTTTTTCAGATTTTAATTTTGAAGTATTTTGGTTTTAAATTAATATGCATGTCAATTTCTATTTAGATCTTGACTTAAAAACGATTTCACTTTAAAATTTAGCTTAATAAAAACGAATTAATTAAATTATTATTGTGGTGTAATTGGAAATTTATATTAGTGGGTGTTGATTCAGCCGAAAAGGAGAGGAGAAGCAGAGGTAGACGGATTTGGTTTTCCCCGACTCAGCGGAACAGTGCACTAAAAATGGCTTTGTTTATTGAAACTATATTGCCATGGTTTGTTTATGAGCTTATTATTTTAGGTAGTTTTATGTTAAACTTTTTAGTTTACATTTGCTAATTTTGATTCTAGATAAATTTAATATTTTCTTTTTAGTATTTATAGTATTTAGCTTCAAATAAGGAACAATTGTAATGTAAATTTATATTTTAGATCAGTATATTAGCAATGATGAGCAGATTTGTAATGTAATTTTTTTCCCGGTTACAATTTGTAATGTAAATTAATATTGGCAATGATGACTGATGAGCGATTCTAGTTGAAATTGCCAGATCTATGACTTTTCTTTAGACCAATAAGAAAGGGTTGTATGAGCAGATGTCGAGGACGACTTTTTTTATTTTTTATTTTTTTCAATGCTAAATTGGCGACTGAAAAAATTCATTGGAGACAGTTTTCAGTCGCCAATTTGGCGACTATTGGTACCTTCAGTCGCCATTTTGGCGACTACTCCTCAGTCGCCATCTAGCCTATTTGGCGACTATTTAGTCAATCGCCAATTTTGGCGACTGATTTCCGTCGCCTGAATTCCTTTTGGCGACTAAGGCCCGCGACTGCATATTGGCGACTGAAAGATTGTTTTCAGTCGCCAATATTACTTTGGCGACTGTTTTTAGTCGCCATTTTTAGTTGCCCGAATCTTGTTTTCTTGTAGTGTTGGGGGAATTCGTCATGGGTAATTAATTAGCAATTAATAAGTATATTTGAGGTAATTAAAGGGTAATAATGAGGGGCTTTGTAGTATATATTAGTATAGAATGTATTGTGATAGTTATTATGTAATTTATGTAGGATGAGACGGTTTTATGTGATCGATGCTTGGTAATTTCGCATAGCTTATGGATTATGCAAAAAGGTAGGTTAATCCTACTCGGTTTCAATGATGCAAAGTTAGTTATGTTGATGTTGTAGTTAGTCTTGCATAATTAGAGCATTTGCATTATAACATGCTTAGTGGTAATCACATCATTAAGAGGATAATTATGATATGTTGGTTGTGGTCCATGTATTAGTTGTCATCATATATGTGATAGGAATTGTTGTTGTTGTTGTTGTTGTTGTTGTTGTTGTTGTTGTTGTTGTTGTTGTTGTTGTTGTTAATGTTGTGGCGTTGTTGTTGTTGTTGTTTTGGAGACGTAAGACGATTGGGAGACCGTCTTACGCTTGAGTCGCCTCTTGGAGCTTCCCACTCCAAGAGGGATGTGCACATTAATGGCTTAAGTTGGAGGGACTCGTGTGGTTGAGACACGACGTCTGGCAGGGGATCCGGTTGGCTTTCGGACCCGGAACGTCTGGGCGTGTCCCGGTACCAGTGTTGTTGTCGGTATAGCTGGGCGTGTCCCGGTACCGTGATGGCGGTCTCTTTTGTATTATGTCATTCATATTGGTAGTCATATCGCATGTTCATACTCTAATTGTGTCGTCTTTTAATTGTCCATTGAAACTGACGTTTGTGTGTTTGTGTTTGTCATCTGTCTCTCTTGGGGTGACTTGTGTCGATTCATATGATATTCTTTGGTCATATGGAGAGCAGGTTAAGTACAGGTTTGTTTATTGGCGTAATCGGGATTCGGGCAGCGCTACGGACTTTGGAGTCGAGTACATAGTCACTAGGTGGATGACATAGTCATAGACGAGTTGTATTTCATTTATTAGTTATGGTTTGTAATCACTAAACTTGTTATTTATAATAAATGTTTCTTTATCGTATCGCCGATTTATCGCCTCGGGAAACCGGGAAAGTAACATCTCCCAATTACCTTCGCCGGGTAAGATGGGGATGTTACAGTTTGTGTAAACGATACCCTCCATATTTGATTTTATGCACAACATGCCCTTTTTGTCGTTGTAAAAAACTCAATTGCGTATAACTCCTAGACTGGAATTCATAATTCACCAATTTTTTTTTAAAAAAATGATTCTCTCTTCGTAATCTACTATTTGAGAAAAAAAAAATTGTCGACTGACATTTAATAGGGTTTTTTTTCAACGAAAATCTCAAATCAACCATATCTTCGATGTTAAATTTTCGAATGACCATTTTCGTTTTATCAATTTATAGAACTCAAGGAGGTAATTAATTTGAAAAAATAAGTTAGTCAATTCCGATTTCTGGTCTATGATTTATGCTCAATTGAAAATTTTAAAAACGATAAAAAAGGCACACTCTGCTTGAAAATCAAATCTTAAGAATATTATGTGCAAAAACTTAAAAAGCTAGGTACCACGTGTAAAATGACGAAGTTCGAAAGTATTGAGAATATTATCCAAAGATATTCTAGTATATTCTTGTGATCATAATAGTTGGCATATATATTGTATATTATATTAGGTTTATTTTGTTTCCTAATCTCAGGCCATGAATTACGGCAATTATATTGTATTAGGTTAGTTATTCCTTCTATGTAATTAGTATATAATCCCATTCTTGTACACCTTGTAATCTATGCAATTCTAATGATATTCAAACCTTTCTCATAATTCTCGCATGGTATCGAGGAGGTGTGGAAGAAGGAAGGTCACGGTTCAAATCCCCAAGCAACCTCAAAACTTCTCAAAACTCGAAGTGGAAACCCAAAGAAACGGTGCGGGGGGAGGTGCAGACAATTAACCACTCTTCAAGCCCGACGGGCATTTGAGTGAGGGAGCGTAATAGGAATATTTATAATAGTTGGGCCTCAACCATAACCTTAAGGTTTTGGTTGAGTTGGTTTATCTATCATGGTACCAGAGCCTCGTGCTCCAGATAGAGGGTAACACCTCGGAGTAGATCCTTAGGCCAAAACCACATGCCCAAAACCGAATTTCGCTTGGCCTACACCTACACCCCTTTCCACTGCCACCAACCCTAGAATTGCATCAAACCCATCATCTATATTTTGGCTACCACCCTTTTAGCCACCACTCCGAAAACTATGGCCAGTACCTTTTTTTTTTCACAACCGTTGAAAAAAAACAAAACTCACATTCACCATCTATTGTCACAAAACTATCAACCTCTTGGTACAAACCAACATCACAACCAAAAACCAAAAAAAAAAACCGTCTTGAGCTTTGCTTATTCAAACCCACACAATATTTTTTTTCCTACTTTAACGTAAAAACTAGCCCTACTCATGAGTTTTTATCTTGGTAAATATCAAAGAAGGGATCCATCCCACACCAGAACCCTTAAACCAAACCCGTGATACACCAATATTATGGCCACAACCGTCATCAAAACCCGAATTTGGCTTATATCCAAAAGCCCGAATTCGTCATCAAAACCCGAATTTGGCTTATATCCAAAACCCCGAATTCGTCATCAAAACCAGAATTCGTTAGTTTTATGTCTAAAACCCCTTATCTCATATTTTTTATCATGGCAAAACCCATACAAACTCACCAAATTCTTACCTTCCCTACTTCTATGGAATTCCTCAACTTTTTTTTCCTTACTCGCTCTCAAATTTCTCTCATTATTTCTACAAAAAAAAAAAAAAAATTAATTCTCAGCAAACCCGATTAATGGCCAATCAACCCATTAATAATACATACATCATCACACACGTTTAGCCCAAATACATAGCCAATTATCATACCACCAATTAACCTTGTATTGTGTTCATTACAATCAACACCACCACCACCGCCACCACCTACAAGTGAACCACCCAATCCCACATCAGTCACCTTCGACAAAACAGAAGCAAGTGCTTCTTCCCTTGCTCTCCTGCGTCGGCAACCATACATACAAAAGCAACCACCCTCCACTTGCACAGCGTTGTCACGACATTGAGATTGAACCACCACTGTCCTTTACAACCCAACTGCCTCGATGCGGCAACACCAATTCCCACCTCCTCTTTTGTCAAATCTGACAAACAAACAAAACAAAAAAAAATGTCACTCTTTCCCCGGCCTCTGCCAGTCCATATCTGATATCTCCCCGCACACTTCATCCTTTTACACATTCAATAATTACCATATCGTCACCAATCACCATTGTCTACGTCTTCATCTCCTACTGTGTCTTTCTTACCTCTAATTCTCTTCTCTCAACTCACGAAAATCCCGTAAACTAATATATCAATCTTCAACTCACCAATTACTTCACTTCACCATGGCCTGGTCGCCCATCCTTGGCCCCGTTTGACGCATCATCTTTGTTATCCTCTGTTTCTCGTCACACATTCAACGAGCCCACTTCCTTGCCACTCATCTCTATACCAATCCACTTGAGCTCTCACTTCAACATCTGGATGCAGCACCACCATCAGCTTGCGGACGCACTACAAACCCGTCTGCTTGGACTCGTTCTTTTTTACTTCTCTCCAAGATCGGCCTCTCTTACGACAGTCCGTCTTGCGGGGGCATATTGAGAATATTATCTAAAGATATTCTAGTATATTCTTGTGATCATAATAATTGACATATATATTATATTAGGTTTATTTTGTTTCATAATCTCAGACCATGAATTACGGCAATTATATTGTATTAGATTAGTTGTTGCTTCTATGTAATGTAATTAGTATATAATCCCATTCTTGTACACCTTGTAATCTATGCAATTCTAATAATATTCAAACCTTTCTCATAATTCTCTCAGAAGATACCACGTTAATTTTCCGTTAAATCAATTTTATGTAATTCATTTTTGAAATGTACCATAAAATTTTATAAAAACTTTTAAAATTTTAATTAATTGTGCTCATGTGTTAATAAATTGTATTTATGATTAGAAAATGAATTTGTGCTTGAAAAGAGAGGCTCAGATCAAATCTGATCAAACATCAAATTTAGAGAGATCATCAAAGAAAGTAAAGGGAACAGTCAACCATGGCGGCATAGCAAACAAATGCGGGTGCGCAAAATAGGGATAAGAGAATTAAATCTGAAATCCCCAAAATACCCCTTCATCATCAGTTGCTGCCAAGCCTAATGATAAAAACAAGTTCCGTTTCTGTCTCAAACAATTCCCCCAAATTGATTATGACTGCAATTGAATATCATCATCACTGCCTCAATAATTAATTAATCATACGGAGTATATATATATATATACATAGATGCATGCAACCATTGGAGGTGTTTGGAAAAGGAAGGGAAATTGTTTGTAGTTGGTTGGTGCCCAAGTTATAAACTGTGAGCTTATCGTTTAAGGGATCGTTTAGTTGATACGGGAAATCACAGGCGAAGATGACAACCGGTGAAGGTATATCATCAACGGAGAGGGGCAAACGATCCCTTTGAAACTCCCTCTTCTCTCCGTACCTCATTCTTTATTTTTGATCAGATTTGGCTGTGGATGCTCGAAGCAATGTGAGGTCATTTATTGTGAACCATTGGGTTATGGAATGACGTTTTTGCCCCTCACTTGTTTGGCAACTAAAACATGTTGGAATATGTGGCAGGTGCATGGACGGCAATTGTTGGTCAGCAATTGACTCTCTCACCAATTGTCCAATTCTCATTAAAGTTGTATTTTCCTTTCAAGCTAGACTAGTTTTAAACCCGTGCAAATTGCACGGGTTGCTTTATTAATTTTGTTATTAACAGAATGTAATAAATAATGATCATATTTAAGATTTTTAAATTGTATTATAAATGAATATTATGTTTGATTAGTCATCTGCTAATATAATATTACCTACTACGAAGATTATCAGCATGTGGTTTGGATCATGTACTCATGTACACAAATACTACTCCGTATCATATAAGACGGTTTTACAATAAGATTATGTGAGATCGACTTATATAATTGGGTAGTTATTTTAAATTATTATTAGTCTTAAACCCGTGCAAATTGCACAGGAATGTTGTTTGAAAAAGTGATGTTTGTAAAATTCATGTTTGTTGTTTCAAGTCATATTTAAAGTTTTAGTTTTTGCAGTTAATAGAATGTGAATATCCAACAAAGTACTCTGCAACTTACAAAAATACCAATACATATATAAACATGTAGCATATATTATTAATTAGGGTTAATTGACCGATTTATTGATATATAGTCTTAAATCCGTGCAAAATTGCACGGGTATGTTATTTGAAATATTGTTATAATTAAATATTGCAGAAAGGAATATGATCTTTATTTTTTTTTTCAAAATGGGATGCGGTAAAAAAATGGTAAAAAAAACTCTATCTATCCCAGTTATTTGTATACCTATTTTATATTTGAGTGTCTTATTCAGAATGTTTTAAAAGGATAATTTTGTTATTCATATAACATATTATTTACTTAAATAAGTACGATTAGTAACACAATAGTAATTTAATAAATAAACTTATCAAGTTATTAGGTGATCACTTTCCCATACCCATTTACATGTTTTCGCGATATTTTATTATTGATCCATGATTTTAAGTAACTTCTTAATTATGTACGTTTTTTTTTTCAGTAATTGTACATTATTTGTACCCTACTTATTTGCAATAACTGTACCCGTTTAATCATTAACGGTGATTCATTCTTGTTTTATCACATGTGGTACCATTTGTACTTATTTTCAATAAACGTTGTTTTTGTAATTATTTGGGTGCCCAATTTTACTTATGTATTTAAAGAAGGGGTACATTTTATTATAAATTTAGTTGTATAATACACATCTATAATAGGTGGGTAACATTATAACTCAAATCCTACCCACATTTAGCTGTATAATAACATGATATGTACCATAACAATTCTATCTTAACTTATACTTCCTCCAAATTTATATGTTCTTCCCATTTCTTTAAAATACTACTCACATATAATGGAGAAATGAGAAGAATATATAAATTTGGAGGGAGTATGGATTTATTTCGAGTTGTTATAATTTTTGAGTTATATTTTAACTTTTTTTCATGTCAAAATTAAAATCTAATTGAGTTTATATTATCTATCAGTTTTATTATAATTTTTTAAGTTAAATATTTACATAAAAGAGCTCGAATTTTTTCAAATAAAGCTCATAATTATACATCTAAGCTCAAGTAAGTTATTATAGAGCTCAGTTTGTATAGAGTCACTCATTGTATAGTTTACTTACCAGAAAAAAGACTATTAGATAAACTTAAGAACATGTCCATTAATTAAGCGAAGACCAAAAATAATTCACTTACCCTAAGAATATGAGACAAAGCCCAATATGGAGCCCAATACTCCGGATTTTTAATCTTGTAATCCATCTTTACCCATTCTCACTATTTTACCCTAGAACATTCTCAAATCACCATCCCTGTCTACTTGTCCCTATTTTTTTTATCCCCCATCTTCGTCATCCTTCTCTTTCAAATCTCATTAACACCTCCATTTCCCACTTCCTTACTATCTGCAAATTCATTATACACATTTACCGTCATTTTATACTCTCATCTTAAAAGCGACTTTACACATTTCCGACCTGCCTCATCCGCGACAAACGTCAATTTTATGTTCAAATCGGATCTTCCAATGTGCCAAAGTGTTTGTTTTTAACGAAAAATATGTACGTTTAGTCTTAATATCTTGAAGTTTGTAGATTAACAAATACATGAGGATAAAATTCTCCCCTAATTTATTCTCAAAAATAGTGCGGATTATAGTCTAAACTTTTACACTAATTGTTTCTTTTTTAAAAAAAAAAAATATTTCATGGTATTTTTTACTATTTCATTGAGATGTGTTTAACTTTCAAATAAGACTTTTAATGGTCTTTGTTTGTGTTTCTGGAATCAAATTTAATATTCGTTTCATTTAGTCTTTCACAAATCTTTAATTTTCCTCTTTCTTTTTTTTACTGTACTTTATATTTGTTTGATTCACCTTCAATTTTTTTTTTTTTTGAGTTTTTAATTAATCATCTTGCTTTCTCTAAAAAATACTCCGTTAAGTTAATCCCCTTTCTTTTTACTAAATGTCTAGTTAGGTTAAAAACATTGTGTTACTTTTGTTTTCCAGAAATTGCCTTTGAACACAACGATATTTTGTAATGGAAAATCGTACGAACTGAGCTTTTATATTTAATATTGTAGTTTTGTATATGTACGGAGTAATGTATTTATCATATTATTGAAGCTAATCTATTTTAGATTGTAACTTTTGTAATTGAAAACATTGAACAACACAATTAATTAGAGGAAGCAAGCATCAAATTGTAGCTAATTAATTACCTTGTAGAACGTGGGTCCTGAAATTAAGGAAAGAAAAAATTGCTTTGACTTATTGACTTTCAACCACAGGCTGACACATCAGCTCTGTGGTTGTTTGTTTAATAGATAGGATACGGATTAAATATCACCATTTTAACTACGAAACAACAACTTTAATGACATTATGGTGCTGTTTGGCCAAGTTTACCTAAAAGAGTTTTTACTTTTTAAAATGAGTTTTTCCACAAACTACTTCTTGAAAAAGTTGTGATTGTTTGGCCTAACTTTTGTAAAAACTGTTTTTGCAAATTTGATGTGTTTGGCCTAATTACTTTTATTCGACTTTTTTGTTTTTTTTTGTTTACTATATAATTTGGGTTTAAGTCACACTTGTCAAACTTTTCACCTTTAAGCGCATTTTTTCTAATAAAAATTATGTAATGTCATAGTTACAACCGCAATTTTATACTGTGTAATACTCATAATCATGATATTCATAGCCGATGTTATCTCCTCGATTAGAAAGTTGCAATATCAACTTATTATGTTGCAAGATGATGAAACTCACCTACAAATATAATCAATTAGTCAAACTATAAACAAAAGCATTAAGCATTTATATTGGTGGGTACTTGAACTACAAAACAATTACTACGTTAGCCAAAGAAAAAATAATTATAAACTAAGACGTCTTATAACTCTTATACTATGAGATATTACTTTTATAAGTCAAACATTCAATTTTTACATATAAAGGATCGACTCACACTGAAAGACGGTCTTATACATTATTGAAAGGATCCTCTCATACTCTTTTCATCTCAAACCGTAAATTATTTTTCCTTTTTATATAATTAATATTGAGCTTATATTTAAAAAATACTATAAGACAAATCATAAGAAATATACGGAGTACATAGCAATAATCAATGCCTACATGACTTAAAGAACTTACAATTAGAAGCAGCCGATTAACAAAAAAAAGGTAATAATAGAGTGAAAAATATTATAATTATAGAGTACAAACAATAAAAACCAAAACAATTGCCCCATCTAGTAGAGATTGTGAGAAGTAGAAGTAGAAGTAGGTATTTTTTTGCGCTTTCGCTTTTAGTGGCTTTTTTTTAAGTTTTAACTTTTCAAAAGTAGTTTTACACCCATCTAATTTATAGTGTTTGGCCTAGTTTCTATTTTTTTAGTTGTAAAAGCACTTGTAACTCTTGGCCAAACATCACCTATAATAGCTTAGAAAATTATTGTCGTAACTTTTTATCTAAGAAGGCTGCAATTTTTGTCTTAAATGCATTATATTTTACCGCGACGAAATATTCCCGTATTCCGTAAGAGTTAGTCACACTATTGGGTATTCACCCCAATCGGAAAAATAGCCCGCATCCGATTTGATTGATCTCAAAACTAGGGGTGAGCAAGTTTAGGTTCGGACCGGAAAAATGGACCGGACCGGACCATTTGGTCTCGACCAAACCCGGACGGAATTTTTTAGGTCCAGTCCTCAGTCATCATTTTTTGAGTTTTCGGTCTTCGGCCCGGTCCGGACCAAACCCGGATATTTTAGGTCCGGACCAAATGGACCGAATATTATGTTTCTAAAGACTGTCATTAGAATATTATAAACTAAATTACCATTTTATCTTCACAAGACGTTATAAATTAATATTGAGTATTTTTTTCTCAAAAACAATCGTCTAATTATTTATCGACATTTAGTTTAGTGAAACTTAAATGTAATTATTATACACAAAATAGTGAAAGAATTAGTTCTAGGTCCATTTCGGTCTAAGACCGGAACGGACCGAATATTTCGGGTTTGGTCTGGTTCAAGACCGAAAGTTTTAGGTTCGGTCTTCGGTCCACAAAAAATTTATTTCCGGTCTTCGGTCCGGTCCGGTCCGGTCTTAGACCGATACCCAGCCCTACTCAAAACTGCCTGATAAAAATGACTCGAAATTGACGCGAACTTATCTAAAATGACTCGATCCTTGCACAATAAAAGTAGACTTAGGAGTCGTTTGGTTCACCATGGGAAGATACAATTACCGGGAAGATTAAATTCTTGTGAAGTTGAAAATCATGTGAATTGTAGAAATCTTGTTTGGTTGGGTGTGAGAACTTGAATTCATGTGGGAACTCCCACTTACCTAGGGGGGCTAGGTAAGTGACTTACTACATTATGTAGGAATTGGAGTTCCATAGGAAGTTCTACTTCCCATGAATTGGGCAACCAAACAAACCTTCATTTAGCTACTTCACATGATTTTCCAATTCCTATGAATTTGGAAGGCAACCAAACAACCCCTAAGCCAGCTTTATTGCCAATGGTCATATCTTCGAGTTTTGATTCCCTCCATTTTCTTAAAAAGAAATAGAGGGTTCATTCTCTTCCCACAAAGATAATATAATACTATATTTCTCCCCTTATTTTTCAGTATAAAATTTGGACGGTTAAATTTTCATTAGATTAAATCTTAAATGTTGAAAGGAAATAGACCCTCGATTCCTTTTAGAAAATGGAGAACTTAATTTCTCTAATAAAACGTTGACACGGGAGGGAACTACTCTATGCATTCAGATTAGTTCTGAGATATCAGATATCATTTTTAATGGTCTTGACTCCTCTCTTGCTACTAGCATCCTAGTCTATACCGGTTTTACAAAGGGATCTATTCCCTTTAAATACTTGGGAGTTAAATCTCTCACAAGAGACTGTCTAAGTTGGACTGCAATATTATAGTTGATAAAATGGTAGCAAGGATTAGGGGGTGGAATTCCAGGAAAATTTCTTATACTGGAAGGCTTGTTTTGGTAAGGTCTGTTCTTTCTACTACCCATAATTATTGGTCTCAATTATTCATATTACCTGTTGGGGTTATGGATAGTATTCGAGCCTTGTGTAGGAATTTTTTATGGGAGGGAACTGATGCTTACTCAAAAGCTCCTATTGTGGCCTGGAACATTTTGTGTAAAAGTAGGAAAGATGGTGGACTTGGCCTGATTGATAGCCATATCTGGAATATAGCTGCTATTGGGAAACTAGTTTGGTGGATAGTTTCCAAAAAAGACCTGCTTAGGATTAAATGGGTAGATAATATCTATCTCAAAGGGGCTTCTATCCTTGATTATACTCCTACTAGTTATAGTTCTTGGTCTTGGAGGAAAATTTGTGAAGTAAAGGATAAGCTGCCGAGTGGTTACTTCAATGATAAATGGTTGGGGGAAGAAGCTGCTTATACTATTGACAGTGGTTATAAATGGTTGACTCCTTCAGCTCATGGCAGGGTTCCTTGGTACACTGAGGTTTGGAATAAATTCAATATACCTAAGCATAATTTCATCCTTTGGTTGATTAAGCAAGGCAGACTGTTCACACTGTTGACTCTTGACAGGTTGGCTAAAATGGGTATTGCTACTAATCAACTGTGTTATATCTGTGGTGTTGCTGATGAAACTCACTCTCATCTGTTCTCCGAGTGTGGTTATACAAAAAGATGTTATAGGATGCTGGCTAATTGGCTATGTATGCAGGTCACTGATGTTTTGGAAGGCAGTGTTGTTTTGAGAATGAGGCAGTTATCAGGTTTTCGAAGGCTCCTGATCTGTGCAAGGAGTAATGCTATTCAGTATAGGGTGTGAAATAGTAGGAATATTTGCAGGGTTGATGGTTATGTAATCCATCCAAGGAAGATGCTGCAAGATATAAGAGCAGACTGTAAGCTACGGCTGCAAGTTTTACCTTTAGGTTGTCTTAATCCTTTTGATAAGTTATGGTGTACCACGTTAGGAATTATGTAAGTCTGATGTCCATGTGGTGTATTGTTGAGAAGTCTAGGAAGCAAAATGTTCAGTCTGTTGGTGCCTTGGTTTAGAGTGCTAACACAAAATGGTTGTTTGTATGAGGGGACATCTCTAATCATGAGATGCTGATTTCAATGAAACTCACAGTTCCACCAAAAAAAATTTTCTGCAAATATGTATCAGGAATGAAATAGCTAAATCTGAATTTGTGTACCCCATAAGTCCATAACTCCTGCACATCATCTGAAAAAACTAGTAATATTTTTGGATGTCAATATTCATCGCCTCTAAAAACTTCTTTGCAGGTATGACGGAGTAAACATTGTACGCTCGAACTGAGACACACAACTTCCCATCTCATCGCATAGAGGCGGATAGGGCTGTGCAGATACAAAACCCCACATGTCCACCTGAATGCTCGTGCCTATAAACACTTCAACTTTATACAATATACAGAAATCAAACCATGAGAAACAAGGAAATTCTGCAGATTGAGGATATCAGTTCAGAAGAATTTGCAAACTTAACATATGATTATGAGTGATGATTAAAGTGCCGAGCAGTAACTGAAACAATTACAGATGCTACGCAAATCCACAAAATCACACTAGTCCACTGGGTTGACCCCTCCCAAGTTTGGTTTTTTCATTCGCAAGAGTCAGGAATCGAACCGCTGACCACTTGTTTAAGAGATGAGAGCTCTGACCACTTGTTTAACCGGAGTTGATGTCCTTGAGGAAGAAATAAAACACATTTCTCATACAGATTCCGCAAAAACCCTGACCACTTGTTTAACCGGAGTTGATGTCCTTGAGGAAGAAATAAAACACATCTCTCATACAGATTCCGCAAAAACCCTATGTGCAGCTTACTCATAAACATGGTCTTATTAAAGCTGAGACAAAGATTTCCCTTCATAATAGGTACATATTTTCAGCATGTATCCGGCACTCCCCAATGCCGTCTTGTTTAAGACCCGTCTTAACTTAAAGACCTCTCACAAGCTCCTTTCACTTTCACCATGATTTTAATCTTGTGTGAGAGCCTGTCTTAACTTAAAACAACTATCTCGCCATTTCTACATTCCGAATTAGCAACACAGATACTACTATATGTCAAGCCAATGTATCTCTTAAATTGGACAGTAACAGTCTATTCATCTCTTGCTCATGCCAAATTAACAAAAACATTTCGAATTTGCAAAACAGATACTCCATGATATTGTTGTTAGATAACGGCTTGAAATATACTCCGTATAAAACAAAATTATAAATTTCTAGTGTTAAGTTTGTCAAAAAAAAAAAAAAAAAAAAACACTTATTAAAATAATTTGAATCTTGAAAAGGGAGGCTCAGATCAAATCTGATCAAACACCAAATTTGGAGAGAACGTCCAAGAAAGTAAAGGGAACAGTGTACCATGGCGGCATAGCAAACAAATGTGGGTGCGCAAAATAGGGATAACAGAAATAAATCTGAAATCCCCAAAATACCCCTTCATCATCTATTGCTGCCAAGCCTAATGATAAAAACAAGTTCCGTTTCTCTCTCAAACAATTCCTCCAAAATTGATTATGACTGCAATTGAATATCATCGTCACTGCCTCAATAATAATTAATTATACTTAGTATATGGGGGTGTGAATATACATACATACATACATACATACATGTCTACATGACAACCAGTGAAGGTGAGCTTATCGTTTAAGGGGTCGTTTGATTGGTACGGGAAATCATAGGCGAAGATGACAACCAGTGAAGGTGTATTCATCAACGGAGAGGGGCAAACGATCCCTTTGAAACTCCCTCGTCTCTCCGTACCTCATTCTTTATTTTTGATCAGATTTGTTTAGAGATACTTGAACCAATTGAGGTCTTTTATGGTGAACCAGTGGGTTGTGGAATGCTGTTTTTGGCCCTCACTTGTTTGGTAAGTGTAAAACATGTTGGAATATGTGGTAGGTGTTGGTTGGCAACATTAGAGCTGACCATCAGCACGGGCTGATCCGGCCCGGCCTGGACCAGACCCGCCTTGACACGTTATTTTATGCAACTTAGCCTGATTTGGCCCGACCCGATTGTGGCCCGCCCTGGCCCCCGACCTGGTCCTAAAATTCCAGCTCGACCCAACCTTGGCCCGCCATTTTAGCAAAAATAATACTCCCTCCTATTCATTTTAACCTTCCCCTTTCAAAAAGGCACGCAAATTAAGGGTAGAAATATTTTATTGTAAAGTATTGTGGTGGTGTAAGGTAATTGGAGAGAGGGAAGGTATTATTGTGGGGTAAGATGATTAAAATAAGTATTGTTGTGGGGTAAGATGATTAAAATAAGATAAAGTATGAGTATTGTGGGGTATTGTTGTGAGGTAAGGTGATTAAAATAAGTATAAAACTTTACTAAATAAGGAAAGGGGGAGAGTTATATGAATAGATGAAAAAGGAAAGGGGAAGGTTAAAATGAATAGGAGGGAGTAAGAAATAAAAATAAATTGGTAAGGCCCGTCAGCCCGACTCGCTCTTGGCCCGCCTTGGGCCTGGTCAAGGATATCCCAGCTCGGCCAAGCCTGCCCCTCCCCCTGGCCTGGCCCGAGTCTAACTAGGAGAGCCAGACTCGCCCCCCGGCCAGCCCTAGCCCGACCCAAGTACAAGTCTAGCAACATGCATGGATGGCAATTGTTGGTCAGCTATTGACTTTGTGACCAAGGCCCTGTTTTTTTAGGCTTATGTCACTTAATTTAAGTTCATTTTCAAGTCTTATAAGTTTAGTTCAGTTCAGAGTCTATAAATTCAGTTTAGTTCAGATCAGCTTAGTTTCAGTCCAAAAAAAAACAAGGCCCATGTGTTCAATCATTTTTTTTTACTCATTTCAAGAGCTAATTTCAGTTAAGTTATGTTAATTTCACCTGTTTACCATTACCTTTGACTTCAGATCGGTTCAGTTTCATTAAGTTATTCTGTTTAGTTCAACTCTTTTTAGACAAAATGAACATGGCCTAAACTGTTAGTGAATAGTTGACACACTTACACTATTAGGATATTCAGCATTTCACCCCTACACTTAGAATCGGCAACAACAACCAGATTAGATTGACCCCAAAATTGCATGTTAAAAATATGACTTGAAATTGACCCGAACTGATCCGACCAAACTCAATCCGAACTTGCATAATAAAAATATGACTCGAAGTTACTGTATTCATATAGAAATTAATGTTACCTACTCTACGGACAGTTCTTAAAATCATTAGCAGTACCACTGCTTGCTCATAAGCATGTGTCACCAAATAATACATGCATTCATGATAGAAAGGCAAGACATACTACCATCAGAAAATTAGACGTCTTAACACCTGAAGTCCTGAACAATGCCAGCATTCACAAATTCTTCAGTGCCAATATATTTAATCTCCCCAAGACGATCTTAGATCGCCTTCAGAAAGCTAATGTGGAGTAGTTCTTTACTACTCCCTCCTATTCTACATAATCGTCCCATTGTGAAAATGACACAAGAATTAAGAAAGTGAGTTGAGACCACATAAAACGGACAATGGGACAGTTATGTGAAGAGAGGGAAATGGAATTGAATTTGGACCACACAACACTTACCAAAAAAAGACAATAGGACAGTTACCCGACTAGACGGAAATGGAGAATGAGACGATTATCTGGAATAGGAGGGAGTACATCTTATTGATAGTAACCAAAAGTTGCTTCGCTCTAGGTAACCGCAATGGTATATGTCCAACATCAAAGTTTTTCATGTAATGGCTGCACTCCATATACTCTCGGACATATCTTTCACAATTAAGTACAGATTTTCCAGCATGTATCTGGTTATGCCCAATGTTGTGTCCATGAAGACGGTTGATACTTTTAACTACCACCATTTAAACCAAATACTATTTCACTTTCGGAAATTAGATGATAAAGCGCTCCCAAAGAGATCAGACTTCCCGCATAATACTATATATATACAACACAATTTACATATCAAGGCAAGATGTATCATGTATCATATATACGGAGCAGCTTTTATAAAGAACAAAAATTCCTAATTAAGCAATCAAGCACTCCAGAATATAAGCCTGAAAAAAAATCAGTAACCGGATGACAGTAGAAGCTCCTTAAACATATAAAAACATCAGAAACAGAAAAACAGAATCAACTCCGAAGGAGACAGTCAAAGAGTTGTTGTTCAGCTCTTTACTAATGGAGTCACAGGGACATAAAGATCATAAGCTCTTTACTAATGGAGTCACAGCTGGCTCTAGTCGACTGATTGTAAGGTTCATGTCTATATTTAAGTACAAGTAGTATGGAACCAGTTCGTGTCTTGTGTCTTGCTCAAGTCTGTCTTAACTTAAGACCTCTCACAAGTCCTTTTACTTTCAAGTTTCACCTTTGTTTTAATCTTATACTCCCTCCTATTTCCTATGTTGTTCCCATTTCTTTTTTCCTCAAGAATTAAGCATAATCATTTTGACCACACATTATTCTGACCACATGTAATTGATTTTTGACCACACAAACTTGTCCAAAAGGGGAAAGAGGGAACAACATTGAAATCGATTGGAAAAGGAAATGGGAACATCACAGGAAATAGGAGGGAGTATATGATCTTGTGTGAGAACCGTCTTAACTTCAGACGGCTATCTTGCCATTTCTACATTTCGAATTTGCAAAACAGATACCCCGTACATGTCAAGCCAATGCTTCTCTTAAATTGGAAAGTAACAGTATATTCATCATCATCATCATCATCGTCATCATCATCATCATCATCACCACCACCATCATCATTATAGTCCAAACTATCCGTATGTTAAATGACTAAATCTTCTACTGATACTGTGATGTCTACTCCGTATAAAAAAAAACTATAAATTTCTATTATTAGACTTGTCAGAAAAAACCTCTATTAAAATAGTCTGAGAAAAATAATAATATGATATCATCAATTTAGTGGTAAACAAATATTGTGTTGAATCTTGAAAAGGGAGGCTCAGATCAAATCTGATCAAACACCAAATTTGGAGAGATCATCTAAGAAAGTAAACGAAACAGTGTACCATGGCGGCATAGCAAACAAATGTGGGTGCGCAAAATAGGGACAAGAGAATTAAATCTGAAATCCCCAAAATACCCCTTCATCATCAGTTGCTGCCAAGCCTAATGATAAGAACAAGTTCCGTTTCTGTCTCAAACAATTCCCCCAAATTGATTATGACTGCAATTGAATATTATCGTCACTGCCTCAGTAATTAATTAATTAATCAATCATACGGAGTATATATATACATATAGACACACATAGATGCATGCATGATGCATCCATTGGAATTTGGGAGGTGTTTGGAAAAGGAAGGGAAATTGTTGGTAACAGTTTGGTGCCCAAGTTATAAACTGTGAGCTTAGCGTTTAAGGGGTCGTTTGGTTGATACGGGAAATCACAGGCGAAGATGACAACCAGTTAAGGTGTATCATCAACGGAGAGGGGCAAACGATCCCTTTGAAACTCCCTCATCTCTCCGTACCTCATTCTCTATTTTTGATCAGATCTGGCTGTAAATGCTGAAGCAATTTGAGGTCTTTTATGGTCAGTGAGACATTGGGTTCTGGAATGACGTTTTTGCCCCTCTTGTTTTGTACTTCCTCCATTCAACTCCACTCTACCACCTTTCCATTCTCATCCATTCAACTCCACTTTACCACTTACTAAAAAAAGAAAGTAAAATGACCATAGTATCCTTATAAGAACATTTTATTTACAAAGAATGTCACTAAATGGCCCACTTACTTTTACCCACAAAATACACCCTAAACTAATCCTAGCCCAATTAACACTACCTAATCCATCTTAATACACTAACCATTCCCTCCAAATATGAATGACCCAAACCCAATATACCCAATAAACCCATTCAAATTTGTGAAGGGATTTTGGACTGGATCAATCCGTCTCCTTCATTATACCCAAACCCAATTCAATCCCTCCTCTTATTCCGTCCATTTCATCCTCAACCCTAACAATCCCTCATTCTCTCAAACCTTCTACACAATTCTAAAACCCTAATCTCTCCCTTCTCTCTCTACATCCGCCTCCTTCACTTCATCTTCTCAGTAACCCTAGATCTGTAAATCCGTCTCTTCACTTCATTACTTCGTCTTTGTCTTCATCACTTCATTAATTCGTCTTTCTCTTCTCGTCTTTATATCTATACATCCGTCCTATCATGAAACCTCCTCATCCAAACTGTGGTAATGAGTGTATTCCGTGTGTTTTTTATCGTTATCGTGTTGGTTTACAAGACGAAGGCGATGATGAATTTGATGAATGTGCTCCTGAATCGCCTCCTCCAAACCATATCGTACCTGATTCGTTAGATCCTGATGATTTGGGCACTGAAGTTGAAGAGACGGAGTTCAATGATGGTGGCGTTTGCATTCCAAAGTCGCCCAAACGCCGAGAACGCTCCTTCAAAGGAGCCTGCAACGCCTGAGAAAACCACTTTAATCGAAGTGGGTGGTGGATCTGGAGAGTCTGAACCACCTTGCACAAAGTACTGTAATCGATATTTGAAGCGGATGGCTGCTAAGCGTCCTAAAACGCCTGAGAAAACAACCGAGTATGTTGAAAAAGCCGTGGTTGATTCTGTGAAATTCAATGCGTATGTTGAAAGATTCTTATCCAAGCGCTAATTACTTCAAGGTGTTGGTATATTTTCTCACACCCTAATTTTATTTTGTAATTTTATTTTATTTATTCGTTTATTATTTCAACAATTTATTGAACTGCTGGGTTAACTGCTGGTAGGATATTTTGTTAGGAATTTTTGTACGATTTTGTTTAAGTATGCTTGTCTGCTTGGCTGTATAATTATCTGTTTCGTATAGTTGATAAACGATTATTTCTACGATTCTTAGGATGTTCTGTTTGGGTTAAAACTGAAAAATGTTGTTTGCGGAGGTTTTTGTTTGTTAAATTTGAAAAATTGAAATTGTTGTATTGTCTTTGGGTTGTTTGGCTGTTTGGTATAGTTCATAAACGATTTTGTCTGTCTGACTGTAAGTTTGGTTTGGTTTTGTCAGTCTGAAATCTTCTTTTGTGTTGAATCTTCTTTTGTCTGTCTGTTTGGTTTTGTGAGTCTGTTTGGTTTTGACAGTTTGAAATCTTCTTTTGTCTGTCTGACTGTAAGTTTAAAATGATTATTAAGGGCATAAATGGGTGTATCCGTCTGACTTAATGTGTTGAATTTTTTTCTGTTAGGATGCAAGGTTTATTGTCATTAACCTTGATGATGGTCCTTCCTGGACTGAGGGGTAACATCACTGTTATTGTTACTGTCATAGTTGCTCTATGATGATTATACCTTAATGGTTTGAGAGCTATACATGGTTTTTGGTGGAGTCTAGTTAAGTGGCCAATATGTTTAGTTGTTCAGCCACCACATTAAAAATGAATGAATGGGTGTGTGTGTCTAACCATTTAATTAGGAGTACTTTGACATCTCAATGATTACTCTACCTTCATGGTTTGAGGGCTGATTTAGTACTCTTGTTGAATGGAGATGACATGGTCTACCTTCATTATTTCTGTGTAGGAGGCTTTACAACTTCAAACAACTCAATGATGAGGCCACTTTGGCCTGAGAGTTGTATAAACCAAAATTGCTCTATGATGATTATACCTTAATGGTTTGAGAGCTATACATGGTTTTAGGGGGAGTTGAATTGGAGGAAGTATATGTACGTTTTATTGCCCATTACTTACAAGTATTTTTGCCACCACATGTTATATTAATGAAAGGGTGTGTGTGCTTAATCATAGTAACTGCAGTATGATAACTCAATGATGACTATACCTAATTGGTTTGAGAGATTAGTTTGGATGTCAATATTGTTTTTTGCTTGTTGAGCATGGTCTACCTTCATTTTGTTAAGTGTCGGAGGCAAGAATATTTGGGACAACTCAATGATAATGGCAAACTTAGCCTGAGAGTTTTTTGGCTAATCTCCATATGTTAGAGATGCTTCTATCACTCAAACTGTATCTTACAGCTACCCACTACTACAGATACAGGCTATAACAACGGTCAAAAACCGTTGTTATATAAAAAAGCGGACGTTGTTAAAGCGTCCGTTGTAAAAGGTTATAACAACGGTTGGTTTTCTTAAGGAAACCGTTGTTAGAAATATTAACAACGGTTTTAAGTATAAAAACCCGTTGTGGAAAGTGTGACTCAATTTTGGGGGAAAAGTTATAACAACGGGTTTTAATATACAAAACCGTTGTTATAACTAAAGACAACGGGTTGTTGTAAATAACCGTTGCTGTTTGTTCTTAAAAAATAAAAAAAAATTAAATTAAATATTACTAGATGCATGCATAATTACGTCCCGTTAGAATTCCGATGCATGCATTATTACTGACATCACTGTACATATGAACGGATAATATGGAATGAGAAGGGTTAGTAATAAGATTTGAAGCAGCATTATTGAGAGATATGATGATAATTATGGCACAACTTCCTAACATATATATTAATTAAAAAGCAACTCAACTCACACATTGCTTAGTATAAATACATTGCATTATCTCAACTAACATTTCCATTATCTCAATATATTCATCTCCAAACCCTAACTGCTAAAACAAACTCTACTTAATCTTTCAAAACAAACTCCAAAAACTCCAACAAAATGAATGATTTCATCCTTAAGACTCTTACCATGATCGAGAACAACAACAACTTCATCCGCCGGTTCCTCCATATTGAGGAAAGTTTCAGGAGCTACCTTGCGGATGCTCGATCCGCACTGAAGCACGCCAAAGAAGATGGCTTGACGGAAAGCAGGCGAGCGATTGCGGCTATATGACGATATAGCAATCCGAACGGAACCTCCAAATAGCCAAGGAGGAGAGGACGGATACGATAGAGCAGAATAAGATCCTCTATGAAAATATAAGAATTGCATTTTTATATATGTAATTTTTTTTTTAATTTATGTATTTATAAATATATATATCTTGCTTCTTCATTGTTTTACTAACTAATTATGCGAACAATACTTAAACAAATAACATAATGGTCGACTTAAACACATACATGCAAAAGAAATAAATAGAAAAAGAAAATAATGACGATGAAACTAACAAAGGATTTACGAGATTTACCCGATAAATACGAACGTAATAGACGATGAAATCAACAAATGATTGGCGAGAAGATAAAGCGACGATGAGAAAGTGAGAAAGAGAGAAAGAGAGAAAGAGAGTGTGTGTTTTGTGTTTGTTTGTCTGCTGTGTTTGTGTTTGTGTATTAAGGGTTGTGTTTTGTGGTCGCAGCATGACTTGCATTTGTGTGGTTTATAGTATGGAAGGTATTGACAACGGTTATTAAACAACAACCGTTGTGAAATATGTTTTAACAACGGTTGTAAAAAACACCCGTTGTTAAATAAGTTTTAACAACGGGTTTCAAAAATAACCGTTGTGATTACTTTTCACTAACTTTGCGCCAATTTTGCGCCAAATTATTAACAACGGTTGTGCATGTGTGACCCGTTGTTAAAACTAATAACAACGGTTTTTATAACCATACCCGTTGTAATTGATTTTAGTAAAATTCGCGCCATACATTCTACAACGTCTATTGTGATTTTCGTGAATAATCGTTGTTAAAAGGGCGTTGTAGTTGCCTGGATTTGTAGTAGTGACCTCTTTGATGGTGCCACGAGAAAGCTTACCATTTTGCGACTTTTCGAGCAAGTAAATGGCGATGTCTGTCCGCTGATCTTCTGTCATGCATTTGAAGCCCATTTTGTTGTAATTTTGTGTTTGTAATTTTATGTTATGGACTGTAAGAATTTATGGATTGTAAGGTTTTTTTGGCTGTGTTGTTACTTAATGGAGAGAAAGATGTAATTTAAGGACAAATTTGATGTAAATAATGGTGAAGACTGTACTGTTATAATGCTGGAGTTGCTTGGTTTTAGTAATATAGAGTTGACAGGAAGTGGAGGGAAAATGTAAAGATAAGTTTTGGTGGGGTTTTTAAAATGTTGAACATTTTGGTGGGAAGATTATCCCATAATCAAATCAGGTTTAGAGCCACACTTTATCAATTAATAAAGTAATATGCACAATTTCAAATGTACTTCTATTCTTTCTTTAATTTTTCTTAATTGTAGTGCAAAACTCCAACTGGTAGAGTGTATAGTTGAATGGAGGAAGTAAGTAATAAGTATGTGGCAAGTGTTGGATTTGTGGGAATCCGAATTTGCATGGACGGCAATTGTTGGTCAACAATTCACTCCGTGACCAATTGTTTATTGGGTTATTTAATATAAATACTCCCTCTAATTCTATATTTTCTTCCCTTTGTTATTGGGCACGGATATTAAGGAGGAGAATAAAATAAGAGTAAAAGTGTTGGGTGAGGTTTTGTGATAGGAGAGATGGATGAATAATTAGGAGTTAAATAAAGAATTGTGGGGCCAAAATATTAAGGAAATTAATAAAATATGAGTAAAAGGGGTGGATGGGGTTTGATGATAGGAGAGAGAGATGAATAAAATAATAGTAAAAATTTCCAAAATAAGAAAAGGGAAAAAAACCTGAATAATTCGTTTTAGTAAATATGGAAGAAAATATAGAATAGAAGGGAGTACAACACAAGAGTGGACGACTACTCAAGTCTGAAGATAGCTCAATGCTTTTAAGTGGTAGAGTGAATTTGAATGGAGGAAGTAGATTTGTGCACTAGTACTCTAGTAGACTGAAAATAGCATTGTAAACTTTTGCAAGAAGTATGTATGAGGAATAACATATCATAAATGAGTTGTTTTTTTTCCAAGTAGTGAGCCTTTCACCAACTCAACATTAATCCTTATTATATTCAGCTTACTTTCCATATTTGCTTTTGCTTTTACCTTTTTTTTTTTTTTTTTTTTTTCCTGTAAAATCATATTTTTTTACCATGTTACCATTATCTGGTATGGAGGGAGTAATATTTCTTAATTCAGATGTCAATATTCGTCGCCTCTTAAAACAACTTCTCTGCAGGCCGGTAGGATGGAGTAACATTGTATGCTCGAATTGAAACACCTAACTTCCCTTCTCATCGCATAGAGACGGGTAGGGCTGCAGAAACAAAAACACCACATGTCCACATGAATGCTCGTGGCTGTAAACAGTTTGATACAATATACAGAAATCAAACCATGAGAAACAAGGAAATTCTGCAGATTGAGTATATTAGTTCAGAAGAATTTGCAAACGTAACATATGATTATGAGTGATGATTAAATTGCCGAGCAGTAACTGAAACATTACAGATGCTACGCAAATCCACACAATCACACTAGTCCACCCATGGTTGATGCCTAACAGGAGTTGAGGTCCTTGAGGAAGAAAAAAAACACATTTCTCATACAGATTCCGCAAAAACACTATGTACGGTTTATTGATAAACATGGTCTTGTTAAAAGCTGAGACGAAAGTTTCCCTTAACAATAGGTACAGATTCGATTATCAGCATGTATGATGTATCTGGTAGTCCCCAATGCCGTGTGCATTAAGATTGTCATGCTTAAGACCTGTCTTAACTAAAAGACCTCTCCCAAGCTCCTTTCACTTTCACCTTGATTTTAATCTTGTATGAGAGCCTGTCTTAACTTAAACGGCTATCAAGCCATTTCTACATTTCGAATTTGCAAAACAGATACTCCATGTCAAGCCAATGCATCTCTTAAATTGGATTGACAGTAACAGTGTATTCATCTCTTGCTCATGCAAAATTAACAAAAACATTTCGAATTTGCAAAACAGATACTCCATGATATTGTTGTTAGATAACGGCTTGAAATATACTCCGTATAAAACAAAATTATAAATTTCTAGTATTAAGTTTGTCAAAAAAAAAAAAAAAACACTTATTAAAATAATTTGAATCTTGAAAAGGGAGGCTCAGATCAAATCTGATCAAACACCAAATTTGGAGAGAACGTCCAAGAAAGTAAACGGAACAGTGTACCATGGCGGCATAGCAAACAAATGTGGGTGCGCAAAATAGGGATAAGAGAACAAAATCTGAAATCCCCAAAATACCCCTTCATCATCTATTGCTGCCAAGCCTAATGATAAAAACAAGTTCCGTTTCTCTCTCAAACAATTCCTCCAAAATTGATTATGACTGCAATTGAATATCATCGTCACTGCCTCAATAATAATTAATTATACTTAGTATATGGGGGTGTGAATATACATACATACATACATACATACATGTCTACATGACAACCAGTGAAGGTGAGCTTATCGTTTAAGGGGTCGTTTGATTGGTACGGGAAATCATAGGCGAAGATGACAACCAGTGAAGGTGTATTCATCACGGAGAGGGGCAAACGATCCCTTTGAAACTCCCTCATCCCTCCGTACCTCATTCTTTATTTTTGATCAGATTTGGCTGTGGATGCTTTGAACCAATTTGAGGTATTTTATGATGGGTGAGCCATTGGGTTCTGGAATGACGTTTTTGCCCCTCAATTGTTTTTTTTTTTTTTTTTGTGAAATGTTTGGCAAGTGTAAAACATGTTGGAGTATGTGGCAGGTGTTGGATGGCAACATGCATGGATGGCAATTGTTGGTCAGCTATTGAGGGCATTAGCAATAGACAAACCTTCAATAGATTTGTTCTCATGCCACATAAGATAATATACAAACCCATTTACTCACAAATCTCATACCAACAATAGATAAACCTCTTCAAGGTTCATAATATGGCTTACTATTGATGGGGATATTCTCGCACCATTGACCGCTTAACACACCGAGCAAGGTCGAGACATCCACAAAGAAAGTCAACATATCGATGCCCTAGCCGACGCAATCCATCTACTGTCACTGGGTCCCGACCTGGCACCTAGCTAGCCGGAGACATATCCGCGTACTCATATCCAAGACCGTCTTACGCCCGCCCGCCACAGTCATCGGCCGAGGGTAGAACGGTCTTTCCACCGCTAGCCACTTGGCCACTGGCACCACGTGACAAAAGGTGAAAGTCTATAAATACTCCTCAACCTTCATTGAGGAAAGGATCCCACAACTTAACCTAAATACACTATTCATCTGGTAATATCTTCTTTATCTCTCTACAATACATACCTAGCCAAGTAACACAACTTAATCCTTTAAGTTTTCTGACTTGAGCGTCGGAGTGAGTACGAGCCCTCGCCGTTGGTGTTGCGGCAGAGAGGCCGTGAGGAAAGATAGAAGCAAGAAGGGTTCAACTCAAGACATTATTCTACAAGCCACGGGTGGTAACGATACTTGCTCCGGAATTACACCCGGAACAATTGGCGCCTCGTGGGGAAAGATACTAGAAGCTAGTCACATTCATTCCCAAACAAAAACAAAACTCAAAACAAAAACCCACCCAAAAAGCTAAAGAAGATGTCGAAAGAACCAGAGAAGGTGTTGGTGGAAAACGAATTCTAGGTTAGTGGTAGACCTTAGTCCTTCCCGCACTCGCGGGGGAGGACGTCGTCATTGCCGCAAAGACCGACGAGGCATGCCCCAGGAGGAGTTAAAGAAGTCCGACTCACCGAGTCGGAGAAGAAACCCGACTCACCGTAGTCGGAGAAGAAGCCCGACCCGCCACGGGGAGGGGAGCAGGATTAAGGATACAAGGAGCCGATCGCCGCGTGTCGTTCGACACGTGGTCGACGACCCCTCAATGACTATGTCCTTGACGTCCGGTCGACTAAGCTAAAGTTGCCGCCCATATCATACAAAGGAGAAGGTGACCCAAGCGACCAAAGCCGAAAGACGCAATCGAGCCAAAACCTCGATCACCTCGGCCAAAGCCGGAGTGACGGGGAACGAGCCGAAAGATGCAATCGAGCCAAAACCTCGATCACCTCGGCCAAAGCCGGAGTGACGGGGAACGAGAGCGGTAAATGCAATCGAGCCAAAACCTCGATCACCTCGGCTAAAGCCGGGAGTGACGGGGAAACGAGCCGAAAGATGCAATCGAGCCAAAACCTCGATCACCTCGGCCAAAGCCGGGAGTGACGGGGGAACGAGCCGAAAGATGCAATCGAGCCAAAACCTCGATCACCTCGGCCAAAGCCGGGAGTGACGGGGGAACGAGCCGGTAAATGCAATCGAGCCAAAACCTCGATCACCTCGGCTAAAGCCGGGAGTGACGGGGAAACGAGCCGAAAGATGCAATCGAGCCAAAACCTCGATCACCTCGCCAAAGCCGGAGTGACGGGGAACGAGCCGTAAATGCAATCGAGCCAAAACCTCGATCACCTCGGCCAAAGCCGGAGTGACGGGGAACGAGCGGTAAATGCAATCGAGCCAAAACCTCGATCACCTCGCCAAAGCCGGAATGACGGGGAACGAGCGTAAATGCAATCGAGCCAAAACCTCGATCACCTCGGCCAAAGCCGGGAGTGACGGGGGAACGAGCCGGTAAATGCAATCGAGCCAAAACCTCGATCACCTCGGCTAAAGCAGGGAGTGACGGGGGAACGAGCCGAAAGATGCAATCGAGCAAAAACCTCGATCACCTCGGCCAAAGCCGGAAGGACGGGAACGAGCCGAAAGATGCAATCGAGCAAAACCTCGATCACCTCGGCCAAAGCCGGGAGTGACGGGGAACGAGCCGGTAAATGCAATCGAGCCAAAACCTCGATCACCTCGGCTAAAGCCGGAGTGACGGGGAACGAGCCGAAAGATGCAATCGAGCCAAAACCTCGATCACCTCGGCCAAAGCCGGAGTGACGGGGAACGAGCGTAAATGCAATCGAGCCAAAACCTCGATCACCTCGGCCAAAGCCGGGAGTGACGGGGAACGAGCCGGTAAATGCAATCGAGCCAAAACCTCGATCACCTCGCCAAAGCCGGAATGACGGGGAACGAGGTAAATGCAATCGAGCCAAAACCTCGATCACCTCGGCCAAAGCCGGGAGTGACGGGGGAACGAGCCGGTAAATGCAATCGAGCCAAAACCTCGATCACCTCGGCCAAAGCCGGGAGTGACGGGGGAACGAGCCGGTAAATGCAATCGAGCCAAAACCTCGATCACCTCGGCCAAAGCCGGGAATGACGGGGGAACGAGCC
Organism: Silene latifolia; assembly: GCF_048544455.1. Taxonomy (NCBI): domain Eukaryota; kingdom Viridiplantae; phylum Streptophyta; class Magnoliopsida; order Caryophyllales; family Caryophyllaceae; genus Silene; species Silene latifolia. Next base: position 14,138,856 of record NC_133534.1, read on the forward strand.
GGTAAATGCAATCGAGCCAAAACCTCGATCACCTCGGCTAATTAAAACCGAGGGCGACGGGGGAACGAGCCGATATGCCTAGATATTTACAACGGCAGTCAGAACGTAAACTCGATCACCTCGGCTAACTAAGACCGAGAGTGACGAGGGAACCACGACTTGCCCTCGGCTAATTAAGACCGAGCTTAAGAATGTATAAGTACCGTTGAGACGCAAATCTGACACCTCGGCGAATTAAGACCGAGCGTGAACGAGTACGCGATCAATAATGGTCTATAGATACGAACGCTGTCGCGCCGTAACCCCGATTCCCTCGGCCAAGGCCGGGAAGCAGCGGGGCCACAACGACCGATACGCTAACATGTTTACAGCGGCGGTTGGGACACGCTCCTTGACAGAATGCCAATCGACGTATCTTCTTCAACACACTACTTGGTATCTACTTGCCAAACGGTCCACTCTCAGCCCTGGTCTCGGCCAACGTCCCTCTCTTTTCCACATCGGATGTCCATTACACATCCATGTGGAGGGGGATAGGTGCGGCCTAAGCGTAACCAAGCCGAGGTAGAAGAAGCGGGCGAGAAAATTTTTATTTGCGCAGAATATACGCTCAACACACATCGGAGCCCATACCACGGCATAGACTACGCTGGGGCAAATTGATGGGGCATATTCTCGCACCACGACCGTTAACACACCGAGCAAGGTCGAGACATCCACAAAGAAAGTCAACATATCGATGATGCCCTAGCCGACGCAATCCATCGGCTGTCACACCGGGTCCGGCCGGCACCTAGCTAGCCGGGAGACATATCCGCGTACTCATATCCAAGACCCGTCGGCCGGCCTGCCATAGGTCCATCGGCCGAGGGTAGAACGGTCTTTCCACCTGCTAGCCACTTGGCCACTTGGCCACTACGTGACAAAAGGTGAAAGTCTATAAATACTCCTCAACCTTCATTGAGGAAAGGATCCCACAACTTAACCTAAATACACTATTCATCTGGTAATATCTTCTTTATCTCTCTACAATACATACCTAGCCAAGTAACACAACTTAATCCTTTAAGTTTACTGACTTGAGCGTCGGAGTGAGTACGCTTGGCCCAAAGCCAAGCCCTCGCCTCGTTGGTGTTGCGGAGAGGCCGTGAGGAAAGATAGAAGCAAGAAGGGTTCAACTCAAGACATTATTCTACAAGCCACGGGTGGTAACGATACTTGCTCTGGAATTACACCCGGAACAACTATACTATTTTTTCTCTCACATTCTCTCTCTACAAACCTGTATACTATATTGTAACACTCCTCTCATTCATGAACCTCAGTACCTATGTCTAACAATAGAGGGTTTGTAGACAAACCTCTAAAAAAATACACATCATCTTACAAACCTTTTGACAAACCTCTATTGCTAATGCCCTGACTTTGTGACCAAGGTCCTCTTTTTTTTAGACTTAAAAGTCACTTAATTTAAGTTCATTTTCAGATCTTATAAGTTCAATTTAATTTAGAGCCTATAAATTTAATTTAGTTCAAATCAAATCAGTTTCAGTTCAAAAGAACAGCCTATATATCCAATCATTTTTTTTACTCATTTCAAGAGCTAATTTCAATTAAGTTAATTTGACCAGTTTACCATTAACTTTGACTTCAGTTCAGATTAATTAAGTTCAATTCAGTTCAATTTCATTAAGTTATTCTGTTCAGTTCAACTCTTTTTAGACAAAATGAACATGGCCTAAACTGTTAGTGAGTAGTTGACACACTTACACTATTAGACCACCCCCAAGAAAGGTCAACAACTAAATCACTTGGGGGATGGGTCTCCTTAATCATGGATTAATGAACAAATTAAGAAGACCTTCTATGTAAAAAGGTCACTCCATGACTTGGGTGGGTTGCCTTGTGACCTTCCACATGTCAATGAAGTATTTGTTGGGCACAAATATAGAGAACACAAATAAAGAGGAAAAAAAATGAAATGAATGTTTAGGTAGTAAATAAACCATAATAAATACTTTGCTTCTTCATTTCTTTTGGAATTACCAAGTATCATCTGCCAAATAAACCATAATAAATACTTAGGTTGTAAAAAAATTAAATATAATATTTATTTTTTAATTTATAATTATTAAAAAACTGATAATTAAAAATAAAATAAAAAATTTAATGGTCTATAAAAGGAACTCAAAATTAACATGAAGTCACCAAAATTAATGGTCCATAAACGTTGTTATTTTTTTTTCCAAGTGTACTAAATATAACTAAAATACTTATAATATTGGAATAATTATTAATTAACATATTTAACAAAAATACAAAAATAACATTAACATTTTTATAATTTGTTTAGTAAAAAGTAATAATAGGAAAAATAAGAGAGATGTTTTGGTGGGATAGACTATAGAGAATGTGGGAAATGATTGAAAATGTTGGAAATTGGAAAATGATTGGATTGGTGACCTAGGTCGCGACTTTCTGCTTGGGAGTGTAAAAGTGAGTCCAGATAAATAAGGTGAAATTAGGAATAAAATGGGGTAGTGACCTAGTTAAGGTGACCTTTACTTGGGGGTGGTCTTAAGATATTCACCATAATAAAAATATGACTCGAAATTACTGTATTCATATAGAAATTAATGTTACCTACTCTACGGACAGTTCTTAAAATCATTAGCAGTACCACTGCTTGCTCATAAGCATGTGTCACCAAAGAATGCATGCATCCATGATAGAAAGGCAAGACATACTACCATCAGAAAATTAGTACCGACATAAACGTCTTAACACCTGAAGTCCTGAACAATGCCAGCATTCACAAATTCTTCAGTGCCATTAGATATTTAATCTCCCCAAGACGATCTAATTATCGCCTTCAGAAAGCTAATGTGGAGTAGTTCTTTACTACATCTTATTGATAGTAACCAAAAGTTGCTTCGCTCTAGGTGACCGCAATGGTATATGTCCAACATCAAAGTTTTTCATGTAATGGCTGCACTCCATATACTCTCGGACATATCCTTCACAATTAAGTACAGATTCTCCAGCATGTATCTGATAATGCCCAATGCTGTGTCTATTAAGACTGTTGATACTTTTAACTACCACCATTTAAACCAAATACTATTTCACTTTCGGAAATTAGATGATAAAGCGCTCCCAACGAGATCAGACTTCCAGCATAATACTATATATATATATATACAACACAATTTACATATCAAGGCAAGATGTATCATGTATCATACGGATCAGCTTTTATAAAGAACAAAAATTCCTAATTAAGCAATCAAGCACTCCAGAATATAAGCCTGAAAAAAAATCAGTAACCGGATTACAGTAGAAGCTCCTTAAACATATAAAAACATCAAGGAGACAGTCAAAGAGTTGTTGTTCAGCTCTTTACTAATGGAGTCACAGGGACATAAAGGAATTTTTTTCCAAAATGGGGTGCAATATCAAATAAATTAACGAAATGGGATGAGTTTGAAAATAATTATCAAAAAATAATAATATGATATCATCAATTTAGTGGTAAACAAATATTGAGTTGAATCTTGAAAAGGGAGGCTCAGATCAAATCTGATCAAACACCAAATTTGAAGAGATCATCCAAGAAAGTAAAGGGAACAGTCTATCATGGCGGCATAGCAAACAAATGTGGGTGCGCAAAATAGAGATAAGAGAATTAAATCTCAAATCCCCAAAATACCCCTTCATCATCCGTTGCTGCCAAGCCTAATGATAAGAACAAGTTCCGTTTCTCTCTCAAACAAGTCCCCCAAATTGATTATGACTGCAATTGAATATTATCGTCACTGCCTCAGTAATTAATTAATTAATCAATCATACGGAGTATATATATATACATATAGACACATAGATGCATGCATGATGCATCCATTGGAATTTGGGAGGTGTTTGGAAAAGGAAGGGAAATTGTTGGTAACAGTTTGGTGCCCAAGTTATTAACTGTGAGCTTAGCATTTAAGGGGTCGTTTGGTTAATACCGGGAAATCACAGGCGAAGATGACAACCAGTGAAGGTGTATTCATCAACGGAGAGGGGCAAACGATCCCTTTGAAACTCCCTCATCTCTCCGTACCTCATTCTCTATTTTTCATCAGATTTGTTTGTGGATGCTAACCAATTTGAGGTCTTTTATGGTGAAGTGAGACATTGGATTCTGGAATGACGTTTTTGCCCCTCTTGTTTGGTAAGTCGGTATGTGGCAGGTGTTGGATTTGTGGGAATCCGACTTTGCATGGACGCAATTATTGGTCAGCAATTCACTCCGTGACCAGTGACCACTATTGGGTATTCACCCAAATCCGAAAAACAAAGATTCGATTGACCTCAAAACTGTCTCATAAAAGTGTGACTCGAAATTAACCTGAACGGACGATCTAAAAAAACTTGCTCCAAAGTTACATTCCCTATATACTAAAAGAATAGAAAAAGCTTTAAGTTTTCCCGCCTAAAGAACATTTCCTATTTTGATAAAATCTCTTATTTACTTTTCTATTTTGATACAATCCCTCATTTAATTTTTTTTTTCCCAAAATGGTGCTCAATTGCAAATAAATTAACAAAATGGGTATTATTTCAAAGTATTTACCCAAAATGGGTCAACGTCATCACCGAAGCTAGACTCAAATTCAAGTCGCTCTCCCGCTCAGCGACTTCACCCAAAGTGTTACTTAATATCCACCCAAACCTCAGTATGCTACTTAAAGGCAAGTAGCTCAGGGAGGGAGCGATTACACCTTAAGTCGCCATCCCCCGCAGCGAATTAGGCATTTGCCCAAAAAAAAAAAAAAAGTTGTAGGAATTGAACACACGTCCTTCCGCAAAATTGACACTAATTCTACAGAACCTAACCACCCGTGCAAGCAAATTGATATGTTAAATACAAGTGCTTAAAATAGTATTCCCTCCTAGTCTGATTGTTGGTTCCCTTTATTTTGGGCATCAAAATTAAAGAAATGAATTTGGACCACACAAAACACCCTATCCCACATGAAATTGAATTTGAACCATATAAAACTTACCAAAAAAAGAAAGGGGAACCAACACCCGACTAGCATGGAAAAGAAAAGGGGAACCAACAATCAGACTAGGAGGAAGTAGTAAGTAATTGTTCAAGTCCCAAAACTCATTTATTACGATCAACATTAAATATCAAATTTTAATGACCTTGATAAATTGTTATTCTTAGTTTGGCGTTATGGATATGGTCATGAGAAGAGTCTAGGGACTGATTAATCGCCGGCTCGATTCCCATTAACTACAACTTCTATTTTTTTTTCACGCATAAAGTCGCACTACAAGAAAAACTAAAACAGGTGACTGATTTCAGTCGCCAAAATCAGTCGCCTGTTTTAATTCTTTTTGTAGTGTCGCTCAGCCACGGAGCGTTTTGGCCGCGAGTCGTTCTCCCGCTAAGCGACCATAATCCCAAACCTAGTATCGCTAAAACCGAGCCTACGTGGACCCATTTTGGATAATTAGTTCCAAAGTCACCACATTTCCTTAAATTGTTTGCTATTAAACCCCATTTTGAAAAAAAAAATCCATACTACGGTATGATTCCCTCGAAAATGGATCCTCACCATGTTCTTTCTCTCCATTTCCTCTCATAATTTCTTTAAATAATAATTTCCCTTTTCACTCATATTTTTCCTTTATTTTAATGCGTAAATTTATAACCGTTGTTAAAATACGATCCGAACCATTAATAAGAACTTGGCTCTCGATTTCTTTTTAGAAAATGGAGAGAAACGGACATGATTCCCTCCATTTCTTTAAGGGTCCATTTTCCTCTTAGATGACTTGAAATTACTATATTATTCATAAAAATCGGGTAACAAAAGTGTGTTGATGCCGTACGGATTGTTAAACATGGAAATCAACTTCAACATCCATAACATGCTGGAATGGATGATCACCGCTCGCCAAAGAATACCAATCATTACTCAACTTAACAGACAAAGCTTCGGAGAAATATCTGTATCAAGACCCAAAAATGTGTCTCGGAGATTCATCTCTTTGACTGTGATACACGTCATCAAGAAACCAACGAGACCCTTGATCCATCGGGAGAGAGCAAAGTGCACTTACGTCACAAAGATGTAGAAAGGGAAGGCGGATCGCAGACCAAGAAAGGCTTTCTCCAAAGGAGAAAAAACTCCTACACTTTAGAACACAATCTCTACGGACAAGAAACTCATAGCCAAGAAAAGCGAGTAAGTAGAAAAGAGGCAGTAAAGAAAACCGCTTGTATAGCCCCCTAACCATGACCAAAACTATCTCAAAAAGTCGGAGAGAGATGGGCACAACACAATTCGAATGTAAAGTTATGATCTTCCTAGTTAGCCTGAAGACCACTAAAACAAGTACTCCATGGATAAGAGGACAAGACACCCCTAAACATCTATGAACGAGACGGTAAAATTAACGTATAGAAGGTTATTATTCGGAATACCAAAAAACATAATAAACAAAGATAAAGCATAAACTGGACGTGAAAACCACCGCATCCGACCCAACCAACGTCACTTCCAAAAACCCTGACTCCACCCTACCAATCACGTCCCAAACAAGCGGAAAAGAACCCCAATAGCCATGACCTCACTCCAACCAAAGAAAGTAACAAACATCGCATACAGTCCACAAAAGACACATCAGGCCCGACAAACACCAACACCCACACAAGACAATGAGACACCCAAATTCAAACGAAACCCCCAGGACCACCGACTTACCTACTTACCTGCAACATGACCCACCAACAGAACAACACCGGCATAAAAAAACACAAGGGTCCATTTTCCTCTTACATTTTTCGCTTTATTCGTCGGTATAAAAATTGGACAGTTAGATTGTAGTTAGATGAATCTTGAGCGTTGAAAGGAAAATGGAGCCTCGATTGTTATAGAAAATGGAGAACTTAATTTCTCTACTCAATGCATTCAGACAAAAGAGTGAACTACTCAATGCATTCAGACATGAAGATGGGCTCAATGCTCAATTATTAGATTTGTGCACTAGTAAACTGAAAATAGCATTATAAAAATTTCTGCAAGTATGTTATCATATCAGGAATGAAATAGCTAAATCTGAATTTGTGTACCCCATAACTTCTGCACATGCATCATCTTTGCAGGTAGGACGGATGATTATGATTTATGAGGGATGATTAAAGTGCCGAGCAGCAACTGAAACATTACAGATGCTACGCAAATCTACACAATCACACTAGTCCACCCATGGTTGATGCTTAACAGGAGTTGAGGAAGAAAAAATCACATTTCTCATACAGATTCGACAAAAAGACTATGTGCGGCTTATTGGTAAACAGTCTTATTAAAGCTGAGACGAAGATTTCCCTTCGTAATAGGTACAGATTTTCAGCATGTATCCGGCACTCCCCAATGCCGTAAGCCCGTATCCATTAAGATTGTCATGCTTAAGACCCGTCTTTAACTTAAAAACCTGTCACAAGGTGTGAGAGGCAGTCTTAACTTAAAACGACTATCTCACCATTTCTACATTTCGAATTAGCAAAACAGATACTCCGTACATGTCAAGCCAATGCATCTCTTAAATTGGATGGGCAGTAACAGTGTATTCATCTCTTGCTCATGCAAAATTAACAAAAACATTTCGAATTTGCAAAACAGATACTCCATGTTATTGTTGTTAGATAACGGCTTGAAATATACTCCGTATAAAACAAAATTATAAATTTCTAGTATTAAGTTTGTCAAAAAAAAAAAAAAACACATTAAAATAATTTGAATCTTGAAAAGGGAGGCTCAGATCAAATCTGATCAAGCACCAAATTTAGAGAGATCGTCCAAGAAAGTAAAGGGAACAGTGTACCATGGCGGCATAGCAAACAAATGTGGGTGCGCAAAATAGGGATAAGAGAATTAAATCTCAAATCCCCAAAATACCCCTTCATCATCCGTTGCTGCCAAGCCTAATGATAAAAACAAGTTCCGCTTCTGTCTCAAACAATTCCTCCAAAATTGATTATGACTGCAATTGAATATCATCGTCACTGCCTCAATAATATATACTCCGTAATTAGTACTCCCTATGTGGGTGTGAATCTATCTATCTATATATATATATACATGCATGCATGCATGATCCATCCATTATAGATGTTGGGAAAAAGAGTGACAAGTAGAAAGATTAGTAGAAGTATGGTGCCCAAGTTATAAACTGTGAGCTTAGTGTTTGAAGGGGTCGTTTAGTTGATACGGGAAATCACAGGCGAAGATGATAACCGGTGAAGGTGTATCATCAACGGAGAGGGGCAAACGATCCCTTTGAAACTCCCTCGTCTCTCCGTACCTCATTCTCTATTTTTGATCAGATTTGACTCTGGATGCTTAACCAAGTGAGGTCTTTTATAGTGAGCCAGTGGGTTGTGGAATGACGTTTTTGCCCCTCACTTGTTTTGGCAAGTAAAATATGAATATGTGGCAGGTGCATGGATGGCAAATGTTGGTCAGCAATTGACTTTGTGACCAAGTGTTCATTTACACTGTCAGTGACACTATTATGGTATTCACCTCTAAAAAAAAAAAAAAAAAAACGATTCGATTGACTCTAAAATTGCAAGATAAAAATATGACTTGAAATTGACCCAAACCGATCTGAACTTGCATAATAAAAATTTGACTCGAAATTATAATATTCAGATTAACATAAACAAAAAATAGCATTATACAAATCTCTGCAAATATGTATCAGGAATGAAATAGCTAAATCTGAATATGTATACCACCATAATTGGTGTCCAACATCTGGAAATACTAGTAATATTTCGGTCTTCGGATGTCAATAACCATCGCCTCTTGAAACAACTTCTCTGCAGGTAGGACGGAGTAAGATTGTATGCTCGAACAGACACATAACTTCCCTTCACATTGCATAGAGGCGGGTAGGGCAGCGAAACATAAACTCTACACGAATGCTCATGGCTATAAAACACACATGAGAAACAAGGAAATTCTGCACATCGAGAATATCAGCAATATTCAGAAGTTACTCATCTTTCCGCCTCAGCCCTTTACTTCCCCTCTTCTCCTTTGAATTAACTTCGGACTTCTGAACAACATTACTCCAAAACAATTAGCCCCAATCCCTGTGTGTTCTTAGGCGGTAAATGTCCTTATTAAAGACAAGAGGAGAAAATCATCAACTGTCATGAAGAAAGGAGAATAATTCAGTATGGATAATGAAGTGGCGTCCAAAAAGGTGCTAAAAATGTGTGAGAAATGGTCTGAGGTAGAACCTCAAACTTAACTACGGTTTGGATAGTGCTTAAAGTCGTATATAACAGAGCTTCAAAAACCCGGGATCTGCCAAGGCTTACACTAGCAGTACCACTGCTTATAAATATGTGTCATCAAATGATGCAGGCATTCTTGACGTAAAAGGCAAGATATACTACCATCAGAAAGCTAGGAGTTAATATTCTCAACTTTATACCTGAACTATGCCAGCATCACACAAATATATTTAGTCTCCCTAAAACAATCCAAGTATCGCCTACAGAAAGCTAATGTGGAAAAGTTCTTATTGATAGTAACCAAAAGTTGCTTCACTCTGGGTAACCGCAATGGTACAGGTCCAACATCAAAGTTTTTCATGTAATGGCTGCACTCCATATACTCTCGGACATATTCTTCACAATTAAGTACAGATTTTCCAGCATGTATCTGGCAATGCCCAATGCTGTGTCCATTAAGACGGTTGATACTTTTAACTACCACCATTTAAACCAAATACTATTTCACTTTCGGAAATTAGATAGCTACCGCCCTCCCAACGAGATCAGACTTCCAGCATAATACTATATAGATACAACACAATTACCACATCAAGGCAAGATGTATCATATATCATACGGAGCAGCTTTTATAAAGAACAAAAATTCCTAGTTGACCAATCAAGTATTTCAGAATCAATTGGTCTCCCTTGTGACGGGTTACCATTTGTGGCGGATATTTTGTGAGTTAAAATGGTAACAAAATGGGTTAGTGGAGAAAGGGGACCACATGAATAGTGTTACAGAGAGAGAAAAAGTGGGTACTTTGTGAGGTAAAATGGTATCCGTCACTCAAGAGTGACGGATATGTGCCGTCACAAACAAGAATTTGTGTTTCAGAATATGATCCTGAAAAACCAGTAACAGGATTTTATCAAGGAAACACAGTACGAGCTACTTAAAACATACTTCCTCCGTCCCGGTCAATTGTTAGTCCTTTGATTTTGGCACAAAGATAAAGAAAGAGGAGGGAGCTAGTTAGAAATAAAATGACAAGTGGACCAAATTGAGTGTGAAGGTTTAAATTGCTCATCAAATGCAATCCCAAAATAGAAAGAACAACAATTGACTGAGATACCAAAAATGAAATAAGACAACAAATGACCGCGACGAAGGGACTCAGGGAGTATATAAAAACATCACAAACTACAAAAAAGAACCAGAAGGAGACAGTCCGAGAGTTTTGTTGTTCAGCTCTTTTACTAATGGAGTCACAGGATCATAAGCTCTTTACTATTGAAGTCAATGTGCGGACAGTTTGGCTCTAGTCAACTGATCGTAAGGTTCATGTCTATAATGAAGTACGAGTAGTATGGAACCTCTCATAAGCTTCTTTTACTTTCAAGTTTCACCTTTATTTTAATCTTATATGATCTGATCTTGTGTGAGAACCGTCTTAACTTAAAACGGCTATGTTGCCATTTCTAGATTTCGAATTTGCAAAACAGAAACTCCGTACATGTCAAGCCAATGCATCTCATCTCTTAAAATTGGACAGTAACAGTATATTCATCATCATCGTCATTATAGTCCAACCTATCCGTATGTTGAACGACTAAATCTTCTACTAATACTGTTGTTAGATAACGGCTTGAGGTATATTCCGTATAAAAAAAAAAACTATAAATTTCTATTATTAGATTTGTCAGAAAAAACTTCTAATAAAATAATCTGAGAAAAATAATAATATGATGTCATCAATTTAGTGGTAAATAAAGAAACAAATAGAGTTGAATCTTGAAAAGGGAGGCTCAGATCAAATCTGATCAAACACCAAATTTGGAGAGATCATCTAAGAAAGTAAAGGGAAGAGTGTACCATGGCGGCATAGCAAACAAATGTGGGTGCGCAAAATAGGGATAAGAGAATTAAATCTGAAATCCCCAAAATACCCCTTCATCATCAGTTGCTGCCAAGCCTAATGATAAGAACAAGTTCCGTTTCTGTCTCAAACAATTCCCCCAAATTGATTATGACTGCAATTGAATATCATCATCACTGCCTCAATAATATATACTCCCTAATTAGTACTCCCTATGTGGGTGTTAATCTATCTCTCTCTCTATATATATATACATGCATGCATGATCCATCCATTATAGAGGTTGGGAAAAAGAATAGTAGAAGTATGGTGCCCAAGTTATAAACTGTGAGCTTAGTATTTAAGGGGTCGTTTAGTTGATCCGGGAAATCACAGGCGAAGATGACAACCGGTGAAGGTGTATTCATCAACGGAGAGGGGCAAACGATCCCTTTGAAACTCCCTCATCTCTCCGTACCTCATTCTCTATTTTTTGATCAGATTTGTTTGTGGATGCTTTAACCAATTGAGGTCTTTTATGGTGAGCTAGTGGGTTGTGGAATGACGTTTTTGCCCTTCAGTAGTTTGGCAAGTAAAACATGTTGGAATATGTGGCAGGTGCATGGACAGCAAATGTTGGTCAGCAATTGACTCTGTGACCAAGTGTTCATTTACACTGTTAGTGACACCATTTTAGGGTATTCACCCCCTACTATTAGATTTAACGAGGAAGAAAAAAAAAAAAACGATTCGATTGACTGCAAAATTGCATGATAAAAATATGTCTTGAAATTGACCCAAACCGATCTGACAAGATTCGATCTGAACTTGCATAATAAAATATGACTCAAAAGTACTATATTCAGAGAAATTAAAAATCTTATTACCTTAATACGGAGTAGTATCTTAAAACCAAGTCGTTTATAGCCAGCTTTATTGTCAATAGTCATACCTACAATAAAACACAAACATGGGCGCAATGCTCAAGTATTAGATCTGTGCACTAGAAAACTGAAAATAGCATTATACAAATTTTTGCAAATATTTATCAGGAATGAAAATTATGAAATAGCTAAATCTGAATTTATATACCGCCATAACTGGTGCCCAACACCTGGAAATACTAGTGATATTTCGGATGTCAATAACCATCGCCTCTTGAAATAACTTCTTTGCAGGTAGGACGAAGTAGGATTGTGTGCTCGAACTGAGACACATAGCTTCCCTTCAGATCGCATAGAGGAGGGTAGGGCTGCAGAAACAAAAACACCACATGAATGCTAGTGACTATAAAACACACTTCAATATTTATACAGTCTACTGAAATCAAACACATGAGAAACAAGGAAATTCAGCAGATTGAGAATATCAGCAATATTCACAAGTTGCAAACTTTTACTTATGAGTGATAATACAAGTAAAAAAAAAAAAAAATTTTCATACAGATTTGTCAATAAGAAAACACAATGTACGACTTACTTCGATTAAAGGTAATTGTTATGTTAAGTTGTGGGTAATGAAAGGAAAAACCAAACAAACTAGGAGGTTATATTGGCTAGGGTAGTGCATTACCACCCGATATGGCAGAGATAGTTGCCCCACCACCCCTTCATCCTTCCTTAATAGCACTTTCATCTTTCTGCCACAGCCCTTTACTTCCCCTCTTCTCCATTGTTTTGACTTTTGACTCTGAACAACTAGAGGCCAAGACCATCAACTGCTATGAGGAGGTTACAGAAGAGAGGAGAATAGTTCAACATGGATAATGAATGGCGTCCAAAAAGGTGCTAGTATAAGACAATAAGGTTTGAGAAGAATGAAAGTTGTATTTACTGTTGAGGTGAATATACATATATATAGTGAGCTATACATTTTAAATAAGGGAAGGAGCCTAGGGTAATCATCTTAATTATAGTATACAATATGTAATTGCTAATTTTACAAATATATGACAGCTTGATTGATGCTTGATTGATTGTCTTGTGTAGATATTATTTTGTGGAAGATATGGGAATAGTAGTAGCTGTAATATTGTTAATACGCCCCCTCAAGTTGGACGATCTGGTGATGAGACCAAGCTTGTCGCGAAGTTCATGAAACTGCTGCTTGTGTAAAGGCTTTGTAAGGATGTCTGCTAGTTGATCCTTGCTTGCAATGTGAGAGATTCGTACTTGGCCTTGTTGTAGTTGTTGCTTGACGTAGTGGAACGATATAGCCATGTGCTTCATTCGTGAGTGGAAGACTGGGTTCTTTGCGTAGAGTGTTGCAGAAATGTTGTCACAGAATATAGCGGGAGGCTTGGTAACTTGTATTTTGAGCTCAGAGAGAAGATTGCGAAGCCATAATGTTTCCGTTGTGACCGAAGCAATGGCGCGAAACTCAGCTTCAGTTGTAGAGAGAGCAATGCCCTTTTGTTTCTTGGAGGACCAGGTAATGGGGTTGCGCCCAAGATAGGCAATGTATCCCGTCGTCGAGAGGTAATTGTCTTTGTCACCGCCAAAGTCGGCATCACAAAGAGGCATGAAGACATAGGGGTGTGTCTTTGTGTAGTTGGATGCCATGGTGTGGGGTCCCTTGAAGGTAACGAAGAAGGCGTTTGAGGGCCATCCAATGGCTCGTGGTGGGATGATGAAGGAATTGAGCTAGGCGGTTGACAGAGAAGGCAATGTCGGGCCGTGTGAGAGATAAATATTGAAGGCTCCCGACGATGGCGCGATAGTTGGTCTGGTCGTGAATGGGGTTTTGGTCTTCTCGGATGAGAGGTGGTGACGTAGCCATGGGCGTTGTATTTGGTTTAGCATCCGCCATTTTATATGTTGTAAGAAGGTCTTGAATATATTTTGATTGACTTAGGTGAATTCCTAGTGCATTCGGAGTGACTTCGATGCCTAGGAAGTAAGATAAAGGTCCAAGGTCTTTTAAGGAGAATCGTGTAGCGAGTTTGTTGATAAAGGTTTGTAGGTGCGATGAGTTAGGTCCTGTAATTATAATGTCATCGACATAAATGAGCATATAAATGACTTGTGTAGATGTTTGTAAAATAAATAGTGATGGGTCAGAAATGGATTGATGAAAACCGACAGTGGTAAGGTAGGTTTTTAGTTCGGTGTACCAAGCTCGAGGGGCTTGTTTTAGTCCGTAGATTGCTTTATTTAATTTGCATACAAATTCCGGATGGGTTTGGTTGACAAACCCAGGTGGTTGACTCATAAAAACGTTATCCGTAAGAGATCCTTGTAGAAATGCATTGTTAATATCGAGTTGTCGTAGTGACCAGTTTTTGGCTACGGCAAGTGACAATATAAGACGAACTGTGGTTGGTTTGATCACGGGACTAAAGGTTTCCGTGTAGTCAATACCGGGTCTTTGGTGGAAGCCTTTAGCAACGAGGCGTGCCTTATGTTGCTTAAGGGTTCCATCAGGATTGTATTTGTTTCTAAATACCCATTTGCAACCGACAATGTTTTGAGCAGTCGATTTTGGGACTAAGGTCCATGTATTGTTTCGACTTAAAGCATCATACTCGTCTTGCATGGCTTGTCGCCAATGAGGGAGAACGAGTGCTTGTTTGACGGTGTTGGGAAGAGCGGTGGTGAGGGAGGGTTTAAGTGCTAGCTTGGCATATTTCGGGTTTGGCTTGCGTATGTTGTTTTTGAGTCGAGTTGTGATGGTTTGGTTTGGTGGAGGTGGTGTGATTGTGGTATGAGTGGAGTTTGAAGCGGGGATAGTGGTGGTAGAGGTGGCGTTGGGATTGTCAAATTGTGATGTAGTATTGGCTTCGGAGTGGATGTTTGGTGTAGTGGCCGTGGGTGTGTTGGTGGGTCGTCGTGTATAGACTTTCGTAATAGGTGGTCGAGGAGGAGGAGGTGGTGGAGGTGGCGGAGGTGGGGCGGGTAAAGTGGCGGGTGTAGGTGTGAGAGGAGGAGGAAGGATATGAAGAGCGAAGGTGGTCCATTCCTCGGTGGTGGGAGATGGTAATGGTGTTGTTGGCATGGTAGCGAAAGGATAGATATCCTCATAAAATTTTACATGGCGAGAGGTGTAGATGCGATGGGTTTTCGGGTCAAGACAGTGAAAAGCACTTTGTGTAGTTGAGTAACCAACAAAGACACATGGAATTGAGCGGTCTTCTAGTTTGTGTTTAGTGTAAGGTCGTAGCCATGGATAGCATAGGCAACCGAAATTGTGTAGATTTTTGTAATCCGGTTGTTTGTTATGAAGTACAAAGTAGGGTGACTTTCCTTGTAGTGATCGAGTAGGTAGTCGATTTATAAGGTAGGTGGCAGTACTAAAAGCAAATGGCCAATACTTAGTAGGTAGATGAGCATGTTTGAGGAGAGCTAGACCCGTTTCTACTATATGTCGATGTCGTCGTTCGGCATATCCGTTGTGTTCAGGAGTATGCGGGGGAGAAGTGGAGTGTGAAATTCCGTTATTAAGGAGGGTTGTATTTAATTTAATATATTCGCCTCCATTATCGGAGAAAAAATGTTTAATTGGTTTGTCGAAGTATTTTTCTACAATTGCTTTAAATTGAATAAATACTTGGTTTGTGTCGGATTTACGTTTGAGTGGGTACATCCAAATGTATTTACTAAAGTGATCGAAAAATATGACATAGTATTTGTAATGGTCGAATGAGGGTACGGGACTCGTCCAGAGGTCGGAAAACATTAGTTGGAGCGGGTCAGTGGTTCGAAAAGAAGAATGTGAAAATGGTAGTTTCTTACTTTTTGCAATATTGCAAGATTCACAGTGCACAAAGTCTTGATTAACAGAATGCAAATTTTTATTAATAGTTCTCATTACATCGTAAGATGGGTGACCTAATCTATGATGTAACGAAAGTGGAGCGGGTCCTTTGTTGATGGTGTAGGCTCGCGGTTTTGGTGGACACCACTCGTAAATTCCGTCTTTAATTTTGCCCTGGAGGAGCGTTGTTCCCGTCGCCATCGCCTTAACAGAAAAACCATTTTGTGAGAAAATAACACAGGCTTGATTATCTCTACATAATTGAGATATCGAAATAATATTTCGCGAAATTTTAGGAACGTGAAGTACGTTATTTAAATTAATACCATGGAGATTAAGATTACCTGTATTAGCGATTGTGAGGCCGGAACCATCTCCTATGAGGAGCTCATCAAGACCGGAGTAAGGTGAGTGAAAGGCGAGCGTGTCCAAATCATGGGTCACGTGGTGACTAGCTCCGCTGTCCAGTAGGTAGCTTGGGTTGGGGACGGAGTAACCAGTGGGTATGGCGGCAGCATGGGCTTGGGGTTGCTGGTAACGATTGGGTGGTGGGGCAGGGAAGACGATTGTGGGATAGAGTTTGCGGAAGACAGAACAGTAGGCAATGACATGACCCGTTTCGCGGCACCATTGGCACCGACCTTTGAACGGGCGAGGGTTGGATTGGTGGTGTGGTGGGTTTGCAGGCTGTTGTGGGTTGTTGTAGGTGTGACTGGTGCGATTATTGTAGCGGTTGTGGGATTGGTTTTTGAAGGAAGGATTGGCAGTGGGTTGATAATGATTAATGGGTTGTTTTTGTTGGAGAATTAATTCCTGTTGCAACAATTTTTCATGCAACGCTTCGAACGGAATTGGGGTGTCGCGGGCTCGGACTTGGTCAATGACAGAGTGATAGAGGTCATAGTCAAGACCATTAAGGACTCTAGAGATTACATCTTCAGGATCAAGTATTTTGCCCATAAGGGCTAATTGATCCACGCATGCTTTTATCGAGTGAATGTACTCGGTAATGCTTTGTTCTGTGGTTTTGGAAATAGAGTCAAATTTGGTTTTGATTTGCTGGATGTGGATGCGCGAAGGATTAGCGTAAGTATGGGCAAGAATGTCCCAAGCTTCCTTCGCCGTTTTAGCCCGAACAATCATGGTTTGAAGGGCAGCGGTTATGGTGCCTGTAAGGGCACCGAGGATGAGCCCGTCTTGCTTTAGCCAAGACATGTGGGCGGGGTTTGGTGTTTCCTGGTTGTTAGCGTCCAGAATTGTGGTTGGAGGAGCGGGGGTGGTGCCATCGATGAAGCCTAAAAGGCTTAATCCGAATAGGATGTTGGTGAGGGAGAACCTCCAGGTGGTGTAATTCATAGGGTTTAGTTTCACGACTTGGCTTAGGTTGGGTGCCGTCAAGGGTTTTGTAGCCTCATGAGGGTTGTTGACGGTGGAGTCAGTTTGAGTGATGGTCATGATGGAAGTCGGGTGAGGGAGTTGGGTTTTTGAGCGTTTGAAAGAGCTGCGTTTTGGTCGTAGGGGGTTGGATCGATTGAGGCTCGCGGATACCATATAAGACAATAAGGTTTGAGAAGAATGAAAGTTGTATTTACTGTTGAGGTGAATATACATATATATAGTGAGCTATACATTTTAAATAAGGGAAGGAGCCTAGGGTAATCATCTTAATTATAGTATACAATATGTAATTGCTAATTTTACAAATATATGACAGCTTGATTGATGCTTGATTGATTGTCTTGTGTAGATATTATTTTGTGGAAGATATGGGAATAGTAGTAGCTGTAATATTGTTAATAGCTAGAAATGTGTATGAGAAATGGTTTCACAGGTAGAACCTCAAAGTTACCTACGGTAAGGACAGTGCTTAAGCCTTAAAGTCATATATAACAGAGCTTCAAAAACCCGGGATCTGCTAAAGCTTACACTAGTAGCAACACTGCTCATAAACATGTGTCACCAAATGAATGCATGCATTCTTGATAGAAAGGCAAGAGATACTACCATCAGAAAACTAGGAGAATATAAACTTCTTAATACCTGAACTATCTCAGCAGTCAGCATCACACAAATTCTTCAGTGCCATCAGATATTCACAATTTCTCAAAGACGGGTCAAATACAATACCACTATCCTAATAGGACAAACAACAAGTGGGGGGGTGGGGGCAAAAAGTGTCACCACTTTCATTGTATTTGACCCGTCTATAGCAATAGACGGGTAGACGGATATACCCGTCTATAGCAAGACTAACTGTCAGATATTTAGTCTCCCCAAGACAATCTAAGTACCGCCTACAGAAAGCTAATGTGGAGAAGTTCTTATTGATAGTAACCAAAGTTGCTTCGCTCTTGGTAACCACAATGGAACATGTCTAACATCAAAGTCTCTCATGTAATGGCTGCACTCTAATCTTCTCCGACATATCCTTTGCTTGCATTTCTATAGGAACAATCATTTGAAAAGGCAAATTGGCAAAATCTTGAAAATTACAGGAGCCCAAAACAAAGTTTTCTAGCTGAAATAATCTACACCTGTTGTCCCAAAAGTTTCAAAAGCATAAAAATCACCCTCTTTCATCTTAGTCCGCACACCTCCCTTCACAATAGGTACAGATTTTCCAGCACGTATAAAAACATCACAAACTAAAAAAAAGAACTTGCTCTGAAGGAGACAGTCCAAGAGTTCTGTTCAGCTCTTTACTAATTGAATCACAAGGACATAGCTCACATAAGGATCATAAGCTCTTTACTAATGGAATCAATCTGCAGACAGCTGGCTCTTATTGACTAGGATCGTAGGGTTAATGTCTATGATGCAATTAAAGTGGTATGTAAGATACCCAACATGGAAACCGACACAATTAGCAAATTCTCAGTACACAGCAGAGTTGTCAACTTCAAACTTTAAAAATAAAACAAGTCCATCCACTGACTAGAACGAAGAGCCGAAGAGCGTCATTTCTTTTGAACATGACTTTCATTTAGCCAGAGATCGCTTATTTGGTACTCGTGGATTTGATTAGCAAATACATAAACATTGAAATGATTTAAACAGCATTACATATAACATATGCTTCCCAAGAAGCCTACAAATTTCTGCATCCCAAAAGGATGACTGCCAACATAAAGCAGCACTACGTAGGCCAAGATGGAGCTCCAAAATAAAAAATAAAGTTATAGAGATGAAGGGGATGATCGAAGCTTCACAAAAGTTACCTTGAATAATTTTTCCGTTGATTTCAACCTCATATGACTCCATCACTTCTTGTTTAGCATCACCGACGTCACAAAGACGCACATCAATCCCAGCTTCCTAATATGTAAAATAACACAATAGTTTACCTCCTACACAATTGGCTGTTTTATACGGAGTATGATATGAGAATACGAAAACATACTAAAATACTCCTGACAAGTAAACGCCAAAAGGACTTCTAGCTAACATGATACACTTAATCTGCCGATCTCCCTATATAAAAGTTCCAGTGACAAGTTTAATGTATAATTCCAAGGCTCTAGGAAAAATCTTCCAAGAGAATGTTAAGTATTTAAAGAGGATAAGCTATAAAAAACAAGGACATCCTAACTATAGTAACAAAATTTCCCCATTCGTTTGAAGAAGCGTAATTGGGGTATTAACAAAAGCCCCACCTCAACCCATATGGAAGCAAGATAAATAACCTGAAGCAAAGTGTATAGTACCTAATGATGAGCCAGAAAATGTTCAACTATTCAAGCATCCCACTCAAACCAGACACAGAAAAATACCGCAAGTAAAGCAAAATTCCATAATACCCACCGAGACAGATTGATCTTTTGTTAGAGGCCATTGAAACGATGTTTGTGAAACTTGATTGTGCGGAAAAAGAGATGAGTAGTAGAGATGTCCCACCGAGCGTGCCAAATTTGTAACAACAAATTTGCGTTTAAATCTGTAAACAAGAGATAAAACACAAACAAATGCAACAAAATAATAATTTTAATTAATTCAAAAGATTTCGGGTACAATCTACTAGTTATTCTACTGATTCGATTTCCGCACTTCGAATAAATAGGAGGGTCTTGAATTTGAAGACTTGATTCTCCTTTGATGAATTTGACTTGCTTCTCTTCAATTGACTGCAATTGATGCTTGACGTCGGATTGAAGAATAATTCTTTCTTTTTCTCTAGTTTTCTCTTAGGAGAGATTTTGTAGAGAGTTGAATGTCTTTTCTTTTTTCTCTTGCTTTCCTCTTAGGAGAGATTTTTTTAGAGAAGGTTTTTGTAGAAGGGTTTTAGATTTTTAGTATGTATTTGTGAAATGTGTTGATTTTTGTAATTGTGGTGATTATGGAGATCCGTCTTAAATGAGAGTGATTACTCTCAATTTATAAGACATTTTGTTTTTACCGTAGCCAACATGCAACTGATTGCTACCACTTCTCCTTTTACGCTGACTTAGATCCTAGTCTCATGGTGCTTCCCCATATTTCACGGAAACCATAATATTTGCTGTTATTGACCAAGTCTCTTGTTTTTTCTTTTGTAAAGCAAATATTTACGGAGTATCCTAATTCCTATCGTGATCCATGCACGTTTGGATATTATTCCAAACTCAAAGCATCATATATTGACATGCATGCGTGGACTATGCATATGGTCTTGGGTTTAAATTTCTTTGAGAAATTTCTGGACTTGTCACTTCTATTTCGTGGGCTCGTCAAGCTTTTCGAGTCCAATTTGGACTTCGCACCATTATTCCCATACTCCGTATTAGAAACACGACACAACCCATTTTCTGAGTGGACCGGTTTTATATTCTGGCAAGATGGGCTAAATACCGTCATATTTGTTCGGCTAAATCCACCGACCCATTTGTCAAACGATATACTTTCACATGAGTCAACATTTTGACTTTGACCTATTCTTAATACATGAGACATATTTTTATGTCTACAAATTTGCCCCCTCGGGATTGAGTCACGTACACGAATTTGAGTGTTTAAGCGTGAGTCGATCCCGATATTTTACTCGTGGAGTTGAGCTTTATAGCTCTTTCCCAGTCCACCTCAACGGACTGATAACTGCTCTATTCTTATTTGCCAGAAATGATGTTACGCTCCTCTGTCAAACATGTATGTGGCGTCGTTTGATCTTAACCAAGCTAAAAGATAGAATTTGATCCTAATTAAATAAGAAGCAAACTCACGGCCGGATGCACGAGTAGTGTTTAAGTGAACATCAATATCTTCGTCTTCCATCCAAATTAAAGATAAACTTTAATATTTGATAACTTTGGTATTTGATAAGATAAACTTTGCTATTTGAGTTCTAGTACAACTCTATCTTCCCAACTACTATAAAAGCAAGTAAACGGGACTTGAAATCATACATTCACCAACAAACACCAATTCTTTACGCCAAGTATAAACCCCGTCCCAGCAATCAACATCCTCGTCCGAATACTGAAACCACCGATAATTAACGAGAAGCACAAGCCTGAACCAAGCGTACTCCAGAGACCCAACTCAGCTTTCCTCGAGAACAAAGTTCACTTCGACTCATGACGACGAAAACCAAAGGCGCAAAAGGAACGTCCAGAATTTCAATTTTGTAGGTGAGCGAAATTTTGAAATATAACTCACCATTTTTTTTTTTTTTTTTTTTTTTTTTTTTTTTGCATGC
Source organism: Silene latifolia (assembly GCF_048544455.1). Classification (NCBI taxonomy): domain Eukaryota; kingdom Viridiplantae; phylum Streptophyta; class Magnoliopsida; order Caryophyllales; family Caryophyllaceae; genus Silene; species Silene latifolia. The sequence continues at coordinate 14,160,420 of NC_133534.1, forward strand.
AGCCTTTTTCTTCTCCATGGCGTAGAATGCACTTCCCATCGTCACAGCCGCTTCATCATTAACGTGCATCCAGTGCGCATTATCATCTATGAGCGGTCCTCGATTCTCAAAGTTCAAATTCACCCCTCCTTTTATCGTGTGAACTGGGAAATCGAGATGGTCGCTTAGCTTGATGACGAGATTCTCATTGGGTATTCCTCTCTGACCAGTGCGGTGCCCCGCCAATAACGACGGCATGCCTCTGAATGACTGAATCGCCTTACATGTGACTTACGGACTTCTGCCCGACGTTTCTGAGATTAAATAATGGTTCACGCCGTCTTCATCATCTGCATTTCATTCTTTAACGATTGCAAATACGGCACCCATCTTATGAAAACACGCGGACCAGTCCTGGTGCTTCTCCTTTCGACAACGACGAAACCCCGAAATCGACATGATAGCTACGAGCCCGATGCCACCGGAAAGTATTAACCCTCTGCTCCACGAAGAGAAGTCTGCCACGGATTGAGATCCCCGCCTTGACAACCGGCATCATGAGCCCAGACGCAGGATCAGTTGCCATATCCGTACGACTTTGACTTCATAAATCTACTCACGCTAGGCTTGACTTAATTTGGGATGCCCTTTGAATTTTATTTGGATGGCTTGTTTCCAGCACTCAAGGGAATTGTCTGGGATTTTTTTTTTTTTTGGTTTCCTGATAGTCTGCTTGTTGACGGAACAGTCCCGGTACTTTCATTTTACGACGACGAAACCTACCATCGACCGGATGTTATCTCGATGCCGCCAAAACACGTCGACATGTGCTTTCGAAGATGAATAATCCGTCACAAACTGAAGGCCGTGAGTGACATCCGAAATCTTATGGGTGTATAGTGACGAGGAATTAATTTGTTATTACTCATCTTCATGATTCGACTTAACCGCGACCAAAAATAATAATTAAACTGGTGAACAGTTTGAGTTTCAGTGGACTTGAATTCATCTTGTATGAAGACTGAGAATTCATTTTTGATTTCAATGCCACATTGCCACGTACACCACCCACATACCTTCCAAGTCTTTTAACTCATTTCATTTTTTTTTGAAATGTTTGATCTGGAATTTAGTGGTTTTATTTTTTTATTTTTGAAGGATGTACTCATGTACGTGGTCCGCACCACATTATTTCACTTTATAAGTCTTTCTTTTTTTTTGAAAAGAAATAATCTAGTTTGTCTTTTCTGCCTTAGGAGACGATAGATGATAAGGTGCACTTTAAGACGGGCATACTTCAGATGACGGGCAAGGAGTAGTTAGTGACTGTCGAACATAGCATAGACGAAGAAGATAACTGAGTCAAACACGCCATCTTCGCTAATATGACGGGTCTCTTCGACATATCCACCGAACTTGTACTCTTAGTGGCAAGAAGTCGAAAGCTCCCTGCTGGTGCTCCGACTGTAACATTGTGCCACCGTTTTCCGAAGTTGTCACACTTTTGACTCTCGAGAGATGAAATTTAACAAGAGGCATCTTTCACTTTTGATTTGGATTCTTTACGTTTTGCGCCATTGCGCCATTGGGAATGGCTAGAAGATGTTGTATTTTCCTTTGCTTTAGATTTTTTTTTTTTTTTTTGGTGTGGCCGGACTAAAGCAAATTGTTTACTTAGCTACGTAGCCATAAAGCGAACGAATATACTTTACGAGATCAAGCCAACGTAGTTCAAACGAAACTGAGTCGATTTTGTTTGAGGGGTTTGGCCGCACCTAAGTAAAAGGGTTTTACTCAAGCTGCCTACGTACCTACAAAGTAATAATACTCTGCCGGATCAAGCCAACGTAGTTCATTAAAGGGAAATTTGCGTTTGGATTTCACTTTTTTTTTTTTTTTTTTTTTTTTGCCGCCTTAACGTGGCGGGGTCCCGATCCATTTTCCTTTGACTTAGAAGTCGATGATGAGCGTCCTGACTTGTCTCGAAGGCAGCTTCATTTGGCTTGACTTGGAAGTCGATAATGAGCAACCTAACTTGTCGTAAGGATGATCCATCTTTCTTCCAATATCACCCTGTCATTATCTGACTTGGCGGGCGAATTTGTGTTTGACTTGGAAGTCAAGGCGTACCAAAACTTGTCGTAATGGTTTTTTTTTTTTTTTTTTTTTTTTTTTGAGTCACCCTGTCATTATATGACTTGGCGGGTGACCAGTCGTGACATAGCTTCTTGAATTTTTTCTTAACTTGGAAGTCGATGGCACCTCAACTTGTGCCTAGGTTGGTTTCCTTCCGTCATCAATGTCGCTTGGACACCATCTTCAAGAGTTTTAGGAGTTTTACCAACTTCCATCTCATCATCCGAATGTTGGCACTTTTGTGCCGTGACATAGTTGGACGAGACGATATCCCGAGCAGTTTTCCTTTGACTTGACTCCTCTTGCGGATTTGTGAAGATGACGGTACGTCCTTTTATTTTTAGTGACTTACCCGTGGTTATTTCGACTTTAAGATGACGTTTCATTCGAGAGGGAATTACACTATGAGTATCTTTGCTGTGGTCGACTGCAACTTTTGTCAATGAAGACTTCTTCTGCTTTCGTCGACGCGTTTTTTGTACCTTTGAACTGCCAATGCAACTGAAGACTGATTTCTTTACCCCACTCCTTCCAATGCGAGTGAATACTGACGCATTTGCCTTTGTTGTTGAGAACATGATGTTAATTGGATCCGGACGGTCTCTTCTCTTTCTCCGAGCCTGTCGAACACGGAAGAGCGAGGTGTAGAAGTTGGTTGACCCAGCCTGTCAAAAACAGACCTTTGTGACAACTTTTCTGTGTTCTCGTTTTCACTTTCCGCCAGATCTACCACAATATATTGTGATGAAGCTTGCTTTGCCTTACGCCGTGCAGAAATTTTAACGGGCTCTAGAGGCGAAAAACCAATACCAACCTTTCCGATTTCGAGCTTGTTCCCTTGTTGATGCAATTTCTTTTGCGTTTGAGTCAAACCATACGGGGTGACATCAATCACGTTCCCCAATGGAGTTGGATTTTTAAAATCGTACCCGGACTTTGACATGAGCTTGTAAGCATTTGGATCGAATCTTCCCTTTGTCGACTCTTCGTCACCTGTTTGGTCCTCTTTCATCGACGCCGTCGTAAAACCGGGCAGAGGTTGTTTACTCGTCGTAAAGCGATTCGTTCTTGCAACCGGAACGATGACATTGTTTTTCAAAGTTTGCAGATTGTCGTCATCAATTGTTCTAGTTGATGTGGATGCTTCATTTCGAGGTGCGCACTCTGCGAAAGGTGTCTCTCCATCTTTACGCTTTGATTTTGGCACGTACTTAAGGATCGGTGTCTCTTTTTGCGTGATTGGAGCAACTTTCTTTTCGGCAGAGTTCACATTTGTTTGACTCGTCTTTATGAAGACGCTTTCATGATGTTTGACTGTTGTCGAATCCTTTTCGGTTGGAATTTTGGCGTCATCCGTCTTTTTCGGGACCTTGGTCCCAGTCGAAATGATCGTTGATGGTAGCATTTCAGTTGGTGTGTCATTCTCTTCGTAAAATCGAGCATCAGCAAAGTAGGACTCCACCGTAGAAAAGGGTTTCACATCGCCATTTACTTTTTTCTCGCCGTCTCTGTAGTATTTCAGGCATTGATGTAGGGTTGACGCTACAACACCATTTTCATGAAGCCAAGGTCGACCAAGCAACAACTTGTATGACGTTTTGGCATCGATTACTTGAAAAAGCGTGGTGGATAACATATCTCCCATTGAGATTTCAACACTGATCATGCCAATTGCTTTTTGTCCACCGAGATTGAAGCCTTGGATCATCAAACGACTTTTGGCGAGCTCGCTTACAGAAATCCCAAGCTCTTCCATAGTGGCTTTCGGCATTATGTTGACGGCTGAACCTCCGTCCACCAAAATGCGACCCACCTTTCTTTCCCGAATGTATGCAGATACAAACAAAGGCCGATTGTGTAGCTTTGATCCTAGTAACAAATCTTCATCAGTAAAAGCGAGCGCGGCATTGCAAGCAACACATTTTTTTGATTGTTCTCCAGGCTCTCCTGCGGCTTTAAGTTTATCAGCGTACACTTCTGGTTGAAGAATCGCCAAAGACAACTGTTGACGCATCTCTTCGGGCAAGTGAAACATTTGTTGCCACCCCATACGTGCAGGCAATGCGTCTAGGATTGCATCAACCTTTGCCCCCTTGGTCGAATTTGACGAGGATTCTTTAGTCAGATCGTCTTCACTGCGATTTTCCTCAATAACGGCAGAAGACACGGTGTTCACCGAAACTTTTTCAAGGTAACGCCTGGGAAAGTAGTTTTGTAACGTCACGACTCGACGTGACTTTGTCTTGACTGTCTTAGACGATACGACATCTGACGAAGAATCCGTTACGATTCCTTCATCTTTCTTGTGTGAAGATCTCCATACTTTCTTATGAGTTGATCTTCGATTTAGAGGTACCGACGCCTGACCGTTTTGCTTCTTTTGTCGATGCCTAGTCACAAGGGTCCACCCTTCGTCACTGTCCTCTAGATTCTGAATGCGAGAAGTTGGCGATATGATGAGCTTAGACTCTTCAGGCATAGCGACTACCACCGGCTCGAGAGTTCCAAACTGAATCATTCGTGCACATTCCTTGACTGCCGAAGGAGGACATGTCTTAACACCTTCGACGTTTACACGTGCTACGATGTAATTGGATTCAGCAGCATCTTCGAGGTCCAAGAGAATTTTTCCGTCCTCGGCTAACTGCATTATTTTCTCTTTGAGGGTTATGTACTTCTCCAACGGATGACTCACGACCCGATGATATCGACAATACTTCGGGTCGGTTGTACGTCCGGCTTCACTTGGTCGTTTAGACTCGGGAAGCTCGATCACCTTCTTCTCCAAGAGATCATCTAACATGCCGGCCAGATCAGAATCCGGGAAGGGATACTTCTTCTTCTCAAGCTCTTTCAAAGTTGGTCGTGGCTTGCGTGTATCCTTTAAATAGGTCGCCACCTTCTTGTCTGTTTTAGGTCGCGCCGAGATTTTTACCGGATTGGAAGCAAACATTGTCATAACCTCCCTTGAAGTGCTACTGGACGCCTTGTCATTTTTCTTATACTCTTTCCTTTCCGTCTTTGGTTCTGAATGAGTAAAAAGTCGTCCCCCATGGCTAGCGATAGTAATCTCCATGTCGTGAGCTCGAGTGGCTAAATCCTGGAATGTTATCGGCTTGTTGCCTTAGAGGATGTAAACGAGATCCAGATTCATTCCCTGGATGCACATTTCAATAGCCGAAGTCTCCGACAAACGATCTTTACACTCGAGGCTTAACGAGCGCCACCTACTTATGTAGTCGATAACGGGTTCGTCCTTCCATTGCTTCGTGTTAGTTAGTTCCGTCATGCTTACAATACGCCTGGTACTGTAGAAGCGATTAAGGAACTCCTTTTCCATCTGGTCCCAACTGTCGATTGACTCGGCGCTTAGATCCGTGTACCAATCAAAAGCAGTCCCTTTCAGAGATCGGACAAACTGCTTGACAAGGAGATCGCCATCAGTACCGGCAGTGTTACAAGTTTCAATGAAATGGGCAACATGTTGCTTGGGATTGCCCTTTCCATCAAACTGCTGAAACTTCGGTGGTTGGTAGCCGATAGGCATCCTCAAATAGTCGATCCTCTTACTATATGGCTTGACGTAACGGTGATTGCCGACGGAGCGAAAGTTTCCATCAAACTGACTTTTGAAGGCCTCCGCGATCATCTTTTGGACGTCTTTAGCAGTAAACGACTTATCCTTATCACGATCATCCTCGTTCTCGCTGGCATAGTCACTATCTTCATTTTGAAATGACGAAGTAGGCCGCTTCTCCAACTTTTTCGTCAAGGCGGCAATCTGCTTGGATTTCTCTTCGTTTTCCTTCTGGAGTTCTTCGAGAATGGTTTTCATTTTGTTGAGTTGATCCTCCATGTCGCCGCCCTCAATAACCATGACGGGTGCAACCATGGAATACGACTGTTGACTCAACACCTCCTGATTACAACTTCGCGGTGACGACGGAGACGAACCAGCGCTACTGTGGCTACCATCCTCGGTGAATAGCTGAAACGACGGGCCGTTGTGAATAGTCGTCTTCTCAAAAGCGCCGCACACCTTCTCTCGAAACGATGATGAGACAAACTGAGGGTCGTCGACTCGGATGTGAGATGATGCACCGAACACAAGATAATCATATGGCCTAGAGTCGCCGGCACCATATGATTCCCTTGATGCATTGATGGTGACGTTGAATTTTCGGGGTCTCGTAGGCACAGATGCAGAACGGAGTCTTGCTGCAGCGGTACGGAAGAGGATGGATCTGGTCCTGCCCCTTGTAGAAACACCAATGGGCGATCTGTCGAGAGACCCACCGAGACAGATTGATCTTTTGTTAGAGGCCATTGAAACGATGTTTGTGAAACTTGATTGTGCGGAAAAAGAGATGAGTAGTAGAGATGTCCCACCGAGCGTGCCAAATTTGTAACAACAAATTTGCGTTTAAATCTGTAAACAAGAGATAAAACACAAACAAATGCAACAAAATAATAATTTTAATTAATTCAAAAGATTTCGGGTACAATCTACTAGTTATTCTACTGATTCGATTTCCGCACTTCGAATAAATAGGAGGGTCTTGAATTTGAAGACTTGATTCTCCTTTGATGAATTTGACTTGCTTCTCTTCAATTGACTGCAATTGATGCTTGACGTCGGATTGAAGAATAATTCTTTCTTTTTCTCTAGTTTTCTCTTAGGAGAGATTTTGTAGAGAGTTGAATGTCTTTTCTTTTTTCTCTTGCTTTCCTCTTAGGAGAGATTTTTTTAGAGAAGGTTTTTGTAGAAGGGTTTTAGATTTTTAGTATGTATTTGTGAAATGTGTTGATTTTTGTAATTGTGGTGATTATGGAGATCCGTCTTAAATGAGAGTGATTACTCTCAATTTATAAGACATTTTGTTTTTACCGTAGCCAACATGCAACTGATTGCTACCACTTCTCCTTTTACGCTGACTTAGATCCTAGTCTCATGGTGCTTCCCCATATTTCACGGAAACCATAATATTTGCTGTTATTGACCAAGTCTCTTGTTTTTTCTTTTGTAAAGCAAATATTTACGGAGTATCCTAATTCCTATCGTGATCCATGCACGTTTGGATATTATTCCAAACTCAAAGCATCATATATTGACATGCATGCGTGGACTATGCATATGGTCTTGGGTTTAAATTTCTTTGAGAAATTTCTGGACTTGTCACTTCTATTTCGTGGGCTCGTCAAGCTTTTCGAGTCCAATTTGGACTTCGCACCATTATTCCCATACTCCGTATTAGAAACACGACACAACCCATTTTCTGAGTGGACCGGTTTTATATTCTGGCAAGATGGGCTAAATACCGTCATATTTGTTCGGCTAAATCCACCGACCCATTTGTCAAACGATATACTTTCACATGAGTCAACATTTTGACTTTGACCTATTCTTAATACATGAGACATATTTTTATGTCTACAATTACAAAGAAGAATTACCACTTCAAGAGCAACCAGTAGGGAAGGCAATGCCAGCTTGCAGTTCATTTCAGATATCAATTTACGGAATGCGTTTTCAAAAGTCTCACACAGTTCAGTCATTAACATCCCAGGTTTCACAATGCTTCTGATAATATGTCCGAACCTAACCACAGATATTATTAATTGTAACGCGTCTCATAGGTAACCGGTTAACATACCTCAAGAAGGAGAACAAACCTGCCAATGAAATTCAGCAGCTTGGTGAACTGAATTACTACAACTACAACTACCATCAGTTTCGATGTCACTACATTACTACATTACTACATTACTACTACTACTACCATCAGTTTTACTTCTCCATATACACGCAAACAACTGCTATCATTATTAATTCAAAGTAAGAATCAATTAAACACACATAAAACACAATATTAACATGTTGATGTTTAACAATACATTGCAATGAAATTATACTACGATTAAAAACCGAAGAAACATGGCAAAAAACACAGGAATAGTTTCAAACAAACTCCAATAGGCGTTTTAGGTATTCTTTGAAACTTACAAGTAAGCTCTGGCACATTATGCTTCGCCAAGTATAGTTTATTACTCTCTCTGTCCCGGTCAATTCTAGGTGATAATTTTAATCTAATCCTAGACGGAGTCGACTAATTGAGAGTCGATGCAGCCTATCGTTGCGACAATGTACATAATGAAATGGCAAAATTCTTGCAGCAGGGATGGATACAAAACTGGAATTGCCACTACCGAATATTGCAACCAAGCTAGAACTTCATACATTTAAAAATTAGTATCAATTTACACCAATATCAATAGGAATTAAACATTTTGAGTCCGGAGAATTATCAATTTACACCAATATGTCAGCACAAAGAACAATGTACTCCCTCCGTCCTAGTTAACTAGTTTAAGAGGTATTTTAATTAAAGGTAAACAAATGATTGAGACGGTGGAAGTATCGATTAAAGTAGAGTAGGAGGGAAACTACCTTGAATTGGTTAGTTACGGTAGCGGTGGCACAAAGGTTGTCAATTGAACGTGGTTGTTGCTGTACGCGGCTTGACGGGGACGCAATTGTTTGCTCCGAGTTAGGACAGGTTTTGCCCAATTTTGTTGCGCGCTTTACGTATAGTTTGCCTACGGCTAGCGGTGTGGAAAATCCGGGATTGGAAAAATGGGTCGGTCTGGATCGAAATCTACCGGATTGAAACCGGAATTAAAAATTCCGGTCACGCCTCCAGTCTAACATTTTTTAAGATTTTGCTTTTCGGTCCGATCCGATATTGGACCAGAATTTTTCGGTTTGGACCCGAAAGATTGAAATTATTGTTATTTAATTTTTTTTCTAAAAATATTATTTTTAAGCTGGAATTTAAAAAGGTGGGTATGTAAAAATAATTTCGGTCTTATTATTTGATTTACATAACAAGCCATTGATATAATAAAATATAAAATGAACGAAATATTTTATTTGTGTAGGGAGATATTTTATTATTTAATAGTGGCATCAATGATTATTCACAAAGCTTTTGTAGAAATAGAAGCAGTAGCAGCAATTTGCTACTACTTCTGTTTCTAGGGGATAGTTTTAGAAAAAGGCTTAAAACTGTTTCTATATTACTAAAAAGTGTTTGGCCTCACTTTTGATTTGTAGTTGAAAAAACAGTTTTCAAATGTGGCCAAACACCACCTAAAACGAGTGGAGATACTCTGTCTCATTTGGTATCCCAATGTGTGTGCCACTCCAATGACCTTGTAACACATCAACAAATTAATATAATTATTGCAATATTTTATTTTGCATTAAGTGATGTGTCAAAAGGTGGGTGTGGTGGCACACAAAATGCGACATAAAAGTGGGACAGAAGATCCTTAAAGCATCTCCAATGGACAACCACAAGATAGAGTAGCTTAGTTTGTCAAGACGGTTTTTTAAGCTAATTTGCTCTTCGACTACATACCGCTCCAATGGTTGGCTACAACACTTAGGCTATGTTTGGCAAGACATTTCAGGTACCTGATTTGACCAAGCAACCTGATTTGACTAATATTTCAGGTAGTTGTTTTACCTAGTGCTGTTTGGTAAAGTCATTTCAGGTACCTGAAATGACTTTTCAGGTACCTGAAATGAAAAGCTACTTCAGGTAGCTTTTTAAAGTTTCAGGTAGCTGAAATGTTCTACTTTACATATTTACCCTTTATTTAAATTAATTTATTATAATTAATAATGTCCTTTTATGTCATTTTGTAAAAAATCAGTTACCTTTTCAATTAGTTTTACCAAACACTTTACAATTAATCAGCTACCTTATCAGTTTCCAATTTTCAGCTACTTTTTCAGGTACCTTTTTAATTTCAGTCACCTTATCAGGTTTCAGGTACCTTTTCAGTCAGTTTTACCAAACAGAGCCTTACTAATTTTATAGGACCCACATTAAAATTTTCCACCAATAAAAAATTTTACTTTTTATTTTTTTTTAATCCAAGCTACATGCTTGGTAGAGCTACAATGCTCAAAAGCTACACCCATTTTTTCATAATCCAATGGTAAGCTACTTGCTTGCTATTTTACAAATATTACAAACAAGTTCCTTTTACAAACCATTGGAGTTGCTCTTACTGACCTAAAACTCTTGAGAGAAAGCTTTACTGGCCTAGTAGTCCTACCTGGTAAGCCGAATAATCTACACCAAATTAAGAAGAAAAAAAGGGTTTATTAAGTTGGTAAGAGATCCATTTTTCTACGGTCCTTTAAGTTAGTAACTCTTTTATCGTCCTCGTAAGCACTTAATGTTAACTAGTAATGAGTTGCTCTAACTTAATTACATTTTTCAAGCTCAAGATCAACTCCTCATACTAGATTGTATACAAAAAAAGAAAAAAAAAATCATGAGCCATAGCTAAAGTTGAAAATAGAAAAATCAATCCAAAGACAACTTTCATAGTTGGCCCACATGACCTTAAACTGACTCGGTGGAAAGGTAGGTTGCGTTAGGCTGGGTTGGCTCAAACCTAACTATGTTATGACCCGATGACAGGTAAGGGAGGAAGGAGTCGGGTGGGACAACCTTTACTTTTTTTTTTTTAAGGTATTTTTATGAGGTGGGCCCTGGTCAAAGGTCGACCCAAGCAAAGAGGGTCATGGGGACGAGTCAGGCGAGTAAGATGGGTCGAGGGTGTTGTGGCTCAATGACCCGATCGAGCTTACTCCCCTTATTGTCCACTCCTACCTAAAGCACCGGCATACACAATTTTTCTTCAATAAATTATCTTTGATCTAAAAAATAATTAGTCCTCAACAATTTTTTTATTACAAAGTAGAGTCCAATTTTAGATTTTTTATGAAATACTTTAAACTTTAAATAAATTTATACTCCCTCCCATTCAAAATAAACCTCCCATTTCATTTTGGCACAAAAATTAAGGAAACACACTAACCCACCATATAATTAAATTTGGACCACACAAATACACTACCCCACCATACAATTAAATTTGGACCACACAAACACTTACCAAAAAAGGAAATAGGGAGGTTATTGTGAATAACCGAAAAAGGAAATAGGGAGGTTTATTTTGAATGGGAGGGAGTATGTTCAAGAATAATATTTCTTATAAGATGTAATGTTTTTAAGTACTATTAACCAACAAACATTAGTGGCTTAATGGTTATTGAGACGTGAATATAATCCCCTGAGTTTAAGGATCAAATCTTGATAAGGAATTGAACCTATCATGAGTTAGAGCGGAGAAGGATCGGGCTTATGTTTAGAGATTTCACTAAAATTATACTCTTGGAGTTAAAAATGATCTCAAAATATTTATTGAAAATTTCTATCTTCCAAGAGAAATTGCAACTATTTTTAGTGGGTTCTTTGTAAGATAAAAATAAAAAAAAATTATTTACTGGTAAATATTGTTTATAGTAAACTATTACTCGATATAATAAGACAAATAGTCGCCGTAAACATGTCAAACTTCTTTAAAACTCTTATGTTTTTGCCTCTTTAATCCAATGTACATACTTTTTTCATTGTTTTTGTTTTAGTCGTACTCGTGTCACATCAACAAGTTGTCAAAATTAAAACAATTTAACAAATAATTCTAAATGGATCGGTATTGATAACTTAATTTTCATTTTAACAATCAATGCAAGTTTTATAAAGGTATACGTGAATTCTGCCATTCTCTCTTAAGTATAGATCCAAGTGAACCTTGATCTTGACACATGTTATGTTATTTGTGTAGTATGTATCGAGTTTCCTAGCAAGAGAACAAGAGCTCTCTTACTCCCAACCATGAAGTTGGGAATTCAATTCTCACTCGCGACATAGTACATTCATTTGAACCAAAAAAAAAAAAACTTTTCCTAGCGAAATGTAGATATCATCACATCTGCGTACATGATTAAATGAAGAATATAAATTATCGCCGTTTTTATTTCCATAAAACATGTTTTTCTCCAAATATTTTACTCAAACAATACTGAATACGCTTCTTTTTGATAGATTCAAAGGTAGATAGTCAGGACGTGGACGAGCACGATCCCCTCGAACCTCGAGGATCGAAACTTAATCCCCAGGGCTCAATGTAAACCCGATACAGACCATTCGGCTAGCTGGGTATAAGTAATAATGGCAAGGACAAAGAGCAATAAATAGTCTGACTAACAAACTTAAATGCATTGTGTTAATCACTGCAATTGTCTGCTATATACACATAGTTTTGCACACACTATTTTACCGTTGCCATCCTTATTTGCCTACCTCCCATCCCCTCTCTTATCTCCCTCCCTCCCTCCTTATTTATTGCTTTTTCTCTCTTTTCACACTACCTTTCATTCAATGCCCTCCTCTCCCCGTCACTCACCTAAGTTGTTTAATGCACTACCTCCAAAAACACTCCCCTATGACTAAACAACATAGGGAAATAAACCAATGTCGTTGTGTTTGTCGTCTGATGGTATCGAGTTTCAGTATCAACTTTTCAATTTAACGACAAGATAGTGCCAAAATTGTTTTTTAAGCGTAATGGGAGCCACAAGGCGTATTTAGGCCTATGAGGTTCGAATACAGGTCATGAAAACCAATACTCATAACTTTATCAACTAAACTAGTTAACATCTGCGGAAACCTCGTATTTAAAGTTATCGTGTCACAATGCTAGGCCCATGCCTTAAAATAATGTCTCACACTACTATCGGTATTGTGAGACACTATGCCAAGAAAGCAATTGGGGAATTAACACGTCTCATTTATTTATTTTTTCCGCTTCACTCTAGAAAAAAAAGCTGATAATAACTAAACAAAAGGTTAAAATGATTTGGGAACGGCTGACTAAAGTGTAGCAACCAGAATTCCGAAATTATATTACATTGACTGTTCAATTCCACACTTGATAAGGACAAATCTACAATCACATCTTGATTTTCTCCTCTTCCACATATTGGATGTCTTATTTTGCACCAAAAAGTCGGAAACAGTCAAGTCTGACACTTGGACACGTACTTCTTTTATTCAACACTCGCAACCTAATCAACCTAATCATTTAGCTCTAACTTATTAAGATCACTAACTAACTTAATGGGAGGGTTTAAGGGTAAGGGTTTAACTAATGATGATGATGATGATGATGATGATGATTTAGGTGGTGGTGGAGTTGCACAAACTGGGATAATTGACCTAATTTGAACTGCTTGGGCAATCCCATTTGACTTTTCACAGTAATTTACCATATTACCCCCCTGAGCACAACCTAATGGTCCAAAAAACAAGTTCCTAAAATAGCTCTGACCTAGTTCCAGAAGGGCAGCATTAGGCTTGTCCGACACAGTGTCGCCAAAATTACTATTTTGCCCTTTGTCTCTGAAGATACTATTGTTTTTAGAAGTTAAAGGTAGGATCTTTGAGGTTGTTCTTGGAGGAGGTGGTGGTAAAAGGTCTACAAAGCTGTTTTGTTGTTTCCAAGGATTATTGTTAATGTTGTTGTTATACTTAAGAGGATAATCTGATCTCCATGGTCTCGTGTTTCTCGATCGTCTTGGATGATTATTCGGATAATGACGATGATGATCGTTTTGCTTTCCGGATTTTTGTGGCTTGAAATTTGATAGAACTCTTCTTACAATCATTTGTTCTTCCTCTTCTTTTTCGTCATTGTGTTGATTCTCTACTGATTCTTTCTTTGAAACCAAACTTGGTAGTGGCACTGTACATACAAATAATCAACATTAAACCTTTTCATAAGGTTATGAGTCGGTTTCACATAAAAGACCGTGTTATATTATAAAACTAAAAGTTTATGTGACGATTTTGAAGATAATAATAACTTGTAGTAGATGAACTATTAACAGTAAAAAATGACTAGAAACCATAAAAAGATGATCAAAAACTAATGATTTTAATAAATCGGAAATAATGAGATTAAGAAAGTAAATTACTCTTTTTTAAAGAAGACCAAGCAGAAATAGCAGCATTCTTCTCAGCTTGTTTCTTAGTTTTGGCAGAATCACCAGTAAAACTCAAACCAGCAAGTTCAACTGTGCAAGTAAATACTGGGACATGTCCTGGTCCTGATCTTATTGTTGTATATACTGGCAAATTTAGTCCTGCTTTATGTGCTGTTTCTTGTAGCAGATTTTTGTACACTCCTGTCTCATCCTTCCACCCCACAAAATTTACCAAATTTCCGAAATAAAACACAATCAATTTCATTAAAAAAAATGATCCAATTGACAAAAAATCACTAACCAAATTACTCCTTACTATATTCTTCAAAAAAAAAAATTACTCCTTACTATAAATTTGTAACTTATCACAGTATGGTCTAGGGAACTCAATATATTAGCCGACCCCAAATCATTATTTCTCATTACTTGGGTTATAATCCGTTCATGTTAGCCGACCCCAAATCATTATTTTTCATGACGACTTGGGTTATAATCGGTTCATGCTAACCGTCCCCAAATCATTATTTCTCATGACTTGGCTTATAATCCGTTCATAGACCCCAAATCATTATTTCTCATGACTTGGGTTATAATCGGTGCATGTTAGCCGACCCCAAATCATTATTTCTCATGACTTGGGTTATAATCGGTTCATGTTAACCGACCCCAAATCAGTATTTCTCATGACTTTGATTTAATCAGTTTATGTAAACCCCAGATCATTATTTCAAATGACTTGGGTTATAATCCGTCATGTTAGCCAATTCAGAATCATTATTTCTCTTAATTTGAAATTAATCAGTTTTATGTAAGTCGACCCCAAATCATTATTTCTCATGACGTGGACTATTTTTTCGGTTAACATGACTTGTAATGAGTATTCATGTTAGATGACCCCAAATCATTCCGAGACTAAGAAAAGAAGAATAGCAAAACTTACAAGAACCCTAGCAGTGAGAGACTTAGACCCTCTAGAAGATAGTAGATTAAGAGCAACTTCAGCAGCAGAATGTTCAGCTTGTCTTAATGTAGGAGAATAACCCGGGCTCTCGAATATTTCACCATTGAAATTAACAGAAGCTCGAAATCTTGGAGCATGATCTGGTCCTTCTCTCATACAAGCATAAGCTGGTAGATTAAAACAGCTTCTTTGTGCTAGTTCTTGCAACTGATTTTTAAACATTTTTTTACTATTTTTTTTTACTTGTACTACACTACACAGTACACAACTTCAAGTAAAATAATGAAATGTTTGAAATTTAGATATGCATTTATGCATGAAACATAAGCCAAAAGTGACAATTTGGATGTTGAAATTTAGATTGTTGTTGTGTATAGAAAAAAAAGGCAAATTTGGTGTTTTTTTTTTCTGTATTTAAGTGTGGATGTATTTAATCTACTACAATTGCATGAAAATTGCTAGTTGAGAAGTATTCAGAAATTAATAGGGTGATGTGAAGGAGGGGAAAAATTGGGGGGGTAAAAGACCAAAAAAGATAGCTGACCAATTGGAAAATGTTTGTCACTGGTGAAGCTTTCAATTAACTACACTGTACTCTTATTAATGCCATGTCCTCTTATTTCAAAATGGGTTGGTTGACGGGTCGGGTCAGTTCGGTATGACAATTTTGTGTAGTCGGTTTTGTTTTTCAATGGACGAGTTTTGGCCAGTTGTTTTTGTAACACTAGTTTATGTACAGTCCAGGGTATTTGTGGGTGGGGTGGGGGGAATGATAGTCACTACACTTTTTGTTAATGTCACAACAATATTAGCTAAGTCTAAGCCTCTAAGGGCATGTTACTATTAACTGTATCACAAAAATGACTGGCATTATTAATTTCTAAGTGGTATTATGCCATAAAATTCCAGCCCGGCCCAGTCTTGGCCCGCCATTTTAGCAAAAATGATAAGAAATAAAAATAAATTGGTAAGGCCCGTCAGCCTGGCCCGCTCTTGGCCCGCCTCGGGCCTGATCAATTATATCCCAGCCCAGCTCGGCCCGACCAAGCCCGTCCTCCCCTGGCCCGGGTCTGACCAGGAGAGCCCGCCCCGCCCTTGGTCAGCCCGGCCCAGCCATAGCCCGACCCGAGTACATGTCTACATTATGCCTTGCCTTTTTTTTTGCCATAGGTAAAAAAGAAGCCTGTCATTTTTATCTAATCCATGTGCTTCCCTATTATGCACGAGGAATGAAACTAATTGAAAGACAATGAAAAGAGGTTAACGAATGTTAAATTCATGAAGAATTCCATGACCAAGTGATGAGTAGCTTCAATATCCATAACCTGCAAAACCAAATTATAATATGTGGTGTCGCATGTTGCAAAACTTACTCATAACATCGGCGACATTACCAACTCAACCAACATCTATTTACTTGATGGGTATTTGAAACAGGCAACACCAATACATCTATCAATATAAACGACACAAACGTGGAAGGTATTCATGGCGACCCTTTTACATAATTCTTTCAAACAACATTTCCACAACCGAATATCACACAAATCTCTACACATTCACAATAACATTACCCAGTACCACATCGACGCTCACAAAATGGCAGTCTATGAAGGAATTAGCCCTATGCGATTTATACATAGAGATTGTTCCCGATTGACCCATAATAAAAATTGCGATGGAAATAGCATCACTATACATTCACAATTAAGTTAAAACCAGTTGATTGGACACGCCATGTTTGTATCGATCTAATTTAGCACCCCCATCCAATAAACGCTGCAAAGATAAACACACTTGAAAATCTTGCCTAATAAAATCATTGCCTCACTTCAGTATGATGGTTTCCGCCAGGCAGCCCGGAGCTATTGCTACTACCTCCAACTCTGGCTGCCAAGGCGAGCACCTCAGGTGACATTTCCCAGTTCCCGCTTTGTCGTCCCCAGCTAGACCGCCTAGGGTGATGTCCTGAACGGTCAGCATTTTCGTCCACATGGCCTCGGATGTCAGCTGGAGATGCCTCACCTAACCTGCCATCTTTGACAAGGATCTCGTTGTCGCTCAATTGTCCTTCATTGGACTCGAGGCCTGGCCCAAATTCACCGCCCCATGTTGCTTTACGGCCCATCTCTATGTCATCTGTACCCTTCCCCATGCTCGGGCTGATAAACCCTGTACCCATTGGCCTGGATGGTGGTGGAGCTTCCTCTGATACCATGGCCCTAAAATTGTTCTTCGAAGGGAGGATGCTTATCCAGAATATTTCCTTGAAATTCTCGACCAATCCCTTGTTGTAAGGGTTTGCCCTTCGATCATATCTATATCTGAAGTTTTCGTAAGTTGTCTACATATACAAACACGAGTGTAAATTTCCCGTCACAAGACTTGAGAATAATGAGAAACGACAACACAATACTCTCGCCCTGTTTCACTATATATTAGCCTTTCCAACTTCATAACTTTTAAGCAATTGAATCATTTTTTTATGCAAATAGGGCCACAAGGACAGTTCTCATTATGACGGGATTTGAACATAGGTTCGGGGTACCACCCCTCATGACTTTGCCAGCTTGGATCACAAACAGTTAAATCATTGATATACTCCTGAAAGGAGCACAAATTCTTATACGAGATTTTAAGTAATGGATATATAGGTAGAATTTTAAATTAAATGGATTGTTGTTACATCATATAAATAAGATCTCCAATCGAAGAAAGAAAAACTCAGCTTAAACTTAGCTTCGTCTTACGGAGTATAAAACTTTCTTGATTGAACCGAGCAAACTTTAGAAAGTTGAATTTAAAGGCCAATTTTGAAGTTCAAGACAATTTGTTGAATATGAAAATCGATCAAATGGGGCTAATAAAATGAAAAGGTGGAGTAGAAACTAAAATAGAAGATAAAGGCTGTAGAGAGGCGACATACCTGATTGGTACTAATCAGGTACAAATGGAATGCTGTAAGCCCACCAACAAACCAAAGACCGATGAATGTATAAATAATAAGAACCATGGAGGCTGGGGTCTTAACCATGGCTTTCCAAATAGAAATATCTTCTGCATTCTTAATCCTCGTGATGTACACCCAGCAGAAAGCAAAAATATAGATACCCAAGATGGTGGTGGTTGAGACAAACATGAAGAAGAACCGATAATTTCTCTACACCAAGAATGCAACAAACAATTAGTTACCAAGCTATCTGCTGGCTATAGACGGATAGTAATTAGTTATAGCGGTGGCATTGATTTTCTCTACACAAGAACGCAACAAAAAATTATCTAGACGATAACTTTTTAGACACGAAGGATCTGATTTGAATATGGGTTCAATGAAAGTGGAATGGATTTGAATCACATCTTTAAGATCCGAATTCATCAAAGTAGGCTAATTTTCACAGATTGGAATTTGACCCATTGTGTGTAGGGCAGTTCCAAAATTTTAGACCTCATAAAATCTGAGTTAAATTTGGATCTAGATGTGATGTCTCAGATAACTCACCAGCCCAATGCATTGTCCAACCCAAGGGCAGTGATGGTCAAATCTCTCGACACAGTTGTTGCAGATAGAGCAATGTGAGCAGCGAGGAGGTCTATAAAGCATGCAAGTATCACAGTACTTTATCTTCACGGGAATGCCATTAACTTGAACTTCTTTTACACGAGGTAGGCGCAACTGTGGCGTTTGAACACCTCCAGCTTCAACACTACCATCGTTAACTTCTGGCTCTGGAGGATGTGCATTGCGAGGAATTATGCCTGGGTCTCTTCCTGATGTCATTAATAGGAGGACTAGATCCTGAAAACAAAGAAACCAAATACAAAATCTTCAGTGAATATAACATTACACCAATGACTCAAAAGACATTCAAGTTCCACGGATTATGAGGTATAGGGGTTGGGTGTACACAACCTTTACCCTATTATAAAACAAAAGGAGGTTGCTCATGGAATAACCTAATTAAATATGAGTCGGGATTTACATTGACCGATTGCTACTCTGAAAAAACTTAACACAGACAATTCAATATGAACATAGCATGACACTTGTGCTGAAAAAAAACATTGTGACCAAAGTTATACATTTAATAAGCTGAAACACATATTCGGCCAAACTTGACACCATTCCTCAAGTGGAATGCACAACAAAACCCTCTCAGACCTCTCCCCATGCCTGCCCACAAGATAAAATACAAAATGCTGATACAACAGATACTTGACGGATATATGCCAGATACAAACGAGATGCTAGGTGGTAGACAGATATGGCTTACCAACTATACAACAACTAGAAACAATATACCTCAAGTCCTCAACATAGAATGTTGATGTAATATTTGAACACCACGGGACTCAGCTGTTAATTACAGTTACCAGTTCACAGCATGGAGGAAGCATCAACCAATATCAAATAACATGAATAATCAAGGGATCAAGGCACTAATGAAAGTGCCACAAGTTCGAGAAAAATGCTTTTGCAACAACCCAAACAGCAACTAATTAACTGTACAGCAACATTAAGCTGTCAAAAGTTATATCAACAAGTTCTAAAAATTATCACACTAGTCGTCAATATCATATGCTTCACCTAAAGCCTAAAGTTGCAAAATCGAAAAACGTCAAAAGTTAGTAAGATTTTCGAACAAAAATATCTAAAACCTGAGGATCTTTTGATTGTAGGCTGTTTGAAAAGCTATTCTTTTCAAGAGACATCATCTGAACATTCATGTATGGAGGTCGAGGAACTTTAATTTCAAAGAGGATACTTACATTAAGATAAATGAGGAATTAAAAAAAATGCCCATTTAGGTATCACTCTGAAGCAACTTTTAAAGGGGTAATGGAACGCCATCATGCTAATTTAGTCAAACAAACACTCTCTAAATTTCCCCATTGTCTAAATTTCCCCATTCAAACACGCATTGCTCTATAAGTGATCCTTCAAGCACGCATTTGCACTTTCTGTTTTTAAGTGTAAAAAAACAAAAACTTATAATGATTAAAAGGGTTCAAAGAACCGTAACACATAATGCATGCAGCTAAACTTATGATGACAAAAAAGTTCAAAGGATCGTAATGAAGCACACAGCTAAAAACCTTCGTTTTTCAAATAAAACCAAAAAAAGAAGTTTGACAACTTCTAAGATTTTAGGCTACCATGATTCCATCAACACATCACCACGGATACGAAGAGAATTGAAGTCATAAAAGGAGCCATCATCTTTTATCATTATTATTGTCCACACACATGCAAAAAACAAGCTCAACCGACATATTATTTCAAGCACAATAATGTCACCAATCACAATCTCAGAAAGGACTGCATAAGCTAATTGCGATATAATGATTTTCTAAGAGAGTTTCCAGGGATGAATTAAGCATAAGAGGAGGGGTTTTATCTCAACTGACTGAGTGACTGCACCTTGGTTTAAAAAAGGAACAAATTGACAAGGTAAAGCAAGAATGCAATAAGAGAGGGAGGGAGGGAACTTACATACACAGCGAGAGCAACCACCACTACCAAGATTAATATTCCTGAGTTATGAGGGTATACATGCATAAGTTTTCGAGCAACAAATGCGCAAAATACTCCAACTGGGGCAGAAATGAGGAATATGGTTAAAAACAACGATCTGACATCTGGTCCAAAAATTAATCGCCCCTGAAATAAAAATATCTGCAGTAGAGCAATAGACACAATCTATTAGCAAAAGAGCACTTCAAGATACAGTTTAGCATAACATACATGATACACCACATCTGAGTGTTTGAACATACAACTACCTTCAAGAATAAAAAAGTGAGAAATTGTAAAATATATCAAGATAAATACAATCCGGAGTATTCAGAAAGTATTATCAGTAGCACAATATATTGTACAAGGCCATCTCACATGAGGCGAGGCATAAGAGGTTGGATGTACGCATCCTAACCCCTGTGTTAACATCATGAAGTGCGTTGTTTCCAAAGGCAAAAATTCACAGTCTTTGGGAAATAACCCTTCTTTCTCACTGAAGGCATCACAACTTGCAAATCACCAGAAAAATAACTATCTCACCATCATGAAAAGCATTGTCCTTCACTACCATAAAACCCCCCCGTCGTTGTCAGGAAAGCCTCACTTTATAATAGATTTTTAATTACAAAAGCAAAGGTGTATTTGTAGTCCTGTAAGCTACAACGTCAAAAACAACAAAACTCATATAAAAGCACCACTGTATCTATCCCACAGTTAAGCTGGAAAGCAACACAAAAACCAGCTGTTTTAAAACGTACTCAGGAAACGATAGTTGCCTGATAGAGTACAAAAGCTCTGCTTAATACTTCTTGCACAGCAAACACCACAGCAGCTTGCTTTTTTGGCCTATACCAAAACCGAAAATCCAATACAGAAGACAACCATTTAAAGAAACAAGGCACGCCGACTGCTCCCCGCAGAATACCAACTAATCTTAACCAAAGAGTACACACACTCTCCTTGAAGCAATCAAATGCTTGTATGAAGTGGCAACAAGATTTGTAACGAACAATTTTCCGACTTTCAAGTACTCAATGCTTGACTCATTCTATATTGAGCAACAATATATTTGACCAACACAACAAAATCATCAATATTAGCTCAAACTCCCTTTTGTAAATCTATGTTAGATAAGTAATTACCCAATATGGCAGATTAAAATCTCAAATCACAATCATTTTTTCCACTAATTAATGCAATTACATCCTTCTCTAATCACCTTTAATTACTACAACAAAATCACCAAGATTTGCTCAAACTCCTACACAATAAAGCAGATTTAAGATGACTCTCACACCATTTCTTATTTAAGACCGCCTTAATTTAAGAAGACTCTCACACCCGATTAAAATAGAGGTCTTAAGTTAAAGACGGCTAGACGGCTTTAAGCAAGACCGACTGTTCCACAACCACACTATAACTAAATCTACCATCTAATATCAAGCTTAAAAAAACTATACTACCCATTTCAGAAAATACCTAATTCAACAAAACCAACATCACAAAAAACAACAAAAACTTCTAAAAAAATTGAAAAATTGAAAAATTGAAAATTAAAAAATTGGGGAACTTACATTACTGCCTTTCCATGATTCATAAACCCTAAAATCAGTAGACCCAGATGCGAGATCCGAATTCTTTGAAGGAACAACATACATCTCTCTATCTTTTGACCCTTTTCTTTTTTTTTTTCTTCTACTAAAAAACCCCCAAAAAATGGAAACTTTAATGAAACCCCACCACAAAAAAGGTGGAAACTTTGTGGTTTAAATTAGGGTTTTGTTGCAATCATAATCATATGAACAACATAAGAGCTGAAATCAAAGGTAAAGATTCAATTTTTGAGCAAAAAAGGGAAGCAAAAGAGGATTTTGAGAAGGTAAGTTGGTGGGATTGAAGGGTACACTTTGTTTGCTCTTTGTTTCAATTTTTCTACATGGGTGGTTGTTGGTTGGTGTTTGATTATGGATTAGTCAAAGTATCAAATTATAGGGTTAATATGGAAATATGAGGTCAAGTGGCAAATTTGGGAAAAAAACTTGGTTTAATGACAATTGGTCCAAAAACAAACAAAAGAATTAAAGTCAAAGATAATTTGTAAGAACACTAAGCATTTTTAAGACACAAGTTAAATACTGTATTAAAAAGGTCCCTATTATATGGTGGTAATAAACATAAAATTTTTAGCACTTCTTAGGCAATTTATCGTGTGATTTGATTTGTATTTCACCCGATTTAAACTTAAAATGGATAATGCCTATGTTAAATGAGAATTTGTATTGTAAGAAAATATATAAATTTTTATTTGAATTGGTGTTAGTTACCCATTAAGAAATTAAGGACACGCTATTAAATCATACATTTGCTTGTATAAATTACTATTGATATTAGTTCAAGTGTTGGGGGGCTATAGATTTATCGATTCCTATTATGTCGTGTTTATGCCTTTATACAACTATAAAAAAAAGACAAAAAAAAGTTATAGGAAAAACAAGCGATTGCATTTTGCTGGCTTACAAATTTTGCCAATATTAGGAAGGGAAAAAAAAAAACATTTTTAAGCAATTATTGAAATCCAACTTTTATACTGTATAATCATTCTTTACTTTACAAAGTAATATCGATTTTATATAGTTCGTATTTGATGCCACCTCATAGATAGTGCTATAAGAATTTGATTAAGTGCTTTATTGATTTAATTCGTCTTAATGAAAAACATGACCAACCTGGCCTGACAAGCCTCGACTTGTCTACGAGCCAAGTCAGATTGGCTCAAGTCTGACCCTAACACGACCCAGCCCGACTGTCGCCAGATGAGGGATGGTACACCCAGCTTGACTATTGACGAGTCCAGCTCAACCCACACGTGTCCGATACCTAAACGACCGATTGGCTACTGATTCTGAAATCAAAATAACAGATTTCCTTCCGCGAAAGTGGCAATTTGCCCCCTTAACTTTGTTCAATGGTGAAATTAGGCCCCTTAACTTTCAAATGTAGCAATCAAGCCCCATAACTTTAACAAAAAGTGAAATTCAGCCCCATTATTTGATTTTTCATGAAATTCCACCAAAATTCATTTTTATAATCCAATTAATCAAATATAAAATTTAATTTTATAACTTTATAAATTTATACAATCTATAAATTTTATACAATCAAATTTTTTATAATTTTACAATTTTAGACAATTTATTCTAAATGTAAGAATAGTTCATAAAATTGTATTATATTTTTATTTTGTTTAATATAGATGAATGTAAAATTATTCTTTAGTTGAATAACCAAACTTATACGGAGTATAAATTAAGAAATTTAAAATTAGTAATTTTATGTATTATTAGTTGTATAATATAAATATAAAATGAATTTTTGTTGAAATTTAAGTGAAAAATAAAATTTGGGGTTGAGTTTCACTTTTTGTTAAAGTTATGGGGCTTGATTGCTACCATTGAAAGTTATGGGGTCTAATTTCACCATTGAACAAAGTTAAGGGGGTAAATTGCCACTTTCGCGGATTTCCTTCACTTGCTAATATTTCAAACACTAGTAGAACAAAGTTCAAAGGGGATGGGAGACCCAAGATAACTGTGAACCATCCAACAGGGGAAAGGTAATAACCCCATCGACGATGAGTACCAGTTTCGCTGTTTGTACATGAAATACACCATTACACCTCTATGCCCCATATACGTACCTAAATTCGCAGACGGTTCCGACTCCTAAAACACTTTCAATGAGCTGAACAAACATAAACTAAGGTAATGTGGTTACTACAACCCTTTTGACAGCTTGCTACAACAATCCGCCATCGCATACAGATTCCTTATTACTTGTCCCACAAACCTTACAGAATGAAGAGAAAATGGCATCTTAGATATACAGAGAGGCGGGATGAGAATGCCTAAAGTTACAAAAAATTGGATATCCTGTAATCTATATCATAATGATGATACCGGAAGTTTAGTCACTCGGCTTTTCCTCGATTTGCAATATGATTGGAGATGTTCGTCATCAATGGTGCCCAAACTAGATAGCCGGACACCATAGTCTTCCAATCTCCGAATGTCTCGAGGAATTGGCGATTGCCAAATCCCATCCCACCAAGCCGGAGGGAGTAGTGGCGTATAGGCACACTGGCTGGCTTGACCATGACAACTCAATGGCCCGGCAAATTTGTTCCATACATGTCCCCATCCAATTTGATTGCTCAACCCGTTTGAAAGTAAGTTACTTTGAAAGCTACTGAGGAACGAAAAGTCGGGGTTCGTGCTGGAATTCTCATCTGAAATTTAACACGAGGGAAAAAAGACAGATATTATTAAATTTGTACCGGTTTTGGTTTTCCAAGGAGAATGAGATCAGGGATGAAGTGATGAATCAATACCGAGGGTCCTAGCAGCGGCTAGAGCTGCAATCAACTGAGCGTATGTAGTTCCAACTCGCCTCTGTGCCCCGGATATAACAGCATGTTTAGCTCGTGATGCAAGAAAAAAGTCGACAAATGCAACCCATCTAGGTGCTGGCCCCCAATCCTTTACCCGGAATCCCAATATGCGTGACTTGCTAACCTCAACCGATATATTTCCTCGAAAAAGTTCATAATCAAAATGAAGAACCTAGGACAAAGACAAAGTTATAGTTAGCACACACAAGGATAGCTCAATGCCAATCTAAAAAGTACCACCTCTATTCAATTGGACTCGCAACATTCCTTTTCGGAGTCCTTCATTTTTTATTTTTTTCACTACATTTTCAAGTGGGTAAGAAATGGCCAAAAACACTCTCATGTGAGTATGCGCGCATAGTTTTCAGCTCATAAAATTTTGGTCCAAAACCATAAATAAGGTTACTTCGAACTGATCAAAGAATTCTATTAAAGGTATGAAAACTAAAACTTCGATATAAAGGGGTACCTCTGCAAATTCTTCTATAATTGGCTTGATAGTGCTTATGAAAAAGGGGGTATCTGAGACCAAAACCACCTTGGGTCTTCCCACCATCTCAGAATTCTCCATTGCTGTCCTAAGGCAGCTCAGTGCCGCTTGCACTGCCCTCACTGACCTAATACAAAAACAAAGTACATCGCCTCAGTTATTTGAGGTCCAAGAAAAGCCCACCAGAGAAGGAGTTTTAAATGTTCACATCTTGAATAAAACACACTTTGAACGCTGAAGTAAAAACATATAGTTGGCATGAACACTTTCAACTGAATCGTGTTTCAATGACCTCATTGGCATATCTTAGTATACAACTATCCAATTGAAAATCATGTTTCAACAAGGTTCAAATGTTAAGAGTTAACTGGAAACCGAAACCCAGTTTGTTGACGTACAAATAATGTACTTGGGAATTGAGGTGGAAATACTTGCAATGAATAAATGAATTATACATGGGCTGGGACAGTAAAATAAATAAGTAAATACCAAATGAACATAGATAAAACAAGAATTGACGTTCATGGATTACAATAACGAACTCAAGAAAAGCAGGGGCACCACTTCTTCACTGGAAGTTGATGACATCCCAAACGCGAAATAAAAAGAGCAATAAATACTGATTTCATGAAATCGGATCACTTGACTAAATAAAGCTCGCTGCCACCGGTGAGCCAGTGTCTCTACATGGGTCCAATGACACCATAAAGTAAAATTGTTTTGTCCATTATGATTTATGATTTATGCCCGCTTTTGATGTTGAAAAAATTTAATATGTACTATAATTTTGTATGATGACAGAAATTTCAATGGGATCATTGCGCCATAAATGAGGCTAATACTGACTTAAAATGTGCTCGTGGTAGCGTTCAAAACCTTGACAAAGCGGCCAGATGTAGCCCAAATATAATACAATAGTATTACACTGTCGGACATACATGCTCGTCAAGGGGATCACTTTTGGCACAACGTAATTTTGGAAATCTAACATTGCACTTGCACATAAACTGCGCCTAGCATTCATCAATTGTGAGCTTTTGTCTCAACACCTTCCCCTCTTCGCTATGGCCCCCACCGCCTCGCACATTTTAAAACCAAGCAATCTTTCTAATGTTTGTACCTATGTTACTACACACCACTGCGGCTATGTGTCCAATATCCAAGCTATGACACGTGCCACATTTAGAATTTCTATTTTAGACCAAAAACATGAAACTTTTTTCCAATTAGCCATATATGACTCTCTAACACCGTGTCACATACTCATTTCAAAGCTGGGATCTTGGCCAATGGCAATAGAAGATGGGATCTCGGCCCAATAATCTCTTATGTTTACTTACAAGTCTTTAAGAAGTGCCCTTTACTATTTCCAGCAAGAAACTGGATAGCTACCTAAATAACCAGTAACATTTGCTGCCTTTTGACAAACTTGCAAGTCCCAAATAATCCTAATGTAGACACTCAAATGCAAAAGAAACATCACATTCCTTCCATTATGCTACAAAAACATTGCCAGAGATTTATTTTGACTAATTTTTTAATCATTAAGGTCACAAGAGAATAATAGAAGAAAATTCTCAACACAGCATCTGATACCAGTCTCTAGTGCTAACACAGTGATGCAGGAAACTGACATAGATTATGCCATGGTTACCGAATTCGCTATGAATACGTCCTTACCAATTCGCGATTCGCTCTTATAGAATGTGTGTTATATGTATTTTCAGTAAGCAACATAATAGAATTCGCTTTTCACAATTCGCGATTCGTTGGGCACCGAGCGAATTCGGTAACCATGGATTATGCAACGAGATACGTAACTTATTCTGTAACAATACCTATTCATCAGCATTCGCATATGGAGTGTGATATCTGGATCTCCATTGTTGGCAAGAACAGACCTTACTGCTGCTTCAATACTCACTGAAGGAGATATAAGTAGTCGCAGTAACTCCCCAAAAACATTAGGTCTGGAGTTAACTTCTGGCTTTCCAAACAACTCAAAAGCGGCACTTTCCATCTCAGGATGTACATTCTTCAAGAAAAACTGAGCTGCCACAGCATCGGTTGTATTTTGTATCCTATTATGAAAACATAAATTACTAATTTTATAGATGTCCATAAAATCAACATCAACAAAAACATCACACCAGTGCCTAAAAGGCTTCCCTCGATGGGGGTTGGCCATGCGCAGTTATCAGTTGTCACCCCCGAGTTACCGACACAAAGAGATTGATTCTGAATGATGCATAATGAAAATTATGGCGGAATGCCAGTGTATGACTGCTATTTCACAATACACAACCAATTATTGAGTCATTTTGTTTCATTCCATCATAATCCAAATCAAATCATAATAAACATCAACAAGAAAAAATGCTTTCAGGGTTTTACCAGATAATTGGCTCTTGCCACTCTCTCCAATTGCTGCAAAGGATGTTAGTATGCGACGGCTTCTGAAAGTCATCGACACGAGCAACCAAATCACGGCCATATTTTGACATACAACCATTACGTCTCCAAAGACGTTTGACCTCATTCAGGGTAAATGAAGCATTTGTGTATACAATATAATCGCCAAATGGATATTTGCCCCTGGAATGAAAGCACAGTTGTTAATATGACTCAATAATGGCCAAAACAAAGTGCTAAACCATTTTTTTTGTCTTCGACATGAAATAGCAATGTATAACAAACAAGGTAGAAACTGGTCAGAAACAACTTATATCTGATTTGCCATAGAAATTTATCACATATTTTAAACCCACAAAGAAACACAACAAACTAGTAAATTTTTGGTATCACTTTCAAAGAATTAACCTCATTTAGAATCACTCAAAAATACTAACTCATTTAGAGAAAGTCCCATCGTTATTAACAATGACGCAAAGACACCAGACCCGAACACAAACTTTTTGGTAACCGTCCAACGGTAAGATATGGTACGACATGAGGATTCCAGGGATGAGGTGATCTTTTACAGTTTCAAGTTATATCTCACCAAGACCTCAAAACTTTGCCACGTCTTGCCCTAACATGGTATAAGACAATCTTATTCAAAACTTTCCGCGGCAAGAAAAAATCATGATTGGGAAGAATGTGGGAAAATTATCAAATGTTAAAAACACTAATTCCTATATCCATCAAGTGCATCTAATAATATGCATACATGTAAAAGGAAAGGCTTCAGAGAGAACCAATATGCCTGGTTTGCCCGATAATCAATGAGCGATTCAACATGATGCTTAATGCCGCGCCAGTTAAAATCTTGTACATTTCATTCCCAAATCCAGCTTCTGATGCCTTAGCTATGACAAAACCATGACGACAAAATTGATCTGGAGGGAGCTGCCTTATTCTTGTGGCGCCTGAAAATAGCATAGAAATAATGTCGAAACCTCACTCAAGAACTGCTTTAGAACAAGGTAAGCTCTCTAGACTAAAGGCAATTATCAAGGGAAAAAAAAAGAAAAAAGCTAAACAAAATCCGTTATGTCAATAACATTACTTCAATAGTGTACTGAGGAATCATATTTCATATAGGGACGCCCTGTGCCAAGATGGCTACCATGACCAATAGAATTTGGCAGATTCTGAAGATTCTCGTAACTCACATCATTTAGGTACTCTTTTAAGTTGTAAATTCTATATTTCCAAATTGACTTAACCCGGTATTAGGATCCAAAGTGTTCTACTACCTCCATTTTAGTGAATAAGCCTCATTTGATTTTTTGTGGAGAGAAAAAAAGGTAAATTGAGACTTCTTCTCTGAAATGGAAGGTGTCGTTGGAGTTATTCTCCTCATTACAAATTTGAATGTTGAACCCCAAGATCACATTTCAACATAGATACAACAAGACCATGGTTACCAGATTCGCTATGAATACGCCCCTTGCCGATTCGCAATTCGCTCTTATAGAATTTGTGTTATACTTATGTATTTTAAGTAAGCAACTTGATAGAATTCGCTTTTAACGATTCGCGATTCGCTGGGTACCAAGCAAATCCGGTAACCATGAACATGACCACCTTCGTCTAGAATCATATACAAGGGTTTTCATTTTATCACAAAAAAAAGGTTTGCTTAGAATAGAAGTAATTGCTATGGGAGTAATATAGCTGAAATAAGAATGGTGGAGAGTCGTGGCCAACTAGCGGCATAGGGTGGAAATGAGAGAAGCAGGCTAATAGTTACCTAACTAACCTACTTCCCCCATAGTAATGTGTTACCTCATATGGGAATAATAGTTCCCCATCACCTCCTTTTCCACCACCACTTTCTACATTTTCCGATTGTTTTGAGTACTAAAACCCCGATATAATTAACTACCCCACCCCAAGCAAGCAAGCCCCAAACAAAGAGTGGCTAATTCCCTACAATAACTAAAGATCCATCCCCACAAATTCTCAAATTAGCCTCATACAAACATAATGCTCTAATCATTACCATGCTCTTTGTGTGAGAGGATTACATAATTAAAATCTATACCATCTCAAAAACACTAGCTTAAACCTTAAACCTTCAGCTTCTAAACTCAAACTCAACAAATTCCTTCACCTAAAACATTGTACAACACCTGCTTATACAAAAATACTCCTTCCATTTCATTCATTTGTTTACCTATCATATTCTGTGTGAGGGTTATTTTAATCAACGGTAAACAAGTGATTGCGACCGAAGGAGTAATTCTTTATACTATCATTAGATGAAAGCTGAGAGCTTTCTTGCAAATTATTGATCATCTATCAATAACCATGAAAATACCATGACCATCAAATAATCCCACCGTCTCGATTAATTCTTTTACGTTTACTTCTGAAACTAGCACATGTGAAATATTATCAACTTGTACTTAAAACGGGGAAACATAAAGAAATAAACTACAAAAAAAAAAAAAAAAAAAAAGAATTACCATTAACAAGAAAATGATGATGAATCAATCTCCTAACACGAAGAGATTCCTTCCAAGCAGCAAAATCACCCTTATAAACATGACCCATTTCTTCAACAGTAGCACAAGACCCATGATTATTTCTCAAAGATAAAGAAGAGTTGATTAAATTCATTTCTGGGTCATTTACAGAAATTGAAATTATATTTGAATCTGGGATTTTCTGAGGAAATACTGCTTCAACTGATGGATCAACAAGTCTAACACTAATTATCATAAACCCAATTAATGTTAATATTCCAATTATAATTAGTACTGATTTTATGCTAATTAGTAGTAATCTTTTCTTTGATCCAGTTAATTTCATTTTTGCTTTTGATTTTTGAGAATTTTGTTGGAAAGAAATAAACATGGGATTGCATATTTTGAAGGTAGATTTAGTATGGATCGGTCTTTTTACTAAAATGACCTTATGGTGGAGAACGTTATAGCGGGGTAGGCCGTAGGCCGGATAAAATTGACCTAACCAAAATGACCGACCCCACACGGTCACATCTGAGAATTATTTGAACCAAATTGTCCTGACCCAGTATAATAAAATACGAATATTTATTGTTGCACACTAATTATTATTCATAAAACAAAATAAGAGTTGATCCGAAAATGACTTAAAACCGAATTGTCCCGGTTTGACCTGACCTGGCCAAAAGTTTGCAAACCCAAAATGACTCGAACCCGAAATGTCCCGACTCGACCCGACTGACCCGAAGTTTGCAAACCTAAAATAACCCCAACCCGAAATAACCTGACCCAAATTTGACCCGATTAACCTATTTACCAGAACTAGGGAAGGGTATTTATCAGAACACAAATTGTTGTGTAAGACCAATTTATCCAAAAGACTAGCCCAATAACTATAAGCCCAAATAAATTAATTAATAAATATGTAAAAAATTATTTTATTTTGATAACCTAAAATTTTATATTGATAAATTGTATATTTAGATATGTTAGTTTTTATCATAAAATATCGGGTAGTTAAAATAAAATTAAATTATAAATAAATATAGTTGTTTCCTTTGAGCTTCTACCCTTTTGGGTCAGTCCTATGTTATAGGACGGTCCTATAGGAGAGTTGTTGTTATCAGAAAGGTATTTTCGTCAGTATGGTGCTGTGGAAAATTGTACACCATTTGAAGGGAGACATGGGGATTACGTGGGCGTATATTTTTTTTATTTTTTTTGGTGCTTAAGAGGGGCGAAACCCGAAAGAAAATAACTACTTAGCTAGAAACAATACGGGGAAAAGCGACCCCCAATAAATCTTCTCTAAGAGTCGAGCGAAGGCCTTCTGGTGGAGTATCAAAGAATGACGTATCTGTAGAGGAATAAACTCCCGTATTAGTTAGCCAATCCGCTGCTCTATTTACCTCTCGAAACACATGATCGATATGGACTGTCCAACCATTCATCCCGATAAGCTGCTTGCATCGATGAACCAAGGGACGGAGATTGTTGTTAAGCAATTGCTCCTCTCGAACAAGATCGACGCAACTTTTATTATCCATATGAACTAAAACCTCGGTTAAGCCCATATGTCTAGCTTGTTCCATACCTATCACAAGTGCCCTCGTTTTTAAGATCTTGTGTTGTGTGATTGTGTCACGATGTTAGACCACCAGAAAATTTGTACAAATACCTCACCCTTGTAATTTTTGATCGTATGGACGCATCGTTAGAAATCAAGAATCCCTCCTAGGCTCCTAGAGATTAAAAAAGTTGCCCGATCTCCTAAAATTCTTCTTTGGACTCAACTCAACTCGGCGACTCATGACCCGAAATAAAACTGAGTAGGGGGTGTAAAAGTATTAGGCAATGTTTGGTTTGTTTATGAGTATTAGGCTATGTTCTCTGGAACTAAGTTTTAGTTCAATCCACTTTAATTTTTTATTGCTTATAAGTTTAGTTTAGTTTAGTTCAGTTCAGATTTGTTAAGTTCAGCCAATTTTAGTCCAAAAGAACATAGCCAAAAAGATTCAAGAAAGAAATGGAATATAAATTCTGTAATTCAAATATACCTCGTTACAGAGTCTTTAGCTACATTATGAAAGAGAACATCATTAACTCCAATAAACACCAAATGGTCTCCCCCGTTCAAAACCCATTCCCGTTATTGGTGTTTTCAGGGGGTTTATATTAAGCAGTGACGTAGCTAAAATGTTTTGAGTGTGGGGTTAAGTTTATGTAATTATCATCCATTTTATTTTGAGGGTTGCGAAACATCGTCGACGTTTTATAACAAATCGTCGGGCGTTTTTTTTTTTAAAAAAGACACTCCCTACCCTTCCTCTCCCCCTTTCTACTCTATTCTCTCCCAAATCCTCCCAAACAAACAACAAACTTAAAAAAAAATCAACACTTTGTTCATCCGATTCAATGTCGAACAAGTTACATCAAACGCTAACAACGAATCATCGGTAAATAATTAACTACTTATTTTATTTCTCGTTTGAATCGAATTAGAAAGAATTGGATTTATAATCAAATTACCTTGTGAATGTGAACTAGTATGGATGGTATTAGCTTGAATCGAAATAGTACGAATAGAATTAGTATTGAATTACCTTAGCATGAATCGAACTTATCATAACCCTCGTAAATTTGTTTGTCGTAGTTGGATGTTGAATTTCATCGTCCTGCATGGACTTGGACGACTACATTCATCGTCTTTCATGGACTTGGAAGACTACATTCATAGTCTGTCATGCACATGGACGATGAAATTCAAAGTCTGGCTTAGGCAAGGACGACGAAGAATTTGCACATCTAAGGTAGGGTGGACGTTGAATTTACACGTCCAAGATGGGAAAGGACTATGAAACTCATTGTCTGTCTTGGGCTTAGACGTGGAATGGGCACGTCTATAGTTGGGTTGGACGTTGGGTTTCAACGTCTGGTCTGGTGCTGGACATTGAAACTCAATGTCGGTTCATGGATCGGATTTTTAAATTAATTTTTTCTTTTTATTTAGTTTTTTCTCGTATATTTAGGTCGTTTTTACGTATTTTAGCACCTAATCATTGTTAAATTTGCGTGTTAACAGGATTCACTTGAAGAATTTGGTAGTGACGGTGTTAATTGCAACCATTTATTTATGACGGATACATGCTTTGCAAGTCGAGATGATGCGTTTGACTGGGCTCAGAAGATAGCTTTTGATAACGGGTTTTCTTTCGTGAAAGCATCAAATGGGTCCAATAATTGTAAACAACCCGAATTGTTGGAGTCATACATTCATTGTTCAAGGTACGAACGAACCAGATAGAAGATTGATCCCGACAAGCCTAAGAAGAAAGAGACACCTAAGTGTGAGTGTATGTTCCGGGTTCAAGCCGTCCAGAATAGGGTTAATGATGTAGATGGTAAAGAGTTGATAGTTTGGAATATATTGACTTTCGAGAGCGGTGGATATCACAACCACCGTCTAACAAACTACAAAGACGAGGATAGGCATTTTGCGGGTTTGGATGCCGGCGAGAAAGAGTACGTGAGGCAACAAGTCCGGGCATTGATTCCCCCGAGAGATATAAAAAAACGGTCTTCATCAAAGAACCCCCGATAAACCCCAACCTACAAGCACCCAAATTTATAGCGAGGCAAACAAGATTCGGTGAGAAATCAGAGGGACACGAAATGCCGCACAACAAATGTTGGCTCTAGCTGTAGTTGCGAAGTATGTGGAATGGCACAAGACAAATCCCGAGACAAAGGAGCTCAGTCATGTTTTCGATCATGTCTCATCCGGAAGCCGTAAAGTTATTCCGTGCTTATCCCCATGTCGTACTCATTGATTTGACCTACAAGACCAACGTTTACAATGTTGCACTCATTGAGCTTGTTGGTGTCACACCGTTTGGTTCTTCTTTCTTAATTGCTAGTGTGGTGCTTCCTTCCGAGTCGGAAAAAGATTACGCGTGGATATTGGAGAGATTAAGGGAGCTCCTCGAGTGTACGGGTGCATCTGTTTCAGCCTTTGTCACTGATCGGGACTTGGGGTGGATCACTGCTCTTGAATTCGTTTATCCTCGCACTCCTCACCTTTTGTGTCGTTGGCACTTGAACCGTGCTATGGAGAAAAAAGCACTCTCAAATGGTTCTACGGTATGGTACAAAAATATTATAATGGACAATACAGAAAGAGGTTGGAACCTAGTGATCGATGCAACTACCGTGGATGATTTTCGGAGCGATTGGGAAGCTTTTAGTAACACGTGGGAGGAGATGGCGACTTATGCGGCGAAACACATGGGGTAAATACACGAGGAAGTGGCTCTTATGTTATACGCCGCTTAGATGACGTCGCTCTTCGGTTTATCGTACGGCCCGGAGTAGTCATAATGTTATCTTCGCTATTCGACATCTGCATTTACGATGTTAATACGTCAGATAAATGTAAAAAATCAACTTTTAATACCAAAAAAAATCAAAATTACCCATTTAAATACAAAATTGACGGTCTAAACAAAATTAAAAGTCCGAACCATGGACGGACAATGAATTTCAAAGTCCGACCATGGTCAAGACATTGAGTTTTAACATTGATAAAAAATAAAACAAACAATAAAAGTCAATTCAATACCATGGTCAAGACATTGAGTTTCAACGTCTGAATTCAACGTCTGTCACCAACTCAGACGTATGAATTCTACGTCCATGGCCATTGCGTACAAACAATTTCAACGTCCTTCACCAGCGAAGACGTTCAGACTCAACGTCTAGACCATCCCAGACGTGGAGATTCACCGTCGAATGCCAGCCAATACGACAAATTTTATCATCTCTATCCATTTCAGACGTTGAAATTCATCATCCATCACCAGCCCAAACGGTGAATTTCAACGTCCAACAACATACCCGACACCCACGACCCTACATCCTATCCCTCTCCTCACCGGTACGACAGCAACGACAACGACACAACGACAACAACAACAACAAAGATGACCAACAACCACAAATCCATCAACATTACAAAAATAAAATCAATTTTACAAATCTAACCTAATTAAAATCAATTTATATAACCAAAATCATAAACTAATTACAAAAATTAAATAGAAATACTTACTTGTGGTGGTCGGTGTTGGTGCTGCGGTGCTGGTCGTCGGAGGTGGCGAGTGCGGCGGTGTTTGGTCTGGTGGTGGTCGTCGACTGCGGCAGTCGGTGTTTGTGGGTGGTGGGGTTTTGGTGGAAGAAGGGAGAAGAGAGTTGAGTGGTGAAAGGGAAGAAGGGCAAGAACGTCGTTTTTATGA
The DNA here is from genome assembly GCF_048544455.1 of Silene latifolia. NCBI lineage: Eukaryota > Viridiplantae > Streptophyta > Magnoliopsida > Caryophyllales > Caryophyllaceae > Silene > Silene latifolia. Next base: position 14,196,060 of record NC_133534.1, read on the forward strand.
AAAATGTCGACGATTCGTTATAAAACGTCGACGACGTTTCGCAACAATCTTTCTTTTATTATGGAATTGTAAAGATATAAAATTTTCAAATCTAACAAATTTAACCCACAAAACATTAATTATTCAAAAATATGTGTGGTCTCAAGACTCCCTTATTGACTACGCCACTAGGGCTAGGGTGATGGTTATGGGATGGGGTGGGGGTTTTAATGGGGAAGTTTGTTGTACATGGGCTAGGCGGGTGGAAGCATCGCGGATGGTGTAAGGAAAGAGGGCTAGTAACGGTTGGTTGGGTGTTGTCGAAGCGACACCAAAAACAAGGTATCAACAGGTAGTGGCAAATGTTCGTTATGGTGAGGATTAGGGATGAAGCTAGGGCAAAATAGAGACATGGGCCGGTTTTCATTTTGTTGAAGTATATCTATTCATCGACTCATTGTAGATCTCATGCCATTGGGATAGCATTGTGGATGTCTAATACTAAATTATATAAACCTCTTATAAGACGGTTTTATAATAAATTAATTTAGGTGGGACAAAGGCGATCGCTAATGAATTAATGATACAATATATTAAATACGAACCAATCTTAACGATAAAAATGAGTCCCTATTTTCTAAATATAAAATATTATGTAAATATTTACTAGTCATAAACTTTTTTGAGGAAATACTAGTTATAAACTTACAAGAACCATTGTTAATAGAAAAACAAAATATAAATAAGGCATGGATGAAAAAGCATATACATGAAAAAAATGTGGCTCTGTTCGTTGCCTCGAACACGCGACCTCAACGTTGTAGCTTGTAGTTGCAAGCTATATAAACCACTGCGACAACTTAGCATCACTAAGGCTCTGTGATAGGATGTCGCAACCTAATCAAAGATATACCCTAGACACAAATGAATGTAGTAATAGAGGTCGAACACAAGGAGACGGGAGTTGCTATATAAGTTGTTATGGGGTGAATTCTATCTAGGTTGGTTATCAATTGATTATATGATTGAGTTTGTAAACAATAGCAATAAAGGAAGAGTCTAGGAAGGTCGGGTCACGCATGCAAATTATGTAAACGCTCAAATTAAACATAGGAGTTGATAATATCGTTAATTGTTTAGACTTAAAGACAACCACCTCTCGGCCTTATTGTCAAACATAGAACGGGTCCTAACGAGCTCTCTCTATGGCTAGGTCGTCTACAAAAACATGCTTAGTCTAATTCATTTTCGTACCTCTCGACTTATAAAAGTGAATTAACAAATTTAATCTAAGATAGTGATCATTTATCAAGGCTCCGCACTCAGTCCTTTTCTATTTGCGATAGTTATGGATGAGTTGACAAGGGATATTCATGATGACATCCCTTGGTGTATGATGTTTGCTGATGATATTGTGTTGATTGATGGGACGAAAGAAGGGGTGAAGATAAAGTTGGAATTGTGGAGGCATACTTTAGAGACTCGTGGGTTTAGGCTGAGCAGTAGTAAGACCGAGTATTTGAGGTGTCCGTTCACTAAAGTGGCGGGGTCGAGATCGACAGAGGCGGGGAGTATTATTTTCGATGGGAATGTTGTTGAGGGGCCAGATTTCTGTAGATATCTAGGATCTATTATACAAAAAGATGGGGAGTTAGACAAAGATGTGGCTTACATAATTAAAGCGGGATGGTTGAAATGGAAGAGTGCTTCAGGGTTTTTATACGATAAAGATATGCCCCAAAGATTAAAGGGAAAATTTTATCGTACGACAATTAGGCCTGCCTTACTTTACGGTTCCGAGTGTTGAGCCGTGAAACATTGTCACATTCAAAAGATGAGTGTGGCGGAGATGCGTATGTTGAGGTGAATGTGCGGGCATACAAGGAAAGATCGATTAAAGAATGAGGTGATTAGGGAAAAGGTAAAAGTGGGGCCAATAGAGGACAAGATGATGGAAAATCGACTAAAATGGTTTGGCCATGTGAGAAGGAGACATATGAACGCACTAGTTAGGAGGTTGGAGACTTGGAGAACAGAAAAGGTCCCTAGGGGTAAAGGGAGACCGAGACAGACATGGCTGAGAGTGATAGAGCACGATATGAGATTTCTGGGGCTTGAGGAAGGTATGGTGACGGAGAGGGCACTATGGAGGGAAAGGATACATGTGGATTTTTAGTATTTGAGGTTTTTTTTACATATTTAGTATTTTTATTTAATTTTAAAAAAAAATATTATTTGTTTTTCCCTCCTTTATTACAACTTTTTTTACCAACCACTTTCTTATATATTTTACGTGGTTTACTTTTAAGGCATTTCGGATCTTTAATTCTATTTTGGTTTTCAAAATCGTTTTAATCTCTATTCTCGATTTTAATTTTAAGTTTTTATAAAAGAAATCCGGAATTCGATTTTAAAACCTGTAAGTTTACCTTGACTTTGTATTACATTTCGCTCTCTCTTTTGTTTTTCATTTTTCCCTTTTCTATTCGTTTTTTGAGGTGTGCGATCACCCATGGACGGTTCTAAAGGATGATTCATGTCAGCCAACCCCAAATTACTTTGGGATTAAGGCTCTGATGTTGTTGTTGTTGTTGTTGTTGTTGTTGTTGTTGTTGTTGTTGTTGTTGTTGTTGTTGTTGTTGTTGTTGTTGTTGTTGTTGTTGTTGTTGTTGTTGTTGTTGTTGTTGTTGTTGTTGTTACACGCCAACAGTTGCCAAGCACAAACACCTCAATACACCTCTCATAGTCATCACTGGAAGCCAGAGTATATAGACTGTACTCAAGGTGCAGGTGGCAGCTCATGACATAAAACAAATCATGACAAATGTAAACTAAACTAATGACAAATGATAAAGTAAAAATGATAACTAACTAATATTGGAAATGACAAAGGAAATAACAAAACAATACAAGAAATAGAATTACCTCAACAGAGGAATTGAACTTGGAAATGAAGAACAAGATAGAACAAATGGAAATGACTTGTAAATGAACTTGTAATATAAATTGAAATGCTTAAAGAAATGTTTGTAACAACTAAAGGAATGCTTAAAGGAAATCTAATCTAAACTACATTTTATTCTGAAAACTAAGACTAAAGCGTATGGAAAAGTGTATCGAATTGTGTTGATACAACACCCTTTATATAGGACCAAAGGAAGTAACATAATGTTAGGTTCATATACTTATTATTAGACATTTCTAATGGTGATCTAATTAACTTTTTAACTTTGTCACTAAAGATCTAGTGCATGCATAACATAAAAAGAGAGAAAAAAAAAAAACACAATGTTTCTTACATTGTATTTGGTTTGAAATTTTTGGGCACAAATAAAGACACCTTCCTTATTTGTTCTTGAGCTTTAACTATAATGGATGATCCTCCAAAAATCTCAAGTGTAGAGATTCTCCTTTTGTTGCACCCAAAACAATTACCCTTAAAAACTAATATACTAATTAACTAGATTAATATATTAGTGATCCTTAATTTATTCTAATAAAATTTTATTACTACACTAGTAATAATATGATGTAGTATTAGAATTTAGATGAACAATTTTTATAAGTTCTAAAACTATTTTAGAGAGAGTGAGCAGAAGCGTGTAAGAATGAACAAAAATGCATAAGAGAAAAATGAGAACATTGGGTGCCGGTTTTGGGAGATGAACAAGGCCAATGCATGGCCTCTTCTTTTTGCTTTTTCTCTTATCTAAAACATAGGCATGTAAGACTATTTTTAGGTAATGATCATGTTTCATTTTAACAATTAAAATAAAACATCCACTTATCTCAAAACCCCCAATATTTCGGTCCATACATAAAATGAACATCCATTTTATGTTTGTGATTTTGTCAAATGTCATTTGTTAGGTCATGTGTCACACACCATGCCCATATCTATTTTTAATGCATATTTATCTAAATAAATATCATTTCTCAATAAATTAATTACATATGACAAATTAGCTAGTAGTTCATGATCACAAATATTTAAAATGGTTTATGTTAATATGTTTCTACAACATTTTGTAATCATAATTAACTATTCATTCTTATCTCAATTGTTTCATAAACAATAATCAATTTTAGTAATGAAACATTTCAATTACTAAAATGAATCTTATTTAATCAAATTACAATAAGATATAAATATTCTCACTCACAAATAAACTGTTCAATTTTTAAGGAGATAATCAACTTGTATCAATATACAATTAATTAACTTATCAATTAAGGGAATTGTCCTATAGGTGTGACTTTAAGGGATCAACTGATCACCACCATCAAACGACAGTAATGTCAAACTCTAGTTAGTCAATCATTACCAATTAATTTTGATCAGTTGACTATATAAATGAATCATCTCTTACATATTCTTATCTTGAGATTTAAACATGTGATCGCACTATTGTTGAGGACACATACTCCAACACGTAAACGGGGTAGAATAGGGGCACCCCGATCGGGGTTGTGGCTTTTTATGAATTTGTCTTAATTCCGTCTTAACTCCTTGCTTTATGATGCGGAATCCTATGCTAGTGTGTTTAAGGGTCCGTCTAAGGCATCTTAGGCATCCTTTGGCATCCAATGCATGGATATGGCTTGGGCTTTTACTTGGATTTCATTTATTTACATATCCACCAACCAAGATTGGTTTCCTCTTGTTCGGGTTTTCCAATTTCTTCCCAAAATGCCCTTATGCTTCTCGAAACACCTTTGCATGATCAATACTTGATCTTATTAGCCTCGTGAACTTGGGTGAATGCTAATTTGACGGGAAAAAGCTACCGAGTGCTTCATTTCCTACAAAATATAATGAATACGAGCAAAAACACCTAGAACACGTAATTAGCTCACAAACCCATTAATAGAAGTGCAATAATCAAATAAACCAAGCTAAAATAGGGACTTAAAGTATATGTAAAATGGACTTATCACCCTGTTATTTAGGACTTCTATTTACCCCTAAGTTCAGTTTAGTTCCTATAAGTTCAATTCAGTTCAGTTAAGCTCTTATAAGTCCAGTTCAGCTCCTATAAGTTCGGTTTAGACAAGTTCATACAACTTATATTAACTATAAATTCATACCTGTTTTTTAATATTAAAAAAAATAATCCTATACACATTGTTCTTAAAAAAATAAAAAATAAAAATTAAACAAAACCCACACAGTAACTACATCCACACAAATTAGTGTAAGTCAAATAGTCAAACAGATACTACCTGTTATCTTATTCTATATCTAACATCTAACAAATTAGTGCAAGCGTAAGGATGCTATGTACAAAGTATGAAATAACATAGTAAAAGACATTTGGCGAGGCAATAGATTCGATGATGTCAGTGAAATGAAGATGAAGATGAAAGTGACGAGGACGATGATAATATGGAAATAGATGGTTAGAAAAAAAAATGAAATACAGTATGTAATTTATTTTTTATTGTAATTTATTGTAGTAGTTGTAAAAAAAATTAATATATATGAAGCGTAAAATTTTTATAAATTCAGTTTGACTTCTATAAGTTCAGCTCATATAAGATCAGTTCAGCTCTTATAAGTTCAGTTCATATAAGTTCAGTTCAGTTCCTATAAGGCCCTGTTCTTTCTGGCTTATTTTCAGCTCACTTTAGTTCAGCTCAGCTCTATTCAGTTTAGCTCAGCTTAGTTTAGTTAAGCTCAGCTCAACTCCATTCAGTTCAGCTCAGCTCAGTTCAGTTCCACTAATTCAACCCATTTCAATTTTGCACATCATAAACTTAATAGTTTTTATTAATATTAGTTATTATTTTATTATTATTATTATTATTATTATTATTATTATTATTATTATTATTATTATTATTATTATTATTATTATTATATAATAATAATAATAACAATAATAACAATATTAATAGTAATATTAATATTAATAATATTAATATTAATAGTAATAATAATAGTAATAATAATAATAGTAATAATAAAAATAATAATAAGGGTAAATTGATTATTACTCCCTTATATAATTTTTTTTCGAAAATTACTCCCATAAAATATCACATTTATCAAATATTGCTCCCATATAACGACTACAGTTAATAAAATGAAAATATTCCATTTGAAATTTGGTAATAACTTTTGCTATTTATGACTATATTGTCTTTAGCCTTATTATATTGAAGACTTCAACTGCACCAAGAAAGAGAAAGGGATTTAATAAATTTGGAAGGAAAGAGGTGAATTTAACAAATTTGGGAGGAAGAGTTGATTTAAATTAAGCATATAATAAGGCTAAGAGGGTAATATAGTCATATGCAAGAAAAATTAATACCAAATTTCAAATTTTGGAGAAAATATTTCTCTTTTATTTAGCGGAAATCACTGAATGGGAGCAATATTTGAAAAGAGTTACTTCCTCCCATCCATTCTTTTCTTCCCCTTTGAAGTGGGCACGGTGATTAAGGGTGGGGAGTATAATATTGATAAAGATATGAGTGGGTTTTGGTAATTGGAGAGAGGTATGAATAATTAGAATTAAATATTAATAAAGAAGATGGGTGGGGTTTGGTTATTGGAGAGAGGTAGAAATAATTAGAATTAAATATTAATAAAGGATATGATGGGGTTTGATGAGTGGAGAGAGGTAAGAGTATAATATTAATAAAAACTTTCTTAAAAAGGAAAGGGGAAGAAAACCTGAATAATCCGTTTTAGGAAATAGGGAAGAAAAGAGTGGATGAAAGGGAGTATATTTTATGGGAGTAAGTTTCGAAAAAAAGTATATAAGGGAGTAAGTTTCAAAAAGTGAATTATATAAGAGAGTAATAATCAATTTACCCTAATAATAATAATAATAATAATAATAGTAATAATAACAGTAGTAATAATAACAGTAATAATAATAACAGTAATGATAATAGTAATAATAATAATAATAATAATAATAATAATAATAATAATAATAATAATAATAATAATATATGGACAACCTGGACTCAACAATATTATTTGCACTCCACCTCAATCTGGGATCTGCAGATACATGAGCACCTTTCAGAGAGCCTTAGGAGCATTCTCATTTCTAGAGACTTTATTTCTCATTGTGGCGCTGTGCAGGATGCTATGGAAATGCTAGATAAATGCATTGTCAACGAAAACTTTTCTGTTGCTAAGGCATACAATCTCCTAAGGCCTAATTTCCCTGCTCAGGCTTGCTATCGAGAAGTCCAGGATCCTTTCATCTTGTCCAGGCATAGAGTTATATTGATGTTGGCTTTGCAAAGAAAACTTGCAACTGTTGACCAAATATGATGAATGGGGCTTAGCCTTGCTAAGATGCTGCTTATGCAAACAACAAGCTGAAACAACTCGTCACCTCTTTTTCCACTACAGTTATTCCCAAGCTGTCCTATCATCTATTCTTACTTGGATGGGCATCAGTCTCCAGGACTTACAACTAAGGAGCCTCCTCCTTTGGTCTCATAAGAGGAAGCCTAAACACCATTGGAGGAATAGATGGTTTAGGTCCTCCCTTGCCACTGTCACCTATCACCTTTGGATGGAAAGGAACTGTAGATTGTTTGAAGGCAAGGAAAAGCCCTCCCACTGCCTTATCAAAGACATTCAACTCCGTGTCAGTACTATACTCTTACACAAATCCCTTGCTATTGTACATGATGAGGTCCTAGAGGCTTTAAATGCCTAGACACTTTAGATGTACTAAGGTTGTTTAGAGGTTATCTTGTAAGAAAACTCATGTAATCCGATTTGGAATATATGATAATATCTTTCTTGCAAAAAAAAAAAAAAAAATCTTAAAATCTTATCAGGGCCATGGTCCCCCGCCCCGCCTAGGCCCTGTTTCATCATTGATGAGGGTTGGAAGTAAGGATTTATGAGTGGTATATAGGGATGTCAATCTCACCCGCACCCGTTAAATATCCATCCAACCGATTTAAATGGACGGACGAAAATCCGAAAAAAATGGATGATGGATAGATGATGGATGAAATAAATGGATGATGGATGAAACTAAATCCAACCCGTCATCCATCCGCCACCCGATATTCTTCCTTTTTTGAAAAAAAAAAATACATATTTATATAAAATTTAAGCTAGTCAATACTAATCTACTTACTTTTTATATGTTCAAGAGAACATTAAGTTAAAAAAATTTTAAAGCACTTAGTCTAATACTAATTTACCTTACATATTTTTGGGTGAAATAAAATTCAATACTTTTTTAGGCTTATAAATATAATTAAATCATCACCCGATCCACCCGTTTCATCTGCTGATGATGGATGGACGGGTGATGGATGATAAGTTTCGCGGATGATGGATGGGTTGGATGAGGTTTTTAATATGATGGATGGATGCGGGTGAAGCTTCACATGACCCAAACTCGGTCCATTAACATCCCTAATGGTATAATCTGAATAAATGGGTTGTCCTTAGGGCAAAGGAAATAGATTAGAGAGTCTTAAAAAGAGGGCATAGTTGTCTACCATAAAAATGATGGAATTACTTCACTCATTGTCAATTGGTTTAATAGTGAGACCTCACTGGGCTTGTATTGTACTCCCTCCATTCAATTTCAAATACAACATCTCATATTTTGACATTATTCATGTTCGAAGAGAACATTCGATGTTCCTTACAATATATAAGAGAAAATATATTCATGTGAGATCTTGTTTAATTCGTCTTTATAAATGCAATTAGAATATCAAACTTTTATATTTTTTTTATAACATAAAATTGAAGATTTTCACGTTACAAATCTTGCATTGCAAATGTGTAATGTGGCCATGTTGTATTTGGAATTGAATGGAGGGAGTAGACTTTGGCCCTGTTTGGTAAAAAACAGATTAATTTCAGTATAAGCAGATTGCAAAATCAGATTATAAATGACAAATTTTAACAGAAGGTTTGACTAGCATATTATAATTAGCAGAATTAGGGGGTGTTTGGTAAACGACGGATTGGTAAATTTTCAGTATATTCAAGTCGTTTAGCATGTTTGACTCACCAATCCACTATTTTGAGTGTTTGGTAAATGACATATTGAAAGAATCAAACCATTTACACATAGATACAACAATCTATTAACCAAAATCTGCTAATTATCAAACACTTCTACTAAATCTGTTAATTGAAATGTACTAATCAAACCCGTCAATCTAACCTGTTATTTACGATCTGTTTGACCAATCTTCTTTTCCTAATATTAATCTGTTGAGTACCAAACATGGCCTTAATTTGAGTTTTTGGTAACTGGCAGATTAGGATTAGAATGAATATGCTAGCCAATATGTTAGGATAAGCAGCATTGTAACACCCCCTCATACCAAAGTGCCTTACCAGGACCACCCTACCATGAAAGTGTGTTACCATCTCGGTTGCCCGAGGTTAGTATATATCAAAAGCGTCTGAAATTGAGCACATTTATTAAAATACCATAAAGTGTTAAAGTTTACATCAAACCAAAATGCGAAACTGATCCAATAAAACAATCCCAATGTCTGACAACTAATGAAATCAAAACTAAGACTGGACGGTGATGCTACGACTGGTGATGACAACACTCCCATGACTGCCCCAAGCTCACCACTAGCAATACCTGTCAAGCCTGCTCACCATCCCCGAATGGATCACAGTAGATTCCACAAACAACAACGGGGTCAGTATTACTCAATCAATATAAGACAAACAAACGAGGTAACCAGCTGATCATCCTCCAACCCAGTCTCCCGATCTCACACAAGAACCGACTACACACCGAAGTGTGTAGCCCCGCCAGATTACCCATCGCACGGGTAATCCTCGCGCCGATGGGTGACCGCACCGATCCCACCTAGTCCAGCTCATCAACGAGCGACTGACAATCCCTGTCCCTTAATGTGCACATCCCCTCCTGTGGCGGGTTCCACGGAGGGCGAACTAGGGTGTGAAGCTACTCCCGCAAGTGACTCCACCACAATCACAAACACACAGCATCACAGCTGTCACAACATCTCCACACCAACACCGTCACAATAGCACCCATACTCCGATGATCAGCAGATAACAATAATTACAAAACAATCATGTCTTAAACAATGAACAGTAAACTGAGTAGGGAAAACCCTACCTTAGCAATCAACAGTAGAACGGAAACCGAACAATCAGAAAGGCTCCTCTAAGAAGTCTTCTCCTATAAAATAACCACATAACACAATTACACATTGCACGATCCCCCATATTTCCCAATTCCCTATATACAGTAACCCCAAATGTAACACCCCGTAAATTTGAAGACCTTTATTATATTTTAAAAGTAATATTTTAATCTATTTTAATTTAATATTAATTTATTTGAAATAAAATTTATTTGATAAAATATAATCTTATTTTATTTTGAAGAAATGTAATTATTTTTGATAGTTTAGAAATGTTTAAAAGTGATTTAAACTATATTTAAACCTTTTTTTTTTGATAAAATAAATTTCGGATAAAAGTCGTAAAATTGGGATTTTCCCATTTCTTACGGTCGTTGGGTAAACGAGTTTGGATATTGGGCATATGAGTACTTAATCTTTTAGTAAAATCGTGTTTAAGAACTTTAATATTCTTGGAAATCGCGTTCGACGAATATTTCTAATTACCGTCGAAGCAAACCCAAAACGTAAACAATTGACCCCAACCTCCCCATGCTTTGACCGACCAACCTCCCTCCATTGTCCCCTCTTTCAATCTTCATTTCCTCCATTCTCAATCTATCTCCTCCTTCTATCAAACACCAAAAACCTATAAAAATAAACTCCTTACAATCCCTAAAACCACCATAAATCCTTCATTTCTCCACCAATTTGCATAAAACTTATATATTTGGAATCCTCTCTTCAATCCTCATCTCCTAGTAAGCTTTATTTTCATTTCCCCCAATTTTGTTTTAAGACTCATCTTTTAGGGTTTTCGAATTTAAGCTTAATAATTGTACTTTTGTTGTTCTTATAGGTGAAGAATATGAAGATGAGTTAGGTGACTCATATATTGTAGAAGATGATGAGTGATTTCGGTTTCTAGGGCTCTTTCTCAAGTGTTATTGTTCTCTTTTTCTAGCTTAAGGTAACTATTCCGAGTCACTCGACGAATTAATGTCACATTAGTAGTTGTATTTGTTGTTTGTTGTCGTTTGTTGTTGTTTGAGACGATCTTGTTGATAAATGAATGAATGGAGTAAGAAGAGTATGCTTATGTTTAATTTATGTTACCCATTTGTATATTATTGTTTGGAACAAATTTAGATGAGGAATTATGTGTTGCGACAAGTCCGTGTTTTGGCTGGAACGCGTCAGTACCGGACCGAGACGGTTTCTAATGTTTCCAAAAATATGACAGATTGAACGGCATCGAAAAATTAGGTGGTTTAGCCACTTGAATCACTCAATTCGGAGTCCGTATGAGTAAATGGCGTCGTTTTATCGATTAACATTTATAGAAAAGTTTACCCTTGTGTGAGACAGTTATTTATGCTATTTTATTATGCGAGAATTTTGTGGAATTAGTTATTTTGTAAGTTGGAATGTTTTCTTTATGTTGATAGTGTTCACATGATAGAAATTGGAATACTGCATGAGAATGATATTGTAATGAATTTTGTGATTTGGGCCAAAGTAGGCCAAGACTCTGAGCTGGCCAGTTTGACCGAATGAGTTTGGTCAAACTAGGTTTAAACCGGTCAGCCTCGATTTGACCAATGACCCATCGCGGGACTCGGGTCGAGGGTTTGTCTTTGAGGTGAGATTGGTTGTTATTGGATATTTTATGTTATGCCTTAATATTTGTAATTATCATTTCTCATGTTGGTTGTTGGATGCTTTGGATGCCTTATGCTTGAGTCTTGTTGCCTCTTTGCCATTTTAGCTTGTTCTCATGGATTATGGTACTGTTGGTTAGCTGGAATTTGGATTATTATTGATATTGGAGATATTATTGGATTGTCAGCTGAATATGCTCTTGCGTAGCCTTTCATATGCTAGGGTGTGTATGATCATTTGTGTGCGCAAGTTTGGACTCTTTGCCCCTCTTATGGTTAATTGGGTGTCCTACTTGTCTTGTGTGGTGTGGGCTAAAGTATTCAAGCTGGGACTAGGTCCTAGGTGAGTATTTCGGCTTTCATCATAGATAGGTCATTATAGTCTTTGACGAGTGTATGTTCACCGCTTAATAGCCTTTGTGTCTTAGCTTGGTGGGTTTATATCCAAGTTAGGGCATGACCTCCTGACGTACTCATAGAAGTATGTGGTCAGCTTAAGTACTAGCCAACCATTTGGTGGACTCCTTAGGGGTACTCATGTGGTGTTATCATGGGTCTTGGATGCGGTAGTTTTCCGCATGTCGCTAGGTCTGCGCAGGTTTAGGACTAGGGTGTTTACCTTACCTCGTTGTGGACAGCGGGTCGCCCACGGGGGCGCTTGGTGAGAACGAAACAAGCGTTTGCATTTTGTATGGAGTCGCCACCAATTTTTATGGGAAATTGGAACCGTTCGAGTACCTCGTGTCATGTCAAGACACAAAGTAGAGACATGAACACTAAGCAATCGTTACCCTTAGCATTCTATGTCTAGAATGACTCTCGTGGATGCCAATGAACACGGGTGTTCACAGATATCTGGAGTAAGGGGTGAGGGTACGTATTAGGAAGCTCTTTTGATCGAACACCTAATCCCGCCCGCCTCGATAGCGGCCTCTACTAATGATTAGGGAAGTTATTCGTACTTGATATATCGTCGGCTACATGCATGCAATGCAACATCCAAGTTTTAATCCTAGCATGTGAAGATTTAACTAAGTCGGTTGACACGTAATTTAGCATACAATTGGGTCGAAGTAGGATTTAATGTTGATTTACATGTGAAAACATACAAATAATAAAAGAAATACAATAACTATGAATTACAATAATGAAAATTACAATAATTACAATGGAATAGGCGATTTATGTCGAAAATACCTTTAAAACGGATAATTTGAGAAAAAGAATAAAAGAAGGAAGTTAAATAAATTAACGAACAGGAATTATCGTGATATTACGGATAATAGTCAAATAATACGTAGTCTAAACAAACTAGGTCAAGGCAGAAACGGATTTGGGACGTAACTCGGCCAGAACAAAGCGCAGCAGAAGCTGCGTCTTTCGAATAGCGCGAGCGACGCTGCGTCTGTTCCTTGGCTCAGTTCTGGCTGTGAAGCCGTGATTGCAAGCCGTTAATGTCGATTGGTGATTTTAATGATGGATTCAATTATTTACTCGGATGAAAGTGATTAACAGGTTATTTAACACATGAATAGGTCATAAAAACAGTAAAATATGGATGAGACGGATGCAAACGGATTAATTACATGATGAAATAATGATAGAAGTGAAAAATATTAATGAGTCCTCTATTGAAATCAATTAACTAGTCTAAACATGATGATATATGACGAATATGCGATGAACATGGGAAAAGACAAATGCAAGCTATATCAAAGACGAATTCCAGAAACCCAATATGAACAAATTGAATCTCTACAACCCGGAATTGAATTTAATGACGAAAACCCGCAAATATTGGATTATTTGGGATTTAAGTCGGATTTGATGAATTAAACATGTGAAAGACGATGAATAATAATATACATGTGAATTATTATGACATTAAGACGAAGAATTAACAAGCGAACAAGCAAAAGAAAGATTTTGAATACGAATTACAGAGAACAAACGAAGAAGAAAGGAAGCGAGGCTCGCGGCGGCCCTCACGAAGAGCGCAGCAGAATCGCGCTCCTTCAAGAGGCGCAGCGATTCTTTGCGTCCTTTCTCGACGGTTATCTACTGGAAATCCGCAAAAACAGGTTTTAACAAAGGGTTTTAGAAATCGGTTTTAACGGTATTTTCGACATGAACCTTACAATTGATGATACAAAAAGTAGAATACAATAAATAAATAAGGATTATACACCCTCAGACTTACATGTTGACGAAACGAGAAGAACTAAGATATCGATTAGTGAATGCTCGACGCGAATGCAAAGAGAGTGCCCTCGTAAGAGGAAAACGATTAATTAATTAAGTTGATTGAGTGTAGTTGGTCAAATTGGTCGGTCATGCAACGGAGAGGCTGGTACCCGGAAAGATCCGAGCTTACGTGGTTGAAAGTTCAAGCACGTAGGCGCCAATAAGTAAGAACAAAGTCTAGAATGCAAAGGGAGAAGAGAAGGGCGGACACTCGCGTGAGAAATATGAGGAGCGAAGGCTCCTATTTATACTAATCACGGAATTAGGGTTTAGGAAAGGAGAGAAAGATCCGGAAATAACCGACTTTGGTTAAACGCGGAAACTTGGACAAAAAGAAAACATTGAGGAAAAGGCGCAACAGAGCTGCGTCCCTTGGAAGAGGCGCAGCACCTGCTGCGTCCTTTCCTCAGCGGGTTCCTCCTGCGCAAGAAAGCGCGTTTGACAGCCTGTCGTATTTTAGGCATAACTTTCTCTACAAGACTCGGAATAAGGTGATTTCGGTGGCGTTGGAAAGCTAAGAAAGATATCTAGAACTTTCTGTGAAATAGGCCTGACTCAAAAAAGTCGTTATGACATTGTAAAACGGGCCTAAAGGTCGGGTTATCATTTTAGCTAAATGAAATGCACATTTTGTAATGTAAACTTTTAGTTTAGCCTAATAAAGTGACATGAGACTCAAAATGAGATATAATCTCAACATTTTATGACACCCTAACCTTAGGTAGACAAGCACATTGCTTTGACTCGGGATTTGACGGTTTTAGGAAATGAAGACGGTTTTTGACCCAGACTCCAAATGTACTCTAATTACTGCCAAAACGACCGTAATGGTACGTAGATGACAATTAAGAGGTAGAAATCAGTATTTGAGCAATCACTTGACGATAATCTTACGAACTGTTATAAATCATTCTGCGTATCAAACATGCGGCCCAATCATCACCTGGTGGTTTGCGAGAGGTGCAGAAACGAGGTGTCTACAGAGCCCCCACTTTAACTGAGGCTTGGATAAGGCGAAAGTCAAAGTATAGCCACCAGGTCAATCGAAGATTACAACCTGAGGACTATGGCGACGCGAGGCGGCTCAAGGGGTCTGAACCAAGGACCTGTCGTCGGGAACATTTTAGAGTCTGTCGACTATCGGGGAGGGTCGTTTAAAGTCCATTAGACTACATAAGGAAGCTCTTGACCATAAGAAGAGACCATACCTGAGATACCCCTGGGTGAAACGGGACTGAAGACGCTTCGGCAAAACTCTTTGGTCTGAAGATAACTTGGTGTCTGAAGGCATTAGGGGTCACAGGATTATGAAGAAACTTCTTAATACTTCTGAAGGCTTAACTCTGAAGGCTATCTCTCACTGAAGGACAACTCTCTCTAAAGGGAAGGCTGAAGGATAATTCTCTCTAAAGAGAAGGACTAAAGGGAGACTTAACTGAAAAGGGGTTATCTGAAGGTTACTGAAAGGATCAACATATGGAGGATTATCTTGAAGGGATAAGGCTGCAGGAAGGATTATCCTGAAAGGTTATCTAAAGGGTTGTCTGAAGGGTATGAAGGGATAAGGCTAAAGGAAGGATTATCCTGAAAGGTTATCTAAAGGGTTGTCTGAAAGATTAAGGTAAGTTTCTGAAAGATCTGAAGGGTTTATCCTGAAAAGGGTTACCTAAAGAGTTGGGTGTATGAACCTGGGTATATGAAAGGCTTGTATGAGAACTTAAAGGTTTGTGAACCTAAGAGGATTTGGGATCCTAGGGCTAAGTTTAGGAACTTACTGGGTTACTAATTCTTGTTTTGAACGCATGCACTTAAGCTTTCTGAGGTATGAGAACTCCAAAAGAATTTATGGGTTTATGAACCTAAGGTCGTTTGGTATGGGATATTAAAGGTTTATGAACCTAAAGGAAGCCATTTTGGGATCTAAGAATCTAGGGGTAAGAATCCTAACTTTGGGTTTACGAACCTAAGGAAGGAGGCTTTGGCTTGAGAACAAGAAAAATTGCGAGTAGCAGGACACATGCGGGAACTGCTGAGGGAAATCTGCTTGGGTAGTCTTCAAACAAACTTCGATAAGTCTTGGGGTTGATGTTGATCTCCATGTCTCGAGAGGAAATGACTGTCGGTCGTGAACTCTCGTTGGGGAACATAATCGGGAATTTATTTCCATGTCTTGAGAGATATTGTCTATCCGCTTACTCTCGCTTGGGGAAATATAATGAAGGCGTGTCGAAACACCTGTCGGGAAATACTCGCTCGTTGTGACAAGCGAGGTCTTGGTAAAGTACTGATTCTAATACTTACCTGCATGGTTAGTAGCCACACAAGAATGCAATCTAGTATATGCACGTAAGCAATTATCACATGGACCTCGAATGAGAAAACACATAGGTTTTGCAAAAGTCGTTTCTTTATAAAAGTTGTTTAAAACTTGTTCAAAGAAGTTTGTCGTTTGTAATGCGTTATGCATACTCAATGGACTTTAGATATAGGACACAGATCTTCTAGGATGCGAAGCGAAATGTAGACTTAGGTTTGACTGACATGACATAGAGATGACTTTGACAGACTTTGCTTAAGTATGCGCAACCCCTATCCAAGTGTGGGTGACAACGCGTATCAGTTCCAAAGGTATAAGAATTGCAAGAATGATGGGGACACATAAAAGCAAGGCATGAGCCATGGATCAGCTGTCTACTAGGACTTCTTTTGCTGCCGCTCGCTGTAAAAGAGACCCCTCTCGAGGCATGATGACTTTGGAGAATTGACCTAAGACCTTTGTCATTGTCCGGACCGAGTACTAGCTTGACTTAAAATAAGAGAGGAATAAAGGAAGGGTGGCATCTTGGAAGAGAAGCCCCCAGGATGAGAAGATGACTCTGAATTTTTGTAAAAAGAAACTGGGCGACAATAAGGAGCCCCCAGTATAGAGGTGTTGGTTGTGGAAGGGATGTTAATTGAGGTTGGAAGGTTGAAAATTGGGATGGTTGCTGATTGAGGTTGAAAGTTGGAAGTGGGGATGGTTGTGTCCTTCTTGTGTAAGAAAGGACTGCCTACGTATCCACCTGAAGAGGTGAAATCAAACCATGCTCGTAGTTCAAGTGTGTGCCTAAGCTATGCTGTTAGGACCTTAAAGTGCAGGGTCACAAGGGTGTATTCCTTTGGTGACTCGAAGAACTGATTTGAGATAACTCCCTCTGATCATAGACCAAAGAGGTGTAACTAATTTTGTAAAAATTTCCTTGTCATGTGAGTACACCTAAAAGTGGATCCTAAGGATGATAATGGGTATGTCCCGTTCTAGGTAGCAAAGTATTTGAAGACTCCGTGTATGGGTCAAGGTGAAACTGGATTGGATATTTGGAATGTTGAGCTTGGACATAAGAGGCTTTGATGAACAAATCTCTGGAGCTTTGATTTTGTGGTGTTAAGGCTTTATGGGATTATGGCTTGTAATGTGGCTTGGAAATGGAGTCTCTTGGCTTGATGTAGCCTGAGCACATAAAGGTAGGTTAAAATGACGTGGGATCAAGTTTCCATGTCTTGGCTCTAAAGGATGGGTATGCTTGACGAGTTTGAGAGGATTCTCAAAATTCCTAACTATCTCCCTATAACGGTCTCGAGAAGGACTTAGGGTGTGTGATGTGTGAGAGGCTAAGGGAGGGTGCTAGATGACCATCTTCATTGATGTCTTGATTCTATACTGTAACTTGATTCTATATAGACTTCAGGAGTATTCCGTTCAATATTTGATTTCAGACTTGTTCTTGATTTGGACTCAGATTCTTGGTCTAGAGTATATCTTTATTTGCTTTTTGCTCAGACTTTTGATTCACGTTTTTTGAGGATAATTTTGACTTTGGATATTGACTTGACTTGCTTGATTGAGCCTTCTTCTTATTTTGACTCTTTTGTCTTGGATTACCGGCATAATTGTGGCCTTGGATATTGACCTAAGTTTCTCTTGATTGAGCCTTTTGTCTTTGATCACGACTCGTACGGTCTTGGACTTTGATTGCTACCATGGATTTGGGTCAGACTAGCACCTTTGGTGTGAAATGGGTTGGTTTTTAGTAACACGGGTTGCTTATTGTGGGGAATGGGCTTGCCTTCCGTCATGGATTGTCAACAAGGGAGACGGTCTGGATTCGTCCTAGAATCTCTTGAGATAGGCTCGTCCTAAACTAGGGTTATATTGTGGTTTCTATTGCCAGACACGGAATAGGTAAAGAAAATGAACACGGAGTTTCAGGTCCTCTACAACTTTGAACGGAACATCATCTAAGTGCACTCACATTGACTGTCATGTGTTGTTGTTGTCATTTTAAAAAAATGTCTCAAACCAATTCTTGTTGTTACAGGAAAAGGGCAGAGGAAGAGATATGATAGAATATGTGGATTGAAAATCGTACTTTTATTGAAATGATTAATAAATGTATTTAACATAGATATGAGAAGACACGTGACTCATGGGACAGCCCCCAGGTTGTCACTAGGAATGGAAATGGACACAAAGAAAGATACTAGAAAAATTATGGGATAGAAAGCCTAAGACTCGGACTCGGACTCGGATTTCGACTCGATCTTAGATCTAGACTCGTAATCATCGGCCCATGCTTGAGCATTTTCCCTTCCAGCAACTGGCTTCGACATCTGACTTTGAGCATTCACCCATTTGAGCACCTCATCTTCATCATTGGGAACACTGAAAGGATAATAGTCAAGAAGAGTTTCTTGATAATTGGTATATCCATGAGGATTGCCTAAGTTACCTTGTGGGCTAAAGTTTGAGAGGGACAACTTCCCGTCTTCGATCATATCCTGAATGACATTTTTTAATTTGTAACATTTCTCTGTATCATGCCCTTTGCCTCTATGGTATTCGCAGTATGAGTTCTCGTCCCAGAACTTGGATTTCCTTTCTGGTTCGGGTGTAGGTCCTATAGGCTTCAACATTCGTTGTTCCATGAGTCTCTGAAAGGCATCGGTGTATGTAATACCAATGTTGGTAAATTTCCTAGGAGGTGTGCTCTTATTTTCGGAAGCCTTTGTAAATGGCCTTGGAGGGTTGTTAGGTTTCTTTGACGAAGGATCCATGAGGATGCCTTTATTGATTTTGGTTCCTCGATGATAAGAACTAGGAATAGATTGTCCATTTGTTGCTTTCTCCTTAGGACTGTCAAGTTGAGGGTTTGTCTGAACGCTTTTCATCTTAAGAAGTTGGGCATCAAGCTTCTTACCCATTTCGGCGAATTGGTTTTCAATGTTGGAAAGTCGGAAGTTTAGGCTATCAATGGCTCCTTCTATTTTGGAGAATTTGTTGTCGAAGGCCATGGAAAGCATGAGCATTACATTTTGGATATCTTCATCTTCGAGGACATTGATTTCTTTATCATCATGATGATCGAGGAGATGAGAACAGTCTAGAGATGATTCTTCACGGTCATGTTTAATGACGTTGGACCCAAGAGGGTCGGTCTTCTTGGATTTCTTGGCGGAAGGTGGCACAGGAAGCTTGCCATCCTCGATCATATCCTGAATAATATGCTTTAGACAAAAGCATTCCTCCGTATCGTGTCCCCTACCTTGATGGTACTGACAATATGAATTGCCCTTCCATCTAGGCAATATCTTTTCAGGGTCTGGGGTTGGACCGATTGGAAGAAGTTTTCCCTGGGAAACCAGTTTTCGTAGAGCTACTTCATATGTGGTTCCGAGGTCAACGAACTCCCTGTGGGCTCGTCCCGGCCTTCTGGGTGGGGTTTCCAAGAGGTTGACTCCCTTGCCTTCATTGGCCTTCTTAGATGGGTGAGTCGTGTTGAAGTTATAACTTGGCCTTGGGGTATGAGAAGATGGTAAAGGTTTCATCATATCTATCTTCTTTTCCATATTGATGACACGAGCGCTCAAGTCTTCGATGGTGGCCTGAAGCTTAATGACTGCAGTACTTAGTCCCTTGACGTCGGCAGATAAACATTCTTGAATACTTTCATTGGAAATTGCGGAATTCCTACCGAGAAGAAAACGATGCGCGTTACAACTTGATTTGACATGAGATCACGCATACTAGAGCAACAAACAAAGGAAGGGATGAGATGACACATTTAGACTTGACTTGTGAACTCGTGAAATGTCGTGAGCGACTTCTCGTGTTTGAATTCACGGTGTTTGACCTTGACCTTTAGACTCGAGTATTGACTTTGACAGAGTGACATTTATGTGGTTGACTGGATTGACGGGATTGAAGACACGTGTTGATTCTGGACTCCAGGTTTGCTTATAGGTGTTAAGAAGACTGCTGTAGTTTAGACTCAAATATGAGGCCCATTGAGACTCGTGTGTTGAGCCTTGAAACGTGTGACTCGATGTGTCGAAAATGCTTAGATCCTAACTGAGTTGGGGTAGGGAGTCCAAAATAATGGCGTGACGCCTTAGGACTTGACTTGAATTTTGAAAAGACCCAAAAATGTAAAGGAAGACGGGTTTATGACTCGACGGAGTTCCGACTAGGACATAGTCGGTTTGAACTTTGACTCTAACTTAGCCCAATTGAATTTACATATTTACATTTACATGTTGGAAAATATTCTGAATAAAACGTTTTTGTTTTTTTTTGGATTTTTTTTTTTAAACGTTTATGTTTTTTTTTTTGGTTTTTTGAAATGCGTTTGAGGCCCGAAATTTGACTCGATAAACGGACAGAATTTTGACTGGGTTTTGCGCTAATCAAAGGCCTTTTCGAAATTTTCATTTAAAAAGGATTTTAAATTTTACAAAATTGTCATGGTTTCGTTTAGAAATGGTGATCACATAAGGTACAAACATTTACACAAGCATTATAACAGGATGCTGAGTGCATTTAAAAGGGTTTTGGTTTAAAGGGTGGGTTGCCATACCGAACCATCAAACCCGAAGTCTGTGGAGAGGCTCGTACCAAACAAGAGTAAGGCCGATTCCTAGTCCATTTCCTCAAGTAGTGAAAGTCCTTGATACAAACAAGAGTAAGCATCATGGTATGGATGACGTCAATCGCTATCCATCCTTAGGCCCAAATAAGAATTAGGACCGTTTAGACGGGACGATTGGTCGAATGGGTTGGGTTGGGCCTAGGAAGGCCGAATAAAACGATCTAGGATGACCGAGTTATGAAAACCGACAATTGTCTTGTACAAATTATTCCCTAACCTTGTTCAAGTTTCATCCTTGCTACACGTAAGTGTATAATCCCCAATGAGTCGCCAAAAGCGTGGACGGCGGGCCGCCCACGGGGCCTTGGTGAGAACGAAACAAGCGTTTGCATTTTGTATGGAGTCGCCACCAATTTTTATGGGAAATTGGAACCGTTCGAGTACCTCGTGTCATGTCAAGACACAAAGTAGAGACATGAACACTAAGCAATCGTTACCCTTAGCATTCTATGTCTAGAATGACTCTCGTGGATGCCAATGAACACGGGTGTTCACAGATATCTGGAGTAAGGGGTGAGGGTACGTATTAGGAAGCTCTTTTGATCGAACACCTAATCCCGCCCGCCTCGATAGCGGCCTCTACTAATGATTAGGGAAGTTATTCGTACTTGATATATCGTCGGCTACATGCATGCAATGCAACATCCAAGTTTTAATCCAAGCATGTGAAGATTTAACTAAGTCGGTTGACACGTAATTTAGCATACAATTGGGTCGAAGTAGGATTTAATGTTGATTTACATGTGAAAACATACAAATAATAAAAGAAATACAATAACTATGAATTACAATAATGAAAATTACAATAATTACAATGGAATAGGCGATTTATGTCGAAAATACCTTTAAAACGGATAATTTGAGAAAAAGAATAAAAGAAGGAAGTTAAATAAATTAACGAACAAGAATTATCGTGATATTACGGATAATAGTCAAATAATACGTAGTCTAAACAAACTAGGTCAAGGCAGAAACGGATTTCAGGGACAGAACTCAGCCAGGAACAGGCGCAGCAGAGCTGCGTCTTCTGGAATAGGCGCAGCAGACGCTGCGTCTGTTCCTTGGCTCAGTTCTGGCTGTGAAGCCGTGATTGCAAGCCGTTAATGTCGATTGGTGATTTTAATGATGGATTCAATTATTTACTCGGATGAAAGTGATTAACAGGTTATTTAACACATGAATAGGTCATAAAAACAGTAAAATATGGATGAGACGGATGCAAACGGATTAATTACATGATGAAATAATGATAGAAGTGAAAAATATTAATGAGTCCTCTATTGAAATCAATTAACTAGTCTAAACATGATGATATATGACGAATATGCGATGAACATGGGAAAAGACAAATGCAAGCTATATCAAAGACGAATTCCAGAAACCCAATATGAACAAATTGAATCTCTACAACCCGGAATTGAATTTAATGACGAAAACCCGCAAATATTGGATTATTTGGGATTTAAGTCGGATTTGATGAATTAAACATGTGAAAGACGATGAATAATAATATACATGTGAATTATTATGACATTAAGACGAAGAATTAACAAGCGAACAAGCAAAAGAAAGATTTTGAATACGAATTACAGAGAACAAACGAAGAAGAAAGGAAGCAGGAACTGCGGCAGCCTCACGAAGAGGCGCAGCAGGAACTGCGTTCCTTCGAAGAGGCGCAGCGATTCTTTGCGTCCTTTCTCGACGGTTATCTATCGGAAATCCGCAAAAACGAGTTTTAACAAAGGGTTTTAGAAATCGGTTTTAACGGTATTTTCGACATGAACCTTACAATTGATGATACAAAAAGTAGAATACAATAAATAAATAAGGATTATACACCCTCAGACTTACATGTTGACGAAACGAGAAGAACTAAGATATCGATTAGTGAATGCTCGACGCGAATGCAAAGAGAGTGCCCTCGTAAGAGGAAAACGATTAATTAATTAAGTTGATTGAGTGTAGTTGGTCAAATTGGTCGGTCATGCAACGGAGAGAGGCCGGGTACCGGAAAGATCCGAGCTTACATGGTCGAAAGTTCAAGCACGTTGGCGCCAATAAGTAAGAACAAAGTCTAGAATGCAAAGGGAGAAGAGAAGGGCGGACACTCGCGTGAGAAATATGAGGAGCGAAGGCTCCTATTTATACTAATCACGGAATTAGGGTTTAGGAAAGGAGAGAAAGATCCGGAAATAACCGACTTTGGTTAAACGCGGAAACTTGGACAAAAAGAAAACATTGAGGAAAAGGCGCAGCAGAGCTGCGTCCCTTGGAAGAGGCGCAGCACCTGCTGCGTCCTTTCCTCAGCGGGTTCCTCCTGCGCAAGAAAGCGCGTTTGACAGCCTGTCGTATTTTAGGCATAACTTTCTCTACAAGACTCGGAATAAGGTGATTTCGGTGGCGTTGGAAAGCTAAGAAAGATATCTAGAACTTTCTGTGAAATAGGCCTGACTCAAAAAAGTCGTTATGACCTTGTAAAACGGGCCTAAAGGTCGGGTTATCATTTTAGCTAAATGAAATGCACATTTTGTAATGTAAACTTTTAGTTTAGCCTAATGAAGTGACATGAGACTCAAAATGAGATATAATCTCAACATTTTATGACACCCTAACCTTAGGTAGACAAGCACATTGCTTTGACTCGGGATTTGACGGTTTTAGGAAATGAAGACGGTTTTTGACCCAGACTCCAAATGTACTCTAATTACTGCTAAAACGACTGTAATGGTACGTAGATGACAATTAAGAGGTAGAAATCAGTATTTGAGCAATCACTTGACGATAATCTTACGAACTGTCACAAATCATTCCGCGTATCAAACATGCGGCCCAATCATCACCGGGTGGTTTGCGAGAGGTGCAGAAACGAGGTGTCTACACTCGTGGTATAGACTCGAGTTACAGAGTGACTATTGACTGTACTAAGAACTTATGCCTGTCTCTAGATATATTGTCCTTTCTTGTTTGATGATTCTATGAATCATAGAAGGTGAGATGCAAGCCGGCTATGGTTGATAGAGTTTGGTTTCCTGGATGTTATGTGATTCACATGATAGTGTAGTATGAGTCGGTCTAGTATTCACATGCTAGGATTATGTGTTGTTATATTGTTGTTCACATGATAAGCACAATTGTCTAACATCTATATGCAGGCTACATATTCATATCTTTATGTTTACATGTTATATTAATTATGACATTTCGTGGCTGAGAGAACTCGGAGTTACTCCCCACTGACTGTGGTTTTCGTATTTGTATAAAATGTGATTGACAGGTAGGTGATGCATATATGGGGTACATGGACGAGCTAGCGAGCAAAGTAACCTTGGGACCTAGATTGGCTTTATTTTATTGTGACCCTTAAACACTTTTTATGTCATATACTTTTTAGGGACATATGTCTCCCTTTTTCATATTCGGGTTGTATAACTTTGTTTCGCGACTTTAGCGATGTTTTATGTATGAGATTTATTTTAGACCTTGTATGTTTGACACCTTCCTATTAGGATATTTTTATAACAGGTTCAGGTTTCGTTTTCGGTTTTAAAAATTACAGGTTTTTACCCAAATGAACCTATTACAAACATATGCATGCAGTTTTTATCTAGAATTATGTGTTTACTTTTCCGCAATGAATGAGGGTGTCACACCAAAAGAATACAAATCCTAAATACATTTTTGGACCAGAAACTTTAACATGCAAATAAAATTCGTGATATTTCATAATAAACACAAATTTATAAGTTTTGTTTGTTAATCGTATAACTCGGAAAAACAATAACCGATTTGCATGCAAACAACCTAAGGCTTTGATAACACTTGTTAGAAATTATTAATCTCATTAATTTACATATGCATATATGTGAGAAATTATTTAGTCATAAAATAATTACAAATCTTATGCATGCAAACATGAATAAGAATAGATAAGAAATTGTTTTCCTTACTATAAAATTTCGGATCAAAGGGCACAAGTAGGATCTCCTTCTTACTTGTTCTTGAGCTTTCCTTATATGGATGAACAAAGATTCAAGCTTAGAATCCCTCCCAAAGATGAATACCCAAGATAACCTCTTAAAAGACTAATATTATTTGATCTAGAACAATATTAATCTTACTAAAAATTGACCCAAAATATTGTTTTTGCTCTCTTGTTTTTCGGCCAAGAGAAGGAAAGAATGATGGAGTATTTTCTATCTCTAAGTTCTAGTAATCTTAGAGAATGGAATAATATTACACTAGAAAAATATGTAGTGTAAAAGTAGAATGATTATGGAAGAAAAACTCTTGTTTTTCTAGGTGGAAACCGAGTGGAGGAAGAAAAGGAGCTAATGCATGGCCAAGATGCTCTTCACAAAAGCAATTAGGCATGTATAGCTAGAAGTAGTGTAATCATTTTGCATTCCACTTAATTATTTAACACAATTTAAACATATACTCCTTCCATTTTTCGGCACTTATAAAATGTGAGGTCCATTTTATATTTTGTCATTTGTCAATTGTCACATGTCACTAGTCATGTGTAATTGTAATGTATTTATAACATATTAAAAATCAACGTATTAATAAAAATACGTCATGTACAAAATTGACTTTGTAATTCATAATTACTTGTACCAAAACGGTTTACCAATTATAAATCACAACATCTTGTATTTATAATAAACTATTCATTCAGTTTTAATTGTTTCGTAAACAATAATTTTATCTAAGTAATAAAACAATTTGATTACTTAGACTGTATCTTATTTAATCGAATTACAATAAGATACGTCAATAATACTCACAAAATTGTCCGTCAATTTTAATCAATTTAATTAACCCGTATCAGCATACGATCAATTA
This sequence comes from Silene latifolia, assembly GCF_048544455.1. Classification (NCBI taxonomy): domain Eukaryota; kingdom Viridiplantae; phylum Streptophyta; class Magnoliopsida; order Caryophyllales; family Caryophyllaceae; genus Silene; species Silene latifolia. Next base: position 14,221,876 of record NC_133534.1, read on the forward strand.
AATAATCAATTAAGAGTGTTACCCTTTAGGTATGACCTAAGGGGATCAACTGATTACCACCGTCGCACGACAGTAATGTCAAACTCTAGTCAGCCAATCATTACCGATATGTGTGGACCAGTTGACTGTAAAATATTACGTCCCATATGTATTCGTAAAATGAGATTGACCTTCCATGGCTGCATGCTTGACATGTGTCCCGTTGCTGATTGGTTGACGCTTCATGGGCTTTGCTCTGATTGGTCGGATTGAGTGGGCTTTGCCCTATAAATAGGAGAGTTAGCCTTTGAATTTGGCCTTCCAAATTTATTTTCTCAAAAAATTTCTTCTTTCTAGCCCTTTTTTACGAAAACTTCTCTCTAGCTTTCAGAATCGTTACTCCGGCGTAGCACTTTTCTTCAAGGTAAACAAACAAATTTTTAACTTTTTCATTTTTAAGTTTTCGTTGTGAATCATGTCTTCTGCTGACGCCGGTCCTATTAACCGTGCGCCGGGGGGGTTCCCCGTCGCGTCTTGATGAGGAGGAGATACTAGACGCCATCCCGATAAGGTCTGGGGGCCCTAGGTCTCCTTCTCCCGAAGTTGATCCAAAAGCTTTGGAGGGTTGGGAGGATGATGATGATGTTGATGATGACGATGATGATCTTTGAAAGGGCTCGTCCTAATGAGGGGAGGCAAGACATCATGGATCACGGCGACGCCTGTAAGGTCTGCGCCCGACCGTGCTTGGACCCATAAGTTCGCCGATTGCTCGTGAAACACTTTTCGAGGGCCATTTCTACTTGGCGGGGGATACAAAATCGTTATCCCCGAGGAGGGTCGGGCCGTCTGTTGCCCTCCCCGGTTGCACCGGCGTATACATCCGGCACCGGAGTACGGGCTCCGGTTTCATTTGAATGAATACGTTATGGCCATCATTAGAGCCATGAACGTCGCCGTGGCCCAGCTGCACCCGTTGGCTATTAGGACCATAGTCGGCTTTGTCTGGCTCTATCTCTTCAAGGGGGAGGTCCCAACGGTTAATTTATTCCGTCGGCTTCACCACCTTCGGCCGTCATTTCCTGGTCGCGTCGGATGGTACAGCGTGCAAATGGAGCCGGGTTACGTCTCCGTTGATAAGCTTTCCTCCTGCAAGGACTGGAAAGATCGGTGGGTGTACGTTGAGGTGCCGGATGACTATCCGCTGCCCCGGTCCTTCCAGCACCAAGTTAATTTGCGGTGCGAGAGTAAGGCAGAGCATGACAAATGGGTCACCTGGAGTAAGCTTAAGATGGACGCCAGCAAGGTCCCTCTTAATGCGGATGAGAAGCTGGCGATGAGGCTTTTTGAGGCGGAGAAGAGTGGGGTGCCGAAGAGATGGATTCCCCGACGCAGATCATTCTTCAGGATGAGCCGCTCCGCCATGTCGGCCTCATACCGGCCCTGGCACAGGGTGAGTGGGGTCGGTGTGAGGCCCATCTCTGCTCCAATCAATTTTTTTTTTTTTTTTTTTTTTTTTTTTTTTTTCTTCTACTTAACTCTTGCTTTGTTTCCTTTGCAGACCACTTTGGACCGGACCTGTCTGAGGATATCCTCCGGAGAATGGGGCTTGCCAAGGATAAGACCGTTGCTGATTTGCATCCTAAGGCTCTGGCCCGTGATAGCAGAACGTCGCCGAATGACCTCATGGATCAGCAGCTGAAGGGCTTAAATGTGGAGGCGGCCCAGGCGAAGGTTGCTAGTAACATGCCGCGCCGCACGCGAAAAACAAAGTCTTCGGCGGCGACGGCGTCAACATCAGTTCCACCTCCCATCCCCTTAGTCCAAAAGGAGACGGTGGTGATCGTTGACATTACCAATGGGGGGGACTCCGATGCGGAGGGATCTCCCCTTGTCCGTAAGAGGAAAGAGCCTACCCCTGCCGCTAATGCTTCTGCTGCTACTGCTGCTACTGCCGCCACTACTGCTTCTACTGCTGCCGGCAAGGAAATGCGTCCTCCGCCCAAGAAGGCCAAGCATGGTACAGATCTATCATGTGGCTCAGACTTAGCCGGTTCATTAGGCGTTCCTGATGACAGGCTCTCTGGTATGTCCATGTATGTTGACACAGATGCTTTAATTGAATTTTTTGTAGATCAACCGCTGCCGTCTACCGGTCACACTATTGAACGGCGTGCCGCGAAAAAAACTGCGCTGGCAAGTGGTCAGGATGCCACCGTTGTCACCTCCTTCCCTCAGCCTACCCCCTTACAGATTAAGTCGGAGGGCCTAAGTTTGGCGAGGTTGCTGTCGAAGTGGGCTGATACGGCCGGTGCTCTTATTGTGGAGCAAGAGAAGGCCATTCTTTGAAGCCGCCCCACAGCTCGAGCGGCTCAGGCTTGAACTCGACGCTGCGAACAAGGAAGCTGAGAGGGCCAAGGCTGAGGCGGAAGAGGCAGTCCGTGCTGAGAGAAAACTCAGGGAGGACGCTGAAAAGGCGGTCCTCGCTGAGAGAGCCAAGGCCGAGGCTGCGACGGCTGAAGCTGCTAAGTTGCTGGAGGGGCGTGACCTCGTTCAGAAGCACGCCGACCTTTATGCTAAGCAGAGGGACGAATGGAGGGGCATGTTTCAGGCCCAGGGGAAGGTGGTTCGGAATAAGGATGCCATCATCACCCAAAGGGAGGAGGACATTGAGACGCTCCAAACCGTTATCCTCCCTAACATGTGCGCCCAATACCGGGACCTGGCCGAAGATGCTGCCAGGGAAGTGATTGGGGAGCTCTTTCCTCTTGATGGCTCCTTTCCGTGGGACAAATTTGACGAGCTGCTTGATGACAAGCTCGAAGCTAAGGAGAAGGCCACGGAGGAGAAGGCCAAAGAGGAGTTCAGGGTGAAGAAGGAGGAAGAGGAGGCCGCGGAGAAGGCGGCCCGTGCTGAAATTGCGAAGGCGGCCAAGGAGGAGGCTGAGAGATCAAGGCGGTGAGGTGCCGAGGTGAAGCTTCCAAGACGGCGCCGGGTCGCCTACCAAGGATGATCTTTGCTACCGTCGGTCGATGGCGAGCAACAAAGCAGCAACATGCATAGGGAGACGGGCGGTTGTCACCAAGTTCCCCCGGCATCTCGGATAGCTTCAGCTGTTCGGGGGCCAATTATTAAGCCTTTCCTCCCTGCCATCTTTTGGCGCTTAAATGATATGTCTGTAACCTTTTGCTCTTCTTTTCCTTGTTTGTTGTAAAACTTTGGTAGGTTGTGTTTTGGCTTATCCCTATGGGGACGGCCGTCGTATGTATTCTCCTCACTTGTAATCATTTTTAATAAAACAATCTTTTTGGGCCCTCGGATTTGGCCGGGGCTTTGATCACAATCCTTCACTTGTCTTCTTGCGTTATTAATTGAGTGCTTTTTCGTTTTTACCTTCGGCCTGGCCGAGGCAGTTAGAATGCATAACTCAACTGTGTTTAACGTCTTTTTAAACATGTTGGCATGTTGGTCGCTTCCTCTTTCACTCTCGGTCTAGCCGAGGCGTCGGAATTGCGCTTCCCAACCGCCGTTGTAAACATGTTAGCGTATCGACCGTCGTGTCCCCTGCCAGGCCTTCGGTTGGCCGAGGCGGCTAGAGGTTACGGTGCGACAGCGTTCGTATCCGTAGACATATTGATCGCTTCCTCTGCCAGGCCTTCGGTTGGCCGAGGCGGCTAGATTTGCGTCTCAACTGTACTTATACGTTCCTAAGGCATGTTGGTCGCTTTCGCGAGTATCAACTGCGCTGGTAGTGACTGCCGCGGCGTCTACTTCTTGGGGTGACTGCCCGGTTTGGGCCGTGGCGTCTACCTCGATATGACTGCGGAGGGGATAAACACTTTGATGGAAAAAATTGGGTGATTCTTCATTAGATATAAACATGCGTTGGGGTGCCAACAATTGTTTTGGACACCTCCGCCGCTACACAAAGTATTTCCTGAGAATGTCAGTGTTCCAATGGCTCATCAAAGGCACACCCTTCATGTCGGTCAGCCGGTATGTACCCGGCCTCATTTCTTCAACCACTTTGTAGGGACCCTCCCAGTTGGCCGTTAGTTTACCATGAATGTTTCCTTTGTTGGTGGCAGCCGACTTTCTTAGGACTAGATCCTCTACTTTCAAATCCCTCTTGTGGACTCTCCGGTTGTAGGCTCTTCTCATTCGGTTTTGGTATACTGCCAAGTTGAGGCGTGCTGTATCTCGGCTTTCTTCGACCAGGTCTAGGGAGGTTCTTAAACCTTCCTCATTTTCAACCGGGTTAAAGGTCGCCGTTCTGAATGTCGGCACCGTTGCTTCAATTGGCAGGACTGCTTCGGACCCGTAGACTAAGTGGAATGGACTGTACCCCGTTGCTTCTTTCTCCGTGGTTCGCAGGGACCACAGGACGCCGGGTAGTTCATCGGCCCATCTTCCCTTTAGGTCTTCAACTGTCTTCTTCAAACCATTGAGGATTGTTTTATTGGTCGCCTCCTTTGTCCATTGCTCTGTGGGTGGCATACGGAGGAGTATGCAAATTTGATACCAAGTTCCTCCAGCCAGCTCATTATTGTGTCACTCCAAAACTCTCGGCCGTGGTCGAATACCATGACTTGGGGGAACCCAAAATGAGTTATGACATTTTCCCAGATTACCTTTCTTACGGCCGCCGTCGTCTTCGCAGGTACTGCTACAGCTTCAACCCATTTGGTGAAGTAGTCAACGGCGACAATCAAGAACTTTCTTCCACCGGATGCCGTTGGAAATGGCCCTAGTAGATCCATCCCCCATTGTGCAAAAGGAAGGGGACTAAGTACCGGCTGCAGGTCTCTGGAAGGTGCATGTATCACCGGAGCATGCATTTGACAGTTGTTGCACTTTTTGGTTTTGGCTCTGGAATCCTCAAGCATGGTGGGCCAGAAGTAGCCGGCTCGGAGAGCTTTGTGGGCTAGTGTTCTTGCCCCCATGTGATGACCACAGATACCTTCGTGAATTTTCGTCGAGTATTAGCTCGCGTCGGCCGGGCGACACATTTCAAGAGTGGCCTTGTCACGGACCTTCGTACAATTCCCCTTCAAACACCAAGTACCTTCTGCGATCCTCTTTATCTTCTGCGAGAGACTGCGGTCCTCCGATAACTCATTTGTCAATTTGTATTTCATTATCGGAGTCATCCACGTCGTCTCGGTCTCTATGTTACCCACCATGCCGACGGCCTCAGTAATGCTCTTGGCATTCCGATGTCCACCAAAGACGGTTTGGTGACTTTCTTGATGGTTGAACCGGCAAGCTTTGAGAGAGCGTCGGCTCGGTTGTTCTCGGACACTGGAATGCATTGTATCCGAAAAGATTTCAACTTTGAGGTGTCGGCTTTTACCCTTTCCAGGTATCTTACCATTCCGTCGTCTCGAGTCTCGTACTCTCCCCTGATTTGATTAGCCACTAAAAGTGAATCTGTCTTCAAAATGATGTGCTCCGCCCGGCACCCTAGCTAACTCGACTCCGGTTATCACCGCCTCGTACTTGGATTCGTTGTTTGAGGCCGAGAAGGTAAATTTCAAGGCATACTCAAACTCGTCCCCGTTTGGGTTGATGATAAGGATGCCGGCTCTCCCGAGTGTTCGCCGTGGAGGACCCGTCGGTGTATATCTCCCATACTCCGGGGTTTTGCTCTTCTTGGTATGTGCACTCGGCCAGAAATCGCGCGGTGCTGTCCCTTTATCGAGGGCCTCGGCTTGTCTTGAATGCCGAAGCCGGATAGCTCTACTGCCCATTTGATGAGCTCCGCCGGACTGTTCAAATTTTTCCAATGCTTTCTCCAATGGTTGGTCGGTTAGGACCGTCACGGGATGTGCGTCGAAGTAAGGCTTCGGATTTCCTTGCGGCAACGACGACGACGGCAAAGGGTCGCTTTTTCAATCGGTGGGTAATTTCTCTCGGCGGGCAACAACGTATGGCCGACAAAGTAGATTGGGTGTTCTTTGTTTGTCTTCTTCCTCGATGATCACGGCACCGACCGTGGCCGAGGTAATCATGTACTGAGATATAGCGTCTCCCCAAAGATCGGCCTGGACGGGGTTGGGAGAGTCCGAAGATGAGCTTTCGATTGCTTGAAAGCCGTGCTCTCGCTCCCCCCAGCTGAAGTCCTTATTCCCCTTCAACACTTTGAAGAATGGGGTGCTCTTGTCGGCTGACCGAGAGATAAAACGGGCTAAAGCCGCCATCCTCCCGGTCAACATCATAACCTCTTTTCTATTCCCCGGCTCCGGCAGGTCCAGTATTGCTTGGACTTTTTCTGGATTGGCATCAATTCCCCTGGCGCTGACAAGTACGCCGAGGAACTTACCTACCCGGACACCCGAAGTTGCATTTCATTGGGTTGAGCTTCATCTTGTATTTTCTTAGTGAACACAATGTCTCGTGTAAATCGGCCAAGTGCTCGCTGTCAGACTTGCTTTTTACAATAGCATCGTCGACGTAAGCCTCAATGTTTCGCCCTTTTTTTTTTGGAACACTTTGTCCACTAGTCTTGTGTAAGTTGCGCCGGCGTTCTTCAAACCAAACGGCATCATTTTATACATGTATGTGCCGTTAGCAGTGATGAATGCGCATTTAGGCATGTCTTCCTCGGCCATGAATACCGATGATACCGAGAAGGCGTCCAGCAGGCTCAAGATAGTGTAGCCTGCCGTCGCGTCGATTAAACTATCTATTCGAGGCAAGGGATAGCAATCTTTGGGGCACGCTTTATTAAGATTGGTAAAATCTACACACATCCTCCACGCCCCCGATGACTTCCTCACCATTACAACATTAGCTAACCACTCAGGATAAGTACAAGGCATGATAAAGCCCGCCGCTAGTAATTTATCTACCTCGGCTTTGATGTCCTCATCCTTCTCGGCTGAGGAGTTCCTCATCCTTTGCTTGACAGGGCGAGCGGTGGGGAGTACGTTCAGCTTGTGAACAATCACCTCCCGGCTCACGCCGGCATCTCGCCGCCGAGTAGGCGAAGACGTCCTTGTTCCTCCTCGCAGGTCAGGAGAGCGGCCCTGATTTTGGCTCCGTGTTGACACCGATAGTTACGGTGCACCCCGGGTCAATTTCCACCTCTTCGATCTCGGCTCCCTCGACCATGCCGACAGTTGCATCCATGTGGTCGCCCTCCTGTTGTAAGGATGGGCTCTTCCCCTTCTCGGATTTCTTTGCCACTTTGAGGGATTGCATGTTGCACCCTCTGGCAGATATCTGGACGTTGACTACCTCGTCCTTCTCGTCCTTTGAGACGAGCTTATGCGCTTCCCCCCGGTCCGAGACATACATCGTGTCGGGCCGGATGGACATCACCGCATCGCCTCGCTCGAGTGACTCGGCCTATGAGAACGTTGTAGGCGGACGAGCCGTCAATGACCACGAACTCGGCTAGGACATTCTTAGCCGCATCCCCCTCGCCGAACATCACCGGCGGTCCCGATCGACCCTGGGGTACCACCGGCCCCAGAGAAAAACGTACAACGGATTGGTGCGGGGCTCAAGTCTTCAACCTTCAGACCGAGGTTGAGAAAGCACTCCCTGAACATGATGTTCGTGTAGGTGCCTGTGTCAATCAGGCACCTCTTGACCAGGTGGTTGGATATGTCCAAGTGGACTACAAGTGGGTCATTGTGAGGGGCGATGACTCCCTCGTAGTCCTTCTTCCCAATGGTCATATCGAGGATGTTGGAAGCGGGGATCGCTGTTTTGGGCACAAAGTTGATGGCCTGATATAGCTCGTTCAGGTGCCGTTTGTGCCCATGAGCGGACCCACCGTTCTCGTTGCCCCCGATGACAACATGGATCACTCCTATCCGTTCAAAGACGGATTTCTTATTTGAACCGCCGGCATCAGTCTTTTGGCTTTTGGCAACATATTTGCCGAGGCTCCCCTTCCGGATCAGCTCTTCGATGGCATTCTTCAGATGCCGGCAGTCGTCAGTTAAGTGGCCGGTGTGGCCATGGTACTCACAAGATCGCTCGTGTCACGTCACTCCTCGGCCGGGAGGCCTTTCCCACTTCTGACCCTCGTTCTTGCTCAGGGCGAAGACCTCGGCGGCAGATACGACCAGGGGGGTGTGATCATTGTACCGCTTTTGGTAGTACGGTCCCGAACTCCCCCCGGCGCCCGCCGAGTTCTGTTTCCTGGCGGACCTGTCAGACCGTGACCTATTATTGTCACGGCGTCTTTCATCCGGGGTTGTCTCCCGCGCTCTTACTCTCTGAGTGCCCGGCCTCGCTGGGGCCTACCCAGGTTTTGTGATAGTCCTCCACCTTAATGGCTTGGTCGGCCATCTTCCTGGCGGAGTCTAAGTTCAGGCCTCCGCACTTGATGAGCTCATTTTTTAAGTCCCCTCTTGGGAGGCCTTTCATCAGTGCGAAGGCCGCCAGCTCGCTGTTCAGCTCACGAATCTGCTGAACCTTGGTGTCGAACCTCTTCACATAACTTCGGAGAGACTCGCCTCCCTCCTGTTTGATAGTTAGGAGGTCCGATGTCTCGACGGCCCTCCTCTTATTGCAAGAATACTGGGCCAAAAATATGTCCCTTAGGTCGCCATAACTGTATATCGACCCATTGGGCAGCCCCTTGTACCAGCTTTGTGCCATCCCATGCAGTGTCGTCGGGAAGACTCGGCACCAAACCTCATCAGGCTGCTCCCAAACTGACATGTAAGACTCGAAAGCCTCGGTGTGGTCGGTTGGGTCGCCTTCTCCTTTGTATGATATGGGTGGCAACTTTAGCTTAGTTGGCGCCGGGGTCTCTAAGACATAGGGGTTGAGGGGCTGTCTGACCACGTGTCGAACGGCACACGGCGATCGGCTTCTCGCATCCCTAGTCCGGCTCCTCTCCCCGTGGCGGGAAGGGCTTCTTCTCCGACTCTGGTGAGTCGGGCTTCTTCTCCGACTCTGGTGAGTCGGACTTCTTTCACTCCTCTGGGCGTGCCTCGTCGGTGCTGCGGCGACACCGTCCTCCCGCGAGTGCGGGAAGGACTCAGGTCTACCACTAGCACTCTGGGCTCCCCCGGTGTCTTGACAGGGCCAGCTTCTTCCAAAGGCTCGTTCAAGTCTCTGAGTCACATTGGGCCCCGGTCTCCCGGACGGGTGCCGCCGCTCTTGTCGGAGTGACAGTGTGAGCCGGCGTGCTACCTATTAGGTCCAGGAGTAGCTTGGTTTAGCCGCATCAACCACATGTCCCATGATGGTGACTTGGTCGGCGGGCGTGGCGTGTGCACCGGTATTATTGGCATCCGTACTCCGGTTGAATTACTCGGCCGGTGGAGGGCTGCGCAACCCCAGAATTGTGGACGGTATCATCTTGGTAGAATTCTGTTTCGTCAGTCACGAATACCTCTTGTTGTTTCGACATCTTCTTAGCTTTTTGGGTGGGTTTTTGTTTGGGAATGAATGTGACTAGCTTCTAGTATCTCTTCCCCATAGACGGCGCTAATTGTTCCGGGTGTAATTCCAGAGCAGTTACTTGTTACCACCCGTGCTTGTAGAATGACGTCCTTGCTTGAATCCTCCTTTCGGTCTCCTGAAACAATGAACAAACTGAGTGCTCGGCTTTGGCCGAGCGTACTCACTCCGACGCTCAAGTCAGTGGACTTAAAGAGGTAAGTTGTTGTTTACTTGGCGAAGTATATTTTGTAGAGAGATAAGGAAGGTATTACCAGATGAATAGTGATTCTTAGGTTAAATTGTGGATCCTTTCCTCAATGAGGGTTGAGGAGTATTTATAGACTTTCACCTTTTGTCACGTAGTGGCCAAGTGGCTAGCAGGTGGAAAGACTGATCTACCCTCGGCCGAGGGACCCGTGGCAGGCCGGCGGGCCCTGTTGACTCGCCGCCGAGGGGTCTTGGATATGAGTACGCGGATATGTGCCCCGGCTGGCTAGTTGCCTAGCCGAGGCACGGAGACAGCCCGAGGCTGGCGCGTCGGTTAGGGTCAGTTTGTCTAAGTCGTTGACTTGCTGTGGATATCTTTGACCTTGCTCAATATGTTGACTTGGTCAGCGGGTGCAGAATATGCCCCATCAGTAACATAAATCAAAGTTAATCTGAAACTGTGCCACCTTAGGCGAACAGTCTTTAGTAAAAAGAATCGACTCATTAGAATACTATAGTAGCTCTCGCCACGACCAGGCTATATAAATTTGCCAGAACTCTATAAGCGGTCATAAGGCCCGACAAAGTGTTCCTAACGATCGCCTATGTGATCGACTAGTCATCTCACATGACTCTATGGCACTTGAACTTGCCATCAATCGCATCACACTCTAGTCACTTCGAGACGTCACCTCATACAAGTGACTATGGGCGAATACCATGTTCATCCAGGTCCACTTTAACGGGGTTTAATATTTTCTCTACAACCCGTTTGAATGTGACAAAGTATAAAAGGAGTTTTCAGATTTAAAAACTCGAACGATAAATGTGATTATCACATGAGTAGTCAATACTTGATTACTACTTCATATTCTATAATCCAGTTTGATCTTGAATGTAGTTGTTCATCTCAATTCAATTGAATTGACATGACTCATCAATCATCATGTTAGGCCTATGAGAAGGCTTTGGTTAGTAGGTTTTATCAACTTCTTGTACCTTACTCAAACTTACTACATACTCGTTTTCCTTTGTAATGTATACATTTTCATTACAAAACTTTCTGAGTACGTGTCGAGATCCAATCAAGATATAGGCCCTCTAGCCTTAGAATAGCTCCCACTGTTTTCACAGTGTGCGGGACTCATCCTTCTTGCACATCTCATGATTGCAAGTGTACTCAATTTCCGTTGTAAGCATCCTCATTGTTCTTTATTGCTTAGAACGATTCTAACAAATCTATTTCTTAAATAACATAGCCACAATGGTATCTTAATCATCCTAATGTGTTTTGATTATGGTTTTGTCGGAAACCATGTGCAATCTCAATTGTCAATTGTCATTTGTGTAACACCCTTACAAAAAATTGCATCAAAGACACTTTACTTTACACCCTTAATGCTTCTGCAAGCACTTAAGGGTAATCTTTATGGCTTACTTGGTAACTATTACTTAAATTCGATTTGAAACAATTCATCACACTCAAAGTATATGAAATGTTATACATCATTACTCATTTAATTGATCCGACAGCGGAAGCAAATGGAATCAATCAAATATGTTCAACTTGATTGAACTATTCATGAATCTTATCAACATAAGACTTCTTATTTGACGCTAATATCATGTGGATTTATCTACATAAATCTGGATATTAAAGATGTATTATATTACTCCAAAAGTCTTAAATCATTCTCAATGATCAATATGTCATCCACATATTAGACTAATTAAAATTTCCGTAACTCCCACTAAACCTCATGTATAAACACAACTTCTCGACTTATCGAAAAAGGTTTTATAACATGATTAAAACATTGATTCCAACTCATTGATGTCCTACTTAAGACCCTATCTTAAGTTTCACATTATCTTAGGGTTGCAAGAATCTATAAAATTCAAGACATGTATTGAATACATTCCTTCTAATGGAAGAAGTGGGTTTTAGATTCACTTGCTATATGTATATCATCATAATGAAACACAATCCCTAAGAAGATCCAAATAGACTTAAGCATTTCAACTAGTGCAAAAACCCTTTGCAACCAATCAAGCTTTGATATCTAACAATTCACTTGGAATTTATTTCGGATTTTCATGGCTCTAAGCCTTGTATTGAGTTGTGACTTAAACACTCTCATGTAAGTCATATGTTCATTATTTTCCAGAACTAATCAACTTGAATCAAACAATTTCTTTGTAAGTTGCAAACTCTTTATTTTCTAAAAGTAACACTAATTCATCGTCTTCAACAAGTGATGACTTTAACCTCCGAGGTTTTGAAGAAACAACGTCTTACACAAAACGTCTCATGTAGCCAAGAAAGACCATTTTCTTGCGACACAACATTCTTTGTGGCTCTTGAATAATTTCTCCCACTCTATCTTCTAGAAATAAACTTGTATTCTAGAAAGACAGCTTTACGAGCCACAATCCCGTTGTACTCGTGATTATAGTAAGGAAAAAAGAGCATTTGTTTATTTTGAAAACTTACAAACATGGTACCCTACCATTTCATATCTCATATGATTCATTTTAGATTTAGTGGAAAAATAATTTAGACAAAATGATAAAATTTCCAAAAGGATCAAGAAACTCAAAGTAACTTGATTGGAGTCCAAACCATATCGAATAGCGTTTGATTTCTTATCCAACCACACATTATCCCATGATGTGTGTTAAGAGAGATTAACTTGTGATACTATATCACATTTCATTTGGTTTATATCAAAGTCTTCACTTTGATAATCCCATCACGATTAAATCGTGATTCTTTGAATTCTTTGAACTCTTTGAACTTCTTCAAGGATTTCTCTATTTACCTTATTAAGTGAACATATTAGTGTCAACTTAAATCGTTGGTAAAAGAAAATGATCAACCTATTTTCGATCAATGATTTACAACCTCGATCTCCTTTTAAACCAAAAGGCACGAGACATCTTGTTTTGAATACAAGATATGCATATACCATAAGATTAACAATCTAATGGTTTCAACAGTACTCGATAACTCTTTGCGTTCATCATTCCAGAATTTAAGGTTTAATCCTGGGTTACCAATTTGAGTCTTACATCATCTACATGATGTGTCATTCTAGTTTGGTTTAGAATATAATCACCTTGATAATGGGCTAGCCATACATCAAATTATGGTGTATAGAGTCACAAAAGTGAAACCTCTTTTGTATCTTAACAAGTTTATATTCTTATTTAGAGTTTATGCACTTAATAGTCACAATTAAGTACAACTTGAAATCCAAAAACTAGATTGAGTACACAATTACTCTATCTCTCAACATCATTGTTGCTAGTCGTCATATTTTAATCATTCTATATATCAAATACAATGATGAAAACCACCATCGGTTTCTAATATTGACGAAGTAGTATTAGCAAAATTTATGTTAATCAAATAAACATTTAAAGAAGAAGGTCCCATTAGATGTCCCACAACTAACTTGTTGATTCTTCAATAATTTGAGGTAGTTTCCTTTCTAGCGTCCAACAATTAAGACAATGGAAACTTTATCGGTCGGGATTGATAGGTTTAGTATTGCTATTCTCAATAACGTTACTTTTAACATTACCTTGTATCAATTCCATTCTAATTTTACTTCTTAGAACCTTATCCTTTTCTTAACGGTTTAAGAGAATGCTCCCACTCATTTCAATGAGTCTTTGCTTAGAGAAGCAAAATTTAATTTCATGAAGACTACTCTTCATTCGTTCGTTTAGTCTTAAAACTTTCATTGAAGTGATTGCGGTATTTTGGTCAATTTTGATTTCCAACAAATCTAGTTACCAAAATGATTTAACGTTTCAAAGTACTTAACTTAATTAAGCATATGAGAAACAATTGTAAGTAGATATGTTAGTCAAGAATCAAAAACCCTTTTGATCACAAATAACTTCCATCTATACTCTTCACAAGAGATCCTTACAATGGATAATTTGAGGTTTTAGAAGAAAATTCATATTTGTCTTTAGTTACGATGTTTTAATGGAGATTTGAATCAAAAATCGAAATGATATCGTATATGAATTGTGGTAAAGAAATAGAACAATATTATAACGGAATAGTGGAAAACTTAACATTTATCGTTTTATTAATACTTGTAAATAACAAGTAAAGCATTTACATAGTTACCTCTACCCAACTATGATAAATGATTCCAAGATCCAAATTCATATTAACTTGGGCACGGTGTGGCCGATGAATCCCTTATCAATATAACTCGGTGGATTAACTCTTTAATCGATTCTACTTTTAGAACTCTTGGTCGATAAAATTACATTAATATTTATCTTTAGCCCGGAACCCATGCGACTACGGTCGGAATACTTCCGTTGAGCTCAATCCAAATTTCGAATAAATGTGTCCATGATCCAAACCCACATTAACTTGGGCACGGTGTGGCCGATAAATCCCTCATCAACATGAATTCGGTGGATAGACATTTATCACCCACTTCCCCTACGTAACAAGGTTTGTACCCCGGTGTGGCCGAGTGCACTCCCTCACGAAATAGGTTTGTATGGTTTCTACTTTTTGGTAAGGCTAAGTCTCAATTGTTTATTTTTAGCGAGAGGTCATGTCAATTTATTATCTATCACGTTTTAAGTGAACTAAAGCGGTGAACTACGATAATTGTAATTGACACGGTCGATAAACTCGATAAAATGATGATGCATGTTTTAGTTATGGCGATTTAGCGATGCATGCAACATATAAATAAAATGCAAAGCATAAACTAAATCCTAGTATGGCCTTCCTAGAATAGTAAATCTAATAAACTATTACAAATTCGGAAACCAACTCGTTTGGTCCCTTGAACTTCGGTCTTGGCACGCATTTCAAGGCAATACTTTCTTTAATGGATCGCCTTCTCGAGTGGCACCGTCTTCAAGAAACTCCGGAATAAATAAATTACATAATAAATTACATAATTTCCTATTTTACATTTGTAATTAAAAATAAAAATAAATCTATTAAATTACAAAACGGTGATACGAGATCACAATAAATTACAACCGAATCGATATTCCCATACATTTCGGGTAATACCAATTAAAAAACTAAGGCCATACTAAGTAAAATTACATAATTCAAAATTACATAAAATTAAAACTAAAATTATGACAATCATAAATAAAATGCAACATTATAACATGTATGAACATGACCAATTTTATGGTAAATCGCCTTTAAGGAGCCAATATCGTATATTAATCGGTTTTTACGGATTTGCGTGATTTAACCTTTTATAATCACAATAAATACATAAATTCATATTTATGTACAAGTTAATTACCCTAACCAACTTAGGACTTAAAATTAGTCTCCACTAACATATTGACAATAATTAACTTATATTTCTTAAAATTGTTCATAAATGGACTCAAAAATACAATATTATATCATAAACTTCAAATAAATCATTACAAATTTCAAATAAATTTCAAATTTGAAATTTAATCTCATGAACATTCTGGAAAAATACCATAACACTCATAATGCTCAAAACATAGGTTAAAAATTTCGAAAATTTATCGAGAAAAACAATGTTGCGGTTTATCGAATTTATCAATTATTACCATAAAAATATGAGAAAAATTATTTTTATTAACTTTTCACTTTTAGATCTGAAATGTGTGATAAAATGCAACATGTAACGTTTTTCCTTAGTCATGAAGTATGTTTTAGCAATTTCTACTAATTAAAGTTACTATTTATGTGATTTTTCATCAAAAATTCATAAATCATGCATAAAGACTTCATTATAGCCAAATATTTTACACACATCTTGTAAAATTTCATATGATAACATACTAAATTTTTATTACCAGATTCGAAATATAATTCATATTAACCTATTTTTCCATTTAAATACGATTTTAATTTGAAAAATCCATATTTCGAGTATAAAAACTCATTTTATCATGAAAATTTACAGGCCATTAGTAGATAATATATGGGAAAACATATCCAAAAACCACTAGAAAAAACTAAGTTTAGCTATTTTTAGTCCAAAAATGACATTTTTATCATAAAAATCACATTTTAATGCCATTATTATATAAAATGAACAATAAAATCCATAAATAAACCCAAAAATCCTAAATACATTTTTGGACCAGAAACTTTAACATGCAAATAAAATTCGTGATATTTCATAATAAACACAAATTTATAAGTTTTGTTTGTTAATCGTATAACTCGGAAAAACAATAACCGATTTGCATGCAAACAACCTAAGGCTCTGATAGCACTTGTTAGAAATTATTAATCTCATTAATTTACATATGCATATATGTGAGAAATTATTTAGTCATAAAATAATTACAAATCTTATGCATGCAAACATGAATAAGAATAGAGAAGAAATTGTTTTCCTTACTATAAAATTTCGGATCAAAGGGCACAAGTAGGATCTCCTTCTTACTTGTTCTTGAGCTTTCCTTATATGGATGAACAAAGATTCAAGCTTAGAATCCCTCCCAAAGATGAATACCCAAGATAACCTCTTAAAAGACTAATATTATTTGATCTAGAACAATATTAATCTTACTAAAAATTGACCCAAAATATTGTTTTTGCTCTCTTGTTTTTCGGCCAAGAGAAGGAAACAATGATGGAGTATTTTCTATCTCTAAGTTCTAGTAATCTTAGAGAATGGAATAATATTACACTAGAAAAATATGTAGTGTAAAAGTAGAATGATTATGGAAGAAAAACTCTTGTTTTTCTAGGTGGAAACCGAGTGGAGGAAGAAAAGGAGCTAATGCATGGCCAAGATGCTCTTCACAAAAGC
The DNA here is from genome assembly GCF_048544455.1 of Silene latifolia. NCBI lineage: Eukaryota > Viridiplantae > Streptophyta > Magnoliopsida > Caryophyllales > Caryophyllaceae > Silene > Silene latifolia. The sequence goes on from NC_133534.1 coordinate 14,238,282, forward strand.
AATTAGGCATGCATCGCTAGAAGTAGTGTAATCATTTTGCATTCCACTTAATTATTTAACACAACTTAAACATATACTCCCTCCATTTTTCGGCACTTATAAAATGTGAGGTCCATTTTATATTTTGTCATTTGTCAATTGCCACTTGTCACTAGTCATGTGTAATTGTAATGTATTTTTAACATATTAAAAATCAACGTATTAATAAAAATACGTCATGTACAAAATCGACTTAGTAATTAATAATTACTTGTACCAAAACGGTTTACCAATTATAAATCACAACATCTTGTATTTATAATAAATTATTCATTCAGTTTTAATTGTTTCGTAAACAATAATTTTATCTAAGTAATAAAACAATTTGATTACTTAGACCGTATCTTATTTAATCGAATTACAATAAGATACGTCAATAATACTCACAAAATCGTCCGTCAATTTTAAGCAATTTAATTAACCCGTATCAGCATACGATCAATTAAATAATCAATTAAGAGTGTTACCCTTTAGGTATGACCTAAGGGGATCAACTGATCACCACCGTCGCACGACAGTAATGTCAAACTCTAGTCAGCCAATCATTACCGATATGTGTGGACCAGTTGACTGTAAAATATTACGTCCCATATGTATTCGTAAAATGAGATTTAAACATGTGATCATCATGATCGACAGTTGTGATCGCATTATTGTCAGAGGACACAGGTTCCAACAATTCCCACTTGGTTACGGCCTCAATCTTACTAGGATCCACAGACACCCCCTTCTTAGATATCACATGACCCAGAAAAGCCACCTCCTCCAGCCAGAACTCGCACTTAGATAGCTTGGCATAAAGTTGATTCTCTCTCAGAGTCTGCAAGACTATCCTCAAGTGCTCCTCATGTTCTTCCCTAGTCTTAGAATAAACTAAGATGTCATCGATGAACACAACCACAAACCTGTCCAAGAACGGTGTAAAGATCCGATTCATCAAGTCCATGAAAGCTGCTGGTGCATTGGTCAACCCAAAAGGCATCACCACGTACTCATAATGACCATATCGAGATCGGAACGATGTCTTAGGAATATCCTCATCTGCTATCCTCAGCTGGTGATAGCCCGACCTCAGATCAATCTTGGAAAACACGCCTGCTCCACTTAGCTGATCAAACAGGTCATCAATCCTAGGCAAAGGATACTTGTTCTTCACTGTGACACGATTGAGTTCTCTGTAATCAATGCACAGTCTCATACTCCCATCTTTCTTCTTCACAAAAAGAACTGGGGCTCCCCACGGTGACACACTAGGCCTGATATAACCCTTGCTTAGCAACTCATGTATCTGCTTCTTCAACTCTGCTAATTCTTTAGGTGCCATACGGTAAGGTGCTTTGGATATCGGACCTGTTCCTGATTTAAGCTCCACGCTGAAATCAACATCCCTCTTGGGAGGCAAACTCGGTATATCCTCAGGAAAGACATCATCAAACTCTCCCACCACAGGTATCTCAGCAGCTGTCTGCGGCTCTACTCGGCGATCTCTCACATGACAGAGAATCAAGGGGCACTTCTTCCTCATACATGACTTTAAAGTCATCACAGCTATGAACTTGCACTTAGGTTTCACCACAAAACCCTCTATAGGACACCCTAACACCCTTAGGACCCCTTAAGGACACTCTCTTTTGCCAGCAATCTATCTTGGCATTATACTTACCCAGCCAATCCATCCCGACAATCACCTCAAACCCATCCATAGGAAATTCTAACAGGTCCACCGGTAAATCTACCCCTCCAACCAACATAGACACTCCCTTATACAACTTGAGACACGACACAAACTCCCCTGAAGGTATGAACACATAATCTTTTACAACCTCAAACTTTCCCAAACCCATAGACAAGGCATGACTCTTAGACACGAAAGAATGTGTAGCCCCCGAATCAAACAAAACAAAGGATGGTACATTATGAACAAGAAAGGTACCGGTAACTACATGAGCATCATCCTGCGCTTCCTGTTTGTCCATCATGAAAAGCTTCCCACTGTTTTTCTGTCCTCCACCTTGAACCGAAGCATTGGAGGTACTTGGCTTGGCTGCTGAGTCTTGGGTGGTGCCGTTGTTCTGGCGCTGATATGATCCACCACCATTGCGGTTATAAATGCCCTGGTTGCCCTGTCCACCTCTGTTGCCCCACGAACCTCCCGGTCGGTTACTAGCAAAACTCTGAGTTGGCCCCTGAGAGAAATTCCCCTGCTGAGCTCCTGAACCAGTACCGGGCCTGTAACTCGTGCATTCCCGTCTCCTGTGGCCTACACCACCAGAGTTGAAGCATGTAAGGTTAGAGTTTTCACTCACACTCCGACCTCCGTTCTTTCCCCAGCCATGAGATCCCCCCGAGAAACCAGCTCCACCAGAAAAAGCCTTTGCATAGTTGAAGTTCCCTTTATTGTTGCCCGACTGACTGTTGCTTCCACTGTCAGCCTTCCTCTTTTCAGCAGCAGTCCTCATTGCTCTCTCTTCAGAGATCTACCATCCTCTCAGCTTGGCCCGCTCTCAGGTACACTTCCTTAAGATCAGTAGCAACCCCAGCTGGCATACGGCTCACGATCTTGGCAGATAAACCCCTCTCAAAACGGAGAGCCAAACCCCTCTGTCCCAACTGCATGTCTTCAACATAACGAGATAGCTCTAGGAACCGATGATAGTACTCAGTGATGGTCATCTCCTCAGACATGGTGAAGGAATCAAACTCGGATCTCATCTTGTGTCGGATATGCTCCGGCACAAACTGCTCTCTCATAGCGCTCTTCAACCTGGACCAAGGAATAGCTCCCAGACCCTCAGCCTGGTAATAAGCTCTAGCATCTTCCTTGACGTTTTGCCACCATACAGCGGCTTCACCTCTCAGGTAGTATACTACCTGCTCTACGATCATGTCTTCGGGACACTTAACCATTTCCATGAGAGCTCCAATCTCACGGTACCACTTCTCGAGCAGCTTTGGTTCCCCCACCCCTTCATATGTGAGAGGGTTGAAGCGAGCAATGATGATGCTGAGTTGAGTAGCATCCACTGGCTTCTCATTACCCTTTCCCACATTTCTAAGAGCTTCAAGGAGAGCCTCTTGTACTCAATCATACGAGCAACCTCATCAAGGGATATCTCAGAAGCTTGGATCTGTGCGGGGGTTCTTTTGGGCGGCATTTTGAGCTGATAAGAAACGAGGAAATGTAAGCACAAAAGCCTACGGCTCAAAATGTAATAATCCTACAGAAAAGAAACACTCGGCCGAGTATAAGACGATACTCGGTCGAGTAAGGACTACTCTGTCGAGTATCCCAGATACTCGGTCGAGTAGTCGACTCCAGTAGCCAACGTTAAAAACCCAGATTGCATACTCGGTCGAGTACACATTATACTCGGCCGAGTAGTCACTACTCGGTCGAGTACACCTACTTACTCGGTCGAGTAAACACGTACAGTAGCCAAGTTTACTCACTGCCAAACAACACTCGGTCGAGTGCTTGGTTACTCGGCCGAGTACTCCCTACTCGGTCGAGTACCTGCCCTGCTCGGCCGAGCCATACCAAAGACGAGTTAACAGTATAAAGTCCCCTATCATGCTTACTATTCCCTCATCAAACACATATAACAACAGGAACTTAAATGCCACGTTATAAACACACAACCATACCATTCATTCACAGGCTAATCCAATACACCAAAAGTTCACATACCCGTCCCTTCTACTACTTTTCCAATCACCAAACTTACGAATTCCCCATATAAATTTCCAACCATCACTTATTATCAACATGAATCTTCACATACATGCACATGCAAAACACATCTCTCAACACACTTCCCCATGTGACCGGCTCGAGTTAATGAGGGCCAAATTGCGACTCCAGGACGTCTCCCGAGTCTTTGCGGTAGCTCCAAAAAACTCTCCCCGGGTTCATTTTATTTAGACTCCCTAAGTTCATTAGATTCATTTGTTTAGGTGCCGAAATCTTCGGCTCTGATACCACTTTGTAACACCCCCTCATACCAAGGTGCCTTACCAGGACCACCCTACCATGAAAGTGTGTTACCATCTCAGTTGCCCGAGGTTAGTACATATCAAAAGCGTCTGAACTGAGCACATTTATTAAAATACCATAAAGTGTTAAAGTTTACATCAAACCAAAATCCGAAACTGATCCAATAAAACAATCCCAATGTCTGACAACTAATGAAATCAAAACTAAGACAGGACGGTGATGCTACGACTGGTGATGACAACGCTCCCATGACTGCCCCAAGCTCACCACTAGCAATACCTGTCAAGCCTGCTCACCATCCCCGAATGGATCACAGCAGATTCCACAAACAACAATGGGGTCAGTATTACTCAATCAATATAAGACAAACAAACGAGGTAACCAGCTGATCATCCTCCAACCCAGTCTCCCGATCTCACATAGTAACCGACTACACACCGAAGTGTGTAGCCCTGCCAGATTACCCATCGCAACACGTAATCCTCGCTGCCAGTGGGTGACCGCAGCCGATCCCACCTAGTCCAGCTCATCAACGAGCGACTGACAATCCCTGTCCCTTAATGTGCACATCCCCTCCCGTGGCGGGTTCCACGGAGGGCGAACTAGGGTGTGAAGCCACTACCGCAAGTGACTCCACCACAATCACAAACACACAGCATCACAGCTGTCACAACATCTCCACACCAACACCGTCACAATAACACCCATACTCCAATGATCAGTAGATAACAATAATTACAAAACAATCTTGTCTTAAACAATGAACAGTAAACTGAGTAGGGAAAACCCTACCTTAGAAATCAACAGTAGAACGGAAACCGAACAATCAAAAAGGCTCATCTACGAAGTCTTCTCCTATACAATAACCACATAACACAATTACACATTGCACGATCCCCCATATTTCCCAATTCCCTATATACAGTAACCCCAAAAGAATGCAAATGACATGGAAATGAAACTTACCAACAGTAGAATAAGAGATTATACGCAAGGACCACGACGATTGCACACACAACGAGATTAGGGGATGATTAGGGAGTGGATTAGGGAGTGATTAGAGTAATCGTAAAATGATTAGGGTTGGAAATGATATTTTAGAATCTGGCGTTGAATATAAAATAACTCTTAACATTCCCTAATAAAACCGGTAAAATAACACTCGCCAGACCGGATACTCGGTCGAGTAAAGCTATACTCGGCCGAGTATCCTCTACTCGGTCGAGTATTCCCCATACTCGGCCGAGTATTCCTCGACAAAACCAAAACAGACTCCACAATTAACACTACTCGGCCGAGTAGGCTCTACTCGGTCGAGTATACAGCTTAACAAATTCCGTAGTATTACAAGCATATTATAAAACAGCATATTGACCCCAAATATGCCGTTTCAATATTATTTACCAAATACTAAAATCAGCATATTGACTGGTCAAACATGCTAAACCCTTAAATATGCTAAAAATTGGTCAATATGGCGTTTACCAATCAGGACCTTTATCTCCTCTATTTGGGTAGTACACCAAAATATGCATACTTTTAGTATTATCTTATGGTTCTAACGTACGTTATCTTGTATTATCTTAGCTTTCCAAATAAAACTCAGGCTGAAGAATGTGTCTTATTTTATATAGAAAAAATACACAAAATGGGAATTTTAATCAATTCAAATTTCTACAAACTATATGAAATTAGTATCTGCCCTTCAAGTAACTAACGGAAAAAGTCAATTTCCCACTTAATCTCAATTTCACTCTCTCTCTAAAAGAAATCCCCCCCCCCCACCAAAAAAAATACCTCTAAAAATCCCTCTTAACCCGTCTTTGTAACCTCCACCCTCCCCATCCACTCACCGCCCCTTCTCTGTCTGCTCCGTCACCGGAGATAGGCCCACCTTAGCCTATCTCCAGCGATGTTCCCTCCGCCAATCCTTATTTTTAATCTTCAATCCCAATTTCTTCACTTTTCTTTTAGCTTCATTTTTATCCGTCGTCCGGGCAATCGTCCTTCTCCTTTTCCGTTCCCCCTCTCTCTCCGTCTGTCTTGTCATCAGTCACCATGCATACATCTGGAGTTGTGTTTGATCAGGGAGATGTCGTATATGGTTGTCGCCCGCCTGGGGTTCGGTCCCTCTTTTGCATTCCCGTCCCTCTGTTTCCTTGTCCTGTCACCGTTCCAGGGGTGATCCCCCCATTCCCCCCACCCCTGGTTTAGTTTTCTATGTGTCGATGAGTGTGCTCATCTGGTTGTGTCGCTATCGTTCTTTGTGGTTTTGATTAGGGGCAGATATGGTGATCCCCCCATTCCCCCACCTATCGGTCCCATTTCCTTTTTCACTAGTGTCATTCACTGTCGTCCTTTGTTTGGTTTGTTTGCATGTAAGGCGGTGGTCCTGAGAGGTGTCGTTTGGTGATACGGGTGTTTGTGTCTTTGATCGGCCCGGTGGTGTTGTTGTTTGGTCTTCAACTCCTGGTTTTGTTGCATGCATGTGTGTCTTGGTGATTTTGTGTCAGTCGCGGTTAGAGTCTTTGGGTTGTTGGGGCTTCGGTTGCTTTGGAGTTTTCGAGTCAGTTCTCTTCTTTCGTTGGAGTGGAGAAATTGGTTGTTTGTTGATTTTAATTTGGATTGTGTGGGTTTGAGTTGGTTTGAGTTGGGTCCTCGGTGTGGTTGGCTGGCTCGGAGGTGTTGTTTTTTTTTATCTTATTGATGTCATCACAAGTTAATTTTCTTTCTTGTTTTTATGTTCTAATAATCTCCTTCTATAGGAGTCTTTATTGTAGACTTGGGGCACAGTGGGTTTCGTGGTTCTTGGATGGGAGATTAGTTGAGATGAGCTCTCTAGTCCTTCTTCTCAGTTTACTTGGTTCTTTGGGTTGCTGGTCTTTAGACTGTTTGGGTCGATTACCACGGTGTAGGAGATTCTTCTCCGCTGAAGACAAGCATGTTTGGCTCGTTCTTCCCCTTTTCTTTCTACGCTCTTGTGGCGTAAGTGCAGTTGGCTCGTTCCTTTGGCCTATGGGAATTGTTAGTAAATTTGTTGAAGTGGACAACGTTGCTCGTGTTCAATCTTTTTTTCATCATCCTGTTCTCGTTACTTCTGTCTGCTTTGTTGTAATTTTATTTTTAACAAATGTTTATGTAATCTTTAAGTTTGGCTTTGTTGCAATAGTCATGTTAGTTCGACTGCTAGTGCAACCTAGTCCAGTAGCTTGTTTTGTATCTTTTGGGGTTCTATAATCACCCTCTTTCTCACTGTAAAAAAAAAAGTAACTAACGGTACGTATAAAATCCTACCTCTAGTATCAATGAAACAGGAAAAGTTTTCGCTTATTTATATATAAAGATAAATTTCGTGGAAAATTACTTTTCAGGTATTGTGATTAGTTCCCGTGATAAAACACACAACCACTTAACTAAAAACCTAATCAAAGAGTCAAAGATATCTCTAAATAGCCGGTCTTGTTAAAAACCATTTTAATTTAAGATCTCTCATAACCTCCTCTTATTTCCACTTCTATTTAAAATGGATGTGAGAGTCATCTTAACTTAATACGGTTTTAAATAAGAAATCTATTTAGGTTAGTTAACTACACTTAACTGTACAATAAAGCACTTGACAAAGTTATCAAAAGCTGAGGCATGACAATTCCTAATTCACAAATTCTCATTTTGTTCCTAATTAGGAACACATTTTCTTTAACACGTCTCTTTACCGAAAAATTAGTACTCAACTTTAAGTAGTGTGCATGATATCACTTGCTTTTTTAGATGATTTTTTTTCATGACATCATCTGACAAAGCTACTACCCAACTAAAGACCTCACTAACTAATTTAACTAACCGTCCACATTGATCTATAAGTACTTTCTAAATAATATTTGACCAACATGTTAAAAAGTCTAAGCAAGCATGCATGTTTCATGTATAAATGTATTGCACAATAGTACAGGAGCGTGGGTTATACAAAATTGTTTTAAGTACATTGGCTCACCAAATTTGAATTTTTTTCTAAGAATCAACCCTAATATATCTAGATCTCTACAAGATTTTGTTAATAGATGTTTCTTGAATTCCTAATACAATTGAAATTCATCATTTTAACATGGACCTTAATCTTCATTGAGAACTATACACACCGTGCAATCCTAATTTATAGGTACTCAAAGTATCACCAATTACGCTTGATAACTTTCTCTTAATAAGCATATCGTCGTACTACCCAAAGCCATGTTTGCACAACATGCATGTCACTGCCTGGTCAAGTGAGTGCACTCACGTGCTCATGGTCCTGCATGCCTTACACTTTCATACCGAATTCTTCTGCCTCTCATATACTCTGAATTGGGTCCATCACCTAATTAGAAATTCCTGGAACACAAGCGGTCACTAACGTCTAACCTGAAAAGGACCCAGTACCAAGCCAAACCCTGTGACAACCAACCCGATAACTACAATAAGGGCCTACTCGATTAGATGTTTTAGTGCATAAACCGTCTATGCGAGATGACGAGCCATTAGACCTACGATGCCTTGCATCTGGTTTGCCCTGGACGGGGCGCTTGCTCAAAACTTCGCCTTGAGCTAGGAGTTTTGTGTATTACAATGTGTGCCATCTTCAAATCCTGACTCGATGCTTTCACTAGCGTGCCACCCATGCTTCATATTTGTAAACAGTTTGTCAGACCGAGTTCATGCGTTTGTGACTCGTGGATAAAAACTGTTCCGCTCCGATCTCCAAAATCTATATGTTGTGGGGCCTAGGCTTGGACTCTGATACCGGGTGCTGTGCAAAAGCATTAATACCTCTTGATGGGCCTTGCTGCACCTGTATATACGTTGCACAATAGTACGATATTGTCCAGTTTGGGATCAACCCTTAAAGAATTATTCTTAAACTCCTTCCCAAAAGACCAGTCCTATTAAGACCCGTGAATACTTAAAAAGTTGTATCATTTTTATACTACCGATGTGGAACTTAAGTACAATTAGCAACTTAACACTTATATTTTCACGATGTGGAACAATTCTTATTAGACTATCCCCAAGCAAGGGTCGCGCTAATTAGGTCGCGACCCGGTTTTACTCTTAATCCCACCTTATCTATCTTGACTCATTTTCAACTCAATCATTTTTTACTTTCCAACATTTCCAATCATTCTCTACCCCACCAAAAACTTATTTTTCCTTTCATTTTTCTCCAACAACCAACTAGAGAGTGCCACCTAGGAGCAGGGGCGAAGCTACCGTGTAGCAAGGGGTAGCGGCCGCTACCCCAAATGAAAAAAAATCGATGAAGAACTAGATTTTTCGCTACCCCAAATATAATTAATGACAGAATAAGTATGATAAAGTGAAAGTAATAGACAGGAAAGTAGATGTGGTGTAGTGGTCGACTGGTCGGTAGGGAAATTGGTGCTATATGCAAGAAGTCCATGGTTCAATTCCCACTATCTACAATTTTTGACTATTTTTAATTTCCCTATTGTCATATTAAATGTTTTTTTTTTGCATGAAGGGGAATCCCGAAGAAATTCATTAAATTTATTATTAAGATAATTATTTAAAACACTAAACTAACTTATTTTTTCATTTAATTAATTTTAATAATTTTTTTTCCAAGTTTTAAAATTGTTAATATTCATTTCTTTGAGTATTAAGAATTTATTTTTTGCCCTACTATTGATACTCGATTATAATGGTTAATTTATTTATTTTTAATCAATGACAGAGTATAAAGTACGAATCAAAATTATGTCCCAAAAAAATTAAAGAAAAATCGCTAGGATAAGAAAATATACAAGTCATTACATAGAATCTAAACAAAAATCTAAACAAAAAAAAATATATCGATAAGTTGAATTATACAATGAAAATTCCAAGTCATTACATAGCGTCCATTTGATTGTTGGTTGTGAATTTGTAACTTGAATTTTTATATGCGTTTTTTTTCAATTTTCAAATTTTCAAATAAGCATAGTCTTAGGATCTTCGCTACCCCAAACAAAAAATCTTGGCTTCGCCCCTGCCTAGGAGGTCACCAATTGGGTCAATAATAAAGTGAAGAAGAGGTCACCAATTGACCTCTTTGGCAAGGAGGTCATGCTAATTTGATCCTTAATTAGTGATTAAGGTGACCAAGCATGGTCATGACCTGAAAATTAACCTTATTTTATGACTTTGCTTAAGGATGGTCTTATCCATTCTAGCGGGTTCTCTTCGGTAAAATGGGAATAATGATATAGTAAGAGGAGGACAAAGACTAACGACCACGAGTCCACGAAGGTTAAAATAAAAAGAGAATAGTCAAGGATATGGAAGTTGCAGCAAGTTGCAAATGACAAGTGAACCGTTAAAAGAAAACAAAAGCTGCTTCAAAGCTAAATAAAGTTGCATTGTTGAATGATCGGGCATGGCATTAGCATTTGTACACATTTTTCGATCAACTCCTCGCATTTATCACCCATCAAATGACAACTGATCAAATATAACTTGGGTTGGTCGGTTCGTTTTAAGGTCTAAAGTTTGTGCAATTCCCGTCGGGTTTTGTTACATATATGTTCTTGCTTATTGGGATCATGAACCATAGATGATTTAATTAGGTAATTCAAATGAACAAATGAATTATTTGGGTCTATTTAAGGTTGGTATTACAGTTTCCATGCCCGAATTGATGAATTAGTTCGAATTCGAGTTAATTACTTAGGTCTAGTTATCTGGCCACCAAGTCAAGCGAGACGATCTAGATCGATCATTTAGCTTTTTTACTAGGTTTTTTTTTTTTTGTTTCGAATAAGTCCCTTTAGGTTGTTAAACTGCGTGACATTTTAAAATAGTTTTCGATTATACTGTTTGATTTTTTGGTCGATATTATGTTTCGATGGAGTCTACTGCAGGTTTTTGTCAATTTGAATTAGGTCAAGTCCTTCGGTACAAATCTAATTTGCTAATTATTAATCGAAATATGAGATGGATGTAAAGAATAAGAGAGGTTGTGAATATTTGTTTTGTGATTAATGAATAATACTAATGTACATGATACATGTTTTTATATATACAAATGACTAAAGCTAGGTTACTATAATCATGGAACTAACAGCTAGAAGTTAGGGGAAGTGATAATTTACATGTGCTCAATAATACTAACTAAAACAAGTAGCTATTTTATAGGAGGAAGACTAGGCTTCCGTTGTGCTGCGGTTGTTTGTTCAACACTCCCCCGCAAGATGGACGGTCGGAGACGGAGACCAATCTTGGAAGAAAGATCAAGAAATCTGGACTTGTGCAGCGGCTTGGTTAATGTGTCGGCTAACTGATCGGAACCATTAATATGTTGAATACGAATTAGACTTTTCCGAACTTGTTCTTTGACAAAATGAAAAGAGATAGCCAAGTGCTTCATTCTCGAATGGAAGACTGGGTTAGCCGAATAATGAGTTGCCGATAGATTATCACAATAAATTGTCGGCGACGAAGAATGCGAAATACCAAGTTCTTGTAACAGAGAGACAAGCCATAAAAGTTCCGTGGAGACAGTGGCAACGGCTCTAAATTCGGCCTCAGTGGTCGAGCAAGACAATGCTCGCTGTTTTTTCGAAGACCAAGATATGGGATTTTTGCCAAGATAAACTATAAACCCGGTTGTAGATAAGTAATCCGCGGAGTCTCCAGCGAATTCCGCGTCACAATACGCATGGAGATGAAGAGGAGTTGAGTGATGAAGATGAATGCCAAGGTGAAGAGTACCATTAAGGTATCGTAGGACACGTTTAAGAGCGAGCCAGTGCGTGGTGGTCGGGTGGGTTAAAAATTGAGCAAGTTTATTAACAGGAAATGCAATATCGGGTCGAGTAAGAGACAAATATTGGAGACTTCCAACTATTGCCCTGTAGTCGTCTATATTTTCAACAGGATTATGTGGTTCTTTTGTAAGAGGCGGGTGTGCTAGCATGGGTGTGGTGGCGGGTTTAGACTCATGCATATTAAATTTGTGAAGTAAGTCGGAAATGTATTTGGTTTGGTTAAGGTGAAGACCGTGTTTGGTCGGGGTTACCTCAACGCCGAGAAAGAATGACAGTGGACCGAGGTCCTTTAGGGAGAACTTACGGGAGAGTTCATCAATAAAGGCTCGGATGCGTGTTGGGTTTGGTCCGGTGATGACTATGTCATCGACATAGACTAGTACAAATAGGATATGGGTCTTATCATTTAGAATAAAGAGAGACGGGTCAGAGACCGAATGTTTAAATTGTAATTGTAATAGGTAATTTTTGAGCTCGGTGTACCAAGCCCGTGGGGCTTGTTTGAGACCGTAAATGGCCTTTTGTAAGTGACAGACATAGTCGGGTTTGTCTGTATCTGCGAACCCGGGTGGTTGGTCCATAAAAACAGAATCGGTTAGCTTACCTTGCAAAAACGCATTATTCACATCGAGTTGATGGAGGGGCCATCGACGAGTCACAGCGATAGACAATACAAGGCGAATTGTGGCTGGTTTGATGACGGGGCTAAAGGTTTCCGAATAATCAACATCGGGGCGTTGATGAAAGCCCTTGACAACTAGTCTAGCCTTATGTTGTTTAATAGAACCGTCTGGGTTGTACTTCACGCGGTATACCCATTTGCAACCGACAACGTTTTGAGCACTAGATCGAGGGACGAGGGTCCAGGTTTTATTGCGAAGGAGAGCTTGATACTCGTCAAGCATGGCGGTTCTCCATCGTGGGTCCATCAGGGCTTGTTTGGTGGTTGTGGGAGTGGCATGAGGGGTTAGGATAGTGGCAGTTTTGGCGTGTTTCGAGGTGTGGGCAGCGGAGGTAGAGGTCGACTTAGCATACTTCGGGTTCGGTTTTATGATGTTGTTAGATAAGCGAGTGGTGACACGGGAGGAGGGTGGAAGATGAAGTGGTGGGGGAGGGTGGAGATGGGTTGGCCGTGGTGGTAGGACCAGAGGACGGAGTGGTGGGAGGGAAGGGAGTGTCGGGTTGGTTTGGGGAGGGGGGTTCGGGATTGTTGTCGGGCTCAGGAGGGGGTTGGTCAGGAGGAGGTTGTTGTTGGATGGGCAGGGCCGGAGCAAGGAGGGGAATGGTGAGCTCACACCATCGGTCAGCGGTGGCAATGGGTGACGGGGTGGAGTTAAGGAGTGAGGTGTATAGAAAAATGTGTTCGATAAATCGAACATGGCGAGTTGTGTATAGCTTAGTGGCGACGGGATCATAGCACAAGTAAGCACTCTGAGTATTCGAGTAGCCTACAAACACATAGGGGGTTGATTTTGGGTCTAGCTTGTGAGCCGTGTAGGGTTTGAGCCACGGGTAATAGAGACAACCGAATGGTTTCAATTTTTTGTAATTCGGGTCACGACCAAAAAGGATTTGGTAAGGGGTTTTGTTATGTAAAGTGGATGTAGGAAGACGATTAATGAGATAGGTTGCAGTTGAGAAAGCATAGGGCCAAAATTTGGTCGGCATTTGAGCATGAGTAAGGAGAGCAAGACCTGTTTCAACCACATGGCGATGACGTCGTTCGGCAAAACCATTGTGCTCGGGTGTGTGAGGTGGTGAGGTGAGGTGGTTTATTCCGGCATCAAGGAGGGTCGGGTTTAATTTTTTGTATTCTCCCCCATTGTCAGAATAGAATTGTTTAATTGGTTTTTGAAAATAATTTTCAATAATGTTCTTAAATCGAGTGAAAGTGGTTGTTGTGTCGGATTTATTTGTTATGGGATAAAGCCAAAAATAGTGTGAATAATGGTCGATAAAAAATATATAATATTTGAAGGAGTCGATGGATAAAATAGGTGAGGTCCAAACATCGGAAAAAATGAGATCAAACGGTGCAGTGGACTTTAATGTGAAAATCGAAAAGGGTAACTTGTGGCTTTTATTGATTAAACATGAATTACAATGCGAATAACTTGAAATACGGAAATTGAAAATGGAGTTTAATTGTTTAAGTATAGCATTGGAAGGGTGTCCCAGTCGAGCATGCCACAAATCGCTGGGAGACAAACTAAGGCTGGAGTAGGCGCGGGGCTTGGTGGTGGGTGGTTGCCATTGATAGACGCCATCTTGAAACGGTCCTTGGATGAGAATTTCACCCGTCAAGCGGTCCTTAAAACAAAAAGAAAAGGGTGAGAAACAAGCAGTAGCATTATTGTCAAAACAGAATTGAGAGACAGACAAAAGGTTTCGAGCTATGGTTGGAACGACAAGAACATTATTAAACAAAAGAGAGCGAGAGGAAGAGGGGGTAGTGAATGAACCGTGGTGGGTGATTGGAAGGGCCGACCCGTCACCTATAATTAGGTAATCCGGTCCTTCATAGGGACCGTGAAGAGCGAGGTTCTCGAGATCGTTGGTAATGTGGTGCGAGGCACCGCTATCAACGATATAGGCATAGGTGGAAGGGGTTGCAGCGGTAGCGGTGTGGGCTTGAGGTCGGGCCTGTTTGGGTGGGGGAAACGAGACCATTGGGTAGTCATGTTTGAAGTCGGGGCAGTCAGTAATAACATGGCCTGTTTCGTGGCAATATTGACAACGCCCTTTAAAGGGTCTCGGATTCTGGTTGTGGGCAGGTTGGGTCGTGTTTTGTTGGCGGTTGGAGTTGGTGTGTGGGTGATAGGTACGGTTGTTGTTCGAGGAGTAGGTGTTATGGTGGTTGTAGCGAGAAGTATGGTGTTGGTAGCCACGGGATGCGACGTTGGCGGTGGGTGAAAATGTGGTATTGCTTGGTTCTCGTTTGACAACGAGTTCATGTTGGATGAGCCTTTCATGAAAGGCTTCAAAAGATATGGGTGTGTCTCGAGCACGGACCGCATCAATGACGGTTTTGTACTGCTCAAGAGGAAGACCATGGATGATTTGAGCGATGATGTCCTCGGCATCCATGGGTTTACCAAGATGCGCGAGTTGATTGGTGCAGGATTTGATGGCAAGCATATACTCGGAAATCGTGCCATCGCCAAGAGTAATATGACGAAGACGATCCTTAATTTGAAGTATATGGCCGCGGGAAGGGTTAGCATAAGTAATGGCTAGGGCTTGCCATGCTTCATGGGAAGTATTGGCATCAAGAAGAATGGGTGAGATGGATTCGTGGAGTGTTCCGGCTAGGGCTCCTAGGATGAGGTTGTCTTGCTTAAACCATGTAGTGTAGGCTGGGTTGGGAACCGGTTCAGGGTTGGGTTTGGCTTCGGTTGCGGGTGGGTTGATGGTGGTGGGTGGTGGTGGGTTGGTTCCATCGAGGTAGAAAAATAAGCCATAGCCTCGAAGGAGTTTCGTGATTTGGTATTGCCAATATCGGTAGGTCGATGGGGTGAGCTTAATGCAATTGGGAAAGGAGATGGAGATGAGTGGTTTTGTTGGTTCATCGTGGTTGGGAATAAGCGAGTTGGTTTGGGTCGACATAATGGTTGCGTGAAGAACAACGAAGACGATGATGGTTAGGATCGATGAAGGCGTGATACCATGTAAAGAATAAGAGAGGTTGTGAATATTTGTTTTGTGATTAATGAATAATACTAATGTACAGAATACATGTTTTTATATATACAAATGACTAAAGCTAGGTTACTATAATCATGGAACTAACAGCTAGAAGTTAGGGGAAGAGATAATTTACATGTGCTAAATAATACTAACTAAAACAAGTAGCTATTTTATAGGAGGAAGACTAGGCTTCCGTTGTGCTGCGGTTGTTTGTTCAACAATGGAGTCATCTGGTGGTGCTCATAGTCTCGGTACCATCTTCATATAACACGTAGGCTTCATTGAAATAATGAATGATTACATAAGGGAGTGCATGTATGTGAGAGCGGGAGTGATGATGATACGGTGAATACACCCCGCAATTTGGTCAGTCGGGTCGGGTTCGAGTGGGGTTGGGCCGTATCTGTTTCAAGCCATATCATGTCAGCATACTTTTTCAGAAAGAGTCGTGTTATTATCGGGTAGGGTCATTTCTGGTCAATTCATGTGTCGAGTTAGTTTCGGATCAAATCATTATCAAGCTTAATTACTAAATTGCATTACTTCAATTTTTAGCCATTAAATTTAGTTTTCGATCGTTATTTTGGTTTAGTTACTTTGCTACTAAGTCAAATACATCAAAGTAAACACTAAATCGATTTCATTTTGATCAATATTAAGTTGAAACTATCGGCTCATCAATCTTGTCGGGTCTATATCAGATCGGTTCATATAAGGTCTGGTTAGATTCGGATTAGATTTCGGGTCATTGATCATCAGGTCGTGCCAAGTGTCGGGACGCAAATAGGTGAGGTTGGAGTCGATTTCGGTTGTCAAATTTCAAATTTTATCGGGTCCAATCGGATTAAATTTGTCAGCTCTACTTAATTGTATTCCCTCTGTTTCGGTATTAAGGAGATGAGAACACTTGTGGTTATTGTTATTGAATGACAAGTGAATTATATGATAAGATCATACATAAAAACACTCCTAATATAAAAAAATACGTAAACAAATGAATAAGATACTCAAAAATAAAAAAGGTAAATAAATAACAGGAGGGAGTATTATTCAACGTTTCTTGAATCTCATAATGCGTAATCACCGCATAAGAGCTAGGAAGATCACACCCAACATCATGATTCTTAATATGGTGACAAATAGAAATCTTAAACGCAAGCAAAAGTAGTAAGCCCTAATAGCGTGCGTCAGCATGAGACAAAGATTCAAAGAAGTCACTATATTTATCAGCTTTAGAAGCTATATTTGCATTTAAAAATTTTACAAAATCAAAAGGTGATGTTAAAAGTGAAAGAATGAGGAAAAAGGTTGTGAAAGCGTACACATACGCATGGGACTAGCCATGCAAAGAAATTTGACAAGAACAAAAGTTGGTGATAGCCACGTTCTCCATTACATTAGTTCTCACCTTATTTTCTACCCTCTCCCTCCTCGTCATTTATTTACTTCGATTTTAACGTAAAGACTAAAAAAAGAAGAGAGAACCAATTATTTAATAACAAGTAGAATAAATTGAGTGTGAAAGCTCAAATTGTTCATCAAAAGTATTGTCAAAATAGAAAGATAAAAAATTGACTAAGACACCCAAAAATAAAATAGATAAATAAATAACCAGAGCAGAGGGAGTATAAATTAGCTTTACAAGATTTTCTCATCGATTGATATATGGACTATGGAGTAAAACCTTAGAAAGTACTTTATATTAAAAAAAATATGGAGTAAATATTTAAGTATAAGTTTGTTAAAATAGTAAAATGACAAGCTTTTGAAACTCGACTTACATATTTTGTCTTAGAATTTACTTGATAATTACGTAGTACTCCATAAGATAATAAAATCAATTTCATAAATTATCACTCCGTCCAAATTGAAATTGTAATTTGGTCCATTTTTATTATACTAAAGTCTATTTTATAGTGAATTTAAGTAAATTTGACTAGTAGATTTATATCCGTTTTGGAGGATTTCACTCTGATTAACTCTAAATCTTATCTCATCCCATTATTTCTTGTACAAGTAGTTATGTTAATTATTTATGTACTTTTACTATTTACTTATCGATTGATTGCTTCTGTTAACATAACAACATATTACTTCAAATTCTTTTAACTAGTCATCAAATTAACAATTAGTCTTGCTGAAGACGGGTCGGAGCAAGTAACGGATAATGACACTCATAAAACGAATAGGGGGGACAAGGTGGGGGGCACTCCCATGTGCTTCCCTCTCTCCTCTATTTGGGCCATTTGTGAGGGAAAATGGTATCCGTCACTTCAAAGTGACGGATACGTGCCGTCACAAATGAAATTTTGTGTCAAATTAAAACCTCGTCATCTAGAATTGGATTTTGTACTCCCTTCTGTCCTATTGAATAGTTTACGCTTTATATATACTCCCTCCCAGTCGTCATAATGTTCCCCTTTGATAATGGCACGATACTTAAGGAAAAGTATTAAAATAGGAGTAAAAGAGTTGTGTGGGGTTGGTGATAGGAGAGAGGGATGAATTATTAGTAGTTAAATAAAGAATTGTGGGGCCAAAACATAAAGAAAAGTAATAAAATAAGAGTAAAAGAGTTGTGTGGGGTTTGGTGATAGGAGAGAAAAATGAATAAAATAAGAGTAAAAGTTTCTAAAAATAGAAAGGGGAACATTACTTGAATAATCCGTTTTGGGAAAGAGGGAACATTATAGTGACTGGGAGGGAGTATAAGAAAAAAAAGGAGACGGCCGTCTAAAAAACCAACGCACTACATAACACAACTTTAATTCACTCACAAGCTCCTCTTTTCCTGACTGAAAAGCCTGAGTATATTGTCTCTCCGTTTCACCTTTGCTTGACCTCCCTCCCTGCTTTCCCGGCCTTTTCCCTTTGCTTTTTACCCTTGTAACATGTTACGCCAAAATCCACTATTAAACCCTTTGCAATGTCTATTGTCCTCTTATTTGGCTCTTGTCTTTGGAGTAAATAATTGTTTCAACATTTTATGTAAAATGTGTGCCATACGTCATATGTGTAAGTATAATCCACTAATTTGGGTGATCATTATAGACTTTCATATATATATATATATATATATATATATATATATATATATATATATAAATAATTATAACATCAATTTGATTTCCTAAATCCAATGTATACAATATGGAATAGTATATACGATTACCTAAATACAAGAGAATCATATATCATTATGTTTCCTAATACACCTCTTGAGTCAGAGTGGAGAAGAGCGGACGCTCAGGCTGGAACGGAAACGCGTGAAAAAATGAGGCAGAACTTCTTGTTTGGGCTAAAAATAGCATAATAAGGAAGGTCCACTTAATGAAATAAAAGGCCATGGGAGGAGTGATAAGGAGGAAGGAAGCCCGTAATTAGGAAAAGGGGGAACGGGCTGAAAGAAGACCACGGGCCCATCAGGGGAGACGTCCGGATTAAGGAAAGACAAGTTAGGGAGAAGTTAAGGAGAAGTTAGGGAGATCAGGGAGAATTGGGAAAGGCGGCCGAGTTTGGAAAGAGTTCTTATGGAAATTATATTCCCTTTCCATAATCAAAGTAGGACATATCTAGGGTTCTCACCCTATAAATAGCCAAGGAAGCAAATCAAGAAGGACATTCAACAACGCATCCACACACATACTCACGTCAAGACACTAGCATATTCTTATACCCAAATATACATCCGTCCAAGATCTTGCAGGTCTGACGCCTCGCGCCAGCAGGATTAGCTTTACGTTTCAATTGTAATCATCCTCCTATTCAAGTATAGTGCAATATTTGGCAGGGTACCGTCCTTCCCGCGGTTGTTCCCACATTGGGTTTTCCGCGTCACCAAATCTTACGTATCAATTTACATTACGTATTTTATTTCTCTATTTACTTATCAACATACGAACAATCATACGATCAACCAACGAGTAAGACTGCATTGACCCTAATCAATCAATTCGGTAAAAAAATACCTAAACAGTTTGGCGCCCACCGTGGGGTATTGTGGTCGTCAATCGTTGATACTCTAGATACACAATGGATAAGCAAGCATCGGACGCCGTGTCAGGGAGCAGACAACCATCGCCACCACCGCCCTCTACTCAAAACCCAACATCAACAGTGGCTACACAGGCTCCCAGACACACCTCAAGAATCATACCTACAGCAAAAACCTCTCTACCTCCTAGGACTCCTGCTGTCGCAACCCAGGCCAGATCAGATAAAGGAACGTCGAGCTCAGGCATCGCCCCGCCACCTAGTCCCACACAAATCTTGCTCACTGGCGTAGAGAATCTCCAGAAAGCCATGGAAAACATGAGAGAAGACTAGAAGAAAGCTGAAGCTGAAGCAAGGAAGAGGGACAGAGAGCTCTGGGCACAAATAGACATCTTGAAACAGCAGTCTGCCACCCCAGCGAGCAGGGCAGACGTGGGAAGGTCTCCACTAGTAGATCTGACGCAGGGGGCATCAGGCAGCATGAATCCACTTCGACAGATCCGTCGAATCGATAACTGTGATTGGATCGTCCACAATACCATCGATTGGAAGGATAACCCCACAAGGGTTGGGATACCTCACAAGGGTAAGCGCCCGCGGCCATTGTGTGGAAGTACGAGCGGGTGGCATCCCGTCGCTGCGGCCCGCCACGATCGATCGACACGGAGCGGGATCCGAGTCAAACCAACAAGTGAATCGCGCGGCAAAGGGGACAATCGTTACAACAACTCCTCTAGCAGCTGGAACACATCAGAACCTTCAAGAGCTCGGATCAGGAGGCAACATATTGAATCAGCATGCAGCCGATAGACGGGCCCAGGACTCGCAAAGATAACAAATCGCAAAGACTTGAGTTAAAAGAAATACTGAGCAGGGTCCCAGGGTTGCCACCCCCACTCGAGAAAGTAGCACTAGACAGTTATGCCGACTCACCATTCGTGGACACCATATCCGTCACAGTCATGCCAAAGGGATTCACAAATCCAAATATGCCCCTCTTCGACGGCACATCAGATCCCTTTGATCATATAAGCCAGTACAAGCAGAAGATGATGATAGTAACAGCTGTAGGGCAAGTCAAGGAGGCTTGCATGTGTAAAGGATTTGGGTACACCCTAGCAGGACCGGCACTTCGATGGTTTGTGACCCTACCCAACAGGTCGATATCTACATTTGATGAATTGGTGAATGCATTTACTCAACAGTTCGCAAGCAGCAGAAAACCACAGAAGCACGCAGAAGACCTGTACAGGATCGTCCAAGGGGTAGGAGAGACCATTGGAGAGTACAATACTAGATTCAACAATGAGAAGGTAGCGGTACGAGAGTGCGATGTTTCAACAGCAGTAGAAGCCTTCAGAAGAGGCCCCCACCACGACTTCGACCTATACAAGCAGCTAACTATGCATCCCTGCCATAGTTTCGAGGCAGTGCAGGATAAGGCAGCTGTCGCAATCAGATTGGAGGAAGATATCCTAGCCAGAGCCAGCTTACTTAGCACGCCAAGTATTTCTAGTACCTCAGCCGTGGAGAAATCGGGAAGAAAGCAAACCACCAGCAAGAAGGACGAGAGGTACAAGCCATATGGAAGGGGAGTCAACAGAATCGAGGAAAATCAGCAACTCCCTACTCTGACAGAATATGAATTCACTACAGGTATCGGAGGAATCTTGAAGGCACTCAGGGAGATGGGAGATGGAGTCAGGTGGCCCAACCTAACAGTGGGAGAGCAAGCGTGGAGAAAGGATAGCAAGAAGAAGTGTGAGTTCCACCGTGATATTGGGCACAACACTGAGGATTGCTACACATTACGAAGAGAGATCAAGCGCCTGTATGAGCAAGGAAAGTTGAGCCACCTATTACCACGTGGGGGCAAGCAGCAGGATAAGGTAGGCTCCGCCAAGCCTGCAAACCCACCCACATGCACCAAAATCATAAACGTGATAACAGGCGGCTAAGACTTAAGCGGGCTGACATACTCAGCAGCCAAGAGACGCGCCACCGAGACCAAATGAGACAGGCCAGCTAATTCTTGCAGAATTTCTCACAGCGACCTACCAGCGGTCAGCTTTGATGAAGGAGATACAAACGACGAACGAGAACATCATAACGCACTTATTATCACCTTATCAATGGCCAATTGCACAGTTAAGAAGGTCTTGGTAGATACAAGAAGCTCGGTCAACCTAATCATGCTAAAAACCATAGAAAACATGGGATTCAGCGAGAAGGATTTGCAGAAGAAGACTATTCCGCTAGTAGGCTTCAGTGGGGAAACAGCCAACTCATTGGGCGAGATAGTCATCCCAACCTATGTGGGAGGAGTCAACAAGCAAGTCAGGTACCTGGTTATAGACGGCCCCTCCACCTACAATGTCATCTTGGGAAGACCATGGCTGCACCAGATGAAAGCAGTCCCCTCAACATATCACCAGTGCATAAAGTTCCCCACACCATGGGGAGTAGAAACAATAAGAGGAGATCAGGAGGAAGCTAGAGGCTGCTATAAGAAGGCACTTAAGTGCACTGCCAGCCTTCCCACATAGCAATTACAGAAGCAGTCTGTCCAGGACGAATACATCGAGCCCCCAGCAGAAGAGCTGGACCAAATCAACCTCGACAAGCTGCACCCAGAAAGAATTGTGCTCATTGGAGCAGGATGCACAGGAAGCTTGAGACAACAACTAATCAAGTTCCTATAGGATAACATGGATTGTTTTTCATGGTCACACGATGACATGATAGGAATAGACCCGTCCATCATAACGCATAAGCTTAGCGTGGACCCAAAGTGTAAACCCATCCAGCAGAGAAGAAGAAAGTTTGCAGCGGAAAGAAACAAGGTGATCAATCAAGAGGTAGATAGTCTGTTGGCAGCAAAGAAAATAAGAGAAGTAAAATATCCAGAATGGCTGTCTAACGTAGTGGTGGTAACTAAGAAGAATGGGAAGTGGAGAGTATGTGTGGACTTCACCGACCTCAACAAGGCATGCCCTAAAGATCCTTTCCCACTGCCTCATATCGACGCCATGGTAGATGCGACAGGTGGACATGAGATGTTAACATTCCTGGACGCATGGAGTGCATACAATCAGATTAAAATGGATCTTGCAGATCAAGAGAAGACGGCATTCATGTCCGAAAGAGGAATATATTGCTACAACGGCATGCCATTCGGCCTAAAAAACGCAGGCTCCACGTATCAAAGGCTGGTTAACCGCATGTTCAAAGAGCAGATAGGAAGAACTATGGAGGTGTATATTGATAACATGGTGGTAAAATCAGAAAAAGCCAAAGATCACATGCGGCACCTAGCAGAAACATTTAGCACCCTCAGGGAATACAAAATGAAGCTAAACCCATCTAAATGCACCTTCGGAGTATCTTCTGGAAAATTCTTAGGCTATATTGTAACTCAAAGAGGGATAGAAGCTAGCATCGAGCAGATCAAAGCTGTCTTGCAACTAGAGTCACCTGAGAAGCCTAAAGACGTTCAAAGACTGGCTGGAAAGGTAGCAGCCCTGAACAGGTTCATTTCAAGATCTTCAGATAAATGCAAGCTGTTTTACGACGTACTGAGGAAAAGCCAGAAGTTTGAATGGACCTCAGATCACGAGCAAGCTTTCAGAGAACTGAAACACTACCTCAGCAGCCCGCCGCTGCTGTCGAAGCCGGAGCCAGGAGAACCCCTATTCCTATACCTGGCCGTCACGGAGGTGGCAGTGAGTGCTGTTCTGGTCAGAGAGCAAGAAAAGGAGCAGAAGCCAGTATACTACGTGAGCAACTCTCTGCTGCCGGCAGAGACCAACCTGAACTATCAGGCAGAATGTCAAAATGGTCTGTACACCTCAGTGGGTACGATATCCAGTATGACCCCAGAACAACAATCAAATCGCAAGCACTGGCCGACTTCGTGTCAGACTTCAGCCCAGCCATCCAGAATCTGGCAATTGCGAAAATCCTCACCTTAGAGGGGAGCAAGGAGATAGAGGTTTGGCAGATGCACATTGACGGAGCCTCCAACCAAAGGGGGGCAGGTGTGGGGTTAATCCTGCGATCACCACAGGGAGACCTGATAGCACAAGCAGTAAGATGTGAATTCAAGGCAACCAACAATGAAACAGAATACGAGGCCCTGATATTGGGAATGAAGCTAGCTCTGAAATTAGGAGTTAGGCACCTGCAGATATCCAGTGACTCTATACTAATAGTTAATCACGTGAATGATGAGTTCATAGCTAGAGACTCAAAGATGATTGCATACTTGAAAATAGCGAAGGAATTAAAACAAAAATTCGCAACTTGCAAGCTTAAGCAGATCCCCAAAGATCAGAATGTGGAAGCAGATGCCTTGACAACTCTGGGGGCAACATTCAAACCGACAGAGCTATCCATTATTCCAATAGCACACATGCTGGAGCCTTCCATCCAGAAGGTAGATGAAGTAGATAAGGGAGAACTGGAGGATTCACAGAACAGGGAAGGAATCCGCAGCGATTCTGAGAGGAAGGTGAGAACTCCCGACCAACAGTGAGCTTACCTGACTGCAAATCGAACAAGCGGCGGCGATGTGGATTGGCGCACACCTTACCTAGACTAGTTGCATCATAACAAGCTGCCAGATGACAAGAAAGAAGTGAGAGCTTTCAGAGTGAAGGCCTTCAGGTTCATACTTATTGACAATATACTATTCAGAAAATCACTGGCAGGACCCTACTTACGGTGCCTGGAAAAGGAAAAAGCACAAACTGTGTTACATTCTCTCCATAGTGGTGTATGTGGAAATCATGCAGGGGGCAGGAGTCTGGCAAATAAAGCCCTCAGGCAGGGATACTACTGGCCTACAATGAAGGCAGATGCAACAGTACGCACGCAAATGTGACGCTTTGCCGCGCTCGGCAAAGACCAATGATTCATCACCCGACAGAACCCTTGCACCCTATCATTTCTCCCTGGCCATTCAAGGCATGGGGCATGGACATAGTATGACCTCTGTCACGAGCCACGGGAAACAGAACCTGGATCCTGGCAATGACAGATTACTTCTCCAAGTGGAAAGAGGCAGAAGCATTCATAGAAGTAAAAGATAAACAGGTCATTTCGTTTATAAAACGAAACATCATTTGCAGGTTTGGTATCCCATCAGAAATCATATGTGACAATGGCTCATAATTCATCTCCAACGATACCGAAGGATACTGCGCCAGGTGGAACATCACCCTAAAAAAGTCAGCACCCAGGACCCCGAAGTCCAACGGGAAAGCTGAATCCAGCAACAAAATCATCATGGACAATCTGAGAAGGAGGTTACAGGAGTTAGGAGGAAAGTGGGCAGATGAATTGCCACTAGTATTATGGTCGGACAGAACGACACCAAAGATAGCAACAGGTCAAACACCCTTCAGCCTGGTGTTTGGCGCAGAAGTAGTCATTCCATCAAAAGTTCTAGTTCCCACTCACAGGTATGAAAATATGACAAGGGAAGTGAACAGTGCAGAGATGATCAGAAGCCTGGACACAATTGACGAGCTGCGAGCAAGCGCAAAAATCCGTCTGGTCGCTGCCTACAAACAAGTCGGTGGCCAGGAGTTATAACAAAAATGTGAAAGTCGGGCTCCGGAGGTAGGATACCTGGTTCTACGAGAGGTGTTTCAAAACACCAAGAATCGAAAAGGTGCAAATTCGCCTACAAATGGGAAGGACCATACCAGGTAGAAGGAGTTGTTGGCCATGGTGCATACAGACTGATGACTATGGACGGTCAAATCATACAACGCCCATGGAACATACTTCACCTGAAGAGATATTACTTTTAATAATAAGTAGACTTTAGCCTTCAGAATGATGTACTATGAAAAGCCAAATCATTTTTAAAAGTTAAAATAAAAATCCGGTAGTAGGCATACTGCCAATTTCACTTTTATTTCTGGTGTCTCTAGTTCTTTTTAAAACTTTAAACTACTATTAGATGGTGTGGTCTGGTAGCATCCTGGGACCACAATTGCTCTGGTACCCCATGAGATGGCGACAGGTACTTCACATCATTTTAATAGATTTTCCTGTTTTCAGGCTTCTCTAGGTACATCACTCTGAATCCTAATATCTACGGTACTTTGAAAGGATGTCTAGCAGGACTGTCAACTGCCAACGCGGGGTGACAAGGCACATGGCACTCCAACATGCCTAACCTACTTTCTCCACAAGGAGCACCCTCACCAAAGCGGATGTGGAACATACGAAAGGAGCCTGGTTGACAGCTAAACACGCTTACCCAGCTACCCCTGATACCACCCCCTGGACGTAGCTCGCACTAATCGCAATTAATCAGGGCCTCACCATGCATGCACACGAACATGGAACGTAGGGATATCTGCGCTACCAGAATCCTGCAGCGTCCCATCGGTCCTAGAATGACGATAAACTTGCCTAAACTACGCCCATGTTGGCTTTAAACGTGATGAACACACCTTGCGTCATGAACAAGGTTAAGTAGTCCAAAACTGCGGCATACGCCTAAATCGCCAAGCGGCTCGATACGGCAGCTACTAGTTTAGTCCTGGATCGGCCTCTTGGTGACCAGCCGGTCTAAATCACCTCTTAGGTTGACACGGCCACTCCTCCTTACATTGCAACATACGCCTAAATCACCCATCGCCGACATGGCAACTAGTCGAGTCGAACGTCACCCTTTTCAGGATGACAGGACTCGCCTAAATCAGCCAAACAGGCTGACACGGCAACTCCCTAAACTAAGAAAATCTAAGAAACTGAGCACAAGATATAGTTAAACTTTGCCAAACCCGCGGCAAGGATATTCCAAAATATGGCCAAAATACGGCCCCTGAGTTTTAACCGCCACCTTGGCGGAACAGCCAGAAAAAGTTTAAAACTTACAAGTCTTCCACCTCTGGGCCAGACTGCCAAAATGTTCATTGATAAAAAAAAACAACAACTTAATTATCGGTCACATTAATGACCTCCACCTCTGGCACCTCTTCTGCCTGCTGACCTCCTGTTTCAGGTACCGCACCAGCTTGCACATCCCCAGCTGCCATAGCATCCAAAGCTCCGTCAGCAGCATCCTGGGCCACTCCAGCATCTCCCCCAGCAGCCTTCTCAGCCAATGCAGGAGAATTTACCTCCCCAACTTCAGGCATCAGCGCACTCAGATCAGGTTGGGTGGGGTAGAGCATCTCCAGCTGCTTCTCCTCCTCCTCTATAGCTTGCTGGGTGGGAGCCTCCTCAAGAGCAGCACGCATCCCGCTGATTTTTCCCCGCCAGGTAGCATAAGCAACAACATTGGTGGCCAAGGAGATCAGCTCGCCGATCTTCTCATCAGAGCGCTTGAGGGAGTCAGAGAAAGTGTTGCACACCTCTTGAGTGCGAGCCAGCTGATCAGTCCCTTCCTTCAGCTTCTTCTTGGTGACAGCCAGCTCAGTCTTCAACTCCACCACACGCTCCTTCAGATCAGACCGCTGCTGCGCCAAGTTGGCAATAGACCCCTTCAGCTCCTGGTTTTTGACGTTGGAAGCACGACTGGTTGTCTGCACTATGTTGATCATCTTCCTATTATAGAGTGCAGACTGGAGGGTCTGGGGCAAGAAAGTCAGAAGTCAGCAAGAGAAATCCAAACAAAAGCAAACAAACAGGTAGAAGATGAAGAACATTTACCATGAAGGCGTTGTGCACGTCGTTCTCAGCCATCTCCTCTGGGGAGAACTCTGAGAATGTCTCCTTTAGAGGAGGGAAGAGCAGCTGGTCGATCTCCGGCCAGTATGGCACCTTGTCCACATTCCCAAAACCCTCTAGAAAATGAGCAGTAATACCTCCGCTGGATGAAGCACGGGGACTGACAGGAGGAGTAGGCGGATGACGAGACAATGGGTCAACCTCTAAGGGCTCGGGTGCAGCAGAACTAGAAAACGTAGGAGGAGTCTGGAAGGAAGCAGCAAGAGCACTCCTCTTGAAGGCAGAGGCCACGCCAGGACTGGCGGAAGGTCTCTTCCTTTTGGCGCTTTGGAGGATGATTTCTAAAGGATCAACTTTTGAACCTGCAAGCAGATGTAGTCTCAGGCGTCAGGACAACTAAGGCATTAATAAAAGTTGCCAACTGAAACGATTGTGGTAAGCTCACCAGAAGACATGCTGTGAGCTGATTATGCTGTGAGCTGATTGAAGAGGGTTGGAAGAGGAAGCAGGTGAAAAACCAGGGAGCAGGTCTGGGAACTTTCTCTCAGATTCAGAGATACCGAACAATTTGCTGTAGGCAGGGATCTTGACACCAATGCGGGTCAGGTCACAGGGGCCTGCACGAAGACGATGAAGTAAGCTAGTAAGCAGCAAGATAAAATAAATCAGGTGACAAGAAGGCTACTTACTCGAAGTTATAACGCATTTCTCGAAGATGTAATCGGCAGGAGGTTGGATGGAGTCCTTCCTCACGAAGAAGAAGTCCTCAAACCATTTCTCATCGCGGGATTTGGACACGTGTCTGAAGGGAGCCTCTCCATGGCCCCGGAATGAAAATTGACCCCTACCCAGGGACCTGATGTTGTACATATGGGCTAGATCGCCCAGAGTGATAGAGTTACCAGTGTTCTGACCGACGGCCAGGGAGTAAAGAAGAACCCTCCAGATGGCAGCAGAAATTTGTGCCATGGCAAAATTATTCGTAAAGATGAAGTCTTGGATGAGTTTGGGAAAAGGAAAACGAAGGCCATATTTAAACGGGTACAAATAAAAACAAACCCATCCGGGACGAAGGGCGTCGGCTTTCTGACCCGGTTCAGGGATGGCAATATCCACCCCGTCACTAAGACCAAGCAAACCCTTGATCGTGGAAATGTCAGCAGCAGTCAAAGCAGAGTCGCAGTCGTGGGGATACTTAAAGAGTCCCCGAGAAGGAAATGTTGGGTCAAGGTTGCGGTCAGCGGGTGTGGAGGTTGATCGGGTTTTACCCATGGTGGAAAAGAGAAAATGAAGATCAAAGAAGAAAAAGGGGAAGAATACCTGATGAGAGTAACAATGGAGGAGCGGAACAGTGAAGTCAGCGAGGTAGGAGAAGAGGAAGGTTGAGGGTTTAGAGAGAGGGAGAGTTTTTGAAATGGTTTGGAGTAAATGAAAGTACAAAATGGGGGTTGGGATTATAAAGAGGAGAGAGGGAGTAGGGTGCGAAAAAAGAGGAGTGGTGCGGCTGACGTGATGGAGCTGCATGAAAAGAAGTACAAATGACGGCTTAGGGTTTTAGCATTTGATCACGTAAATTCCTTGCTCGACACCTCGAAGCGTACCTCACAAGAAATTTGGGGCAAACTGTTTGGGCTAAAAATAGCATTTTTATAAGGAAGGCCCACTTAATGAAATAAAAGGCTATGGGAGGAGTGATAAGGAGGAAAGAAACCCGTAATTAGGAAAAGGGGGAACGGGCTGAAAGAAGACCACGGGCACATCAGGGGAGACGTCCGGATTAAGGAAAGACAAATTAGGGAGAAGTTAAGGAGAATTTAGGGAGATCAGGGAGAATTGGGAAAGGCGGCCGAGTTTGGAAAGAGTTCTTATGGAAATTATATTCCCTTTCCATAATCAAAGTAGGACATATCTAGGGTTCTCACCCTATAAATAGCCAAGGAAGCAAATCAAGAAGGACATTCAACAACGCATTCACACACATACTCACGTCAAGACACTAGCATATTCTTATACCCAAATATACATCCGTCCAAGATCTTGCAGGCCTGACGCCTCGCGCTAGCAGGATTAGCTTTACGTTTCAATTGTAATCATCCTCCTATTCAAGTATAGTGCAATATTTGGCAGGGTACCGTCCCTCCCGCGGTTGTTCCCACATTGGATTTTCCGCGTCACAAAATCTTACGTGTCAATTTACATTACGTATTTTATTTCTCTATTTACTTATCAACATACGAACAATCATACGATCAACCAACGAGTAAGACTGCATTGACCCTAATCAATCAATTCGGTAAAAAATACCTAAACACTCCCTTAGTAAATATATCAACATATTGGTATTCAGCAGCAAGGACTTGAAGTATACATATTGTTTCAAGTTGAACTTCTTCAGGAACGAGATGAATGTCAAACTCAACATGCTTAGTGTGCTGGTGTTAGACAGGTTTTCAGATAGGTAACCGCCTAAATAGTATCGCCATATACCAGAGTAGCATGTGTGATATGAATGTGAAGTTCAAGGACCAAGTTGCGCAATCAACTAGATAGTCTCAGAACCTGCGTTAACTACACCTCTATATATATTCAATTTCTGGCATAATTAGTTTGACGTTTGAAAGACTAAGAGACCAAGTTGTCTTCCAAGAAAACAAAGTAGCCGGAGGTGGAGCGACGTGAGTCAGGCGGAAATAATAAACAATGCAACAACAATTAACGCCTCCAACAATAAGGAACTTAAGGGGAAAAAAATAAATTTTTTATTGCTTGAAGACTTGTTCTGTGAAAAACACTTCGATGATGTACCTTCTTTATAAATTCAGCTGTATTTAATTCAATTTACTTTAATTTTGGCATTCAGGCATTCAGCTTAATTAACTCCATTCGGTGTAGCTAGCTAGTTTCATTCTATAATCTCTCTATAATCATCCATAATACGAAGTGCTTAGATTAATTTTTCTTTTCATTTGAGTTGGTTTTAAATTTTGTTACACTTAGTTTTTATGGATCGTATATTTATATTTGATCGGTTATGAATGAATTCATATATTTTGGATCGGTTTTTCGGATTTGGTTTTATTTTGTCAGATCTATTTTTTATAACTTTTTTTTATTATTGATCGTAGCTCTAAATTACTCGTTTATTTGGTACACGCTTTCATAACGAGCGTACAAATTTCATCTTATAAGTATGTGAGTATTTTTGTAACCATTTTATATTAGACATTCTCATTTTATTACTTTTAATACATGACAAAAAAATTGGCTGAAAGATTGTCTTTTAGACCAACTTTCATTTTTGACAATAATCTTAAATCGTTTTAGAGTTAATGTTATGATAACATTATTTTGCTGAAAGTTATGATTATATATAGGGAGCTAGTGGTTATATTATTTCGATATGACTCAACAAGCTAATAGGTCAGGCCTTGTTTGGTAGCCATTTTAAAAATGAGTAAATTGGAAAATTTTATGATTTGAAAAAAATGGGAGATGTTTGGTTACTCCAAATCATGAGTTTTTCTTTTTTCCATGAATTGTTAACTCTTCATAATGGAGGAACTAGTGTAGATCCCGTGCTACAGCACGGTATTTTTTTAGTTTTTTTTATAAAGATACATTCTCATTAAATTAATTGCATAAATTAACGGTATCTTTAATGTTATAATATACTAATATAATCTTAGTAAAAGGTAGTAAATGAAAATTTATTACCATCAAAAGACACTTTAAGTTAAGTTATTTTTGCCTTAAACCATTTTTACTTTACTATAAAAAATTAACTCAATAATGCTATATCATTGCATGAAACTAACTTATGACATTAAATTACAATTAAGTGATGTAAAAATGTAAAATCTAATTAAAACGCGTATAAACCTTATAACATTTAGAATGTAATTGATGAAAGATAATATAAGAAACATATTTACGTAATTTTAGGGTGTTAATGATGACAATAATTATGTTAAAGACTGCATAAGAAGAAGTTTGCAATGTTAGAGTGTAATTGATGAAGAATAATATCTATGGAATGGAGATGATTGCATATTAAATTATGGATTTTAATGAAAAAGTCATAAATATGAATTTTAATTAGAAGATTAGAATTTAATTATAAGAATATATTAATTGAAAAGATAATAATGTAACGATTTTTTTTTACTTATTACCTTATTTAGCTAGATGCCTTTTGGAGGGAAAACTAAGAGAATTTTTATTCTCTTAGTAGTAGGGGATTTGATTAGTTAGCCCCTAGGTAATTAGAAAATCCCGTGTCAATTCCACTCCCAGATCCCAACCAAACGTGTTTTAGGAAATTCACTTAAATTGCTCAATTCACGTGTTTTGTAAAATCATGGGGAAATTAATTCCCATATGACAACCAAAGGACACCTTGTAAAAAAATTTTTTGTTAAAATGTAAGTATATATATTAAACAAAAGATCGAAACCATTGTGTCAAGGGGCTTTTGTGTTTTATTTTCTCAAACAATAAGTGATTTTAATTTATTTTTCTAATCATAAATACAAGGATAACAAATTAGTACGTGATTCCATAGGAGTATAGGACATGCAAAATCATTAAAATATGAACCCTAGCCAATGGCCATATTTCGAGTAAAGTATACATTAAGGACCCAAACAATTCACATATGTAGTTATAAGGACCTCATCATTTGAAGGCCTAACTACAACGACCTGTGTTTGACGACGTTTAACAATTCTGTTAACTTTTTCCCCTATAGCCTCTATGTAATATGAGAGAAAAAAATGAAAGCTAAAGTTAGACCATGTCATTAAATATTGACAAATTTTTATTATAGACGGATACTATCCGTTTATAGTTATAGACGGATAGTGTCTCTCTCAAAAATGAAATTGGGTAGTGTAAGTGGTGGAAATGGATAATAGCTATAGACGGATTTGTGAGGGTCACTATTCGTCTGAGACGGATTGTTAAAAATGAGTATTTTGGTTATGGTTATTTTTCATCGAATGTGGCCTTATATACAATTATTATTATGTAAAATGGATTCATCAATACAATAACTTAATCCATTTAAATAACAAGTTAGTTACTTCATAAATTGTTTCACGTACTTTTAACGTTTTTTTTTTTTAAGGTAGGAAAATCCAAATAATAAAAAACTATCGTTTGACAATCTAGCTAACGCGACTCTAATTGCATTTTTTCGAAGAATGGTATAGAGATCATGTGGCGGAGTATTTAGGTGAACGGTACAAACTACGAACTTCTTGTGTAAGGTTAAGATACGTAATCCATGAATTTGTTTAATTTTGTTGGCCAATATTTGATTTATTAACAAAATTATTTGTTAAGCTTTATTAAAGTACCCCTCATGAGAATAAAGAGTTAAACAAGTTAAACAAATGTGCGGGACTAATGAAGAAATAATTTGGCTAACTAATACGAATAAAAAATTGCAAAATTACTTACTCCCTTCGTGTCCGTCATTTGTTTACCTTTTGGCTTTGCACAAAGATCAAGAAAAGAGAGCTGAACCAATTATTGGATGACAAATGTACCAAAGTCTGCGGTGAGGATCAAGTTACCCATTCAAGACATTCCTAAAATAAAAGGGTAAACAATTGACTGAAACGCCCAAAAAAGGAATAGATAAATAATTGACCGGGACGGAAAAAGTATTTATAATGGAGTGTTTGAGTCTGAGTGTTTGACGATAATTAATCCTTATTTTAATTTATAAAAAAAAAAGTATTCCGTACTACGCATGACTTAAAATTAATCAGTTCGGATTATGTTGGAGTCTCTTTTGACCATTTTGAGGGTATATTCGGGTCATTTCAAAATTAGCACACTACATGGCGAGTTTAGCCCAAATTAACTTGGGTTAATTCGAATTCTGATTATATTCGTGTTATGCATTTTTTGGTCGGATTATTCGAGCGGAGCTATTTTTTCTTCATGTCGTTAATGACGTAGTATTGTGGCAAATAAATAAATTATATTAGTGCATGTGCCGCGAAGAGAAAGAAGTGATTACCAAGTATAAACTGTATTTTCTATAAACAATTGGTAAAATATTGTACTTCATTCCATAATAACATGCAAACACAACTTCTTTCAGGAACTTGGATGGAAAGTTAACGGAAGAAGCCAAGAGGTCCTTGAAGCTCGCTTTTGTAATCTTAGGTCCTTATAGCTAGATATGTATATAACTTGGGTCCTTAAAGTTTACTTAACTCGCCATATTTCTATATATACTCACTACCACTCATTCCCAAAACATAAGTTTCCACTTCTAAACCCTCTTTTTTTTCTACATTTTCCCTTCTTCCAAACTTTAAAAAAAAAACGTGTTTATTTAATTACACAAAATAATCCAAAAAAAAAAAGATGCAATATCAAATACTAGAGAGAATAGAGAGGGTGGCATCAGAAAATGCAGTAGTAATATTCAGCAAGAGTAGTTGTTGCATGTGTCATGCCATCCAACGTCTATTATGCAGCATGGGAGTTAATCCGACGGTCCACGAGCTAGACGAAGATCCATGGGGTGAAGACATGGAGAAGGCTCTTATGGTGCTCCTCTCCACACCTAACCCCGCTCCTGTCGTCTTCATTGGTGGTAAGCTTATCGGTGCCATGGACCGCCTTATGGGGGCTCACATTAATGGCTCCCTTGTTCCCCTCCTTAAGCAAGCCGGTGCCCTTTGGCTTTAGATAATTAAACCTGAATCTTATTAGGAGTTTTGTATTTTATCTCTTTACCTTTTATTATGAGGGATAAGTTAAAATTATGGTACTAACCAACGGAAGGTGCAGTAGTAGGTTTTTTATGAGACGGTCTTATATGTGAGATACACCTGAATACTTTATTTTAGAAATAAGTATTTGGATAATGGGTTGTTCTCACGTGTAAAATTGTCGTATAAGTTTTTGTCGAAAATTAAAGTTTGTGTAGGGGAAGTGGAGTTTAGTGTTGGTGTGGTGTGTTAAATAGGGTTTGTGTAATTTCGACTTTCGTGTAAGCTTGTCATTTGTGTTTTATGGCCTTTTGGTCCGTTTAGTAATTTTAAGCTCTCTTTTCTTAAGGTTGTACTCCCACTGTCCCGGTCATTTGTTGTCCTTTGGTTTTAAAGACCAAGGAAAAGGTAGAGGGTCAATTACTAAATGACAAGTGGAATAAATTGAGTGGGAATGATCAAATTACTCATCAAATCCATTCTTAAAATAGAAAGGACAACAAATGACTGACACACCCCAAAATGGAAAAGGACAACAAATGACCGGGACAGAGGGAGTATTTTGGATGACTAACCAAATTAATTTTGCTTCCTCTCGTTTACTGGATTCATATCATTTGTTAATTATATGCGAGTATTATTCAAATGTTATGAATTCACTTAAACGGATGGAGTAACTAAGTTGCGAATTCAAATTTCTTGCACCTTATGACATATTCCATCTGTTCCAGTGATAGTTTACACTTACTTTATTTTATGAATTCACTTACTGGGGGAAATATAGTAAGTGTAAACATATCACTGGAACGGAGGGAGTAGTAGATAGGCGAGCATATGTAGAGGATTTAGCCATATATTAGCATAGTAAAACATATTCCTCAAATTACTAGTTCATCCAACAATCCTCCCTTAGTTTGTGAGCATTGTTTGTGATAATTATTCTCATAAATTAAATTAAGTGTGTTAATTTGAGCTTTTACTTACTCGTATCATACATGTGAAAAATTCTGAGTAACTAACTTTTTATTTTCTAAAGATTAAACCAAAACTTATAAAAATCGTAGCAAAG
The DNA here is from genome assembly GCF_048544455.1 of Silene latifolia. Classification (NCBI taxonomy): domain Eukaryota; kingdom Viridiplantae; phylum Streptophyta; class Magnoliopsida; order Caryophyllales; family Caryophyllaceae; genus Silene; species Silene latifolia. The sequence goes on from NC_133534.1 coordinate 14,273,283, forward strand.
TGTAACTTAGGCTAAAGGTAAATGTAAAGAAATCGTCAAGAAAATAATATTTATGAGTAAGTCTCCTTTTATACGGTCTTGTTAAGACCAGAAAATGTCAATATTTTTTAATAGTATAAAGTAACCATTTAATGATAAAATGTTATAAGTAATATTGTTAGTTTTTAACAAAAAAAAAAAAGTGACGGTAACATTTTATCAAGGAATATTTACATTTTATCGTAAAATGATGATATTTAGTTCGTCTTAATTTTAAATGAAAATAGTCAATCTAAAATAAGAATTTGCCAATATTTATATAATACTCGTATATTATAAAGTTTTCAAAAGTAGTCAAATGGAAATTATACTACGTAGTAGATTAAGGAGTAGGAAGTACGAACATAGTTTATTGAGAGCATATAGTACAATAATGGAACAAATAATTTATCTAAAAGAAGGTTGATTTGGGTATGGGGAAGAATGGTACTTTTTGTCCAATAAAGGTTGGGTAATAAAGATCACATTTCTCATATGCGACGTCGGGTCAGTCACTAGTCAACGCATGCAAATTAAAAGAGACTCCAACAATTAAAGGACAAATAAATAAAGAAAAGGTTCTTGTTTAATCGTATTTGACGAGTCTTACAGAAATAAAAGAGTCACTTTGAGTCACGAACGATAAAATATTTAGAAAAGAACATAAAAGATACAAATAAATGTTCTCTTAATAACTTAATTAGAGTCCGTCTTTCACAAATTTTTGGGGTTGTCAAATTGACACGGTAAATCAAAATACTTCATTGCTTTTTTTTGGTTGAGGGCAATTTTCATTTTTTACATATAGAGAATTTTCTTCGTGCCCGTCATTTTTTTACATAAAGATCGAGGGTCCAAGTGCCTAAAAAACTTTATCAAGTTGGTCAATGTTGGATTTATTAGTGGCCTTATTGATAAATGGACAACGGTGTCCGAATTTGCCTCTTTTAAAGCTTCTTAGTAACGAGAAAGATAAGCATAAGACCCCTCCATCCCAATCATCATACTAATTTGCCAACGTTGTTTGTTTTGCATTTCATGTTTACCAATAAAAGATGGTTAAGTTGAATTCTTTTGTCATGCGCGGTCTTAACACATATATGATATAGCCACTTTTATTGCTCAAACTTCCTTAACGAGAGGCTTATTTACTGACATTGCTAATAAAATCTCTCTTTAAATTTGGGTGATCTAACGACGGTTAGTGAAAAACACAAGACGTTTTGTGAGACCCTTTGTATGACAAAGTAGTGAAGACATCAGGGACTAAATTTTTTTTGGCTAGCACCTAAATACCAACTACAAGCAATAGGTAGGTTTTCTTTCACAGTTATAGGTCACAATGTGAGATGTTGCTTATGTGGTTTTAAAAACTTAATTCCTTTGGATATTGTATGATGTGACAACCTGTCGCAATATCTCTTTGTTCGTAAATTCCTGCCCAACACTAAACTCGCAACCACTTTTAGGAATCTCACTTGATTTATGCCAGTTATTTATATATTCAACATCTATGGTATGGACCTTAATAAACAACAATATTGCATTCTCCTTTTCAATCTAATCTCCAGAATAATACAAAGATGGTAACGCTTCGTCGATGTTATTAGTTGACAAAGACACATAACCAATTGAAATCCTAAACTTCATTAAGCATATTTGTGAATGAGAAATTAGTAGGTTGTAAATGGGTTTGTCTTATTTCAAACGGTTGTTCAAAAGGTGTCAACTCAATGAACAAATCTATCGAGATGACTTTCGATTGACACACACTTACTCACATTACCTTCAAATTAAACTACGAACATTACTCAACGATAATACTTTGTACACAAAATCTCATTGAAGACGTGCGATATCCGTCACAAGCTTGTGAGTTGTGACGGATACCGTTTCCTCTCACAAAATGTCCATTGAGAGGTGAGTGGGAAGCACATGGGGGGTGCCCCACCTTGTCCCCAGGTCTCCCTCTTTGTGAGAGGTTACAAGCTTGTGACAGGATTAGCCCGTCACAAGCAAGACTAGGTGTACTTTGTAACATCTCATACTTGGGAATTTTATTTTTATATTAAGCTGAAATTTAGTTTTATCAACCTCTCATACTAATAAGCGAAGCACAAAATCAATTCAATTTAATCAACGAAGATAACTAAAAATAGCATAATTAGCACCCGTAGAGAATTTAGGATGGAATGAGGTTGTTGATAATGACAGTTGATATTTGGGTGATTTTTTTTTTTTTTTTTTTAATTTATGAAAAGTTAGGGTTAGGGTTTGATTTGAGATTTTTTAGGGGTATGTCGATTGTCGAGTAGATGAAAGTTGCTCATGTTTTTTTGTCTATTATGATAGATAAAGGTAAGTCACTACTTCAACCAGTGACTTTACCTTCTTACAGAAGATGAGCAGCATTACCCGTACATCTTTTTTCTTGATGAAAATTGGTAAAAACACTACATTAAGTAGCTGCATCACTTAAAATCACGATACAAAATAAAAACTACGACTGGTCCATTAATCACAATTAATTTGACACAAACAAAAACTCCAAGTTACTTGGTCAAATACTCAAATAGCCTTAAAACGCCAAAAAATTCGAAAATAACTGGTCACAAACGGAAATGGCCCTCCCTCTTTGAGGATTATTCAGACAGTCTCCAATATTGACCCTTCCTACCTCAAATCAAATCACTTTCTTTTAGGGTTCTTAATTTTAACATTCATACCCTTTTCCCCTTTACTAATCCCTAATCTAATCACTAATCACCCTAATTCACCCATTTTAATTAACCCACCAAACAAACAAAAAGACAATTTCCACCCTTCCTTTTCACCAATTTTTCTCAAATTAATACTACCAAATTACCAAGTCCCCTTTGCATTTGTCATTATATTCCCTTAATTCTTGACTTATTCTTCCACTTGCTTAATCTAATCAAACTACCCTTTTGATTAATTACTCTTCTTTTTTCATTATTTTTTATTTTATTTTAATCTTTGTTTTTTCTCAAGTAAAGTTGTTGGTAACACATTTGGTGATGTTTATTGGTTGTTGGTTAGGAAGTTGAGGAAGAATCTTGTTTCAATTTTAAGCCTTTCTTTTGTTTCTTTTTGGTTTTTTGGGTTTCAATTTTTGGGTTAAAAACCTTCCACAAATGCCGGAAGACGAAGAATTGGTTGAGTTGAAATTCAGATTATATGATGGGTCGGATATTGGCCCGTTTTTATATCCACCCGCTTCCACCGTTGCCATTCTTAAGGACAGAATTCTAGCTGAGTGGCCTAAAGGTTTATCCTTTTATTAATTTTAATTTGTTTTTATTTAATTGCCTATGACGGTTTCAGATGATGATTCATGTCCGCCGACCCCAAATCATTTTTTGTTGTTTTTGTATATTAGATGATGATTGAATGAAGTTTGTTTTTTTGGGCATGCTTTAATTTAGTTGATTTTGATTGTTTTATGTGATAGGGAAGTGTTTCCTTTTTCGGGTTTTATTAGAGGAATAGAGGATAGTAGTAATTGGCTATTTGGGTTGTTTAGAAGAGCTTGATTGTGTCAATATAATCATTAAATGAGGTTGAAGTGGGATCTGTGGAAGGTTTTGTGTCTTTGTTTACTTGCCTGGTTTAAGGCGAGTTACTAGGCCAGCACAAAAACTTGTGTAAGACGGTTTTTATTGTAAAACCGCTAGGCTAGTTTAAACAGCTTCAAGGGCTCCTGCATATGGTTGTGGACTTGGCAGACCCGAATGAAGTTAATAACATAGGGATGCTCTTTTTGGCAGACCCGAATGAAGATTGGTGTTGAGAATTGTACGAATGACCGTTGTTACAGAATAAAAAGAAGTTCAAATCAGTTTAGTAAATTGTTTTGCTGTATCCCATCACAATTTAAACAAATGAATGGTGAGTCTTTGGCGCCATTGTAAATGTAAACTAAGTGTACATCAGTCATAAGGCTGGAATTAGTTCTGATGGAAAATTGAGCGTTTTAGCCAAATTCGTGTATGTTTCTCCTGCTGTGGCATTATGTAGTTGCCTAGCTTCTTATGTTGATTTTGTCAATATAATCATTAAATGAGGTTGAAGTGGGATCTGTGGAAGGTTTTGTGTCTTTGTTTACTTGCCTGGTTTAAGGCGAGTTACTAGGCGAGCACAAAAACTTGTGTAAGGCGGTTTTTTATTGTAAAACCTCTAGGTGAGTATAAACAGCTTCGAGGGTTCCTGCATATGGTTGTGGTGGGGGGAGGAGTCGGATGAACACATCCTTACCTTGTGAATACAACATAGGAATGCTCTTTTTCGCAGGCCTGAAGCCCTGAATTGAAGATTGGTGTTGAGAATTATACGTATGATGACCGTTGCTTCAGAATAAAAAAAAAAATATTCAAATCAGTTTAGTTAATTGCTTTGCTGTATGCTGCATCCCATGACAATCTAAAACAGATGAATGGTGAGTCTTTGGCGCCATTGTAAATGTAAACTAAGCCTACATCAGTCATAAGGCTGGAATTAGTTCTGATGGAAAATTGAGCGTTTTAGCCAAACTCGTGTATGTTTCTCCTGCTGTGGCATTATGTAGTTGTCAAGCTTCTTATGTTTTCATATATCTGGTTTGTGCAGATAAAAAGATAGCACCGAAGGGGGTTAATGATATAAAGATCGTAAGTGCTGGAAAAATATTGGAGAATAGCAAGACTGTTGGGCAATGTAGAATGCCTTTTGGCGAGCTTCAAAAAGGGGTAATCACCATGCACGTTGTCGTTCAGCCTTCCGTAGCAAAATCAACAAAAGGTATTGTATTTGCTTATCACCTGCGAAAGCAAGGATTTTTTTCGTCCATAATTTGGGTTTTGTTCATTGATGCTTTTTACCCTTGTGGTTGAGTGCTGCTTATTACACTTGAATTCCTCTTATGTGGCCACCCTTGTATCTTGACTGCATGAAATTCTTGTAATTTATGGAGAATCGAAAAGCTGTTCCGGAATAGTGTGATTCTTCCTTAAGATCCTACATAGTTGGAGTATGGGAAATTAATGATCAAGAAGCTTCTTTAGAAAGAGTGAAATGATATAGTATCCTTGATAAAACTTTTTTCTACGATCTTTCCTGGAATCTTTAACCTTTGCCTTTAATAAAAAAGGCTATGGGATATTAATAATCAAGAAGCTTCTTTAGGCAAAAGAATAAGCTCAAAGTAGTATCATTCCGTAATTAAACTTCATTTTAAAATCTTTTGGTGGAATCCTTAACCTTTATCTCAGATCAAAATGGGAGAGGCACTTAATCCGTTGTCTAATCGAGGAGGGATTGAGCGTAGCTAATAGGAAATTATAAGATAGTGTTATCCAAATTTGCTGATTGTGGACATTCAGTACCGTCAGTTAAAAAGTTAAAGGAGTTAGACATTACAAGAGAGTTAGCCCGTGTTTGGATGATGGATTTTGAAGGGAAAGGGGGAAACGAAATCCCTTGTTTGGATATTATGTTGGGTTGGAGGGAAATGGAAAAGAAGGAATCAATTTTCCCTCGTGCAAGCCAAATTAACCACCCATCCCCCCTTTCTCTCTTTTTCCCTCCTGTAATTTTCCAGACAAGCCTGCCTGTAAGTTGCTAATGTAGAAGATTTCGCCGTAGAAACTGCAAATGAAGCAATAACGAGTTTCATAGGAAAGAGGTCTATGATTTACTAGAAACTAGATTTTCAAAGACGACACTTTTTGCTTCCTTTTCAACAACATTGCTGTGTTTGTTTCCCCTCTCATATACTTCAATCTCCAATATCTTAGCCTTTGTCTTCATGGACATCTAAATCCAATAGTAGACGTCGTTCTGTAATTTAGCTGATGGTTTTTTTTTTTTTTGGTCGTGTTTTTGAGCCACTTGCGGTATTTTTTGCTTGTGAATAACCTTGATTTTAACTTCTTGTTTTTTTCACCTTGTTCTGTAACTGGCATTTTGAACAAGAAACGATTCTGCGGTTTGTACTGGTGTTAAAAAGTTGGATGTAAAAATGTCAAAATCAATTGCTCTCGTAGCACTTAAAAACTTAGCCCAGCCTTATATTATGTGATCTGCACTATGTAGTATTGGTGGCGTATTGGTGACTTGGTGTCAGCTCTTGTATAAAAAGATTCAAACCACAGCAATTTTGGAAAAGGTTACACTGATTAAGACACAGACAAGAGTTACACTGATTAAGAGTAGTATCACGAAACACATACTGCTAACTTTTGTGAATTGTGAATACCAGGAAGCTAGTTACGGCCCTCCCTAGTACTAATTTCTCCCGTAATTTTCCCAAAATGCTACTCCTGTCTTCTCACACTTACCCCTTCACTATTTTATCCTATTCCTTTCGCGGCCATCACCGTTCTCCGCCCCCTTTGGCCACTTTTCCCTTTTACTGCCACCACACTCTATAACTCAAGTTGCAAACAGCCACAATATTCAACACTCAGACACCATTCCGTGTCACTCATTCTTCCTCTACCTTATTTTCAAAAAAATGCACCCCTTCATTCACTCTTTATCTTTCATTGAGTCCCACTCCTTGATCCTCCCCCATCGGCCATCTCCTTTTGATTATCACCGGGGCCTACATATGCAAATTTTACATTCCAACCAGAATAATTTCTCCATTATGCACTACTCCTCTATCTTAGGTATTGTTCCAATTGTATCTTATTCGTTATGTAGACATTCTGTGTGGAATCTATCCCCAGTATAATTTTATTTGACTTCTTTCTAGTCAGTAGTCATGTTAGGATTTATCTCTTTTTATTTTGCTGCTAACGGTTTCTGTTCCTTTCGTGCAGAAAAGAAGCTTGACGAGTCTGAAAAAAGCTGCATATGTTCATGTTCAATATTGTAAGGGTTTCCTCTGCCATTTCTTCTACCTGGTGCATCGTTTACACGTCACTGAAACAATGATTGCATTGCCTTTATTAGAAATTAATCAAGGTTGACAAGACTCGTACTATCCTGATTTGCTAGGAATCGTCCATCATGTATTTTATATCTCATTTGTCATTGTCGAGTTTTTGTGATCCCTTCTGTGTATCATTATTATTATTCAGCTGCAATGTATAGTTTGGAGGAAGAAACTTCTGCTCATTGGGTTCTCTCTTAAATACAGCCTTATCTTTTTTTTTTCCCTTTCCGGTCTTTTCCTATTTTGGTTTGTGTATGTTATCTTTGTACTCTCCTTGTGCAAACATTGAATTTTTGGAATTACATGATGTATAAGACATCCACGGCCATGGCCGAAGAGACTACTGTATTAATGAATCTTGATTCTCTTGGACAACAGCACAACGGCCTTGTGACCGAGTTGTGTGCTTAGGAGATGATTTGTCTCCGAAGACTCTGATAGATTCTTCCAAGGCCGATTGTGGCAAGCTATGACCAACTGACAGTAGGCTTAGGTAGGTTAGGTTATATGGTCCATTTGGTGCTATAGACTTCGTTGAACTTTTTTTTTTTTTTTTTTTTTTGGCAGCCGTAAAAAAAAAAAAAAAAACCTTATACAGGTCTGAACCCCTCCAATCCCATTATTCACGAGGATAGCTCTCCGGGGGCTCGTGACCAGCTCGAGTCTCTGGGCTTGCCTCCTCACGTCGATCACGTCTCATTTAGGAGTCTTATCGCCCCCGCTCCCACATATTCCACTAGAAAAAAGGGTAATTCCAATAGCATGAAAGCATTGATTGGTGATCACATACAGTTTGCTGTGCTTGAATTCATAACAGCAATAATGACTACTACTACTACTACCACCATGAAAGACTCGTTGCAAGTATGGGGCTGTAATAACTCCTGCTGAACTCCTACTTTCCCATGATTACCTTAATTTTTCACCTATAAAAACACCCCCACATTTCTGCAAAAGGAAGACAGATAAATACCTAATTCATCCAAGTAAAAAGGGTTGTTTACCGTCTCTATTCTCTATTATCTGTGCGCTCAGTAATAGTGCTTTGTGCTCCCATGGAGAAGCTCATCGTCGTCTTTCTTCTCCTCCCATTCCTCCATTTCTCGCTTTCCCAAAGCAGGGCCGAGCCTGTTGGATCTCAGATCAGGGTCGTTGGCTCTGTTTACTGTGACATTTGCTCTAATAACACATTCTCAACTCACAGCTACTTCATTCCAGGTAACATTTGTACAGTACACTTCATATACATCACACTTTCATAACCAGAAATAACGACATTAGGGAAGACTGTACTTAGGGGCGTCTTGAAACAAATGGAAGCCCGGTGCACCATAAAAAATAAGGCCCCAAATATGAACGTACAAGTGTACTATGCTTCGATGTTTGTATTAAATTTCATCGATAAAGCTTATAAATTCGGTGTCCAAAGCCGGAGGCCGGGTTCCTGCGCCTGTGGTTGCACGGGGTCTTAGACACCCCTGAGTCTGTACTATTATAAAAACTAACAATATAAGTTTACGTACGCTTTTTTTTTTTTTTTTTTTTTTTTTTTTTTTTTTATCAGGAGCTGAAGTAAAAGTAGAGTGCAAGTTAAGGGCAACAGCAGAAAGAACAACAGAAGAAATAACATTATCAGTGAACAGAAGAACCAATAAATTAGGAATGTATCAGATGGTGATAACAGGAGTAGATGGTATAGATTGTTCCAAGGAAAGAGCTGTTGTCTCACTTTGTAGGGCCACTTTGTTAAGGACAGCCCCATCATCTGGTAAATGCAATGTGCCTGGTTTAAACACTACATCTGATGTTGTTTACTTTAAGTCTAGTGAACAAAATGTCTGTATTTATGGGCTTGGTGCTCTTAATTTTAGACCTTCTAGGGTTAACAAGGCTTTATGTGGGAAGTAATTAGTAGCCTCTTGTAAGGGCAGTTGAGTCTGTATCGAGTCGTTTGTTATATATACAACGGTCTTATTTAATAGTATGAACTTACTGATCTATGGTCATTTTATTTCAGTAAATCTAATAATATGTAACGAAATTTTCACAATTGACACTGAAATATCAGTAATATGAATCCCTTAATATTCAGGACATTTAGTTCATATATCAGAAACACCTTACAAGCTGACAGAAAACCGAAAACAAAGTACAGTTAAAACTTTGTCATAAACTATACTTTTGTATTGATGCAGGGGATGCAATTCCAGCATCTCCGCTTACTGCATCTCAATCATAAACACCCATATAAACCCGTCCCTATAATATTAAAAAGAAAAACAAGAAGGGCGGTATGTATCAGCAGGAAATCTGAGATTTCTGAGGGATCAAATCAGTAGGCTGTAAGAAGGAATACTTGAAGCTGACTGATTTCCCTTTTTTGATCGGACGACCGCTGTTAATAAGACAACTGTCACCTTTCACTTGAAGTACACCAGGGTTTACCGGTTGGACGGTGCTGAAACCGAGACATCTGAGGTAAACACGCGACTGAGCACACGGGCAGTTGTTGGTGATGATCACCTGGTATTCTGGTTGCCCTTCTATTGTATTTCCTGTTCTTTTTGTTGTCACTTTGATGTTTGATATCCCACATTTGTATGAGTAACCTGTCATTTTGCAATGTAGTAAAGTTTTAGTTAGATAAAGGGAGTAGTGACGGATTTTGATCCGAAAAAATAAAATAGGGAGGCGGACTTATGTCCTAGACATGAACATATATTAAACACTTTTAAACTGCACATGTCAGCAGGCTGAGCTGATAAAGTTATGAAAGATTATACTCATGATTTGGATTTAAATCCCGTCAGGATTATATTATAAATGGTTAATCAATACGAACCTTGTTGGCAAAGAAGGGAGAAGAAGACAAGTGCAAGAAAGACAATGTTGAGAGTTGGTGCCATGTTTTTGATGCTAATAACTCTTGAGAATAAGGAATGGAATTTTCGTTGAAATATTAGGAGTAAACTATACTAGTTTTTGTTTGTTTTTGTTTGTAAGTTTGTGTATGTAGACTTAAGAGGTTCAATATATATAGAGGTAGGATTTGGGAGCAAAGAGTGAACTATGAAGGGATGTGATATATGAAGGTTACATGGCTTGGCCCTAGAAGACGGCGACAATTACGCTATTTAACCACTTGTCATTGTGACTTGGGGATAATGTATCATTGTATCAACCGTACGACAGTCTCGTATAGTGTGACGAACGAAAAGTAATATAAATATTGAGCTTTTTTAGTTAAAAATGACATTTTTTAAAACTGTCGTTTTATAATGAAGAAAAAGTGGTTAATTTTATCATTTTTTTCATCATAAAATCATCAATTTTTACGTGATTATATTATATAACAGTCTTATAGTATAATTTACGCTTCATAAATGATGCCGCTTCTCCTATGTACTTGTCCAATATCAACTTATATTCTTAATTCTTAATTAATTCTTTGGTCAAACCGCACTTTCTTCCTTAATTAATGCTACGCTTTCTCTTTTTTCTATCCCATGTTTTGTCTCTTGCTAGTTGCTTGTATCGACATAATCATTTACTTAGTTTTTATCTTCTTTTTATTCTTTCAATTAATCAAATTTAGCTATATTCTCGTCTTAAATAAGTATTTGTAATAAATGAAATATTTTACAATATACCGTATAACAGTTAATCAGTTAATCTAGTAAAATTTTCGACTAACTTGACTCGAGTATATAAGACTTTATACAATCCTGAAACAGTGAAACAGATTGTAAGAATAATCGACAAGGAATACAAGATCAACAGTCGAAAAAATACTCTCTCGTTGACTCGATTTTAGTTGGTAAATCAATTTGCTATTCTCGATTAGGAGAAACATGCGGATTCAATGAACGAGAGCACGGTACCGTACGTTAATCACTTGAAGAAATGTAATTTAATGATTTAATCTCCATGTTGTTAAAGCAGGAAAGCGAGGAGTGGCCATCAAGTTTAGTTAATTTAACGTATAATCTCAACACCATAATCATAATTAACAAGTGAATCTTCAATCTCAAGGCATAATTTTATAGTAAATCAATACGGAGAATAATGAAGAAAGAGTGAGGAGGGGTATAAACCGTACGCCGTACTGTATCAGTCCATGTCTTATTCCTCATCAGGTGGTGGATTTAAAGGTTAAAGGGAGATTAATAAAAAACCCATTTTGTGTAGTAAATGCAATTAATGTTAAATCACATTATCACACGTACAGATGCTACATACTTATGTGTATATTAGCGACTTACACAAGTATATTGTAAAATCAAGAGGTCAGCGATTTGATCCTTATCCATAAGACCATGTGAGTGAAGAAAACTTTTTGACCAGTCATTTACCTCTTCACAAGACACCTCCGATGAGAGGATATACACTATTATCTGTTGTTAATGGTGGACACTCTAATATACACACACACAAAACATATAATAAAACGGGTTAGTTTTGTATTTATGTTTTTAATATTATGAATCAAGAAATTTGATGATCATATCTATTTACTTTGTATACAATATTTACGTAAAACCATCGTATTGACTACTAACACAAAAGCAATTATTGGGCGGTGGGTCCCTCTTACGATGTATCACGTATGTATCTGTTTTACAGTTAAAATGGTGCAATCATCATCCCATTTGGATAAATGAGGCAAATTTGCTACTCCCTCTGTCCCGGTCATTTGTTGTCCTTTTCCATTTTGGGTTGTCTCAGTCATTTGTTGTCCTTTCTATTTTAGGATTGGATTTGATTAACAATTTGGCCATTCACACTCAATTTGGTCCACATGTCATTTACTAATTGGCCATCTCCTCTTTCCTTGGTCTTTGTGCCAAAATCAAAGGACAACAAATGACCGGGACGGAGGGAGTACTAAATTTTATGTATTTTGTTTTTATCTCATCTATTATTTTTGACTCATTTCAAGTTTAAAATTAATTCCATGTACACGTCTTAAACAAAGGTTTGTGAATTGTGATTGGCGAGAGTTAGAAAGGTTAGTTGAATAAAGTAGGGGTCGTTGCAACTTTCAGTTGGGAAGTGGGCAACGACATGTGCGTCTTATACGCATGTCATGTGGCCACTGGGTAAGGCACATGGAATTTTATAGGTCATACTGTTTGTACATATACTCCTACTTCCATCATAGTTGCGCACTTATTGGATGCCTTATCGTTTGATTTTGTGAATGCGAGTTGTGTGGTGCTCTTACCGTCACCAAACACCATGTATGCAGTATGCTATTCAATTTTGTCTGCAGACATTACCACATTTTGATTGTAACATAAGTGGTAATACCGTCTTATGATAAGATTATCGTGTAATGACCTATTATGTACTTCGTAGTTTTTAGTGATGTAATTGGTACATAGTGAGATTTTTAGTCGGTAAGATTTGTTTCATACAAAGAAAAGCATAATATGTAAATAAAATTATTGTCTGAGATATAATGGTCCCGTTTTATATCAATAGATCATGTATTCTGTTCGTCGATCTCAATCATTTAATTTGATTAATACAGAAAAAAAACATCTTTTGAGCTGAATAAGTTTGTGTAATAAATGCAGAGTACAAAATAACATCTCTATATTTCAAGTAAGCAAAAATAATTGAAAAATAACACATCGATCATTTGTTTAATACAAAAACATTATTTTCTGAGCTGAATAGATTTGTGTAATTTATACTGATAAGTACGCGTACAAAATAACATCTCAATATTTCAAGTAGGCAAAAATAATTAACAAATAACATCGTGTACAAGGCCAAGTTTCGTTATAAATATCATGTACGTTATGTTATGATATATAGCAATGTGTTATGAAATATTATTATGTAATATTATGTGGATGTCCATATGTTAGGATATTCTAGAGTTATTGTATTAAGGAAAGTCTACCCTATTGTATGTGTATATATATACTCCTCATAATGGAATAAAAATACGGTTCTGTCTCTCTTTTCTCCTCCCTTACTTTCTCTTGAGTTTCTCTCTCTAATTCTCATACTCTATATTTCTTCACAACACGTTATCAGCACGAGTTCAAACCAAATGAGTCATATTGATTGAAATTATAATTCATCTATTATTTAGATCTGATAATCAGAAATTTCATATTATATCTTATATTCTTTCAATCTGCTAATCAAGGTACGTTCATTATTCCATGATAATCACATTCAATGAACAATATAAGGAACGTACAAGGCTCATATCTATTCAACCATAGATATACGAACATATGATAGCCATTGTTTATTATAATACTACATGAAGTTTACTGATTTAGTTTGTTGGTTACATGGTCATCGATTATTATGACTTGCTTTGCTGGTTTGTTTCATGGAATTAGGGTGTCCAATTTCATCTTCTGACTTCTCCTCTTTGTCTAGTATTAATTGAAGTTTGATTAAGAGTTTTTATGTTCTGTGACTTAGCTATTTTGGATGCAATTTTATTAACTTGTTTGATTGACGTTTTGGACTTAGTTCTAACCACATCTGTATGAAGATATTGAGTTGCATGAATTATATGTGTACTGAAACATGAACATAACAAGTCGGAAATCATAGATATTCGTTTTCTTAAAATAAATCGACTACCCTTGTAATTAAGGTTATTAAGCCATATGCCATTACAACGTAGTACATAGGATGCTCTCAATTTTGCTTTGCTTTTGATATTCTTATACGAAGTATCACATAGGTAATTAACGAGTCTTGTGTAATGTACATATCATTATTATCATTATTGGACTTGAATTTTCATTTGTGGTAAGCAATTTTTGAAAAGGACATGTTATATAATTTTGGACCTGAAGTTCCAAAAGATTTATATTATAAAGATGAGAGATATGTCCATATTGTAACTCTGGCCTGAAGTTCAAAGTTTTGAAGGTGTATAATAATTTAACACCATCTCATCACTACAATATATTCATATTGTATAAGTGTAAGTGGCCAGAAGTCCACGTCTATGAGTATATGAATCGCTGTTCAATTTTAAGCGGTCTTTATGAAATGCAAATTTATTATTTGCGAATTGATTCTTGTTCACCTGAAGTTGAACAATATAATGAGATATGAAATATTTGATCCATTCTTTGAAGTTGAATGTGACATCTCATAAAGACTCTGTTTGTAACACAGATCAAGAATATGACGTTATGATAAGCCTAACATTGCGGCCTTAATTGAGCCTAATAATATGGCATTTGATGAGCCAAGTAAAGAAGCACTAATTGAGCTTAATGATGTGGTCTTATTGAGCCAAATTTGTTCATTGAAAGAAAAGAAAATATCTCATGAAAGTGATTATTTCATGAAAGGTCATATGAAAATACTCAAAGAGTAATATATTCCTTATTGGAATATTGACGAGTCCTGCCTACATATATGAGACACATATTGTGTCATATGACACATCATTTATCCGATTGGATAAAGTATTACTAACCATAAGATTAGCGTGATGAATATAGTCAACAAAAATATGGCATGTGATAAATGAAATTATTGAGATATATACATCCAATTTTGATTAAAGTTTGCCGTGTATTTTTTGGCAAACTAAGAAAGTTGACATGAAATGATTCAGATGTGACAAATTAAAGCCATCCGGGTTCTTACTATACCCGTTTTGATAAACCTTGAGTTTATCTTCAAGAAAAGATAAGTGCTGAAATTCTCTCGTGTAGAAATTTTATTAAAGGCAAGACACTACACTAAGATTGAGTATGTATGATGTTGAAGATCTAAACACTACTCGATATTGAATAAAGAACTTAAATGTTCGTGTATGGATTGACATTATATTGAGTGTAATCACATAATGATTTTCTGAGTAGTTCCCATGATTAAAAATCACATTCGGATTTTTATAAAAAATCGTTGGTCTCTTAAATTGGGCATTGTAAATCAGCACATTAAAAATCCAACTGCATTATACATTTCTTCCAGAAATATTTTGTTATTGTACAAAGATGCCCATATAAATTCTTATCGATGATATGAGAAATTGAGATTTAAGGTGGTTATGATAAATATTTGGACTATATATTGGTTATAGTTTTTATCACCTTAGGGGGAGAAATGTGAGTTAAAGCTGGTAAAAATAAAAAATAAACATTGATCCCCATACTGAACCAAAAGTTCAGAGAAGGTTATACGTTAAATTCATTGAGTAGAGGTTTTTGAATTTGATATAACCATATGTTTTAACAGAATAATACAATTATATACACTTGAAGTGTATTATAATAAAAGTCAAGATGAATTGACGGTTCCAATGAATGTGAAATAGCAAGTTCCAGCAGCTGGTGTGACATATAGTTGCTATATTTGAAGTGTCCCTGAAGTGACACGATATCTGAAGGATAATAGATGGCTTAAATGAATATAATGGTACCACATACATATTGATTGGATATCATTAAACAAGATCTTGATATCATCAAGAAGTGATGAAATTATATCGATATATTTATGGAACCTACATACATTTGCGCGCGATATTTTATGGACTTTATAATGGGGATCGTAAATTTAATTAAGTCCATTTTGGTTGTCGACATATAATCAATGATTATAAATGAGCTCATGGACTAGAAATCCGATTATTGACCAAGTCAATCCAAATTATGAATGGGTAGAAAAGCGATCGGTTTGCATTTTGAGTCATCATCATGTGCATATAGAGAGTAAGTTCATCATTGCATCTTAGTTTTAATATATACATTATTATTGCATTGTTATTAGAATATGTTATTTAGAACTTAGTTTCATATCATATGCATGCACATATTTAATAATATATAATTTTGAATGGATAATGATGGAAAGGAGAAATATATTTTACTCCTATTAGGATAGCTCCCTGTAGGAGCCTCTTATAAATGATCATCAATTGTTAATGGTTGATCAATTGAGTTATTGAAAACTCATGATATATAAACCTCTACTATACGATTGAAAGATATCGTGATTAGTTCCAAAATGGAACATCAAAACTCCTATAGAGTTTATTTGAAAAGTTATTGTCTCAACCTGAAGTTTGAGCATATTGAATGAGCTTTTTGCTAAGCATGTGAAATTAGTTTATGGTCCAGAAGTACCATAACGATTAGAATAATGTAGTGAAAATCTACAACGGAAAATGTCAATCCATACATATATGGTTTAGCAAAGAAAATAGCTCAAAAGAATTGGATGATTTATTCAATAATTATCGGATTGATTCTCCTTAATACAAGGAATTAAGGAACGATGGCTACACTCTTTTTCCCTTCGACTAGGTTTTTGTCCCAACGGGTTTTTCCTAGCAAGGTTTTTAACGAGGTAGCATTATAAGCGCATTATTACGCTATTGTCATGATTGTCATTATTGTTGCAATGACAATTATTTTGGATATATAAGGCTATATCCTATATTGAGGAACTCTATCAAAATTATGGAGGTATTAATTAAAATGAAGATTCAAGAGTTATTATGAAATGATTATATCCAGATTGTGAGTTCCGATGAAGTATGATGATTGAAGTTATCAAGAATTTCTACTAATTGAAAATATCAAGTTATCAACGAAGATGAATTATATTTCAACAATCGAGAAGTTATGTCAAAACATGGATCATTTCAAGATTTATCAAGTTATGTAATCATCAGGGGGAGTAGGCACGCGCTGTACTCTTTTTCCTTATCCGTGGTTTTGTCCCACTGGGTTTTTCCATGGAAAGGTGTTAACGAGGCAGCTTGTTATGCGTGTTTAGAAGATATTGTAGTCTTTTCCTTTCTAATGTTTTTCCCACAGGGTTTTTCTAGTAAGGTTTTTAAGGAGGCATGTTTTTCAGTAATGGACATCCAAGGGGGAGTGTTATGAAATATTATTATGTAATATTATATGGATGTCCATATGTTAGGATATTCTAGAGTTATTGTATTAAGGAAAGTCTACCCTATTGTATGTGTATATATATACTCCTCATAATGGAATAAGAATACGGTTCTGTCTCCTCCCTTACTTTCTCTTGAGTTTCTCTCTCTAATTCTCATACTCTATATTTCACAACACAATGATAAATATGTTTCATCAGACAATGCTTTGACGTAAACTCATTTATTCAATACAATGATCGATATCCAATTTGAAATTTCGGCGCTAAAACTAAAATATATTGGCCTACATGCCATGTTCATGACTTTTATTTTGGTGACAATGCCATGTTCATGAATTTGAATAAATAACATTGGAATGACAGTAATCTCCACCTTCATTATTGTCAATATAACAAACACATGCTGATGGTTGGGTCAACTAATAATATTATTAGGTTTACGTTTTTGCTTTTTTCAATCTTCCTACTAGGCTTGGTGATGATTGATGATATAAACTAGTCGACGTAAAAAATCTAATATTGAGGCTAACAAATGAACATACTAATGCAGACGTCACAAATGATCGAGAATGTTTATTCTTTCACACTCGTCGACTGTTAGCAGAGACGAAGTTAGGTTCAAATCTTACCTATATTTTAATTTAAATCATAGTTATTTTTTTCAAAAAAATTAGAGTATTATATTTTTCCGAAAACTCGCCCGAGCCATAATTGTGCTTAGCTTCATCCGTAATTGTTAGTATATTTTTATAACGTAGCATCAAGACCTACTGACAGTGCTTGGGAACTTATATTATTATATATTTGAAAAATATATAATGAAAATTTGAGGTACAAACTCATATTTATTTTAATTGGTGAAATATTCTCACAATATTTCTTTAACACAAATAGGATTATACATCCAGTTGTACCATAAGCATGGTACAACCAAGTATAAGAATCCGAGCTTACGTGTATTCTTTCTGAGCTAATTTAAATTTCATGTTTTTAATGTGTAAATGAATGAACTCAATACTTTCTAATAAAGCTCATATTCTTTAATATAAAGTTTCTGGATCTTTTGACACAAAACTCATGTATTCGATGCATTGACATATCTGTTGGTTGTATAATCCATGAATTGTTTCTTTAATTAGCTGATTAAAGAGGCCCACGTTATCATAAGTTATAACATAAAAACCTCTTGATTTTTGAAGTCTAAACACAAAATCCGTTACCATGCCCATGAATTTAATTTGACGAAAACTTCGACTTTGTTAAGGTAGCTTTATTCATTGCTTTACTTGATTGCTTATTCCCTTTTCTTATCATGCCAAAGAATTATTGATAATGAGAGCAAAATCGATCGATGCACATACACATATTATAATTATCGGATTTTCTAATATGTGACGGTACATGATAATAAGCTAATTAGGGAAAAAATTTCATGAAAATTTGCATATAAATATTAGTACATATAAATTTCTAAGGGCACACATTAATAACCTAAATATGGTAAGATTTGTAAGAGATTCTCACTCATTATGGTAAAAATGAGTTTAAACTTCAATATTTGATGAAAATCTCTTGCAAATCTTACCGCATTTAGGTTATTAATGTGTGCGCTAGCCCTAAGGGCACACGTTAGAAAAACCCTAACTCAAATAGGAAGTGTAACATTTCTCATTCATATTCTAAACTCATTTGAAAGCGAAGATGAAAATTAGTTCCCGCAACTCAACGACTTAGAATACACGTTACTCCTTTTCTTCTAAGCATTTATTCATTTCTGATCGATCTATGATTTTTTTCTAAAAGTAAATAAACGACTGAGACAAATTAAGGTAGCATTCCTAATAAATGTTTTCCTTGTTCTCAATCGACCAACTTAGCAAGCGATAGAAGACTTGAAAGGAACAATGTCGAAAGGTGTGAGAAACGCGAACTTAAAAGTGACGGGTAAACCTTGAACAATTTGTTTACCGCCATTGATTAGGCACTTGCTCCCTTCAACCTTAAAAATAGCAGGATTAATAGGCATGTATGATGCAAATCCTGTGCATTTTACGTACACATTTGATTGTGGACAATGGCATGCATTTGTTATTGCTACATTCCATTCTGGTGCTCCCTCCACTACTTTTCCTGTTTTTGTTATGCTCACTTTGATGTCCGAAACCCGGCATTGGTGAGCGTACCCTGTCAAACACGACAAATTCTCGTATAAGATAATCTTATGATAATATCATTACAAAATAATGTAAGTGGATTGGTCTATATGACTATATATCCATAAAACAATGAAACGATTTTATAAGAGACTAATTAACCTTCAGTGAACATGAACATGAACACGATGAAAAATATAATTGCTGAGAAAGACTTCATTGAACCCATGATTTTAAATTGAGGAACTTTGTGATGTATTTTTTTGGTTTATAGTTGCTGATCTATACTCAATATAATTGAATGCCTATAAATACAGAAAATATGTGCATTAAAAAAAATTATGGATACAAATTGGACATAATATAAAATATAATCATATGTTTATACTTGCCAAAACAGATTATTCCGAGTGTTTTACTAGGTTGATTTATTTTCTTGCAGATTTGTATCATGATTTTGTGAGATTACATTCATATACTCGCTCCGTCTCAATTATTTGGTTATCTTTTTCATTCTTTGTAAGAAGTATTTTAATCAAAGGTTGCAAATCATTGTGACAAATGGAATACTGTTATTTGTGCTAACCAATTGTAGAATTGTAGATATTTACCCTACACAGATTTGTAGTTTGATAAGTCTCTTGTAAAACGGTTTTAGTCGAAGTTACTTTCCAATGTCAATCTCATCTTCATTCTTAATGAGATGATCATTCTAAAATTTACAACAACAAAGGGTGTATAACTTTAATTACAAGTTGCACTAATATATACTATATACATCAATTTCATATTTACAACCCTTAAACAATGTACAGGCGCTACTATTTACACTAAACTAATATTTACAATTACCATAAACCTGTATTTTTTACAGTTTCGAGTTTTCGACCCCTTGAACATTTACGAGAAGATACTGTCTAGTATGAACGTCTCTCGAAAGTCGAAACCTGTCATCAACGATTGTACATTTTTTTTTAACACTTTTGGTGATTTCTACCCTTTGCTATACATTTCAACTACGTCAAGTTCGAACAATCTTAGTTACAGTACGTATTTGGCTTCAAGATCTGTGATTTGGGACGTTTGAAGATACTCGCGAGTAGAAAACTAACTATGGTTTCTTGAGCAGGTTTCCGAGAGAGGTATGATTTTTGTTTTACCTGCAATATGGTTATCCCAATTTGTTCGCGGATGGAATTGATTATAATTGGATCCACTGGATTTCCTTTCACATCGGTGACATAGAATGTGTTTATGGCTTTCCCATTCTTTGTGGAAATCTCAGCTCTTCGGATAGCTAGCCCATTTTCTCTGAATATTCGGGTTGTGTCGGACAAAAGTCCAGCGCGATCGTCAGTGCAGAGTTCCAACTCTAGTCCCTGTATTTAGAACAGAAACCTGTAAGTTACTCGGATTACGATAGAAGCCTCTGTGACTTCAGCGAGGGCTAGCAGGGGCGGTCGCCCCCGCTGAAGTTTGAAAATTTTGAAATTTTTAGTTAAAATTTTCGAATTTTTTCGAGGCCCCCTTATAATATTACCCTTTCGCCCCCGCTGAAAAATTTCGCCCCCGCTGACTTAAAATCCTGGCTCCGCCACAGCATCAAAGTAACTCACCTCAGATGCTCTCCTCTCAATGGCAGCTTCAAGACATTGTATAACACGTTTCCGCTCAGCTTCGGACCTTATACATCGTCCATCAATATCTCGGATGTAAAACTCCTGTTAACCATTCACATTGATTAGCCACTGGCTACATTAATATTTTTCGAGTATTTCAACAGCAAAAATCTAAAAAGATGCTGATTCTACAGTACATACAAAGTTTTTCACCTGGTAAGCTTCCGTCGTCCCAGTGGAGACCATCCCATGAAACACCACATATTTCATATCTGTAAGAGTACAGACGATATCAAACAACAGCTTGGGTCGATCCTTTGATCGCATAGTAACAACTGTGTAATCTTTTTCAGGGCAATCAGCTACTGTTATGTGGGGCCTTTGGTACTTCTCCTCCATCCTTTCATAGTCCCTGTCATCAAACATAATCTGATGGAGCCTTCTCCCTTTATGAGTCCCAGGAGGCGAAACTCTCATTTGGGCCGCCTCGTAATCACTGTTTCCCTTAAGAACGTAACGAAGAAGATTCTTTATGGTAAGTAGCCTTTCTGGATCAATAATTGAAGAACCTGTGGAACTGTCGGTTACATTCACGACAGCAGCTGCTCGAGAATTATGGGTCCATATCTCGCCATTTACTACATTACATTCAAGATCAGCGAGGACAGCACACACTTCAGATAACAACCCGGGTCTGTCGATCCCTGACAACTCAATCGAAGTATAATCGTCAGCAGGCATCACTCCAACTGACTCTCTCACAGAAGGCATAAGCGCGGCGTCACTCTCAATAGTCTGAAAATTTGAAGAGCAAGAAATGACAATTTTCGAATAAAAAGCATATTATATACAAATTTATATCGTAAAGTGTGTACTCCCTCATATTCCCGATAACTGTCCCATTGTTGAAATGGCACAAGAATTAAGAAAGTAAGTGAATAGACAGAATGGACAATGAAAAGTACTAATAGGATGGGTTAAGGGTGGGTTGGGTTGTAAATAATGAAAAGTACAAGGGTAGTATAGTCATTATGTAAAAAAAACATTACAAAAAAGGAACAATGGGACAGTTATGTGAATAGACGGAAATGGACAATGAGACAGTTATCGGGAATAAGAGGGAGTATAATTGAAGAAACTACGAGATTTCACCTTCTGAATATAATTGATGACTTCTTCATCTCTAATCTTGCTCCCATAATAGTCGCACACATGAAACACTGTAAGAAAGGTCGTAATTAGAGGCTGGCGTCATAAAACAAAATGCTGTCGTCGTAGATGACATTTGCTGTAAGCACTATGTCAACTGATGCAGAATCAAGAATACAATTTGCAAAGGAGAAAATGACCTTAGGCTATTGATAAAGAATATGTCTCAATATGATAAGTATAAGAATCAATACCGTCCATAAACCATCCACCATCCGACGAAATGTATGCTTTTTTAATGATAAGATTCATGTCAGTGAGAACTTGGACAACTTGTAGAAGAGTTCCATGCTTGTTGACACTGTCCACCTGATATACCGTTTGGAAAGCGTTATTTATTAATAAATCATGTCAATCTTTCATATTTATTTATGTAATACGGAGTAGTAACCAATTGTCCACAAGATACTTAAGAAGATCAACTTATATGTAGTCAACATTAGCTCCACTATAAGCAAATGATGGATTAAATATATGTCGTTAATCAGAAGCCAGTTCCGATAAAATAGTCGGTCTTCTAAGCAAGTGAGCGTCTCACAATAATAAATGGTGTGATCCCGTCTCCTACAAATATGAAATGACACATAGAACTGATCTAGGACACACCCAGAAGCAAGAGATACTCCATGTTAGGCTCCTCACAGGACGTCCACAAAGGTAATTACACCACACATAGGAAGACCTCAGCGGAATCAATCTCATAAGCCAAAGAAAAATTCCAACCGATATTACTTAAGAAGAAGAATTTATCGGCTTACAAAGTGATCATATCTCTCATCTTATCATTGCTAATCAATATTGAACACTCACACGTGTGTAACACATACATAGAGGAATTTTAAGACCGCCACACAATGTTTTTGGCTTACCTTCCGTGGTTTCCTTATCATGTTTTCGGTTATCTCCACTCTTCCATTGTTTTCCCACCTCATGTTAACAGTTCCCATTGATGACACGTGACAGCCAATTCCTAATTATTTTCAAACTAAGCTTTGTTGATATTGGTGTGATACATCACACAACCACCATAACCTTATACACACAGTGACGTAACTAAAGGGGATAGGGGGGGCGGTTGTCCCCCTAAGCAATGAAAAATCGAAATTGTTAGGTAAACTTTGCGAGTTTTTCTAGTTTAACCTATTTAATTAGTAGTTCGCTCCTTACGCTAAGCACAAATCATGGTTCCGTCACTGAATACACGCCTTGCCATTTAGGAAGCATGAGGTCTACATTCTACACGCATGACGCGTGCCGTCTTAACTATAATTTGAAGCATTATTACTAAAGGATGAGAGAAACTAACATGCTACTGCAAACTCCTAATCTTTCAATTTGAAGAAAATCAATTGAATAACCAAAAAAAATCCGGTTAGTCTTGCTTAAGCCCGTCTTAAGTTTACAACGTAGTCATTGTAGCTAGCACTTAATGAACCACAACATAAAAAGAGACCGTATTAAGCTTAAGACAGTCTCAAACAAGATTTTGTGTGAAAACAGTGGTGGAGCGAGGGGGGCTAGCAGAGGCGCTCACCCTCCTAGAGTTTAAAAATTTCAAATTTTTTAGTTAAAATTTTCGTATTTTTGCAAGGTCACCTTATATTATTACTACCTCTCCCCCACTGAAATTTTTCGCCTCCGCTGGCCTAAAATCCTAGCTCCGCCACGGTGTGAAAATACAAACAACAATAACAAATTAAAGGGAAAGAAACATAAATACCCGGATGACAGTAGCATCTTCACAAGAATCATTGTCAATTTCAACTCTGAAAATAACACAAACAAAACAAAACGTCAGTTTTAACAGCTCGAAATTAAATCAAAACTTAACTCATAGTTCTACAACAAAAACATTTAAATATCCCAATTAATAGACCAAAATTTAATCAATACTCAAGTATTCCCTCTGTTCGGTCTAATTCACTATTTCCAAATCCATCCACGTATACTCTCTCCGTTCCAATCATTTATTTACCTCTCAATCATTTGTTTACCTTCTTTATTGTTGGTGAGGGGGTAAAGCAATACTAAAAATCACAATTCAAACGTTAAAATAGAAGTAGCCAAACAAATATCAAATAGCTTAGTTGATAAAGTCACGAAAGCTAGTGTCATGATCTAGGCTCAAATCCAGTCAGTATCAAAATCGTCTTTGAACAAAAAAATTGATAAAAAAGAGAGCATTTTAAAATTAAAAAGAGAAAAGAACAATACCTAGGTGGGTTCATCCTCCTGATCAATTTCTCATACTCATCTCCCATAGTGAAAGAAAAGTATAATAACAATAATTATGAAAATATTAACAAAGATTTATTAATATTAATATTAAGTAATAAAAATAAAGAGATTTATGTACAAAGTTGGTGACATGTGAAATTATATAAACACTCTTTGGAACTTCCAAAATTCATGGAAGTAAAATAATAAGGTAAACTTTGGAGACATAAAAATATGGAACAAATTATGATCAACATGTTATGTTTGGTTTGTTTGTTTGTTGTTGCCGTTTTTTTGCTGTATTTATTTACGGGCAGAGGTCAACCAACCTGCCCACTTGCCCGAATAATTATTTTAATATACTTTTATGTATTTTACCGTCTTGTTTAGTCAACTATTAGTGACGTGGCGGATATTGATTGGCGTATTTGGCGGTTGGTAAATTTTACTGTGTCAATTAGGGGAGTAAAATGGCGGGGGTAGTTAATTTTGTGGGTCCAGGGTGAATAAGGGCCGTCTTTTTGAAGTCCGTACATGTTTTATATGGCACGTGTGTTTTATATGGTGACAGAGATATCAAGTTTTGTATGCTCACCCTCTATGAAGTAGACACGGCGTGAATGATCCTAGTTCAATAACACAAAATCTCATTGAAGACGGCACGTATCCGTCACTTTCGAGTGACGGATACCATTTACTCTCACAAATGACCTAAATAGAGGAGAGAGAGAAGCACATGTGGGTGCCCCCACCTTATCCCCCTATCCGTTTTGTAAGTGGCATTACCCGTCACTTGCTCCGACCCGTCTTCAGCAAGACTAACTGGTTCAATAATGAATACTTCTTGATTAGTAGTCTCTCCTTAATAAGACGAGACAGCTCGCGAGCAACTCGAGATCGGTTCGGTCAAAGCTCGGCTCGTACGAGATTGGCTCAAGCTCGGGCTCGAGAGCTTAAAGAGTCAAGCCGAGCAAACGCTGGCTCGGCTCGAAAAGCTCGTGAGCGGCTCGAACGTGTGTGATTATATAAGATATTTCTCATATTTTATAAAAATATTTTATCATGATTATATCTTTGTATCACATATATCAAATGTCTCACCGATTTGCCAAATATTTTACATTTAACCTTCGAGCCTTCTTATTGAAAATATCGGAAGAAGAAAAAAAATCAAAAAAATTAACCATTATATATATAGGCTCGATATGAGCTCATGTTTGGCTCGAGCTCGCGTTAAAGCTCGCAAGCTTGATAGCGAGCACATTTTTTACAAGCTTGGGTAAGCTCGAGATCGAGTTTTGGTTCTTGAACACAAGCCGAGCAAGGCCAAGTTCGGGCTCGGTTCGGCTCGTTAGCACCCATAATCTCTCCGTCCAATTTATTTATTTATTTTAAATTAAAATAATTTCAAAAAAAAAGAATAAATAAATAAATAAATGAAACGGAGTCAGTATTTACAACTAAGAGAGCGAAATATTCAACAACTCTAATTAAATAATTCTCCAAATTCTTATTAGGGATATTCTCTCGTGTACCCCTCAACTTTTTCATTTTCGATGATATGCCCCTCTTTTTATGCAAAAAAACTTTGATCGTCAATAAATCTTGGCCACAAATTTAGAATACGATAAATTTTTTCTCCACCTTGACCGTCGTTAAGAGATCTTCAGTTTGAGAAAAAAATCACCGACGTCTCAACTTGTAGTCGGGAATTATGGTCGGTCAAAATTTATTCGTTAAAAAATGTTTGACCAACCACAACTACCGGCTACGAGTTCAAATGCGGTGAATTTTTTTTTTTTCAAATTCAAGGCCTTGACGAGATAATTTGTTTTAAAAAAAAAATTACCGTTTTCTGAACTCGTAACAGAGAATTATTGTCGGTCAAAGTTTTTTTGTGAAAAACAAGGGGTACACCTTAGAAAACGAAAAAGTTGAGGGGTACACGAGAGAATATCCCTTCTTATTATTACTCCGTATTTAAAGAGCGAGTGCTCTATTAACCCTGTACCTCCAGGCTCCATCGCTCCACCGACCACCCATACCTTCAAATATCCATGACCAGGACTTTTAACAAGCTAGTGTCATCTAGTGTTGGTAAACGGGTCAACGAGTCAGGTATGTCATTTTATCGGGTTAGATCGGGTCGGGTTATTTCTGGTTTTGGGTGTTTTCGGGTATGTTGGGTTATTGTCGGGTCATTTGGGTCGGGTTAGGGTTGGGTCGATTTGGGTTTCGGGACAGATCCAGAGATTGTACTTTGGATCAATTTCAAATTTTGGACCAGCCTTTTCCAATCAGGCCAATTAGATCAAGTTGATTTTGCCAAGTTTACCGTAATCTATAAAAAGTTGTATAAATATGCGAACACCTTTAAAAAAGGGTAAAAGAATGACTAATCAAGATATGAAAAATGGTATACGATGCATGCCTTTAAATCCATTTGAAGAGTCAAGGGCATATCTTTTTTGTTTTGTGCCTTTTTTAACCCCCGCCAATTTGCTAATTATGCTTGGAAACGTGATTAACAATTCATGTACGTGGATCTTCTGTCCACGTCGAATACGAATTGCATTATATTACCCCATTAATTGAATGAATAATGCTTCTTTTATTATAAAGTCGAAATGCTTATGACAAACGACGAAGATTGCCTACCAGTTGTACTTTCGATGGAGAATATACACTTTTATTAATTATTATTATAATAAAATTAATATAGCGTGCTGTTTCTGCAATAATTCTTTTTCAAAAATAATGGGTCGATTTTATTCAAAAAGATATTTATATGCTCAATAACTTAATCTCTATTCTCTATTCATCGATATTGCTAATGACTAATAAACCGTAAATTTGAATGAAGTTTAAAATTTTGTAGGCGTGGAAAAGTGGTTTTCGGGCCTTGTGATGGTGTTTATGGTGGCAGAGTGAAGGTTTCGAATTAGGGTTGGGTGTGTTGTGCATAGTGGGTGAGGCAAGGAAAGCTTGTAGGCGATGGTGGTGGAAGTGTCGCCTGTGTTGGCGGTAGGTTAAGTTTAAAATTTAACCTTAAACTCGCTATTTTGCAAATATCTCATGGTTCAATTCCACTAATATCGATCCAAGTCATACAGAGTAAAGCTTCATTTTCGGATCTAGTAGATAACCCACAAGGATTTTCGATCTACTAGTTTTGGTTTGAGCAGATTCAGATATTGGGTTATCAATTATAATTAAAAATCCCTCCGTCTCAATCACTCATTTACCTTTTTTTATTTATTATAAGAGGCAAATTTCTTCAAAGAGAAACAAATGATCGAGACACGTGAGTGTAATATACTCGATCCTGCAACTGGAACTCAATTCACATATCATTTATCTTTTGTAAATTGCCAAAAAAACAAATCTTTTGTAAATTGCCATGTCTAAATTAAGCTACTCTGTAACGTCCAGGATGTTTATATAAGTTGTCCAACTTCCATGCATTTCCTATCATCAGTAATTCAGTAGGGTCTAACCAACTGGTAATATGTGATGCTCACGCAACTGAAGGCACAAATTCAGGATTCCAAAATTCAACATGTTTTGTTGCAAGACATCATTTATTCAAGAACCACTTTTTCTTAAGTATGAAGCTTTTATGTAAATTACCTTGAATTCACAGAATCCTCACAGGCCATGTGTTGTTTTGCACTTAATTTTGTTGAACTGAACTGAATTGAATTGAATTGATATGAGTTTAACTTTTATGAACAGAATTTATAGGAGCTGAACTAAATTTATAAGAGTTGAACTGAACTTAAAAGAGAGTGACTAAGTTCAAAAGAACAGGGCTACAATAGCCCCAAGAAAACGGATTTTCTCTATGCATGCTGGGTTACACTATGTCACGGCAATGACTGGGACGGAGGGAGTATTTAAAATGTCGTTTTGTTGTGTCTTGCCGTGCTAGAAGAACAACCAAAGTGAAGTGTTAAAACAAAAGATTAACCATGAAGTTTTAACAAGTCAGTTGTGGATTAGAATAATTGTTCCTAAGAAGTTTCCCAAATAAAAGAGTACCAAAACTTGCTGAGCTAATTGGACAGAGTAAATGGCTTAAGGTTGAAACCAAGCCAACAATGCACAAATCAGAAAATGCAATTAGCTTAACAGATATCAGGAGCAATGCTCCAGTAGTTATATACTTGTATGAGGATCTGAGATCTAGTGAACAAGAATATACCTTGGCAGAAGATAAATCCATCTGTCAGCTGAGCCAGAACACCGAGAATGAGATAGATTATCCAAAGTAGATACACTGGTGGATCAAGATTGTTGCAGGAACAAATCTGCAAGAGTACACATATATCAGAAGTATTTCCAATTCGATATCAGAAAATTTTCACCAATTCACTTTCATGTTTTGACCTTTCATTTTGGTGACTCAAGGTTTGTGGCATTTGAGCATTTCCCACTTTAATGATCCGAGGTCTGAAAATTTCATCTTAATTGATGACGTATTTCAACAAAAAATGTCAGATACTTCAAACATCCGGTCACCAAAATAGACTTGCTGAAAAGTGAACACTAAGGATACTAAAGTGAACATAGACCAATGTATATTATGTGTATTTTAGAGCTATTTACAGACAAATCGGAAACTCATCTTATCACTATCTCCATAGCGCTTTCAAGGAGATATCTGTCTTTCGATGAATGTAAGCGAAAACTCAATGCTCCGAGTGCCTGTCTACCAAAAGCAATTTCAGAACTATCCAAATCTGCAAATCAGTTAACATTGCAGCACACACTTAAACCACAATCTCGAATCTCGAAAGCGATAGCATAAGAGAAAAAAACAGAACAAAGAACAGAAATACACCTCATACAGCATTGTAAATGACAGCAAATGGTCCTTCACTTCAGTGCTTAATTAAGCATCTTAGGTAAATGTCAGCTGTTCTGATTTTAATGCATTACCCTATATATTTCCAACACAAACATCAACAATCTATGGACCACTCTCAATTTCAACAACATATGTTTCTACATTAGGAAACCTGAATTTGATATTTCACCTGTAATTATGATAGCAGATTCCATCAATAGCCAATGCTCGAGTACAAAATCTCACTTAAGTCCGTATTAAGCTTAAAACAGCTTGTTTTCATCCTATACGGTTCATTTAATGTATCTATAAGCTCAAGACGGACTTAACAAGACCAACTCTGGAAATACCGATAAAGCAGATCAAAGAGGTCTCTGATACACAACAAAGTAACAAAGGCTCACTGCATTCTACCACAACAATCAGTAAACTTAAACTGTGAAAAATCTATGACAAGAAACAAACTTTCTTCAAAACCATTTACATTAACAACAAGAATGTAAAACTCTTGAGTGAATAAAACCAGTAAAGAAAGCAATTTACACCACCAAAAACATACCTAAAAAAAGTAAAAGAAAAATATTACAGTATACAGTAAAAAACAACAAGATGATAACCAAAAACCAAAACTTTTTTACTTTATTACTGTCCTGAACCTTGAGAATCATCCTGAGAATTCTCAGTTTGTTGATGTTCATGATGTTGATGCAATTGACTTAACCCAGTTGTTCTAGATTGACCCATTTGTTGATAAAACTGGCTTAATGCTTGAGGTGTCAAAACACCCACACCCACACCCACATGAACATCTTGAGATAACCCGAGTTCTAAACCCGGCATTGACGGAGTTTGACCCGGGTTAATCTCCTGATTATGCTGCTGATTCTGATTCTGATTTTGATTTTGATGATGACCCACCATAATTGGACTGAAATTCATATGATGTGCACCCAAATTAGACCCGCCCAAGTCAAACCCAGAAAACCCACCAAAATTGGGACCGCCCCACATACCCAAATGACCCATAGGACTTGAACCAGCACCACCACCAGCAGCAGCGGCAGCAGCCCAAGCAGCAGCTTGAATAGAAGTCCCGGGATGCGAAAGCGAGGAAGTAGAAGCAGAATTAGACATGGCAGAAGCAGGCACGGTACCGCTACCGGTAGCAGCAATGATAGAAGGTTCAGCTTGTTGAAGTAACCATTGAATAGTTTCACCATCAGATTTATGACCTAATTCTCTAGTTAATTGAAAAATTCTAGCAGCACAAAGTGCAGGCATCCTAATTCTTCTACCTCTTCCTTCAACTTTTGTATGTCTGTCTTTGGTTGATGTTCTTTTTGGTCCTAATTGTTGCTGTTTTTCTGCAGGTTTAGTAGTTGTAATAATACTAGTACTGTTGTTGTTGTTGTTGGTGTTGTTGGGGATTGTTGTGTGATCAACCATGTTAGAAGGGATTAAGGTTGTTGTTGTTGTTGATGTTGTTGTTGGATTTGGGAAAGACAAGAAGTGGTGGGGTTGAAAGAGAAGATTTGGGGGAGAAGAAGGTGGCTGCTGCTGCTGCTGCAGATGATGATGTTGTTGCTGTTGTTTTCTGCCCTTGGGATCCATCAAAAACTGACCCACCCACCCCCCACAATTATTTATTTTTCTAATTTAACCTTAATTTTTGTCTAGGTGGTCATTTACATAGAAGTATAAGTGACAGGGCCAAATTATGAGTATCCATTCTTCGATCTACAAATTCTTATTTAAGACGGGTATATTCGTTTTATATGTAAAAGTGAGATAAAATTTGATCCATTTTAATATTGAGACAAATGCAGGACCGTCTCGGAGTTTTCGGGGCCCCTGTTCGAAATCTAAAGATGGGTCCTATATAACATTTTACGAAACTATTTTATAAAAACATTGAAAAAAAGGGGGCCCTATATAACATTTGCCGAAACTATTTTATAAAAACAATGAAAAAAAAGACATAAATGTTGGTATTGGGTTTTGAACTTGAGTCTTGTGTTTAAAAATCTACTTACTAACCACCAAGACACTTGCTTTCAATGAGTTTTTAAAGGCCTAAAATTTATTTATTCATACTTTACTTTGGTTTTCTGGGACCAAAATTTTGAGGCCCTGTGCAGGCGCGCGGCCCGCACGGGCCCAAAGACGCCCCTGGACGAATGTGAGTCTTAAAGAAAACTAACTGTGAATTTGATTAAGTTAGAAAAGGTTATACATATTAAGTTGTATTAATTTACAAGTCAAAAATAAACTATAGAGTAAAATTCTAGTGAGAGAAAATTCTTTGAAATTTTGAATGCTTGAACCAACTGACGGTCTCCCGCCGGAGACCACCCCGTCAATTCCACTCTCTGTTAACGCCGCCCCTCCCGGTGGTAATGAAACGTTGACATTCCCACCACTCACCAAAAATGCCAAACGAAAAACTATGCATCTCGATTCCTTCCAGGTTTCTGCTGGCCAAAACCCTAACTCGTCAATTTCGCAATCACCTGCCGTCAATGGTGTTTTGAAAGAAACTCAGGGACAACATTCATTTTCCTATAAAGATAAGGTGCAGGGGTTCGATAATGAGTTCCACTCAGCGGATTTTACATCCCTAGATGACATTGAGTTCGACTCAGACGATGACATAGAAGAGGATCAAGAGGAGGATGATTTGTGTCCCAGAATTTGCCTAACAAAGGAAGAGAAATTTACCATCCGGAGACCTTGGCGAAATTCAATCATCATCAAAATGTTTGATAAAAACATCGGTTACTTGTCGCTAATGAGAAAGCTTAATACCAAATGGTCGATAAAAGGTAAACTCACGCTCACTGACCTTACTAATTCCTATTATGTGGCTCGCTTTTCCTCGAAACAAGATTATGATTTTGTTATGACCCAAGGGCCATGGATGATCGATGATCACTACCTAACAATCTGAAAATGGGTTCCCAATTTCGTGCCTTCCGAGGACTCTATTAAAAGGCTAACAACTTGGGTGAGAATTCCGAATCTACCCGTTGAATACTTCAATGAAACTTTTTTAAGAAAAATAGGATCAAAGATTGGCGAGGTTATCAGAGTTGACAATAACACGGCTACTGCTCAACGAGGGCAATTCACTCGGCTGAGTGTCGAGGTGGATTTATCAAAGCCACTGATATCAAAATTCAGACTATATGGCAAAGTCTATTGCATTCAATATGAAGGGTTAAGAATGATATGTTTTAAGTGCGGAAAGCTAGGACATTCAATGGAGAAGTGTACGAAAGATGCCATGGTTAACACTAATGTTGTTGTTGCTGATCAGACCCAGCAACAGGACCAAGACCTAATAATACCTACTGAGAACTCGTTGGAGGCAGGACTTCGTCCGGAGGAGAAAGAGGACTTTGGCGACTGGATGATGGTTAAGAAACCGCCCCGTCGAAAACCAACTGTTCCTACCACTAATCCTACTCAGCCACAAAAGGAGAACAATGGGGTATTCAAATTCGGTCAATCGTCTTCGAGAGCAACCGGGTCAAGATTCGATATACTTCAAAATAATTCAGAAGATTTGGTTAGCTAGCAGAATCCTAAGGCAACCGAAAATCTTTCCATAATTCCGGATAGAAATATCCCGAGAAAAGCTTATCAAACTCCCAGTATCAAACAAAAAATCAATACCCTCAATAAACAAACTAATAAGCTTCTCTAAAAATCAAACATTACCAAAACTAATACCAATTTTATTAGAAAAGATAGCAACATCCAACACATAATCCCTTCAAATAATACCACACCTATCCCTAATATTCCTTCCCCTGTTTTACAGGATATCACAAACACCCTAGCACCCACCGCATCCACAGTGATCCAAACAGGTATTCGAACCTCCCCTGTTTCGCTGATAAACCACCAAAAACCTTCTTCCAGCTCTGAATCCACTAAGCACGATGAACCCCCACCCATACTTCTTCTATCTAGACCGCCCCCTCCCGCAACCTCGATGCCTCCCTCAAAACCCCCAGATCGAGGTCATCCCACCAACCCAGAGAACGGTAATATCCACATGGCCGGAGATGGCGGCACCATACCTGGGCATAATGATTTCGGAGTGCCCAATAATGGATGTGAAAATCGAATTGGCGAAGGGCAACCAGCCGAGTCTAGCCATAGAGATGTCGATACCATGGAGTATTGACGAAGTTTTGAAGCTTGTAAGTAGAGCCTATCTATCTCATATAAATTATCTACCAGATTTAATGAATACAAGAATACCAAATTTGACTCCTAACCTTCCCCATATCAAATTCATGGTGTGGAACGTACAAGGAACTGGCAATAAAAATAAAATTAATGCGATAAAGGAAGTAGTCCGTACCTATAAACCGTCTTTATTAGCCCTCATCGAAACTCACATGGGGAGTGATCATGCCATTAAGCTAGGAAATATCCTTGGGTATAATGGGCACTCTCGGGTAAATACAGTCGGGTTTAGCGGTGGTATTTCGATGTATTGGAAAAAAGAAGTCGTCACTGTATCCCCGGTTGTAGAACATCCACAGTTCATCACTGTTGAAGTAGCTCGAAATGGTGAATTCCCTTGGTTCTTCTCGGCTGTTTATGCGAGTCCAGACCCGTCCAATAGAAGGGAGCTTTGGAGAGAATTGGAAGCCTTTGCTCGAAGCAACAATAGGCCTTGGCTCGTTGCAGGTGATTTTAACGAAACTCGGTCAATTAATGAAAGACATGGGGGAGATGCTAATATGGCGAGAAGATGCGACAATTTCAATAATTGGATCGAAGATTGTGAATTTATCGAGCTCGCCTTTTCTGGAGCAGCCCATACTTGGGCCCGAGGCAATACAGTGGAAACTCGTAAGAGTGCGAGATTAGATAGATCCCCTTGTAATGCGGAATGGGGAACTCTTTTCGAGGAAGCCATGGTTAAGCACCTACCGGCTATTCAGTCTGATCATTGTCCTCTGCTAATATCTCCTAATGGATTTGCGCCTCTAGCTGCTGTTAACAGGCCGTTCCGCTTCCAAGCTTGCTGGCTTACACATGAAAAATTTAAAGAGTTTGTGGATTCTAGCTGGCCTTCAAACGGGTCGTTCCCGTCACGTTTAGACACCCTATCAGAAAAGCTCCAAGCTTGGAATTCGGAGATGTTTGGCGATATTTTCAAAAGAAAACGTACTCTCATAGCTAGAATAGGAGGTTGCCAACGAGAATTAGCTATGGGAAGACAAAGTCACTTAATTAAATTGGAAGCGAAACTACGCAGGGAGTATGATGAAGTGCTCGCTCAGGAGGAACTACTATGGTACCAAAAGTCGAGAGTAGACTTTATTAAGGATGGAGACCGCAACACGTCTTATTTCCATGTTAGCACGCTAGTTCGACGTTGGAGAAACAAGATCTCGGCATTAAAAAACAGCGATGGCACTTGGACGGAAGACGTAAATGAGGTAAAACACATTGTGGTTAATTATTTTAAAAACTTGTACACGGATGATAACGTGATAAGTGAGTTAGAGAATTTACCTTGGGACCTATTTCAAGACTTTAACAATAAGGATTGGGAATGGCTAAATCGACCTTTCTACATCGCTGAGATCGAACAAGTAATTAACCATATGGGATCTCTTAAGGCTCCCGGTCCGGATGGTTTCCAAGCATTGTTTTATCAGAAGAATTGGCCTCTTATCGCTTCCTCTTTATGTGACATGGTTATTAAAGCTTTTGAAGGAAAGGGGATGCCGGAAGGGCTAAATGATACCCATCTCGTTTTGATTCCAAAAGTAGATAATCCTGAATCAATTACTCAATTCCGTCCCATCAGCTTGTGTAATGTCGCTTATAAAATAATTAGTAAGACCTTAGCCAACCGGGTTAAGAAAGTTTTACCCCATGTTATATCTGAGACACTGTAATACTCCGTATTTATAAGTCTTGGGGTACTCTATCGAGTAGCCCTTACTCTGTCGAGTAAGGGCAAGTTGCGAAATAAAATAGTTTCTGACCTGTTGGGTACTCGATCGAGTAGCTGGGGTACTCGATCGAGTAGGGGGGTACTCGATCGAGTACCTTGGGTACTCGATCGAGTGTCCGGTTTTACGGGGGAGTTTTCTCGGGTTTTGTTAATTACGCGATTAAGGTATTTAAACCAATTCGTCTTTGTTCTAAATCACTTTTTACAAAACCTAAAACCTGTTTAAGAGAGAAAGCAACTTGTCTTCTTCCTAATCGCGTTCTTGACAATTCCCGGAGTTCAGACGGTCGGTTTGCATCGTAGTTTGTGTCGTTGGATTCCTTGCGTCGAGGGTAAGCTTTTAATGTAATTTATATAATGTTTTGTTAAGATTAGTGAAACCCCAATTTAGGAATTGGGGGTTTTTATGAATAGT
Source organism: Silene latifolia (assembly GCF_048544455.1). NCBI lineage: Eukaryota > Viridiplantae > Streptophyta > Magnoliopsida > Caryophyllales > Caryophyllaceae > Silene > Silene latifolia. Next base: position 14,308,592 of record NC_133534.1, read on the forward strand.
AATTGAATAGTAGTATCTATGTGTTGTATGGTAGGAGGAGAGTTCATAGAAGAGGCGTTTTGAGACAGCTGTAGATATCGTCTGCGTGTTGTGCTATCCGGGTAGGATTTCCTACTCGTATTAGTCCCATAATGGGATATTGGTGATGTCTTGTAGTTAGTGATTGATATGATGATTGTAATTGTAATTGTGTTTGTGATTGTGGTTGTGTTTGTTGATGGTTCTCGAGATGCGTTCTCTACCGAGTGGGGTCACTTGCGGGAGTGATCTCACGCCCTAGTTTCGCCCTTCGTGGAACCCGCCACGAAAGGGGATGTGCACATTAATGGACGGGGTTATCGCTCGTACGATGAGCGGGGCTTAGGTGGGAACGGCTGCGGTCCCCCCATGGCGGGCTGGTCCAAAGTGGACGATCGTATTGAGACGATGGGAGTTGGTGGTGTGTGTGTGTGTGTGTGTGTGTGATTCAATTTTGTCTGTTTATCTTATTGTTGATATATGTATTGAATTGTGTGATTAGTACGACCCGTTTAAATGTTTTAAAAACTGTGGTGATCCATTCGGGGTGGTGAGCGAGTTATTGAGTTGAGTGTGATATGACGCGTATGGGATAGCTGGGATGAGTCATCACGTGGCGGTTAGAAGTCTTCCATTTGTGTTAGACGAAGTCTAGTAGCTTTGATAGTTTTAGCTGTAGACCGTATGAGAACCTTGTAATTCCTTTTATTAGTTTTGGTTTGAACATGTAATCACTTAATCTATAATTACTTTAAAAGTACGTTTCTTTATTGTCTTATGATATTCAGTACCTCGGGCAACCGAGATGGTAGTATCCTTATACCTGAGTGGTCCTGGTAAGGCACTTGGAGTATGGGGGTGTTACAAATGGTATCAGAGCGACGATCTTGGAACCTGTAACAAATGAACATAATGAACATAGGGAGTCTAATAAAATGAACCTGGTGTATGTGTAATGGGAGCCCCGGCTGATGCTAGGTTTTGGGTGAGTAGGCGCCCTCACTTCAAAATCTTGGCCCCATGATACTTAAGCCAGTCACATGGTATGGGAACGTGGAGTCCGTGGGTATATGTGTGACGTGTATGTTAATTGTGTTGTATATGGTTTGTTGAAAGTATGTTGCATGATAGTTGGTTGACATGTTGGTTGGAATCGTTGAAAAAGTATATGAGAATGATGAATGATATGGTAGAAAAAGAATGTAGTTCGTATATGATGATGTGTGATGAAGTGGATTTGTAATGTTGTTGTATTAGCAACATGGAAATAGGATTTGTAGTGTATGGGTGTGGTTTGTGTTATGAAAAGTTATGAAAATTTAAAACATGCGAGTAATACATGATTGAAAGTTGAATGTTATATGAGCATGATAGGTGGTAATGTTTGACTTTTGGTAAGTAGTAACATGAAGAATAGAGGTTCAATGATATGTGTTTTGTATAACGAATTGGATGAAAAGCATGATGGTTGTTTATAACGTGGCACTTAATAACACGAAGTAGATTATTTTGTTGATTGTATGAGGAGTCGCGCAGATTTGAATGCGTAGTTGTAATCATAATGTTGAAATAATAATGAATGCATAGTACGTTAGGGTATGTGAGATAACATGCGGGTAGTATTCACGAGTCTGCATGACTCGATCGAGTGGGTTTGATTCGATCGAGTGGGTACTTGTCGTTATTTTGACCAGAATCGTGTTTCTGGGCACTCGATCGAGTACCTCGGGCACTCGATCGAGTATGGGGTCACTCGATCGAGTAGCCGGGCTACTCGGTCGAGTAAGTCGAGATCGAAGGTCTATTTGGGTTCTCGAGGTGGGGCACTCGATCGAGCATGTTGGGCACTCGATCGAGTAGCCTCAACTCGATCGAGTAGGTTCGGGTACTCGATCGAGTGGGGTCCGTACAGGTCATATGCGTATTTGGTCGTATGTTTGTCTTTTGACATTCGTTGCATATTACGTTTAATTCAAAGGTGTTGTATTACTTCTTTATGCATTGTTTTACGTATGTGTTGGTCCTGAAGCGTAAGTTACCCAATCTTATGTTGTAAAGAGTGGCACTATGATGAGTATGAGTTCGGTGGGGAGGACATGAATTATGAGTGATTATGATAGATGGTGGAAAAAGAAAGGAAGATTGGTATAGTTTATTGAGGCAAGGCGCATGTTTTGCGAGACGGGATGAGTGATATGATTGTGTGTTGAGTAATGTAGAAATAAGTGAATATAGACAAGGGATGATGTGAGTATAATGAACGTGAGAATGAAAAGATTGAAAGTAAGAATGTGGATAGTGGCAGCTTGAGATGTGTAAAGAGTTAAGGAGGGAAATGGTTAGGAGTCGTGTGGGTTATGGATTTAGGTAGTGAAAGTTCGTTTAAAGGGGTTGAGAAGAGTAATATATAGTGAACTTTGTGGAGACATGTCGCGAGGTGTATTTATAGACAGTGAGTGAGTTTGGGAGGTTTATTAAAAGATGAAACTACTGTGTGAGTTCCTTGGGTAATTGGCGGTATGAAAGGAATTTTGATTTCTAGAGATGTAAGAAGGGAGATGCAATTGTTGAACAGTAAACGTTGATTCTATGGATGTATTAGTGGCAAGGGTGATTGATGACATAATAAGAGAATATTTGTGGTAAGAAAGAGGGAGATGATATCGATATAAAATAATGGGATTTGAGTTTTGGAGCGATGAGAAGGTAATTGGTGCACAAAAGGGTTAGATAGAAGTAATAAGGAGTTGAGCTATTAAATTGGTATTATTGAGTGTAAAGAGAAAAGAAGGATAAAAGTAAGCTGAGGAAAATGTTCACCGGAGTTATGTGATGTAAAGGTAAGGAATCATCGAAATGTGTGATAGTATCACGAAGATGTTAGCTGAAGGTTATATAGGAGTTTCAGGACAACATGATTGATAATGAGTTTCGAGGAATTAAGGAAAGTAAGAAGTTAGAAGAATATCCGCATGATATGAGATTTTGGTGGAGAAATGGATGATGATTCAATTAAGGAAAATATTGGGAAGAATGTTGAGATAATTTTGTTCATGGATTCGATGTTCGTTGTTTGGGATGTTAACTAAAGATAGAAAAGAAATCATGATATTTAGAGATGAGTGAAGAGGTTTGATGTCCGGACAGTGGTAGTGTTATGGTCTTTGACTAGTGGTTAAGGAAAAGTGTATATTAGAAAAGTGGCAATTCTAAAGAGGCTGATTTTGTAAAGACTGAATTGATAAAAGTATGGTTGTCAGGAAGTATAAGACATAGTCTTAGGAGGTGGTTTCTCATAATGAGTGTTAGCTGTATGGTTATGTATGGCGAAGGTCTTGGTGATGCGAATGGAAGAATGTGATGAGGGGCATGCGAGTTAAGCTCGGACGACGAGGTAACCTTTGTTGAGTGGTAACTTACGTGGTCGGGATTGACTAGTTGGTTGTGATTACGGGTCTATGATATGTGTAAATGTTTGTGTGAGGTTCGGACCTCACAAGAAGTGGTATGGTGTGATAATTATAAAGTTATTTTATGAATGTTACGTAAATATATATATGTTGGACACGGTAGTTTAATTGAATGATATCCAAAAAGGTAATAATTTGATTAATTTGACATGGCTAGTTATAATTTTATGTGTATTAATAACACACGTGTATTAGTGAAATGGTAGAGATGATGTTCATGAGATGCTTATCTGTTATTTCATATAATATGTTGCGTTGTGATAGAGTAAAGTGGATTGGAGTAAGTTTCCTTGTCCGAAAGGTTATTTCCGAGGCAGTATTTATGGAATCGTATGTAGTTGTGATGTCTATCGATGTGGTTGTGGTGCCTCGGGTGGTGATCTGGGCTCGATATTTAGTGTTGTGATGCGGGTATTTTCGCACTACGGTGTGGCTGTTGGTGGCGGCGTTGTGATGCCGTCACCGGTTGTGGTGGAGTAGGCGGGGTGATTATGATTCGAGTTTCGAAAGTACATACCGATTATACATGGATTGTTGTTTTGTTTGATGTTGCTCTCTACGAGTTTCAGTTTGTCTTTGATAGACGGTTGTCTTGCTTATTTATGTTTTCGTTACTAGGTTAAGTTGGGAATGAGGTAGAGTATGATGTGAAATAGAGTTGTATATGTTTCGTTGTTGTCATGGGATAGTGATAATCTGTTGATGGGACGCGGTTGTGAGAGGTTGTTACGGTAATGTTGATCTTGTTTTCAGATGAGACATCGGTAGACATGGTAATGGGAAATGATTCGTGGATCATGTGTTGTAATGAGCTGAAAGCGGCAGGTAGTTCATAATCTTTTGTTGAGACAGTGAGTGTGGGGTGTTGGGGAAATTAGTGTCATGTTAAGTTGTGTATGAATTTTGCGGTAATGAAAGAAAGAACTTGAGGATCTAGTGTGCGTGTACGTAACGAGTGCGGATCGTGAGTTATGCTTCGGAAGATAAGTGCTTTACATAGCGAGGTATCTTTGGTTTGCGGTGATAATGGAGAGTTAGTATGGTGATTTTGCTACGAGCCTTATGGTATAGGTTAGGGGTGTGCAGATTGATTTGAAGTATGAGAACTGTTGAAGTAAGAGAGCCTTGAGAAATAGGAGTGATTATGGAAATGAGGTTATAGGCGATTATCTTTGACATAGGGTGGTGATGAGGATAATGAGATAATATAGCTAAGGGTTTAGTATTAGCGAGTTACGAGGACGTAACATTTGTCTTAAGAGGAGTAGGATGCAATAAAAGAGAGTTTCATGGTGGTGCATGCGGTAATATAATTGGAAGTAGAGTGTTAGCGTAGCGTAAAGGAGGGATTTGTTTTGTGGACAATACTTATAAAAGGGCCATGGCCGTGCTCGTAGTAGTGTGATGCTTTAGAGTGGGGGAATATTTTATATAATGTTAACAGTTGGAGGATGATGTTATGAGTGTGAGTAAACTTCGAGGACGAAGTTCCTTTTAAGGGTGGTGGAATGTAACATTCCGTTTGATGTCTATGAGTGTCTTGGTATTGGATTTGATAGTTGATGATATTATGGAGCTAACAGCATTAGAGGATGGTAGTTGGTTATGTATGGAGTTGGTGTCGTGAAAGATATATATGTGGTAGATACGATATAGTGAGTCATGTTGTGGAAGTAAACATAGTTGGTAGAATGGGGGTTAAGAGTTCATGTTCTATGTTCGGTCGAGTTCTCGAGTCCTTAGCTAAGTTGTTGTGTCTTGGTCGAGTCGGTATGGTTGTTTTTATGTATGGGTTGAACTTCGGGGACGAAGTTCCTTTTAAGGAGGGAAGACCGTAATACTCCGTATTTATAAGTCTTGGGGTACTCTATCGAGTAGCCCTTACTCTGTCGAGTAAGGGCAAGTTGCGAAATAAAATAGTTTCGACTGTTGGGTACTCGATCGAGTAGTGGGGTACTCGATCGAGTAGGGGGTACTCGATCGAGTACCTTGGGTACTCGATCGAGTGTCCGGTTTTACGGGGAGTTTTCTCGGGTTTTGTTAATTACGCGATTAAGGTATTTAAACCAATTCGTCTTTGTTCTAAATCACTTTTTACAAAACCTAAAACCTGTTTAAGAGAGAAAGCAACTTGTCTTCTTCCTAATCGCGTTCTTGACAATTCCCGGAGTTCAGACGGTCGGTTTGCATCGTAGTTTGTGTCGTTGGATTCCTTGCGTCGAGGGTAAGCTTTTAATGTAATTTATATAATGTTTTGTTAAGATTAGTGAAACCCCAATTTAGGAATTGGGGGTTTTTATGAATAGTAATTGAATAGTAGTATCTATGTGTTGTATGGTAGGAGGAGAGTTCATAGAAGAGGCGTTTTGAGACAGTTTGAGATATCGTCTGCGTGTTGTGCTATCCGGTAGGATTTCCTACTCGGTATTAGTCCCATAATGGGATATTGGTGATGTGCTGTAGTTAGTGATTGATATGATGATTGTAATTGTAATTGTGTTTGTGATTGTGGTTGTGTTTGTTGATGGTTCTCGAGATGCGTTCTCGGCTGAGTGGGGTCACTTGCGGGAGTGATCTCACGCCCTAGTTTCGCCCTTCGTGGAACCCGCCACGAAAGGGGATGTGCACATTAATGGACAGGGTTATCGCTCGTACGATGAGCGGGGCTTAGGTGGGAACGGCTGCGGTCCCCCACTGGCAGGGCTGGTCCAGTGGACAGTCAGTATTGAGACGATGGGAGTTGGTGGTGTGTGTGTGTGTGTGTGTGTGATTCAAATTGTCTGTTTATCTTATTGTTGATATATGTATTGAATTGTGTGATTAGTATTGACCCCGTTTAAATGTTTTAAAAGCGTGGTGATCCATTCGGGGGTGGTGAGCAGTTATTGAGCAGGTGTGATATGACGCGTATGGGATAGCTGGGATGAGTCATCACGTGGCAGTTAGAAGTCTTCCGCTGTGTTAGACGAAGTCTAGTAGCTTTGATAGTTTTAGCTGTAGACCGTATGAGAACCTTGTAATTCCTTTTATTAGTTTTGGTTTGAACATGTAATCACTTAATCTATAATTACTTTAAAAGTACGTTTCTTTATTGTCTTATGATATTCAGTACCTCGGGCAACCGAGATGGTAGTATCCTTATACCTGAGTGGTCCTGGTAAGGCACTTGGAGTATGGGGGTGTTACAGACACAAAGCGGCTTCGTCCCTGGGCGCCAAATTACTGATAATATAGTCGTCTTTCAAGAAGTTATTCATTCTATGCGGAAGAAAAAAGGACAAGTAGGAATTATGGCGATCAAAATAGACCTCGAGAAAGCCTATGACAGGCTACGGTGGAGCTTCATCTATGCGACATTGAGCGCTATTGGTTTCCCACGTCTTATTATTGACGTAATTATGGAGTACGTCACGTCGCCCCGTATGCAAATATTGTGGAACGGTGAACCAACAGAGCAATTTACTCCTTCTAGGGGAGTACGACAGGGTGATCCTTTGTCCTCATACCTCTTCGTCATGTGCTTAGAAAAATTGCAACAAGCAATTGACTTAGAGGTTCGAAATAATAACTGGAAGCCGATCACAATATGTCGAGGTGGACCTCAAATCACTAACCTCTTCTTTGCAGACGATATGGTCATTTTTGGGGAAGCTTCAGTGGAACAGGCGCTGGTCATAAAGTATGTCATCGATAATTTTTGCAAAGCCTCAGGCGAGAAGGTTAGTGCCGCTAAATCTCGTGTATTCTTTTCCTCTAACACCGAGACAAATACTAGAGCCGAGGTTTGTGAGGCCATGGGTTTTGAGGAAACAGATGATTTAGGTACTTACTTGGGCATGCCTACCATTAATGGAAGAGTTACTAGACACACCTTTGCTCATCTGGAGGAAAAAATTAACAAAAGGTTAGCTGGGTGGTCAACTAAGCGTTTATCGCTTGCTGGCAGATCGACTCTTGTTCAATCTACCCTCACGACAATTGCTAATTACAGTATGCAGTCGGCAAAAATCCCACGATCTGTTTGTGACTCTATTGATAGAAAATCTCGTCGTTTTTTATGGGGCGGAAACAAGGACAAGAAATCGATCCACCTTATATCATGGGAAAAAGTTCAGCAACCAAAATCAATAGGTGGGCTTGGCATCGCATCCGCAAGGCAATCAAACGCAGCTTTCCTGACAAAACTCGGCTGGAGGGTCCTATCTGAACCGGCTAGTTTATGGTCTCGAGTTCTACGAGCTAAATACTGTAACAATCGCTGTGATATTGATATTTTTCAAGCCAAGCAGAACATGTCCAATGTATGGGCAGGTATATCGTCACAAGCTAAGACTATTGTTCGAGGTACTGCAACTACGGTTGGAAATGGACGGAAGACGCTTTTCTGGGATCATGCATGGGTCGATGGCATATGCTTAGCTGATCATAATATCGCCCCAATACCGAAAGCTCTATTAAGCGTGTCGGTTAGTGATATGTGGTGCCCTATTTCAGGGTGGAAGTGGGAGCTCTTCTCTGATTTAATACCGCAGGAAACTCTTCAAAAAATTGCGTCAATCTCGTTATTCAATGACCCAGATATGGAAGGCTCCTTTTACTGGGTTGGAAATTCAAATGGAAAATTCTCCATAAAATCAGCCTTGGGTTTCCTTAAAGGAGAAGACTATTCGATTAATCCCGAACCCATTATTTGGCGAACTATATGGCGCTTACCCATTCAATAGAGAGTTCGCATGTTCTTGTGGCTAGCAGCCCATGAAAGGCTCATGGTGAATGTGAATCGAGTAAAAAGAAATATGGGAGATAACCCATTATGTCCTAGGTGCGGCGAGTTCGAAGAGACCACAGATCACTTGCTGCGTGCGTGTTTTGTCTCAAAGCAAATATGGGAGCTTATGGGCATCGACAATTCCAGCCAATCTTTCTATTATTCTTCATTCACGGAGTGGATTTCGAGATGCGCAAGTAACGATGTTATAACCACGGTCTCAAATTGGCCGATTTGTTTTACCCTCACCTGTTGGTGGATATGGAAATGGAGGAATAATATCGTCTATGGACGCGAAGCTGATAATCCTACTCACCCTCGGGCTTTTATTCAACAACAAATTGTCGCCACAAAGCAAGCTTTTGATCAATTCGATATTCTGACACCTAAGCCCTATTCGGCCAACACGGAGGTTTTCATCCGCTGGATACCGCCTCCACATAATTGGATTCTTTTAAATACAGACGGCGCCTCCAAGGGAAATCCAGGTCCGGCTGGGAGCGGGGGAATTTTTCGGGATGAAACAGGTAATTTCATCACGGCATACTTCTTTTCCTGTGGTAATTGTACTTCGATGAAGGTCGAGCTACTCGCGCTTCTCGCTGGATTACAAAGAGCGAAAACGATGCAACTTACGAGACTTGTTATCAACATGGATAATTCACCTTGTGTGGAGCTCATCAACGAGAATCAACTCGTCAGTAATAGTCTCAAGTTCATAGTCCGAAAATGCCAGGAGTTGATTCGTGATGCTGGTTGGATAGTCAAGCTGGAGCATGTTTATAGAGAAGCGAATAGGGCCGCCGACTACTTAGCCAACCAAGGTGTTTTCGCTAGCACGACTAGCACTTTTATAGACAACCCGTCTGTTGAGCTTAGATCCATCCTTAGGGAGGATATTTTTGGGGTTGCTAGACCTCGTGTAATAGCTAGTAGTTAAAACTCGGGGCTTTGCCCCTCATTCGTACCAAAAAAAAACATATTAAGTTGTATTAAGTAATCCGAAGAATATTGCCCCAACTGTACCCTGTAGTAGGGCCGTAGGGGTGGTCAAAAGTGCGGGTCAACCCAGCCTGACTTGTCCTCCTTCTCAAGCCGATTCTAGGTCCCTCAAACCAAGCCCAACCCACCCGTGACCCGGACTCGCCATAGGCTCGCACCAAAACCCGCTCTTCGGGGCCTCTTTTGCCCGCCCCGTCTTGCCCATATCTCGGGCCAGTTCCGAGTCCCCCAAGCCCGACCCGCCCCCAATCCTGCTCGGACCCTCCCGCCCCGCATGATTGACCAACCCTAGCCTCTAGGTAGGAACCGGGTCAACACAACAACAAAAATGTGAATTTGATTACCAAGTTTTTATTAAATGCCAAGTATTTATGATTAGGGACTTGCTAAATCTCCGTGCACATTTTTACTAAATCCCGCGCTTTTTTACGCCCTATTCCAAATGCACCCTTATCACTTTTCACTTCTCACCCACAAATAACTCTAAAGAGAGAGAAAGGGGAGAACACATAAGAGACGCCCCTCCGGCCAACTCACCGGTCGACCGGCGACGGAGAGGGAAGGAGGCGGTTAGGTCGACGGCGGTGTGGGTAGGGTAGGGTGGTTGACGGCGAGGCTGGTAGGGTAGGGTAGGACACAAATTTAAATGAAGTATGGTGGTCGACGGCGAGAGGCTGGTAGGGTGGTTGACGTCGAGGGGGTTGGGGTGGTCGCTGAACAAGAGGAGGGGCTTAGTCGACGGCGATATGGGAAGAGTGTGTCAACGAAGAAGCGGTTGATGGGACACTTTGATTCATCGGAGTATGGTGTTCGGTGGATTAGGATGGTCGACGACGCGGGTTCAGGGTGGTCGACAAAGCATGGTGGTCGGGGCTGGGGGGAGTAGTCGGGGATGGTGAGGAGGAAGGGAGGTGGGGTGGCAGGTGGTGGGAGTTTGGAGTTTGGAGTTTGGACTGCGTCAATCAACCATTTTTTTGAATTTCCAATTAGAAGCTGTATGCCTGTATGGCTGTATGTAATCAAAACTTAGCAATTACGAGTATCTATTTTAACGTATTTGCTAAATCCCGCACATGATTTTACTTAATCCTACACACTTTGTCACCTTATCCCGAATTTACCCTTTGTACGTTTAAAACAAGAAGTTGAGAAAAAGATTGTCATTCACATAGCGTTTTTAGCCAGAGAATGAGCAATCCTATTAAGATTTCTAGGACAATGACTTAAAGAAAAAAAAAAGTTGAGAAAATTCTCTCTCTTCTCTTTCTCTCAGCCCCAACCAAATTGCTAATAATTTAACGAATTATGGATCTTAATTCGCACTTATCACAAGTAATTTCGCCGCTCTATCAACAAATTTATTAATACACGCCTTTTAATTGATTGAATGAATGTTTTTTTATTTTAAAAAGAAGGATTTTTACAATTAGGGTTTGCAATTTAGGAATTTGGGATTTTGGATTATTGGAGGGGTGGTTGTTGGTGGTCGTCTTATTGGTCGGGGTAGGGTGGTCGGAGAAACGGTCAGTATTCTGAGGAGGGCACGGTAGGCAGGTCGATGGTTGTTTCAAGGGATGTTATTATGGCTGCCCGGTGGTGGGTCGGTTTATGACGACTGGTGGTGGGTCGGTTTATGGCGGTTGATGGTGAGTCGGCTTATAGCGGCGAATGGTGAAGCGTTCGTTGTGAGCGGCTGGTGGTGGGGTGGCCATACATGATTTTTTTTTTTTGGAATTTCTTTGTTTTTGATTACTGTCCTCTCTAATTGGAGATGAAAAGTGAGAGGGACAAAATCGGAATAAGATGACAAAGTGTGCGGGATTAAGCAAAATCGTGTGCGGGATTTAGCAACTCCCTATTTTAATTTCCAAACATATTTACTTTATAGCATCATAATAATAAACATTTACATCATAGTCAACATTTTTATTGGGCGTTAGTCTTATAATCTAATACTATAGGAACAAATCATTGAAGAATTGTGAGAAATCTACAAATTTCATTAAATATTAATCCAAACGTTTTTTTTCCACCGTAAGCAATTATAAACTTGTTACTTTAGTTAGGGTGAAAAATACTTTTAGGCCGAAGAATGTTTTAATTCTAACATTCATTGCCGGAATTTTAAATCCGTCCAACTGACTTGATGTTCATATTGATTTTTCACACCCTTATATGCACATCCTAGAATCGTTATTGCAGTCGGGTCAAGTTGGATCACTTCAGGTGTATCACATTATCAAGTTATTTATTTAAGGTTAAGTTGGGTTATTTCGGGCCTTCGGGGTATGTTTGTGGTTCATTTTCGGGTCAAGCGGGTAGGTCAGTTCAGATTTTGGTCATATTCGGGTCAATGATTAAGAGAGGAAAAATATGATTGGATTATTACCTATTTATAACTTAGTTTTAATGGTTGACTCTTTTATTTTACCGGGCCCGGTTGGGTCAATTAGAGTTGTGTATTTATGGAGAGAGTATAATTTTACTGGGTCCGGTTGGGTCAATTGGAGTTGAATGGAGGGAGTATAATATTAGTATAATTACAAATTAGTCATTTCAAGTCTTTTTGGGTCAATTAGAATTATGCATTTATCGGGTCTGATTGGGTGATTTCAAATCTGGTCATTTTGAATCTCGTTAGTTGCGGGTCAGGTAATGTTTTATAAAAGCACCTCATTCGGGACCGTGATCATAATACGACATTAGTACGATTAGACCTGGCAAAATTGACCCGATCCCATTGACACGACCAGAAACCTGAAACTCAAGATCCGAATTGACCCGACCCAGTATAACCTAGCCCAAATATTTATTGTTACAAACTGATTATTATCCACAAATAACTTGAATAATTGGACGCGAACCCGAAGTAGTCTAACCCGATCCGAAATGACCCGACTCAAAATTGACCTGAATCCGACCCGATTGACCAATTTGCCAGGTATAAGCAGTGAGGATCATCTGTCCCACTTTTGTGTCCCACTCCATACACATTTTGACACATCAACACATTACCACATTTATTGTGTATTTTTTATTTGCAACAAGTGATGTGTCAAGATGTGTATGGAGTGACACATGGAATGAGACACAAAAGTGGGACAGAAAATCCTCACTGAGGTATAAGTTGACACTGTCCAATTCATTGAAGATCAATTCATGCGATTTTATATTTAGGCACTTTCTTAAACTTTAGTACTCCGTATCTTATAAAAATTGTATTATTCCGAAACAAAAAGTCATGCTCCCTCAATCTTATTCATTTATATACTTTTTTTTTATTATTATTTCGTATTTATAAGAGATATTTTAAGAACAAAACGAGTATCTGATATCGCAATGTACTTTTCAGTTTTCACTTGAAATTTTACAAGACATATAGTGTGGTGCTTAAGCAATGGACAGCAAAAATGAGTAGCAATAAAACACAGCAGCTGTGGACTGTGGAGTGTCGTCAAAAGTAATTGTGCGTAATAGGTTGAAAAAATTTATCATGATTAAGAGACAGATAAAAAGTCGTAGGAGAAATGTGAAGCATTGCGAATATCATCATCACGCCATCCTTCTCACAATATTAAGATTTGTATATAATTGATGTTATGGATGAGGCTAAAGTTAAACTGCGTGTCATCTTTAAGTTATTCTTCCTAATCGTCTTTTGGGGCGCAATATGCGGAATCATATCTACCACTACATGCCAACTTTACTCTGTTTCGGTTATTTTTTTATTTATTTTATAGGTATTTTTAGAGGTGGCATAATTAACCTGATCCGATCAACCGATACCTAAATTCAAGACTCGAGCTTGACCCGATTTCGAGTTGACCCCATGAATATAACCCGATACAAATGTCTATTGTTCTGCACTAGTTATTATCCATAAATTTTGACAATAATTAACCCGAACATGACTCGCCCGACCTAACCTGATTCAAACTCTTGCAAACCTAAAATTGCCCGACCGGAACTGATTCGACCTGAACCTAATCGGCCGATCCGGTTGACTCATTTGTCAGGTGAAGTTAATTTGATCTTTCGCCTTCATTATTATCTAATTATTATTCAATAGCATGAAGTTAATAACCACAATGGTGCCCTCCTATTCTTTAGTCTTCGTGTCATAAGTAAAGTAAATAAATACTCCTAACTAAGATTGAGGAATTAATTACTTTATGATTTTTGTGATTAGAGATTTTCGTATTTGCAATTTTTACATGATACCCTTTCACTTTTCGAAACATATATGATACCCCTAACAAATTTTATTGCTAACTATCATCGTACCCAAACTTCTATTCCGTTAATTTGTTCCGTTAATTGATGACATAGCTGCCTATTAATTTCTTTTGATTCTGACCCGTAATCATACTTTCTTCCTTCTCTCTCTAAAAATTCTCTCTAAAAGAAAATCCCTAAAAACTTAAAACTTTCTTCCTTTGCGCCGCCGCCACCGCCACCCTCTCATCCCCTCCCCCTTTCTTGCAATCTTTCGCCGGAGATGAGACATTGTTTATGCTCATCTCCGGCGAACCATCACTTCGCTATTGATTAATTCATCGAATACCAATCTTTTTCTTACTTTCTTTGGGACTGTTCTGTCATTTTTAAACCATCTATTTTCAAGATCCATCGCTGCATGTCGTCGTCTTCCGGGTTTCATTGTTGTGGCTGCAAGTTGTCTCCTGTCTCCGCCTTTTCCGTTGTTTAGCTTTCCGTCTGGCTCTGCCTAGGAGGTGTTGATACGAAAATGATGCCAGAACTGGTCGAAATGAACAGTCTCCGTGACTGTTCAGTTATATGCGCAGAAGAAGCAGTCTTAGTAGCTGTTTATTCGGTTACTTGGCGCCCAAGGAAGAGGTGTCGAGACTTCTTTCCTAAAAGAAGTCATATCCTAATTGAATTAGTTTTATTATTTCCTAGAAGAATAAGTTATTTATTTCCTAGTTGTGTTAGAAGTTTTAATTTCCTAATTCTAAGTTTATTCGGTTTAGGAAAGTGTCCAAGTTTCCTAATTCTGGATTATGTCAGTTATTGTTTTCCTATTATGTTTTAGGAAAGTATTTCCTATATCTTTAAGGAGTGTGTAATAAGGCAATTAGAATTGCTATAGAAGTCTTAATCTACACGAGTAGATCTAGGAGATCGATTTAAGGAAACTTGTTTCCTTAATCGGTTTAGGAGTCTTTTTAGTTAGTATAAATAGGAGTCATTGTATTCTTATTTTCAGCAGATTATGATATGATATATTGATTAAGAAAATTGAAGCTGTTGCTTTATTGTGTTTGCAAGTTTTGTAAACCCTAGGTTCGACGCGTTTTCGTTCCAAAACTGTTATTGTTTGACGCGTTTTCAAGCATTAACCCGAGTTATAATCAATAGGTCTTGATTATAGTTCACCATTGGTTGAGTTATAGGTCTAGCTCAAGCAAATATCTCATTGGTTCGATTTATTCACATATTTCGAAACAAATATCCTTTTATTTTTTTTGTTCGTTTATTTTACAAAAAAACACATAAAAATTACTAAGTTCACGTTCTGATTCAAACCGTTCAATAAACCGTTCACATCACATAAATCCGACAATCAGACAGTCTTCAGCACTGTCCAGTTTTGTTAATTCCGCTGCAACTCTAGCGAATCTTATTCTTTTGAGTAATTTTCGTATCATTTGGTATCAGAGCTTCGGCTCTTGATTTCCTTAAAACAAGACGGTCCTATGGGGGAAAGGAAGATGGAACTTATCAACACGGAGCAACGAGCTCAACTCTTTTATACCAAGTGCCAAGTGAATGATCGATGGTGTAGTGTGATCATAGATGGAGGAAGTTGCACCAACGCCGCCTCATCCGAGATGGTAAGTAAACTTGCTTTGTCAACTACAACTCATCCTAAACCATACACTTTACATTGGCTAGATAATGGTAAGAAGGTGAAAGTCTCACAACAAGTTCAAGTTTGTTTTACAATGGGTCCTTACAAAGATGAGGTTTTATGCGATGTAGTCCCTATGGATGCTTGTCATATTATTTTAGGGAGACCTTGGCAATTTGATAGAGATGTGACACATAAAGGTCGAAGCAATGAATATATTCTATCATCTAGTGGAAAGAAAATCGTCTTGAGGCCTATGTCGTCCGAAGCAATTTATGTTATGCATGCTGGTCGTGACAAAAGATCGAGTCTAACAATGTTTGCTATGGAAGACGAACTTGACCAAGAGCTAAACAAGGAAGAGTTTAAAGACAGCACCATTGATTCTTCCCTGGATTTAAATCATCCACCAATATTTGACGATTATGGTGATGAAGAAACGGTTGATGCTCTTGATGATGAAGTTTCAAAGATTGTGAATTTAGATGAGGATGATAACAAAAAAGAAGAGCAAAAAGAAATTGTTGAAGAATTGACATTGGACATTAATTCGATTCATAGCAATCTAATTCATGTCAAACCAACATTGATGAAGGGAAAATATAAATCACCATTGGAATCGTATATAGATGAGTTCTTATATGGCGATAGGTATTCTGATCTTACTGTCTTCACTTCGGTGTTAATGGAGAATTATGAAGATATTGAAGATATTAACAAGTTTCTAATTCTTGTGCAAGGAGGGTGGAGGGGAGGAAGGCACGAGAAAAGGATAATGGGGAGTCGAAACCATGAACATGGAAGGCAAAAGAGGAGTTTGGAAGCAAACAAGATAGATGAGCTTGAAGTTTTTATTGAAGATGATGAACTAAAAGATAATTCAAGTTTATTACTATTTCTTATAAATGAATTTGCATCCAGGTTTGTGAAGTTCATATTTGATCCCGGAGGATTGAAGCATCATGAATTGAGGACAATTCCTTTCGAAGGGGGAGGGGATGATACGAAAATGATGCCAGAACTGGTCGAAATGAACAGTCTCCGTGACTGTTCAGTTATATGCGCAGAAGAAGCAGTCTTAGTAGCTGTTTATTCGGTTACTTGGCGCCCAAGGAAGAGGTGTCGAGACTTCTTTCCTAAAAGAAGTCATATCCTAATTGAATTAGTTTTATTATTTCCTAGAAGAATAAGTTATTTATTTCCTAGTTGTGTTAGAAGTTTTAATTTCCTAATTCTAAGTTTATTCGGTTTAGGAAAGTGTCCAAGTTTCCTAATTCTGGATTATGTCAGTTATTGTTTTCCTATTATGTTTTAGGAAAGTATTTCCTATATCTTTAAGGAGTGTGTAATAAGGCAATTAGAATTGCTATAGAAGTCTTAATCTACACGAGTAGATCTAGGAGATCGATTTAAGGAAACTTGTTTCCTTAATCGGTTTAGGAGTCTTTTTAGTTAGTATAAATAGGAGTCATTGTATTCTTATTTTCAGCAGATTATGATATGATATATTGATTAAGAAAATTGAAGCTGTTGCTTTATTGTGTTTGCAAGTTTTGTAAACCCTAGGTTCGACGCGTTTTCGTTCCAAAACTGTTATTGTTTGACGCGTTTTCAAGCATTAACCCGAGTTATAATCAATAGGTCTTGATTATAGTTCACCATTGGTTGAGTTATAGGTCTAGCTCAAGCAAATATCTCATTGGTTCGATTTATTCACATATTTCGAAACAAATATCCTTTTATTTTTTTTGTTCGTTTATTTTACAAAAAAACACATAAAAATTACTAAGTTCACGTTCTGATTCAAACCGTTCAATAAACCGTTCACATCACATAAATCCGACAATCAGACAGTCTTCAGCACTGTCCAGTTTTGTTAATTCCGCTGCAACTCTAGCGAATCTTATTCTTTTGAGTAATTTTCGTATCAGGTGTTCCCCTTCCCCTCGCCCCCCCCCCCCCCCACCTTTCCTGGTATGTCCTGGTTGTCTAGAGTGGTCGATAGTCAAGTCGGTTGGTTGCCATTGGTTGGTGTGTCAGTGACAGCTGGTTTGGTTGTGCAGGCTCTTGATTTGGTGTTCCCCCTCCCCTCGCCCCTTCCCCCGCCAGTCGAGGTTTGCATGTTCCCAGTGTGTCGGATGTCGGTTAAGGTTTGGTCGTGCATGCACCTGCTTTGGTGTTCCCCCTTCCCCTCGCCCTCTCCCCCATCAATCGGGTTGTGCATGTCCGGTTATGTTGGTCTTTCTTTGTTTGCTTCCTTTTCCTACTTGGTTGACTGTTCTGGGCTATGTTGGTCTGTTTTAGCTTCGGTCTTGGTCTTGACAGATGGTCGTTGACACTGTTCGTCCTGTTTGTCTTTGATCTTGGGATTGTCTTATGCAGCTGGGTGAAGACTTTTGTCTATAGTTGGTTTTGAAGGTGATGGTTGTTCCTTTTTTGTGTTTGATTCTTATTGGTATTGTTAAATTAAGCATTATGGAAGTCGTGGTTTTGATTGTGTGGAGATGGGGTGTTCGATGATGTTGGGTGAGTCGGATGCGGTGGTTCTTCACAAAATAATGTCGCTTTGTTTAAATCTCCTTTGTTTGCAGTTTCTTCAAATAATCCCGACATATGGGACTTGTTTTTCGCTAGGTATTACTATTAGTAGCTTGTGTGTGACTATGACAGTGGTTGTCTATCTGGGTTATGTTGTCTTCCTCCGAGATGGTCCTTCTTGGGTGGTCATGGCCATGGGATTGGTTAACGGGTTCTCCCTTTACCTTCTCATCAGTTCGCTCGCCATCTTTGGTTGTTGGTTCGTTGATTGTTCTGATCGATCACTGTGGTGTAGGAGATCAATCTCCATTCGAGACAGGCCTTCGTGGCTTGTTTTCACCTTAAAATTTCTGCGCTCATGTAGCGTAAGTGCACCTCGTGTTTGTCCCATGATACTTCAATTGGTTCAATGGCATGTGGGTGACGTTAGTTTTGCTGATGGTTTGGGTGAAGAAGCTTGGGGCCATTCCACCGTCCTCCATCAACATGTTCCTGTTACCCGATGCAGATATTTCACTGCTCGCAGTTCATTACTAGATAATTATAGTTCTATGTTTTTTAATTGTGCTTTGTTTTATGTTGTAGTATATCAACATGGCTCTTAGAGCCATGGTACTGGAATGTAAAACTTTGTTCACCCTTGTCAAAAAAAAAAGAAAAAAAATCTTTTGATTCAATCACATAATTAACCTCTTATAATATACTCTAGCTTATAACGAACTTAACATTATATCCATATCATCTCACATAAACACCAAACTCCGACCCATAATCACCACCCCACCAATATCCACCTTTCTTTCGTCTTTAGTACCTACCGCTCCTACTTCGCACGCTTTGATACACCACTTTCTACATCTGGGCGACTCATAACCAAAGGGGAAATGATAATGTGTATAAGTGTTTTGCGCAACACCAAAGCTGACGTTCGTGGGTCGAGTTGGGTTGATGAGTACGGTGTGGAGATTTGTGAGGTGGTTATTGGCAAGAATGAAAAAAAAAATGACTATTAGGAAGGGTGGTGGTTGCGAGAATGAAAATCAAAAAATGGTTACTAGTGAGGTTCGTGGTACCATGGAAGCAAGGCAGCAACTTTGTGGTGGTATAACAAGGGTGATGACGGTGAGACATTATTAAAGGAAGGTAATCTCTTGCCTTTCATTCATTGAATAAACATATTTATACAAGTACAATATCAGCGGTTAAGAAAATCTACCTAGCTTAGGAAACGTAATAAAAGATTACATAAAATACAAAAGCTATTGGAAAGATATACAAAATATATCCTAAAAGAATATGTACACATTATATTCTATTATACCCCCGCAGACGAAACGGGAGGAGGGCAGACGTTGAGACTGGACCTGAAATCATCGAATAAAATGCGTTGCAAGCCTTTCGTAAAGATGTCGGCGTATTGATAACGTGAAGGGACATGGAGAACCTGAATGTGACCAAGAGCAACTTTCTTGCGAACAAAATGAATATCCACTTTAATGTGCTTTGTTCGTTGATGATTAACGGGGTTACCAGCAAGGTAAATAGCGCTAACATTGTCGCAATACACAATCGTAGCTTTGCATAAAGAACAATGTAGCTCCGGTAATAAATTGCAAAGCCACCAAGCCTCGGCCACGACATTAGCCACACCTCTATATTCCGCCCCAGCACTAGAACGAGACATAGTAGGTTGGCGCTTGGAAGACCAAGACATGAGATTGTTACCTAGGTACACGCAGTAGCCAGAAGTAGAACGTCGCATGTTTGGGCACCCACCCCAATCAGCGTCGGAGTAGGTAGTCAAGGCGTATGACGAGCTAGGTCACAAGTGAAGACCGAGGGATATGGTACCTTTGATGTATCGCATAAGCCGTTTGAGGGTCGAGAAGTGAGCTTCCCGGGGATCATGCATATAAAGACAGATCTGCTAAACGGCGTAGGAAATATCTGGTCTGGTGAACGTCAGGTACTGAAGAGCACCAGCAAGACTACGGTAAAGAGAAGCATCAGCGACCGGAGGACCAGAAGAAGCACTAAGCTTCGACTTCGTGTCAACGGGCGTGTGATTAGACTTGACATGTGGGCGCGCTCTAAGATGTCACTAGCAAACTTGGACTGAGAAAGGAAGAGACCAGACTTGTGGTGAGTAACAGAGATGCCGAGGAAATAGCTCAAGGGGCCTAAGTCAGTCATGGCAAACTCGGAGCGGAGCTGAGAGATAAGAGAGTGACGAAGCGCATCTGTAGACGTGATTACAAGAAGGATATCATCAACGTATAATAAGAGAAATGCAGCATCTGTACCTCGGTGAAGGATGAAAAGAGAATGGTCACAAGTGTTATGCCGAAAACCGAGTTGAGTGACATAAGCATAAAACCGATGATACCAAGCCCGAGGGGCTTGTTTGAGCCCATAGAGTGACTTTCGAAGCAAGCAAACATGATCGGGACAAAATCGGTCCTTGTAGCCAGGAGGTTGGTACATGTAGACGGTCTCAGCTAAATGCCCATGAAGGTTGGAAGAGGGGCCAGACGACGAGCTTTGATTAGTGGCAGTGAGGGTTGTGCTAGGGAGCACAGTTTGATTGGTCCTTGATTCTTCAAGAGTCAACATTGAGCGGGCCTTGTAGAAATCAGGCAGTGGATCGTTATGGTGATGGATGACGCAACATTACTGTGACTCGCGGAGAGGCCAGACACAAGTTGCAGGACAAGTCTACCGTTGGAGACGGTGACACTAACATTGACTAGTTGATCAGCAAACATCTTAAGTGCTTGGCAATATGTGGAAGCATTGGGAAAATCGTTCATCCGAGTATTTGTAAATTGCTGCTCCAAGTGAATAGCACGAGAGTTCTTATTGTCGTGAAACAAGTCCTTGAGACGGTTCCACACCTCTTTGGCTGTGGCACCGTGCTTAAGAATGGTGTGGAGTAGATCCTCCGAGATGGTGCTGTAGAGCCACTATTTGACAATGGCATCGATGCAGGGCCATAAAGTCTTAGACGCATTGGTCTTAGCAAACTTAGGTTCCTCGGGAGAAGGGTCGACGAGATGATGTTTCACGTCAAAAGTTGCGGCAGTGTTGAACATTAATTCGGCCCAAGTTTTATAATGCACGTTCTCCATCTTCAGGGTGATGTAAACATAATTTTTTATGCTATTAAGGGTGAAGACGGGATGAAGAGGGGTAGACATGGTGAAGGAAGGAAGAAGGTTGTCGCAGAGGGGAAGATGAAGATCAGGGTTGGATCGATTTAGGCTGATACCATAAAGAAAGGTAATCGCTTGACTTTCATTCATTGAATAAACATATTTATACGAGTACAATCTTAGCGGTTAAGGAAATCTACCTAGCTTAGGAAACGTAATAAAAGATTACATAAAATACAAAAGCTATTGGAAAAATATACAAAATATATCCTAATAGAATATTTACATATTCTATTCTATTAATTATGGATGGTGGTAGCAACGCGAATATGTTGCAATGAAGAAGGGGTTAGGTGGTTGATTGTCATTGTTAGGAAAGAGAGATTAACGGTTGTTTGGGACAACACTTAACGTAGCAACTAAAAAAATACTGATGGAATAGAAGTATAGGGGTATAACAATGACTAATAATAAAAAAAAAGATATTGTACCATCCCTTCTTACCCGGTCAAGGTAATTGGGAGATGTTATCATCTCGGTTTCCAGAGGCGGTGAAATCGGAGTTGCAATTAAGAAACAATTAATATAAATAAAGTAGTTGGTGGATTACATAACCATAAATGAATAAATGAAAGAATACAACTGACTACTATGCTATTCTAATCAACTACGTTCGACTCGAATGTGATAACAGCTCGTCCCTTCTCTCGCATGCTACCAAAGCTAACCTGTAAACCACTACTCCCCATATGATCGGAAATATCATATGGCCTAGATCGACATAGGTCACCCCGGAAATAGGTGACATTTACACAGACACACAAACTCCAGTTTCAATACATAAACATAAGACACGACTCGATAAATAAAGATGCGACAAAGTGATTATATGAACGAGACTCGAATATGCAATCACCCTACCGGTACCGGGACGCGCCTAGGCGTACCCATAACCACCGGTGCCAGGGACACGCCCACGACACCACACCTCAGACAAAGGTACCGGGACACGCTCAGACGTGCCGACTCCGGAAGCCAACCGGATCCCCTGCCAGACGTCGTGCTTCAGCCACACGAGTCCCTCCGTAACTCAAGCCATTAATGTGCACACCCTCCTTGGGGTGGGAAGCTCCAAGGGGCGACCCGAGCGCAAGACGGTTTCCCAACCGTCTTACGTCTCCTCAACAATTAAGTACCACCACCACAGGTTTCCAACACTACACATAAATGGAAGAACAACATTAAACATATGACTAATTCATGAATTCAATCCCACATGTTATGAATAATAACCCTTCGAATACCCACATGACATACTAACCGACTCATGAATGTCTAGCAAGAAAAGACACACCAATATGCATACACAATATTGAAACCGAGTAGGATAACCTACCTTTTCGCATTCTTCACAAGGTACTTGATTCTTACTCGACTCCATCTCATAGAACCGTCTCATGATACCGTCTCACCCTAAACAAGTCATACAACAATATCACAATGCATCCTACACTACAATAGTATAAAACCCTTTATTATTAGTCACTAATTACCCATATTATATAAGCTAAATACTAATTAATCTCTCTTAGTATACCCTAACTCGAGATTAACATAAGACAAAGAGGAAAATG
Source organism: Silene latifolia (assembly GCF_048544455.1). Lineage (NCBI taxonomy): Eukaryota > Viridiplantae > Streptophyta > Magnoliopsida > Caryophyllales > Caryophyllaceae > Silene > Silene latifolia. The sequence continues at coordinate 14,331,046 of NC_133534.1, forward strand.
TGAGATTTCGACTTACAAAGGTAGATCGGGAATTAGGAGAGGTGTTCCATCATTAATCCAAGCTCGAAGGCCAAGAGAAAGGTTTTGGGAGAATTTAGAGAGAGAGAGAGAGAGGAGAGTGTTTTAGAGTAAGAAGGAAGGAGAAGAAGAATGAAGAGGATAAGAGTTTTGTTAAGATGAAATCCCAAAATATCATTTCTCAGGTATAACACAGTGTCACTTGACACTCACTCGGTCGAGTATACTTACTCGACCGAGTGTCACTCACTTGATTCGCTAGAGGTTCTACTCGGTCCACTGAAAGTCCACTAGGTCTAGTTTAGGTCTTACTTGGTCTTGTGGGAGGAGTCATCTTTTACTTTCGAGTATACATGGGTTCCCTCATGTGTCCCTAGGTCCTTTGTGGGTCCCAAATTATCCGAGTATTACAGATATACCACGTAGCAATTTTTTTGTACAAGAGTGTTCGTCCCGAATTTTTTAACAAAACCGAATCATATATATAATTTGTGGACCCATTTTTGACAATTTATTTCTTCTATTTCCTTGTTTGTTACAGTTAGATTTGTCTTGGGAGGGGTATCAAGTAATGACAAAGAGTGAAATATGAGTCTCTTCATTTAATTCAAACCTATTTGCTAAATTAGCAAGAAAATCTACCTCCCTCCCTTCTCTTGTTTCCCTTCCTTTCCCTTTCGATCCTACTTTCGATCCTAAAACCGAGCACATAATGCACAAACCAAAACTCAATAACTTTAGTTTAACAATTACAAGAGATTGTAAATGTCAACTAGCTTACTGCTAAAACACTAAAATCATAAGATGTAATACGCATAATCCGGGATTCGCACTCCGTCAGCTTCGGCATTAGATATCCGCAGTAAATAAATTGATGAAGCAATGTTGTGGCATAAGTCATAACACCTTAAGACGTTGTTTGGTAAACGGCATATTGGCCAATTTTTAGCATATTCAAGGGTTTTAGCATGTTTGACTAATCAATATGCTAATTTTAGTGTTTGGTAAACAGCATATTTGGGGTCAATATGCTGTTTTACAATATGCTGCTTACCCTAGCATATTGTAAAACTAGTTTGAATGCCCGTGCGTTGCAACGGGGTAATTAACTTATTTATAATGAAAAAAAAAATGTTATAAGGGTTTAATGTTTACATTCTATGTCTAATGATTTGTTTACATATTATTAAAATATCTCTTTCATAAAAAACAAAAGATTAATATATACGTGGGTTAACTCTTATTTATAATCATATAATCACCCCACCTTATACTAATCTTTCGATGTGGGACAATTCTACTATTTATAAGTAATATATTCACCAAACTTGGATTTTTTTCTGATGTGGGACAATTCTACTTGATGGGGCATATTCTGCACCCGCTGACCAGTCAACATATTGAGCAAGGTCAAAGATATCCACAGCAAGTCAACGGCTTAGACAGCCTAACCGACGAGGCCTGTCGGCCTGTCAGATGGGTCCCGCCGGGGCAACCAGCCAGCCGGGGCACACATCCGCGAACTCATATCCAAGACCCCTCGGCGGTGAGTCAACAGGGCCCGCCGGCCTGCCATAGGTCCCTCGGCCGAGGGGTAGATCAGTCTTTCCACCTGCTAGCCACTTGGCCACTTGGCCACTACGTGACAAAAGGTGAAAGTCTATAAATACTCCTCTACTCTCATTGAGTAGAGGATCCACAATTTAACCTAAGAATCACTATTCACCTGGTAATATCTTCATTATCTCTCTACAATATGTACTTTGCCAAGTAACAACAACTTACCTCTCTAAGTTACTGACTTGAGCGTCGGAGTGAGTTCGCTCGGCCCAAAGCCGAGCCCTCAGTTTGTTCATCGTTTCAGGAGACCGCAAGGAGGATTCAACCAAAGACGTCATTCTACAAGCACGGGTGGCAACTTATAACTGCTCTGGAATTACACCCGGAACAATTGGCGCCGTCTGTGGGGAAAGATACTAGAAGCTAGTCACATTCATTCCAAAAAAAAAAAAAAAAAAAAAAAAAAAAAAAAAAAAAAAAAAAAAAAAAAACCCACCCAAAAAGCTAAGAAGATGTCGAAACAACCAGAGAAGGTGTTGGTGGAAAACAAATTCTACCAAGACGACACATTCCACAACTCGAAATCGGGCGGTCCCCCCACCGCCGTATCACTAATACGACGAACGGACGCCAAGGAACAAGAGATATGCCGCCGTCACGACAGGTCACCATCATGGGACATGTGGTTGATGCAAAGCAAAGTCAAGCTACTCCCGGACATAATTGCTAGTACGCGGCTCACACTTTGTCACACCGACAAGAGCGGCGGAACCGTCCGGGAGACCGGGGCCGAGAATGTGACTCCAAGAGACTTGAATGGAGCACCGGAGGAAGCCGGCCTGTCAAGACGCCGGGGAGCCCGGAGCGCTAGTGGTAGACCTTAGTCCTTCCCGCACTCGCGAGAGGGGCGGCGTCGCCGCGGCGTCGACGAGGCACCCCCCAGGAGTGAAGAAGTCCGACTCACCGAGTCGGAGAAGAAGCCCGGCTCACTCGTAGTCGGAGAAGAAGCCCCTCCCGCCACGGGGAGAGGAGCCGGACTAGGGATGTGAGGAGCCGATTGCCGCGTGTCGTTCGACACGTGGTCGACAGCCCCTCGCGCCACGTCCTAGATACCCGGTGCCGACTAAGTGAAGTTGCCACCTATAGCATACAAAGGAGAAGGCGACCAAACCGACCACGTCGAGGCTTACGAGTCTCATATGTCAGTATGGGAGCAACCCGATCAGGTTTGGTGCCGAGTCTTCCCAACGACATTGCATGGGATGGCACAAAGTTGGTACAAGGGGCTACCCGACGGGTCGGTATCTTTATTACGCCGACCTAAAAGACACGTTCCTAGCCCAAAGTATTCCGCAACAAGAGGAGGGCCGTGGAGACCTCGGACCTCCCGACTATCGACGGGAAGGAGGCGAGTCTCTCCGAAGTTATGTGAAGAGGTTCGACGCCAAGGTTCGCAGATCCGTGAGCCGAGCAATGAACTGGCGACCTTCAACGATGAAAGGCCTTCCGAGAGGAGACCTAAAGAATGAGCTCATCAAGTGCGGCGGCCAAAGGTTAGACTCCGCCAGGAAAATGGCCGATCAAGCCATTAAGGTGGAGGACTACCACAAGACCTGGGTAGGCCCAGCCGAGGCCGAACACTCGAAAGAAAAAGCCACGGGAGGACAACCCGGATGAAAGACGCCGTGACGGTAATGGGTCACGGTCGACAGTCCACCAGAAATGAGAACTCGGCGGACGCCGGGGAGTTCGGGAACGAACCGCCGAGGCGGTACAATGATCACACCCCCGGCCGTGTCCGCCGCCGAGGTTTTCGCCCTGAGCAAGAGCGAGGGTCAGAAGTGGGAGAGGCCTCCCAGGCCGAGAAGTGACGGTGACACGAGCCAGTACTGTGAGTACCACGGCCACACCGGTCACCTTACTGACAACTGCCGACATCTGAAGAATGCCATTGAAGAACTGATCCGGAAAGGGAGCCTCGGCAAGTATGTTGCCAAAGGCCAAAAGACCGACGGTTCAGATAAGAAATCCGTCTTCGAACGGATAGGAGTAATCCATGTTGTCATCGGGGGCAACGAGAACGGTGGGTCCGCTCATGGGCATAAACGGCACCTGAATGAGCTGTATCAGGCCATCAACTTCGTGCCCAACATAGCAACTCCCGCTTCCAACATCCCCGATATAACTATTGGAAGGAAGGATTACGAGGGAGTCATCGCCCCTCACAGCGACCCACTGGTAGTCCACTCGGACATAGCCAACCACCTGGTGAAGAGGTGTCTGATTGACACAGGCGCCTACACAAACATTATGTACAGCGAATGCTTTCTCAACCTCGGTCTGAAGGTTGAAAACTTGAACCCCTGCACCAGCCCGTTGTACAGCTTTTATGGAGCCGGCCTGGTACCCCTTGGGTCAATAAGGCTGCCGGTGAGGTTCGGCGAGGGAAGTGCGGCCAAGAACGTTATGTCTGAGTTCGTGTTCATTGTCGGCTCGTCCGCCTACAACGTTCTCATAGGCCGAGTCACCCTGAGCGAGGCCGATGCAGTAATGTCCATCCGGGCTTTGACATTGATGTATGTCTCGGACCGGGGGAAAGCGCATAAGCTCGTTTCAAAGAACGAAAAGGACGAAGTAGTCAATGTCCAAGTGTCCGCCAGAGGGTGCAACATGCAATCCTTCAAAGTGGCGAAGAAGTCAGAGAAGGGGAAGAGTCCATCCTTGCAACAGGAGGGCGAGCGCATGGGCACCACCGTCGACATGGTTGAAGGAGCGGAGACCGAGGAGGTAGAGATTGACCCGGGCTGCACCGTAACTATTGGTGTTAACCTGGAGCCAAAGTTCAGAACCGCACTCCTAGATCTGCTGAGGAAGAACAAAGACGTCTTCGCCTACTCAGCGGCCGAGATGCCAGGCGTGAGCCAGGAAGTAATTGTTCACAAACTAAACGTACTCCCCACCGCTCGCCCTGTCAAGCAAAGGATGAGGAACTCCTCAGCCGAGAAGGATGAGGCCATCAAAGCCGAGGTAGATAAATTACTGGCGGCAGGCTTCATCATGCCTTGTACCTATCCTGAGTGGTTAGCTAATGTTGTAATGGTGAGGAAATCATCGGGGGCATGGAGGATGTGCGTGGATTTTACCAATCTTAATAAAGCATGCCCCAAATATTGCTATCCCTTGCCTCGAATAGATAGCTTAATCGACGCGCAGCAGCTACACTATGCTAAGCTCGCCGGACGCCTTCTCGAGTATCATCGGTGTTCATGGCCGAGAAAGACATGCCTAAATGCGCATTCATCACTGCTAACGGCACATACATGTACAAAATGATGCCGTTTGGTTTAAAGAACGCCGGTGCAACTTACACAAGACTGGTGGACAAAGTGTTCCAAAATCAAAAAGGGCGAAACATTGAGGCTTACGTCGACGATGCTATTGTAAAAATCAAGTCCGACAGCGAGCACTTAGCCGATTTACGCGAGACATTTTGTTCACTAAGGAAGTACAAGATGAAGCTCAACCCAATGAAATGCAACTTCGGTGTCCGGGCGGGTAAGTTCCTCGGCGTACTTGTCGGTGCGGGGAATTGACGCCAATCCGGACAAAGTCCAGCGATCCTAGACTGCCGGAGCCGAGGAATCGAAAGGAGGTCATGATCTTTGACCGGGAGGATGGCGGCTCGGCCCGTTTCATCTCTCGGTCCGACAAAGCACCCCATTCTTCAAGGTGTTGAAGGGGAATAAAGACTTCGGCTGGGGGGAGGAGCAGAGCACAGCTTTCAAACAACTGAAAACTCATCTTCAGACTCTCCCAACCCTGTCCAGGCCGATGCTGGGGGAAACATCAGATCAGACATAGCGATTACCTCGGCCACGGTCGGTCGTGATCGTCGAGAAGAGGACAAGCAACAAAGACCAATCTACTTTGTCACCATACATTGTTGCCGAGAGAAATTACCCGCCGATTGAAAAAGCGCCTTTTGCCGTCGTCGTCGCTGCAAGGAAACCGAAACCCTACTTCGACGCACATCCCCGTGACGGTCCTAATCGACCGGCCGTTGGAGAAAGCATTGGAAAAATTTGAGCAATCCAAGCAGCTCATCAAATGGGCGAGAGCTATCCCGCCGGCATTCAAGACAAGCCGAGGCCCTCGATAAAGGGACAGCACCGCGCATTTCTGGCCGAATGCACATACCAAGAAGAGCAAAACCCGGAGTATGGGAGGTATACACCGACGGGTCCTCCACGACGAAAGACTCAGAGCCGGCATACTTATCATCAGCCCAAACGGGGACGAGTTCGAGTACGCCTTGAAATTTACCTTCTCGGCCTCAAAAAACGAATCCGAATACGAGGCGGTGATAACCGGAGTCGAGCTAGCTAGGGCCGCAGGGGCGGAGCACATCATTTTGAAAACAGATTCACTTTTGGTGGCTAATCAAATCAGAGGAGAGTATGAGACTCGAGACGACGGAATGGTAAGATACCTAGAAAGGGTAAAAGCTGACACCTCAAAGTTAAAATCTTTTCAGATACAATGCATTCCCAGGTCTGAGAACAACCGAGCCGACGCTCTCTCAAAACTCGCCAGTTCAACCATCAAGAATGTCACCGCACCGTCTTTGGTGGACATCAGGAATGCCAAGAGCATTACTGAGGCCGTCGGCATGGTGGGTAACATAGAGACCGAGATAACGTGGATGACTCCGATAATGAAGTACAAATTGACAAGTGAACTACCGGAGGACCGCAGCCTCGCGCAGAAAATAAAGAGGATCGCAGCAAGGTACCTGGTGTTTGAAGGGGAATTGTAAAGGAGGTCCGTGACGAGGCCACTCTTAAAGTGCGTCGGTCCAGCCGACGCGGAGCTAATACTGACAGAGATTCACGAAGGCATCTGCGGCCATCACATGGGGGCAAGAACACTAGCCCACAAAGCTCTCCGAGCCGGCTACTTCTGGCCCACCATGCTTGCGGATTCCAGAGCCAAGACCAAAAAATGCAACAACTGTCAAATGCATGCTCCGGTGATACATGCGCCGTCCCGAGACTCCGGCAGCCATTACTTAATCCCCTTCCTTTCGCACAGTGGGGGATGGATCTACTAGGGCCATTTCCAACGGCATCCGATGGAAGAAAGTTCTTGATTGTCGCCGTTGATTACTTCACCAAATGGGTTGAAGCTGTAGCATTACCTGCAAAGACGACAGCAGCCGTAAGAAGGGTAATCTGGGAAAATGTCATAACTCGTTTTGGGTTACCCCAAGTCATGGTATTCGACCACGGCCGAGAGTTTTGGAGTGACACAATAATGAGCTGGCTGGAAGAACTCGGTGTCAAATTTGCATACTCCTCCGTCTGTCACCCACAGAGCAACGGACAGGCGAAGGCAGCCAATAAAACAATCCTCAATGGTTTGAAGAAGACAGTTGAAGACCTAAAGGGAAGATGGGCCGATGAACTACCCGGCGTCCTATGGTCCCTTCGAACCACGGAGAAAGAAGCAACGGGGGTACATCAGTTCCACTTAGTCTGGTCCGGCGATCCCGCAATTGAAGCAACGGTGCCGACATTCGTAACGGTCACCTTTAACCCGGTCGAAAATGAGGAAGGCTTAAGAACCTCCCTAGACCTAGTTGAAGAAAGCCGAGATACAGCACGCCTCAACTTGGCGGTATACCAAAACCGAATGAGAAGAGCTTACAACCGAAGAGTCCACAAAAGTGACTTGAAAGTAGGGGATCTAGTCCTAAGAAAGTCGGCCGCCACCAACAAGGGAAACATTCATGGTAAACTAACGGCCAACTGGGAGGGTCCCTACAAAGTGGTTGAGGAAATGAGGCCGGGTACATACCGGCTGACCGACATGGAGGGTGTGCCTCTGATGAGCCATTGGAACACCGACAATCTCAGGAAATACTTTGTGTAGCGGCGGAGGTGTCCAAAACAATTGTTGGCACCCCAACGCATGTTTACATCTAATGAAGGATCACCCAATTTTTCCATCAAAGTGTTTATCCCCTCCGCGGTCATATCGAGGTAGACGCCCGCCCAAGCCGGCAAATACCCCAAGAATCTTTGTCGCGCCGTAACCCCTAGTCGCCTCGGCCCGCCGAAGGCCTGGCAGGGGACACAACGGTCGATACGCCAACATACGCTGTCGCGTCGTAACCCCTAGTCGCCTCGGCCAACCGAAGGCCTGGCAGGGGACACAACGATCGATACGCCAACATACACTGTCGCGTCGTAACCCCTAGTCGCCTCGGCCAACCGAAGGCCGGCGGGGGACACAACGATCGATACGCCAACATACGTTGTCGCGTCGTAACCCCTAGTCGCCTCGGCCAACCGAAGGCCCGACGGGGGGACACAACGATCGATACGCTAACATGTTCAAGAAAAAGACGTTAAACACAATTGAGATACGCCTCGGCTAAGCCAAAGGTAAAAATGAAAAGCGCTCAACTAATAACGCAAGAAGACAAGAAAAGACCTCGGCCAAGCCAGAGGCAAAACAAGCAAACGTTCATTAATGACAACAGATTACAAACAAGAAGAATGCAGACGACGGCCGTCCCCATAGGGATAAGCCAAAACGCAACCTACCAAAGTTTTACATAAACAAGGAAAAGAGAAGCAAAAGATTACAGACATGATATTTGAAGCGCCAAAAGATGGCAGGGAGGAAAGGCTCGAGTTGGCCCCGAACGCCTAAAGCTATCCGAGACGCCGGTGAGTCCGGTGACGACCGCCCGTCTCCCTACGCTTGATGCCGCCCATCATCGGCAGCAGTTAGCGGCGTCAACTTCGGTGGCGCCCGGAGGAAAGCTTGTCATCTCCACATGCCTTGACCTTTCACCCCTTTTCGGCCTCCTTCACCTTTGCATCATAGGCCGCCTTGGCCTCGGCTATCCGAGCGCCTTCGCCGCCTCCTCCTCTTTTTCCGCAACCGCCTTTTCGCGGCATCGGCCATCTCATCCAAAAGTCGCTCAAATTTCTCCCACGGGAAGGAGTCTTCGGGAATGAGCCTCTTGATTGCCTCCCCGGTCGCTTCCTCGGCCGATCCCGGAATTGAGCGCACAAGTCGGGAGGACCTTATCTTGAAGCACCTCAATATCTTTCTCCCTTTGGGCAAGAATGACCCTAGTGTCCGCAAGTGCCTCCGATCGAGCCTCATACATCCCCTCCATTCTTCCCTTTTGGCAACAACGGCGTCGTAGCCGCCCTTGTACCTGTCCCGCTCCTCCAAAGAATCGGGCAGAGGTGGCATCGCGGCCTCGACTTTGGCCCTCTCGCCAATAGGCGCTTCTCGCCTTCCTCCGCACGCTTCCGAGCGGCTAGGAGGTCAAGCTTAGCCTTCACGGCTTCCCCCTTTGCCGCGGAGAGATCAAGCTTAAGCCGTTGGATCGAGGCCCGGCCTGGGCCATGGCTCGCTCTTGCTCCATAATGTAGGAGCGGCCGATTGAGTCCACTTCGCCGACCTCTTGGATATTTTTGTACCCTCCGCCACAAGCTCGGCGGGGGAACCTTCTGGAGTGCGGAGTCAACGGTGACATTCCTATCACCCGCCTTCTCAGTCGTTTCTTCTAATTGCCGATCAAGAAGAACGGTACGCAACGGCGGCTGCGCAACGGCACGCCAACGGCGGATCTACAAAAAAAATTTACACAGCGCATCCATGTCAACATTCATTGACACATCGTAGAGTCCGTCATCGGGAATGCATAATGAACCACTAAGTCCGAATCACGAGTTAGGTCCGTACTCAGTCTGGACCCTCTTAGTTGGGGGACCGGGTGAATCACTCTTTTCCCGGCGGCGGCGCAGGGCGGCATTGACTCTTTTCTCTTCTTTGGAGGAGGAGGGCCTTTCGCAACGGTCACCATCTCCTCGGAGACATCGATGACCTCCACATGCTCCTTCTGGACCGTTGGGGTTGAAGAGGAAGTTGGGATCGACAACGTCGCCGACCTGGACCTTGCCTTTGATGTTCTCTTGGCACGCCCCGAGAACCCGTGCTTGAGCCGAGCCGCGCCGATCCGAGCCTTCACCGCTTGTCCATAAGTTCGTTGGGAGCCAATCTACGATCACGCGCGTCACCGAGGGTGCCGCTCAACGACGTTCCGTCCTTATCAAGCCCTAACCTCTTCAAGGTCTCCTCCGACAGATCCTGGCCAAACCGGTCTGCAAGAAACTAGACAAGAGTTACATAAAAGAAGTAAAACAAAGCTCTAAAAACAGGAGCGTAATAGGCAAAGATGGGCCTCACACCAACCCTACTCACCCTGGTTGAGGGCCGTTATGAGGCCGACGCGGCAAAGCGACTCATCCCGAAGAATAACGGGTCGGGGGCACCCATCCCTTCTCAAAGCATCAAACATTTGACGCCGCTCCTCGTCGGCACCAAGAGGAACCCGCCGGCATCCATCTTGTGCTTACTCCGGGAGACCCATTTTTCACGCTCCCTTTTACTCTCGCACCGTAAGTTGACTTGGTCTTTGGAAGGACCGGGGCATCGGATAGTCATCCCAAGACTTCGACATACACCCACCGCCCTTCCGGTCCTTGCAGGAAGAAAGCTTATCAACAGAGAGGACGCCCGGCTCCATCTGCACGTTGTACCACCCCACCTTACCGGGGGTCGATGACCGAAGATGATGAAGCCGGCGGAATAAATTAACTGTAGGTACCTCCCCCTTGAAAAGACAGAGCCACACGAAGCCAACTATCGTCCTAATGGCCAACGGATGCAGTTGAGCCACGGCGACGTTCATAGCTTTGATGATGGCCGTGACGTATTTATTCAAAGGAAACCGGAGGCCATACTCCGATGCCCGATATATACGCCGATATGACCGGAGGAGGGCAACAGACCGCCCTGACCCTTCCCGGGATAACAATTTTGTACCCCTCACCGAAGTAGAAGTGACCCTCGAACGAGAGTTCCACCGAACAATCGGCGAATTTATTGGTCCAGGCACGGTCAGGACCAGTCATGCAAGCCTCGCCGTGATCCAGGATATGCGGCCTCTCTTCACCAGAAGGAATCCCTTCCTCACAATCATCATCCTCCCAACCCTCCGGAGCTTTTGGATCCACTTCAGGAGACGGAGACCTAGGGCCCCCAAACCTTATCGGGATGGCATTTAGTATCTCCTCCTCATCAAGACGCGACGGGGAACCCCCCGGCGCAGGCTTACTAGGTCCAGCACCAGCAGAAGACATGTTACAACAAAACTTGAGTTAAAAAGAGAAAATTTATTTGTTTACCTTGAAGAAAATGCCACGCCGGAGTGATGATTCTGAAAGCTAGAGAGAGGTTTCGTCACAAGGGCTAGAAAGAAGAAAATTTTTGAGAAAATGAAATTGGTGGCCAATTTCAGGGACTAAGTACCCTATTTATAGAGGAAAGCCCATGAAGAGGGACCAATCAGGGCACAACCCATGAAACGTCACCAATCAACAAACAGACACGTGTCGAACATGCAACCACGGAATGTCAATCGTTGCAACAGTTGAATGTCAATCAATGCAACAGTAACCAAGCGTCTTCAACACGCCCCTTCATATCTCTCTGCCTGTTCATCTTCCTCAACAAAATTCCTAAGTACCCGTTTCTCCGCCGGCAACATGATCAACCAAGCATGTTCCATTTTTTTGCCCATGGTACCCCTAATGTAAAGGCTGTTAAATGGACGTTAAGTTTGATGGCGTGACAATAAAATAACAATTAAAAAATAATACCTCCTTTATTGTTTTATTGGTACAGATATCTCTCTCTTTTAAATGAAAATTTAATTAACTATATGATTATAATGTTGGAAATTTCTCATGGTAACCTCTTTGATAGATTACACATGCTACCATGGACGTTTGTTTTCTATTTTTTTTTATCATAATTAAAATATGTGCAAATGATAGGAACCTATACTCTAGCGATAGAATATTTTTTAACACAATTTTAATTATATTATTTAAACGTAGTATATTTACCACACATACATTATTTTTCAATATGGGACATATAAAATCTATAGGTAGAAAATATAATGATATGAACTTTTAACAATTCTCCAAGACAATACTTAAGAGACTCAAAAGATTTTGGGTTGATGCCTAAGTTCCAAGATGCCTCTTATTTATAATCATAGAATCACCCACCTTATGCTATATTTCGATGTGGGAAAATTCTATTTTTTATATGTAGTATATTATTTTTCAATGTGGAACATATAACATACTATGAAATACACCATCTTTAATCTTTGCAAATTATATGAAATCTATATATACTCTAATGATAGCATTTCTTACCATGAATCTAATAATATTATTTTCATAATTTTTTTTACCGACATTATTTTGCCAAATGAAATGTAAAAGTTTTTATATAAAAATTAGAAACATCACTTGAATATAAAATAAGAAATACAGAGTATATATTATAATAACTAAAAGATTTTCCAATGATTAACTTAGGTTAGAAATCATTATTGTAGAGACAGTAATACAAACTCTTTTAAGAGCTCTCTCTGACGACAATACTTAAGAGAATCAAAAGATTTTGGGTTATGACTTCTATTTATAATCATAAGATCACCCAGCCTTATGGTAATCTTTCGACGTGGGACAATTCTAATATTTATACATAGTATATTCACCAGACTTACATTACTTTTCAATGTAGGGCAAATAACATACTAAGTACACTATTTTTTTTTTGCACCTACTTTGACATCAACCCGATTTAATAATGAGAAAATACAATACAATACAATCTACACTCTAATGATAGCATTTTTTTGTCACAATCTAATTATATAATTTTCATATGATAGTTTTTTGTCAAATGAAATATAAAGTTTTTATATCAAAATTATAAACATCACTTTAATATAATATAGAAAATGTATATATATGGGACAATTCTATTATTTATACATAATATATTCATCACACCTACATTATTTTTCAATGTGGGACATATAACATACTAAAAAGTACATATCTCTTATATCAAAAAAATTTGGGTTAATACCTAAGTTTCAAGGATGCCTCCTATTTATATTTATAGAATCACCCTACCGTATACTATTATTTCAATGTGAGATACATAATTTAATTATTTAGACGTAGTATATTCATCATGCCTACATTATTTTTCAATGTGAAAGATATAACATACCAAGAAATATATGTCTCTTCTTAAAAAAAAGTTACTATTGTATACATATTATTTTTCTTTGAAGGTAAAACCACTTAGTCTCGATCATTAAAAAGGGATCTCTACATCGTACATATAACGACTCATTAACGCTCTATTACTGCATTCAGAAGACAACCATTAGTAAAATCTTTAGTTTTGTACTGTGTCAGGAGACTACCATTAGTAAAACCTTTAGTTTTGTATTTTTTGATTTTCTTGTTCATGTTCTTAACTCTTTCCCGGGTAGTTCCCTCCAACGATTTCCACTTTATTTTTTATATCATATCGTAGATAATGATAGAAAATCTTAAGAGCTCTTTAAAACAATATTTATGAGACTCAAAAAATTGTGGGTGGATACATAAGTTCCAAATATGCCTCCTATTTATAATCATAGGATCACATCACCTTATACTAATCTTTCGATGTGGGACAATTCTACTATTTACATGTAGTATATTCATCACACCTACTTATTTCCAATGTGGGACAAAACATACTAAAAAGTACACAATTTTACGTATTAAGAAGTACACCATCTTTAATATGTGCAAATAATATGAAATCTATACTCTAATGATAGCATTTTTTACCACAAAGCTAATTATATTATTTTCATAATTTTTTTAACGATATTTTTTTGCCAAATGAAATGTAAAGGTTTGATATAAAAATTGGAAATATCACTTGAATATAATTTAGGAAATATATATTATAATAATTAAAAGATTTTCCACTTGATTTTTTACATCAAAAATTATACTTTCCTAAATTGATTTTTGATGATGTGGACGCTCTCAGATCGCTCGAAAAAAACTCTCTTTTATATATATACTAGATTTAATGCCCGTGCGATGCACGGGCCAGTTGTAATATTAAGTTTTGTACACCGTAGTTGAGCATTACGTTGACCATCACGTCTTATCTCAGTGGTTTCAAATTTGCAAAATTGTAAAAGCGAATGTATTTAACAACTAACAGGCAATTTCAATAATAGAGGATGATTTATTAATCACAAAAATTTAATAAAATGTAGTGAAAATATATAATATCCAAATTAATTATTTTATTAGTTTTACGCTCTCAATTTTATTCTTTTACGGAAAAAAAGTCGATTTTTGTAAGTAATTATGTATATAACAAAGTTTTAGAAGCGACACGTGACCAATTTTTAGAAATATGCATGTAATCAACTAGTAACATAATTTTACGTAGTTACTGAAGAGTGAAGATATCCAATAAGTCTTCATTATAATACAAATACCTGCACTTAGTGTTGAGCTTTGACTAAAAAGCTCGTGATAGGTTAGTAGCATGCCATATAATTCCTATTAATCATACCTTGGTAAAGGTGAAAGCGCAATTTATCTATAACGCCTAGTAGGCTAGCAATCTTAACCTTTAGTTTAGAGGAAGAACTCTAATACAACTCGTAACATATCCTACAATGCTATTGTTTGCCAAAATTTAATCCTATCAATCAATAATGCAACCGTTTGTATTAGTTGTTAGTTTTAAATTTTATCTACACTGATATTATAAATTACTTCGTATAAATTATTATTTTCTTTTGATGATTTCGTTGGCCATTGGCCATTACTTTAATTTTTAATTTTTGTTCAGTGCCTTTGACGAACAAACCTTTTCTTATGAATTTATTGTACAACTCTTTCACAAATGGATATCAATTTGGTGCTAATTATGTTTTAGAGGGATAATAATGAGAACTACTCCTAATAACTCATTACCGTGGATGGTTTTATATTATCTCTTTGTGATGCACGGGGATGGACCTATCACGAGTAAAATAGTACGTTTTAGAGGGATAATAATGAGAACTACTCCTAATAAAACACATTCAACTATTGTCTACGATATATGATGAATGTAATCATGTCCATAGTTGTTTCTTCGTCTAATCATAAAAAGCTTTCATGGCCTCTGGATTGGATTGTTTTAATGGCCGTGGGGTTTGAAATCAGCTATCAAAGTGACATCTCTTTCTCCATCCTCTAATTTTGATCTTCTCTAATTTACAAACCTATACAAATATTGTTGTTATTAACTTTTCGGCAACTCTATTGCTAGAACAATACTCATTAAGTAAAGTATAACATAACATATATGCTATCCCTGGCCTTGCACCTATACCTGCCTCGGCCTCTGTATACAATAGTTTGGTAAAATCACAATTGGAAGTAATGTCACCAATGCATTGCAAATAATTTTCCTTGTATCTGAAATTATGAAAACTACTGTTATTAATAACAACACAATTAAGATTTAAGACAATAAAGTACTCATCAAGTGAAGTGTACCCTCCTTGGCCAAATATTCCGTACTCCTTGATAAAAGGCTAATCTTTTACTCCGTAATAACTTTCCCATCACGTTAGTTACTCCTTTTTTTTTTTTTCTTATACGGTTCTCACTTTTCGAAAAACTCTCTTCCCTATTTAATATCTCTTAAAATATAAGAAAAATATCATAATATGAAATCTATTTTCATAACTAATTTAATGGTATACTCTTGTAGTTTTTATAATTTTTGAGCTATCATACTTTGTAAAAATTAAAGTCAGGGGCTCACCTCAAGCAACAAAAACGTCATATAAAGAAAAATGGAGGGAGTACCTTTGTATGTATAGAGACTATACGAACACCACAATAATGATTGGAACTCCATACAATAGATACGTAATTGAGCTGCAAAAACAAAAAGAAAAGCAAAGGAATAGAGGTCAATACATGAACAAATACAAAAATTACGTAGAACAGTAAAGAAGTTGAATGACTATCAAGAATGGGCATTGAATATATATAGCATTGGACTTTGGAGGCAATATGTTTGAGTCATATTAGACTTCTTTAACATAAATTCTTATCACCGTTAATTTTCATTTTTTTATTGCGCATAAACACTATCCCATATCTTTTAATTATTATCTTATCTATTTTTGCTCATTAGTCATTTATGAAAGTTGGACTCCGTAATCGCTCGAAAAAAGCTTCCTTTATTAATATAGATAGATATAGATAGGAAATTTTTCTTCATTTTACAAAGAAAACTAACAATCTACTAATCGTAATCTGCCAATTACCAAACACTCAAATTAATTCTGCTAGTTATAATATGCTAGTCAAACCTTCTGATAGAATCTGCTATTTATAATCTGCTTTTGTAATCTGCTTATGCTGAAATCAATCCGCTGTTTACCAAACAGGGCCTAAATCTACAGTAAGAGGATTATACATCTGATGTATTACCTCCAATTCTATAGTTTCTGAGCATTATAATAAAGTTTTTGAGTTTTGTTTTAAAGTTTCTGAGTTTATTCACTTAAATATTAAGCTCTAAAAAATTACTATAAAACTCAAAAATATTACATATAAATTTAGTTAAATTTGAGTTTTGACGGAAAAAATATTAAAATCTAACTTATAAACTTTATTATGCTCAAAAAAATACATATATGCTCAAAAACAAATAAAATTTGAGGTAATAAGCTCAAAAAAAATACATATATGCTCAAAAACAAAAAAAGTTGGAGGTAGTACATCCGATGTATGTTCCTTTTTCTCCTAAATCTATGACATATAGATTGATATAGTGGCTTATTTAAAACAATTGGTCTCCCTTGTGACGGGTTACCATTTATGGCGGATATTTTGTGAGATAAAATGGTAACAAAATGGGTTAGTGGAGAAAGGGGACCACATGAATAGTGTTACAGAGAGAGAAAAATGGGTACTTTGTGAGGTAAAGTGGTATCCGTCACTCAAGAGTGGCGGATAGGTGCCGTCACAAACAAGAATTTGTGTATTTAAAATTGAGTGATTGTACAAGGTGGCCTATCAACACTGACCATTTTACTTCAGATATGAGCTTTCTATATTGTTTAGAAATTGGTAAAGTTGTACCACATAAAGTTATAACAATACTCCTTCGTCTCAATTATTTGTTTACCTTAAAAAACAGTAAATAAATTGTTTTGATAAAAAGAGTAAAGTTTTGTATATAATTCATTGAAACAAAGACAATGCTGTGCAAAGGACAAAAATTCGGTTGGTCTTTCACACCCTATTTTTTTTTTTTTACGAGTTTATTCCCATCAAAGAGCCCAATAAACAATAACTCCACACTCCAAAGACGACGAAACTCATACCAAACAGAAGTAGCAGAATACAAGAACAAACACAAAAATTGATAGACAACAAACGTAACTTCTTAATCATGTCGGAAATTAATGTTAAATGCCGTAACTAAACCAGTACTATTTTGCGTCATATGTCAAAGTCGATGTTAAAAACACTTAAAAAAGTTTAGCCCTACTAACCACTCAGCAGCTTCACATTATAAATTATAAATCACTAAAAGATTTCTACGCCATTGTACCATCAGCCTCCCGTTCCATCAAGAATTTTCCAGAAAAACAAAATCGCTTTCATCGCGTTTAGTCATTTTCATCCTTGGCTATATGCAAACACCATAACGATTCGTCCTTCTTTCTGAAATTGGAACTAATGCCGTAAGCTGACGCAAACTTATCGAGGTGACATTGTAAGAAACTTTTTCCAAAATCACGCATTACTTCCTTTGTTTTTCTTCCCTTTTTTAACCACGCAAACTGACGCTGATTCGAGCAGTACGATTATAACTGGACCACCTATAACACTCGATTGACTGGGTTAAGCACTGAAAACCAAACAGAAAAACTATCCCTCCTCAAATAACTTGAACAAATTATGAGACGGTCTCATAATAATATTATCATGAGATAAATGAGTATTTAATATTTGACTTGGTGGACTAATGGGTGTGGTAGAGTTAATAATTAAATGGGGCGGTTTACAATATCGATATGACACGACTCAGGAGACTGACTGCAGTAAACTTACACTGAATAGAGCTTCACTCTTATAGTCTTATCCAACAACAGGTTGATATGGATGGTCCAAGATCACTCAGTCCGAAACTTGGAACTCCGGTAACACTAACGCGAAACGGATTCCAATTCCTACATACAAAACATGGAAACATATATTAGTGTCTTCTTACTCTTCTATGTTACGATTCTTCAACTTCCCACCGTAAACCTTAACAAGTCATTTCAAGCAAAAGGTATGAGAATTTTCGATGAATACTAGTAATACTAGTAATTAAACGTCTTGTGGGTTTATAATTGACATAAACTCCAAGAAATCCCGAATCCTTTCCTGTACTTGCATATAAAAAATTCACAGTACAGGCGGTTTCCACATACGACCCCACAAGTCAGATCAGTACCTTCATATCAGAACCACTGAAAGCAGGAAATTTGTTTTTTAGCTTTCACAAGTTTCTCTAAAGTATATATCCCAGTAGCATATGTTGGCTGACACATCTATCCAAACTCCCAACTGTTTTTCAATGCGGAAAGCAAACATAACAATAAGAGCATAGATAGACAGGGAAGAAACTAGGCGGAAAAGAGACACCAGAAGCATCTAAGCAGCTTGAGTTCATATAGACTACTCCAAAAGATAAGGTAAGGTAACTTTGCTAAACAACAATACCTGTCAAAAGCATCGAGTTACAAGTGGGATTCTGCAAATCTCTTGATATCCTTCCTAATGCGAAAAAAATCCATAGACTGAATCCAAGACATCCAACCTTATTACGTTGAGTAATATATGACAAAGTCGTTAATGTATGAGGTGTATTCTATTATTGATGAGGACTTCAAGACATCTAAAAGATGACATATTCTGTAATAATGCAGAGCAGAGTAACACGTTCTAGAAAAAAAAAAAAAAAAAAAAAAAAAGAGTATCGCTCCCTTTCAGAATATATGTGACCAATATTTTCTCGTATTCACATCATTATTGTGATTTGTGAGCATAACCCTACCAGTCACTAAAATGTCATGTTCAGTTCTTCCAAAATAGCTCAAAACTGTCAAGAGAATAATGCAATGACAATCAAATAGTATAAGAAATATCTACTCAGTTTTTCTAGTTTCCATGCAGATTTATTAAACAGAAACAGCAGTTGCTTTAACTTCATTCTCCCAGGCCCCTGCACATATTATAAGGAGAGATAAACCCATGTGCTTACAGTCTTACACTGAATTATTTGCCAAAAGTAGAGGTGTAAGGAACCTAGTGAAACAGCCCAAACAAGAAAAATCTAAAGAATGCAGTGCAACTGAAGGAGTATTATCGACACAAGACAATGAAGCGTGTACCTTTTCTTATAACTTTAGAAGCCACCTGTACCCCTCATGTAACTCTAAATTTGTAAAGGCGAACTAATACTCGCCCATTGAGGGACATTACACGAAATATCTACTCAGATTAACAGCAGAACAAACCATACAGGATACATGCGACAGAATATGGAGCATAAAGCAGTTCAAACCACTCAGTAGAGAACACAAAAACCAACTCCACATATGTCAATTATTACCCAAATATCCAAGAGAGAGAGGTGGTCTGGTTTGAAACCCATAAAATGATAAATGTCAAAAGCTAAAACCCATACTTGGAAAAATGATAGCCAACATCTCGATAATATGGGACTGTTAAGCATTATTGAATTAAGAAAAGCATTTCATTGTGATACAAGAATACACAATCTCTCTCTTAAAATACACTGCATGTGAGTGTGAGCAGGCCACCATTTACTATTTTCTTGCGTGCTTATCGATTTCTGAAGTACGAAACGTTGGTTAGAAACATTGCCAGCCTAAAAAGAATATAGTAGTACAACACCTATCTTTTTCAAAGGGCTAAGAGCAGAACAATGACATGTCCAAGAAAAACCTAGAAGAGCACGCAAATATTATCAAATCATCCAGATCAGGCTAAAGATCTCGTTCAGAACACGCGAAACTACTCCACATATGTAGACCATGCCGTACATCCTTGAGATTGTAATTTTCTTGGTGTTTCGTCTGTTTGTTTTCATCAGTCAGTGTACGTACTCTTCTACAAAGAGCTTTTCAATAATTTAATCACAAAATGTCCAGTATGGACACCTCAGCAGAACTAATATAAAGTTCACAAACCAATATGAAAGCGTGATATACTTCTGCAAGTGTTAAACTTGAGAAGGGCTGAACTCTGAAGAAACTATCAAAATGAAGGTCTGTCAACTCTTCCTCAGCATAGACTTTTTTTTTTTTTTTTTTTTTTGCTACTCTAATTATAAGTTTGTCCGACAATGCCTGCAGTTACTTAGTTGGATGCACCGGAAGTCGAATAAAGACACCACAAGCTCATTAAAAGGTTCATCTGCTGGTATTTTCTCATCCTCATCTTGAAGGTTACAATTAAACTAAGATCACCATTAGCCATGCAAACTCATAACCAACGTAAATATTGTTGTATACGGTAACCATCATGATTATTCATGAATGACCTTGTCCAGACAAGGACTTCATATCTCAAATATGCTAATAGTAAACTGGTAACATCGTCAATAGTTTGGTCAAAGCCATGGTAGGGTCTTTCCGTAGATGCATCGAGAAGGTTCAAGATATTTAGGAAAACACAAAATTCAATCCAAATAAGCTATTCATATTGGCCTCTTACAAATTTAAATTGAATTAGGACTTTTACATATTAGAGTCCTTTTATTTTGCTAAAAGCCTCAAAATAAAAATACAATAAACTATAACACCAGATATTTAGATCCTAAATTGAATTTCAGACTTGGAAATGGTACTTGGAACTGTCAATTTCTGGACTATGGAACACCTAAATTAGCTTTGAATCTAGTTTCAGGTTACTTTTGCGATGGCTCTTTGCTTAAGTCATCACTTGACAATCAAGGAGGTCATGTTACACCAAGTAACAACTCCAAACTGAACTGGCAGACACAAGACCCTCACTTCAAAGACTTTAGTGGGGAAAATTATGAAGAACTAAATATAAGAGAGCACGATGTGATCTTCCCAGGCTTTCTTACTATCGGAACTCTAAGCATGGAGCCGGTAACAGAACCTGGTACACCAACTTTTGGTTTACCTTCTCAGGAAACAAATGAGGAAGTAATAGCAGATATTAAATATGACTTAGAGCTGATCAGTGAAAATTTGGAAAACTTCCTCAAAGCTGAAGCTGAAAAAGAAGGGAATAACGAAATACCGGGCAGGAAAAGCCATGAAAGCACCATTACCTTCAGTGACGAGGTGAACGAAAAGCACCTCTATCCCCTGGAAGGATATCTTCTTAGATCATCCACTGAGCAATGCAACCCAATGGAAACAGAAGAGAAAGGAAAGATGTTCATGCGTGGCCTATTTAAGAAAAGCAAAAAAAGAAGCAATTTTAGAGAGGATGACGAAAATCATAAAAAAGCTGCAGTAGAAAACTCTACAGCTCGTTATCTCACCAATAAGATGCAGCCGGCACCTCCAACCTCTCCCAAATTTTTTGTTGCTTCTACTGGCTGTGTGGAGAAGCCTCATCTGAAGGTCAAGAAACTAAATAAGGTGAGTTCTCAGCATTTCATGTTAACATTCTTATCCTAGTTAGCAGTTAAAGATGCAGTATAGTCACAAGCCTAATAAATCACTCATGTTTTCAACTAATACTTCCTCTGTTCCGCAAAATTTGTAGACTGTACATTTGCTTTTGCCTCGATGTTTTTAGGATATTAGTTGGTACAATGAATGGGACAAATATTATGTTATCACACTTAACTGTTGGCCAAACAATTAGGAATTAAGAACGCAATGAAACAACTCAGAAAGGGAAGTGTAAGGAACTAAAGGGAATAGCACGAGTATCTGATTGCTGAGACAGCTAGACAGCTGAGACAAACAACATTTGCAACAAACGTACTAAGCTAGAACTAACAAAGTTTCCCTAGGAAAGTAGCAAAAAGTTTCTTCATTAAGCCAAACATGCACCTTCAAAAAGTTTATAAAATAATTCTACTGATCTCCTGAAAATACATGTTAGAAGACATTTCACATGTCTATCTAATCAGTAGGTTTATTCAAGACTCAATCAGTAGTCAAAACCTTTTAAACAAACATACACCAGCTTGAACCAACAAAATGCCCTCATTACAGGTTCAATATGGAAAGATAAATGCAAAAGATATTTCAGACGTATCCACGATCAATAATTATTTATCAGCCAAGTCGTTTGAAAGACAATCAAGATTTTGATCAGCATTCAGCAAAAAATCCTATGAAATCTATAGATAAAACATGAAAAACAGAGAAAATAAAAATTCATAGTAAATAGTCGAAATATGAAATTGTAAAACGTGCTGAACATTATGGTTGTCATTTTATTCATATTAGTTAATGAAATGATTTAGACATGATTTAGAAGCTCGAGTCTTTTTCGCTAAAATTTATCTTGTATGTATTCATGGCTAAATGCCAGTTTGCATTACAAGTTTTTTATCCCCACATGACCACATGGAATGGGTCGTATTTTTTCTCCCTACAAAATTTGCATGTATAACGGCGAGAAAATGATAATGAGAACCACTCCTAGCAAAATGGAAATTCATAGATCAGCCTGAATGTAACACATAGAAAGCATAAAAATTTGATTGAACTTAGCAAAATCTTCCATATTTCCATCCTCTATTTACTAAAAGAATAGGTGAAACTAGGAATTTTCCCGCTCAAATCACCTACAACTATAGATTGGGCCTTAATAGTAAATAGGTTTGGTTATTCTCAAATATTGGGCTTAAACTTTTATTTATTCTATGCAAATGTTGGCCTACTTTATTATTCTTATTTCTTAATATTTGTAAAGAAATATATTATACTTAAATACTTTAGACTACCATCTATTTTACGTATGCTATATTCCATGATATATGTCACTTTGTAAGATTACTATATATTTTACTCATATTATTATTATTATCAAATTTTAACCATAAATATATTTTAACTAGTATTGGTGCCCGGCTTCGCCGGGCTACCTTTACTTACCATTAATTTTTTTTTAATTAAATAAAATTACTTAAAGTTGCATAACCCATAAATTTATCATTAATATATTTTTCTATGACATGTCCTAAAATTACGATGAAATAATTTTTGAGACAAATTCACTACTCCCGCTATTAATATTTTACTCTTATTAATGAAACAATAGTAATAACATTTCACTACTTGCCCGTAATCATTGTTACTTTAACTACTCCCGCCGTAGTTATTGTTACTGTCACCACTGCCGCATTAATATTGATAATTTCATTACTCCCCCCGTAGTTATTGTTACTGTCACTACTGCCGCATTAATATTGATAATTTCATTACTCGCGCCGTAATTATTGTTACTTTCACTATTGCCGCATTAATATTGATTATTTCACTACTCCCGTTGTTTCTACCACTTTCACTAATCTCGCTGATAATATTGTTACTTTTACTATTCAAATGAGTGATTTCTATCATATAACTATATCCAATGCACCTTCAAAAAAAAAAAAAAAAAACTATATCCAATGTTACTACAATTATTTTCTTTACTGACGAAATTACTTTCACTACTTAGGCATGCAATTTTAAGAGGGTTATATATTTATATAAATATATTACATATATGCATTAAATCAAATCGAAAGAATTATGCAATATTATATTATTATGGAATCTAACTTGAATTATTTATAACCCACTTATATTATATTCTTGTATGTTAAATAATTAACATATCTATACATCTAATAAACTATAAAGTTTAATAAAATTGCATAGATTTTAAGTTTAATATATAATTTTATGATGATAATAATTAATACCATAAGTGTGCATGTTTATACTAATTAATTATTTTACTTTTAAGGAAATTGACCTTCTTAATTAATTATTTTATTTTAAGGAAATTGACCAAGTTTTAGTCTCTTACAAATGTTTAGGAAAATTACCAAGCTTTTATATAATTTAATTTTAACCCAAACTATATAATATTTGCATTGAGATCCCTTAATCGGGTCCATCACACGGTGCTAGTGATTTAAAACTATATAGTATAATTAATTTGTATAACTTTCTTTAATTACATTAAAGTTCCTTGGTTTCTGGAATTAATATATAGTATTGATTATTAATTTTCTCCATCACAAATATCTTCGATTTCTTATTTGGAAAATACATCGCCGAAATACTAATTAGTGTAATTTTATAAAATACGAAAAATCTCTTTAAAATACAACACCAAGTACACAATATTTATTAAAATTAGTAAAAGTAATGATATTTTGATTTTTCATATGTAAAATTGTCCTCAAGTTTTCCCTTTTTTATCTTAATAATTAATAGAACACATCAATATTGTAGACTTTATTAGTAAATTTAAAGTGTAATTATTAATAATGCTCATTTCTCTATAGTATATATCACAATCTAAAATACCGTGCATTTGCACGGAATCTAAACTAGTTGTATAATGCAACAATAAGAAAGCCTATGTCCTCAAATGATCTGGCCACCTAACATGAATTACCATTTCAAACCGCCAATGAGAGTTCAAATAATGGAAAAAAAAAACACAAAAAGGAAAATACGAAAAAACAAAAACAACAAAATTAGTGCAACAAATAGCAAAATAATTGTAAAGGCTGATCTGTAAAACAAGCAGAGCATTTATCATTTCAAATACTGGTTAATATTCGATTGTAATTGGTGTTGTTCATTCGCAAAACAAGATAAGGTGAATTATTAACGACCACAAACTCCAACCTTTCATTGCTTAGATTTGAGTGATACCTCGAGTCTCACCATATCAATAAAAACAAAGCTAAATAGCATGCTTCTGCAGATAAAAAGTCTGTTCCACAAGAAAATCCATCCTGAAGTTGATGACCCTGAAAAAGAGCCCGGCAATTATGGCAAGTATGAGAACGAGGAAATTCTTGAAAAGTCGAAGTCGGCATTCAGAAAACGTAATGGAATTGGCTGTTGGGCCTCTCTTACCAGTGGGAAAAATCGTTGCTCAAAGACTGACATAAAACTACCTCCGGATGCAATCATCAAGAGAATATCGGATCTTCCAACAAAAGAGATAGTTACTTGTGCAGGCAGGGAGCACTGGATCAAAACAGATGCAGAATGTAAGTGCATATACATGATAACGGGTGATAGAATAATACTTCTTATTATAGTATCCTGAAGAAAGACTTAATTTGTCAGTTTGGTCGACAACCATACAGAACTGCAATTTTGACACTAGTTAAGATTTATGAACCCGTTTTTTTTTTCCTAACAGGGTTCAGTCAATTATTACAAAACAGCACTCATTAAAATCATCAAACTCTGAATTTATTTTGTCAGTTGACTCAGCTCGACTTAGCTCAGCGCAGCTCAGTAATAAATATGAGCCACTGTAATATCCCAGTTTGAGTTCACTAAACAACTCCATATCTTGGCATTGCAGATTTCGTATTGGAGCTGAAAGAGAATGGGGGAGTTTGCAGTTAAAAGTAAAAAACTAGTGTGTAATTATTTAGTGTGCCAATAAACTCACGATGAATACGTGAACTTATGGAGAATGCAGAACCTCCTTCCCTTATTGTTAAAAGGTCTGTACTAAACATTGCAAACTATTTTCTTTGCTTCACACATATCTATACTATGATTGGCGATTATGTACATCTTACATTCTATGATAAACATTAAGCATGTTGTCATCCAAACACACCAGCAGTTAGTTATACATGTGATTGATTGCAAAGATTACGATGACAGTTCAGAACTGATCCCTTTCTAACACCTCAGTTATATGACGTTTTCCCTTGTAGTCACAGAGGTGACCGAGAAACGAGTAAATGAACTATAAAAAATTAAATATACATGACAAGTAGAAGGCAGTGACAAATGACAACCTCATAGAAAAAACCCAATTCAGACACTTAGGTGAAATTCATAGTCTCATGCTCGTCTATGGCATCCATGAATGGCATATTGCTACAAGTGAACCATTTTGTTTAAAGATTAAGGCGGTCTAATCATATCATAAGGTAAGACGATCCCACACAAAACTTATCATATCGGACACAGCTTCCCTTCAACTGGAAATACAGTAATACATACTCAGTAGACGATAAAGAAAACCGCTTCCAGTGAACTTGCACCTTACAAATTCCAAACAAAGGCCTACTTCTAATAGCTTAACCTCGATGAATCGCTTAAAATTCCTAAAATAAAGTCATGCACTCATACAAATCGCGCTTAAAAATCCAGTGAACTTGCAACTTCGAATAGTCATTGGATTAAATTGATTTTCAAAAATAAGAATGTCAATCCTAATTTCCAAATATTTCCCATTTCATTCAGTCAAAATCCCATAGAACACGAAACTAACCTAAAACATTTGAAAAAATTGTTCCAATTTTCCAAGAATTCCTTTACTTCCAACACTTTCTCCATTCAACAAAACTAAATCTAATCTTCTTCATTGTCCTTTTCTAATAAAAAGATTATCGACGAACGATAAATAAGAGAATCATCTCAACCAAAAGCCGATATTTAATACTCAAATCAATCGATGATTTTATATCTAAACAACATAACATTAATGAATTGCACGATCTTCATCATTAAATCAAGCAAATTTAGTTTAATCATCAATAACAAAATGCTCAAATAAACAGTAACAATTTTTAAGATAAGAATCAATCTAGAAATACATGCAATTTAATTTCTCTTGTAACTATACATTGTTGAAGGAAATTGAAAATAGAACAAAATTGTGAAATTTAAAAGTGGTAAAGAATTGGGGAAGAAGAAGACCGTACATAATTCGGAGCAGGGATGATGGCAGAAGATTCTCAAAAGTTGGGAAATTTTTTGTTGTTGTCAAGAGAGAATACAAACAATACCAGTAGAGAGCGGTTAAAAGATGATTCATCCCGGAAAAACGATCGAAACCCGACCGAAGTAACACGGAAAGAACCTGCTTTTTTAACCCGATATCGAAAATGACTTGACGATAATAACTCGCATATTTAGGGTCCCGACACGCTAAAGTCTAGACCCGTGAACTTATCTTAAAATAGGTGAATTTATTGAAAATGGTGATGCTTATTTATGGACATGATTTACTCAATTATGTACATAAATGACCATTATACCCCTTTCATTTCACCCCAAAATTTTCAATTTCCCTCAATTTCGCCCTCTCCTTTTGACGTCCTCTTTGCAAATCACAATAACCACCAACTTACCACCGTCCACCACCCCTCCACCGCACGTCACCCATACACCACCGACGTCTAACCTAGAACCGCCTCCTGCCACCGTCTCCTACCAGAAACCACTGCTTGCCGCCACCCTCCCTCACTTGCTGCCACAACACCCCACCTCCACAACTTTGAAACATTAAAAAAACCCACCATATCCCTGCCACCATCATCCCGACCCCTGTACGCCTACCTCGACGACCTACCCCACCTCCCTCGACGACCTTCCCCACCTCGCCTACCCCAATTCGTTTTGTGCCGCCCTTCACTCGAACACCAGAAAGTACGGTTGTTGAATTTGGTACAATTTTGATCCATAAATAATTCTAAACCCTAATTTTTAAAATTGATACAATAATTTGATCATAAATAATTGAAAATGTAATTTGTAAGTGATCAATATGTGATTTGGAATGTAATTGTTGAATTTGGTATGATTTTGATTAATTTTTAAGAAGTATAGGAAAAAAGAGAATTTTTTTTTATTTTCTAAGAAGGGTACATGATGGAAAAAATATGAAAAAATGTCCATGAATAAGTAAAACTTGTACATGAAAGAGCAACTACGTTTTTTTTTAAAGTTCCCCATCAAAATATGCGAACTTCAGCCATGTGTTGTTTGGCTTAATTTCAACTTAGCTCAGCTCCGCTTTATTCTGTTAATTCAGTTTCATTAAGTTTAACTCCTCTCTTCACAAAGTAACTCTTACTTCAGCTCCATTCAGCCATGTTCTTTCAAATTTAATTTCAGCTCATTTAAGTTCAGTTCAGCTCTATTCAGTTTACTTCAGTTCAGTTCAATTCAATCCAGGTCCATTAAGTTCACTTCAGCGCTTTTTAGGAAAAAAAAAAAACAGAGTCTCAATTAAGCTCAGTTTCATTCAGTACGATTCAGTTCACTTCAATTCCATTCAATTTAAGTCTAAGCTCTCAAATACATTTAAGATAATCAAGTCATCACTTTATCTTCAGAGTGCAATAACTTTCTTCATTAACTATCCACATCACTTTTTTACTCCCTTATTCATTTATTGCAGCGAATGAGAAAAAAAAATATACGATACAATTTTATTATACATATATAATACGGTATACGATATCAATTATACCAATTTTTGCATATCCCGTACGAATTCTATACGGTTTCATGTGCACCGTAATGAATACATACAACTTCCGATGTGATTTATTTTAAAAATAAAAAAATCACAAACTAGAACTTCTAGACATTAGCGGTAAAAAAATAGAACAAATTTTAACTTAACCAAACAAAAATCTTGGGATTTTCTCATTTGTACCCTCGAAATATTGGCTATAAATGAGAATTTCGAAAAAATAAGGGTACAAGTGAGAAAAGCCAATAACTTTATAAGAAATCTTGCTTGTGACGGATATATCCGTCACAAGCTTGCGACGGATTAAGTACTACCCATATGGGTAGATAAGACAACATAATTTACTACTCCCTAGGCACTCTATTTTTGTCTTATCTACCCCACAATGGGTATTACTTGACGCATCGCAAGCTTGCGACGGATATGACCATCAGTCCATCACAAATGAGAAGAATTTGTGATAACTCTAGGAATCCATTTCTGAAATAATGGTCAAAAATAAAATATTTGTCGTTTTGGGTCGGTTTTGAAAATATTTGTCAAAATGGTGTCCACGTAGGCTCGGGATTTCTGGACCTAAAACACGTCACTACCAATGGCGTGTTTATAATGAGTAGGGAAAGAAACTTCATTGAAAAATGGACTAAAACAAACACGCCATTGGGAATGGCGGGTTTCGGAGGGGAAACACGCCATCCCCTATGGCGTGTCTTATGTAATTTTTTTTTTTTTTTTTTTTTTATATATATATATATATATATATAAAGTTTAGTCAGTTGAGGAAAAAAAATTGTTGTAAAGACACGCCACTACTAATGGCGTGTTTCCTTCACAAAACACGCCATTAGTAGTGGCGTGTTTCAGGTCTAGAAATCCCGAGCCTACGTGGACACCATTTTGACAAATATTTTCAAAATCGACCCAAAACGACAAATATTTTATTTTTAACCATTATTTCAGAAATGGACTCTAACTCTAGGGCTACAAATAAGAAAATCCCAAAATCTTTTCCACTCTTTCACTCATTTACCCTACTCACAGTGACACAGTCACCCTCCCACGACGGCAGCCACCTGAAATCCACTCCTCCAACAATCTTCGTGTTCCGGGTGTAATTCCAGAGCAAGTATCGTTACCACTCGTGGCTTGTAGAATAATGTCTTGAGTTGAACCCTTCTTGCTTCTATCGTCCCTCTCGGCCTCTCGCAACAATGAACGAAGGCGAGGGCTTGGCTTTGTGCCAAGCGTACTCACTCCGACGCTCAAGTCAGTAAACTTAAAGGATTAAGCTGTGTTACTTGGCTAGATATGTATTGTAGAGAGATAAGGGAGATATTACCAGATGAATAGTGTATTTAGGTTCAGTTGTGGGATCCTTTCCTCAATGAAGGTTGAGGAGTATTTATAGGCTTTCACCTTTTGTCACGTAGTGGCCAAGTGGCCAAGTGGCTAGCAGGTGAAAAGACCGTTCCACCCTCGGCCGATGGACCTATGGCAGGCCGGCCGACGGGTCTTGGATATGAGTACGCGGGTATGTGTCATTTGGCGAGTTGTCGCGCCGAGACCCTGGCTATGAGCCGACGGGGTGCATCGGCTAGGGTTGTCTCGAGTCGTTGACTTTCTTTGTGGATATCTTTGACCTTGCTCAGTGTGTTGACTTGGTCAGTGGTGCAGAATATGCCCCATCAATTTGCCCACAGCGTAGTCTATGCCGTGGTATGGGCTCCGATGTATGCTGAGCATATATTCTGCACTAAGTAAATTTCGCAAATTTTTCCGTACCATATATCATATCCCCCCTCCACATGGATGCGTAAAGGGTATCCGATAAGGGAAAGAACATGACGCTGGCCGAGACCAGGGCTGAGAGTGCCGGTTGATTTTGATTGCCCCCGGCCGGCGCTTCCTAGCTTGGTTGATCGGGTGGCCGGCGGAGACTAGATACCTAGGAATTTATTGAGGAAGATGAACAGTCGAAGAGATGTGAATGGGCGTGTTGAAGACGCTTGGTCACTGTTGCATTGATTGACATTCAACTGTTGCAACGATTGACATCCCGCGGTTGCATGTTTGACACGTGTATGTTCGCTGATTGGTTGACGCTTCATGGGCTGTGCCCTGATTGGTCTTTCTTCATGGGCTTCTCTCTATAAATAGGGCAGTTATTCCGTGATTTTGGCCTCCATTTTATTTTCGAAAATTTTCTCCAAAATCTTCATCTTTCCAAACTTTCAAGGGTTGTCTTCGTCTTCTTAATCTTCGGAGTATTTGATCCGGCGAGTGTTTTTCTTTAAGGTAAACAAGCAAACTTTTTATTTTTCTTGCTAGTGATTTGTTGTGAACCATGTCTTCTCAACGATCTTTGGACCTAGTAAACTGCGTCGGGGGCCCTAGGTCTCCTTCTCTCGAAGTTGATCCTCAAATTCGGAGGAATGGGAGGATTCGACTCTTTTGGTGATCTTGGTGATGATTTTGGTGATGATGCGGAAAGGTCTCGTCCTAGTGAGGGGAGACAAGATCGTCATGGATCACGGCTATGTCTGTAAGATCCATCTTGACCGTGCTTGGTCCCGTAAGCTTGCCCGTTGTTCCGGCGGGAAACTTTTCGAGGATCATTTTTTCTTTGGTAGGGGATACGAAATTGTTATCCCTGAGGAGGGTCAGGCCGTATGTTGTCCTCCGCCGGGCTATACTGGCGTATACATGCGGCATTTGGAGTACGGGCTCCGGTTTCCGCTGAATGGCTACGTTATGGCCATAATTAGAGCCATGAACGTTGCCGTTGCCCAACTGCACCCGCTAGCTATGAGAACCATAATCGGTTTTGTCTGGCTTTGTCTCTTTAAGGGGGAGGCTCCGACGGTGAATTTATTCCGCCGACTTCATCATCTTAAACCGTCAATCCCTGGCCGCGTTGGATGGTACAGTGTGCAAACGGAGCAGGGTTATATCTCTGTTGACAAACTTTCTTCTTGCAAGGACTGGCAAGGTCGGTGGGTGTACGTTAAAGTGCCGGATGACTATCCACGCCCGCTCCTTCCAAAGACCAGGTTAATTTGCGGTGTGAGACTAGGGCGGAGCATGACAGATGGGTCACTCGGAAACATCTTAAAATGGATGCCCAGCAGGTCGTTCTCAAGGAGGATGAGAGGCGGCAATGAGGCTCTTTGAGGTGGACAAGAGTGGGATGCCGAAAAGATGGATTCCCCCGACGCAGATCATTCTTCAGGATGAGCCGCTTTGCTATGTCGGCCTCATACCGGCCCTAGCACGGGGTGAGTGGGGTCGGTGTGAGGCCCATCGCCGCTCTCAATGTTCCTGCTTTTCGAACTTCGATTTATTTCCTCTACTTGACTCTTGCTTTGTTTCTTTTGCAGACCACTTTGGACCGGACCTATCTGAGGATCTTCTTCGGAGAATGGGGCTGCACAAAGATAAAACCGTTGCTAACTTGCATCCCCAGGCTCTAACCCATGACCGCGGGGACGTCGCCGAATGATCTTATGGAGCAGCGGTGAAGGTCTTGAGCAAGGAGGAGGCGCAGGCGAGGGTTGTTAGCGGCGTAGTGCGTCGGACGCGGAAAACAAAGCTTTCAGCGGCATCGGCGTCGACACCGGTTCCAACTCCCATCCCCTCCCCTAAGAAGGTGAAGATTGTTGATATTCCCGATGAGGGGGACTCGACATGAGAGGGATCTCCCCTTATCCGTAAGAGGAAAGGGACGACTTCTACCGTTGGCAAGGAAGTGCCTCCTCCGGTCAAAAAGGCCAAACATGGTACCTATCTAGCTTGCGGCTTAAATTTAGCCGTGCCATTAGGTGTTTCTGATAAGTCAATGTTGATACTGATGTTTTAATTGAATTTTGCAGACCGGCCCATCGATCGGCTATTGCTCACGTTGGGCGGCGGGCGGTGGGGTCCCTGCGCGGAGTTGGTGGTCAAGGCGCCACCGTCAACCCTTCATCCCGAAGGCTTTCGTCCCTCGGCCGCGGGCTAGTGGTCAAATTGTCACCACCGTCCCTTCGTCCCAGAAGGCTTCCGTCTCCGAGCTTATAGAGGAGGGCACGAAGCTAATTAGGGAGGCGGCGAGGTGGAACGTGGTTCCGGTGCTCGTCTCATGGAGCAAGTGAAGGCCGTGGCTCGGGCTGTTCATGAGCGTAACGCCACCAAGCGGTGGTGCGTCGGCGGTGGATCTCCTCAATGAGCGAGAGGCTTAGGGGAGAAGCCGAGAAGGCGCTCTTGGCCGAGAGAAAACTTAGGGAGGACGCTGAAAAGGAGGTCCTTGCCGAGAGGGCCAAGGCCGAGGCCGCGGTGCACTGGCCGCGAAGCTGCCGAGGAAATGTGACCTTGTTCGGGCGTGCCGACCTCTATCTCCAGCAGAGGAACGAGTCCAGGGGCCTGTTTAAGGCTCAGGCGGAGGTGGTTCGGGGCAAAGAGGCCATCATCAAGCAAAAGGAGGTGGACATCGAGATGCTCCAAACCGTCATGCTCCCTAAACTGTGCGCCGAGTTCGGGATTTGGTGAAGATGCTTTGCTAGGGAAGTTATCGGGGAGCTTTTCCCTCTTGATGGTTCCTTCCGTGGGGCGGGTTCGACGTCTTTCGCTTGATGACAAGCTCGAGGCTAAGGAGGAAGCCGCGGTGGAGAAGGCCAAGGAGGCGGTGAAGGCGAAGATGGAGAGGGAGGCGGCCGTGGAGAAAGCGACTCTTCTTTGAGAAGGCTAGGGTGGCTAAGGAAGAAGCCGAAAGGATGAGGGCGGTTTGAGGTGTCGAGGCCAAGGCCGAGGGTCGCTAGAAAAGCTCTTTGGGTTGCCCTCATCGAAGAAGATGCGGCTACCGATGCGATGGCGGCGACAACGAGGCTTAGGAGAGCAAGTTTACACAGATCTGTTTCAGCTCCTCACATACTACCATGTCTTTGCTTGATGAGAACAAGTTTACAAAGAGATGCTTCTTGTTCGGGGCCAATTACTCGGCCCTTCCTCCCCGCTATCTCTTGGTACATGAACATAATTGTAGCTTTTGCTTTTTTTTTTTTTTTGTACAACTCTGGTAGGTTGTGTTTCGGCTTATCCCTGTGGGGACGGCCATCGTCTGTATTCTTTTCACTTGTAATCTTACTTGTAACTTATCTTCTTAATAATAGTTCGTTTCTTTCGCCTTCGGCCTGGCCGAGGTCTTTATCTCATCTTTGTCAGAGTTGTCTTCCTGTATTCCTAATTGAGCGCCCCTTTTGTTTCCGCCTCGGCTTGGCCGGGGCCGTTTTAGAGTGCGCATCTCAACTGTGTTTCAACGCTTCCAAGACCCTTCGATTGTTTTTGCGAGTGTAGTGTGCGATGGCCGTTACTGTCGCGGTACCCGCCTTACGAGGGTGATTGCCGCTCTTGTCGGTATGACAGTGTGAGCCGGCGTCTGTCTCTCGGTAGCGTGTTACGTGGCGTCTACCACTTGGAGTGACTGCGACGACGTCTACCCCTTCGGGTGACTGTCGTGGCGTCTACTACTTGGGGTGACTGCGACGGCGCTAATTTCTTGATGGAGACTGCCGCTCTTGTCGGTATGACAGTGTGAGTCGGCGTCTGTCTCTCGGTAGCGTGTTACGTGGCGTCTACCACTTGGGGCTGCGACGGTGTCTACCTCTTCGGGTGGCTGCCGTGGCGTCTACTACAGGGTGACTGCGACGGCGCTAATTTCTTGATGGAGCGCCGCTCTTGTCGGTATGACGGTGTGTGCGGCGTACGTATCTCGTTAGCGTGTTACGTGGCGTCTACCACTTGGAGTGACTGCGACGGCGTCTACCTCTTCGGGTGACTGCCGTGGCGTCTACTACTTGGGGTGAATGCGACGGCGCTAATTTCTTGATGGAGACTGCCGCTCTTGTCGGTATGACAGTGTGAGCCGGCGTCTGTATCTCGGTAGCGTGTTACGTGGCGTCTACCACTTGGAGTGACTGCGACGGCGTCTACCTCTTCGGGTGACTGCCGTGGCGTCTACTACTTGGGGTGACTGCGACGGCGCTAATTTCTTGATGGAGACTGCCGCTCTTGTCGGTATGACAGTGTGAGCCGGCGTCTGTATCTCAGTAAATAACTGATGGGAAAATTTTGCTTTGGTGGAAGGCTTGGATGGTTTTTCATTAGGTAAAAATATGCGTTGGGGTGTCCACAGCTATTTTGGACACCTCCGCAGCTACATAAATTTTACGAGATTACCAATGCCCTAATGGCTCATCACAGGCACACCTCCCGATCGGCCCACTAGTTGTATCCATGAGGTCGCCCCCTGCTGTAAGGACGGGCTTTTTCCTTTTTCGGACTTCTTCGCCTCTTTGAGGGATTGCATGTTGCATCCTCGGGCAGCTATCTGAACGTTGACCACCTCATCCTTCTCGTTTTTGGAGACGAGCTTATGCGCTTCCCCCCGGTCCGAGACATACATCAGCGTTAGGGCCCGGATGGACATCACTGCGTCGGCCTCGCTCAGGGTGACTCGGCCTATGAGAACGTTGTAGGCGGACGAGCCGTCAATGACCACGAACTCAGCTAGGACGTTTTTAGCCGCGTTCTTTTCGCCGAACGCCACCGGGAGTCTGATTGATCCCAGCGGCACCAGGCCGGCCCCAGAGAAGCTGTATAGGGGGTTGGTGCAGGGGCTCAAGTCCTTGATTTTCAGGCCGAGGCCGAGAAAGCACTCTCTAAACATGATGTTCGTGTATGCGCCTGTGTCAATCAGGCACCTCTTGACCAGGTGGTTGGATATGTCCAAATTGACTACAAGCGGGTCGCTGTGAGGGGCGATGACCCCTTCGTAGTCCTTTCTTCCAATAGTCATATCGGGGATGTTTGCAGAGGGGATC
Source organism: Silene latifolia (assembly GCF_048544455.1). Classification (NCBI taxonomy): domain Eukaryota; kingdom Viridiplantae; phylum Streptophyta; class Magnoliopsida; order Caryophyllales; family Caryophyllaceae; genus Silene; species Silene latifolia. The sequence goes on from NC_133534.1 coordinate 14,366,003, forward strand.
CCTGAGTTGGGCACAAAGTTGATGGCCTGATATAGCTCGTTTAGGTGTCGTTTGTGCCCATGAGCGGACCCTCCGTTCTCGTTGCCCCCGATGACAACATGAATCACTCCTATCCGCTCGAAGACGGACTTCTTATCCGAACTGTCGGCGTCAGTCTTTTGGCCTTTTGCAACGTACTTGCCGAGGCTTCCCTTCCGGATCAGTTCCTCTATGACATTCTTCAGATGGCGGCAGTCGTTGGTTAAATGGCCGGTGTGGCCGTGGTACTCACAGTACTGGCTCGTGTCACCGTCATTTTTTGGCTTGGGGGGTCTCTCCCACTTCTGGCCCTCGTTTTTGTTCAGGGCGAAGACCTCGGCGGCTGATACGACGAGAGGGGTTTTTTCACTATACCGCCTCTGGTGGTACGTTCCTGAATTCCACCCGGCGCCCGCCGAGTCTTGCTTCCGGTCGGATCTGTCCGACCGTGATCTATTATTCTCACGGCGTCTTCCATCGGACCGCGAACCGTTGTTGTCGCGGCGTCCTTCGTCCTGACTGTCCTGCCTGCGACTCTTCTTTTTCGAGTGCTCGGCTTGGCTGGGATCTACCTGGTCTTGTGATAGTCTTCCACCTTGATGGCTTGGTCGGCCAACTTCCTGGCGGCGTCCAAGCCCAGGCCTCCGCTCTTGATGAGCTCGTTTTTTAAGGCTCCCCTTGGGAGGCCCTTCATCGCCGCGAAGGCCGCCGGCTCGGGATTAATTTTCGAATCTCTGCTGGACCTTTCCATCAAACCTCTTCACATAGCTCCGGAGAGACTCGCCCCCTCCGTCGATAGTCAGGAGGTCAGATGTCTCTACGGCCCTTCTCTTATTGCAGGAATACTGGGCTAGGAAAGCGCCCTTTAGGTCGGCGTAATAGTATACCGAGCCGTCGGGAAGCCCTTTGTACCAGCTCTGAGCCATCCCATGCAAAGTTGTTGGGAAAATTCGGCACTGACCTCATCGGGCGCTCCCATACCGACATGTAAGACTCGAAAGCCTCGGCGTGGTCGGCTGGATCACTATCTCCCTTGTATGACGAGGTGGCGGCTTGAGCTTAGTTGGCACCGGGACTTCTAGGACGTAGGCGTTGAGGGGTTGCCTAACCACGTGTCGAACGACACGCGGCGATCGACTCCTTGCCTCCCTAACTCGGCTCCTCCCCGTAGCGGGAGGGGCTCCTTCTTCGACTCGGACTTCTTCTCCAACTCGCCGAGTCGGACTCCTCGGCTCCTTTGGGGTAAGCCTCGTTCGTGTGGCGGGGACGCCGTCCTCCCACGAGTGCGGGAAGGACTTAGGTCTACCGCGCCCACTTTGGGCTCCCGGCGTCTTGACGGGTCGGCTTCTCCTAGTGCTCCGTTCAAATTTCTCGGAGTCTCGTTTTGGGCCCTGGTTTCTCGGACGATTTCCGCCGCTCTTGTCGGTGTGACGGTGTGAGCGGGCGCACATCGATTAGGTCCGGGAGCATTTTCGGCTTTGCTACGTCAACCACCGTCCCATGATGGTGACCTGGTTGTTCGGCACCGCGTGTGTCGGGTGTTATTGGCATCCCGAACTCGGTTGGATTACTCGCCGGTGGAGGGTTGCACGACTCATTTGTGGACGGTATCATCTTGGTAGAATTCGGTTTCGTCCGTCACGAATACCTCTTGTTGTTTCGACATCTTCTTAGCTTTTTGGGTGGGTTTTTTGTGTGTATATTTTTGTTTGGGAATGAATGTGACTAGCTTCTAGTGTCTTTCCCCACAGACGGCGCCAATTGTTCCGGGTGTAATTCCAGAGCAAGTATCGTTACCACCCGTGGCTTGTAGAATAATGTCTTGAGTTGAACCCTTCTTGCTTCTATCGTCCCTCTCGGCCTCTCCTGGAACAATGAACGAACTGAGGGCTTGGCTTTGTGCCAAGCGTACTCACTCCGACGCTCAAGTCAGTAAACTTAAAGGCTTAAGCTGTGTTACTTGGCTAGATATGTATTGTAGAGAGATAAGAGAGATATTACCAGATGAATAGTGTATTTAGGTTAAGTTCTTGGGATCCTTTCCTCAATGAAGGTTGAGGAGTATTTATAGGCTTTCACCTTTTGTCACGTAGTGGCCAAGTGGCTAGCAGGTGAAAAGACCGTTCCACCCTCGGCCGATGGACCTATGGCAGGCCGGCCGACGGGTCTTGGATATGAGTACGCGGGTATGTGTCCCGGCTGGCAGGTTGTCGCGCCGAGACCCTGGCTAACAGGCCGATGGGCTGCATCGGCTAGGCTGTCTGAGTCGTTGACTTTGCTGTGGATATCTTTGACCTTGCTCAGTGTGTTGACTTGGTCAGTGGTGCAGAATATGCCCCATCACTTCGGTATATTCAATTTAACACAAATTCTAGAATAAGACGGTCCGTGAGACGATAAGACGGTCATTTTGTGTAAAAATCATTTGTTTAGTGTCATCAATAAAAGAGCGATTTTTATACAAATGGCCGTCTTACCGTTTGAGATCATCTCACCCAATAATTACCGCCAATTTAGTGATATTCAACTTCTCAATTTCATGTCTTGATCAAATTTCTCCATTAAAGTAGTTGCATCAATGGGTGATCCAACCATTTACAACTTTGATGCTTGCACATACCTTTTCCAAGCTCTTCATTATTTCCTGAATTCCTGATTTTAGGTATTCATTTCAGTAATTTTAATGATTTTTTTATGGGGTTATTTCATGAGAATAATCCAAACTAAGACCCCTCTTCTCATATTAATCCAACCTAATGTTTAACTGAGAAAAATCCGAACTTTGACATCATTTAACTTGTACTAAACCGATCTCATAATTTACTTGATATCACAAGTTTTCCAACAGGTGACTTTATGGGATCTATTTTTTGTTTTTTTTTTTCTACATTGTTTGTCAATCTTCATCTTCCCAAATCAATAACTTTCCTCAAAATTAAAAATAAAACTCAAACTTTATCAAAATCCAGAAAAATCCTAATTAAATAACCTAATTACAGATCAGACCTACAATAATTTGTAGCGATTGGTTGGTCTGACAACCAAACAACATTGTCCCCCTAATTTTATTTCAAAACCATTGATCTTCTTATCCGTTTCTTCCTGGATTTTTCTTCTGGGATTTCTTTTTCCTTCTTCATTTATCATTACCCATTAATTCTCCAACAATTAGATACACAATGGAGAAAGAGAGCTAATAGCCAGAGATAAACAAATCAGCAAGCTCTCAATGATAACACTCGAAGAATGCAAGGAAAATGCTCGTGTTTATCAAGAATGACAAAACATTTGCAGAAGAACAATGTATCATGATACATTGATACTCACAATTCACAAAGAGTATACCTTTCATAGTATGCAGCCCAATAAAGACCTGTCCGACCAAACTTGTCCTTAAAGTCCAATGACATGCCACAAGCAGAATATGGATAAACAACCCACGTCTAATCTAGGATTGCAATAAATAATTGAAGATATACAAAGTAAAACTACTCCATATGTAATAGGTTTGCTGTGTGTGTGTCAAGTTTTGGAGGCTGAAAGACTTGACTCTTGAGACAACGAATGAATCTGTTTTGAACGATGTGTTGACAGATTTTGTAGAACCCTAGATCCCCAAATTAATTTGGGGGTAAATATTAATTTGGGGTTTAGAGATTTAGCGGTGGCAGGCGGTGTGTAACGGGATGGGACTATAGAGAAGGGGTATGGTTGTTCATTGGTGCTGCGGTTCAGTGCACTGAACTGAACCAGTGAGGTGAGGCTCAGGTTATTGGTGTTTGGTGATTGGTTATTGGTGTTTGGTGATTGTTGATGAGGATGAAGGATTGAAGGGAAGGAGTTAAAAAGGTTATTATTTGTTTTTTAATTTTTTTTTGTTAAAGTGTGACCTGTTAAACAAGTAGTCGGTTACCGGGTGTATTATGGGAAGAATGAGCGTATAGGTCAGATTAATATGAGTTAAAACATAGGTTGGATTAATATGAGAAGGAGAGACATAGGTTAGATTATTCTCATGAAATAACCCTTTTTTTATTTGTGATTTATTTTCGTTTTGATTCTTAAACTCGGCTAGTCTCGTAAACCGGAAACCGTATATCCGAGAAATCCATATCAGATACGTATACAACAAACTGAGATTCTGAAAACCGGATATCCGATACGTTTTTGCTCACCCTATAGGGTGGGAGTAATTAGTTTGAGAGAAGACTTGTCACAATGTCATTTACGCGTCTAGATACTATTGTGAGCCATCAGCCATGGCGACCTTTCAACATTTTTCAATCTCCACAATTTTACATTTAATTTTAATTTTATAAATAAACCCAATTATATACATTTCCAATACATTTCATAACGAGATTTACTACTATAAATATCCAGCTAGTTGGCCATTTTCTTCATTCCTTGTTTAAACATCTCTACTAAAAAAAGTGAAATTTCTATAAATATCATAATTACTTAATTACTTTAAATCTTTAGTTGGTTTCCAGTTATAGCAAGTATTTGAGGATTGTCGGAAATTATGGCTAACTTTGATGGGGTTGACTTTGGAGCTGCAAGTACGGGGTTCTGCCAGTGTACTGCTATGTAAATGACCTCACTCTTCTTTTATATAGGGCTTGCTTGGATTGAGGGTAAAACAAAGGGAATGAATATGGGAGTAATAATTAAGGTGCATTTTCCATGTTTGGCATGAGAGTATTTATCCACTTCCTGGATCTGTTACCCTCATGAAAGGGTAATACATTACCCACCCTCCCCCTGGGTAATGATTAAGGGAGTAAAACATCTACTCAGTAATTATTACCCTTATGCCAAACATATCATCAATGAAATCATTACCCTAGTAATTAACTTCCCCGGTAATTATCACCAGTTAAAATTTACCCCTGAATTATTCCTTGGATTCCAGGCAAGCCCTTAAGAACGACTTTCACACCCGATTAAAATATAGGTGGAAGTGAAAGGAGATTGTAAAAGGTTTAAGTTAAGACGGTCTGAACCAAGACCAACTCCTAATTAGGAGTAGTATGTACTTATGTTGATCTTGCGCAAATTCTTGTTTCAGACCGAATACGGCCAATTTCATCAGAAACGGGGTTTTGTGACCATTTTATGGCCAAATGTAACCACAAGTCCACAATGGTCCAGCTAGTGTTACAACTTACAACTTATGGTAACTTGTTTTTCAAAAGTGGTAACATTTGGCTTTAAATGGTCTCAAAATGGCCCGTCTGAAGGGAGACCAACTCGTTGATGATCTTGAGGTTATGTTATACAGTGTTGTTTAATTATGAGTAATTTTGAGTATCAGTTTAGTGGGTATTTGATTTACTTTGCATTCTGCATTTTGTTATGCAGAAACTCTCAGATCATAGCAGAGGTTAGTGTTTCAAACTGCTACAGTAATATTTTTCATTTATTTTGCAAACTTATATATATTGCTGTTAAGAAAAGGTGTAGCAAATTGATTCAATTGATTCAGCTTCTTGTAGAGGTTCATGATTGTTGATTCAATTGATTCAGCATACTTATAATAATATTGCTGTGTGCAAAAAGGTGTAACAGTACACAAAAAATTCAAAGTTCCAATCTTTATGATTGTTGATTCGGTCCTTAGAATAGACATGGTATGATGCTTGACACTTCGGGCTTATTTGGATTGCGGGATTTGGAGGGGGAGGGAGGGACGAGTAAATGTCGGATACGAAATCCATTGTAAGGATTAATTAGAGTCTCCACCTCCCTGTCTCCTTTTCCCTTCTATTAGTGTATCTAAACACATCGTTTATTTTAAGCCATAAACATGTAAATTTTCATAAAATGCTCAAATTCAAACAGCTGAGGATGTACCGGTTGTCGGGTACTTCTCTCGGTTTAGTACTTCTAATAGGTTAGTAGTAACTTAGTACTATTTCTTGACTAAAGCCTTGCTCTGATGGGAGAAAGTGCTATTTTGTGTTCCCAAATTATTTCACTTCTCGTCACTCATCGTAGGTTGAATCAGTGAAGAAAGGAATGGAAGCTTCAATCGTGCGGCTGGTTGTGTTCCATACATTCCTTTTCATTGTGCTCCTTTGATTTGTTACTGAGTAGAATTTATGTTAGAAGCATTGCATTAATTTCATAGGTGATCTGTCATGTTTTATTCAATTTTTTTCTTTTTGAAGGAGGAAGCATTGGGCAAATTACAGTCTTCAATATCTTCAATCCCAGCACTGGTACGGCTTTAATATTTTTTCTTAACGTGACTGGTTTTTGTAAGACGGAAAGTATTGCTTTCTATTTTGTACATTCTTGTGTTCTGTGTTTTATCAGGTTAAAGGAGAAATGAAGGAACAATTGCCAGTTATCCCAAGTCTGGTACTAATTCCGCTCTTTCCTTAATCTGATTTTGGCATCGTGTTGGGAAGACATTTTGGGTATTAATAGTGCCATATTCGTCTTTATTTTCATTGATTTTAGGTTGAAGAAGCAGTAAAGACCCAATTTAGAGCTTCCATTCCAGAATTGATACAGGTCTCGCTTTCTTAATATTTCTGATCATATTTCTGTGACCCTGAAGAATCATACTAATATACTATCTGTTTGTCTATTCAGGCTCTAACAGTGATGAAAGAAGGGCAAAGAATCACGACGCTGGTACTAATTTACAATTTCCTTCCTCTTCTATTAAGTTAACCTTGGCTTCGCAGCAGTGGTGGAGGGAGGGTGTAAAGACGGGTAGCAGCCCCAACTAGTAGTTAGAAATTGGCGTGATTTCAGAAATAAAATGTCATAAAATAGAACAAATTTGTACGTCACCCTTGCTAAATTTTGATGTGTATTTGCGAATGTTGGATGTATTTGTGGAAAAAGGTCGTCAATATAAACATTGAAAGCAACTCAAATTATGACATCTTAAGATGAAGGTTGAATACATTTTTTCAACATTTCATTTAAGACGAGCTAACGGTTGAGGCCTGAGGGCATTTGTTTAAACATTTTGTTTTTCAAATTATGGTCGTGTACTGGCCGTGGTTTGTTAAGTTACATCAGTCATATCACGATGATTAGAGTTCACGATTGTTGCTTCAACCACCATCAATACCGCATTTTAATACCATAGTAAACTGCCAGCAGGTGGAAGAAGCTAGCAGAGCGGCCCCTGCTTTTTCCCCCTTGGCCCAGAGTTTGCCTAGTCCTATTCCTACAAGGTGATGTTCACATCAATCACATGCCTTAGACTTAATTACTTTTTACAATACGAATTACCAATTATTGGTGAGCAAGTTGACTTTATGCGAGATTTTGGAGCTTTGATTTTTGTTTCGAATGATTTTTGAGCTTGTATAGGAGCATAGGGGTGGTGTACCCTAGAATTTTGCATTACTAATACTTTGTTTAATGATTATCTTAGAGCATCTCCTCAGCAGGACGAATCATCTAACTTACACTTGAAATTTGCGGGAAATTTGCCAGAGTCTAAGTCACTTTTTACCAAGGAGGATATAAAAGATCAGGGTGCTTCACTTAAAGTTGAGTTGCATGATCAATATGGGCATAAAGTAGTTGTAGGACCAGAATCATCAGCAAAGATTAAGATTTTTGTAGTTGCCGGGGACTTTGAGAGTGAAGATGGTGACGAGGATATAAGCAAACATGTTGTCACGCCGAGGGAGGGCAAACCACCACTTTTGAAAGGAGAGAGTGAAATATTATTGTCCAAAGGGGTTGCTAGTGTCGATGAAATTGCTTTCACTGATAACTCAACATTTGTAAGAAGTAAGAAGTTCAAATTAGGGGCTCAAGTCATAAAAGGTGTTTCACCTGGAGTCATTAAGGGAGCGGTGAGTGATGCTTTTCGGGTGAAAGAGCACCGGAATACGTGTAAGTGTCCATTCCTTCGTATATGCATGTTTGGAATTGCTAGCATATTGCGTCTTGCGTCTTATTGTAGATCACCTTTTAGTGTTATTGTTGTTTCAGTATTCTTCGATGCAATTTGCAATTTCATGCTGATGTTGGTGAGAACCTCTCAGACATTGGGCTAACTTTGTTGTTGCTGGTGCTTCGCTTTTTGTTCAGTTAATAGGAAGCAACAAATAACTCTGGATGATGAGGTGTGGCATTTGGTTAACATTGGCGAAGGAAAAACTCATAAGAAGCTGCAAGATAAAGGAATTAATTTAGTGAAGGATCTCCTCCACCTATATAACAATGATATTAACGAACTGCGACAAGTGAGCATAAGTTATTCTGTCATTTACTAGTTGCTCTCTCTAATGTTTGAGTGTTACACTGTCGAACTTTATCTATTTTTCCCCTTCTCCCCGTCTGAATCAGATTTTTCCTGGAGGTAAGAAAAAGTTGAACCAAACTATAGAAATGGCTAAATCATGCGCTCAATCGGCCCTGCGCATCCAATCTCAGATGATACCTGATAATTCTGAAAAGGTAGAGAGTTTTTTTATGCTATGTCAACAATTTACTGTTCTATGGTATTCAGACTTTGTACATACCCCAGTGTCAGACTGTCAGGTACGGTACTTATAGTGTTGGATTCACACATGCCTTAATTTTTAGGACACAAAGCATACAAGTATCTTTCATCACTTTGCCAGACACACTCCTTTTATGTCTTTCCTAAAAGAACTGTAGGATTGAGAAGGGTCTGTCACGAATTTCATATTCATATGTATATCCTTCAGTGTCGTATCGGATGTAGGTTCATATGACCCCAGAAGTGAGGAGTCGATCAGTCGATGTAACCTAGATGTTGTTACAACTAAACAACCTCTTTGCATACTCAAAATGGTATCCCACAAAGGAAAAAAAGAGAATTGTGTTAATCAACTAACATAACCATGGTTTCTTGTACAGCAAGTAGTCGATACGTCATATGAGAAGCAAAATGAGCAGACACATTTTCCGCCCATGACCAATCTGACAGCGGTTGAGGCTGAGCCTTTTTGTTCAACAACAATTAACTCGACAATGCCGTTTATGAATACCATAGATGCATATCAGGGTATGTGATAGCTTTCACATCCATCTTGTTCAATGACCATAGGTCCGTAGAATTTTAAGTTACTGTTTTACTTCAATATATATTTACCGTGCTGACCAGGTGAACCAGCGATGCAGTTTGATGACTTCCCTCACGTTTCTCTGAGGGTATGGTGTTATGTTTTTGATTATATCAGGTTTCAGAAGTATTCCATTCACCAAAATCTATTTATTGGGGCATTTCTTACTTGTTTTAAAAACAAAATCTTTAAAGATGAAGAAGGTAGCAACGACGAAATGTATTTATTCCATTGGGTTTTTGACTAAAATTGTGTATCTTGAAGGAATTAGTCCCCCAAGATTCATTGTGTACAACATTTGAGAATCAGGAGGAGCTACCGGAATTTTACGGTGCATTAAGTAATATACTTAATGCTACAGGAGCAGATCAAGGTATGTGTAAATGAAAAACATCAAACTTGCTAGTGTGGAGATTATATATTGTGGCATATATTTACATATTTATGCACTGTCATCAACAAGAACATTGCCATGGTGTCTTAATTGGCGAAATATAATTTCTAAGGGGCGGTTTGAATAATGGTGGTAGGAATAGGATGGTGACGGTAGCCTTGTTGTTGGCCTGTTGGGGTGGTTTGGACGGTGTTTTAGGCGCTACAAACGAATTTAAGGCAGTATTGTGGTTACACAGTTGCTGTACTGTGTGAGGAAATAAATAATTTAAGGAAGTTGCTTTTAAAATAATGATGGATGAGTTGTCAATTTATTATTCGTAGGTAACACCATTTCAAATTGATTAGATGGTGTTACGGTAACACAGGAAATTTTCTGAATAAACGAAGCTTGTCATCATCAATCAAAACCTAACACATACATTATTGGAGTGTGAGATACTCGTGCATGAGCTAACATAGGTTATTGTTCTTTACATGGCATGATATGCTCTTGTATACCCAAGTAATAGACATATGAGCTTTAACATTTGTACCTATTTAGATTTTAGCAGATAGTCTAAGACTTGTCTTACTTTAACAGGTGGGATGTCTTATCAACCAGAAGAATTTGGCTGGGATCTTACTGTCGACGACTATATCACCGACAAGGAAAGTTACACAGGGCTGCAGTACAGGCCCGGATGGCTTGTAGTCCGAGCTGTTCTAAGATTCAAGGTTGCAGGCAAGGTGTCAGCCAAAGAAGGTCCGAGAGCTGGAAAAAGGCAGAAGCTTAGCTGAGATAGAGCTCACAGCTATCTCAGCTGAAATGTAGGTCTTGAATCTTAGTTTGTTCCCAATCTTATTTACACACATCTTCATAGTCTAGGGATTTAGACTTGATCTTTTTTCATTTAGAACTCTTCCACCACTAAAGTAGACTCGTATGCAACCGTAAAAGCAGGAACAAGATGGTCTTGTAGCAATTTTTGATAGTAGGGAGAATTGGGTGGAGTGGGATTTCCACCCAAAGGATGTTGAAATCCTCATCATTAGCTTCAACCCCATATGATAAATAATTATCAAGGTCTTTTGGGGAGGAAGTGGAAGAGGTGAATTGAGATGTGTGTCTCCGATATAAGATGGAAGCAAGGTGGGAGTCGATCCGACCACTCTCAAAGAGGCGTATTAATCGTCAAGATGATCATGTTTTTATCATAAAAAAATCTTCAAAATAAATTAAACCATGTTTATAATATATCACATGTTATAATTTTTGAGCATTAAGATAAAGTTTTTGAGTTTTAATTTAAATTTTTTGAGTTTTATTATAAATTTTTTGAGTTTTATTATAAATTTTTTGAGTTTATTTACTTAAATATTAAGGGTTTTTTTGTCAGAAACTACCTTCTATTTAGGGTCATTTGTGAACAACTACCTTTCATTTTATTTTTGGCTTTCAACTACCTTTCATTTATTCATTTTGCGAAAGACTACCAAAAATCACTTCCGGCAAAAAAAAAGTCAACTTTCTGGCGTTGACTTACCATTTCATGTTGAATTTAACTCTTTACTTCATAACCCTAATAATCGATGATAAAGATTGATTAAACCCAATATTAATCACCTCAATTTGTCTATCTCTTACCCGAAGCAAAGGCCTAATCACTGAAACAAAATCATCATTGATATTAATCTTAACATGGTAAATAATTCTTCAACAATAATGATCTATTATGGCCTTGTTGGCAAAATTAACTCCTAGTGTTAACTATTCGAAAAAAAAAACATGGATTCACTCTTAGGATCACTTGTGTGCTACTATCTCATTAGTTTTCTTATACCCATCATCTTACCATGAAGAGAGAAAGAAGGTACTTTAATATGACTTGGATGGACAGTAGGTTGATGAATCATGAGTAGTCTATAAGGTGATTATTGAAATGTAAGGGTGAAGGTGAAAGTGGTAGTAAAGGTGACGACGGAGATGGAGATGGAGATGGAGATTGAGATGGTTGATGCGTTGGTATTGCTTTGAACAAACTTTTGATAAGGTGTTGAGCATGGAGAGGAACTTTTTCGGATTTTGTTGGGTGAACAAATGGAGAAATATGGGTTATATGTGTGAAAAAGGGAGAAAAGAGCAAGTCAACGCCGGAAAGTTGACTTTTTTCGCCGGAAGTGAATTTTTGGTAGTCTTTCGCAAAATGAATAAATGAAAGGTAGTTGAAAGCCAAAAATAAAATCCGAAAATAATGACCCTAAATAAAAGGTAGTTTCTAACAAAAAAACCAAATATTAATCTCAAAAAGTTACATTATAACTCAAAAAAATTACATATAAGCTCAGAAAAACTTGATTTAATGACATCATAAAACTAAAATGTAATTTATAAATTCAATAGAATTCAAAAAAAATACACAAAAACTCTATAAGTCATTAAATGTGAGGTAATACAATCTTTTTTCTCATTAAGCAGTGTCCAAACTTTAAAAATATTAATAAAAAGTTAGACGACACTACTTGTTAAGTATCAAATACGCTTTTTAAAAAAAAAACAAAGTAGATATGTCTTATTGAGTGTCGGACACGTATTCCCGAGTGTCGTACACGTGTCGGTGTCCGCATGGGGTCGAACCGCTACATGACAAAAGTGTCGTACTTCCTAACTTGTAATACAAGTGGTACTTTTCTTCTGCTTGGTCTTTATATATCAAAAAAATGTAAACAAATAAGTCGGATAAAAGACTCCATTTAATTAAAACACGAAAGATAATTCCATATAAAATAACAATTCATAGAAAATAAATTCACCTATCTCAAAAGTCGTTTGGCTGTAAACTAAAATAACTTATTTACGAGAATTTCTGATGGATAGGGACTAGTTAAACAATTTCCAATATTATATTATATAGGATTAAAAGGAATTGCGTTTTATATGGCAATCAAACGAAACCTAATATCATATTATATTTCGTATGCCTACATCCCCCTTAAACTAAAAGAATAAGAGATTCTAAAGTTTTCCCGCCTAAATGAGTTGCTCTATATTGGGCTTTGGGCTTCATTATATTCTATCTTTAACTAGGCCATACTGATTTATTTCATATAATAAATAATTCTATGACACTTTAAAAGGGGATAATATTTTTTTTTCCAACTTGCATTGCTCTTTATATTTAGAGAATAAAAATTTTCAATAGTTTTTCCTCCAAAGGAAGTTGGCTAAATAAGGAAACAAAACTCTATTTTTATTAAATTATTATCTTTTAGTTAAGATATAATCTTTAATTATTATAATTTTTTAATTAAATTATAATCTTTTAATTTAAAAATAAAACAAAACTGGTATAAATCTAAAATTCGTATATGAAAAACCAAAAAATTTGAAATTATTAGTTTCGCATAATTTTGTTTTACCAAGTACGGGTATTTAATTCGTATAAAAAAATTATGAACTTATATTATTAATTTCTTGACAAATTTTTTTTTTTTTTAAATTATTTGAGAAAATTTATAAATTGTAATCATTAGTTTTGTGATGAAAAATTTCATTAAAATGTACATTTCATGAATTTACTTAATTCTTTTATATAATTTTTCATTCAATTTTTATTCTTATATTAAAATTTGAAAAATTAATAATACGTTAATTTTAAATCTTAAATAATACATTATAAAGTAAAATATCTATGAATACCGCGCATGTATGCGAGGGATCCATACTAGTTTTATATTATAAGTTGAAATGTAGGCATACGAAACAAAGGGAACATTAAGGAAGACGACGACTTGTACCTACTAGAGTACGAGGAGTGCCGACCTTAAATAAAAATAAATACTTATGTAAGGCGGCTTTACACAAGTTATATTGTAAAACGAGTTCTTTTTGTAGCTACTTTTACTCAGTAATGTGATTATATTTAAATCTATTTTACATTATATTTACTTAAACCGTTTTATACAAAACTTATTCCACGTTAAATAAGCACCCAACTCACCGATGGAGACCTCCATCAATAGTTGTATACGGATTATTTAGGATTTTAGGCACTAAAAGATGGTTACGTCGACCGCACTATTTGGTATTTTCTGTTAACATTCATTAAATCCATAGGCTATCGCATGAATGTGGGGATTATAAAGTTTTGGTGGTTAGCACTTGTCAACCTTAGGCGGAAATTAGGTCATTCGGATTGGTTATAAATTGAGTTTAAATCGGATAGATCATATCAAGTTCACGTTAATAATGCTACGAAGTCAATTACAGGTTATGTTAGGTCATTGTTGGATTTGTTCGGGTTATTATCAGGTGATAATGTGATAACTGACAAGTTAGAGGGTTCGTTCTAGTCGATAGCGGCTCTGGTGATCAATCAACATATAATTTATCTTATGTTTTTAATTTTAGATTTTAGATCGATAACTTCATGTCAAAACAATTTATTAGTGCATTTATTTTAGTAAGTAAAACACAATTGAAACGAATGTCAATTTAGCTTTATCTGGATCATTATTAAACTACTTATTATTGGGTAATCCATATGGTATTTTGGCTGACTCAGCTCGGTTAGATTTGGGTTAGAATAAATAAGATTTCTATTGATTTAACCTCGGGTTTAGACCTGTCAAACGGTCATGCGAGCTGGTTATGGGTTCGAGTAAAATTTGGGTCGGGGTTATTTCGGGTTTGTAAATACGGGTTTCCGGATGGGTTAGGGTCAAAAACATATTATACTAACGCCTTTTTATAGATGTTTATTTTCTTTAAGTCTAATTATAAAAATATACTTATTGTTGCTGTTTATTACTCTCTCCTATTCCAGATAATCGTCCCATTGTCCATTTCCGTCTAGTCGGGTAACTGTCCCATTGTCTATTTTTGGTAAGTGTTGTGTGGTCCAAATTCAATTCCATTTCCGTCTATTCACATAACTGTCCCATTGTCCGTTTTGTGTGGTCTAAACTCACTTTCTTAATTCTTGTGTCATTTTCACAATGGGACGGTTATGTAGCATAGGAGGGAGTATTATCTAGTTTGATACTACTCCCTTCTTACCGGACCAAAGGTTACATTGACTTTTTGGCACTATTCATGACTGTAGAGAATATTTGGTATTATCAATACTATATATTAATTCCAGAAACCAAGGGACTTCAATGTAATTAAAGAAATTTATACAAATTAATTATACTATATAGTTTTAAATCGATAGCACCGTGTGATGGACCTGAACAAGGGACTTCAATGTAAATATTATATAGTTTTGGTTAAAAATATTAATTTAGATAAAACTAGAATATGGCGAGTTTCCTTAAAATAATAGGTCCCACTTACAGTGTTAATTAGTATAAAGATGTTAATTATTTAACATACACAAATATAATATAAGTATATGTTAGATTTTGGAAACTATTAATAGGTAAGTAAATCAATTCAGATTTCCAAAAAAATATAATATTCCATAATTCATTAGATTTTTAATTTAATTAGTAAAATAATTATTAATTAATTTTCCTTAAAATAAACATATAAACATGCCTTACTTATGTTATTAATTATAAAGATGTTTTAACATAAACAAATATAATTTAAGTATATTATATTTTGGAAATTATTAGAAAGTAGATAAATCAAGCTAGATTTCCAAAAAATATATTCCATAATTATTTTGACTTAATTAATTTAATGCATATATTTAATATATTTATTTCGAGTACTGAGAGTAATAAAAGTAACCTTGGGTATAGTAATCACTCATTGGATATTTAGAGAGTAAAAATAACTTTGTTAATAGTGAAAAAAATTGTAGTAACATTGGATATAGTAATATGATAGTAATCACTCATTTGAATAGTCAAAATAACAATATTAGCAGCGAGCGAGAGTAGTGGAAGTAACAACAGGAGTAATGAAATTATCAATATTAATGTACAAGTAGTGAAAGTAACAATAATTATGCCGGGAGTAGTGAAAGTAAAAGTAATAATAATAATAACAAATGTAATAAAATTAATAATTCTAAGAACAAAAGTAAGTATGTATGAAAAATTAGCTAAGCAATCGATTTAAGTAAAATAGTAATGGCGGGAATAGTGAATTTGTCTCATTATTTATTTCATTGTAAAGTAGTTTTAGTTAACTGAAAATATATTTTAATACTAAATAGAGGTAGCCCGGGCGAAGCCGGACACCCCACTTATGATATTAATTAGTATAAATATGTTAATTATTTAACATACATAAATATAATATAAGTATATGTTATATTTTGGAAACTATTAAAAGGTAAGTAAATCAATTCAGATTTCCAAAAAATATAATATTCCATAATTCATTAGATTTGTAATTTAATTAGTAAATAATAATGATTGCTCTTGAATAATATTCTAATCTAATATTTCAGATTTATTTAAATATATAACTCTAATACAACTAGATAATCAACTATTATGATAGTAACCTTCCACAATAATATATAGCAACGGGAGTAGTGAAAATCATACTAGCAGCAACGGGAGTAGTGAATTTAACAATAATAAATGCGGGAGTAGTGAAAGAAAAAATGACGGCGAGAGAAGTGAAAGTAATAGTAGTCACAACACATGTAATGAACGTAACAGTAGGAACAACGGAAAGAGTATGAAAAATTGATTAACAATTCGATTTTAAGAAAATATTAATTTATTTAAATATACGAGCTTGACAAAACTAACGGGTTAACCGTAAGAATAGCAGGAATAGTAAAACAAACAACAGTAACCGAACAAGTAGTGAACGTAATAGTATTAAAATGGGATGTAGTGAAAGTAATAATATTAATAGTAGGAGAGGTAAACGTGTCTCATAATTTGTTGATTAATTTACCTCTCATCATAATTTCAATATATAAATTGTAAATGTATGTGTTAACTAAATATAGAGAAATCATATTTCATAGAAAATAAAATTTAAATGTTAAATAAAGGTAGCATGGGCGTAGCCATACAAATTAATTATACTATATAGTTTTAAATCAATAGCACCGTGTGATGGACCCGATTAAGGGATCTCAATGCAAATATTATATAGTTTGGGTTAAAATTAAATTATATAGAAGCTTGGTAATTTTTCTAAACATTTGTAAGAGGCTAAAACAAGGTCAATTTCCTTAAAATAAAATAATTAATTAAGATGGTCAATTTCCTTAAAATAAATTATACTCCCTCCAATCCACACCAAACTCCCCATTCACTTTTTAGAGGTCAAACTTCGAAAAGTTTGACCGTTAATTCACTCAAAACGATAAATCATTGAAAAATAAAAATTACATATTTAGTTTTGTTATGAAAATATCTTTCACAAAATTATATTTTTTGTGAAAAATTTCTACGTTTAAGGGACGAAAACTACGGTCAAAGCGTCGTCTCGAAGACCACCCAAAAGCAAATGGGGAGTTTGGTGTGGATTGGAGGGAGTACGATATTGCATAATTCTTTCGATTTTATTTAATACATATATGTAATATTTTTATATAAATATATAATCCTCTTAAAATTGCATGCCTAAGTAGTAAAAGTAATTTCTTAAGTAAAGAAAAGAATTGTAGTAACATTGGATATAATTATATGATAGTAATCACTCATTTGAATAGTAATAGTAACAATATTATCAGTGAAATTAGTTAAAGTGGTAAAAACAACGGGAGTAGTGAAATAATCAATATTAATGCGGCAATAGTGAAAGTAACAATAATTACGGCGGGGGTAGTGAAATTATCAATATTAATGCGGCAGTAGTGACAGTAACAATAATTACGGCGGAAATAGGGAAAGTGACAATGATTACGGGGAAGTAGTGAAATGTTATTACTATTGTTTCATTAATAAGAGTAAAATATTAATAGCGAGAGTAGTGAATTTGTCTCAAAATTTATTTCATCGTAATTTTAGGATATGCCATAGAAAAATATATTAATGATAAATTTATGGGTTGTGCAACTTTAAATAATTTTATTTAACGAAAAAAAAATTAATGGTAAGTAGAGGTAGCCCGGGCGAAGTCGGGCACCAATACTAGTTTGTAATATATAAGAGAAAATATAGTTATGTGAGATCTTGTTTGATTTATCATAATGAATGCTATAAGAATATCAAATTTTTATTGTTCCGGGTGTAATTCCAGAGCAAGTATTGTTACCACCCGTGGCTTGTAGAATGATGTCTTGAGTTGGATTCCTCACGTCTCTATCGTTCCTCTCGGCCTCTCCTGCAACAATGAACGAACTGAGGGCTTGGCTTTGTGCCAAGCGTACTCACTCCGACGCTCAAGTCAGTGAACTTAGTGGGATAAGTTGTTATTACTCGGCTAAGGATGTATTGTAGAGAGATAAGGAAGATATTACCAGATGAATAGTGATTCTTAGGTTAATTTGTGGATCCTTTCCTCAATGAAGGTTGAGGAGTATTTATAGACTTTCACCTTTTGTCACGTAGTGGCCAAGTGGCTAGCAGGTGGAAAGACCGTTCTACCCTCGGCCATTTGGACCCATGGCAGCCGGCCGAGGGTCTTGCATATGAGTACGCGGATATGTGTCCCGACCGATCGGTTGCGGCCGAGACCAGGTGACAGCCGATGGGTTGCATCGGCTAAGGCATCGAGTCGTTGACTTGTTGTGGATATCCTTGACCTTGCTCAATATGTTGACTTGGTCAGCGGTGCAGAATATGCCCCATCAATTTGCCCCCAGCGTAGTCTATGCCGTGGTATGGGCTCCGATGTATGCTGAGCGTATATTCTGCGAAAGTAATTTTTGAAACTTTTCTGTATCGGCTTCTTCTATCTCGGCCTGGTTCTTATCAGGCCGTACCATATATATCCCCCCTCCGCATGGATGTGTAAAGGGCATCCGATGTGGAAAAGGAAGTGACGCTGGCCGAGACCGGGGTTGGGAGTGCCGGTTGCTTTTGATTGCCCCAGGCGGTGCTCCTTAGCATGGTTGATCGTGTGGCGGCGGGAGAGCGAGATACCTAGGAATTTGTTGAGGAAGATGAATGGGCAGAGATATGAAAGGGCGTGTTGAAGACGCTTGATCACTGTTGCGTTGATTGACGTTTAACTGTTGCGATGATTGACATTCCGTGGTTGCATGTCCGACACGTGTCTGTTCGCTGATTGGCTGACGCTTCATGGGCTGTTCCCTGATTGGTCCTTCTTTATGGGCTTTCTTTTTTCTATAAATAGGGCAGTTGTTCCGTGAATTTGGTCACCAATTTCATTCTCCAAAATTTTCTTCTCTCTAAACTTCCAAGGCCTTCTTTGTCTTCTAATTTTCAGGGTTGCTACTCCGGCGAGTGTTTTTCTTCAAGGTAAACAAACAAATTTCCTTTCTTCTCTTGTTAAATAATCATTGCTATCATGTCTTCTCTTGTGACGCTGGGACTAGCGCTTCGGCGCTGGGGGGTTCCCCGTCGCGTCTTGATGGGGAGGGGATACTAGAGGCCATCCCGATAAGGTTTGGGGGTCCTAGGTCTCCCTCTCCCGTAGTTGATCCACCAATTTTGGAGGAGGGGGAGGATGAGGATGATGATGCTGATGATGATGAGAGGACTCCTTCTGATGGTGAGAGGACTCTTTCTGTTGTTGAGAGGCCGTCTATCCCGGACCATGGCGAGGCCTGCACAACCGGTCTTGATCGCGCTGGACTAATAAATTCGCCAAACTGTTTCCGGCGGGACTCTTTTCGAAGGCCATTTCTCCTTCGGTGATGGGTACAAGATCGTTATCCCTGAGGAGGGTCAGGCGGTCTGTTGCCCTCCCCCTGGTCACATCGGCGTGTATATCAGGCATCTGAAGTATGGGCTCCGGTTTCCTCTGAATGAATACGTCATGGCCATCATCAAAGCTATGAACGTTGCTGTGGCCCAACTGCATCCGTTGGCCATGAGGACGATAGTTGGCTTTGTGTGGCTTTGTCTCTTTAGGGGGGAGATCCCAACAGTAAACTTATTTCGCCGCCTTCACCATCTACGGCCTTCGATCTCCGGTAAAGTGGGGTGGTACAGCGTGCAGACGGAGCCAGGCGTTGTCTCCGTGTCCAAGCTTACTTCTTGTAAGGGGCGCAACGGCGGTGGGTGTACGTCCAAGTGCCTGAGGACTACCCATTGCCTCGGTCCTTCCAGAGCCTTGTTTACTTACGGTGTGAGAACCGGGAAGAATATGAGAAATGTATCTCCCGGGGTAAAGTTAAGATGGACGCTTCGATGGTCCCTCTTACTGCGGAGGAAGAACGGGGCGTGCGGTTTGTTTGATCTTTGAGAAAGGATGGTCGCCCTCGACTCAGATTATCTGCGGGATGAGTCGCTTTGCCGCGTCGGCCTCATACCAAGCCCTCAATCGGGGTGAGTGGGGTCGGTGTGAGGCCCATCTTTGCCTGTTGTATTCCTGTTTTAGAGCTTTGTTTCGCTTCCTTTATGTAACTCTTGCTTGATTTCTTGCAGACCGGTCTGGCCAGGGTCTGTCCGAGAAGACCTTAAAGAGGTTGGGGCTTGATAAGGACGGGAAGGTTGTTCAACGGCGTCCTACGGCTAACAAGCTTGATCGCAGATCGGCTCCCAAAGAGGCGATGGACGACGGTGAAGGCTTTGGATCCGGAGGCGGCCCAGGCACGGGTTCTCGGAGGCGTGCCGAAAAGAACGAAGAAGGCGGCGTCCAAAACGGCGGCGGCGTCAGTGCCAGCCCCATCTTCGACTCCAGCGGTCCCGAAGGATCATTTGGAGGTCGTCGATATCACTGGTGGGGTGGTGACCGTTGCTCAGGTCCCCTCTCCTCTGAGGAAGAGGAAAGTGCCACCGTCTGCTTCCACCGTTGCTGGGGAGAAGACTGCCCCAACCGGCCCTCCGACTAAGAGGGTCCAGACTGGTACGGACCTAACTTGCGGTTCAGACCTAGCTGGTTCGTTGGACATTCCCGATGACCGACTTTATGATGTGTCGATGCGTGTTGACGTGGATGCTCTGTGTAAATTTTTTGTAGATCCGCCGTCGGTAGCTGCCGTTCTCACTGAGCGACGGCTCGAGAAGCAGCCTGAGAAGACAGGTGATAGAAATGTCACCGTTGACTCCTCGGTCCAGAAGATTTCTTCCGACGAGATCGTGGCGGAGGGTGAGAGAATATCTAAGAGGCTGGCGAAGTGGACCCGTCTAGCCGGCTCCCACATCATGGAGCAGGAAAAGAGCGTGGCCCAATCTGCGCCGTTGATCGCGAAGCTCAAGCTTGATCTCTCCGCTTCAAGGGGGGAAGCCGGGAAGGCTAAGCTGGACCTCTTTGCTGCCAAGAGGCGTGTGGAGGAGGTTGAGAAGCTGCTGGTGGCCGAGAGAGCCAAAGTTGAGGATGCTGATGCTGCCACCGCCAAGTTGATGGAGGAGCGAGACCGGTACAAGGGCGCTTATGACGCCGTGGTTGCCAAGAGGGACGAGTGGAAAGATTTGTTCCATAACCAGGCGGAGGCGCTTAGGGATACGCGGGCTTCCCTTGCTCAAAAGGAGAAGGATATCGAAATGCTTCAAGATGATCTCCTCCCTAAATTGTGCGCCCAATACCGGGACCAGGCCGAGGAGGCGACCAGGGCGGCGATCAAAAAGCTCGTCCCCGACGGCTCCTTCCCGTGGGACAAATTTGATCAGCTTCTGGATGAGATGGCTGAGGCTGTTGAAGCAGCGGCTGCAGAGAAGGCGGAGGCAGCGAAGACGGCTCAGATAGCTGAGGCCAAGGCGGCCTACGATGCAAAGGTGAAGGAGGGTGAGAGGCTGAAGTCACTTGAAAATGTCGAGCCCTCTTCTGAGCCGGCCGCCGAAGATGCTGCTGCCACTGATGGAGGGTAGCAACAGGCATAGGGAGACGGGCGGTCGTCACCAGACTCACCCGGCATCTCGGATAGCTTTAGCTGTTCGGGGGCCAACTATTGAGCCTTTCCTCCCTGCCACTTTTGGCGCTTCAAATGATATGTTTGTAACCTTTTGCTTTTCTTTCCCTTGTTTTGTTAGTAAAACTCCTGGTAGGTTGTGTTTAGGCTTATCCCTATGGGGACGGCCGTCGTCTGTACTTTCTCTGTAATTGTTTTCAATAAAGTTCGTCTTATCGGCCTTTGGCTTGGCCAGGGCTTCGATCACAATTCCTCGTTTGTCTTTTTGCGTTATTAATTGAGTGCCTTCGTTTCTACCCTCGGCATGACCGAGGCAGTTTGAATGCATGTCCCAACTGTGTTTAACGTCTTTAGCGTGTCGACCGGCGTGTTCCCCGTCGCTCTCGGCTTTGACCGAGGTAATCGGGATGCGGCCGACGGCGTTCAGAATCTTGTGTAGGCATATTGATCGCTAGATTTGCGTCTCAATTGCACTGAGTATACGTTTCTTCTAGCGTATCGACCGGCGTGTTCCCCGTCGCTCTCGGCTTTGACCGAGGTAATCGGGGTTGCGGCTTCGACAGCGTTCGTAACTGTGTAGGCATATTGATCGCTAGATTTGCGTCTCAATTGCACTGAGTATACGTTTCTTCTAGCGTATCGACCGACGTATTCCCCGTCGCTCTCGGCTTTGGCCGAGGTAATCGGGGTTGCGGCCGGCGGCGTTAGAATCTGTGTAGGCATATTGATCGCTAGATTTGCGTCTCAATTGCACCGAGTATACGTTTCTTCTAGCGTATCGGCCGAGCGTGTTCCCGTCGCTCTCGGCTTTGGCCGAGGTAATCGGGGTTGCGGCCGGCGGTGTTCGTAGAATCGTGTAGGCATATTGATCGCTAGATTTGCGTCTCAATTGCACTGAGTATACGTTTCTTCTAGCGTATCGACCGACGTGTTCCCCGTCGCTCTCGGCTTTGGCCGAGGTAATCGGGGTTGCGGCTTCGACAACGTTCGTAACTGTGTAGGCGTATTGATCGCTAGATTTGCGTCTCAATTGCACTGAGTATACGTTTCTTCTAGCGTATCGACCACGGAGGAGATAAATACTGACGGAAAATTTGGATGTTTCTTCACTAGATATAAACACGCGCCCGGGTGCCGACAATGGTTTTGGACACCTCCGTCGCTTATACAAAGTATTTTCTTAGGTTGTCAGTGTTCCAGTGGCTCATCAAAGGCACGCCCCCCATGTCTGTCAGCCGGTATGTACCCGACCTCATCTCTTCAACTACTTTGTAGGGTCCCTCCCAGTTGGCCGTTAATTTTCCATGAATATTTCCTTTGTTGGTGGCGGCCGACTTTCTTAGGACCAGATCTCCTGTTTTTAAGTTCCTTTTTGTGGACTCTTCGGTTGTAGGCTCTTTTAATCCGGTTTTGGTATACTGCCAAGTTGAGGCGTGCCGTATCTCGGCTTTCTTCGACCAGGTCTAGGGAGGCTCTTAGGCCCTCCTCGTTTTCAACTGGGTTAAAGGTAGCCGTTTTGAACGTTGGCACCGTCGCTTCGATTAGCGGGGATCGCCGGAGCCGTAGACTAAGTGGAAGGGGTGTACCCGTTGCTTCTTTCTCCGTGGTCCGAAGGGACCACGGGACGCCGGGTAGTTCATCGGCCCACCTTCCCTTAAGGTCTTCAACCGTCTTTTTCAAACCGTTGAGGATGGTTTTGTTGGCCGCCTCCTTTGCCCGTTGCTCTGTGGGTGACAGACGGAGGAGTATGCAAACTTGATGCCAAGCTCTTCTAGCCAGTTCATTATCAGGTCACTCCAAAACTCCCGGCCGTGGTCAAATACCATTACTTGGGGTAATCCGAAACGAGTTATAACATTTTCCCAGATTACCTTTCGACGGCCATTTGTGGTTTTTGCGTGATCGCTCTGATTCAACCCATTTGGTGAAGTAGTCAACGGCGACGATCAAGAACTTCCTTCCTCCGGAGGCCGTTGGGAATGGCCCTAGCATATCCATCCCCCACTGTGCGAAAGGGAGGGGATTAAGCACCGGTTGTAGGTCCCGGGAAGGAGCGTGTATCACCGGAGCATGCATTTGACAGTTCGTGCACTTCTTGGTTTTAGCCTTGGAATCCGCAAGCATGGTGGGCCAGAAGTAGCCGGCTCGGAGAGCTTTGTGGGCCAGCGCTCTTGCCCCCATGTGATGACCACAGATGCCTTCGTGAATTTCTGTCAAAATTAGCTGCGTGGCCGGGCCGACGCATTTCAAGAGTGGTCTTATTACGGACCTTCTGTATAATTCTCCTTCAAACAACAAGTACCTGGCGGCGATCCTCTTTATCTTGGCCGAGAGATTGCGGTCCTCCGACAACTCATTTGCAAGTTTGTATTTCATTATGGGAGTCATCCACGTTGTCACGGCCTCGATGTTGCCCACCGTGCAAAGTGCGTCAGTGATGCTTTTAGCGGTCCTGATATCCACTAGCACGGTTGGTGATATTCTTGATGGTTGAACGGCAAGTTTTGAGAGAGCGTCGGCTCGGTTGTTCTCAGATCTGGGAACGCATTGGATTTGGAAAGATTTCAATTTTGCTATGTCGGCCTTTACCCTTTCTAGGTACCTTACCATTCCGTCGTCCCGAGCCTCAAACTCCCCTCTGATTTGGTTAGTAACCAACAATGAGTCATCTTCAACACAATGTGTTCTCGCTCCAGCAGACCCTAGCTAGCTCGACTCGGTTATCACCGCCTCGTATTCGGATTCGTTGTTCGAGGCCGAGAAGGTGAATTTCAAGGCATACTCAAACTCGTCCCCGTTTGGGCTGATGATAAGGATGCCGGCTCCTGAGCTATTCGTCGTGGAGGAGCCGTCGGTGTAAACCTCCCATACACCTGGGTTTGGCTCTTCTTGATATGTGCATTCGGCCAGGAAATATGCAAGTGCTTGCCCCTTTATCGAAGGCCTTGGTTTTTGTCTGAATGCCGAAGGCAGAGAGTTCCACCGCCCATTTGATGAGCCTACCGGATCGTTCGAATTTTTCCAAAGCTTTCTCCAATGGGTGATCGGTTAGGACCGTCACGGGGTGTGCATCGAAGTAGGGTTTTAACTTCCTCGCGGCAACGACGACGGTGAAGGCTGCTTTTTCAATTAGTGGGTAATTTCTCTCGGCAACAACAGCGTATGGTCGACAAAGTAGATTGGGTGTTCTTTGTTTATCCTCTTCCCGATGATCACAAAGATCGACCGTGGCCGAGGTAACTCGCTATGTATAGGTATAGCGTTTCCAAAGACGGCCGGGACAGAGTTGGGAGAGTCCGAAGATGAGCTTTCGGTTGCTTGAAAGGCGTGCTCTGTTCCTCCCCCAGTGAAGTCTTTGTTCCCCTTCAACACTTTGAAGAATGGGGTGCTTTTGTCGGCTGACCGAGAGATGAAACGGGCGAGAGCCGCCATTCTCCCGGTCAGCATCATAACCTCTTTTCGATTCCTTGGTTCCGGCAGGTCTAGGATTGCTCGGACTTTGTCCGGATTGGCATCTATGCCTCTGGCGCTGACAAGTACACCTAGGAATTTACCTGCCCGGACACCGAAGTTGCATTTCATTGGGTTGAGCTTCATCTTGTATTTTCTTAGTGAACAAAATGTCTCGTGTAAATCGGCCGGATGCTCATTTGTCGGACTTGCTTTTTACAATAGCATCGTCGACGTAAGCCTCAATGTTTCGTCCTTTTTTATTTTGGAACACTTTGTCCACCAGCCTTGTGTACGTTGCTCCGGCGTTCTTCAAACCAAACGACATCATTTTGTACATGTATGTGCCGTTAGCAGTGATAAATGCGCATTTAGGCATGTCTTCCTCGGCCATAAATACTTGGTGATACCCCGAGAAGGCGTCCAGTAGGCTCAGCATGGTGTAGCCTGCCGTGACGTCAATTAAACTATCTATTCGAGGCAGGGGATAACAATCTTTGGGGCATGCTTTATTAAGGTTGGTAAAGTCTACACACATTCTCCATGCCCCCGATGACTTCTTCACCATTACAACATTGGCTAACCACTCAGGATAAGTACAAGGCATGATGAAACCCGCCGCTAGTAATTTATCTACTTCGGCTTTGATGGCCTCATCCTTCTCGGCCGAGGAGTTCCTTATTCTCTGCTTGACTGGGCGAGCGGTGGAGAGTACGTTCAGCTTGTGAACAATCACCTCCCGACTCACGCCTGGCATCTCGGCCGCTGAGTATGCGAAAACATCTTTATTCTTCCTCGGCGGAGTCCAGGAGGTCGGCTCGAATTTTGGTTCCAGGTTGACACCGACGGTTACGGTGCAGCCCGGATCAATCTCTACCTCCTCGGTCTCTGCTCCTTCGACCATGCCGATGGTCCGGTCGCTTCCGGATCTGGGGGTGTACTGTATCTGGAAGGATTTGAGTTCCGAAGCGCCATCTCTCACCCTCTCTAGATACTTTATCGTCCCGTAGTCCTGGGCTTCGTACTCTCCTCTGATCTGGTTGGTCACTAAGAGTGAATCTGTCTTCACCATGATACGCTCTGCCCCGGCGGTTTTAGCTAGCTCAACTCCGGTTATCACCGCCTCGTACCTGGATTCATTGTTTGAGGCCAATGAGGTAAGCTTCAAGGCGTGCTCAAACACGTCCCCGTTTGGGCTGATAATAACGATGTCGGCCTTCGAGCTATTCGTCGTGGAGGGGCCGTTAGCGTAAACCTCCCATAAACCGGGATCCTCCTCGTTCTTCGAGACGAGCTTATGCGCCTCCCCCCGGTCCGAGACATACACTAATGTTAGGGCCCGGATGGACATCACAGCGTCGGCTTCGCTCAAAGTGACCCGGCCTATGAGGGCGCTGTGGGCAGACGAGCCGTCAATAACCACGAACTCGGACATAACATTCCCGGCCGCACTTCCTCGCCGAACATTCTTTGGCGGCTTGATTGATCCTGGGGTACTACAGGCCGGCCCAGAAAAAAGCGTACAACGGTTTGTAGGGGCTCAAGTCTTCAACCTTCGACCGAGGTCGAGGAAACATTCTCTCGTACATAATGTTCGTGTAGGCGCCCGTGTCAATCGGGCATCTCTTCACCAAGTGGTTGGCTATGTCTCAGGTGGACCACAAGTGGGTCTTTGTGAGGGGCGATGACTCCCTCGTAGTCTTTCTTCCCAATGGTCATGTCGGGGATGTTGGAAGCGGGGGTTCTTTGTGTTGGGCACAAAGTTGATGGCCCGATATGGTTCATTCAGTGCCGTTTGTGCCCATGAGCGGACCCACCGTTCTCGTTGTCCCCGATGACGACATTGACTACTCCTACTCGCTCAGAAACGGATTTCTTATTTGTCGTCGGTATCATTTTTCGGCCCCGGTTACGTATTTGCCGAGACTTCCCGTTCGGATTAGATCTTCAATGGCGTTTTTCAAAATGGCGATCGTTGTTAAGTGGCCGGTGTGGCCGTGGTACTCAAGATCTTGGCTCGTGTCACCGTCACTTCTCGCCCTAGGGGCCTTTCCCACTTCCGACCTTCGTTTTTGCTCGGGGTGAAGACCTCGGCGCGAGATACGACCGAGGGGTGTGATTATTTATCGCTCGTGGTAGTACGGTGCCGTACTCCCCGGCGCCCGCCGAGTCCCGTTTTCTGGCGGCAGATCGCGCACCGTGACCTATTATTGTCACGGCGCTCTTCATTCGGGTTGTTCTCCCGGTGGCTCTTCTTCTCTGAGTGGTCGGCCCCGCTGGGGCCTACCCAGATTTTGTGGTAGTCCTCCACTTTAATGGCTTGATCAGCCAATCTTCTGGCGGCATCAAAGGTCGGCCGCCGCGTTTGATGAGCTCGTCTTTTAGGTCTCCTCTTGGGAGGCCTTTCATTAGCGCGAAGGTCGCCGATTCATTGTTCGGCTCACGAATTTCTTGAACCTTGGCGTCGAACCTCTTCACATAACTCCGGAGAGACTCGCCTCCCTCTCCTGTCTGATAGTCGGGAGGTCCGATGTCTCCACGGCCCTCCTCTTGTTGCAGGAATACTGGGCTAGGAATGCGTCCTTTAGGTCGGCGTAAAAGATACCGACCCGTCGGGCAGCCCCTTGTACCAACTCGTGCCATCCCATGCGGTGTCGTTGGGAAGATTCGGCACCAAACCTCATCGGGTTGCTCCCATACCGACATGTGAGACTCGTAAGCCTCGACGTGGTCGGTCGGGTCACCTTCCCCTTTGTATGCTATAGGTGGTAACTTCAGCTTAGTCGGCACCGGAGTATCTAGGACGTAGGCGCTGAGGGGTTGCCTGACCACATGTCGGACGACACGCGGCGATCGGCTCCTCGCATTCCTAGTCCGGCTTCTCTCCTCGTAGCGAGAATGACTTCTCCTCCGACTCTGGCGAGTCGGGCTTCTTCTCCAACTCTGACGAGTTGGGCTTCTCTCGCTCCTCCGGGGTGTGCCTCGTTCGTGCCGCGGCGACGCAGTCTTCTCACGAGTGCGAGAAGGACTTAGGTTCACCACGACCACTTTGGGCTCCCCCGGTGTCTTGACAGGGTCGGTTTCTCCCAATGCTCCGTTCAAGTTTCTTGGGGTCACATTTTGGGCCCTGGTCTCCTGGACGGTTTCCGCCGCTCTTGTCGGCGTGACAGTTTGAGCCGGCGTACTCCCGATTAGATCCAGGAGCATCTTTAGTTTTGCTACGTCAACCACATGTCCCATGATGGTGACCTGGTCGGCAAGCAGCGGAGTGTCCGGTATTATTGGCATCCCGTACTCCGGTTGAATCACTTGACCGGCGGAGGGTTGCACAACTCCAGATTTGTGGACGGTATCATCTTGGTAGAATTCGGTTTCGTCGGTCACGAATGCTTCTTGTTCTTTCGACATCTTCTTGGCTTTGGGGGTGGGTTTTTTGTGTGTATTTTTTTTTTGTTTGGGAATGAATGTGACTAGCTTCTAGTGTCTATTCCCACAGACGGCGCCAATTGTTCCGGGTGTAATTCCAGAGCAAGTATTGTTACCACCCGTGGCTTGTAGAATGATGTCTTGAGTTGGATTTCTCACGTCTCTATCGTTCCTCTCGGCCTCTCCTGCAACAATGAACGAACTGAGGACTTGGCTTTGTGCCAAGCGTACTCACTCCGACGCTCAAGTCAGTGAACTTAGTGGGATAAGTTGTTATTACTCGGCTAAGGATGTATTGTAGAGAGATAAGGAAGATATTACCAGATGAATAGTGATTCTTAGGTTAATTTGTGGATCCTTTCCTCAATGAAGGTTGAGGAGTATTTATAGACTTTCACCTTTTGTCACGTAGTGGCCAAGTGGCCAAGTGGCTAGCAGGTGGAAAGACCGTTCTACCCTCGGCCGCTGGACCCATGGTAGGCCGGCCGAGGGTCTTGGATATGAGTACGCGGATATGTGTCCCTACCGATCGGTTGTCGGCCGAGACCAGTGTGACAGCCGATGGGTTGCATCGGCTAAGCTGTCTGAGTCGTTGACTTGTTGTGGATATCCTTGACCTTGCTCAATATGTTGACTTGGTCAGCGGTGCAGAATATGCCCCATCAATTATAATTTTTAATAATGTGTAACTAAAGATAAGCACGTTGTAAAACGCGTCTCGACAAGTGTGATAAAGTCAATGTAACCTTTGGTATGGATGAGAGGGAGTATATGATATTAGTAAGAATAAACAATTTTTTGTCTAATATATTCAGTTTTGCAACATTATACGAGCATTCGATTGATCAGTTGTTTCATGTAATAGTGAGTAGCGACTATATTTATATGCTTTTAAATACAATACTCCCTCCTATTTTGAATAAGTGTCCCATTTGGACAATAACACGAAAATTAAGAAATATAGTTAAAATAAGGAAAAATTACAACTTACCACCATGTATTTTCCGTATTTTACAACTTACCACCATGTATTTTAATTTTTACAACTTACCACCGCCTTTTAGCGTATATATCCGAATTCCCACTGTATTTTACTCCCGACCTTCATTTTTTTTAACTCACGACTTTTTTACGTGAATAACCTTATTAATGACCATAATACCCCTATAATTATCCTTCCCAAACTTACTTTTGAGAAATCAAAATCAAATACAAATACAAATACAAATACAATACAAAACAATCAAAGATAAACCCAAACCAAAAGCAAAATCAAATTCCAATCAAAATCAAAAGTCGAAACAATCAAAAATATCCATCCATATCAAAATCAACACAATCAAATAAAATGCTTTCATCCATATAAAAAAAAAATCCTGAAAATTAAACACCCAAAGTATAGAACACCAGGACGGCCGAACCACTCTTCCACCATCTACCCTTGGCGGCTCTATCCAATGCAACACCGTTTACATTTGCGGCACCGCAATTGATTTTTATGAAACATCATCCTTAACCCATGGAACCTTCTCCTCCACCAACAAAAAACCTTAGATCTAGAGTTTTTGTGCGTGGAAAAGGGGATTTCGTGGTGGCAAATTTTTGCTCAAGGTTGTTTTCTCGCTCACAGCGGTTTCACTTGCGAGCTTCTTTAATTTTTGGTTGTGTTAAGTTAGAGGTGCAGTGAGAATGTGAGACACTGAGATGGCGTTGGTGATGAGATTGTGGGGCGAGTGGCGAGAAACGTTTCGGTGGTGGTGGTGGTGGTGATGATGTGTGTGTGAGGGAGAAAGAAATCAAAGAAGGTGGAGTTTGAATTATTTGATGTTTGATTGTCCGATTTTCATTTCTTCAAACAAAATGATAATTCAATTTGGCATTTTGCTTGATTTTAATTCTTTTGGGGGTTTTAAACTTTTAATTCTGTTTGTGTTGGTTTAGTTGTAGTTGGTGTTATGGAGAGTTAAGATAAGGGTACTTTGGTCATTTATAGGTTAATTCACTTAAATAAGTCGGGGATTAAGAAAAATGAGTGTCGGAAATAAAATACGGTGGGAATTCGGATATAAACGGTAAAAAACGGTGGTAAGTTGTAAAAATCAAAATATATGGTGGTAAGCTGTAAAATACGGAGAATACATGGTGGTAAGTTGTAATTTTTCCTTAAAATAATGAAAATTATTGTATAGGGGTAAGAATATATGAGTTAAATAATGAAAAGTATTGAATATGATGGGTTATGGGTGGTTGAGGTGGTAAATAAAGAAAAGAGCTAAGGGTAGGAAAGTAAAAAAACCATGTCCAAATATGACAAATGGGACAATTATGTGAATAGACGAAAATGGTAAATAGGACAGTTATTTAGAATAGGAGGGAGTATAAACTAACTTTATTTCCAAAGTTTGAAAGATTAGATTATTTTAATCATTTTAATTGGTTTATTTTGGGTTTAGATATTGACCCTAAATATGCGGGTTATTACTAGGTCGACTGTCGAGTCATTTTAGGTTCATGTTATTTTCGGGCGGATTTTGGTAAATTCTTCGGGTCAGGTAATTTTGTAACAAATCTAAGCGGGTTAGATCAAATTGGTTACGTTCACCTAATTTTAAGATTCTACCGGTCGAATTTCGAACAATTCTAGTCAAGTTTTTCAAATCGGGTCAACGTGTTGACCCATTAAATTTCTTCTCAATGCTTTGTGTCCCACCAAAGGTTGAAAATGACCCCAACACAATTCTTCTTTTTGCCACCTCTTCTACAAGTACACACACTTTATGCATTCTCCATTAAAATGTGTCATAAATGTGAACCAAGAAATGTTGGAGAAAATAACCCATCTTAATTTCTCAAGAAATTATTTCCGTTCTTTCCCTATTTTTTTCTCCTAGGTAATGATCTCTCAAATTTCAATGGACTTTCCACTTTCCTAATCACATTTATTTGTTTGTTTGTTTTGTCACATAGTTTGACTGTTGTTAATTAGTTTGATGTGGATGTTTCATGTTTGTCACACTCACATGTTTAATGTTTTAATGCTTACTTTTTAGGGGATTGCTTATAAATACGGGGTCTTTCTTAAACATACATTTATCAATAAGTCTCGCTTGTGACGTCTTATATGTTCTTTTGTAGGGTTGGTTTAAGGGAGTTTTGAAGATGGAGAAATGTTGGAAGAGGGTTTTGTTAACATCTAATGGAGATGATATTTCTGTTAATCTTGCCTATTCTTTGGTTAAACAGGGCTGCAGGTTTGTATTCCTTCTGTTATCTGTTGTGTACTTCCCTGTCCCAATCGTTTATTTACCTTTGATCATAGTACTCGTGGCAAAGAATAAAATAGGTAAACGAATGATTGAGACGGAGCGAGTATTTCTTATGTTAAGAGCCTCTAGTTATTTTTTTTTTCCTTTGTTTGTAGTGTTATTTGGATTTGAAATTATTAAAGCAATTATATTGTACTCCCTCCGTCCCCGGTCAATTGTTGTCCTTTCGTTTTGGCACAAAGATCAAGGAATGAGGAAAATGCCAATAACTAAATGACAAGTGGAACAAATTGAATGAGAATGATCAAATTACTCATCAAGTTCATTCTTAAAATAGAAAGGATAACAAATGACTTAGACACCCAAAAATGCAAAAATGGAAAAGGACAAGCAATGACCGGGACAGAGGGAGTAGTTAACTTAAGGGTGATTGTCGGAATAATGGGATGGTGGATTAAGGTTTGCTTAGATTGAGGCCTGAGGGTGATTATTATGGAGTAATAGAAGTTAAATTAAGGAAACATAGGAGGTAGTGGTGGTGTTGGATAGAGGAAGGTGATGAAAATTTAGGCCATATAGGGGGAAAGGTTACCCATTTCCCTCTAATTAGTCGTCGTGATAGTAGATGGTCATTTTGTACTCGTAACCATGGTTTTAAATATTGGCCGCAACACCAATACATGGCCGAGTTGTAAAGGTTTTGAAGGTCTCCCGTGACCGCATTTTAAGGTGATATTGGTCGCATAAACGTCTTAGCAAGATTAGACCACAAGAACTGAAACAATGACCATGACTGGAACCGATATTTAATACTATGCTCGTAAGTCGTAACCTATGTTTCTTAGACTCGTTGCAAGTGTTGGTCACTACTATCTTGTGGAAAAAACATATATTTTCCCATAATGGTGTTGAACCGTCATGTCGACATGCTAGTAAATTGAGGTGTCTAAGACTGTATGTAACATAGCCACTACGCTCAACAGCTTATATGTAATTATCATGTTTAACTCTGGAACTTTTGAACCTTGTTTCTCATCCCAGAACCTTCTTAGGGCCGGAGCAACGTTATGGTGTAGTATGATAAATCTCTGAAGTCATGTGACTGAAATTATTACTAGCACTTGCCATTGATGGAGCTATTTAGTTATATAATAAAAATGATAATTTTGGGCCCCAATTTCCTAGTGATTCATGGGCTTATACTTTATATAGAGAGTGATTGTGAAGCTTTTTTGTGAGCCTTTGGCTCATATGTTCCTTTGCTCAAGAGGCCCTAGAAAGCAATGGAACGAACATTTGTTTTTTCCGTTTGTAGGGACTGATGTTTTGCACATTGTCTGCTATGAATATTCCAGTGATGATGAGTTCTCAATTTTTTATACTCCCTTCGTTCCGGTCATTTGTTTACTTATTCTATTTATGGGTGTCTCATTCATTTGTTTACCTTTCTATGTTTTTTGAAGGGTAATTTGATCATCCACATAACCCATTGTCCACTAGTTAGTTGTCAGTCAACAACAACACCCAAAACTGATCCCCTCCCCATTCCTTGATCTTTGTGCCAAAACCAAAGGTAAACAAATGACCGGGATGGAGGGAGTATAATTTTTTTTTTTTTTTATGTCAGCTTTATTTCAATTTTTCTTTTCCGACGGTGGTTATTGGGCGAGGGATCTAATGCTGTTAGTAATTAGTATGCAGTGTATGGGGCTTATGTATTTCATGGAATCCATACTGTTTAGTTATGCTTCTTTATTTCAGTATGCGGTGTTGCGAGGCATGGACTGAAGTGGCGTTGTCTAGTTTGTAGGTTATTATATATTCAGGCACTTGAAGCAGGATTATTTAATAGAATGGTCTTTCTAGATTAGATCCTTTGCTGATTATTTTATTCGTTTTATGTTATCTTTTTCATTTGAAAATATACGCCGTATCATCCAAGTTCTGAACTTTTAAAGCTAGTTTATTTTTCTTCTCTCAATTTAACACTGTGATAGGTTGGTATTGATGGGAGATGAAGACCGCTTGCGAAGTATTGCTAATAGGATTTCTGATTCTGTAAAGATTACCAATGCAATTGACATAGTAGGGTTGAATATGGAGAATGATAGCGAGGCAATCTTCAATGGTGCAGTGGAGAAGGCATGCCGTGTACTTGGAATGGTGGATGCCTTTGTAAACGCTTATACTTATGAAGGTAAATTTAAGTGGTCTTGGCATCGTATACCCGGTACACCGTTATATTTGGTACTTCGGTGAAGTTGTCCCACCTATATGAGTATGAAGTTTCAGGGGAGCTCCTGCATGAATAACCTTATAGCGGCATTGCAAGAGTAACCTTATACTCTTATAGTGGTGTTGCAGAATAACCTTATAGTGGCAGATGCTAGTTAAGCTAGCCGGCAAAGCGACATGGACGATAATCATGACCTAGGTTTGAATCCCGCCATCATTGAAAATGACCTCGGGGGCATTGCAGCTCTCCTTATAACATTAAAAAATATTATACCGCACAAAATGAGTAGTAGTTGTCATGGGCTTGGTATTGTGAATCAGTCAACACTTGTATATGGCACAAAATGTGGATTTTGTTTTCCTCTATTACATTACAGTAAACTCATATGGCGTAAAAAATTTTACTTTCGTTGTATATGGGAAACAGGGAAGATGGAAGACCCGTTAATGGTAACTGAAGATGATTTCAAGAGAACTGTGAAAATAAATTTTATGGCTGTCTGGTTCTTAGTAAAAGCAGTTGGACGAAAAATGCGTGATCAAGGATCAGGGGGTTCGATCGTGCTTTTGACTTCCATAAACGGTGCTGAAAGAGGATTATACAAAGGAGCTGCGGCGTCCAGTTCATGCTTTGGCGGAGTTAATCAGTTAATGAAGGTATGTATTAACATCCTCAGTGTTCCCTTTTATCTTATTGTTATTTAGAATTTGTTATTTTTCTCTTTCTTTCATAATATTGAATGATGGACTTTAGACTTTACGGCTGAAAGAAGGATCTTCCGTGCATATCAATACTCGTAGGACATGTTATAGGAAGCTTGAGTTCTGCTTCTGCCAAGGGCACTATATCTTGATAACTCTGCTTTATGTGAGACTGTGAGAGGGTAGTTGGTATGACCGTATAAATGTACGGAGTAAAAAGGAACTTCTTTTACTTCCGTTTTAGAAATCCTTTATTTTCTAGTGTAGGAAGCTTGTTTCCGACATTTGTGTAGGTGTCGTCTGCCGCCTCTTGAATAATGTTGACAGCTAGAATAGTCTCCTTAAAATTAATAAATTTTCACAAGTGCCATGTCTGATGGGACTATCAGAAAATTAAATAGGATAATAATTATTAGCTAGGAAATTTTTGTTTGAACTGAGATGCTTCATTAATTGCAGGAGTTGCAAACAGAATAAAACTGTTGAAACGTTACTATACATAATACGGAGTACATCTTTGTGTATGTGTGTCGGTGCGTCTATGTAGGCATTGCTGACAAGTCTCTAGGCTAAGAATCATGAATCTTGAGTAACTTCAAAAGTTGAGACATTTGGACAGTAAATTTTTTCTGAATTTACCCGCAGGCACCTGTTAATTGATAAAATTAGTGCTAAACTGAGAACTTCTTAATCGAACAATGCATTAGAATTCACATTACGTTTGCTATCTAGACTACTGAAGTACTGATCTGTCTCTTCATTATGTTCTTTTTACCAAAATATACGAAAATTTGTAATTGGTAACTTCGGGTGTAGAATTGCAATTTTAGGAACATGTATTATAGGAGCTCTTCAGGGTGCTCTCCGTTGTTGGAAAACAAAAAATTGTGTTTTAGCCCATAATAACGTACTTTCCTATGCTCTCAACAACAATAACAACCAACATTAATACCCTACCGTGTTAAGGAGACCTACCGAAGTACAAATGATGGGGCGAGGGGGTCAAATTTTAGCAACCTTACTCTTGTTGACTTACAGTTGACTTAGAGAGGCCGTGTCCGATGACATAGTAAAAATGGAGAAAATAGAGAGCAACTCTTGTTTTCTGAGGAAGAGTAAGCTCTTTATGAAAGTTGTTCAGAGGCTCAAAGCTCAGCTGACCATACCATACGTGTGCTGATATTTGAAAGGGTGAAACAGTCTTTCGGATTGGCCTCCATCTATTTCATTCATTAAACACCCTTTTTATTTTTGTCTATTTTCTCTCATTTCGCCCCTCTCTGAATCGGATATCCGTTTTTGGTGAAAATTAAACAACAATCCTAATGCACATTTGCATTTTATAAATAGTATCCGTCCTCTCTTTCTTTAACTCTTTAATTTGGTGCCGAAGTAAAATGAGTAAAATAGCGGGAGTAATTAATTGAAGCCGTTGTGGTAGTTGAAGTGGTTGCTTCTTGAAAAAGTATTTGAGTAAAGTACCAGAGTGACCATACTATCACGTAGGCGGTAGGCCATTCACGTTAAGATTGCAACAGGACAAGTTCGGGTGGCCCTCGAAACATTTATGCTTTTGAAGAAGTTTGGTGATGCTATGAGTGCTATTCCTGTAAGATGAGTAACTGATGTTTAGTGTGTCACAAATATTTGTATGATTCTAATATACTCGATCACTTTCAGACAATGGCTCTGGAGATAGGGAAGCACAACATCAGAGTTAATTCAATTGCCCGCGGCTTGCACCTTCAAGACGAGTATATAACATCAGTAGGGAAGGAAAGGTCTGAAAAACTGGTCAAAGAAGCGAACCCTTTGAACAGATGGCTCGATGCCAAGAATGACTTGGTGTCGACAGTAACTTATCTAATAAGTGATGATTCACGGTATATGACCGGGACTTTGATTTTTGTCGATGGAGGTCAGTCTCTAACTAGGCCTCGGATGAAATCTTATATGTGAATTTGGCCCTGTAGTTGATCGACAACGTGTAGTTGCATCACTTGCATGCGTCTTATGACCATAATTAATATAATCCATACTATACTATAGCTGTATACCGGAGGCGGCTATAAGCAACCAATTAGTCTTGTACGAAACAATCTCATATGTAAGACCGACCGATTTTTTCATCTATCCTCATTTGGAATTTGGATAAAGGGTTAAGGTATTACCGTCTCATAAGTTTTTGCCTTCAGCAAAGATGTACTGTTGCAATTCATAATTTGTTCAATTATTAAAGAAAGTTATTTAGAAGATGAACAAATTGGGGTTTAACACTCTCTAAAGGGAAATTATATTCCTGATTTTACGACATAATTTGATCGGAACAGTCTGTTGTTCGGTTTCTCATAAGAATGTTTCTATTCCTTGTAATAATGGGATAGGGTGAGTTCTATTATTGTCAAATGATTTAAATAATTTTGGAACTTAGTCTTGTGATTATTTGGATGCAATTGTTGGTAATATAGTTCCAAAATGTTGATCACTATTCCCCATTGTAGCTATGTGAAAGCGAAAAACCCGGAATGGATGGGAAGTTGGGAACGAGTCACTGTCGCGTCCATAAGTTGTCGCATTTGGTTTAGATTGAAATTGGTGTATCTATTTCTGAAATCTAATTCGAAGAGGATCATATTATTCAAATCTAATTATGTAACAATAAATCTTAACTCCGTCACTGAACCGTCAATAATGTTGCTAGATATTATTGGTGATGTATGTATAGTAAACTAGAGTTAGGGAGTAGTGAGTAGTGAGTAGTGACACAGCTGTATGTTTTGAATGAAAGGTGAAAGCAACCAAACCCTGAGCAATTCTGGACCCTCACTTATTAATGGCTTTACCACTCACCTGTATCTTTCACCCATTTTGGTTTGTTCTTTCACTTCTGTCTTCCAACTCCACTTGCTAGCTCCCTTTAACTTCCAATGTTTCATAGAGTAAGTATCTGGGTATATAGGCCAGTTAGTGTAGAGTGTTGGCCCTTGTGCCTTCTTTTACACCAAAACGATATAAATAAGGTCCAATCCATTCATCCGTCACAAGCTTGCGATGAATCAAATACTATCCATGTGGGCAGATAAGACAAAACAGATTGATACTTCCTAGACAGGGTTTTGTCTAATTTACTCTACATGGGTAGTACTTGATCCGTCGCACTTGCGACGAATATACCCATCACAAATGAGAATTTGTGTTTCCCTTTATCGTGGAACACTTAAACACATGCGTGGAACCCTCAACATTATTAACAAACCATTGCCGTCTTAAACAGGAATCCGTGTTAACAAAATTACTACTCCCTCCATAGGAAGTGTACTAATTACTAGTATGTACCACATCAGTCAGACAGTCACCTGTCTTTATCTTTTCTTTCTTTTTTTACTGTCATCAAGTAAATAGTAAAAAAATGGTATGTCTCCCTTACACCCACAACTAAACCATTGTCCTTGAATACTACTTAAGGTAACAAAACATATTGTGCTCCCTACTTTCCCACATTTTCTTTTTTCTTTATCTTTATCAATAACTGTTACATATACACACTCACACACACTCAAGTGCTATCTTAGATTCAAGTCCTTTATTATCCTGAACTCTATGTCAGTAAATGAGTGGCTTAGGATTTAGGAACACCCCAAATCTGTGCCCTTCTTATTTCTCCTCTTCTTTTTTCTTGGTACTTTAGTTTCTATATATGATCAAACCATTACATATTAATATTAGGTTTACTATACCATGCACTCATTTTTTATTGAATGAATGAATGATTCTCTCATTGCTAACCATCTTCAATAAGGTTTGTTTACTACTCCGTATTTCCGTATATCGTTTCTTCTTGTTATTTAATTTCTTGTGCGCGACAGTATTTCTGGTGTCGTATTTAGAAAATATTAACAGAACGCCATAAAGGGCATGTTCGTTTCCTCTAACACCTCTAAAAAATATACCCGCCTTAAGTGGGACAGGTAAGTAAAGAGGAGGTAGACCTTAACAATGAGATGATTCTCTCATTGTTAACCATTTTTAATAAGGTTTTTTTTACTACTTTTTATATCATTTCTTCTTGTTATTTAATTTCTTGTACGCGACATTATTTTTCAGTGGGACAGGTAAGTAAAAAGAACGTCATATGGTTCATCTAGAAAAATATACCCGTCTTAAGTGGGACAGGTAAGTAATAAAGAGCTAGACCTACAAAATGAGTTATGATTTAACACTATTCCATATAACTCACTAATAGTATCCCTTCGGAAACATCTGATAAAATTGGAACGACACTTAAATAGTTATTCAACATAGAAGGAGGTAGATCAAATGGAGTGGGACCCAAAATCATCTACATGGAATGCAATGAGGAAGCTAGAATTACAATTACAAGACAATAATATGTTTGAAGCAAGCATTAGTAGCAACAACATGTTTTCAGTAGATCTCAAGCTTGGAAGTTTGGAACAAATGGGAGATGTTCCAATGATGGATACATTCAAGAATTCGACATCCTTGACGATGGGTTCTAATTCTACATCAAGCTCACCATTGTCTAAGAGAGGCCGACCTCGTGGCACTGGAGCTCAAACTACTGTTTACTGCTGTGTAGACGGGTGCAATTCTGATCTTAGTCATGGTAGGGAGTACCACCGGCGTCACAGGGTTTGTGAGCGTCATTCTAAGACGCCGGTTGTTCTTATTGGTTCCAAAGAACAGCGGTTTTGCCAGCAATGTAGCAGGTAACATAACAAATTAACAACCACTTTAGCTTGATTTATGAATATTTATTGTACGATTAGCTTATTGTTAGACCGCCTTATAAGATAGTACGCTTTTTGCATCCTCAACTTACACAGTTACACTCCGTATGTCGGTGGGTCTAGAAAATGCAAGTTAAATCATCTGGTAAGGTCGTTAGAATAAGTCATATACCCCACAATTTTTAAGTAAATGACGTTTTATATTGTTAAATTTGTCGAAATTAATATAGACGGAGTACTTTATAAGTCTAGGTCTGCCATTGTTTCAAATGATCAAGACTAAAAACCTATGAATAAATCACGGGAATAATAACGTTAAAGAGGAAATGTAGTCTCCGACTTGTTTCGAGAGAGTATTATTTTGCTGACTTTTCTAAATTGGGTTTTTGAGTGGGGTAATTAAGTATGACCACCCAAAATCATTGTGCTTTAGTTTGGACCCCAAAAAATGTACGCCACTGTTATTTAGGTGTAAATAGGTGTAGGCCTAAATATGGGCAGTAAAATTTAAGTCATTATTACTGTGCAATAATGCACTTCTTATTCTGACTGAAACTCTGAAACTTACAGCTAGATGCTATAGCTCTTTCATGAATGGTTTTCCTATACAAAAGGATTGTATTATTACATGTGAGACCGTCTTATTCTAGAATTTGTGAAGTCGTTAATGTGCAATTGTTCTGTAACTTTTTCTGTGATGTGATGCTCTTAGATTTCATTCACTGGGAGAGTTTGATGACACAAAGAGAAGCTGTAGGAAACGTTTGGATGGACATAATCGACGACGGAGGAAATCACAGCCTGAAAATGTATACATGACCACCTCTGGTTGTTTTCAGACTCCTCATTCTTCAGGTCTGATCATTACTCTGCTGATCTCTTCTTTTTTTAGTCTAATGAAACGCGCACCTAGTCGCATTATAAATTTATAATAGAGGGGAGGGGGGATTCGAACCCGGGACCTATTGTCCACAATACCTCCGTCTTAACCACTAGACTAAGACCTCTTCGCGGTTCTGCTGATTTTTTTTTTTTTTTTTTGACAATCGGGTTAACGAGACCTACATATTAATAGCAACAGCTTTCAATTGCAAATATTATTTTTCTCCTTTTTCCGCGTCATTGACAAATCGTCTTTAATGCCGTCTTTTCAACTCGCATACCCATAGGCGAAGGTTAAGGGTATTGTCACATTTACTTATTTAGACATCAAGGGTAATGTTATTGTACCAAAGTGGGTAATGTTATTGTACAAGTGGTCAGGGGTTCGATTCCTGACTCTTGCGAATGAAAAGGCCAAACTTGGGAAGGGTCAACCCATTAAATTGCCTTGCCTTCAATACCCCGAAGGAGATTGCCCCAACTGTCGGTAGGGGATACTCCTGGTCAATACCAAAAAAAAAAAAATTATTACATTTTATTATCGTAAAAATGTCACATTACTGATTTATCCAGGAAGCGAGCTACTGCAATTCTGTTGTCCAGAGAACTGGCCAGGGAATTCTGAACCCGAAAAAGCATTATATGGCAGTCGTAACCATACCCTCAGTAATCCAGAGTCTTCAATGTGGAGCGCAAGCTGTGCAAAATCAGAGAAACAATCGCCATATCTGTCAGGCATCAATCACCAAACAATATTCCAGTCGTCTCCCAACGACATTTCTGCAGCAAGAACAAGTACCGGCAGCCTGGATGCATCATTTGACAGAGCAACCGTGTTATCTAACTCACAGTGTGCTCTCTCTCTTCTGTCAAGCTACCCAACACAATCTTCAGGGATGTGCATGGGTACCGCCATACCGCCTTTGATAATGAGCTCATCGTCTCAATTTCCATGTTCTAAGGGATTGGAGGGCGAGAGTTCAGCTTCCGTATCTAGCTCAAGCACTACTACTAATTCTTACATCTTTGGAGGGTTTCACCCTGGACAAGACGGATTTTCTGAAAACAGGTCTTCTAGGATTTTCCCGTTTTCGTTGCAGTAATCAAATTGTTTTAACATCTGAATCTTTGTCATTCAAAGCCTTTAATTTTTTTCCAATAATTTGGAACATCTGACACTGGAACAAGTTCAGTGTAAATGACGAACATTTGTAATAAAAATTGGTAATGCTCTCTTGTCATGAAGTATGAATCTAAATGATCAAGAACAAGCGATCTATCTAGCGATATTACGGACGTTGGTGAACTATGTATCGACGGATGGTGTACAAGTCAACCATATAGAAAAAAAAAGGGTTTCC
This sequence comes from Silene latifolia, assembly GCF_048544455.1. NCBI lineage: Eukaryota > Viridiplantae > Streptophyta > Magnoliopsida > Caryophyllales > Caryophyllaceae > Silene > Silene latifolia. Next base: position 14,407,440 of record NC_133534.1, read on the forward strand.
CGACCGTCTGTAGAGACGTTAATAGAGGACCGAAAGGGAACAAAGTCGATCAATCGAATTCGGGATGTAGAGAGAAGGGACGATCACCCTCTCCGCAACTCAACAGTATTCTTTGTTAACCCTACGATACTGTTGGTCTCACTTAAAACAGTCATATCCGATTTAAGTGTAAAACTGTTCAATCTATCCCATATGGCCACATTCGCTAGACATTCTGCATTTTTCTCATCCACCTATTTGACCCGTTTTTATTATTTTAAGACGGATATCGTCTTGAACAAGAATTTTGGCTTAGACAAACGGTTTTCCTTGTTGGTCTGTTGGAGTATACCTTAGCTTCCGCGGCTCTGCCCAAATTAACTCAAAATCATGGTTCACAATAAATTGGCCGCGTCTCAGGCCCATTACCCAATACCCCATTGCACATATGTTAGTTAACAAAGGCCTCTCATGGTGGAGAATTCTTAGTAGCAGACTAGCAGCAGAGGTGGTAATCGAGTCACTCGGGTTGGTTATAAGTCAGGATATAGCGGGTCGGTCTATCAGGTTAAGATGGTGCTGGTCAATAACGGGTCCTTGTTGGTTACAGACTTAGGGGGCGTTTGGTTAGAAAAAGGGAAAGGGAAAGAAAATCAGAAAAGGTAAGAGGGGAAAGGTAAAAGATTACCTAAAACTTAACTAGTTGTTTGGTTACGTCAAGAAAGGGAAATAATGGTCCACCCACTCTCATTCCTATCACTAACACACACCACCACAAACAACCATTTATGTACTCAAAAATGGCTGCAGCCACCGTCTCCCCACCCCATTGGCCACTGCGTCGCCCACTTGTCGTCGTCGTCGTCCCCCACCCCACCCCAACACCACAACCGTCACTCTTCAGCCTAAAAAAAACCCTCCCCTACCCTCGAAATCCCCTTCCCCACCCCCAAAAACACTAGGATCTTGTGGTGTTCCGGCAGTACGGGGTAGTAGGGTGGACAGTGGGCTGCCGGCGGTTTGGGGGTACTTGGGGAGAAGATTGGTGGGTTGTGGTTTGCTTTGGTGTGCGGGCGGTGGTTTAGGTGGGGTGGCTGTGGTGGTGGTGGCGATGGCGTCATGGTGGTGCTTTGGTGGTGACTGGTGTTGTGGTAGTCGCAAGTGTGGTGGTAGGTTAATAAGGTGGTTGAAGGGTAATAAGGATAATGAAATTCCATACCTTGGGGGGTAGGGGGTAAGGAATTAGATGGATTAAGGGATAAGGAAAGGAATTTCATTATCTTTGTTTGTGTCAAACAAACACCAACAAAGGAAATCAATAAGTTTGTTTCCCTTTCTCATAGACCCCCAACTAGAGTTGGCATAAAGGGCCGCGGGCTGGTGGGCGGCACGGCCCACGTCATGGCACGGCCCAGCCCGGTGAGAAAATCGAGGAAGCACGGGTACGACACGGGCTCCGACGCGGTTTTCTTCAGAAATCCGTGCCCAGGCACGACACGGCCCAAGCACGGTGGAGCTCGGCACGCATCAGGCACGGCGGGCCTGACCCGGCCCGAAGAATAGCCCGTTGATCGCTCATCATTTGTTAAACAAAAAGTACACTAATATTTAATAAAATATACTCCCTCCTATTCTACATAAACCTCCCTATTCATGGGGGCACTAGAATTAAGGAGGGGAATTAAAATAAGGTAAAGTATTGTAGTGGAGTTTGGTAATTGGAGAGAGGGAAGGTATTGTGGAGTACTATTGTGGGTGAGGTGATTAAAATAAGTATTGTTTTGGGCTAAGTTGATTAAAATAAGTATTGTTGTGGGTGAGGTGGGGTATTGTTGTGGGGTAAAGTGATTAAAATAAGTATAAAACTTTTCTAAATAAGGAAATAGGGAAAGAATTGTGAATAGATGAAAAAGGAAAGAGGGAAGTTTATGTAGAATAGGAGGGAGTATATATTTAAACCATTAGTCATCATTTATTAAACAAAAATAAGTACATTAATATTTAATAAAATATATATTTAAACTATTAATCATCATTTATTAAACAAAAAGTACTAAAAATATATCAATTATATAACATTTTTTTTTAAAATAAAAAAAATATTAAAGCACTAGGCCGGCCCACGGACAAGGCACGAAAAGCCCATGGACCAGGCACGGCCCGAGCACGAAAATGACCGTACCTTGAGCGGGCCGCGGTGTAGGTTTGGATCAGTGGGCCTGGCACGGCACGGCCCGAGGAGCCCAATATCCGTGCTTGGGTCGGGCCAATTTTGGAGGAAGGCAGGACGGGCCGGCCCAGCACGGCCCATTGCCTACTCTACCCCCAACCAAACGCCCCCTTACATGATGGATCATCATCGGTTCAGTTCGACTCGGTTAAGTATTGGATCAAGTTATTTGCACGAAAATATCTATTTATCTTATATTTAAGGGTTATTTAACAAGAATACTCCAAACTATCAGTCGTCTACTCAAAATACTCTGAACTTCAGTTTAACTCACAATAAACCATACTACTACCTCCCTCTGCTCGTATTATACTTAAATCATTTTTAACCTGTAAAACCGGTTAAAATTAGTTTAGATGGCAGTGGGTCCCATTGTCATCACCGTCTCAAACACCATAACTACTACCTTCTTCCTCATTTACACCATGACATCCGACATCTACATCGATACAGCCTTCCAACCACCACTAAACCAGCTATAGACCACTACCATCAGTCACCTTGCTTAACCCACCACCCACGCCACACTTAACTACTGACTGTCCCATTCAAACCAAGTTTCTCCACGACCATTCACACCATGACCACCACAACTCGTTTGTCATCAAAGCAAAACACCAACATTCACAATCAACACCAACAACGAGCCGCACCTGAGTTGAGTTCCAGCCCTTCCTTCTCGTCGTCGATTATCGCGGCTCCGACTTCGTCCATCTTGCCAATTGGGGGCAATTGTACATTTTATTATGAGTTAAATTGAAGTTGGGAGTATTTTGAGAAAACCGTCTATACTTTGGAGTATTTATGTTAAATAACACTATACTTAATGCACTTTATTAATTATTTTCTTCCTATAATATATAGGAAAAGACAAAACGACAATAAAAATAAAATTTCACCTTTATTATCTAAAATGACTTACTCTCTCCGGTCATTTGTTGTCATTTAGTTTTAGCACAAACACCAATGAAATAGGAGGAAGCCAATTATTAAATGATAAGTGGAATAAATTGAGTGTGAATGATCAAATTACTCATCAAGTTCATTCTAAAATAAACAGGATAACAATTGACTGAGACACCCAAAATAAAAAGGACAATAAATAACTGAGACGGAGTATAATATAAAACGGATTGAATACAATACCCGAAACTAGAAAGAGAAGTCTGAATTTTCCCGCGCCCACCGAAATTCCAACAATCCTCGTTCTCCCAAACCGTGTGCTTTACACTCCCCATTGTTTCTTCTCCCTTCAATCCATAGAAACTTACAAACCACCCTCCCCTCACTATTCATATAACAACGGAACACCACCATGCAAATCATTTCATAAATTGCTTAAACTTCCCACACTACCCTAACCCTCAAATTTCAAAATTAAACCTCTTTTTACGACCGTCTTAAGCTCAAAACGACCCTCTTTTACTCGTAACTTAAGTAACCTGTTCTGAATTTAAAACCGTATTAAGCAAGACTAACTCGAAATCAAAACATGTGTCGAATCTCCGAGTACAATCATGATTACCCATGCAAAAACACCAATAGCAATCTCAACCGCCGCTTAACACTAACCACTTTCACTCTAAACCTTTCTCTCTCTTCCACCTCATCATCATCCAACCTTCCAGAAACGTTGACCCTGGTCTTCCTTCCCAGAGTCAACGGCGCCCGAATCCAAGTCAACGGGGTCAAAATCCGACCTGTTTCACCTGCCTTCGTCACCCTATACCGCACACGCGCCGCCGCCTACTCTGCTGTAGGGGAAATTAAGGTTTGTGATGGGGCGGCGTTTGAGGTGCACGCGGCGGAGATTAGGGTTTTGAAGGGAGTGTTTAGGGAAATTAATGGTGAAGAATTGGGGAAATCATGGAGGGTGGAGTGTAAGTATATGGGTGATGAGAGGAGGATTGATGTTATGGGGGTGAAGGTGACAGAGATGGAGGTGGTGGTTGTGGCGGAGGAGTGTAGTGGGGTGCTGTTGAAGGCAAAAGCGAAAGCGGAAGGGAAGATGAAGGGGTTTAGGAGGGTTTTGTTGGCGGAGATTCCGGAAGTAATGGAGGATGATGTGGAGGAGGGGCAGGGGGATGGGGAGGAGGAGGAGGAGGGGAAGAAATGGGATGAAGCGGCGGAGATGGTGGAAGCGGAGATGGATGGGGTGAAGTGGGTTGTGGAGGTGGGGTTTTGGGTTGGGTGTTTAGGTGTTGGTTTGTTGGTTTCTAGGGTGTCTTCTAGATCGTTGTGGCGGAGAAAGTTGTTGGTATGAACGTAGATGATAGAGCGTCACCAGGTGATACAAAATGGGCGGCTCGTTCACATCATTTTTTGGTGTAAATCGGGGATCAAACCCTAGCCTCATGGTTAAGGGCCACACCAAACCCATTTGGTTGCTCACATATTCAATAGCCAACAATGTTTCATTTATTTTGAAAAGGAAAATGAAAGGGCGCCACCGGGTGACACCCTCTCACATGGGGTGAGTGCGGGCCCCTTCAATAAAGAATGCTTGTGAGAGGGTGACACCCAAATTGGGCGTCACCCGGTGGCGCCCTATCACTATCCGAAAAAAGCTTTTGAAAATGAGTTTTGGTGTTTGTAATTTTAATGCAGCGATTTTTGAATGCTGTATTTTCTAGATGGGTATATAATGGAATACAGAAAATAGTTTATGATCATTTCGTGTAAATTGTAGAACCGTTTTATACGAGAATAATTGTTGAATAATGGCCTAGTGTTCCAATCGTACAAACTCAATGTTCTTATGTCAATCCAAATCAACTCATTTCCTGAAACTGTAACCACGTTTTGTATATAAATATCAAAGTATCAAACAACAGAGTTTGCTCAGAAAAGAGTTCATGTCAAACTTTTTTTCTCGCTTTCTGAAATACCAGTATGAGAAAATTGGCATTCCGTAGCAACAATCTTCAGTAGGATTTTTTTTTTTTTTTTTTTTTTTTTTTTTTTTTTTGGTAAAATGTAAGCTTTCAGTAGTATGAGACAGCATCAGCCCAATTTATGAGCGACTATCTAAATTTGGCAGTGATGAATGATTTTCGGACAATGACTAAACCCAATCATACAGTCGTTGTAACTTATTCATAGTATTAATTAATATCGGTTGTGGTCATGGTCATGGACTCATGGTACTATCAGTCCAATTAGTAGATTATACAACCAGTTGTATGCAGTTGTACGGTGTAGAATTCGAGTTGTGTATTAAAATTTTCGAGTTTTGTTTAAAAGAATCGAGAAATTATCTTTGTAAAGTTTTTAACTCACACACTTAAACATAAAAAAAATAAACTCTTATAAAACTTAGAAAAATTACACATAAGCTCGGATTAATGTATATGGTTGTACAATGCTTATTATACAACTGGTTGTATAGTAGTATTTGTGCTATCAGTCACGTTATTAATGTTGGTAAACGTTGTCAATATTGCCTAAAAATGCAGTAAAATGTGATTGCAGTAACCTCCAAAACCTTGATACTGTGGTCACGTATCTGGCTCACAGTCGATATTTAAAACCATGATGAGTAATATTGCTTAACTATGATTGGCGATTGCTATGAAAAGTAGTACTCTGCAATTGTCTAGCTCCTCACTGTATTTTGACCGGAGAAGTGGAGAACACAGTTTATATAGGAATACTTTGTAAGATTACATTTCTTTTTTCGCTTCAGGCAGCCATACATCGCGCCATAGAGAAAAGCAAACTGATAGCCAAACATACAAGTTCAACAAATTCATGTCACATAACACATATAGCAAATTAAATCTAAGAACTTAGCTCACAATTATATTTATTATTCATAATCATCATGAAGGCTACGCCTTTTCTGTAGAATGTAATTAGCAGCCTTCAAATCAACACAGTCATCAGCAGCTGCACCGAAGTAGTTCTCAGTTGAATCATCTTCAGGGGTTGGCTTGAAATTGTCGGCGACCAGGAATGAGACCTTCTGCGCTAGCTGACGTCTTGTGTCCCTGACAACATAGTCGATCAGGGCAGCTGTAGGAAATGTCTGATTTGGCCGGACATATTGCATGGACGATGAAGGCTCAGATGAGCGGAAATAGGACGTTCTCATGAATTTCAGTGATTGGAAATATATATTTGGTATGGTTTCTGAAGGTAGTACTGTTTTTTTACCGGAATGCTATGAGTTTTCTGAATGAGGGGAAGGTGTATAACTGTATATGTAGTGGTTTGTTATTTGGTGCATATTTTTGTGGACCTTAAAGTTCTTTCAGACAGGAATCAAATATATTCCTTACAGTAGGCAAGAAAAGGACTGTTTTTCAGGGGAATAAGGTTAATGCTCACTTTCACTGTTTCTGTTATCACTATCAGGACTCCAACGTCGGTAAGGAGTCTTCCGCTTCAACCAGTGTAAGAAGGGTCGGATATAGAAAGCTACAAGCACTGTACTTGGTTGACAGCATGATTAAAGAGTATAAAGATCTTTATGCTCACTTTCACTAATTTGTTTTCAATATCTTTTTACCATAATCCTAACTTAAACGCGGTCTTAAAATATTGGTGATCAATCATCTGCTTACAGAGATGTTATTCTTCAACCAATTTTGAGAATCTTTGATGAAATATCATACAAAGTGAAAGAGACAGATTTAACCAAATCTTATAGGCCTAACTAATGCTTAATGGTATCAACTATGCTAAATAATTAGCTTGTGCTTATCTAATTCCAAAGAACATCTAATAAAATCACTAGAAGATTGTATTCCATTCGAGTCAGGTTTACAATGCGCCAATCTCAATCCCAGTCACTATTCCAAATCCGATTCCTTTAACAGCTTCTTTTATGTAAGATATTTTCATATCTCTGAGAGTATGACCTTTTTTTTTTGTGTGTGTGTAAAGGGAGTCACAACTCACAAGGGAAAGTTTGATGCTGACGAGATTTGAACCTAGCCCACGAGTACCATCTCTCACGACTTTACCGGCTAACCTAGCTGACATTTGCTCATATCTATGACTTTGAAAGACTGAGAAATTCTTATGCTGCTTGCAGAATGTAAGGGTGGACTACTAGACGATAAGAAATTCTTATGGTGCTTGCAGTTCACACTTAATTCCACTACTATTTGCAGAGATTCCTGTTTTGATATTCTTCTTTTCTGGTTCAGGTCTAAAAGGGGGTGAGGCATCTAATTCCAATCGAGTTGTTATAGGTTTACGAAACAAAATACTAATGAATACTGGTCCTGCTGTAAGGCAGATACTCAAATTGATGTCGACTCAAATGCGTAAAAATGCAGGAAAAGTGTACAAGATCAGAAAGTGATCCCTAAATAATGTTGGTATTGGTATAAGAATAACTCTGATGACCTTTCTTAAATGATGTATTTCAGGAACATTCATGATTCAGCTTTATGCATATTTGCAGAAAATGCTTCATGGATGGATTGCCAATTTGTAAGGAAGAATGTGCGTAAGCGAAAAGTCCTTAAACCGAATAACATGGGCTAAAATGTCCTGCTCCTTGTGTTATTGAACTTTTTACGCTTTTCATAATATGCGAGGAGGAATTTGATAAGCGAAATGCATCAGAGAAAGTAAAACACAAGGAATTGGGTTCAGCAAAGAGCCTAAAAACCAGAACTTTCTTTAGCCCAAGTTAACAGCAGTCAAACTGTGAGTAAAAGCAATGGAACAAACAGAAGACTGCATCAGTGAATCTTTCGCATGAATTTATTTGAATTTATTCATGGATGGATCACCAGTGTGTAAGAAAGAATGTGGATTGAAGCGAAAAGGAACGGAAAATGATGTTTCAGCAACTAAACACATACATTTTGAGACGAGAATCCAAGGTTAAATGATTACACTTCTTTTTTCACTTCAACCAGCCTTACATAGGAGCGACACAAACTGATAACCGGGCATACAAGTTTAATATCATTCATATCACATATAGAAACTAAATCTAACATTATTATAACTTAGGTTGGAATTTTGTATATTATTCATAATCATCTTGAAGGCTGTGTCTTTTCTGGAGAATGTAATTAGCAGCCTTCAAGTCAACACAATCATCAGCAGCTGCACCAAAGTAGTTTTCAGTTGAATCATCTTCAGGCGTTGGCTTGAAATTGTCTGCAACCAGGAATGACACCTTCTGCGCTAGCTGACGTTTTGTGTCCCTGACAACGTAGTCGACCAGGGCAGCTGTCGGGAATGTCTGATTTGGCCGTACATATTGCGTGGATGAGGAAGGTTCAGATGAGCGGAAATAAGATGTTCTCATGAGATTTGGTGATCGAAAATGTGTTTTGTATGTTTTGTACTGGTTTTTTACTGGAATGCTCTGAGTTTTCGGAATGATGGGAAGGTGTATATGTAATGGTTTGTTGTTTGGTGCATCTTTTTGTGGACCTTAAAGTTTTTTTTGATGGGAATCAAATATATTCCTTAACAGTAGACAAGAAAAGGACTGTTTTTTTCAGGAGAATAAGGTTAATGCTCACTATCATGACCCTAATGTCGGTAAAGAGTCTTCCGCTCCAAGCAGTGTAAGAAGGGTTGGATATACACAGTCTTTCTCTTACGATAAGAGTCAAGTCCGTCTGTAACATCCTAATGCGAAAACAAAAACAATGCCAAGAGAATTTTACAGCTTTTGCGTAAAGAACGTTTAAATACCCATAATCCTAACATTAACGCGGTCTTAAAATATTGGTGATCAATCATCTGCTTACAGAGATGTTATTCTTTAACCAATTTGGAGAATCTGTAATGAAATATCATACAAAGTGAAAGAGACAGATATCAGCTAGTTGTGCTTAACTAATTTGAATAAGCCTCAACTGAAATCACTAATGTTTTTAATTGGAATCGGGTTTAGAATGAGCCAATCCCAATCCCAGTTTTTGTTCCAAAACTTGATTCCCTTACCAACTTGTTCATGTAAAGATATTTTTCATATATATAAATACAAAAAACTGACAAACAGAATCATATGATAAATTAAATTTAGTCGAGAACTGCATCAGTCTACTGTTACAGCACAAATAAGACATTGTGGTTGACTTAAAATATACCTCTACAGAAACAAACAAGTGATGGGACTAATGTAATTTTCGGAACGAAAGGGTCGACTACTTGTAGTCTTGGAGAATTGGGAGATAAGAAATTCTGATGCTGCAGAGAGTATATTTATAAGGTGTAAAAAGTACAAAAAAATCGGATCATCGTACAAGAAAATTCTTAATGAAGTTTACGCGAGCTTTTCCTTCCGAACAATTTTCGTTCACCAATGAACCATTGAATTGGGAGGAACATTGGGGTCAAAGCAGCTAACAACATGAATGGGACCCATATACTCCACAGAATATGGTGTTTGGCGGTGGTAGGACCGAGTAGAAGGAACAAGGCAACAGTAAACGCCATTAGCATGGTACTAATGGAAGCGAGTAGGATACTTAAGCCGATATATAACCGTCGAGGACAACTAGAGAGGAATTTGACCTCCGAATTGCGTGAAGTAATGATGGACAAGAAGAACATGATCGAAACAACTGATAAAGTAAGGGATATCGCGTCTGCGGTAACAAACATAATCAATGCCCCCCTCTGCATTAGTACCGGGGGACCATTTTTATTGCCTTCAGGAACATGCATACCACCGGTAAAGGCTACCGTTGCTATAAGTGTTGCAAATACCGTAGATGATGAAGTCGTTTGTTTTATCCATTTTACCCCTTGCTTCATCAATTGTTGATGCGCCTTCCTGAACACCATTTTTGGTGTTTCACCTTGTTTGTTCTTTGCCACTCTCTGTGCCGGCTGCACGAATTTTTCTACTTCCTGAACATATGTATTAATACCTCCTCTCTTTCTGAATTTTTTGGATAACGAGTGTTCATTAGCAAACTAATTAGGGAATTATTGTTCGGGTTTGAAACTATTTTGCCCTAATGTGTCCACGTCATCATTTTTTATTTTTATCTAATTTTTATACAAAACCGCTACGAAACCTAGCGGCTTCATTTAGATTTTTTTTTTTTTTTTTTTTTATAAAAGGCGAAACCGCTAGGAATCCTAGCGGCTTACCATATCACCACTACTATTTTGTAGTGTACCTACTACAAGTGGTTGGATAAAGCCGCTAGGTATCTTTGCGGCTTATCTATGCTATTTTTCTAAAAGCTATAGATGTTTGGATGATGAAATTTTGTTAAGTCGCTAGGTTTCTTAGCAGTTTTGTATAAAAAGTGATTACGTGGACCCATTGGGCCAAAATATAGTTTGAAACGGACACTAATTCCCTAATTAGTTTGCTAATGAACACTCATTATCCAAAAAATTCTCCCGTCTTGTTCAATATTTATCTTTTTTCTGCAGTGAAAAACTTGTAAGGTTGAAGAAGACGAAGGAAGAAACTGACCTGAAACCATTTCATCTCCCGCCGCATAAGAAAAGCAGGACCAGATACAAGATGTAACCTTCCTGAAGGAGGTAATCTGGCAACTAAATGGAGCATGTTATTGTCTTGTTGATCATTGCAACTAGTTATTAGAAACCTGAAACTACTCATTTGGTAAATCAGATTAAAAACATGTTCACGACGATTCAATACCGCCAATTGAAACACGTTATAATTATCCTCATCAGTAAACCATATTGCTGGAGGGAAAGCCTCCACAATTTCTTCTATGATCTCAGGAATCCCTAACTTGGCTGCATCGTGGAGAGGTCCCCGAAGCAACGAAAATACTCTGGAATCGTCCAACTCTAGTATCTCTTTGCATAACGCTTTAGCAAGCTCACGGGCTTTATTTTCTATCATCCCTTTTCTGAAACATGATAATACTGCCCCACAAAACAATATAAGTACATAACTTCGTCATTAAATCATATTGATTACGCTAAGCCTCAGTCAGCCGCTTAAATTTTTGGTTTAAAGGTTATCATAGTTTCAATGACGCAGAGGCTCCAAGTTTAAATACCCGAGCCTCATATTTTTCATATGTGTGATTTCATGACGACAGATGAAAATGCTTGTACATTGTCTACTCTTTAAGCCAGTTGAAATGTATCATAGTTTCAATGACCATGAGTAGAGCTGGCCATCAGCACGGGCTGACCCGGCCCGCCGTTGGCCCGGGTCCTAAAATTCCAGCCCGGCCCGCCATATCCCAGCCCGGCCAAGCCCGCCCCTCCCCCTGGCCTGGGTCTGATCAGGAGAGCCCGGCCAGCCCGGCCCGAGTACAGGTCTAACCATGAGGCCCCAAGTTTAAATTCCCGAGGCCTCATATTTTTCGTATGTGTGATTTCATCCCAAAGTGTGAAAATGCGTGTACATTATCTACTCTTCAAGCCAGCATAAAGTAGAAATAGTTTTTTTCTCCTACAATTGAAGTAACCATATACCAGTACGCAAGGGGTAGCTCCAACGAGTAGCAGGTGTAGCAGCTCGACTACTAGTGAAAGCAATTGACTTCCTAGCAAGCACAGATAAGGGGGAGCCTAAACCGTTGAGCTCCACAGTCGCAATTTCAGGATACCGTTTTACTAGATCAAAAGCAACATCTGTTGATGAGGTTTAATTAGGACCCACAAATAACGCTTACTGAAATATGAGGCAATTCCAAAGAAACGGAGGGAGTTGGAACTAACCATAAAAGTCGGCAGCTATTACATCGATAAGAAGACGTCCTCCATCTTCCCCTACAAAGGGATTAGTCAAAATGTCGTCTCTTGTGACATCCATAAGATACAAAACCATCTCCTTATGACCAAAACGGGCAGCCTTGTGAATTGGAAAGCCATATTTGCCTGGAATATTTGGCAAATCAGGATTCTTGTTCACAAGTATCTTAGCAGCTGCAATGTTTCCTACGGCGGCCGCAATTGAAAGTGCAGTTTCACCATGCAGGTCCGTCAGGGCCAAATTCTCTGTAGTCATCTCTCTAACCAACTTTTCTACAAACTCAATGGCTTCACCAGTCCCAACCGCTATGTGAAGTGCAGTTTCGGAGGCAATAGTAATCTTGGCAGTCAGGGCCTCAGGGTCTTCATCGAAAAACTTTCTAGCGTCTCTCCATTCACCTCTAACGGCAGCTTTGTACAACGGCAAGTAATCTCCTAGATCCCTCAACGTATTTTCCACTTGACTTCTTGCCCGCCTAAACGCTGTACCAAAGTATTGCATATAAAAAAACGGAGCAAGGGGGCTTGAAATTATTCCATACAAAAAAGGAAGCAGAACATATAACTGGGAAAAAATGGGAAGAATGTGAAGAGTGATCTTACATGACCTTCGGCTACCCGTGACATTCTCTTGACCGTTAGGCGCATTGGTCCTTGATAGTGATAACGCAATACCCATGGTGGCACCCTCCAAACGGTAAATACGCTATACAGTATACACTACACAGAACTACAGAAGATATATAGTTAATGAATTGTGGAGTTTTTAAATGTAAGTCGCTCAAGTCAAACTCAATTGCCAACTCCTACCACGTTTCTTGCATTTTCCTCGTTTATTGTCATGATCCAGATCCACTAATAGGGATTTAGTTGAATAATAGATTATTAGCAGCTAGGTCTCTAGGTCAACGGTGGTCCGTACTCCGCAGGAGCGTGCACATCGGGGTAATCTAAACCAGTAGGGCAGTAGATGGAGAGTTTTGTTAGCGAAATTGCGGAAATAGTATGGTTAATACTTAGCGGGCGTTTTGGTTTATCACTCGGATTATCCAAGGGTAGAAGAAAACGGACAAAATGACCAGGTAAATGATTCTTATATACACAGCCCTTATTATTTTCCCATATTCATGCATATGGAATATACTATTTAGATATATAAAGACAGCCATTGTTTTTGGTTTAAACCATCCGGTAATCCAAACCACATTGGGCCGACTAATCCGGATTTCGGGGCGTGTCCAAGGATTACGGTATTTAAACCCCTCCCAATCGCAGTTGTGGGGGATCGATCCGCAGACCTCCCTACCAAAGCAGCCCCATACTACCACTGCGCCAACTAACGATTGGTATAAAGACAGCCATTGTACAACTAGTTAAACAAGTGCCTAACAAAAAACCACAAAATATATTGCCCGTGTCGTAGGAGTTCGAATCTTCTGCCCCGTTTTCGTGTCTTATCTTATGTCCCACTACCACTCTTACACATGAGCATTATTAACCATCAAAAAAATAGTGCTAATATCATAAGAGAATGATGGGTCAAAAGACACAAGGGACAAGAAAATGAGACAAAGGATCCATACTCGTGTCGTACAAGGCCGCCCTACGTGTTTTGCTTTACTCGCGATTTGTCCTAGCTAGTACTCTTCAACTCGTGTAACTCACTACAGAACATACAAGACTATGTCTTCACTTAACAGTACCATGATACCACAAATTCGGATCGTACACGTTTAAATGGGCATGTAGGTGATGTAGCCACGTACACTATACATCGCAACCCATACTATAACGGGTCTTTTGTCAAAATAACCATTTCCTTTAAAATATTCGCCAAAATAACCATTTCATGAAAATATTGTCCAAAGTAACCATTTCTATGAAAAAAACAATTACCTTTGACCATTTAAATTAAATCTTAAAACAAAAAACCCCAAACAAAAAGACGAAATCGATTAACAAAAAAACATTGCGTCTCATCTGACAAACTTCTCAAGACTTTGTTTAATATTACATTTCAAATAATATGTCTTTCGGCTTTTATTAATTGTCGTACATATTAGGTGTTTATGCATCTATGAAAAACTAGAAGGAGAAAGGAGCAATATGCCAATAACTAATGGAGGAATAGTTCACAAAACGCAGGAAAAAAAAAGATGCATGGATGAATAAGAACTAAAAGAGGAATAATTAATTCGGCCACAAAACATAGAAAAGCAATAACCAAATGAAGTACTACAACTTAGCTGCTCACATGCATTGTTTGTATTTTTTTTTTTTTTTTTTTTTTTTTTTTTTTGGTGTTACCCCATATTTGTAAAAAATCAAATTAAATAACTAAATAAAACATATAGTCAAATTAATTCGAACCAAACTTTATCGAGCCAAACTAGCTAGTATTATTTACTTAGGCAACTTAATAATCCAATGGTTATTCTATTAATTAAAATGGTCAAATTGTTAGTTTGGACAATACTTTGATGAAACGGCTATTTTGGCGAATATTTTGAAAGAAATTGTTAGTTTGGTAAAAGCTCCCACTATAACACCTTGAGCTCCCCACAACTTTGAATAAATCTCAGCTAATTTAAATAACTTGGTCATTTACAGAAAAACACCAACGTGGATGGATTCACGCGTAAAATCCAGATTAGAACAAGTCATGAACACTAATAAAGATAGTGCATTCATATTAATGTAATTAAAGGCTATTCAAGCACTAATTATGAGCTAATTATGAAAATCGAAACAATCTATTGACAATATATAATCGTAAGAAAGACCGGTACACAGAACTCAAAAACAGAGATGACTGAATTATTGGCATTAGCCGCTCAACACATAGATTCCAAGATAAACCAAGAATTAAAAGAAAGATCAGTAAAGGTGATATCGGAACTCAATACACTTTCATCGGAGCTGAAGAATGTGAATAAGCTGATGATTGATGCCGAAGGTAGAACGAAGGAGTTGAGCAAGATGCCCGATTTTCAAAGCTGCGTTAAAGAGATGCAAAGGATAGCGTACGAGGCTGAAGACAAGGTGGACAACCTAATATCCGAGTCCACTTTTTTATCATTCATGGGCTCCAAGACTTTGCGGGGGCTAATTGATCGGACAAGAGCGATCAAAGGAAAGCTCGGTGAACTAGCTGAAGGGTCCAAGATAGGAGCGGTGTCACGTGAACGTGGCTCTCAGGTTCCTCAGGGACATCTCCCTGCTAAGGATGACTTTGTCATCGGCATTGACCATCAGATCACACAGATAGTCAACCTGTTAACGGGTAAACCCGATTTCAATGGTGGTAAGCTGGCTATGGTTGGCATGGGCGGTTCTGGCAAAACTACTCTGGCTAGAAGCGTTTACAACCATAGGACCGTCAAGGCGCATTTTGACCATAAAGTATGGGTGTCAGTCTCTCAAGGATGGGACACGCCAATTATGTTGATCGACATCCTTAAGCAAATTCGCGAACAACAGAGGAGCTTTTTTGCTAGGCCTAGTAATGATGAAGAACTTGGAAATAACCCTAACAAATTGGTGACCCGGCTAAAGGAGAGATTGGATAAAAAAGTTTGTTTACTGGTCTTGGATGACGTGTGGGATTTACAATCTCTCCACAACTTCATCGGTTTAATTCAGGGAGATGATTTTGAGTCCCGCACATATACTATAGTCATCACAAGCAGGCAAACCCCCCTGAGCAAGAGTAACACGGCCCACACCAACTGGTATGTCCACGGACCACAATGTCTAACTGATGAAGATAGCTGGATTCTATTAAGAAAGGTAGCCAGCAATCCCTCCAAGGAGTTAAGCGATGACTACCGCTGTATGGGAATTGATTTGCTGAGAAAATGTCATGGTTTGCCATTAGCAATAGTGGCATTGGGCAGGCAGCTTAAAACAAAGAACAGTAAGCGCGAATGGCAGGAGGTGTTATTGGATATTGAGGGTGAAGCAGGCATATTTATATTCGCTCCAGTGAAGAAAAGCGTGTGGTTAAGCTATGGTGAACTGCCTTATTATCTAAAGCCATGTTTTCTATACTTGGGTCTGTCCCCGGAAGGAACCATTTCTGCAGGAAAGTTGATCCGGATGTGGATCGCTGAAGGATTTATCGATCACTTGTGCCACGGACAGGAAACACTTGAAGTCGCAGGACGAAGGTGTCTACAAGGGCTAATTGATCATGCAATGGTTCAAATAGTACAGAAAACTTATTCTGGCAAAGTTAAAACTATTCAAATTCATGGTATTATGAGGGAGCTTGCCTTATCGAAAGCCAGAGAACTTGAATTCCTGACAGCAGCGTCTTTTGAACCTCGTGCTGTTGGGGAAACATCTCGTCGAGCGGCCATCTTTCGTAGGTATGACTTTACTTTCTGTTGTTCATCTTAAATAGAATTTGTTGCTACTCTTTTATAGATCACATGTTTTATCTTGAATTATAGTCCAGGCAGAAAGAGCGACATCCTTCCAGCTAATAATTCGGTTGTGAGATCTCTCTCAATATTCGAGCAATTTGAGCAATCTAGCAACAGTTCAACCCCGGAAATATGTACAAACAATGTAACCCAGAGATTCTCGGAGTTGGACAATGTATTCAAAATGTACAAATTGCTAAGAGTCTTGGATATTTTTGGAATCCAAACACCCGCTGGAACCTTGCCAGACGAAATAAAGAATCTACGTCACTTGACGTATCTAAGAATAAGATCGACAAATATAAGAAAACTTCCCCATTCAATCGGGGAATTGCATTGCTTAATAACGCTGGATTACAGGAATGTTAGGTCGGACGCTGAGATACAAGTTCCTAACGTATTGTGGAAGTTGAATAGGCTTAGGCATTTGTACCTGCCCAAAGAAATGAGTGGCACGGCTGTGGTTTTGAAGCTTGATACTCTCAAAGATCTAGTCACTTTGTGGGGTGTCGGTGGAGGTACTTGGCTGCTTCAAGAAATGGGCAAATTGTATTCAACCCTCAGCAAGCTATTCATACATCGGATGTCGACCATGGATCAACTCAACGCGGTCCATAGTAGCCCTGTTATGGCGGATAATGGTTGTCTGGATGCACTGGCCTTGGACTGGTATGGCTTTGAGATGAGTAATTTAGATGCATTACAGGCGAAACAAAGTTTGCATAAGCTGAGGCTCAAGGGCAAAGGTCCAGATAGGTTACATCTACAAGGCATTCAATTTCCCGCCAAGCTCGGAAAGCTAGAATTGTATTACACCCAACTTGAAAGACCAGAGACGATGGCTCTTTTGGGAAAACTTGTATTACTAAAGGTCCTAAGATTATTCAAGGACTCGTATGTAGGCTGTGAATGGAGTTGTGGCAAAGAGGCTTTTCCTATACTCGAGGAGCTAAAATTGGCCAGTCTACCAAAATTGGAGAAATGGGTGATGGAAGACGGGGCCATGCCATGTCTTAAAAGACTCTCAATATTCTGTTGCACCAACCTAAAGAGGCTGCCCGAAGGGTTAAAACGCGTCCAAAGCCTTGAAAGGTTGGAAATCGGACGCATGCCATCTGATTTCATTAGAAGACTTAGGAAGGAGGATAAACAAGAAAAGGAAGGGGAAGACTTTCACATTATCAAGCACATTCCAAAGGTCGTTTACCCTCCACATTATGGAGAGAAATGATATATATGGGCCAACGATGGGGTTTGGGTTTGATTGCTCACATATATCTTATTATATTTCTTTTAATTTTCCTTTTCTATTTTTATTCTTATTTTGCATTTTTTTATTTTTAAAAAATAAAAAATTGGTTTAGTTATCATGTTATTTTTCCCATTATTATCTATGTTTTTTCAACTCTTTTTGCTTAAATTCCCGTATATTGTGGAGCCCGATTGAATACCTTATGGTGTGTTTGAGAACTTAGAAGTGGAATTGAATTCCGTATTTGAGACATTTCAAGCGTTTGAGAACCCTTAAAATTTGGAATTGGAATTGGACTTAATTCCTTATGAATTCCAAATTTGAGGCTCTCAATCAATTCCTACCATCATTTACGTTTTTTTTTTTTTGTTATTCAAATTTTATCAAAATAATTTTATTTATGATATTTTTTTCCGACCGCAAATATTTTTCAAGACAATATTTATTTATTTTTTCTAATGAAAAAAATATGATGACCTCGACCCATATCCATCCCGCCCAATTAAAATTCCAATTCCAATTCCATGAGATTCCCAAACAAACTTTTGGAATTGGATTTGAAATTAAATTCAAACATTTTGATTTCTACAATTGAAATCATGAAAATAAAATCAATTCCGCGCTTCCAAACACTATCTAAAACAGTTTCAGATGATGATTCATGTTAGCCAATCCAAAATCATTTTGAGAGTAAAGCTTTGATGTTGTTGATGTACTCCCCTTTGTCCAATTAATCGGAGATACTTTAGAGGTCACGGGTGAAAACGGACACTAGACCCTAAGTACATCAACTAGCATACATAAATCAGTATGTTGAGAACCACGCCCGTCTAAGACCATCTACAACAACAAAAACATCTATGTCTATAAATGATATTTTTAGACTCATCATCCCACAATAACAATAACATTTTATCACAAGATGACTTTTTGTCTAACTCATCCAAAGTTGATGAGTTTGACAATGAGTTTGGCATACAATTTTGGATTTTTTTGGGAGTATTTTATTCTCTTTGGTGGGCCCAATTCAATGGTTATTGGGTGAAATTTTTGAGAAAAACTTATTGTTGTTATATAAAGTTTTTGGAAAAAAAATCATTTTAGGATAAAATGTGGTGGATGGCTTGGGGACCCATAAAAAACAACAAAAAGCATTTGTTGTTGCGGATGCTCTGGTATAAAATGAAATTAGTTTCAATAACGCAATTCTCGGCGCATTTTCAATTCTGGGTTATTTATAAACAACCTCCTCTTTGTGTCACTGACACAAGCGTACATCCGATCCTCCCTTAGCCAGATTTACGAGTGAGGCATTAGAGTTTCTAAAGGTAGTGGATATCTCAATTTATATATTGTGTGTGTATTTCTTATTACGTCCTCCCAATCAGTGCGAGAGAAGGATGAACGGTCAGAGTGCATAATAAAAAAACTTGTGCATAACTAGCGCATTATTACCAATGTGGTAATACAGATGCATAACATGAGAACCAATCTACTGCAGGGATTAGAATATTTTGCAATACATATATATGCCCCCCATGTTGGGAATAAGAGATGAAAGAGGCAAAGCAAATATGAAATTTTAGTAATGGAAAACTTGTAAATTCAACAAAAACATACGTTTTATCTTTCTTCCTCTATCTCTCTCTAACTTTCCCAAAAAAATCCCAAAAAACCCCAAAATCCCCTAATCTGCTCCGCCGCATCCTCCGCCCACGCACTGCTTTTCCCGTCTCCCATTCCCATTCGCCGGAGATGAGGTCATCCAAAGGCCTATCTCCGGCGGTTCATCGCATCTCTCCTATGTCCTCCGATTGACCTCGACTATTGACGGCGTTCGGAGCTTGGTTTGACCGGCCGATGGTCTTTTCGGTGGCCTGGTTTGTTTTCCTGTCTTTCCCGTTCTTTCAATGCTCTGTCCTGTCATTGAAAGCTTCGCATGCAACCCAGGGGTGTCTCCCCTTCCCCCGCCCCTCCCCCCACCCCCGGTAGAAATCTTCCTTGTGTTTTGTCGGTTGGCGTTTATGAGCTTAGCTCTGTTTGCTAGTGTTTTGTGGTCGCGGTTTTGGGTCGGTCTTGTGTTCCCTTTCCCGTCTTCCTGTTTTGGTTCATGTCCGAGTCCGGTTTTTTGTCTGTTTTTGTGTCTCTTAAGGTTGATCTAGTTGCATGCAGGCCGATGGTCCTGGGGAGTATTGTTTGGTGTCGGGTGTTGTTGTTGTTGGTGTCTTGGTTTCGGCCTGTTCCGTTTCATCGGTCATGGTTAGTGGTGCTCCGTCGATCCCGTCAATTGTTTTTGTGTCTGAGGTTGTGGTTGGGGATTGATTGAGATGTGTGGGGGTATGGTGGAGTCGGGTGTTGGCTGTGTTGTTGGTGCGGGTTGGATGCGGTGGATTCCATTTTTAACTCATGTTTAATTTGTGGTTTGTGCATTTTCTGCTTTTTTATTTAATAAATTCCTGGTGGTTTGGGGTGTCCCGTCCTCTTATCCACGGGTTAATTAGGACGACTGGTACTTTGCATTGGGTCTGTGTTGAGCCTAACTCTCTGCGGTCGGCAGAGATGGTTTTGATTAGGGGGAATTTCAAGTGGTTTCCTCCTTTAGTTCCCACCTATTTACTCGCTTTACCTGGCTATGGGGTTCTGGTCAGCGGGGTTTGTGTTACAAAGTGTAGGAGTTTTCTCTCCTCTGGAGTCAGATTTTTGTGGTCTGCTTTCCGTCTTTTCTTTCTACGTCCTTGGGGCGTAAGTGCACTTTGTTTTCTCTCGTTGGGTTTAGGGGCTTGTTGGTGTCCAGTTAAGGTGTATCACAGCCAAGGAGATGAATCTCCGAGACGCTTTCTTGGGTCTTGTTGTAGGTATTTCTCTGAAGCTGTTTTGATTAAGACGAGTAAAAATGAGTTTGTGGAAGCTCGTTGGTTTTCTGAGGAAGATTTTCACAGCCAAGGAGATGAATCTCCGAGACCCTTTTTTGGGTCTTGTTGCAGGTATTTCTCTGAAGCTACATCAATCAAGACAAGCAAAGATGGGTGTTTTCCTTTGGCCAGCGTTGCTCATCCATTAGATAATGGGGTGGATTGTGAGTTTGAAGAGCGTGTTCCGACTTCCGTCGTACGCCATCAACACGACGTTGTTTACCGATGCAATTGTTACCAACCTTTAGTTTATGTTATTAGTAGATCTATGGTGTTTTATGTTGTAGTTTATAGGTATGGTTTACTGAGCCGTACCACTATAATGTAAAACTCTTTCTTTACTGCTGCCAAAAAAAAAAAAAAGTAATGGAAAACTTACTGATTTGCAATGCACTAAAAACGTTTAACTAGGGCCTAATATATAGGCTTACACATAACCACACTTCCTAATTCCTAGCAAATACTAAGCACTATATTGACCACTACTAACCACTAAACAAAAACGTGTAAAGTGGAATGCTTAATAACAAACAATCACTACTCCTATTATCATGCCATTATTTGAAATAATTAATTTAACTATATTTTGAAGCATATTACTTCAACACACTCCCTTGCTTCAAAATGTCTTCTTGATATGGAGCACTTCTCTCCATCAAACTTGTAAAACCCTTGTCTTCACATTGTGATGCACTTCTCATCACCATCTTAACGGTGCACATAATCACCATTATCTTGGTGCACATAATCACCAACATTCATTTGGAGCACTTCTCTCCAATACTCTTGTTAGAGCACTTCTCTCTAACTTAACTCATGGTGCACTTCTCACCATACCTTCAAAATAAGGTTTCTTCTTCGGCAATTTGTGCCATACTTGTCTCTTCTCCGGACCAACAATTTTTTGCCAAATGACCATATTTCTTGCATTTATGACATTGGGGCTTGCCCTTATGCCAACAATTATCTTCACTATGACCAAATCTGTTGCAAATGTTACATTTTTTTTTTTTTTTTTTTTGATTAGGTAAGAAAACTAGATTGATGGTAGGACCAACCTATCTCATCCTTTCGAATGAGGGAGGTAAGTTGAAACCACCGGCTATCAAACCACCTCGAAAGAGTTGGACATGAATGTCCAACAGAAGCCATGAAGTCAGCAACCTTGTTGGCTTCACGAAAGCAATGTTTAATTATCACTTCATCGAAAAAATGAAGATCTAATTTCACATCCTTGTTGCGGAAGCACTTGCTTTAAAAGAAGGTATTTTAGCCGCTAAATACTTAGGAATCTCAAAGTTAATTGTGGAGGGTGATAACTTATGTGTTATTAACTCGATTCGAGGTACTTGGCAAATTCCGTGGGAAATTTCTAGTATTATCAAGGTTGCAAATGTTACATTGGACTCCTTTACCTTTCCCTTTGAAAAAAGACTTTTTAGCTAGAAATGCCCCTTCACCTTTGTCATATTCTTCCCCCCGCATTGACCTTCTTTGATCGACGGCACTAAGAGCATTAACTAATTCTCCTAAAGATATTTTGGAAAGATCTTTGGAATCTTCAAGTGATGAAATTTTGTTCTCATAAATTTCCAAAACAGAGACTAAAATTTTATCAATCACTCTTTGATCGGGAAAACTCTCACCTAGTAACCTAATTTGGTTGACAATAGACATAAGCTTACCCACATATTCTTTGATAGTCTCTGATTTCTTCATCCTTTGCATCTCGAATTCCCTCTTAAAATTTAAGACTTGCATTAATTTTGTTTGCTCATTGCCTTCAAACTTTTGCTTTAGCATCTCCCATGCCTTTTTTGGTGACTCACATGTCATAATAAAAGAGAAAATTTCTTCGGAGACCGCGGAATGGATACACGAGAGAGCTTTTGGTGTCTTTGCCCTATCCTCATCATATTTTTTTATTTGGATAAGAGTAGGATTTTCTGGAAGAGGGTTAGGCTCATAATCACTCTCAATAACCTCCCATAAATTCAAGGCCTTCAAATGAGATTTCATTTTGATAGATCAAGATTGATAATTGTCTCTCTTAAGAATAGGATATGAAAGAGATAAAGTATTGGAAGCCATTGATGAGTTTTTTTTTTTTTTTTTTTTTTTATTTTTTTTTATTTTTTTGGGACGAAAATGTAGGATCGAAACCTGGTGCTCGGATACCACTATGTTGGGAATAAGAGATGAAAGAGGCAAAGCAAATATGAAATTTTAGTAATGGAAAACTTACTGATTTGCAATGCACTAAAAACGTTTAACTAGGGCCTAATATATAGGCTTACACATAACCACACTTCCTAATTCCTAGCAAATACTAAGCACTATATTGACCACTACTAACCACTAAACAAAAACGTGTAAAGTGGAATGCTTAATAACAAACAATCACTACTCCTATTATCATGCCATTATTTGAAATAATTAATTTAACTATATTTTGAAGCATATTACTTCAACACACTCCCTTGCTTCAAAATGTCTTCTTGATATGGAGCACTTCTCTCCATCAAACTTGTAAAACCCTTGTCTTCACATTGTGATGCACTTCTCATCACCATCTTAACGGTGCACATAGAGCATCCGCAAAGGTGAGGTTCCTCATATCTTCTCTTTCCTTTTCTTATTCGTCCACCTCATTTTCTACTAACTTTTCCATTTGCCTTCCCCATTTCATAATTACATTTATGCAACAATGGGGTTCTCTAATTCACACACAAAAATTTGGGAACCTCCCCAAAAGTAATACAAATTGCCTTACTTTTTTTTGGGAAGCTCCTCTAAAAACAGTGGAACCCCAAATGTTGGGGAGCTTTGTGCAACAATGAGGAGCCCCATATGAGGAGAGAGATGACATATGGGGAGGCACCTCCCCACCTTTGCGGATGCTCTAATCACCATTATCTTGGTGCACATAATCACCAACATTCATTTGGAGCACTTCTCTCCAATACTCTTGTTAGAGCACTTCTCTCTAACTTGACTCATGGTGCACTTCTCACCATACCTTCAAAATAAGGTTTCTTCTTCGGCAATTTGTGCCATACTTGTCTCTTCTCCGGACCAACAATTTTTTGCCAAATGACCATATTTCTTGCATTTATGACATTGGGGCTTGCCCTTATGCCAACAATTATCTTCACTATGACCAAATCTGTTGCAAATGTTACATTGGACTCCTTTACCTTTCCCTTTGAAAAAAGACTTTTTAGCTAGAAATGCCCCTTCACCTTTGTCATATTCTTCCCCGCATTGACCTTCTTTGATCGACGGCACTAAGAGCATTAACTAATTCTCCTAAAGATATTTTGGAAAGATCTTTGGAATCTTCAAGTGATGAAATTTTGCTCTCATAAATTTCCAAAACAGAGACTAAAATTTTATCAATCACTCTTTGATCGGGAAAACTCTCACCTAGTAACCTAATTTGGTTGACAATAGACATAAGCTTACCCACATATTCTTTGATAGTCTCTGATTTCTTCATCCTTTGCATCTCGAATTCCCTCTTAAAATTTAAGACTTGCATTAATTTTGTTTGCTCATTGCCTTCAAACTCTTGCTTTAGCATCTCCCATGCCTTTTTTGGTGACTCACATGTCATAATAAAAGAGAAAATTTCTTCGGAGACCGCGGAATGGATACACGAGAGAGCTTTTGGTGTCTTTGCCCTATCCTCATCATATTTTTTTATTTGGATAAGAGTAGGATTTTCTGGAAGAGGGTTAGGCTCATAATCACTCTCAATAACCTCCCATAAATTCAAGGCCTTCAAATGAGATTTCATTTTGATAGACCAAGATTGATAATTGTCTCTCTTAAGAATAGGATATGAAAGAGAGAAAGTATTGGAAGCCATTGATGAGTTTTTATTTATTTTATTTTTTTTTTATTTTTTTTTTTTGGGACGAAAATGTAGGATCGAAACCTGGTGCTCGGATACCACTATGTTGGGAATAAGAGATGAAAGAGGCAAAGCAAATATGAAATTTTAGTAATGGAAAACTTACTGATTTGCAATACACTAAAAACGTTTAACTAGGGCCTAATATATAGGCTTACACATAACCACACTTCCTAATTCCTAGCAAATACTAAGCACTATATTGACCACTACTAACCACTAAACAAAAACGTGTAAAGTGGAATGCTTAATAACAAACAATCACTACTCCTATTATCATGCCATTATTTGAAATAATTAATTTAACTATATTTTGAAGCATATTACTTCAACACCCCATCTGGCATATCACCATTTAGCATTGACCTTCGCCTTCAATCTCGAATATTTTGATTTGCTAGTTGATTTAATCATAATGCTGAGTTGTGTAAACATCATGCAAAGTGCAGATGATTACGTGGTGTTTTGTTCTTACCACCAAGACTCTACCTTCTTATGATCCCAAAAACAAAGGAGACTGTCAATTCAAGACTTCTACCTACAAATATAAAACTCTGTATAATCAGCTAAGATCTCAAGTCAAACCAACAATGGCAGCAGAATGGGTTGTATGGGAGAACCTTAAGAGAACCTTGAATGAACACGAAATCACATTGCTGCTTTCATTTAAAGAGGCATTTGATAGGCTGAGAGAGCTAGTGACAACGGTTAACCTAGAGGGGCTCCGGAGTCTTGTGAGTTCACATGATCAAGGAGCGTCTGATGATCTTTCTGGATCTCAGATGGGTGAACGTCTCAAGAGACTTTCGACTCTGCTTCATGAGGCTGATGATCTACTGGATCAAATCCTGACCTTTGTTCAGCGCCCTAGGCTTTGTGGAGGCCAAAGGGGAGGAAATGGAAGGGAAAATTGGAATCATTTGGTGCAACGAGTGGCCCATGCCATGGCTATAACCACACAAGAGGTAAGCCTTTTTGTCTCGTCGTCCAATCAACTAGTTTTCCCCAAGATAATGGCTCGACGAGTTAAGAAAGTAAGCGACAAGATACAAGACAGGGTTAGGCAGTTTGCAAATGAACTCGACAACACAAACCAGGCTGGTGAAAGAAGATTCCAACCTATTGAGTGGACCGGACTAGCTGAAGAAAGCATTATTGGGAGGGAAAATGACAAGAAGAAAATTATTGACAAGTTGCTACAACCACCTAAGGACAGCATGAGTCAAGTACCAATAATCTACATGTCTGGACTACCAGGTGTTGGCAAATCAGCTCTGGCTAAGGAAATATATGAAGATGTCAAGGTTAAGAGTCATTTTGACCTCAGAATGTGGATACCAGTTTCAAATATCACTGATGACACTGAAATCATCCGCGAAATTGTTGAGGCTTGTACTAAAAGGAAGTCTAATTACAGTGACAACTTCCAATCACCACATTATTATAGTTCACGGGTTGATCAAAATGACATGAAGTCATTACGAGATCTGTTGGGATGTCAAGGTTCTAATGTATCCGCAATTTCACCTACAAGTAATACTGGTCAAAATGAAATTGACATATATGAGCGACGACTAAGGAAAGAAATTAAGGGGAAACATTACTTACTCATCTTGGATGATTTGCGTCTCCAGATATGGCAGAGATTGAGGCACTTATTAGCTGAAGGTGGTAAAGGATGTCAGATTTTGGTGACTGCCAGGTTACCTATAACTGAAGTAGCAGATCTTGTAAATGATGAAACCCTTGAGGTTCAAGCTTACCCATTAGAAGGTCTGGAAAAAAAACATTCTTGGACTCTGTTCAAAACACTCGCATTAGATCAAGGTGAACCTTATTCTGCTGAAATGAAGAAGACGGGGTTGGAAATTGCAGATATCTGTAAACATCTTCCACTTACCATCAAAATTGCTGCAAGATTTCTTCATGGTAGAAACAGGAATGGTAGTATTAGCGCCGAGTGGTCAGCGTTTAGGGACGGGCTAGGATTGATTCGAGATCAGCAAGTGGACGTCATGGAGCACGTCTTATATCTCACTTGCTCAGACCTTCCAACACGTCTAAGAGTTTGTTTCGGATATTGTTCTTTGTTTCCCAATCACTTTACTTTCAACAAGCATGATCTGATTGATCTCTGGATAGCCCAGGGATTTGTCAATCCCCAGGATGGCCAAAATCTAGAGGAAATTGGAGAAAAATACTTCTTGGAGTTGGTAAGACGATGCTTATTCGAGGAAGTGACCTATGATGAGTTGGGAAACATTCTGTGCTGTAAGATGCATCATATTGTGTGCAGCATAGCATCTAATCTCACTGTGGGGGTCACCAAAATACCCATGACGGATTCCCGTATGATCGAGGTTCCGGACCCAACACCCAAACATGTCTCAGTCAACTGCCGAGGATATTCAACGTTGAAATTTTCATCCCGCTCGCTCAAAGGTCCAAGTATGCGGACACTTATTTTCATCAAGGAGCCAGACTGTGAAATAAAGGTGGATAAATTGGTGTGCAATCAATTGATATCCAGTTATAGAAGGCTAAGGGTCTTAGACTTGCAGGATCTTGGAATAAAAGAGCTGCCTGATTCCATCGGTGATCAAATTCACCTAAGATACTTGGATCTCTCAAAGAATGAGGGACTGGTCACTATCCCAAAGTCATTCACAAGACTGTACAACTTGCAGACACTAAAACTTAACTCATGCTCAATGCTGAAACTGTTCGCTACTGATTTTGGAGTATTAAATAACCTCAAACGTTTTGAGATTGATGACTGTGATAGCTTGACTTGCATGCCTCTTGGCTTGGAGAAGCTAACTCAGCTAGAGACGCTAAATCGGTTTGTAGTTGGCAAGAGATCGTACACATCGACCACTTATGTTGGACTGAAGGCACTAAGTGGATTGATTATGTTGAGAGGACGGCTGGCAATTGAGTTTACAGGAGAATGGTTGACAAACATACTGGAAGCTAAACCGCTTGAGTTGGCAGGAGAATGGATGAGAAACACAAGCAAGCTAAATGAAGTGAAGATTAGATGGGCACGAAGAACGTCAGATATCGAAGTACCATCAGAACAAGAAATATCAGCCCAGGAAATGATCCTGGAACGCCTTCAACCAAACTCGAACCTCAAAATACTCTGTATAGAAGGCTACAGAGGGAGGTATTTTCCAAGCTGGGCAAACGTAGATACGATATATTCTTCTCTTCCAAATTTAGTTATTATCAGCATTGAGGGATGTGGGGAATGCAAGTTTTTACCTCCATTTGGTGAATTACAGCATCTCAGAAAACTCACTCTGAGACACATGACTAATGTTCTGTACTTCGAGAGCCCTGCTGGTGGGAGAGAAGAAGTTGTTGAAGACCGCCCGCTCTTTACTTCTCTACAAGAACTTACCCTCCACAACTTCTTCAATCTAAAGGCGTGGCAGAGAGAAGTAGCAGCAATCCACCAAGCTGAACCTCGGCCCTTCCCTAGTCTTTCTACATTACGGATATGGAATTGCCCAAATCTTAGCTCGCTGCCTTCATTCCCTAAGGTTACAGACCTTAAACTGCGCAATGTTAATCAGTTGCTTCTCGATGATTGTGCAAGAAAAGCATCCAGCCTCACGAACACAATTCAAACTAGAAGCTTGCAAATTAAGGCCTGCCCCAACTTGAAGGGCTTTGAAGTAGTCAGAAATGGATTAGGAGGCCTGCCTTCTCTGAAACACCTTGTGATTGAGAGGTGTGATGCATTAAGCTCGTTAGCTTCCGACCTTAAGAATCTCGCCTCTCTAGAAAGACTGAAAATTTCTAGTTGCAAAGAACTTGATCTTTCAAAAGATACAGGTCGCTTCTGTAGATTATTCCCATTCTCCCCATGGAAAAAACTGAAATGTCTACGTGAATTGACCCTCATAGAAATCCCAAAAATGGAAACTCTTCCTGAGGGACTCAAGCATGTAACAACTCTCAAATTGCTGTGGATATCCGCATGCCAGTCATTGGGATCATTACCAGAGTGGATAAGTAGCCTAATTGTCCTACAACACCTTCGAATTGAGAGTTGTCGCGCTCTGAAAAGACTACCAAAAGAGCTTAAGGATGTCCAATCCCTGATTAAAGTTGAAATTACAGAATGTCCAGAACTAATGGAACGCTGCCGAGAGCACACTGGAGAGGATTGGTCATATATTAAGCACGCCCGGGTTCTTCTCCATAAGTCATGGCGGTATGGATACGTCTCATAGCTATGAGACTCACAGAACATATCTCGTGGCAGGAGCCTTATTGATGAGAATATAGTCCATTGGTTCATCTGATTGCGTTTTGGTAAGCACTTATTTCTTAAATTAATATGTTTTGTAACTTTTTTAGATATACAATTTGTAATTTATCATGCAATGAAATGCCAAAGACCTTACCTGTCGAGAGAATCGGTTATGTAACATAAACAAAGGTTTTAATCCAAGTAAAAGCTTGAATGCCTTGAATCTCTTTTGTCTGAGGATTTAATATGAAGTCATGCAGATACTTTCTACCAGAATCTCTAATCTTAATGTTGTATTTTTTCCATGAATCTGATAGTGTTCATGTTTGGGCCTTTTCTGGGTTTTCTGTATTGGTTTATTATATACACTCTTTAAGACGCACCCTAACAATTATGCATATCATAACAATATCATTCTGAACTCTGAAATCTATTCCCTCCTGCAAGGAGGGCAAACTAAAATCCCTCCACCATAGGAAAGATTTGGAGGGAAATTGTATCCAAACAACCATACTCATTCTCCCTCCCCTTCTCTCTCCTCACTTTCCTTTCCCCTTATACCCTCCCCTCCCTTTTCCCTTCTATTTTGCTATCCAAACAGCCCTTAAAGTGTGTACAATTAGGCAGACTTATTCTCTTACCCTTTCTTTGGATACTTTAAATGAAGGGAAACGGAGGGGAGGAAGAAAGAGGAAAGGTAAAGGGAGGGGACGGATAATTAAGAGTACTTTTTCCTCCAAATCATTCCTTTGTTGGCAATATTTGTAGAAACAACTTGAACCAAAAAGGAAGTAGTTGATGCATCCAAGGCCTAGAATTACAAATTTTCGATTAATGTACTGGTGATTTGTCTTGCTTTTCCATTGTGGAATTTGTTTTAGCAGATTTCAATTGGTT
The DNA here is from genome assembly GCF_048544455.1 of Silene latifolia. NCBI lineage: Eukaryota > Viridiplantae > Streptophyta > Magnoliopsida > Caryophyllales > Caryophyllaceae > Silene > Silene latifolia. The sequence goes on from NC_133534.1 coordinate 14,436,995, forward strand.
TTAGTTGAATTTTGTGTATTGAATAAAATTGTAAAATCCCTTTTTACTCGAGTCAATGGACTTGGTTTTTCCCTGAGCTTTCCAAGTATCAGAAGCCAGGTTTTCACAGTATTAAGGTAAAAAAAAAAAACACATGGAATTAGGCAATTAGGCCCATCTCCTCCATGATCATGATTGAATAAATCAAGCACGTAAAAGAATATAAGCCATTTAAAATTGATTGGCAAATTCAATATGGATCTAAGTTAACCTGAAATTGATTGGCAAATTCAATAGGGGATATAAAATCCCTTGTTCGGATAACAAATAAGGGTGGAGGGAAATGAAGGGGAAAGGATTTGGAGGGATCCATTTTCCCTCCTCCAAGACAAATCAAAATCTCTCCACAATAGGCAAGATTTGGAAGGAAATTGTATCCAAACACTCACAAGTCACACTCCATTTGCCCTCCCCTTCCCTTCCCTCTTTTTCTCTTCTCTCCTTGCCCTCCCCTCCCTTTCTCTCCGCTTTTGTTATCCAAACACACCCTAAGGGTGGAGGGAAATGGAGGGGGAAAAAGGGATCTATTTTCCTCTTTGAAGGCAAATCAAAATCCCTCCACCATAGAAAATATTTGGGGAGGAATTGTATCCAAACCCAATTCCCCCTCTGCTTTCCTTTTCCCTCCCCCTCCCTTTTCCTCCCCGAGGTGTAGGTGTGGGGGTGGGGATACAACTTCCCTCCAAATCTTTCCTATTGTGGAGAGATTTTTATTTGCCTTGGAGGAGGGAAGATAGATTCCTCAATTTCCATCCGCCCATATTTGCTATCCAAATCTTTCCTTTTTCTCCAAATGCTTCCATCCAAACAAGGTCTAAGTTGTTTGGTTGAAACACGGGAATTATATTCGTGTGGAAGCTCAAAAGTCACACCTATCATGAGAAGGAAATTAGCAACTAAGAGCAATAGCAATAGAGGAACTTTATATTAAGTTCTTCTTATGCCATATCATATTTTATTAGTTCCAATGTTTAAGAACTTTTGCCCACAATAGATAACATTTGTATAGAGTTCTTAAATAAAAAAATATAAAATAAGTAATTGGTCTTCCACATTTTTCAAAGTACAGCGTGTCTTGCTTCAGACGGGCCTTTTTGGTCTGAAATAATAAGACGGAATTTTGTAACCATTTTAAAGTTAAATGTGACCACTATTAAAAAAACCAGTTACTATAAGCGGTAACTGCATATACCATTGTGATTACATTTAACTATAAAATGGTCACATATGCCCGTCTGAAAAATAAGACGAAAAGTGTCCGTCTGAAACAAGAATTTGTGTTCAAAGTATGCTTATTGGTTCTCAAATTCCCATGTATGAACAATGAAGTTCTTATTTTGGAACTCAATTCTTAAAATTAAGAACAACCTTTTACTTGCAATAAAAAAAACTTTTTATTTTGGGTTGTTAATGATCCCCCCAAGACTAACAACCACTATTGCTATTTGCTAGTGCAATTGCTCTACATAAGATCCCACATAATCAATTCATACGATTTGTCAAAAGAATCAAACAAGTACCCAGAACATCATTTGACAACCATACAGTATTAAACTACGGAGTACAAAACAATGAAATTAAAAAAGCAGCCACAAAATTGAAATAAGGAAAACCTGCATAAACAAGCATGAATACTCTAATTGATACAGAGTAAATTACGGTACTAGATACGGAGTAACAAGGTGGTTACCGAGTTTTGCAAGGCAAGTGAATAAGTGATGCGGTCATGCCTGATGAAGCGTGCGAACGACTTTTGATCCATTGTAAACAACACTCAAGGGAGTCGGGAGATAGAGAGAAAGTCGTCACAGATTTTTGCAACTAGAGTCGAACAAATTTACCGATAGAGATTCCGGACGAGGTTTTACGGTTTTTTTTTTTTTTTCAGCTGTTGAAGTGTTGACCCACAAGCTAGAGCGGGTGATCTTTAGGCACAAATTCTCATTTGTGACGGTACGTATCCGTCACTTTGGAGTGACGGATACCATTTCCTCTCACAAATGACCCCAAATAGAGGAGAGAGAGAAGCACATGGGGGTGCCCCACCTTGTCCCCCATATTCGTTTTGTGATTGGCATTACCCGTCACTTGCTCCGACCCGTTTTCAGCAAGACTAACTGATCTTTAGGTCTCGTTTGGTTGCCATACGGGAATTAATTTCCCATGTTTTTACAAAACACATGAATTGGACAATTCATGTGAATTGCCTAAAATGCGTTTGGTTGGCATTCGAGAGTTCAATTGACACGGGAGTTTCCAACTACCTAGGGGGGTTAGGTAATTAAACTCCTCCATTATGGGGAGTTGAAAATGCCTAGGAAAATAGAATTCATGGATTTTGGGTAAACAAACAAGTTCCATTTTCCCAATTTATAGGATTTTCCAATTCCCCTGTTTTTAATGTGGTAACCAAACGAGGCATTAATCTAACTTTAATCACATCATAAAATGGGTCGTAAAATCTACGGGTGTTCATTGGTCTGGGATGGACTGGATTGGAGTAAATTTTTCGGACCAAACACCAAATAAGGGTTAAAAGATGGACCGAGGATCGAACCATATTAATATTTGTTCACTCCGGTGAACGAAAGAGATCAAGCACTGTGATATTTCTAGTTAGTGCTACGACCGTGACCATAAAAACGAGTGGACCAGACCGGGCTAAACCAAATGGACCAAAGTGGATCAAATATGATTATCATCAACATGGTTTAGCATATAAAATTAGAACTCAAGAGTTCGTAACGATCAAAATAAATAAGCAACATTATCTTCTTACTAGATTTAAGTACATAATTAATTTGATGGGGCATATTCTGCACCACTGACCAAGTCAACATATTAAGCGAGGTCAAGGGTATCCACAGCAAAGTCAACGACTTAGACAGTCTAGCCGATGAAGCCCATCGGTCTGTCACACTGGTCTCGGCTGGCAACTAGCGGCCGGGCACATATCCGCGTACTCATATCCAAGACCCCGGCCACCGCCATAGGTCCATCGGCCGAGGGTAGAACGGTCTTTCCACCTGCCAGCCACTTGGCCACTACGTGACAAAAGGTGAAAGTCTATAAATACTCCTCAACCTTCATTGAGGAAAGGATCCATAAATTAACCCAAGAATCACTTTTCATCTGGTAATATCTTCCTTATCTCTCTACAATACGCGTTTAGTCAAGTAACGCATACTTAGCCCTTTAAGCTTACTGACTTGAGCGTCGGAGTGAGTACGCTCGGCAAAAGCCGAGCCCTCGCTTGTTCATCGTTTGAGGGGAGAGATCAAAGGAGGATTCAAGCAAAGACGTCATTCTACAAGCTACGAGTGGTAACAAATATCTGCTCTGGAATTACACCCGGAACAATTGGCGCCGTCTGTGGGGAAAGACACTAGAAGCTAGTCACATTCATTCCCAAACAAAAAAAAAAAAACAAACACAAAAACCCACCCAAAAAGCTAAGAAGATGTCGAAACAACAAGAAGTAGTCGCGACCGACGAAAACGCATTCTACCAAGACGATACCTTTCACAATTCTGGAGTAGTGCAGCCCTCCACCGGTGGAGTAATCCAACCGGAATTCGGGATGCCAATAATACCAGACACGCACGCCGCTTCGCCAACCAGGTCACCATCATGGGACATGTGGTTGACACGGCGAAACCGAAGATGCTCCCGGACCTGGTGGAAGTACGCCCACCGATGATGCCGTCACGCCGACAAGGGCGGTAACCGTCAGAGAGACCAAGGCCCGGAGCGTGACTTTAAATTTGAACGGAGCACTAGGAGAAGCCGACCCTGCCAAGACACCGGAGGAGCCCAGAGTGCTAGTGGTAGACCTGAGCCCTCCCCGTACTCACGAGAGGACAGCGTCGCCGCAGCACCGACGAGGCCTGCCACAGAGAAGCCAGAGAAGTCCGACTCAGCAGAGTCGGAGAAGAAGCCCGAGTCAAAGAAGAAGTCCTTCCCGCTACGAGGAGAGGAGCGGACCGAGAAAACGCGAGGAGCCAATCGCCGCGTGTCATTCGACACGTTGTCGACGACCCCTCGGTGCTTATGTCCTTGACATCGCCGTGCCAACTAAGCCGAAGTTGCGGCATTCACATACAAAGGAGACAAAGTGATCCCACCGACCACGCCGAGGCTTTCGAGTCTTACATGTCGGTATGGGAGCAGCCCGATGAGGTCTGGTGCCGAGTCTTCCCAACGACTCTGCATGGGATGGCTCAAAATTGGTATAAGGGGCTTCCCGACGGCTCGGTATACTGTTTCGCCGACCTAAAGGATGCCTTCATAGCCCAGTACTCTTGCAACAAAAGGAGGGCCGTGGAGACGTCGGACCTTCAACTATCAAACGGGAGGAGGGCGAGTCTCTACGAAGCTATGTGAAGAGGTTCGACGGCAAGGTTCAAACAAATTCGGGAGATCAACCCCGGCGGCGGCCTTCGATCGATGAAAGGCCTCCCAAGGGGAGACTTAAAAGACGAACTCATCAAGTACGGGGGTTTGGGCCTATATGCCGCTAGGAAGATGGCCGACCAGGCCATCAAGGTGGAAGATTATCACAAAACCTGGGTAGACCACAGCGAGGCTAGATACTCAGAAAAGAAGAACCACCGGGAGAATAACCCGGATGAAAGACGCCGTGACGATAATAGGTCACGGTCCGACAAATCCGCCAGAAAACAGAACTCGGCGGGCGCCGGGGGGAGTTCGGTACCATATTACCGAACGCAGTACAATAATCACACCCCCCTGGTCGTATCCGCCGCCGAGGTCTTCGCCCTGAGCAAAAATGAGGGTCAGAAGTGGGAAAGGCCCCCTAAGCCGAGGGGTGACGGTGACACGAGCCAGTATTGCTAGTACCACGGCCATACCGGCCACTTAACGAATGACTGCCGGCATCTGAAAAACGCCATTGAAGAGCTGATCCTGAAGGGGAGCCTAGGCAAATACGTTGCCGGTGGCCGAGAAACAGACACCGGCGGGTCAAACAAGAAATCCGTCTTAGAACGAAAAGGAGTAATCAATGTTGTCATCGGGGGCAACGAGAACGGTGGGTCCACTCATGGGTACAAACGGCACCTGAATGAGCTATATCAGGCCGTCAACTTTGTGCCCAACACAGCAACCCCCGCTTCCAACATCCCCGATATGACCATCGGGAAGAAGGACTACGATGGAGTCGTCGCTCCTCACAGCGATCCACTTACAGTCCACCTGGACATAGCCAACCACTTGGTGAAGAGGTGCCTAATTGACACAGGGGCCTACACGAACATTATGTACGGAGAATGCTTTCTCAGCCTCGGTCTGAAGGTTGAAGACTTGACCCCCTACACCGGCCCGTTGTACAACTTTTCTGGGGCCGGCCTGGTACCCCTGGGGTCAATCAGGCTGCCAGTAATGTTTGGGGAACGAGGTGCAGCCAGGAACGTTATGTCGGAGTTCGTGGTCATTGACGGTTCATCCGCCTACAACGTCCTCATAGGTCGAGTCACTCTGAGTGAGGCTGACGCAGTGATGTCCATCCGAGCCCTAACATTAGTGTATGTCTCGGACCGGGGGGAGGCGCATAAGCTCGTCTCGAAGAACGAGGAGGATCCCGGTTTATGGGAGGTTTACGCTAACGGCCCCTCCACGACGAATAGCTCGAAGGCCGACATCGTTATTATCAGCCCAAACGGGGACGTGTTTGAGCACGCCATGAAGCTTACCTCATTGGCCTCGAACAATGAATCCAGGTACGAGGCGGTGATAACCGGAGTTGAGCTAGCTAAAACCGTCGGGGCAGAGCGTATCATGGTGAAGACAGATTCACTCTTAGTGACCAACCAGATCAGAGGAGAGTGCGAAGCCCAGGACTACGGGACGATAAAGTATCTAGAGAGGGTGAGAGATGGCGCTTCGGAACTCAAAACCTTCCAGATACAGTACACCCCCAGATCCGGAAACGACCGGACCATCGGCATGGTCGAAGGAGCAGAGACCGAGGAGGTAGAGATTGATCCGGGCCGCACCGTAACCGTCGGTGTCAACCTGGAACCAAAATCCAGAGCCGACCTCCTGGATCTGCTGAGGAAGAATAAAGATGTTTTCGCCTACTCAGCGGCCGAGATGCCAGGCGTGAGCCGGGAGGTGATTATTCACAAGCTGAACGTACTCTCCACCGCTCGCCCAGTCAAGCAGAGGATGAGGAACTCTTCGGCCGAGAAGGATGAAGCCATCAAAGCCGAAGTAGATAAATTACTAGCGGCGGGTTTCATCATGCCTTGTACTTATCCTGAGTGGTTAGCCAATGTTGTAATGGTGAAGAAGTCGTCGGGGGCATGGAGAATGTGTGTAGACTTTACCAACCTTAATAAAACATGCCCCAAAGATTGTTATCCCTTGCCTCGAATAGATAGTTTAATTGACGCCACGGCAGGCTACACCATGCTGAGCCTGCTGGACGCCTTCTCAGGGTATCACCAGGTATTCATGGCCGAGGAAGACATGCCTAAATGCGCATTTATCACTGCTAACGGCACATACATGTACAAAATGATGCCGTTTGGTTTGAAGAACGCCGGAGCAACGTACACAAGGCTGGTGGACAAAGTGTTCCAAAATCAAAAAGGACGGAACATTGAGGCTTACGTCGACGATGCTATTGTAAAGAGCAAGTCTGACAGCGAGCACTTGGCCGATTTACACGAGACATTTTGTTCACTAAGGAAATACAAGATGAAGCTCAACCCAATGAAATGCAACTTCGGTGTCCGGGCAGGTAAATTCCTAGGTGTACTTGTCAGTGCCAGAGGCATTGATGCCAATCCAGAAAAAGTCCGAGCAATCCTAGACCTGCCGGAACCAAGGAATCGAAAAGAGGTTATGATGCTGACCGGGAGAATGGCGGCTCTCGCCCGTTTCATCTCTCGGTCAGCCGACAAGAGCACCCCATTCTTCAAAGTGTTGAAGGGGAATAAAGACTTCAGCTGGGGGGAGGAACAGAGCACAACTTTCAAGCAACTAAAAGCTCATCTTCAGACTCTCCCAACTCTGTCCAGGCCGATACTAGGGGAGACGCTATACCTATACATAGCGATTATCTCGGCCACGGTCGGTCGTGATCATCGGGAAGAAGACAAAAAGAACACCCAATCTACTTCGTCGCCCATACACTCGTTGCCCGCCGAGAGAAATTACCCACTAATTGAAAAAGCAGCTTTCGCCGTCGTCGTTGCCGCAAGGAAGTTAAAACCCTACTTCGACGCTCATCCCGTGACGGTCCTAACCGACCAGCCTTTGGAAAAAGCTTTGGAGAAATTCGAACAATCCGGTAGGCTTATCAAATGGGCAGTGGAACTCTCTGGCTTCGGCATTCAGTACAAACCAAGGCCTTCGATAAAGGGGCAAGCACTTGCAGATTTCCTGGCCGAATGCACGTATCAAGAAGAACCAAACCTGGTGTATGGGAGGTTTACACCGACGGCTCCTCCACGACGAAACGGCTCGGGAGCCGGCATCCTTATCATCAGCCCAAACGGGGACGAGTTCGAATATGCCTTGAAATTCACCTTCTCGGCCTCGAACAACGAGTCCGAATACGAGGCGGTGATAACCGGAGTCGAGCTAGCTAGGGCTGCCGGAGCAGAACACATTGTGTTAAAAACAGACTCACTGTTGGTTACTAACCAAATCAGAGGGGAGTTTGAGGCTCGGGACGACGGGATGGTAAGATACCTGGAAAGGGTAAAAGCTGACATAGCAAAATTGAAATCTTTCCAAATCCAATGCGTTCCCAGATCTGAGAACAACCGGGCCGACGCTCTCTCAAAACTTTCCAGCTCAACCATCAAGAATGTCAGCCGAACCGTGCTGGTGGATATCAGGAATACGAAGAGTATCAATGAGGATGTCGGCATGGTGGGCAACGTAGAGACCGAAACAACGTGGATGACTCCGATAATGAAATACAAAGTTACAAGTAAGTTGCCGGAGGACCGTAATCTCTCGGCCAAGATAAAAAGGATCGCCGCCAGGTACTTGGTGTTCGAAGGGGAACTGTACAGAAGGTCCGTAATAAGACCACTCTTGAAATGTGTCGGTCCGACCGACTTGAGCTAATCGACGAGAGATTCACGAGGGCATATGCGGACACCACATGGGGGCAAGAACACTAGCCCACAAAGCTCTCCGAGCCGGCTACTTCTGGCCCACCATGCTTCAAGATTCTAGAACAAAGACCAAGAAGTGCACGAACTGTCAGATGCATGCCCCCGTGATACACGCTCCCTCCCGAGACCTACAACCGGTGCTTAGCCCCCTTCCTTTCGCACAATGGGGGATGGATATGCTAGGGCCGTTTCCAACGGCCTCCGGAGGAAGGAAGTTCTTGATCGTCGCCGTTGATTACTTCACCAAATGGGTTGAAGCGGTAGCAGTACCGGCGAAGACCACAGCGGCCGTCAGAAAGGTAATCTGGGAAAATGTTATAACTCGTTTCGGATTACCCCAAGTTATGGTATTTGACCACGGCCGAGAGTTTTGGAGTGACCTGATAATGAACTGGTTAGAAGAGCTTGGCATCAAGTTTGCATATTCCTCCGTCTGCCACCCACAGAGCAACGGACAGGCGGAGGCAGCCAATAAGACGATCCTCAACGGTTTGAAGAAGACAGTGGAAGACCTTAAAGGAAGATGGGCCGATGAACTACCCGGCGTCTTGTGGTCCCTACGGACCACGGAAAAAGAAGCAACGGGGTACACTCCTTTCCACTTAGTCTACGGATCCGAAGCAGTCCTACCAATTGAAGCGACGGTGCCAACATTCAGAACGGCTACTTTTAACCCAGTCGAAAATGAGGAAGGCCTTAAAGCCTCCCTGGATCTGGTCGAAGAAAGCCGAAATACAGCACGCCTCAACTTGGCAGTATACCAAAACCGGATGAGAAGAGCCTACAACCGAAGAGTCCACAAGAGGGACTTAAAAGTAGGAGATCTAGTCCTAAGAAAGTCGGCCGCCACCAACAAAGGAAATATTCATGGTAAACTAACGGCCAACTGGGAGGGTCCCTACAAGGTGGTTGAAGAAATGAGGCCGGGTACATACCAGCTGACAGACATGGAGGGTGTGCCTTTGATGAGCCATTGGAACACCGACAACTTAAGAAAGTACTTTGTATAGCGGCGGAGGTGTCCAAACCCAATGTGGACACCCCAACGCGTGATCATAAATGAAGAAACAACCAAGTTTTCCATCCAAGTGCTTGTCCCCTCCATAATTGCCACCCAAAAAGAAGAATTGCTATCGAGCCGTAACCCCGATTACCTCGGCTACTTGCCGAGAGCGACGGGGACACAACGACCGGTATGCTAGAAGAATTGCTATCGAGCCGTAACCCCGATTACCTCGGCTACTTGCCGAGAGCGACGGGGACACAACGACCGGTATGCTAGAAGAATTGCTATCGAGCCGTAACCCGATTACCTCGGCTACTTGCCGAGAGCGACGGGGACACAACGACCGGTATGCTAGAAGAATTGCTATCGAGCCGTAACCCCGATTACCTCGGCTACTTGCCGAGAGCGACGGGGACACAACGACCGGTATGCTAGAAGAATTGCTATCGAGCCGTAACCCCGATTACCTCGGCTACTTGCCGAGAGCGACGGGGACACAACGACCGGTATGCTAGAAGAATTGCTATCGAGCCGTAACCCCGATTACCTCGGCTACTTGCCGAGAGCGACGGAGACACATCGGTCAATACATCAAAGATGTTACACAGTTGAGATATGCATTCAAACTGCCTCGGCCATTCCAAAGGTAAAAACGAAGGCACTCAATTAATAACGCAAGGAGACAAACAAAGAATTGTGATCAAAGCCTCGGCCAAGCCAAAGGCCAATAGGACAAACTTTGTTAAAAATAATTGAAAGAAGAATACAGACGACGACCGTCCCCATAGGGGTAAGCCTAAACACAACCTACCAAGAAAGTTTTTAAAAACAAGGAAAAGAAAAGCAAAAGGTTACAAGCATATCAATTGAAGCGCCAAAAGTTGGCAGGGAGGAAAGGCTCAATAGTTGGCCCCCGAACAGCTAAAGCTATCCGAGATGCCGGGTGAGTCTGGTGACGACCGCCCGTCTCCCTATGCCTGTTGCTGCCCTCCATCAGAGGCAGCAGCATCTTTGGTGGCTGGCTCAAGAGAGGGCTCGACATTTTCAAGCGCCTTTAGCCTCTCAGCCTCCTTTTCGGCCTCCTTTGCATCATAGGCCGCCTTGGCCAACGCTATCTGAGCCGCCTTCGCCGCCTCCGCCTTCTCCGCAGCCGCTGCTTCCGCAGCATCAGCCATCTCATCCAAGAGCTGGTCAAATTTATCCCACGGGAAGGAGCCGTCTGGGATGAGCTTCGATTGCCTCCCCGGTCGCCTCCTCGGCCTGGTCCCGGAATTGGACGCACATTTTAGGGAGGAGATCATCTTGAAGCATTTCAATATCCTTCTCTTTTTGAGCAAGGATAGCCTGTGTGTCCCTGAGCGCCTCCGTCTGCTTCTGGAACAGATCCTCCCACTCGTCCCTCTTGGCAACCACAGCGTCGTAGGCGCCCTTATATCTGTCCCGCTCCTCCATCATCTTGGCCGTGGCGCCATCAGCATCCTCAACTTTGGCCCTCTCGGCCCTCAGCAGCTTCTCAGCTTCCTCCACACGCTTCTCGGCAGCAAGGAGATCCCGCTTAGCCTTCCCGGTCTCCCCCCTCGCAGCAGAGAGATCAAGCTTAAGCTTTGCGATCAGTGGCCCAGATTGGGCCATGGCCTTTTCCTGCTCCATGACGTGGGAGCCGGCTAGACGGATCCACTTCGCCAACCTCTTATATATTTTCTCACCCTCCGCCACGAGCTCGGTGGGAGGAATTTTCTGAGCTGAGGAGTCAACGGTGATATTTCTATCACCCGCCTTCTCAATAACCTTCTCAGGCTGCCTCCCTGATTGCCGTTCAGTTAGAACGCCGGCTGCCGACGATGGATCTACAAAAAATTTACACAGGGCATCCATGTCACCATGCATTGACACATCAGAAAGTCTGTCATCAGGAATGTCCAACGAACCGGCTAAATCCGAACCACAAGTTAGATCCGTACCAGTTTGGACCCTCTTAGTTGGAGGGCTGGTTGAGGCAGGCTTCTCCCCGGCAACGGTAGAAGCAGACGGCGGCTCTTTTCTCTTCTTTTGAGGAGAAGGATCCTTAGCAACGGTCACCACCCCCTCAAAGATGTCGATGACCTCCACATGATCCTTCTGCACCACTGGGGTCGAAGAGGGAGCAGACACTGACGCCGCCGTCAACTTGGACGCTGCCTTCTTTGATCTCTTCGGCACGCCTCCGAGAACCCGTGCTTGGGCCGTCTCCTGATCCAACCCCCTCGTCTGCTTGTCCATAAGTTCATTGGGGGCCAGTCTACGATCACGAAAATCGGCCGTAGGACGCCGCTGAACGACCTTCCCGTCCTTGTCAAGCCCTAACCTCTCCAAGTCCCTCTCAGACAGATCCTGACCAAACCGATCTGCAAGAAATCAAACAAAAGTTACATAAAAGAAGTAAAACAAGGCTCCAAAAACAGGAATATAGCAAGCAATGGTGGGCCTCACACCGACCCCACTCACCCTGGTTGAGGGCCGGTATGAGGCCGACGCGGCAAAGCAACTCGTCTTGCAGAATGATCTGAGTCGGGGGCAGCCATCCTTTCTCAGCGTCAAACAAATGCATCGCCCGCTTCTCATCCGCGGTAAGGGGGACCAACGAAGCGTCCATCTTAACCTTACCCCGGGAGGTACATTTCTCGTATTCTTCCCGGTCCTCACACCGTAAGTAAACGGGGCTCTGGAAAGACCGAGGCAATGGGTAGTCCTCCGGCACTTGGACGTACACCCATCGCCGTTGCCAGTCTTTCCAAGAAGTAAGCTTGTTCACGGAGACATAGCCTGGCTCCGTCTGTACGCTATACCACCCCACTTTGCCGGCTTTCGACGGTCGAAGACTATGGAGTCGGCGGAATAAGTTAACCGTAGGGGTCTCCCCCTTGAAGAGACAGAGCCACACAAAGCCAACTATCGTCCTCATGGCCAACGGATGCAGTTGGGCCACGGCAACGTTCATAGCCTTTATGATGGCCGCGACGTGTTCGTTCAAAGGAAACCGGAGCCCATACTCCAGGTGCCTGATATATACACCGATATGACCGGGGGGAGGGCAACAGACCGCTTGACCCTCCTCAGGAATAACGATTTTATACCCCTCACCAAAGAAGAAATGACCTCCGAAAAGAGTCCCACCGGAGGAGCTGGCGAATTTATTAGTCCAGACACGGTCAAGACCAGTCGTGCAGGCCTCGCCGTGATCCGTGATAATCTGCCTCCCACCATCAGAAGAAGTTCTCTCATCATCATCCTCATCGGCATCACCATCCTCATCCTCCCATTCCTCCAAAATGGGCAGATCAGCTACGGGAGAAGGAGGCCTAGGGCCCCCAAACCTTAGCGGGATGGCTTCTAGTACCCCCTCCTCATCAAGACGCGACGGGGAACCCCCCGGCGCAGAAGTACTAGTCCCGGCATCAGCAGAAGACATGTTCACAGCAATTACTAACGAAATAAGAAATGAAAAAGTTTGTTTGTTTACCTTAAAAGAAAAAACACTCGCCGGATCAAAGACTCTGAAGATTGGAAGAAAAAGGAAGCCCTTGAAAGTTTAGAAAGATGAAGATTTTGGAGAAAATTTGAGAAAATGAAATTGGTGGCCAAAATCACGGAAAAACTGCCCTATTTATAGGAAAAAGCCCATAAAGAAGGACCAATCGGGAATGACCCATGAAGCGTCAGCCAATCAGCGAGCAGACACGTGTCGGACATGCAACCACGGAATGTCAATCGTCGCAACAGTTAAACGTCAATCAACGCAACAGTGACCAAGCGTCTTCAACACGCCCCTTCATATCTTCGCCTATTCATCTTCCTCAACAAATTCCTAGGTATCTGGTCTCCGCCGGCCACATGACCAACCAAGCTAGGAAGCACCGGCCGGGGGCAATCAAAAACAACCGGCACTCTCAGCCCTGGTCTCGGCCAACGTCATATTCTTTTCCACATCGGATGCCCTTTACGCATCCATGTGGAGGGGGGATATGGTACGGCCTAACAAGAACCACGCCGATGCATTAGAAGAAGCCGATACCAAAAATTTTACAAAAATACTTACGCAGAATATACGCTCAACATACATCTTAGCCCATACCACGACATAGACTACGCTGGGGGCAAATTGATGGGGCATATTCTGCACCACTGACCAAGTCAACATATTAAGCGAGGTCAAGGGTATCCACAGCAAAGTCAACGACTTAGACAGTCTAGCCGATGTAGCCCATCGGTCTGTCACCTGGGTCTCGGCCTGGCAACTAGCCAGTCGGGGCACATATCCGCGTACTCATATCCAAGACCCCTCGGCCAGCCTGCCATAGGTCCATCGGCCGAGGGTAGAACGGTCTTTCCACCTGCCAGCCACTTGGCCACTTGGCCACTACGTGACAAAAGGTGAAAGTCTATAAATACTCCTCAACCTTCATTGAGGAAAGGATCCATAAATTAACCCAAGAATCACTTTTCATCTGGTAATATCTTCCTTATCTCTCTACAATACGCGTTTAGTCAAGTAACGCATACTTAGCCCTTTAAGCTTACTGACTTGAGCGTCGGAGTGAGTACGCTCGGCAAAAGCCGAGCCCTCAGTTTGTTCATCGTTTCAGGAGAGATCAAAGGAGGATTCAAGCAAAGACGTCATTCTACAAGCTACGAGTGGTAACAAATATCTGCTCTGGAATTACACCCGGAACATAATTAATTACACATCTTATAATACCGTACTCCGTACATGTTAACAAAGTAGAAAATAAAATCAATAATATTACAATTTTAAAGATTGTTTTTCTATAAGTTCAGTCCATTGTCTGATCCGCAGTCTATTCGGTTTGGTTTAAGACCAGACCGAAGACCAAAGTAGAGCAAATAGGTTGGCCGTGAACCGGACCAAATAATATAGGGATAATATATGGTCCGATCTGGTATGATTTTTGGTCCAGAGTAGGGATGACAATGGGTCGGGGACCCGACCCAGACCCTGAGTGTCGGACCCTAATGGGTCGGGTATGGGTCTCATTTTTTCAGACCCAATGGGTATGGGTCGGGTATGGGTCTTAAGAAAATATTTCGGGTCCGGGTCTAAGTTATGAGACCCATTCCCGAGTCCCGACCCTTAGACCCTTTATTAAAGAAAAAAAATCATAATCACAACTTTTGTGAATTCATACTGGCAGACTGTAGAAACCCAACTAAAGTCTATTTCTCTTCCCTCATCCCATAAAGTGATAAAACCCAACCAAACTCTTCTGACAATACCACTACTCCACCACTGACACAAGAAAACCACCACCACATCACTGATACGTGACTGGCAACCACCTCTCTAATAGGCGGCGACCGGCAACCACCATTAACGACAGATGAATAAACTCATAATGTTAAAGTAGTATGATTTTTTTTTTTAATATTATAGACCCATAGCTGTTAATCTTGTTACTAAAGTGGCTGAAACTCGGACCCGCGGGTAGACCCAGACCCTACCCATACCCATAGGGTCCGGGTATGGGTCCTCAAATTTTAGACCCTTGCGGGTCTGGGTCGGGTACGGGAAAATCTCGGGTCCGGGTCTAGGCGGACCCTACCAAGACCCTACCCATTGTCATCCCTAATCCAGAGGCCAGAGCACTAAGTAAACACCCCTAGTAGAATATAATCTAAATACAGAGTAATTTAAATGTAAGTTTGTAACCCTCACCTCATCATATTTTGTTACAGATTGTGTATGCACGAAACAGAAACTGACAATAATAAATCACACCGAATTGACTTATGTTTTCCTTATAGAACAATTCAACCCTATATTAGTGTCAGGCACATATCGAACTTCCCATTGATATAAGACGATGTTCTTTGTTTTCGGGCACAAAAAAACAAAGATGTAATTCATAAGTATTTTATGTATAGTTTGTTATATCGTTCAATAATGCAGGAGGATGAGATTATTTTTTGTATACAAACGTCTTCAATCCATGTCTATTTATATAGAAATGAGAAGGAACAAAGGAATGATTTGTGAAGAATTGCAACTCTTCATAAATTCTGATTTATTTAATTTTTGTTGCGGAAATTAAAACCCGACAAAATTATTCTAACAAAAACTATACTGTAACTCCGTAAACAATTATGCAAGCGTACACTCTATACTTTCCCATCTACGAACCAAACTTAAATATGGTAAAATAAACCGGTAATTACACTTAAATTACCAACATATTTATGAGAAATACTTATGACAATGTCGATGTAGACTATCCGGTTTAATTCGAATTCAGTTGGGGAAGACCACTAGGACGAAAACTCTCCATCATGAGTTTTAACGTTGCTCCGTTTTCAAAGTTCGAACACAGGACATTTGGTTATGCTAGAACAACCCCTTACTAATTGATATATTTACAACAATATATGAGGCTCACTTCCCAACTCGCATGTTATTATTCATAAGTTTTAAGTTGGATTTTCGGACCTTGTTGGATCTAAGGATAAAGATAGCCTTCTTCTTTTAGGCTGAAAAAAGCTGAATTGAACTGAAATAAGAGTTAGTGAAGATATCATAATAGCTTAATTATAATGGAAAGAAACCATGCACGACTCATAATGATATAAGCATGAAATGCATATTTATCCGATTCTATAGGCATATAAAAAAAACATAATCATCGCATGGTTCTTTATAAAATTGGGTCATCTCAGACAAGTTATAATTTTCCCCACTCCCAACAAAAGTGTCATCCGAATCCCATAAGATATCACCGAAATCACCACCCAAAGTGTCATCATCAAATTGCGGGTGTGAACCCCCGCGGTTATACAAAAGAATAAACATATAATTAACAGCGAAAAATACGTAAAATTTTAAAACTTCGAGGCATAGCCGCGGAGTTCACTTAAAACATTTTAAAACTATTTAACATAATTACTACTTTTACCAAATAAAAGCATAATACGAATAGAAATATACAAGGGATCTCACATCCCTCCAAATTTCCAAAAGTGCAATAACGGACGATAATCAAAAGGGTATATCGTTGCCTTGGCAACGCTCGCTAGCCACTCGTCCTGTAACCCCTAGCATATACCACCGACCTGTCACCTGTCATTCATCAGCGGAGAGTAACTCAAGTGTCCTAAACCATATTACAATGTAATAACATAAGTACAATACAAAACAAATATAACATAGAAAAGATAAATAAGAAAAATAAATCATGTAATAACGGAACTGAAACAACCAAAACGTGTCCCACATTACTACGACCAAACACAACATCGTAGTAAAGGAAGCACGAGGACAACCCATGACCAAAATGATGTATCAGACTGCTGTCAATGTAAAAATGCTAAATCAACCATAAAGAGTAAACCACGATCTCCCGGTAGGACAGCTAAATAACATCACGCTATCGGGATACAACACATACCCCGACAATCATCGGACTACAACACATAGCCGATATAATCAGTCCTAGCTTAAGTACAGTACCGGCCTTTCGGTAACCCGACACTATACTCTCGAATACAACACGTATCCGATTCAACGGCTACGGTAACTTTCCGTAACCCCGAGACTTGTAACCGGGCTACACCATATAACCACGGCCGAGTAACTTCAATCCGGCCACCTAGTCCACGACACATGAACTAGGATCCGAATAGAAACGATCGTAACAAATGAGATTGATTACCACTAGTATAGAATGACAAACACACTTAGACCCATTGTACTTACATATCTAGCATGGACTAACCAGACAATCCAAAGGTGGAAACAACCACGCAATACGAGAATGGGAATAAACACACTTAAATATGAAAATACCACCATGTATTGGCCGACCAACATCTCGTACCTGTTCCAACATAATTAAAGTACATATACGGCCCATAATGCTTACCGTCTCACCTGCAACAAAGTACAAATATAGCCAGACAAGTCCACAAAATAATATACCATTTTCTTTTATCAAAACCGCATCCACAACAATCCCTACCTGTATATACGCCGTCTCAACTATACAATACTCTAACTAGTATCCAACAATCTCTACATGTAAATATAAACCGTCTCAACTATACAACGGACTAACTAGTATCCAAAACCGATCCTTACACGCTAGTATACACCGTCTTAAATATACCACAAAATAAACAGGATCTCAAATAGCATCCCAAAACAATCCCTACATGTCAGTATACACCGTCTCAACTATAAAACACACCAATTATCACCCAAAACAATCCATAGATGTCAGCATACACCGTCTTAAATATACCACTTACTAGCTAGCATCCCAAATGATCCCTACAGTCAAGATACACCGTCTCAATCATCTCCACATATCAAGATATACACCGTCTCAACTATACAACGGAATAATTAACATCCATAATGATCCCTATATATAATTATACACCGTCTCAACTATAAAACAGACTAACCAGCATTCGAAATAAACATATTTTATAAGTAATATCGAGTAACCTATCATTGTTACCTTTTTCCGATTGAACTAATCATTTATTACTAACAAATCTTCTACCAGCCCGTCTATCTCAGCACTTACAACCGACTTATAATAAATAAAGCTGAAAATATAACTTGGGTTTGTAAAAATTCGTAATGAAAATGAATTTTACTTACAATGGATTGACAGGAACGATGGGAGCAGCAATATGGAACGAAAATCATTGATAACGGATGACAAACGGAGTGGCAGAATCAATTTAAAATCTGATAAAAATTAAAACAGAACGAAAAAGAAGAAAAAGGAAGGGAGAAGAAGGAATGATGCGTGAGAAATGAGGGAGCAGCCAACTAGCTAGCTATTTATTATACGTACGTTTCTTCATCGTTAAGAAATTTTGCTAGTTTTTAAAACCGTCTCGAGTTAAATAGAAGCGATTTTAGTAAAGGTTTTCGAGATAAAACATACTCAATAATAAATAAATTTAATGAATGAAAATAAAATAAACTCAGCTAGTTAACGAAAATAATACGAAATTAGCTCGAATCGGAATTATTAGAGATTTTAACTAAATTAGCGGCTTTTAAAGATATTTGCTAATTTAGCGGAACAAACTCAAAATAGCTAACTGATCCGTCTGGAGCCCACTTAGCTCGACTTCGATAAGGGACTTAGAAAGAAACAAAAAGTTATTAAATAAATAAAACTATTTACGTGAACCCATAAAAAGTCAGCTAAACAAACTCGGGCTAACTTTTAAAAGAACTTATTAACGGTTATTAAATTTAACGTAACGAATTATAATGAAATTAATTAATTAGCTGAGAAAATAAATATATAAATCGTTAACCAACGTAATTAAATACAAAGTAGCAATTAAAAGAATTTTATCCAACATAATAAAATACGAGGTGTTACAATCACCCCACCTTCAAAAAGTTTCGTCCGCGAAACTTGAATGTAGAAAACCAAAACTCAAAGAAAAGACAATTAGTCCTCGAAGATGTCAGTTGACAAAAGGATACAAAAATGAAAGTTAAAATCAAAACAATCATTTAACAAGTTTTCAAGAAAGATTTATAACATTAGTCTTGCCCGATTGAACGATCGAGTGCCCGTCGCGAACAAGAACTCTGTCGGTCCAATTCCAAGGCAAGCCGAAACAAAACTCAAAATTAATGCTTTAACAAGTGTTACAAAACTCAAAATTTATATATTGTGAAAATTTACATTTGGTAAAACACATTTGCAAAAAACAAAGAAAGATGGGTAATACAATCCCAAGATAAAGCAAAATTTTTAATTTAAAGGAAACGACTTCTGAAAATTATAATGCTGATTAACGAAAAGCCGTATAAACTGGATCGTCGGGAAAAGAAAAAATAAAGAAACAATGAATAAATCGATGGGTAAACATATTGAGAAAAGTTATAAACAAGATGTTTAACGGACTGCGAAAGAACTACGGAAGCTAAAATCCTAACTTGAAACGGAGGAGTGCGAAGAATAAATGAAGAAAATGAGGACTTTAATCCCCGACAATGATCACCTAATATCCAAAGTTTCACTTTAATATAAGAATAACCCAAATGAAAGAAAACAGAAGTCAACAACTTACTGATAACTCAATGATTTCGAGGCACAGGGAAAAGTGCATCAAAACAATGTAACATGGATGAACGAATTAGTGGGAGCTGGTAAGTGTCACACACGAGAGATGATATAGGATATCCAATACCAAAATCCATAAACTGGAAACAAATGGTACTCACAAATTTAATGATACTCACTCACTTTTTTTTTTTTTTTTTTGTTACCCACTAATCCACAGTTTATGCAAACGGTCAAAACCGTGCTACCATCTACCAAATCCCATTCCAAAATCAATATTACTATAAGCACTCAAACTCAAACTTCAGTTATCAAATAATCACCATTGAAATTTTTAGTTTCTCTACTACAACACATTCCATCTAGGGAATCTCCAAATATTTTATTCCAATTTATCTCCATATACCTCCAATAGAATCTCACTAAATTCAACCGAAAATAATAGCATATCCTCGATAAACCTCAACACTCAATCGAAGGTCTAATCTCGTAAGTTTGATATTGTCCAAAATATACACTTCTACTACCATTCTATAATATCATAACACTAATCATACCCGCTAGCTCGACTTCTAACATAGCCTCTTCCATTCAACTCACTATTAAACATTAAAGTACAATATTTCAGACATCATTACCCACACAATCCGTAGGTCTATCTAAGTGGAGAACGGTCACTCGAAACCTAGCATGGTCTCTAGTTTATAAACCTCTACTCATAGAATTCCACGATACTTGAGAAAAGAGCATTTAGAATCTAAAATTCCAAAATAGCCAAGTTCGGTACCATTGGTTCCCTAAGCATCCACCAGCTCGTCTCTCAGATTCTTGATGATTTTCCTCAAAAACTCTCATCCCAAATCTACTACTCTCACTCTTGGAACAGTTTCCAAAGTAGTTCACAATCATTGGTTTCACAACCTTACCTTACCTAGAAATTCAATCACGCAAGTTTATAGTTAAATCAAAATTCAACTCTATCTCTCAAGGTCAAGTCAAACAAAAAGATGCTCAATCCAAATAAGAGTGACACATCTCAAGGGTCCTCTAATAACAGACCATCAAGAAAAGGTAAAGTATCTACGAACCAGGCGGCAATAAAAGAATTCTTAAGGGCAGTACAACTCATGTCAAGAAATTACTAGGAACGGATAGAGGTTCAGAATGAGGGAAGACTAAGTCAACCTACAAGCTTAAAGATTAGGTCTAAACCAAGATAACACACAAATGCATGAACGATCGATGACACGATATAAGAGCATAAGCATGAAATGGAGGATGATGGAAAGAATAACTTCAAATATTATGAAAGGTTTAGATATGACTATTAAATGGAAGTTCTTGAAACGAGGTTAGTCTTAAGACAATAGAAGCAAACGATATATGGACAAGAAAAAGAACTAATCATGAAGGAATATAACACTAGATAATTCCACTAATATTTTCACAAAGGGTACATGCTTACTTACCCAACTACAATACACTGGATCTAAAACCATAAAATTAGTTAAAAGATTATCCGTACTAATAATCTTAGTGAACTTAACTTTCCTCAAGATGGTTCATCGGTTATCAATTTACAAACCTGAAACCAGAAAGGTTACCAACAAGTATTAAAGTTTAGTCCTAAACACAAGCTCGTCCTTGTAGAATCGTTACTTGCAGTAAATACACTCTACCTTTATCGCGCATCTAAGTTCCAAGATCTTCAAAACACCATCCACCTGAATTCTCTAAACTTACCCAACAATTGTAATATTCCAAAAGTCCAAGACAAGTTTCTATAAGTTAGGGCACAGGAAAGAATAAGACACGGAGGATAAGTCGGAAAGATGATTCCCAACCATGAACAAAAAAATGTTTCAGAAAAGTAACAAAGAATAATACCTTTCATTCTAGCCAATCCCCAAGCCAAATATAATGAAAATTATTCCTCTAAATTTAACATGTTTTCATCCTAAACGAGACTATATCCATCCAAGATCAAGTCCAACTACCGAGTACATAACCTATGAAAAGATCAAGGTTCGAGTATTCCCAAAATACTTCTCACAAAGCTTTTCAGGCTCACCCCAAAACCGAAGTAATCAATCCACCTAAAGGTAAAGTAAGGCAGGGTACTTAAAAGATGTAGAAGAAATGTGAACATTTACGAAATAGAAGCTGAAAGAAGAATCCTTAAACATAGAGTTCAAATGTCCTTGACAAGAAGGAATAAGAGTACGATCCATAGCAAAGAAAGGATTGGAATGATGAAGATATCAAAATTAAAAGAATAAAGCGAGTAGTACTAAGAACGAGTAGAAAATACGAGGAATTAGAAGCGCCCTTTCTTTTAGTCTTAACAAATCGTCTTTCAGTACAATGATCACTTTCTCTCTTTTTCTTCACATGTCGACAATCTGGTAGTCGATTCCAAGTTGTATATAAACCTTTCACCAAAACCAACAAACAAATTAGTACTTACCAAGTAGCAAACACACAAAGACTATCAAATTTGGTCCTTATTTCTACCCCCTCTCATCTATTCTAGGTCAATTTCATTGGGGTTACACGAATGTGCGTCGGGAGCGTTATGCTCTGATACCAACTGTGAACCCCCGCGGTTATACAAAAGAATAAACATATAATTAACAGCGGAAAATACGTAAAATTTTAAAACTTCGAGGCATAGCCGCGGAGTTCACTGAAAACATTTTAAAACTATTTAACCTAATTACTACTTTTACCAAATAAAAGCATAATACGAATAGAAATATACAAGGGATCTCGGATGTAATACTCCGTATTTATGAGTCTTGGGGTACTCTATCGAGTAGGCCTTACTCTGTCGAGTAAGGGTAAGTTGCGTTTCAGAAAAGTTTCTGACCTGTTGGGTACTCGATCGAGTAACTAGGATACTCGATCGAGTAGGGGGGTACTCGATCGAGTAGCCTTGGGTACTCGATCGAGTAGCCGGTTTACGGGGAGTTTTTCTCGGGTTTTGTTAATTATGCGATTAAGATTGTTCCGGGTGTAATTTCCAGAGCAGTTATTAGTTACCACCCGTGGCTTGTAGAATAATGTCTTGAGTTGAACCCTTCTTGCTTCTGTCGTCCCTCTCGGCCTCTCCTGCAACAATGAACGAAGGCGAGGGCTTGGCGTGTGCAAGCGTACTCACTCCGACGCTCAAGTCAGTAAACTTAAAGGATTAAGCTGTGTTACTTGGCTAGATACGTATTGTAGAGAGATAAGGGAGATATTACCAGATGAATAGTGTAGTTTTGGTTGTGGGATCCTTTCCTCAATGAAGGTTGAGGAGTATTTATAGGCTTTCACCTTTTGTCACGTAGTGGCCAAGTGGCCAAGTGGCTAGCAGGTGGAAAGACTGATCTACCCCTCGGCCGAGGGACCTATGGCAGGCCGGCGGGCCATGTTGACTCACCGCCGAGGGGCCTTGGATATGAGTACGCGGGTACGTGTCCCGGCTGGCAGGTTGTCACGCCGAGACCAGGCTAACAGCCGACGGGCCGCATCGGCCATTTGTATAAGTCGTTGACTTCTTGTGGATATCTTTGACCTTGCTCAATGTGTTGACTTGGTCGGCGGTGCAGAATATGCCCCATCAATTTGCCCCAGCGTAGTCTATGCCGTGGTATGGGCTCCGATGTACGTTGAGCATATATATTCGCATAAGTATTTTTGAGAAAATTTTTCGTCAGATCGGCTTCTTCTTCTGCATCGGCGCGGCTCTTGTTAGGCCGTACCGTATACCATATCCCCCCTCCACATGGATGCGTAAAGGGCATCCGATGTGGAAAAGAACATGACGCTGGCCGAGACCAATCGAGAGTCTTAGGTTGATTTTGATTGCCCCAGCCGGTGCTTCCTGGCTTGGTTGATCAGGTGGCAGGCGGTGACCAGTTACCTAGGAATTTGTTTGAGGAAGATGAATAGTCGAAGAGATGTGAATGGGCGTGTTGAAGACGCTTGGTCACTGTTGCATTGATTGACGTTTAACTGTTGCGACGATTGACATTCCGTGGTTGCATGCTCGACACGTGTCTGCTCGCTGATTGGCTGTCGCTTCATGGGCTGTGCTCTGATTGGTCCTTCTTTATGGGCTTTTTTTTTTTCTATAAATAGGGCAGTTTTTTCGTGATTTTGGTCACTAATTTCATTTTCTCAAATTTTCCTAAAATCTTCATCTTTCTTAAACTTTCAAGGGCTTCCTTTTCTTCCAATCTTCAGAGTCTTTGATCCGGCGAGTGTTTTTTCTTTAAGGTAAACAAGCAAACTTTTTATTTTCCTTGCTAGTAGTTTGTTGTAAACATGTCTGCTGCTGATGCCGGGACTAGCACTTCTGCGCCGGGGGGTTCCCCGTCGCGTCCTGACGAGGAGGAGATATTAGAGGCCATCCCGCTAAGGTTTGGGGGCCCTAGGTCTCCTTCTCCCGTAGTTGGCATGTCCATCCCGGAGGAAGGGGAGGATGAGGATGCTAATGACGATGGTGAGAGGGCTCCTGTTGATGGTGAGGGGGCGGCCATCCCGGATCATGGTGAGGCCTGCAGGACTGG
The DNA here is from genome assembly GCF_048544455.1 of Silene latifolia. Lineage (NCBI taxonomy): Eukaryota > Viridiplantae > Streptophyta > Magnoliopsida > Caryophyllales > Caryophyllaceae > Silene > Silene latifolia. The sequence continues at coordinate 14,460,837 of NC_133534.1, forward strand.
CCTCGACCGTGCCTGGACAAATAAATTCGCAAGCAGTTCCGGAGGGACCCTTTTCGGAGATCATTTCTCCTTCGGTGAGGGGTATAGAATTGTTATCCCCGAGGAGGGTCAGGTGGTCTGTTGCCCTCCCCCGGGCCATATCGGCGTGTACCTCAGGCAGTTGGAGTATGGGCTCCGGTTTCCTTTGAACGAGCACGTCGTGGCCATCATCAAAGCCATGAATCTTGCCGTGGCCCAACTGCATCCGTTGGCCATGAGGACGATAATCGGCTTTGTGTGGCTCTGTCTCTTTAAAGGGGAGGTCCCTACTGTTAACTTATTCCGCCGACTCCATAGTCTTCGGCCGTCATTCGCCCGAAAGGTGGGGTGGTACAGCGTGCAGACGGAGCCGGGGTATGTCTCCGTAAACAAGCTTACCTCCTGCAAAGACTGGCAGGGGCGGTGGGTGTACGTCCAAGTGCTTGGGAGGACTACCCATTGCCTCGGTCTTTTGAGCCCCGTTCACTTACGGTGTGAGACCCGGGAAGAGTATGAGAAATACGTCTCCCGGGGTAGCAAGGTTAAGATGGACGCTTCTTTTGTCCCCCTTACGGCGGATGAGAAGCGGGCGGTGCGGCTATTTGATCGAGGAGGGATGGCGGCCCCGACTCGGATTATTCTTCGGGACGAGATGCTGCCGCGTCGGCCTCATACCGGCCCTCGGCCGTGGTGAGTAGGGTCGGTGTGAGGCCCACCTTTACTTGTTATGTTCTGTTTGGAGCTTTCTTACTTCTTTCATGTAACTCTTGTTTGGCTTCTTGCAGATCGGTTTGGTCAGGATCTGTCAGAGAAGGACTTGGAGAGGCTGGGGCTTGATAAGGACGGAAAGGTTCTCACCCGTCGTCCTACGGCTGAAGCACGTGATCGCCGACTGTCCCCTAACGAAGTCATGGAAAGACAGACGAAGGCGCTGGATCAGGAGACGGCTCGAGCACGGGTTCTCGACAACGTGCGAGAAGATCAAAGAAGGCGGCGTCAAGTCGGCGGGTCAGATCAATGGCAACTCCTCTCCGACCCCGGTGGTCGAAAAGGATCGTGTGGAGGTGATCAACATTTCGAGGGGAGGTGACCGTTGCTAAGGTCGCTTCTCCGAAGAAGAGGAAAGACCCACCGTCTGCTTCCACCGTTGCCGCGGAGGAGCCTGCTTCCACCAGCCCTCCAACTAAGAGGGTTCGAACTGGTACGGATTTAACTTGTGGTTCGGATTTAGCCGGCTCGTTGGGCATTCCTGATGACAGGCTTTCTGACGTGTCGATGCAAGGTGACATGGATGCTCTCTGTAATTTTTTTGCAGTTCCATCGCCGGCAGCTGCCGTTCTCACCGAACGGCAAGTAGGGAAGCAGCCTGAGAAGGCGATTGAGAAGGCGGGTGACCAGAACGTCGTCGTGGACTCCTCACCCCAGAAGGTTACTCCCGCCGAGCTCGTGGCGGAGGGCGAGAGAGTATATAGAGAGGTGGGGAGATGGAGTCGTCTAGCCGCCTCCCTCATCATGGAGCAAGAAAAGGCCACGGCCGAATCCGGGCCGGCGATTGCAAGGCTCAAGCTTGATCTCTCTCGCCACGAGGGGGAAGCCGGGAAGGCTAAGCTGGATCTTCTTCTTTGTCAAGGGGCGTGCGAGGAGGCGAGCCGAGAAGCTGCGAGGGCCGAGAGGGCCAAAGTTGAGGATCTTGATGGCGCCACGGCCAAGATGATGGAGGAGCGAGATAGGTATAAAGGTGCCTACGACATTTGTGGTTGCCAAGAGGGACGAGTGGGAGGATCGGTTCCAGAAGCAGGCGGAGGTGCTCAGGGACACGCAGGCTATCCTTGCTCAAAAAGAGAAGGATATTGAGATGCTTCAGGATGATCTCCTCCCTAAAATGTGCGTCCAGTTTCGGGACCAGGCCGAGAAGGCGACCAGGGAGGCGATAAGAAGACTCGTCCCCGAGGGCTCTTTCCCGTGGGATAAATTTGATACACTTTTGGACGAAATGGCTGATGCTGAGGAGGCAGCGGCTACTGAGAAAGCTGAGGCAGCGAAGGCGGCTCAGGTGGCTGAGGCCAAGGCGGCTTATGATGCGAAAGTGAAGGAGGGTGAGAGGCTGAAGTTGCTTGAAGATGCTCAGCCTTCCACAAAGCCGGCCACCGATGACGCTGTCGCTACAGAAGGAGGGGAGCATCAGGCATAGGGAGACGGGCGGTCGTCACCGGACTCACCCGGCGTCTCGGATAGCTTTAGCTGTTCGGGGGCCAATTATTGAGCCTTCTCTCCCTGCCATCCTTTTGGCGCTTCCAATTCCAAGTCTGTACCCTTTTGTAATTCTGTTTCCTTGCTTTTTGTAAAGCTCTGGTAGGTAGAGTTTAGGCAATCCTTATGGGGACGGCCGTCGTTTGTACTCTCCTTGCAATCGTTTTTAATAAAGTTTTATCTATTTGGTCCTCGGCTTGGCCGGGACTCTGATCACGATCCTTGTCTTCTTGTGTCATCAACTAAGTGTCTTCGTTTTTACATTACATTAGAATCGTGTAGGCAAATTGACCGCTAGATTGGCGTCTCGGTGCGCCGAGTATACGTCTCTTTTTAGCGCATCGGCCGACGTGTTCCCCGTCGCTCTCGGTTTTGGCCGAGGTAATCGGGGTTGCGGCTTTGATAGCGTTCAGAATCGTGTAGGCATATTGACCGCTAGATTGGCGTCTCAATTGCACCGAGTATACGTTTCTTTTTAGCGTATCGGCCGACGTGTTCCCCGTCGCTCTCGGTTTTGGCCGAGGTAATCGGGGTTGCGGCTTCGATAGCGTTCGTAACTGTGTAGGCATATTGACCGCTAGATTGGCGTCTCAATTGCGCTGAGTATACGTCTCTTTTTAGCGTATCGGCCGACGTGTTCCCCGTCGCTCTCGGTTTTGGCCGAGGTAATCGGGGTTGCGGCTTCGATAGCGTTCGTAACTGTGTAGGCATATTGACCGCTAGATTGGCGTCTCAAGCTGCGCGAGTATACGTCTCTTTTTAGCGTATCGGCCGACGTGTTCCCCGTCGCTCTCGGTTTTGGCCGAGGTAATCGGGGTTGCGGCTTCGATAGCGTTCGTAACTGTGTAGGCATATTGACCGCTAGATTGGCGTCTCAATTGCGCTGAGTATACGTCTCTTTTTAGCGTATCGGCCGACGTGTTCCCGTCGCTCTCGGTTTTGGCCGAGGTAATCGGGGTTGCGGCTTCGATAGCGTCAGAATGTGTAGGCATATTGACCGCTAGATTGGCGTCTCTCATTGCGCTACCGAGTATACGTCTCTTTTTAGCGTATCGCCGACGTGTTCCCCGTCGCTCTCGGTTTTGGCCGAGGTAATCGGGGTTGCGGCTTCGATAGCGTTCGTAACTGTGTTGGCATATTGACCGCTAGATTGGCGTCTCAATTGCGCTGAGTATACGTCTCTTTTTAGCGTATCGGCCGACGTGTTCCCCGTCGCTCTCGGTTTTGGCCGAGGTAATCGGGGTTGCGGCTTCGATAGCGATTCTTCCCTTCGAGTCTCCGTCTAATGGCAAATCGTGGAGGGGACAGACACTTTGATGGAGAACTTGGGTGATTCATTTGCTTGTCATGATCGTGCGTTGGGGTGTCCACAATGTGTTTGGACACCTCCGCCGCTATACAAAGTATTTTCTCAAGTTATCGGTGTTCCAATGGCTCATCAGAGGCACACCTCCCATGTCTGTCAGCCGGTATGTACCCGGCCTCATCTCTTCTACCACTTTGTAGGGACCCTCCCAGTTGGCCGTCAGTTTGCCATGAATATTTCCTTTGTTGGTGGCAGCCGACTTCCTTAGGACTAGGTCTCCTATTGTCAAGTCCCTTTTGTGGACCCTTCGGTTGTAGGCTCTCTTCATCCGGTTCTGATATACGGCCAAGTTAAGGCGTGCCGTGTCTCGGCTCTCTTCGACAAGGTCTAGGGAAGCTCTTAGGCCCTCCTCGTTTTCAACTGGGTCAAAGGTGGCCGTTCTGAATGTCGGCACCGTCGCTTCGATCGGCAAGACCGCTTCGGAGCCGTAGACTAGATGGAAGGGGGTGTATCCCGTTGCTTCTTTCTCCGTGGTTCGAAGGGACCACAGGACGCCGGGTAGCTCATCGGCCCACCTTCCCTTAAGGTCTTCAACCGTCTTCTTCAAACCGTTGAGGATGGTTTTGTTGGCTGCCTCCGCCTGCCCATTACTCTGTGGGTGGCAGACGGAGGAATACGCAAACTTGATGCCGAGCTCTTCTAACCAGTTCATTATCAGGTCGCTCCAAAACTCTCGGCCGTGGTCGAATACCATAACTTGGGGTAATCCGAAGCGGGTTATAACGTTTTCCCAGATTACCTTTCTGACGGCAGCTGTGGTCTTTGCTGGTACTGCTACGGCCTCAACCCATTTGGTGAAGTAGTCAACGGCGACGATTAAGAACTTCCTTCCCCCGGAGGCCGTTGGGAATGGCCCTAGCATGTCCATCCCCCATTGCGCGAAGGGAAGGGGACTAAGCACCGGTTGTAGGTCTCTGGAGGGAGCGTGTATCACCGGGGCATGCATCTGACAGTTCGTGCACTTCTTGGTCTTCGTTCTGGAATCTTGAAGCATGGTGGGCCAGAAGTAGCCAGCTCGGAGAGCTTTGTGGGCTAGTGTTCTTGCCCCCATGTGATGTCCACAGATGCCTTCGTGTATTTCTGTCAGTATCAGTTCTGCGTCGGCCGGACCGACACACTTCAAGAGTGGTCTTATTACGGATCTTCTGTACAGTTCCCCTTCGAACAACAGGTACCTGGCGGCGATCCTTTTTATTTTGGCCGAGGGATTGCGGCCCTCCGGCAACTCACCTGTAAGCTTGTATCTCATTATCGGAGTCATCCACGTTGTCTCGGTCTCTATGTTACCCACCATGCCGACGGTCTCAGTGATGCTTTTTGCGTTCCTGATGTCTACCAGTACGGTTCGGCTGACATTCTTGATGGTTGAGCTGGCCAGTTTGGAGAGAGCGTCGGCCCGGTTGTTCTCGGATCTGGGAACGCACTGGATTTGGAAGGATTTCAATTTTGCTACGTCGGCTTTCACCCTCTCTAGGTACCTTACCATTCCGTCGTCCCGAGCCTCATACTCCCCTCTGATTTGGTTAGTAACCAACAGTGAGTCTGTCTTCAACACAATGTGTTCTGCTCCGGCAGCCCTAGCTAGCTCGACTCCAGTTATCACCGCCTCGTATTCGGACTCATTGTTCGAGGCCGAGAAGGTGAATTTCAAGGCGTACTCAAACTCGTCCCCGTTTGGGCTGATGATAAGGATGCCGGCTCCTGAGCTGTTCGTCGTGGAGGAGCCGTCGGTGTAGACCTCCCATATGCCCGGGTTTGGCTCTTCCTGATACGTGCATTCGGCCAGGAAATCTGCAAGCGCTTGCCCCTTTATCGAAGGCCTTGGTTTGTACTGAATGCCGAAACCAGAGAGCTCCACTGCCCATTTGATGAGCCTGCCGGATTGTTCGAATTTTTCCAAGGATTTCTCCAATGGCTGATCGGTTAGGACCGTCACGGGGTGTGCGTCGAAGTAGGGTTTTAACTTCCTTGTGGCGACGACGACGGCGAAGGCTGCTTTTTCGATTAGTGGGTAATTTCTTTCGGCGGGCAACAGTGTATGGCTGACAAAGTAGATTGGGTGTTCTTTGTTTGTCTTCTTCCTCGATGATCACGCGACCGACCGTGGCCGAGGTTCTTGCTATGTATAGGTATAGCGTCTCCCCCAATATTGGCACTGGACGAGTTGGGAGAGTCGAAGATGAGCTTTCGGTTGTTTGAAAGCCGTGCTCTGTTCCTCCCCCAGTGAAGTCTTTATTTCCTTTCAAAGACTTTGAAGAATGGTGTGCTTTTGTCGGCTGACCGAGAGATGAAACGGGCGAGAGCCGCCATTCTTCCGGTCAGCATCATAACCTCTTTCCGATTCCTTGGTTCCGGCAGGTCTAGGATTGCTTGGACTTTGTCTGGATTGGCATCTATGCCTCTGGCGCTGACAAGTACTCCTAGAAATTTTCCTGCCCGGACACCGAAGTTGCATTTCATTGGGTTGAGCTTCATCTTGTATTTTCTTAGTGAACAAAATGTCTCGTGTAAATCGGCCAGATGCTCGCTGTCGGACTTGCTTTTTACAATAGCATCGTCGACGTATGCCTCAATGTTTCGCCCTTTTTGATTTTGAAACACTTTGTCTACCAGCCTCGTGTACGTTGCTCCGGCGTTCTTCAAACCAAACGGCATCATTTTGTACATGTATGTGCCGTTGGCGGTGATAAATGCGCATTTAGGCATGTCCTCCTCGGCCATAAACACTTGGTGATACCCTGAGAAGGCGTCCAGCAGGCTCAGCATGGTGTAGCCTGCCGTGGCGTCGATTAAGCTATCTATCCGAGGCAAGGGATAACAATCTTTGGGGCATGCTTTATTAAGGTTGGTAAAGTCTACACACATTCTCCATGCCCCCGATGATTTCTTCACCATTACAACATTGGCTAGCCACTCAGGATAAGTACAAGGCATGATGAAACCTGCCGCTAGTAATTTATCTACTTCGGCTTTGATGGCCTCGTCCTTCTCAACCGAGGAGTTCCTCATTTCTCGCTTGATCGGGCGGCGGTGGGGAGCACGTTCAGCTTGTGAACAATCACCTCCCGATTCACGCCTGGCATCTCGGCCGCTGAGTATGCGAAAACGTCTTTGTTCTTTCTCAGCAGGTCCAGGAGGTCGGCTCTGAATTCTGGTTCCAGGTTGACACCGACGGTTACGGTGCGGCCTGGATCGATCTCTACCTCCTCGGTCTCTGCTCCTTCGACCATGCCGATGGTCCGGTCGCTCCCGGATCTGGGGGTGTACTGTATCCGGAACGATTCTAGTTCTGAAGCGACAACTCTCACCCTTACTAGATACCTTATTGTCTTGTAGTCCTGGGCTTCGCACTCTCCTCTAACCTGGTTGGTCACGAGGAGCGAATCTGTCTTTACCATGATACGTTCCGCCCCGGCGGCTTTAGCTAGCTCAATTCCGGTTATCACCGCCTCGTACTTGGATTCCTTGGGGGTCACTGAGGTAAGCTTCAGGGCGTGCTCGGATACGTCCCCGTTTGGGCTGATGATAACGATGTCGGCCTTCGAGCCATTTGTCGCGGAGAGGCCGTTAGCGTGAACCTCCCACAAACCGGGATCTTCCTCTTTTTTCGAGATGAGCTTATGTGCCTCCCCCCGGTCCGAGACGTACATCAATGTCAGGGCCCGGATGGATATTACAGCGTCGATCTCGCTCAAAGTGATCCGGCCTATGAGTACATCGTAGGCAGGTGTACCGTCGATGACTACGAATTTAGACATAACGTTCTTGGCTGCACCTCCCTCGCCGAACCTCACCGGCAAACTGATTGACCCCAGGGGTACTAGGCCGGCCCCAGAAAAGCTGTATAACGGGTTGGTGCAGGGGCTCAAATTTTCAATCCTCAGACCGAGGCCGAGAAAGCATTCCCTGTTCATAATATTCGTGTAGGCGCCCTGTGTCAATCAGGCACCCCTTCACCAGGTGGTTGGCTATGTCTAGGCGGACTGTAAGGGGGTCGCTATGAAGAGCGGCGACTCCATCGTAGTCCCTTTGTCCGATGGTCATGTCTGGGATGCTGGGAGCGGGGGTTGCTGTGTTGGGCACAAAGTTGATGGCCGGATAAGGTTCATCCTGGGGCCGTTTGTGCTCATTAGCGGACCCACTGCTCTCGTTGTCCCTGATGACGACATTGACTACTCCTACCCGCTCAGAGGTGGACTTGCTATTCGATCCGCCGGCGTCTGATTTTTGGCCTCTGGCAACATACTTGCCGAGGCTCCCCATCCGGATTAGCTCTTCAATGGCATCCTTCAGGTGTCGGCAATCGTTGGTTAAGTGTCCGGTGTGGCCGTGGTACTTACAGTACTGGCTCGTGTCACCGTCACTCCTCGGCCTAGGGGGTCTTTCCCATTTCTGGCCCTCGTTCTTGCTCAAAGCGAAGACCTCGGCGGCCGACACGACTAGGGGGGTGTGATCATCGTACCGTTTTTTGTAGTACGTCCCCCAGCTCCTCCCGACATCCGCCGAGCTTTGTTTTCTGGCAGACTTTTCTGACCGTGGCCTATTACTCTCACGGCGTCTTTCATCAGACCGTGACCCGTTGTTGTCACGGCGTTTTTCATTCGGGTTAACCTCCCGGCGGCTCTTCCTTTCTGATTGCTCAGCCTCGTTGGGGCCTACCCAGGTCTTGTGGTAGTCTTCTACCTTGATGGCTTGGTCGGCCAACTTCCTGGCGGCGTCCAAACCTAGGCCTCCGCACTTGATGAGCTCATTCTTTAAATCTCCCCTTGGGAGGCCCTTCATCAGTGCGAAGGCCGCCAGTTCGGGATTGATTTCTCGAATCTGCTGGACCTTTCCGTCGAACCTCTTCACATAGTTCCGCAGAGACTCGTCTCCCTCCTGTTTGATAGTTAGGAGGTCCGACGTCTCCACGGCCCTTCTCTTATTGCAAGAGTACTGGGCTAGAAAGGCGTCCCTTAGGTCGGCGAAATAGTACACCGAGCCGTCGGGAAGCCCTTTGTACCAGCTCTGAGCCATCCCATGCAAAGTTGTTGGGAAGATTCGGCACCAGACCTCATCGGGCTGCTCCCATACCGACATGTAAGACTCGAAAGCCTCAGCGTGGTCGGATGGATCACTATCTCCTTTGTATGAAATCGGTGGCAGCTTGAGCTTAGGTGGCACCGGGACTTCTAGGACGTAGGCGTTGAGGGGCTGCCTAACCACGTGTCGAACGGTACGCGGCGCCGGCTCCTCGCATCCACGACTGGCTCCTCCCCGTAGCGGGAGGGGCTCCTTCTTCGACTTGGACTTCTTCTCCAACTCGCCGAGTCGGACTCCTCGGCTCTTTCGGGGTGAGCCTCGTTCGTGTGGCGGGGACGCTGTCCTCCCACGAGTGTGGGAAGGACTTAGGTCTACCGCGCCCACTTTGGGCTCCCCCGGCGTCTTGGCTTGGTCGGCTTCTCCTAGTGCTCCGTTCAAATTTCTTGGAGTCACGTTTAGGGCCCTAGTCTCCTGGACAGTTTCGCCGCTCTTGTCGGCGTGTGAGTGTGAGCGGGCGACATGCGATTAGGTCCGGGAGTATTTTCGGTTTCGCTACGTCAACCACTGTCCCATTATGGTGACTTGGTTTGGCAATGGCGTGTCGGGTATTATTGGCATCCCGAACTGGTTGGATTACCCCGCCGGTGGAGGGTCGCACAACTCGAGTTGTTGAAAGCATCATCTTGGTAGAACGCGGTTTCGTCGGTCACGACTGCGTCTTGTTGTTTCGACATTTTCTTAGCTTTTTGGGTGGGTTTTTGTTGATTTGTTGTTTTTTTGTTTGGGAATAAATGTGACTAGCTTCTAGTGTCTTTCCCACAGACAGGCGCCAATTGTTCCGGGTGTAATTTCAGAAGCGATTATTAGTTACCACCCGTGGCTTGTAGAATAATGTCTTGAGTTGAACCCTTCTTGCTTTCGTCGTCCCTCTCGGCCTCTCCTGCAACAATGAACGAAGGCGAGGGCTTGGCTGTGTGCCAAGCGTACTCACTCCGACGCTCAAGTCAGTAAACTTAAAGGATTAAGCTGTGTTACTTGGCTAGATACGTATTGTAGAGAGATAAGGGAGATATTACCAGATGAATAGTGTATTTAGGTTTTGGTTGTGGGATCCTTTCCTCAATGAAGGTTGAGGAGTATTTATAGGCTTTCACCTTTTGTCACGTAGTGGCCAAGTGGCCAAGTGGCTAGCAGGTGGAAAGACTGATCTACCCCTCGGCCGAGGGACCTATGGCAGGCCGGCGGGCCATGTTGACTCACCGCCGAGGGGCCTTGGATATGAGTACGCGGGTACGTGTCCCGGCTGGCAGGTTGTCACGCCGAGACCCAGGCTAACAGGCCGATGGGCTGCATCGGCCAGGCTGTATAAGTCGTTGACTTGCTGTGGATATCTTTGACCTTGCTCAATGTGTTGACTTGGTCAGCGGTGCAGAATATGCCCCATCAAAGATATATAACCTCGTCGTCACTATTCTAAACACTTTTCCAAAACCTAATCACTGTGAGAAGAGAAAGCAAACTACGTTCATCACCTTAATCGCATTGTTGACAAATCCCGGAGCTTGAGAGGTCGGATTTCATCGTTCTTTGTATCATTGTGATCCTTGTGTCAAGGGTAAGTCCTACGTACCATTTTTATAGCTTTTGGTTAAGATTGTTTAAACCCTAATATGGGGAATTGGGGGTTTTATTGTAGATAATGATTGGTAGTGATTATGTGTATGTATGATAGGAGGAGGATTCGTAGAAGAGGAATTTTAATACAGCTGCTAGATCGTCTGATGATTGTGTTGCTTTCCAGGTAGGATTTCCTTCTCAGTATTAGTCCCATAATGGGATAATTGTTGATGTGTTGAGATTGATTGTTTAATATAGTAATTGTATTGTGACGGCTGTGATTGTGATTGTATACTGTTGATAGATTCAGACGGTTGTTGATGTTGTGATTGTGATTGGTTGCCTATGGTTCTCGAGATGCGTTCTCGGCTGAGTGGAGTCACTTGCGGGAGTGGCTTCACGCCCTAGTTTCGCCCTTCGTGGAACCCGCCACGGAAGGGGATGTGCACATTAATGGGACAGGGTTATCGCTCGGTATGATGAGAGGGGATTTGGTGGGTACGGCTGCGGTCCCCCACTGGCAGGGCTGGTCCAGTGGACAGTCGGTGATTGAGATTGTTGGGATTGGTGTGGTTGTGTGTGTGTGTGTGACGGTTAAGCTGTCTGTTTATCTTATTGTTGATATATTGAATTGTGTGATTAGTCTCGACCCCGTTTAAATGTTTTAAAAGCGTGGTGATCCATTCGGGGTGGTGAGCGTTATTGAGCGGTATGATATGACGCGTATGGGATAGCGGGATGAGTCATCACGTGGCGGTTAGAAGTCTTCATTTGTGTCGAGACGGTGTCTTATAGCTTTGATAGTTTTAGCAGTAAACCGTCTGAGAATGTTGTATTTCAGTTTATTAGTTTTGGTTTTGATCATGTAATCACTTAAACTATTTACTTTTAAATATGTTTCTTTATTGTCTTATGAATATCATTGCCTCGGGTAACCGAGATGGTGGCATCCTTATACCTGAGTGGTCCTGGTAAGGCACTTGGAGTATGGGGGTGTTACATCGGATCCCTCCAAATTTCCAAAAGTGCAATAACGGACGATAATCAAAAGGGTATATCGTTGCCTTGGCAACGCTCGCTAGCCACTCGTCCTGTAACCCCTAGCATATACCACCGACCTGTCACCTGTCATTCATCAGCAGAGAGTAACTCAAGTGTCCTCAACCATATTACAATGTAATAACATAAGTACAATACAAAACAAATATAACATAGAAAAGATAAATAAGAAAAATAAATCATGTAATAACGGAACTGAAACAACCAAAACGTGTCCCACTTTACTACGACCAAACACAACATCGTAGTAAAGGAAGCACGAGGACAACCCATGACCAAAATGATGTATCAGACTGCTGTCAATGTACAAATGCTAAATCAACCATAAAGAGTAAACCACGATCTCCCGGTAGGACAGCTAAATAACATCACGCTATCGGGATACAACACATACCCCGACAATCATCGGACTAAACACATAGCCGATATAATCAGTCCTAGCTTAAGTATAGTACCGGCCTTTCGGTAACCCGACACTATACTCTCGAATACAACACGTATCCGATTCAACGGCTACGGTAACTTTCCGTAACCCCGAGACTCGTAACCGGGCTACACCACATAACCAACCACGATCTCCCGGTAGGACAGCTAAATAACATCACGCTATCGGGATACAACACATACCCCGGCAATCATCGGACTACAACACATAGCCGATATAATCAGTCCTAGCTTAAGTACAGTACCGGCCTTTCGGTAACCCGACACTATACTCTCGAATACAACACGTATCCGATTCAACGGCTACGGTAACTTTCCGTAACCCCGAGACTCGTAACCGGGCTACACCCCATAACCAACCACGATCTCCCGGTAGGACAGCTAAATAACATCACGCTCTCGGGATACAACACATACCCCGACAATCATCGGACTACAACACATAGCCGATATAATCAGTCCTAGCTTAAGTACAGTACCGGCCTTTCGGTAACCCAACACTATACTCTCGAATACAACACGTATCCGATTCAACGGCTACGGTAACTTTCCGTAACCCCGAGACTTGTAACCGGGCTACACCACATAACCACGGCCGAGTAACTTCAATCCGGCCACTTAGTCCACGACACATGAACTAGGATCCGAATAGAAATGATCATAACAAATGAGATTGATTACCACTAGTATAGAATGACAAACACACTTAGACCCATTGTACTTACATATCTAGCATGGACTAACCAGATAATTCAAAGGTGGAAACAACCACGCAATACGAGAATGGGAATAAACACACTTAAATATGAAAATACCACCATGTATTGGCCGACCAACATCTCGTACCTGTTCCAACATAATTAAAGTACATATACGGCCCATAATGCTTACCGTCTCACCTGCAACAAAGTACAAATATAGCCAGACAAGTCCACAAAATAATATACCATTTTCTTTTATCAAAACCGCATCCACAACAATCCCTACCTGTATATACGCCGTCTTAACTATACAATACTCTAACTAGTATCCAACAATCTCTACATGTAAATATAAACCGTCTCAACTATACAACGGACTAACTAGTATCCAAAACCGATCCTTACACGCTAGTATACACCGTCTTAAATATACCACAAAATAAACAGGATCTCAAATAGCATCCCAAAACAATCCCTACATGTCAGTATACACCGTCTCAACTATAAAACACACCAATTATCACCCAAAACAATCCATACATGTCAGCATACACCGTCTTAAATATACCACTTACTAGCTAGCATCCCAAATGATCCATACAGGTCAGTATACACCGTCTCAATCATCTCCACATATCAGTATACACCGTCTCAACTATACAACGGACTAATTAACATCCATAATGATCCCTATATATAATTATACACCGTCTCAACTATAAAACAGACTAACCAGCATTCGAAATAAACATATTTTATAAGTAATATCGAGTAACCTATCATTGTTACCTTTTTCCGATTGAACTAATCATTTATGACTAACAAATCTTCTACCAGCCCGTCTATCTCAGCACTTACAACCGACTTATAATAAATAAAGCTGAAAATATAACTTGGGTTTGTAAAAATTCGTAATGAAAATGAATTTTACTTACAATGGATTGACAGGAACGATGGGAGCAGCAATATGGAACGAAAATCATTGATAACGGATGACAAACGGAGTGGCGGAATCAATTTAAAATCTGATAAAAATTAAAACAGAACGAAAAAGAAGAAAAAGGAAGGGAGAAGAAGGAATGATGCGTGAGAAATGAGGGAGCAGCCAGCTAGCTAGCTATTTATTATACGTACGTTTCTTCATCGTTAAGAAATTTTGCTAGTTTTTAAAACCGTCTCGAGTTAAATAGAAGCGATTTTAGTAAAGGTTTTCGAGATAAAACATACTCAATAATAAATAAATTTAATGAATGAAAATAAAATAAACTCAGCTAGTTAACGAAAATAATACGAAATTAGCTCGAATCGGAATTATTAGAGATTTTAACTAAATTAGCGGCTTTTAAAGATATTTGCTAATTTAGCGGAACAAACTCGAAATAGCTAACTGATCCGTCTGGAGCCCACTTAGCTCGACTTCGATAAGGGACTTAGAAAGAAACAAAAAGTTATTAAATAAATAAAACTATTTACGTGAACCCATAAAAAGTCAGCTAAACAAACTCGGGCTAACTTTTAAAAGAACTTATTAACGATTATTAAATTTAACGTAACGAATTATAATGAAATTAATTAATTAGCTGAGAAAATAAATATATAAATCGTTAACCAACGTAATTAAATACAAAGTAGCAATTAAAAGAATTTTATCCAACATAATAAAATACGAGGTGTTACAGCGGGGGTAAGGTAAAATCTACTTCGGGTACAATATAGGACAAGGTGAACAAATCAAAGTCATGACTCTCTTATTCATCATAAATTGGAGTACTCGCATCAAGGGTAAGAGAAGTAGAATAATCAAGGTTATTACTCACATCAACATTTGTACTTGATTCAATGTTTGGTGAGATGTCAAAACAAAAAGTAAGATTAAGAGTTGAACTAGTTACTTCTAATTTTCGGGAATTTTCAACCAAAAGATCAAGCACATCCCATTTATATTCACCCACACTTTGTACTTGAACATCTATTTGAGTACCTCGGTTGAAACTATGGTAAATATCAACCCAAAAACCTTGACTTTTACATCAATATGGGTGATCTACCAAGTATATCTCTAATCTTTCAAAGTAGTGATGAAATGATTCATACTCTTGTTAGGGAAAATAAACACATTTTCTAATTACACAAAAACTTCGGAGAGCCTTACTAAAACAATATTTACAACAAATATTTACAAGCACAAAAAAAAAACAATTGCCTTCCCCGACAATGGCGCCAAAATTCGGCTAGACTTGTCGTGAGCCTCCAAATTCACAATTTATAATCCACTACAAACTCTAACAATAACAAGGGTAAGTAGGAGTCAATCCCACGAAAAAGTTTTATGTTTAGCGTGTGTTTGTGTAAATAATTTTAATGTAACCAATTAGGGGGGGTGTTTGTGGTTTGTCTCTAAATCTAAAAAAATGCAAGACTAAAATATTGGAGTAATCAAATTATAAAAAGGTCTCGGGTCTTACAATTTTCACAAATGATATAGGTTTGATCATTGACTCTTTTAGACTCTATTTACCCTTAAATACTTTGTTGTGAAAACAAGAATTTTTACTTCTCCTTACTTTTAGTTATTCATTGCGAAAAGCACACATAAACAACCCTTATGGTATTGACAATCTAGTCCAAGCGTATCTAACTTCAATCATGCCATAGATTATAACTGAGAAACCAACAAAGATGAACAAATGCATACACAAGCGGTTCTACACTTTAATTCATATGATTAATATTCTCCTACAGTTCAACAATGATGCAAAACATACAATTGATGAACAATAGTTTCTACTAATGTCTAGGCAAGTGAACAAAAGATTCAAATTCCTAAACTAGCAATAGATTAATTATAAGACAAACTAGGTGATTAAACAAGCAAGAACTATCAATAATCATAATAGTGAATCGAGAATATAAATCAATACTCAAGAGATAAAATATAGAGTAAAAAGTCTTACAAAATACTAATTCATTTGCTTCAATTGCTTGACCCAAGATGAGGAACTTTAGTCTTCCATACAAAAACTAATTATTAAGTTAATCTATAAATTGGAAATTATTTGGAATTCGAATGATTAAAATGTAGAGAAGTATGTAAAAGTATATGTAAATTGATCAACAACATCTCCTTATATAAGTCTTCAAAGAGCATCTTTATAAAGTCTCATAAATTATGAGCATAATTGCCAAAATAAAGGAGAATTAAGGAGTTGTCGGAATCCAATGCTGAGCCACTCCAAGTGGCATTTTGCCACTCCAAGTGGCTAGAAGTTCAAGAGTCATTGTTTTGCCACTCCGAGTGGCATTTCTTCGTGATGCTTCCTTGCGTTTTCCTTAGTCTTTGGGCTTTTGACTTGCTTAAAAATCCACACTCACATGACATATTTAGCCCAATAATTGAAATGTGTTTGGTCCAAGACATTAGTGTATAAAATGTCCAAGTCACTTCCTAAACTCAGAACGCGATTATCGATCACGACACCTACACATTAAACTAAAATTGCGTAGAAACTCATCCAAACAACGCAACTACTACCAAAATGCATAAGTGAGCTAAAATAACCATAAATAACATATATAGGGGTTAAAGTAGGTAAAAATTGTGTTGGTAAAGACGGTATAAACCCATCACATCATGTTCCTAGAATTAAGGCCTTAAACAGGAAAATTTTGAAATCTTACATCAGGTTGACGTAGCCGTCGATCCAAGGCAGACGCTAAGACCTTTTACAAAATTCTGGACTAAAAATCTCTAAAAGCTCCCCCAGCCGTCTGGAGTCCTACCATGTTATTTCCTTGTCTTCGAGAGATGAGTAAAGGGTCTGGGAGCTGGCCAGTCGGCCGTTGGTCCCAGGCCGCCCAATCTTCTCCTTCTTAGAATTCCAAAATCCTTGAAGGGTTTCCAGTCGGCATATCGACTGCCGCTCGGCTAGCTGAGGGCTCTCCTTGGCTTGTCTTCCCTTCCTCTTCACTTCCTTGGTCTTCGTGCATCATGACTTGTGCAATTTGTCCTTTGTTTGGCCAAAAAACTTGCAAAGTAAGTCAAGAGAGATAAATGTCGACAACGGAAAAAATGGCATCTAAAACGATAATAAATCGCATGAAATATGGTCAGAATAGGTGAAGGGAAGGGCAAATGAGTGACACAAAATTAGGCTCCTCAAGAATAATCTTGCGGAATATTTATAATTTGAGGCTATGTTTTTTTTTTGATAAGGCAAAAAAACTAGTTGATCATCTAGGTTAGGACCAACCTATCTAATCCTTTCGAATAAGTGAGGTAAATTGAAGTCACCGGCTTTCAAACTACCTCGAAAGAGTTGGACATAAATGTTCAGCCATAAAATCAGTAACCTCGAGGCTATGCTTCTGGACTTGAGCTTTCACTCTCAGATAACTTACCCTGCACGGCTGCACCAAGTGACGCGGGTCCCATCACAAAAAAAATACAGTAAAAATTAGATTGACATTAAGTCATAACACAAATTCTCATTGAAGACATGACATATCCGTCACAAGCTGAAGACGGATACCATTTTACCTCACAATGTACCCACTTTTTCTCTCTCTGCAACACTATTCATGTGGTCCCCTTTCTCCACTAACCCATTTTGTTACCATTTTATCTTACAAAATATCCGTCACAAATGGTAACCTGTCACAAGGGAGACCAATTGAAGTCATAGGCCCTTTTTTTCGGCTTTTTAGAGTGAATCGAATCGAATCGAATCGAATCGAATGAAGATGAATCGAATCGAATCGAAGTGAATCGAATCGAATGGAGCTGAATCGAATCAATCGAATCAATGGAGTGAGCTGGATGAATCGAATCGAATAGAAATGAATCGAATCAATCGAATCAATAAAGTCAATTGAAATGAATCAATCGAAATAATCATATTAATAATAATAATAATAATAATAATAATAATATTTAATATTATTGTTATTATCAACTATAATAATAATAATAATAATAATAATAATAATAATAATAATAATAATAATAATAATAATAATAATAATAATAATAATAATAATAATAATAATAATAATAATAATAATAATAATAATAATAATAATAATAATAATAATAATAATAATAATAATCATCATCATCATCATAGTATAATACTATTTATACTAAAATTAATATTTTTAAGAAAAAAATTATAATATTATACTCCCTCTGTCCCAGTAATTTGTTGTCCTATTCCATTTTGGGGTGTCTCATTCAATTATTGTCCTTTCTATTTTGAGAATGAACTTGATGAACAATTTGATCATTCACACTCAATTTGGTCCGCATGTCATTTTATAATTGGCCACTCCTCTTTCCTTGGTCTTTGTGCCAAAACCAAAGGACAACAATTGACCGGGATAGAGGGAGGAGTATATGAATAATCATAAATTATAATAATGAAAAACTAGTAATTTTTTTACTAATAATATTCCTAATAACAATAATAAATAATAATGTCAATATTAATAATGATATTAGTAAAAATAATTGTTTCGAATAAAAACACTCAAGTAAGCGTTGCTCGAATCCGGGTCGGGTCAACGCGCTTGGCACCTCGAACCTATGCTTGCTCTCTCCGGATGGATCTTCCACGCGTAACAAATAGGGCCTCAGAGGGTTCGCAATAGGTCATTCTCTGATGCCTTACGGTACTGTTGGATAGTTGGGACCTTGCTTGAAGCTAAGGTTTCCGTGCCCTCTCATAGTAGCTCGAATAGTCTTACTTCTAGAGAGAGGAAGTTGTTGGTGATAAGTATTTTACCATTGATGGGTGAATAATGAGGTATTTATAGATTTCTATGTGTACCTCAAATGATGGCTGGCAAGCATAGTTACCATATTCGCTATGAATACGCCTTATCGATTCGCGATTCGCTTATAGAAAATGTGTTATATGTATTTTCGAATCGTTGATAGAATTCGCTTTTAACAATTCGTGATTCGTAGAGTATCAAGTGAATCCGTAACCATGTTGGCAAGCGTGTTGACTTGTATGACCCGTATTGCTCTTTGGGTCAAGTCGGTTGGGCGTGCCCCATCAATAATATTAATAATAAATGTTATTAATTTTAATAATAATAATACCAATAATTATAACAACAACAACAACAATACTAATAATTAAAAAAAAAAAAAAAAAAAATAATAATAACAACAATAATAATAAATAATATTATTGTTCCGGGTGTAATTCCAGAGCAAGTATCGTTACCACCCGTGGCTTGTAGAATAATGTCTTGAGTTGAACCCTTCTTGCTTCTATCGTCCCTCTCGGCCTCTCCTGCAACAATGAACGAACTGAGGGCTTGGCTTTGTGCCAAGCGTACTCACTCCGACGCTCAAGTCAGTAAACTTAAAGGCTTAAGCTGTGTTACTTGGCTAGATATGTATTGTAGAGAGATAAGGGAGATATT
This sequence comes from Silene latifolia, assembly GCF_048544455.1. Taxonomy (NCBI): domain Eukaryota; kingdom Viridiplantae; phylum Streptophyta; class Magnoliopsida; order Caryophyllales; family Caryophyllaceae; genus Silene; species Silene latifolia. The sequence continues at coordinate 14,479,746 of NC_133534.1, forward strand.
ACCAGATGAATAGTGTATTTAGGTTAAGTTCTTGGATCCTTTCCTCAATGAAGGTTGAGGAGTATTTATAGGCTTTCACCTTTTGTCACGTAGTGGCCAAGTGGCTAGCAGGTGAAAAGACCGTTCTACCCTCGGTCGATGGACCTATGGCAGGCCGGCCGACGGGTCTTGGATATGAGTACGCGGGTATGTGTCATTTGGCGGGTTGTCGCGCCGAGACCAGCTAATGAGCCGACGGGCCGCATCGGCTAATTTGTCTAAGTCGTTGACTTTCTGTGGATATCTTTGACCTTGCTCGGTGTGTTGACTTGGTGGCGGTGCGAGAATATGCCCCATCAATTTGCCCCAGCGTAGTCTATGCCGTGGTATGGGCTCCGATGTATGTTGAGCGTATATTCTGCGCAAGTAATTTTCACAAATTTTTCAGATCGGCTTCTTCTTGTGCATCGCCGAGGCTCTTGTTAGGCCGTATCATACACCATATCCCCCCTCCACATGGATGCGTAAAGGGTATCCGATGTGGAAAAGAACATGATTTGCCGAGACCAGTGAGAGTCTTAGGTTGATTTTGATTGCCCCGTAGTGCTTCCTGGTTTGGTTGATCGGGTGGCGCGGAGACTAGATACCTAGGAATTTGTTTGAGGGAGATGAACAAATCGAAGAGATGTGAATGGGCATGTTGAAGACGCTTGGTCACTGTTGCATTGATTGACATTCAATTGTTGCAACGATTGACATCCGCGGTTGCATGTTTGACACGTGTATGTTCACCGATTGGTTGACGCTTCATGGGTCGTGCCCTGATTGGTCCTTCTTCATGGGCTTTTCTCTATAAATAGGGCGGTTATTCCGTGATTTTGGCCTCCATTTTATTTTCGAAAATTTTCTCCAAAATCTTCATCTCTCCAAACTTTCAAGGGTTGTCTTCGTCTTCTTAATCTTCGGAGTATTTGATCCGTGAGCGTTTTTTCCGTTAAGGTAAACAAGCAAACTTTTTATTTTTCTTGCTAGTGATTTGTTGTGAATAATGTCTTACGATGATCTTTGGACCTAGTAAACTGCGTCGGGGGCCCTAGGTCTCCTTCTCCGAAGTTGATCCTCAAATTCGGAGGAGTGGGAGGATTTCGACTCTTTTGGTGATCTTGGTGATGATTTTGGTGATGATGTGGAAAGGTCTCGTCCTAGTGAGGGGAGACAAGACGTCATGGATCACGGCTATGTCCTGTAAGATCCGTCTTGACCGTGCTTGGTCCCGTACGCTTGCCGTTGTTCCGGGAAACTTTTCGAGGATCATTTTTTCTTTGGAAGGGGATATGAAATTGTTATCCCCGAGGAGGGTCAGCCGTATGTTGTCCTCCGCCGGGCTATCTTGGCGTATACATGCGGCATTTGGAGTACGGGCTCCGGTTTCATTGAATGGGTACGTTATGGCCATAATTAGAGCCATGAACGTTGCCGTTGCCCCAACCGCACCCGCTGGCCATGAGGACCATAATTGGTTTTGTCTGGCTTTGTCTTTTTAAGGGAGAGGCTCCGACGATGAATTTATTCCGCCGACTTCATCATCTCAAACCGTCACTCTCTGGCCGCGTCGGATGGTACAGTGTGCAAACGGAGCAGGGTTATGTCTCTGTTGACAAACTTTCTTCTTGCAGGGACTGGCAAGGTCGGTGGGTGTACGTTAAAGTGCCGGATGACTATCCATTGCCCGCTCCTTCCAAAGACCAGGTTAATTTGCGGTGTGAGACTAGGGCTGAGCATGACAGATGGGTCACTCGGAAGCATCTTAAAATGGATGCCAGCAGGGTCGTTCTCAAGGAGGACGAGAGGCTGGCAATGAGGCTCTTTGAGGTGGACAAGAGTGGGGTGCCGAAAAGATGGATTCCCCCGACGCAGATCATTCTTCAGGATGAGCCGCTTTGCTATGTCGGCCTCATACCGGCCCTAGCACGGGGTGAGTGGGGTCGGTGTGAGGCCCATCGCCGCTCTCAATGTTCCTTTATTTTCGAACTTCGATTTATTTCCTCTACTTGACTCTTGCTTTGTTTCTTTTGCAGACCACTTTGGACCAGACCTATCTGAGGATCTTCTTCGGAGAATGGGGCTGCACAAAGATAAAACCGTTGCTAACTTGCATCCCAAGGCTCTAGCCCATGACCGCAGGACGTCGCCGAATGATCTTATGGAACAGCGGCTGAAGGTCTTGAGCAAGGAGGAGGCGCAGGCGAGGGTTGTTAGCGGCGTAGTGCGTCGGACGCGGAAAACAAAGTCTTCAGCGGCAACGGCGTCGACACCGGTTCCAACTCCCATTCCCTCCCCTAAGAAGGTGGAGATTGTTGATATTCCCGATGAGGGGGACTCTGACGCCGAGGGATCTCCCCTTATCCGTAAGAGAAAAGGGACAGCTTCTACCGCTGGCAAGGAAGTGCCTCCTCCGGTCAAGAAGGCCAAACATGGTACCTATCTAGCTTGTGGCTTAAATTTAGCCGTGCCATTAGGTGTTTCTGATAAGTCAATGTTGATACTGATGTTTTAATTGAATTTGCGAGACCGGCGCGATCGGCTTTTGCTCACGTTAGGCGGCGAGGCGGTGGGGTCCTCGCGCAGTTGGTGATCAAGGCGCCACCGTCAACCCTTCATCCCGAAGGCTTTCGTCGTCTCCCAGCCGCGGGCTAGTGGTCAAATTGTCACCACCGTCCCTTCATCCCAGAAGGCTTCCGTCTCCGAGCTTATAGAGGAAGGCACGAAGCTAATTAGGGAGCTGGCGAGGTGGAACGTGGTTACCGGTGCTCGTCTCATGGAGCAAGAGAAGGCCGTGGCTCGGGCTGTTCATGAGCGTAACGCCACTAAGCAGGTGGCTGCGTCGGCGAAGCTGGATCTCCTCAATGAGCAGAGGCTTAGGGGAGAAGCCGAGAAGGCGCTCTTGGCTGAGAGAAAACTTAGGGAGGACGCTGAAAAGGAGGTCTTCTCACGAGAGAGCCAAGGCCGAGGCGGCGGCCGAAGCGCGAAGCCGCCGAGGAAATGTGACCTTGTTCGGGCGTGCCGACCTTTATCTCCAGCAGAGGAACGAGTCCAGGGGCTGTTTAAGGCTCGGGCGGAGGTGGTTCGGGGCAAAGAGGCCATCATCAAGCAGAAGGAGGTGGACATCGAGATGCTCCAAACCGTCATGCTCCCCAAACTGTGCGCCGAGTTCCGGATTTGGCCGAAGATGTTGCTAGGGAAGTTATCGGGGAGCTTTTCCCTCTTGATGGTTCCTTCCGTGGGCGGGTTCGACGTCTTTGCTTGATGACAAGCTCGAGGCTAAGGAGAAAGCCGCGGTGGAGAAGGCCAAGGAGGCGGTGAAGGCGAAGGTGGAGAGGGAGGCGGCCGCGGAGAAAGCAGCTCTTGCTGAGAAGGCTAAGGTGGCTAAGGAAGAAGCCGAAAGGATGAGGGCAGCTGAGGCTGCCGAGACCAAGGCTGAGGCTGCTAGAAAAGTCTTTGGGTTGCCCTCATCGAAGAAGATGCGGCTACCGACATCGATGGTAGGCGACAAAGGCTTAGGAGAGCAAGTTTACAAAGCAGATCTGTTTCAGCTCCTCACATACTACCATGTGCTGCTTGATGAGAACAAGTTTACAGCAGATCTGCTTCAGCTGTTCGGGGGCCAATTACTCAGCCCTTCCTCCCCGCTATCTCTTGGTATATGAACATAATTGTAGCTTTTGCCTTCTTTTTTGTACAACTTTGGTAGGTTGTGTTTCGGCTTATCCCTGTGGGGACGGCCGTCGTCTGTATTCTTTTCACTTGTAATCTTACTTGTAACTTATCTTCTTAATAATAGTTCGTTTCTTTCGCCTTCGGCCTGGCCGAGGTCTTTATCTCATCTTTGTCAGAGTTGTCTTCCTGTATTCCTAATTGAGCGCCCCTTTTGTTTCCGCCTCGGCTTGGCCGGGGCCGTTTTTTAAGTGCGTATCTCAACCGTGTTTCAACGCTTCCAAGACACTTCGATTGTTTTTGCGAGTGTAGTGTGCGATGGCCGTTACTGTCGCGGTATCCGCCTTACGAGGGTGATTGCCGTTCTTGTCGGATTGACCGTGGGGGCCGGCGTTGGTTTCTTGGTAGAGATTGCCGCTCTTGTCGGTATGACAGTGTGAGCCGGCGTCTGTTTCTCGATAGCGTGTTACGTGGCGTCTACCACTTGGAGTGACTGCGACGGCGTCTACCTCTTCGGGTGACTGCCGTGGCGTCTACTACTTGGGGTGACTGCGACGGCGCTAATTTCTTGATGGAGACTGCCGCTCTTGTCGGTATGACGGTGTGGCGGCGTCTGTTTCTTGATAGCGTGTTACGTGGCGTCTACCACTTGGGTAGCTGCGACGGCGTCTACCTCTTCGGGTGGTGGCGCGTGGCGTCTACTACTTGGGGTGACTGCGACGGCGCTAATTTCTTGATAGGAGCCGCTCTTGTCGGTATGACGGTGTGGCGCGTACATTTCTTGATAGCGTGTTACGTGGCGTCTACCACTTGGAGTGGCTGCGACGGCGTCTACCTCTTCGGGTGGCTAGTGGCGTCTACTACTTGGGGTGGCTGCGACAGCGCTAATTTCTTGATGGAGCGCCGCTCTTGTCGGTATGACAGTGTGAGCCGGCGTACTGTTTCTTGATAGCGTGTTACGTGGCGTCTACCGCTTGGAGTAGCTGCGACGGCGTCTACCTCTTCGGGTGCTGCTAGTGGCGTCTACTACTTGGGGTGGCTGCGACGGCGCTAATTTCTTGATGGAGCTGCCGCTCTTGTCGGTATGACGTGTGAGCCGACGTACATTTCTTGATAGCGTGTTACGTGGCGTCTACCACTTGGAGTGGCTGCGACGGCGTCTACCTCTTCGGGTGGCTCGCTAGTGGCGTCTACTACTTGGGGTGCTGCGACGGCGCTAATTTCTTGATGGAGCTGCCGCTCTTGTCGGTATGACGGTGTGAGCGGCGTCTGTTTCTTGATAGCGTGTTACGTGGCGTCTACCGCTTGGGTGGCTGCGACGGCGTCTACCTCTTCGGGTGCGCGTGGCGTCTACTACTTGGGGTGGCTGCGACGGCGCTAATTTCTTGATGGAGGCTGCCGCTCTTGTCGGTATGACGGTGTGGCGGCGTACATTTCTTGATAGCGTGTTACGTGGCGTCTCGCTTGGAGTAGCTGCGACGGCGTCTACCTCTTCGGGTGGCTGCCGTGGCGTCTACTACTTAGGGTGGCTGCGACGGCGCTAATTTCTTGATGGAGACTGCCGCTCTTGTCGGTATGACAGTGTGGCGGCGTACATTTCTTGATAGCGTGTTACGTGGCGTCTACCACTTGGGTAGCTGCGACGGCGTCTACCTCTTCGGGTGGCTGCCGTGGCGTCTACTACCAAGGGTGGCTGCGACAGCGCTAATTTCTTGATAGGCTGCCGCTCTTGTCGGTATGACGGTGTGAGCGGCGTACGTTTCTTGATAGCGTGTTACGTGGCGTCTACCGCTTGGGTAGCTGCGACGGCGTCTACCTCTTCGGGTGGCTAGTGGCGTCTACTACAGGGTGGCTGCGGCAGACGCTAATTTCTTGATGGGCTGCCGCTCTTGTCGGTATGACGGTGTGGCGGCGTACATTTCTTGATAGCGTGTTACGTGGCGTCTACCGCTTGGGTGGCTGCGACAGCGTCTACCTCTTCGGGTGTGCTAGTGGCGTCTACTACTTGGGGTGGCTGCGGCACGCTAATTTCTTGATGAGGCTGCCGCTCTTGTCGGTATGACGGTGTGAGCGGCGTACATTTCTTGATAGCGTGTTACGTGGCGTCTACCGCTTGGAGTGACTGCGACGGCGTCTACCTCTTCGGGTGGCTAGTGGCGTCTACTACTTGGGGTGGCTGCGACGGCGCTAATTTCTTGATGGAGCGCCGCTCTTGTCGGTATGACGGTGTGGCCGGCGTACATTTCTTGATAGCGTGTTACGTGGCGTCTACCACTTGGAGTGGCTGCGACGGCGTCTACCTCTTCGGGTGGCTAGTGGCGTCTACTACTTGGGGTGGCTGCGACAGCGCTAATTTCTTGATGGAGACCGCCGCTCTTGTCGGGATGACGGTGTGGCGGCGTACGTTTCTTGATAGCGTGTTACGTGGCGTCTACCGCTTGGAGTGACTGCGACGGCGTCTACCTCTTCGGGTGATTGCCGTGGCGTCTACTACTGGGGTGATCTGCGACGGCGCTAATTTCTTGATGGAGAGATGCCGCTCTTGTCGGTATGACAAAGTGTGAGCCGACGTCATTTCTTGATAGATAAGCGATGGGAAAATTTTGCTTTGATGGAAGGCTTGGATGGTTTTTCATTAGGTAAAAACATGCGTTGGGGTGTCCACTGACTATTTTGGACACCTCCGACTACATAAATTTCTACGAGATTTCCAATGGCCTAATGGCTCATCACAGGCACACCTCCCGATCGGCCACTAGTTGTATCCATGAGGTCGCCCTCTGCTGTAAGGACGGGCTTTTTCCTTTTCGGACTTCCTCGCCTCTTTGAGGGATTGCATGTTGCATCCTCGGGCGGCTATCTGGATGTTGATCACCTCATCCTTCTCGTCTTTGGAGACGAGCTTATGCGCTTCCCCCCGGTCCGAGACGTACATCCGTGTTAGGGCCCGGATGGACATCACTGCGTCGGCCTCGCTCAGGGTGACTCGGCCAATGAGAACGTTGTAGGCGGACGAGCCGTCAATGACCACGAACTCGGCTAGGACGTTTTTAGCCGCGTTCTTTTCGCCGAACGTCACCGGAGTCGATTGATCCCCGGCGGCACCAGCCGGCCCCCAGAAGTGTATAAGGGGTTGGTGCGGGGGCTCAAGTCCTTGATCTTCAAAGCCGAGGCCGAGAAAACACTCTCTAAACATGATGTTCGTGTATGCGCCTGTGTCAATCGGGCACCTCTTGACCAGGTGGTTGGATATGTCCAAATTGACTACAAGCGGGTCATTTGTGAGGGGCGATGACCCCTTCGTAGTCCTTTCTTCCAATAGTCATATCGGGGATGTTTGCGCAGAGGGGATCCCTGAGTTGGGCACAAAGTTGATGGCCTGATATAGCTCGTTTAGGTGTCGTTTGTGCCCATGAGCGGACCCTCCGTTCTCGTTGCCCCCGATGACAACATGAATCACTCCTATCCGCTCGAAGACGGACTTCTTATCTGAACTGCCGGCGTCAGTCTTTTGGCCTTTTGCAACGTACTTGCCGAGGCTTCCCTTCCGGATCAGTTCCTCTATGGCATTCTTCAGATGGCGGCAGTCGTTGGTTAAATGGCGGTGTGGCCATGGTACTCACGATCTTGGCTCGTGTCACCGTCACTTTTTGGCTTGGGGGGTCTCTCCCACTTCTGGCCCTCGTTTTTGCTCAGGGCGAAGACCTCGGCGGCTGATACGACGAGAGGGGTTTTTTCACTATACCGCCTCTGGTGGTACGTTCCTGAATTCCACCCGGCGCCCGCCGAGTCTTGCTTCCGGTCGGATCTGTCCGACCGTGATCTATTATTCTCACGGCGTCTTCCATCGGACCGCGAACCGTTGTTGTCGCGGCGTCCTTCGTCCTGACTGTCCTGCCTGTGACTCTTCTTTTCTGAGTGCTCGGCTTCGCTGGGATCTACCCAGGTCTTGTGATAGTCTTCCACCTTGATGGCTTGGTCGGCCAACTTCCTGGCGGCGTCCAAGCCCAGGCCTCCGCTCTTGATGAGCTCGTTTTTTAAGGCTCCCCTTGGGAGGCCCTTCATCAGCGCGAAGGCCGCCAGCTCGGGATTAATTTCTCGAATCTGCTGGACCTTTCCATCGAACCTCTTCACATAGCTCCGGAGAGACTCGCCCCCCTCCTGTCTGATAGTTAGGAGGTCAGATGTCTCTACGGCCCTTCTCTTATTGCAGGAGTACTGGGCTAGAAAGGCGTCCTTCAGGTCGGCGTAATAGTACACCGAGCCGTCTGGAAGCCCTTTATACCAGCTCTGAGCCATCCCATGCAAAGTTGTTGGGAAAACTCGGCACCAGACCTCATCAGGCTGTTCCCATACCGACATGTAAGACTCGAAAGCCTCAGCGTGGTCGGATGGATCACTATCTCCTTTGTATGAAATAGGTGGCAACTTGAGCTTAGTTGGCACCGGGACTTCTAGGACGTAGGCGTTGAGGGGCTGCCTAACCACGTGTCGAACGACACGCGGCGATCGGCTCCTCGCATCCCTAACCTGGCTCCTCCCCCCGTAGCGGGAGGGGCTCCTTCTTCGACTCGGACTTCTTCTCCAACTCTGCTGAGTCGGACTCCTCAGCTCCTTCGGGGTGAGCCTCGTTCGTGTGGCGGGGACGCTGTCCTCCCACGAGTGCGGGGAGGACTTAGGTCTGCCGCGCCCACTTTGGGCTCCCCCGGTGTCTTGACTGGGTCAGCTTCTCCTAGTGCTCCGTTCAAATTTCTTGGAGTCACGTTTAGGGCCCTGGTCTCCTGGACGGTTTCCGTCGCTCTTGTCGGCGTGACAGTGTGAGCAGGCGTGTTACTGATTAGGTCCAGGAGCATTTTCAGTTTCGCTACGTCAACCACCGCCCCATGATGGTGACCTGGTTATCGGGCGCGGCGTGTCGGGTATTATTGGCATCCCGAACTCGGTTGGATTACTCACGCCGGTGGAGGGCCGCACGACTCCCGAGTTGTGGACGGTATCATCTTGGTAGAATTCGGTTTCGTCCGTCACGAATACCTCTTGTTGTTTCGACATCTCCTTAGCTTTTTGGGTGGGTTTTTTGTTTTTTTTTTTTTTGGGAGTGAATGTGACTAGCTTCTAGTGTCTTCCCCACAGACGGCGCCAATTGTTCCGGGTGTAATTCCAGAGCAAGTATCGTTACCACCCGTGGCTTGTAGAATAATGTCTTGAGTTGAACCCTTCTTGCTTCTATCGTCCCTCTCGGCCTCTCCTGCAACAATGAACGAAGGCGAGGGCTTGGCTTTGTGCCAAGCGTACTCACTCCGACGCTCAAGTCGGTAAACTTAAAGGCTTAAGTTTGTGTTACTTGGCTAGATATGTATTGTAGAGAGATAAGGGAGATATTCTGGATGAATAGTGTATTTAGGTTAAGTTCTTGGATCCTTTTCTCAATGAAGGTTGAGGAGTATTTATAGGCTTTCACCTTTTGTCACGTAGTGGCCAAGTGGCCAAGTGGCTAGCGGGTGAAAAGACAGATTTCTACCCTCGGTAGATGGACCTATGGCAGCGGCCGTGACGGGTCTTGGATATGAGTACGCGGGTATGTGTCCTGGCTTGCAGTTGTCGTCGCGAGAGACCAGCTAACAGCCGACGGGTTGACGGCCAGTCGTCTAAGTCGTTGACTTGCTGTGGATATCTTTGACCTTGCTCAGTGTGTTGACTTGGTCAGCGGTGCAGAATATGCCCCATCAATTATTATTAACATTATTATTCATTTTAACAACAACAACAACAATATTATTCATTTTAATAATAATATTCATAATAATAATAATAATAAATAAATTATTAATAACATTATTATTAACACTATAATAATAATAATAATAATAATAATAATAATAATAAAGAATAATATTAAAAAAATAGTATTATTGATAACAAAACTAATAATAATTATTAAATTTAAGATGAGTAAAATTTAAATGAAATTTTGAATGAATGAATTAATCAATCAAAATGAGAGAAATGATTTGAATCAATCAATCGAAATAATCAATCGAATCGAATCGAATTAATGAGCTGAATCGAATCAATCGAATCGAAATAATCAATCGAATCAATCGAAATTGAATCAATCGAATCAAAGCGAAATAAAAGTGAAAATAAAGGAAAAGAGCAGGCGCTATAATCTCAAGTTCTCAACCAACTTAGAAACCACCGGCCACAAGTGCCACAACACAATAACACAAACCCTTTGGCTCTCCAGTCTCCCCCATCTCATCTTCAGAAATCCTCAATTTTATGCACACTCATTATATCTGGATCTTCTGCGACTGAAATCCCCTTTTTGTTTCATCGCCTTTAATTCAATCGATTTCTGTGGATTCTTCATGGATTTTCTGCAATTGAATTGTGAATCGAATTCTGGGGATATTGCCCCGCTATCGCCGCCGATTTTTTTGCTAAATTGGGGATAATTCTGATGAATTGAATTGATAAAGTCATCAATGTCACAAAGGTATGACACAAATTCTTGTTAGATACCACTTTTTTTTGTCACCCCTTATATTTTGTCGGTACTACTTTTGATGGCCTTAGTAACACCTTAATTTCGTTTTCGTAACCAACGACCTTTGGTACCGAACTTTACGATGTTGGCACCTGCTACTGCCTTTGTCCCGATCATTTGTTTACTTACCATTAAAATACCCCTTACAAAGAATTAGAAAGGTAAACAAATGATTGAGACGGAGGACTATTACATTCTTATAACACGTTAATGCTTGGTAAATCTGAGTATCCGAGTAATGAAGAAAGCAAATCAAAATCGCATGCTTCTACAGGGAAGCGAAACGAATGTTTCGTTGATTTCCGAGTGACATACAATACCTGGTACTGAATTTCCTAGATAATCACATTGGCAGCAAATTCATTCTCGCGATACTGAAAGTTTAAGTGAGGTTTCTGTGATGAACATGTCAACTGTGCGAACAATGGGTTGTTTGATGAATATGGAATGATAAAATCATTCAAATGTGGTTTAAGTATACCTACAATTCATCAGAACTAATGAGACTTTAGTAGATCATTGCGTTGATGCCCTTTTGAAATGTATGCATAGGTTTTGTTTGGACAGAAAGATTTAGAGGGACAGGAGATGTTTGATTAGCGAGTGTGATTGGAAGGTGATGAAGTCATTTCTCTATCAAAGAAAAGATTTTTAAATGAAATAATGTAGCTACATTTCCCATCCCCTCTTCCCCTTCCCTCCCCTTTTTGTGTCGAAACAAAGAGTTAATCTCGCGTTGTTTCACGGACTCCCGTTCATCTGTAATGTTGGTAGGATGATAGATTGATAGCCTATACTCTCGAGGCCTTGAGATAAGTTAATATATACTTCTTGCTTAAGCTGAGAAGACTTAGGATTTCTGTATGTGAGGAAGAACAAGGAATTTAGATAAGCTTACTTATCTTCATGGCTCTCATACTATAAAGAATTTGAGGAGCTTTGAGTTTGCGAAAGCCATCTGAACTAATGATAAAAGGTTGCATATTTTTTGAGTATTGCCTTAAATTCCTTTTTCTACAGTTTGCGCGTGTTTTCTTTGCATAGTACTTACAATAATTACATTCCTTATATGCTTTAATTTTTACTGGTTACTAACTCTAATCGTGTTCTAACCCTCATGTCTAAGGCAAACCTAGGAACAAGCAGCAAAATTGCCATGATTGACAACAGATGATCTTTGGTATCTTATACACTATCGGCCTCTCAAAGTTTGGGAGCACTGATCTTTGCGTTCGAAGTTCCAAGAATTTGTAATGCTCTCTAATCTTCACACAATTCGGCTATGCTCCCTCCACACATTGGTTTGGTAAGCTTGTTTCATTTTTCCCACTTCTTATCGTTTTTCTGTGCAACTGCATTATGGGCAACGTCCATCACAACTGCAGACTCAAATAGCTCCTTAATTAGCTATTGTCTCACCCTTAATATTTGACAGCTATGCTCTTTATTTGGTCTCACCAATATATTCTAGTTCCACAGTATGTTTATCATGTTTTGAAACAAGTCGTCATGTGTGAGACTCAAATAGCAAATCGATTAGTCAAAAAATAGTTGGAAACCCAAATTCAACCTTAGGGGGTGTTTGGTTGGGTCTCTTGGAATTGATTGTAATGGACTTGCTCCATTCCAATGTTTGGTTGGAGTATTTTTTGTGATGGAGTTATATATCTAATAGATTCTAACTCTGTTCCATACCCACACTCCCTCCTTGGTTTCAAATTCCATTCCTCCCTCCTACAAGTTTAGAATGAACCAAACAACTTTATGGTGGAATAGATTTGAAACCCTATACCTCAATGGTATTATATTCCAAGTCATTCCATTCCGTGCTATTGAACCAAACAACCCTTTAGTAATTTATACCCTTTAGAAAGCCACAACTTCCGACACTGTTACCGCAATAGTGTTCTGTGTGCCTTTCACGTGCTTTCTGTCTCTTAAGTCTTGCTTCCCCTTTCATTTCTCCTTCTCCTGTTACATCTTTTCCAATTCTCGATTACACTCTCCCTTCCAAATTTTCTTACCCATTTCCCCAAATTATGCCTTCAACATCACAATTCTTCATTTGACGCCTTCATTTGCGTTTTGTATCCTTGCCCTTGACTATGTGTATTCTGTTAAAATCCACTTTGAAATTAGTATACTTATCAATGTAAGAAGTGGGATTACCTCCTGCTTACGCATTTTTTATTTAAAAATTTATTAATTAACAGGATGAAAGTTAGCAAATAACTCGTGCACAGTGGCATCATGAAATATCCTGCTGATTAATTCCAAAAGTAGTTGCGATTTATAATAAAAGTGGTAACACTACTACTCTTTCCTTCGGAATAAATAAACCTCATTATTGTGGCTTATTAGTTGAAATGGAGGGACTAGAGTATATGTCATTGCAAAATTATTTGTGAAAATAAATCCACTAGATATCGGGACGGGGTATATAAAATAAAGTGGTAGTATAGCAAAATAAAGAGAGATTGGACATCACATAAGCTCAAAATAAGTTTGAGCAGATTTTCCAAGTACCACTTAGGGTATTAATATTAGAAATCTCTCATTCTGATTTTCATACTCCCTCCAATCCTCTATTTTCTTCCTCTTTAGTTTGGGCACAAGGATTAAGAAATGGTGTATTATATTGATAAAAAGTTGGGTGGGGTTTGATAATAGGAGAGAAGGATGAATAATTAAGAGTTAAATAATGAATTGTGGGCCACCAATATTAAAGTAAGGAATAAAATAGGATTAAAAGAGTTGGGTGGGTGGGGTAATAGGAGAGAGGTATGAATAAAATAAGAGTAAAAAGTTACCAAAAATAGAAAGGGGAAGAAAACCTGAATAACCGTTTTAGGAAATAGGGAAGAAAATGGCGAATTGGAGGGAGTATATGAACCAAAATTTGTGAAATACCCAGAAATGTCTATAAAAGTTCAGATCATATACAGATATTATCTACTCCCTTTATCCTATTCATTTGTTTACCTTTTTTTATTCTTTGTGAGGAGTATTTTAATCAAAGGTAGACAAATGACTGGGACGAAGGGAGTAATATACAAACTTACAAAGTAAGCAAGATTGAAACATCCTCATCTTCATGCCTCCTGATTAATTGAGTCCCACGGAACTGTGAAACCTTTTACCTTTATATTACATTTTTTTACGTTCAACTCAAAAGTATTACTCACTTTGCTTCATTTTGTTCTTCCTATTTTTCAATATCCCCTCACATATTTTGTAAAGGTGGGCAGAACAAACTGGAGTGGAGCGAGTATTGATATCAGATTGGGATTTTAAATAGACCAATTAATATAAACATTCCAAAATAATAAAGAAATTATGAGAAGTGAAGCAACCCTATATCAAAGACTATATGCGGAGTATAATTTAAATATGACAATAACCTTATACGGAGTACGAAATAATCAACGAACGGTAACAAATTTTTGGATCGGATTGGATTGGATATCTTTCTTCAATCTATTGGAACTATGATGCTGATAAAAGGACAATTTCTTAAACTTGTCTAAATATCCAAAAAATTGGATTGGATATCTTATCAAACTTTTCAGATTGGATACCGGATCGACAATTTGGATATTGAATAGTTTCGTTAGCGCTAGGCGAAGCTTCATTTTAGGACAACACGCAATTAGAAGATTAGAGTTTATTTGGTGGATCTTATAATTTACATCTTATATGACTTTGTAAAGGCTTTATTATTCATTTCTTTATATTAGGAACCTACTCTACTTAACAAGTACGGAGTATGGAGTAGTACACAATATTTTTATTGCTTCAAAGAATATTCACAAAAAGGACAAGTTGTATTAAACAAAGTATCAAATTTACATACATCAAAGTCCACAAAACAACAATAAGAATAAAAGCCAAAATAACATAAAATAAAATAATGATATCCAGAAACCTGCCCTTGACCTCTCATATGTACTTAGATTATCTCCAGTTCTAAATAGAACAAAAAGTTCCATTTTCGTTCCTGAGAATGCATTATGTGTAGAAGGTGATATAAACGGTTGTGATGGTATTTTGGCTCATGTCCTCCATCCCACCATAAAGTTCGTCGAAGACAATAATATTATTATGGTGGTTGCACCCAGAAAATAGGGGATAGTGTATGACTGTTTAATTAACAGCTCAACTGACACTAATAGTTGTTTGGATGATGATTAATGGCTTTTCATGTGCGGCAATTTTGTATCATTGTTTGTCATCTGATTTTAAATCTCGCCCCTTGAGTTTTTTGATGTCAACATGTTGGCTTCCGAGAAATTGGACCATTTGCTCTTTCTCATAACTGAAGAGGATCTTCGTTCCTATCAAATATCTCTTGTTTTTGAAGAATATGAATCCCGAATTCTGACATGTGGGATGTGCTCAATTATGTAAAAGTCTTCCCCTTCTTCCTGTTCGCTCCATTCCTTTTCTTTTTGAAATCTACTAATGAATTTATATGGCATGCGCTCAATCTCCAATTTTTCAAGGCTTTGGATATACTTCAATCCCTCCGGAATTCGCTTCAGTTTAATGCAAGAGACTATTGATAATTTCTTGAGACATGACAATCCCCCCTTTTCCATCACCCACTCCTCTAATGTTGGCAAATTAGTTAATTTTAGCTCCTCAAGTACCGGAAATGCATCTTTGCTACAACTCCATTGAACTCCTGTGTATGAGTCTTTGGATAACCGGAGCACCTTTAGATAAGCGAGTCTCCCTAAAAGTGTCATAGTCTTTGTGTTCTCAATTTGAGTGTAACACAATTCCAGCTTTCGAAGGTTGGAGGGAAATTTAAGTTCTTGATCATGTGACTTATTTGGAGCTCTTCCAATTAGTTTCAGCTTCATCAAATTTTCATGCGCGCATAATTTAGGTAGAATATTGAACTCGAAGCCATACCAGTCCAAGGATAGTGCATACAGTTTTTTATTTACTGTGATAGCTGGGCAACCAAGAACCGCGTTGAGTTGATCCGTGGCTGATATACGATGTATGTATAGCTTGCTAAGGTTAGAGTTCAATTTGCTCATCTCCTTAACCATCCAATGACCGCCACCAACACCCCACAAGGTGACTAGATTTTTTAGAGTATGCAACTTTAGATCCTCAACTGAGCCACTCATTTCATTGGGCAAGTACAAATGCCTGAGCCTCTCCAACTTCCATAGTACATTAGGCACATGTATCTCAGAGTCGACGGAAACATCCCAATAATCCAGCGTCAATAAGTTTTGCAACTTGCCTATAGACTTGGGGAGTTCCCGTATATTTGTGGATCTTATCCTTAAATATGCCAGGTGAATTAAGTTCCCCATTTTTCTTGGCAAAGTTCCATCAGGGGATTTTATTCCAAAAATATCCAAGACTCTTAGCAGTTTGTATATTTGAAAAACAGGGGCCATGTTTAGAGATCTTTGATTTGCATGACTCGGATGTCTTTCCCGTACTTCGTTGGTGCTGGCTTTTTCAAATAATGCAAGAGATCGAAGGTTTGAATTATTGTCTGGAAGGATAAAGCTCTCGCTGCACGGATTATAAAAATGTAGATGGTTAAATGAATTTCTATTATCTGACTTTGTAATTAAATGAACAGAAAAAACTTTTATAGCTATTTAACCAGACTTATAGTGAGTTACAAGATTGTAAACCTATACTTGCTGAGCCCAGATTAGGTTACATTGGCTATTTGGTTTACACACCAATGCCTAAAACACAAACTTAGTTTATGATGTGTAGTGCGGTATCTTGTTTGAAACCGTAAGACCAACATTCTCGTCATAATAATATAGCGCATCAGGCCATCAGGGGGAGCCAAGGCGATACAGTCTCTAGGATCAAGGATTGACCGATGCAGACTTATAGTCCATCCCTAGTTGAAGTATAAATCAGATCCCTTTCTCTCACATGAATGGTTGGTAGACGATGATCACTCGTGAGTCGTGAGGCTTCCATCTATTTCTAATATCATTTGAGGAATCCCATTGGCTGTTTGAAGCTAGAAGGCGGTTGGATAAGGGGAGTACTGGGTAGTAAGATGGTCTAGGTCTCCTTTAAATCAACTCGTGAATGTCATTTGTAGTTAGCAACTCAAGCAGTCTCTTGTTAAGCGCTCTAAATACGGTAAAAAAGTAAATTTTTTCTCTTATTTTTTACCCTCGGGCCTCGGCTTTTCATTGTTTCCCCCAACATATTTAGGGTCAACCTACTCATTTACCTCTTAGCCCGCCGAAAAGACCCATTAACCCACCCAATTGTATATGAATTTAGCTACCAATTCTTGTAACCTCGATTAGTATTTCATTCATGCTTGATAATGAAAGTTTTCAAGTATAAACTTATTGTCACCATAATTAGTGAGAATATATTGTTAATCTTACCATATTAAGGTTATTAACATGTGCCTTTAGGGCACATTTTAGAAAAACCCTTTTTCTTATAAGGAAGAGTAAAAGTAATACGAGTAGGATATTACAATTTTTCATTTATTTCTTTCCTTTTTAGGTTTCTTATTAATGATGATTTGCGAGGTTTCCGATACTTCTTAGATACTTCTTATAAAGGCTGGTGGTACGGCATTAATGTGTCAAAATGGAGGTTGACGTACATTTGTTTTAAGACGAATAAAATTAATGTAGAGTTGAAGGTCACGATGGAGAATAAATAATAATTTCAGGGGTATAATTCTGAATATATAGAAATGGCGGGGGTACAAATTAGAAAAAAAAAAATTATAGGAGTAAAATATTAAAATAAAATTGACACACTCAAATTGATCATATTTAGGCTAGTTGGTCTTACTTAAGACGTTCTTAAGTTAGATTTCTGTACACCTCCTTTTATTTTTATCATTATTTAAATCGCTTGTAAATGGTGCCTTAATTTAAGCCCGTCTTAAATAAGAATTTGTGTATTTAGAGTTTTGTCATATACTCTTATGACATGTTTCACGAACTTCCAATGTGAGAGATTGACGGGACGGAGATCCATCTGGGAGAGTTGATACAAGTAGCTCTTCAACTGTATAGGCGTTATTGTTTTTTAACTTTTTTTTTTTTTTTTTTTTTTTTTTTTTTTTTGGGGTGTGAAATCATTTGTTTACATTTGAAACAAATTTATTGAAACGGTGGAAGTAATAACATAAATCCTCATTAATAATGTTAAAGTAAGCATGGTAGATTTCAAAATGTCCGCTAATTCTCTTACGAGACGATTTTATAATAATTTGAAATCTCTTGCATAATAGATGATTAGTTTTTCTATTTCCTTCTTTTAGAGTTCTTAGTGTGTTTTATGTTTGTCCTAGAGTACAAATATTAGAAGACAATTTCACGAGAGATTTACTCCAAATTCAACTTGAGTTGGTTTTGAGAGCTTCAACATCAGAGTAATACACTGTTGTCGACGGTGGACACCCCGGTTTACACCAAAAAAACATCAGAGTAATAAAATGAGTAAATTAAAAAAAACTCCCTTTTAAAATTCAGTTTCAATTTAGGCGACTTATTCTCTATGTTTATGAACTCATTCCGTTTGTAACTTAGTCAATTTATACCAAAGGTATATAACAATAGTCAAAAACATACGGAACAAGTCATCTAAATTGGAGTTTTGAAACAATTTTTAATAAAAGTGTATCTTAAGAGAGTAATTTTAGGAAAAAATTATATAAGGGAGTAATTTTAAAAAATTAGATTTTAAAAAATTAGATTTTAAACGAGTTATTTTTAATTTACTCTAATAAAATAATACTCCGTATTTTTGAATAATTAAGTTTTTAAAGAGAGAAAATGATACATGCAATTGAAATGGTTTATTTAGAGGCATGACCGAGCATGTATCATATAGAAAACTAGCATAAGACGTGACGACATGTGATAGACGACGCTCTGAGGACTTTGATTAGTAGTCCCTTAAAACAAGGTAATGAAATTGTCAAAGGAGTTACGCACTATATTACGTGCAAATAAAGGACTTAAGGATAAAAAATAATGGGTGGCAATAATCATGGCGCTTGAAAAAAGGACTTGAGATTAAAAAAACTTGTGTTCTATGCGACTTTGGGCTTTTTGGTGAGGTAACCCACTAAGATGACCAAAGATATTCCCTTGACTGAACCAATAGGATGGAAATTTGACATAGTCAAATAATAATAATCAGGGGCGGCCAATGAGTTTTCGTGGCCCCATTCGATATCGAAAAATGTGGCCTCAATGCATAAATAAATTCAATTTCAAGCAAAACCGATCTAAAATTGTTGTTTTATAAAAAAATACAATATAGAAAATCCTTTTTTTGAGATTGAATCAACTCTTCAATCCTTTATTTCTTCTTTTGTTTTTCATACCCAGATTCATGTTTTCTGACTTTAGAAGATATGGGGAAAAATTAACAACCAACACACTTAAGCAAATGAGCAATTCACAAGCAAGAAAGACTAGAAAGTCACCCAGATTAATAAGGCAGTGAAACACAACCACAATTGATTATTGATTGAATTATAGTCCTTAAAACTTCAAAATGTTTAACCTAAAATAAAATCAACATTCAACAAGTATTAACAACAACAATTGAAATAGACAAACCAATTGAAAGAAAAAAAAAAAAACTAAACAAAAACCCTAACTAATGAACACAAATAAAAAATAACAACTTGTCGTAACAAGTGAAGAGTAGAGATGATCGAAGTTCGAATGATTGAAGAGTATAGATGATCGAAATTTGAATGATTGAAAAATAAAGATGATCGAATTGATGAATTGCTTCTCTTTAATCTTTATCGTGTACTTGTTTTAATGTTTTTGGGAAGAGTAAAGAGTAAAGGAAGTTTGGTTTGTCCTCTTTTTGTTTCATGTTTGTCGTAGAAAAATAGCACTAGATTTTTTTTTCTTTTAAGTTAAAAAATCAGGTAAGTTTGGGCCCTTTATGGACTTGGGCCCCGGTGCAAAGAGCTGAATTGCTCTATGTTTGGGCCGCCCCTGATAGGGTTGTTAAGCCGAATTTAGTAGAACTGGACAGTAGAGCTGAACTAATCTGAACTGAATGGAGCTGATTTGAATTAAAGTGAGCTAAACTGAGCTAAATAGGAGCTGAAATTAAACTAAAAAGAACATGGCCGTATTGTTAGACATTGTGAGCTCTAATGTGAACTAATGTTAGTGATTTTCGGTTAGTGATTTTTTTTACATTTTTTATATACTACGTATAATGATGGGGAGGACGGAACAATAAATCAAATACACTTAATGCTGGTTTTAAAGCTTATTAGCCTGGGAATACATTCCAATGATGAGTAAGAATTATCGGCTTGGGACTTTTAACTAGTTTGGTGTGGGAAGGCATTATATCCATATACGAATATTGTGATACTTCAGTTAGTAATACTTTAAATCAAGGAAATTTATGTTTCATTTTCAAAAACTTGGACTTTTCAGTTTCGTGATTGTTGGTTTTATGTACCTCATTGACCAAATTCTAAAATCGTCTAGTCGAATGACATTTAGTTCCCTAGGAATATATTTTGGCTGTGTGAATCATGAGCTTGGTATTGATTATCAGTTTAGACTTTAGAATGCTGTGTAACATTCAAAATCTTTTTAAATTTGGTTACAGTGTGGGAGCGGATCGATGTGTATCTACACGAGGTCCTAAGAAACCGTAAAACAATTTGTCTATGTATTTGCCAAACAATTTGTCTATGTATTTGCCAAATTTTGGTGCTGAAAGTTTTATAAATCTACAACTTTCATATAAACCTAATAAATCTAAATTTTTTGTAAAATAACAATTTAGAAATTTCCATAATCTTGTCGCAGCTCAAATTTATTAAATTCACAGTACATTAGTCGCTATATTTTGCTCCTTAGTTTCTTACTACGTATCTGTTTTTGTTGGTTATTTCACCTGCTACTTAATATTGTTGATTCGTTGAAATACCTTGTTTTTTTTTTGAATAAAATGGAAATGAAAATGACAAAAAAAAGCTTTAGATAAAATGAAGTCATACCTAAGGTTGATAGCTGCTCGACGAAATCTCTTCCCAGTGACTTCTGGCTCAGAAGAAGATTCTGTAAGGAAGTACAGTTCTCTGGCTTTTATTATGCAAAAGTCCCTCATGATGTCGTGAATTCGAATTCTTTTAACTCTGTCAAAAACCGTTCTACTGACTACTTGAACCATGGTGTGATCAACTAGTTCCTGCAGGTACCTTCTTCCAGCATCTTCAAGTGTTTCCTCGACATTATTAGACGAGACAAATCCCTCAGCGATCCACATCCTGACCAATAGTCCTCCAGATATGGCGGAACCTTCTGGGAAGAGACCCAAGTAGAGAAAGCATGGCTTCAGATATTGAGGCAGGTCGTCATAGCTTAACCCCAGGATTTCATTAACCGGGCCGTACATTGATATGCCTCCAGTACCGTCTATTTGGTGTAGCACCCTCTGCCATTCACGCATAGTGTTCTTCGTCTTAAGGAGACTGCCCAATGCCACTATTGCTAAAGGCAGACCCTGACATTTTCTCAACATTGCCATGGCCAGAGGGCGGTACTCAATGCTTAGGGCCTCGGAGGAGTCACTGGCAACCATACTGAGCAGCTTCCAGCTATCTTCATCAGTTAGGTATTGCGGTCTATGGATGTGCCACTTGATGCGGCGGTGGCTTTGGGGGCTTTGCCTACTTGTGATGACTATTGTATATGTGCGGAAGTCATAACAGTCTCCTTGAATTAATCGAATGAATTCATGGAGGGTATCCATGTCCCACACATCATCTAAAACTAGCAGACAAGTCTTTCTATTCAAAAGATTGTTTAGTCGATTGACCAGCGTGCTAGCCTCATGTTCAGATCCTTGATCATCATTCTTAAGCCAATAAAAACTGCGTTTTTGGCCTCGAATAGCTTTGAGGATCTCGAGCAACACAGTGGATGCGTCCAAGCCTCGAGAGACCGAGACCCACACTTGAAAGTGGAAGTGCTTCTTGACCGTTTTATGGTTATAGACACTCCTAGCAAGAGTCGTTTTGCCAGAGCCGCCCATTCCAACAATTGCCAGCTTGTCATAATTCAACTCAGATTTTCCAGTTACCAGGTCAACGACCGTCTTGATCTCATGGTCAATGCCGATGACAAAGTCGCCATCGGCAGGGAGATGACCCTTAGGAGCCTGCGAGCCACGCGCACGTGACATCACCTTTGAGTTGGACCCTTCAGAGTGCTCATCTAGCTTTTGCTTGACCTCTCTTGTCCGTTCCTTTAACTTCCTCAAATTCTTGGAGCCTCTTGGGGGAAACAGGCCAAAACAAAGGAACCTCAAAGAGGTGGCCTCAGACTCCAACATATCCACCTCGTCTTCCGCTTCGTACGCTATCCTTCTCATCTCTTCATCCCAGCTGCGAACCATGGGGATCTTGCTCAGCTGCGTCCTCCCTTCAGTGCCAACAAACAGCTTACCGACATCGTTCAGTTCTGACACAAGCTCATTGGCTTCAGATTTCACTTTATCTATTGCCTTTGAACCTTGTTTTAGCTTGGCTTCAATGTGTTGGGCTGCAAATGACAATATTGATTCCGCCATTTATGCTTTTGAGAGGTGTTTTACTTGGTTGTTCAGACCTGCTACTTATAGGCGTTCGTTAAAACCCCAAGTGGATGTGTCTATTTTTTTTTTTTTTTTTTGAATAGACAATTACTCCCTTGTCCCAATCATTTATTTGCCTTTCATAAAAATGCATCTCACAAAAACTAAAATAAGACAAACAAATGATTGGAACAAAAAGAATACTCCGTATATGTTTTTAATTATATTGCCTTATTAATTAGAAAAGAGCTTGGGGGTACTAATTTCTCAATCTATTATAAAAAATATAATATATATTATGATGGATATTAGTTTTTAATTTCTCCCTGTTGATTAATAGTTATCTATTTTCATTTTGAGATGTATTATTATCACTCAATAATTATCTATTTCCATTTGTGGAAGTCTTTTGTGGCTCACCATGACTTATGTGTTTGTATAGTTTAAATTCACCCATCTTTCCTCCCTTAATTTTTGCAAAGCGTCTTACTTGAATCCCGTCACAAGTTGACTTCTCACAAAAAGGGAGAGGGGATAAAGTGGGACACCCCCCATGTGCTCCCCCACTCACCTCTCATGGATATTTTGTGAGAGAAAATGGTATCCGTCACAAGCTTGTGACGGATATCGCCGTCTTCAATGAGATTTTGTGTAATTTTTGTGACAAAAGTAATACAAACTAGATAACTATTGATTAAGAGGGAGTATTTATTATAATTATAATTGTCTCTCTTTCTAAGAGAATCTTGCTCTCATCAGGGGTCTATCTCTCAATATGAGAGTTTCTAGATCTTTGGTAGTTCAGGGAATGCGAAAGATCGGGATTTAATGGTTTGTTAGACTCTGTTTAGTAAAACAAACTAGCTGAAAAGGTAGTTGAAACCTGAAAAACTACCTGAAACCTGAAAAGCTAACTAAAACCTGAAAAGCTAATTGATAAGTTAGCTGAAAGGTAGGAGGAACTGATAAGGTAACTGATTATAAAAAAAATGTTTGGTAAACTAGTTGAAAAGGTAGCCAATTTTTGGTAAAATGACATAAAAGGATATGATAATTATTTAATATTATAGATTGAAAGAGGTAATAAATGGAAAATAATTTATTTTAGGTACCTGAAATCTAAAATGCTACTCTAGGTAGCATTTCATTTAAGGTACCTTATTTGACCAAATAAGCTACTTGCCATACACGTGCAAAAAAAATCAGGTAGCTGAAATTTTGGTCAAATAAGCTACCTGAATTGTCGTATCATACGGAGCCTTATATTAGCTACACAGATTAGATGAAATTGATTCTCTTCAATAGTTTAAAAGATCCAAAGTGCCTATGATTATTCCCTCCAATTAGTCTCATTGGAGAGGGATATATTCGTCTAAAGAGGTAGACGAGTCAAATATGTCACAATTTTCATAATAAGATAACCCCTATCATCCCACTTGTTATTTGTCTTTATTTGACATATTTGACCCGTTTATAACTTTAGATGAATAGTGTCCGTATAAAGTGAGATTTTGGGTATTCTCTAATAGTGCCTATTACGAAAGACGGTATCATCATAGCTGATCTGGTAAAAGATGCGCAGAAGTGGAACCCAAATTAAGTTTTAACATCTTGAGAATTTATTTTATTTGATTTTTCTAATTCTGTATCTGATCATAATATTGTTGTAAATTTCTACTTATTATTAATGATGAAATACACTATTCACTAAAAAAATTATATTTGCATAGTGGGTTTAGATTTAGATTTTGCGATTATAATTGGATAAAAATACAATAGAATGTTTCATATTTTTCTTTTATTTGCATAGTATCTAGGCCAGTTGCAGCTTAGCATTTTGCTGTCAAACTGAGGACAGCAACCTTTTTTTGAAAGGGCACTGTCTGAAGGCTTGTTCTACAAACGTGATAACAAATTGGGCAACAACTCTATGTGGTGTAAATACATGACAAACCGGGCATACTAGAGAGGACTATTAGTGGACTAATTCAACCGCGATTGCACAGCTCATTCCAGGTCAAAGCAGTCCAAAAGCCGAACAAGATCGGGGAGAAGCTGAAAAGTATTCACATTACGATGGGGAAGATCGGCATGATATATGACGATGTTTGCATTGGGGCACGGTGGAATAGATCACACTAAGTTAAGGTATTTGACCATCTGTCGGGTTTTGTGTTGATGATGACAAGCTCTGCCTCTTGTCATCTAATGCCTTTAGAAGCAGCTGATTAGTAGGAGTAGTACACAAAGTGGGAATGGATCTGCAATACGACATATTTCGGGTTCATCAGAAATGCAATGATAGAAATAAGGCTAAGAAATCAGTAAAGATTTCAGCAAGTTTATGGGTTAGTTTCGTATAGTCACAGGAATGTGCAGTTTAGATGGCTTTGCCTGCTGAACTGCTGATATTACACACAGGAATGTGCTGCAATAATCGAAAAATTTACAGTAAAAGCATATAATTGGACATCATAACTGAATATCGTAACAGTAGTCAGTAAATGTGAACCTCGCCACGAAAGTACATAAAAAGGATGCATAATAAGGTAGTATACTTATAACTTATACATGCTGCATAATTATGTTTCAGGAATGTGCTGAGATATTACACACAAGAATGTGCTGCAATAATCGAATAATTTACTGTATAACCATCTAATTCGACATCATAACTGTATATCATAATAGTAGTCCTTACAATGCGAACAACCTCGCTACAAAAGTACATCAAGGAACAGATTAAGGTATTACACATATATACACTGCAGGATCAAGTTGGTTCCAAGTAGTCTTGAATCCGTCTGTAGTCTGTACTATGATCACTTAGCAGGAGTCGTCTTTGAATAAGTTTAGCAGAAGCAGATTATTAGACAACATGGGAATAGATCTGCAATAAATCACGACACAATAGCGGATTCATCAGAAATGCAATGGATGAAGTAAGTCTATAAGAAAGCAGTAACGATTTCAGCTAATTCACAAACTTCAAAAGTTCATCGAAAACTTGAGGAATGCGAGATTGTGTAGAATACCTGGTAACTGGACTTGCGTCGAAGGCGATAACACAGCAGTACTCAGCATGAATACAGCCACCAGCAATAATTGCCATAGTACCATTTGATTCTTACTCAATAAGGAATTTGTTTGTGTAGAATTCCTTGTATATGAATAATATACTATATGATGATGTATGCTTCATCTTATACATATATTTTTTCTTTATTTATATGCGACTTTTACACGATTTGTTAATTTTCTTTGACAAAGTCCTTGATAGTCTAATCTGACGCCTGTGTAATAGTTATGGTATATATTTCCTAGTTCTAGCGTCGTATATTTTCCGTATCTTGGGTATATTTTGATTTTCCTTATTTTGCAATTATGTAACCCTAGAATCGTAGCCCCTGTACTCTAGAATATAAATTGTATTCATGAATCCTAAATAATCATGCAATTCTTAACCTAATAAAATGTCTCCCGTAATTCTCTAAACCTTATCAATAGTTTTGGTCGAGGACTGAAGCAAAGAACATATGGTAATCCTGGGTCCACCTATGTCGACATTGGTGACCTCAAGATTACCATATGTCTACGCTTCAAAAACAAAGATAAACAAATGACAAAGTGTTAAAAGGCTACAACAATGACATAGGGTAAGAGAGCTTTCATTTCTTCCAAAATGTTTTATTAAAAAACGATATTAAGGGGACTCATACTACCACGAGCCTAGTGAAGTGTACGAACCCTTTTCTTTCCAAACATGCCGGACCCATTGATCGGCCGTACAATTTGGTAGAGTATGGGCAGGGACATGAGTAAGATGACGATCATAATCGCATATAAAACTAACGAAATCCTGTTGCTAGCATTACTAGGCCGAAATAGAAGGTACAATGCAACAACAAATGCCAGCATCATAATTGTAATTGAACAAAACAGTACTCCTATGCCAATCATCAATCGTCGAGGCAATATAGAGAGAAAGTCGTCTTCTGAGTATCGTGAAGTAATGATGGATAAGAAGGTCAGGATTGAAATAACTGATAGAAGTAGTGATACTGCATCTGCAACTGCGAATATTGTGAAGGCCCTTTGATGAAGTAATAATGGTAGACCGTCTGTGTTGTTTCCTCCCGGGACGTGCATACCTCCTGCAAAAGCTACGGTGGCAATAAGGGTAGCGAAAACTGCTGAGGAACTTGCCGTGTGTTTCATCCATTTTGCTCCGTCTTTCATTAGTTGTTGGTGTGCCTCCCTGAACACCATTTGTGGTGTTTTGCCTTCTTTGTTTTTTGCCATTTTTTGTGCAGGATGGATGTGTTTCGACACTTGCTGGATACATGAAATTGATTGATAGATACATTTTTGGGTTAGTGAAATGAGACGGGTTATGTTTTCGGCCAAAATAATTGATCTAACTCGGTAAAATAGACTTGGCAAACAGGTCATCGAGTGATTTTTTTTTTACTAATAGGGTTATTTACCAAATTAATTAAACATTTAGGATCTGTTTCAAACTATTTGTGGCCAATGGGTCCACGTCTTCGCTTTTAATTTTTTTGTCCAGTCTTTAGGTAAAGCCGCTGAGGTCTCTAGCGGCTTGTAACTTTACCATTTTGGGTAGCTACCGTAAGTTAAAGCCACTAAGGTCCCTAACGGCTTCACAAAATGGCATTTTGGACTTTGATAAAGTAAAATAGACTAGGCAAACAGGTCATCGAGTTGGGTTATTTTGGACTTTGATAAAGTAAAATTGTAAAAACGTAAAAAAACGAATGAGACATCCAGACAAGGAAAAAGCTGACCTTAAACCATTGCATCTCCCGTTGAACGAGTAGAGCCGGACCCGAGACAAAGCTAAGTCTATCAGAAGGTGGTAACCTTCCAACCAAGTGTAACATGTTATTGTCTTCTGAGTCAATAAACCGGGTTATTAAGAACCTGAAATCAGTCATCTGGTAGATGAGATTAAATACATTTTCGCGTCGATTCAACATAGCTAATTGAAACAAGTTATAGTTATCTTCATCTGTAAACCAAATTGCTGGGGGGAAAGTCTCCACAATCTCTTCTATGATCTCTGGAATGCCAATCTTGGCCGCGTCATGAAGAGCTTGTTGAAGTAAGGAGAATACTTTGGAATCGTCTAACTCGATTATCTCCTTGCACAATCCTTTCACTAGCTCTAGTGCTTGGCGTTCAATCGCATTTCTTTCGTTCGTTTCCCTAAAATATATGACTGCGGTACAAAAAATATCATGACGTAAAAATTATTTTAGCTGATCCCCTCGTGAAAGGTTGTATTAATAAAAAAAAAAAGTGTTACGGAGTATAAAACGTAAGCATATACTCAGTACTTAATTATAATATAGAAAATAGAGATAAAGAGGCAAATTAAATAAATGATTAGAATAAAGGGAGTACCAATTAACAATCATACCGGGATTTAAGTACCTCCAACAGGAATGATTAGCTACTCTACCACTAGCAAAGGCGGTTGATTTTCTTGCTAATACAGACAACGGCGAGCCAAAACCGTTGAGCTCCACCGTGGCGATCTCAGGGTAGAGCTTTATTAGTTTGAGAGCAATATCTGTTTAAGTAAAAATCACAAATGTTGAGATATTAAAAAGGGTTTCGCGAAATATGATACTCCCTCCGTCCTGGTCAATTATTGTTCTTTGATTTTGGCACAAAGGCCAAAGAAAGGGAAGAGACAAGTGACCAAATTGAGTAGACCTCAATTTAACTGTTAGAACTCAATATCACCGGATGACACAATAAAACTAACCGAAACATTTTACCTTGTGAGAAGGATTTGATATTTACAAGTAGACCTAGCAAAATCAACCCAACCCGAAAAGACTGACCCGAGACCCGAAATCGACCCGAAATGATCTGACCCGAAATGACCCGACCCGAAACCATTCAACCCGAAAATGACCCGACAAAATATAACTTTAATTGACCTTAAAAGACTTGAAATGCCTTTTGCTCTCTTAATTGTTGACCCGATAATGACCCGACCCGAAATAACCCGACCCGCTTGACCCGACCAATAAGCCTGAAGAAGACCCGAAAACCCGAAATAACCGACCCAAACTAACCCAAAAATTTGAGAAACCCGAAATAATCCGACATGTTAACCCATTTTGCCAGTTCTAAATTACAAGGGACTAACCATAAAATTCGGCCGCAATGACATCGATAAGAAGACGTCCTCCGATTTCACCCGTAAAAGGATTAGGCTGAATATCAGGTCTAGTGACATCCAAAAGGTACAAAACCATGTCTTTATGGCAAAATTGGGCAGCCTTATGAATTGGAAACCCGTATTTGCCCGAAATATTTGGTAAATCAGGATTCTTGTTTAAAAGTATCTTCGCAGCTTCAATGTTTCCTACCACGGCCGCAACTGAAAATGCAGTTTCGCCGTGTTGGTCCGTAAGGGCTAAATCCTCGGGGGACATTTCCTTGACCAATTTTTCGACAAAGTCGTTGCCTTTTCCTGTTCCAACCGCTATGTGAAGTGCGGTTTCAGAGGCAATTGTTATCTTGGCAGTCAGGGCCTCAGGGTCTTGGTCGAAAAAACTTCTAGCTTCTCTCCATTTGCCATCGACCGCAGCTTTGTATAATGGTAAATAACTTCCAAGATCTTTCAATGTATTTTCTACCTGGCCTCTTGCACGTCTAACTGCTGCAAATGCACAGCCAAAATCAGCATATATATACGGATAATCTTGCACCATAATCGCAAACACTATGTGGATTACCCAGTGCGCCCAAAGGTAACGGTTGCAGATTCCCTCGTCATCCAAAAAATTTTGTTACAGCTCCGTACTTCACAAGTACTTGACATTTTTGGGGTTTTGGTAGTAAATTAGTCCGTTTTACACAAAAATAGTGTAGCACTCCGTAATATACTATGGAGGGACTTAAATTTTTTGTATAATACGAAGTACATTTTTTATTTGTTTCGTGTAGATAGATTCGAGCTAGTTTAATTAGGGTGGTATTCATGACCTGCATTTAAATCATGTCCGCAATATATTGTCCTTATAACTCTCTTTATAGGGAAAAAAAAAATCTTCCATTTGTATTGTTCTCATATTATCTTTATAAGATGGGTGGATAGATTGACTTTGAACTTTTGAAGTAATACTGTATTATGTTTAATAAAGATTCCAAGACGTGCAGAATCATGTTCTTCAATAATTACACATGCTAGAATTGATCACTGACAATGGCAATAAGTGTTAACACAAATCCTAAAATTATGATAAGCTTTTGTCGTATTAGCTACGGAATGAAGGTTTATGATTAGAAGGTGCGAGTGCGAGAAGACCATTGATGGTTGAGACTTGATCAATAATACGAGTAATAATTTATATCTTAACATTAAGCGAGATTTTCAAGGAATGGACTAATAACCTCCATAATTTTGGCTAATTGTGAGATTAAGCCTCATAACTTCGAGAAAAAGTGAAATTTAACCGAATTTTTTATTTTCAACCAAAATCGTACCAAAAAATTCAATTTTATTGATGACTACAATTTATAAATATACAATAAAACTTATTAAAAATTTAAAATTGTGTATGCAATTTATCACACATGGTTGGAAACAAATATTTGAATGAATTAAATAAAATTGAAAACTTGTAAACGACTCTCATATGTATGCGAATTATAATAAAATTAGTAAATTTTTTTTAAAATATTCTAAAAATTATGTTAATAAATTAAATAAATACTTTTAAAATGTTAACAATTATTTAGTGTACAATGAACTTATATAAATAAAATGATTTAATGATATGATTTAAGTTGAAAAGAGAAATTGAGTTAGATTTCACTTTTTATCAAAGTTATGAGGCCTAATTACTACATTTGTAAATTATGGGGTATAATCTCACAATTGACTAAAATTATGGGGCTAATTACCACTTTTGCGAATTAATAACATTATAATGAAATTGGCAAAAATGAAGAAAAATTCAATTACATGTTCAAACTTTTCATTGTTATACTAACACGTACGCAGTAACACCCCTCATTTCGTCACTGTATCGTATTCAGATTTGTGTCACTAAAAAGGATGCTTTGGGTATGTTATCCATATTGGCATATTTTCAGTGGATTAATTAGTTCAAACTTCCCGTGGAAAAATGGGTACCCACTCTATATCGTCTGATTCAAGTATATATCAAAGATAAAGTTCTTTAATTTTTTCCTTGTATATCGCGCGATTTAAAGATTTTGAAAACAACGTTTGAGCTAAACAATAGTGGATTAGTTAAAAACTGGAAGTGCAATTAGTCACTATTAAGAAATAATACTCCGTATATACGTAGTACATTTTGTAAATGATGTGGTTGTTGCTAAACGATAACTCTTGTGAAGTCATAAGTCGAAGCGACATAGATAAAAACTATAAATGCTGAATTATAATCGTAAAGATAATCAATCAATCTCGAGTGCATTAACGTGATTCCGAACAAGCTAAACAAGATTATAACGATAAGAAGCTAAGCAAAAGACGTGGTAGTAAGAAAAGGTAAACATACGGGAAGTGCCGCTAGCTTCGACGACCACTGTCTGTTGGCCGTGGAGTGTATCGGGCCTTGACAACGACGATGAACAAATTCCCATGCTTGTATTTTCGATGTCTTCTTCTACACCTTCACAAATCTGTGAGATCTCTACCATATACACACATCTAAGGTGCAGTTTGTCAATTTCTGAACTTATAAGTGGAATAGGTGCTCCTCACTCGCTCAAGTCAACCATGTTTATGCCACATTTTATTTATTTATTTATCTATTTATTTATGGAAAATGAGACGGCGCCACCGGGTGTTACTCAAACTCAGTAACACCCGGGATAAAGTTGTAATTTGATTAACTATTTTGAATTTCAAATAAAATACTAGTTAAGGGCAATATAGGGACTTAACTAATATTATTTGTTATACAATAATTAAAGATTTCTTCTAATAAATAACTAAAAAAGAATCTATATTGTTATCAGCCAAATTGTAAACAACTGGGCACTTCATTTGTTCATAATCAAGTTTTCGATGATACTACCCTTACCCCCATTATTCAATGAAAAGTTGAAGATCATCAAAATCTTGGGTATCTAGGACAAATTATTGTAAGCAATTACACGCCAAATTGTAAGCAATTATACCCTTATCCCCCATTATTCAATGAAGATTATCATCAAAACCAAAATTCATGATATATGATTGGGGAAAAGTTTTTTTTTTTTTTTTTTTTTTTTTTTTTTTTTTTTTTTTTTTTTTTGACAATTGTAAATACAGATTTTACAGACTCATGGCCTGATAAGCCAGACCATGTGCTACAACATTAAGCGATCTCGGGATAAAGTTAAAACTTAGACAATGAAAATCCGCATAAAGCCCCCGAATGCTAGCTAGAGCTTGATTGATCAGATGGTTCTCCTTCTCAATCCCTGCAATTTGGTTAATAAGCTGTAGGCAATCCGTTGCTATATCAAGGTGAAGGTATCCACACTGCTGTGCCCATGAAAGAACATTACGAATACCCAAAGTTTCCGCTTGTAGAGCTGACTCCGCCCTTATCTTTTGTTGGTTACGTATAATCTCCGTACCTGTGGAATTATACGCCACCCATCCTATAGCCGCCCTATAGTCTTGTCTCCAACTCGCGTCCACCTTGACCCTGATTACCTCACATGTGCCCTGCATTCCTATGACTCTGACAGGCTTACCCTCCCGAATCTCAGCAAGGAAGGACAAGTTAATGGATTTCTTCTTCATGTATCTTAGCGACGATCGAACTCAAACTGGGTAGACGGAAGAGATAGATTAGTTCACATTTTTAGAAATATTAGATATAGTTTAGTTTTAGTTAATATATTTTATATTTTATTTTATTTATATAAAGATTGTAAATTACGACTTTATCCCTACAATATTGGCGCAAAAACGAAAACTACTTTTTAGTTTTTTATTTTTTTCTATTTTTTTATTAGGGTGTTACCGAGTTTTGGTAACACCCGGTGTCGCCCTAGCACTCCCCTTTATTTATTACCCTGTATTTTTTATTAAAAAAATTTATGAGCTTTTATCTTATTACAATGCTGGTTTGATTTCAACTCATTTCAGTTCAGCTCATATTTTCATGAATTAACTCTTACTTCAACTTCATTCAATTAAGTTCAGCCCCATCAATTCAGTTCAGCTCCATTCAATTCAGTTTAACTTCTAATTCACAATTTGGCAATAATTTATATACGTGACTAGGAATCACCATTCACAAATCACAACCCAATAACCCCATATAAACCCTATCGGCATCATTATTTCAAATTAACTATTTTCAATACTTCAAATCATATTATTACACTCCTAACCTCAGCCAAAGAGCCGTTGGAACCACACCTCACAAACAGGGAAACAAACGATTGTTTCCTCCTCTGTTTTTGGAAACAATTTCCTTGTCTCAGTATATTGCTTATTCACTTCCGTAAATAATAGATTTATTCTTTTGTATATATAGACTAGAATACCAATGTAATAAACACAATATAGCAATAACACAATTCTATTCTACACGTTTATCTCTATTTCAGTTTATAATATGGTATCATAGAGCTCTAGGTTTTCTTTACAGATCCAATCGTCTTCCTCTGTCAAATTTTTTTTTCCCTTTTCTCTACAATCATGACTAATTCTGAACTTACTAATACCACAAAATCACCGTCTGTTTCGTTTGTTCATGTTGAGAACACGGGTCATAGCATAACCCCCGTCGTTTTCAATGGGAACAATTACGATGAATGGTCTCGATCCTTTCAACTTGCCCTTATGGCTAAGGGTAAACTCGGTTATTTGGACGGTACCATCACCAAGCCGTCTTCTACTGATGCTACGTTTGAGACATGACAATCAACCAATGCGTTGGTCACCATGTGGATCTATAATACGATCGATTCTACCTTACGAAATCAAATTACGCTTCGTCCCGAAGCAAAACTGGTCTGGGCAGACATGAAGAATCGTTTCTGCCAAATAAACGAAGCCCGTATTTATCAACTTCAGGCCGATTTAATGGCTTGTCGTCAAGGTCCAACAGAGCCGTTGGTTACATACTATGGACGGATGACGGCGATTTGGAATGCTATTTCGGAACTGGATGCTCTTCCTTCATGCTCGTGCAATCCGTGCACCTGTGATTGGCTGCTTCTTATCAACGCTCGACGCGAAAAACGCAAAGTACGTGATTTTTTAATGGGTCTTGATGACCGCTTTGCTAATACTCGTTCTCAAATTGTCGGTATTACTCCTCTTCCCTCTTTAGATCTTATTTATAACCGTCTTTTACAAGATGAGGGAGTTCGTAATATATCCGCTAATGTCACTGAGTCCACACCGACTGCCATGGCTTTTGCTGCTCGTTCTAATAATCACTCACGGCAGTCAGGTGGAGGAGGACGCAGTGATGCTAGAAGTGACCGTCGTAATTCATCCGAACCATCTAAATATTACTGCATTGCTTGTAAGAAGTCGGGTCACTGTCTTAGGTTTTGTTATCAAGTTACGGGTAATTTCCCGGAATGGTGGGGGGATCGTCCCCGTCATCGTATCATCATTGACCCGGATGCTACTGATTTAAGTAGCGCCGTTTACATCCCGGATCCCCGTCATAATACTCAGGCAGACCGAGCCAAAATGAAAGCATCTGGTTCGAACCCGAAAGCCCATATGGCGTCTGTTCATGCAAATGCAAATACAGGTGTGTCTTCTTCCTCACAGCCGCCCATTACTACGTTCGATAAGATCGATTTAAACTCGCTATCTTCGAGTCAGTTGGAGGAATTAAGCAATATGTTACACGCTCGCAAAACAGAGCACTCCGCTGACCGTCTGAATGGTAATTTTTCTACCTTTACTTGGATTATCGACACAAGTGCATCACACCATATGTCGGGTTGCATTTCTTTTTTTTCGAATTTGAAATCCATTTCTCCTATTTCTGTTGGTCTACCAAACGGCGATCTTACGTTCGCTACACAAAGCGGGGATGTCAAATTATCCTCTCGGTTAATTCTTCACAATGTCCTATATGCTGCGAATTTGAACTGCAATCTTATTTCAGTGTCTAGCTTGCTTATTGACACTTCTTTGACTATTCAATTTTCTCGTAATTTGTGTTTAATTCAGGACCGTATCTCGAAGACGGTGATTGGGGCGAGTGAGCAATATGAAGGACTTTACTATCTCCAACAAGTCCGAGACGAGAAAGCCCATGCTTGTTTAACCGGGTCTCCCAATCCTATGGAATTATGGCACCGAAGGTTGGGGCACCCCTCTTCCAATATTTCCCGTTTTTTACCTTTCTTTAATAAAAATTCTCGTACTCAGGACATTTTTCATAGCGCAACATGTGACATTTGTTTAAAAGCGAAACAAACTCGCGAACAATTTTCTTCAAGTACTAGTCATGCTACCTCTTTATTTGACCTTATTCATTGTGATTTATGGGGGCCATACTCGAAAAATGCCTCATGCGGGTCTCAACATTTTTTAACTATTGTGGACGATTTTTCAAGATCTACATGGGTCTATCTTTTACGTCACAAAAGCGATACAAAACAAACTTTATAAATTTTTTCGCAATGATAGAGCGTCAATTTGAAAAGAAAATCAAAGTTTTACGGACCGACAATGGTACAGAATTTAAACCTCTTATAACTTTCTTTCACGAACAGGGCATTTTATTTCAAACCTCTAACGTCGACACCCCCCAACAAAATGGGCGGGTGGAGCGAAAGCATCGACATATTTTAAACGTGGCACGAGCCCTTCTCTTTCAAGCTAGTTTGCCCTTATATTTTTGGGGTGAGTGTGTCCTAAGTGCGGTTTATTTAATAAATCGCACTCCGACACCGCTTCTAAATGGTAAAACCCCATATGAAATGATCTTTAATAAACCACCTCCATTCGAAAACATTCGAATTTTTGGTTGCCTTGCATATGCTCGTGCTCTTAATCGCTCACGTGATAAATTTGCTTCTCGAAGCCGAAAATGTGTTTTTATTGGTTACCCTTTTGGAAAGAAGGGGTGGCGTCTTTTTGATTTAGACACTGGGTCCTATTTCGAGTCTCGAGATGTCATTTTCATCGAAAACGAATTTCCCTATAAAAGTTTGAATATTCATGAACTCGATAACAATTCATCGTCTTTTACTCTTGACCCTTCGACCGATGACACTCTTATCATTTCAAACCCACCAGTCGACACTCCTACAACCGACATTCCCTCAACTACAAGTCGGCCCGACAACAACCCTTGTGACCCGACCCCCACAATCTCAAATGACATGCCCTCCTCCTCCTCCACAACGACCACGCCTACTACACCTAGCCCTTCTGACCCGTCTCATCAACCGGCTGACCCGGACCATTTAGGACGAGGTCATCGCCTCAAATTTCCTAATCCTAATTTTAAAGACTTTGTTCTCTCAAAACCTCGTCCTTCGTTGAACTCACTCATCGCCACACCATCGTCTTCAGGTACCGCTTACCCTATCTCCCATTATCTTAATTACAACAAATTTTCCCCTAATCACAAAATTTTCTTGTCGGCCGTGACTAAAAACCACGAGCCTAGTTTTTATAAAGATGTCGTGCAGGTACCGGAATGGCGCACCGCGATGAAACTTGAACTTGAGGCTCTCGAAAAGAATAATACTTGGACCCTTGAACATCTGCCTCCCAACAAGAAAGCCATCGCCTCAAAATGGGTTTACAAAATCAAATATAACGCTGATGGCTCCATTGAAAGATATAAGGCTCGTTTGGTCGTAATGGGTAATCGCCAAGTGGAAGGTGTCGATTACAATGAAACTTTTGCTCCTACTATTAAATTAGTTACCGTTCGCACACTTCTCGCCATTGCAGCTGTAAAAAAATGGGACATCCATCAAATGGACGTTCACAACGCTTTCCTTCATGGAGATCTTCATGAAGAGGTCTACATGAAACCTCCACCGGGTTTTCTTCCCTCCACCAATGGGAAAGTTTGTCGTCTTAGAAAGTCTTTATACGGGCTCCGTCAAGCACCTCGATGTTGGTATGCAAAGCTAGCTTCCGCCCTCATTAAATATGGGTTCCATCAATGCCCGTATGACCACTCATTATTCTCAATCTCTCGCTCCAATATCGAGGTACACGTCCTTGTCTATGTGGATGATTTAGTAATTTGTGGAAATAACCCAAGTTTTATTACGGAATTTAAAGGTTACTTAAGCACGTGCTTCCATATGAAAGATCTCGGCCCGCTTAAGTACTTCCTTGGTCTCGAAATTGCTCGTCATAAATCTGGAATTTTCGTCTCACAAAGGAAGTATGCCCTCGACATATTGACTGAATCCGGTCTCATTGGCACAAAACCGGCATCTACTCCAATGGAACAAAACCATCGGCTAGCCTCATCAAAAGCCGACTCCCTGCCCAACCCTCAACCATACCGCCGTCTCGTGGGTCGCCTCGTTTATCTCACAATTACTCGCCCCGAGCTGACATACTCGGTCCACACTCTCGCACAGTTTATGAATAATCCCACAAGTGATCATTGGCAGGCCGCTTTGACGGTTGTTCGATACTTAAAGAATTCCCCGGGTCAAGGCATCCTCCTCCGCTCAGATAGTGACTTACGCCTCAACGCATATTGCGATGCCGACTACGCGACCGACCCCACCCAACGTCGGTCCCTCTCGGCCTACATCGTATTTTTGGGCTCATCACCTATCTCATGGAAGACAAAGAAACAGGCAACGGTATCCCGCTCCTCCGCGGAATCCGAATACAGGGCCATGGCATTTACCGTATGTGAACTTAAATGGTTAAAGGGTTTGCTGCAATCTCTTGGAATAAATCACTCTCAACCCATTCAACTTCGATGTGATAACAAGTCGGCCCTTCACATTGCTCGAAATCCGGTATTTCACGAACGCACAAAGCATATCGAAATTGATTGCCATTTTATCCGCGATGAAATTAAAAAGGGTGTCATTGCTCCAAGCTATATTCATACGAAAGCTCAACTCGCGGACATTCTTACTAAAGCTCTAGGCCGTGCTCCCTTCCATGACCTACTCTCCAAGTTGGGTGTCTCGAACCTCCACACTCCAACTTGCGGGGGGGTATTACACTCCTAACCTCAGCCAAAGAGCCGTTGGAACCACACCTCACAAACAGGGAAACAAACGATTGTTTCCTCCTCTGTTTTTGGAAACAATTTCCTTGTCTCAGTATATTGCTTATTCACTTCCGTAAATAATAGATTTATTCTTTTGTATATATAGACTAGAATACCAATGTAATAAACACAATATAGCAATAACACAATTCTATTCTACACGTTTATCTCTATTTCAGTTTATAATACATATGTCATTTTTAGATCCAGTCATTTCTAGTCAAGTTAATTACAAGTTCAATAAAATTTGGGTTAAGTTTATACAGATTCTTATTTCGATCGTATACAAATTGAGTTAAGATCACCTGTCCCATTTTTATGTCCCATCTTGTGTCCCATTACCTTAAGATCTTGACACATCACACTTTAAAGGATAAAAATGGCAATAATAAATAACAAAGTGTTTATGTGTCATCATTAGAAGTGATGGGACACAAGATGGGACACGAAATGGGACAGAGGATCTCCATTGATACAAATTCTACAAGTTGGATCAATTTCAAATCTCTAATAGCCTTTCTCAAATCCGATCATCTGTGTTACTTTTGCTTTACTAGGTTTATTCATGTTGTCGTAACAAATGGATATTTCCGGACAATTCTCTCTAGTCCACTTTCAAATTATTCAAACTAACGGCTCCCTTTGCCCCTCTCTTTTGTTTACTAATTTCATTTTTGTGTATCTCTGTCAATTGTTTAACTTTTTATTTTGAAAACGACTTTGTTGGACAATTTAATCCTTTACACTTAATTTGGTTCACTTGTCCTCCATTAATTGGACTAATTCTCCTTCCTTACTCTTTGTGCCAAAATCAAAGATAAATAAATAACCGAGATGGATGAAATAGGTAAACAAAACACTAAAAGCAAGACAGACTAGGAAAGAGAGAAATCAATTCAATTGTGACAAGGCAAACAATCTTCCTCTCAAACACCAAAATTGTGAGTTTTTTTTTTTTGTTTTTAAAGACAAATGTGTATTATCTTATATAGACTATAAAAAAGAAGCATATACATATTATTCGATCACAAGAAAACAAATTACAATACAAACATACGAGAATTACATACCTTACCCATGAGCACTTAGATCAACTGGTAAGGGGTTGTTCTAGCTTAACCAGAGGTCTCGTGTTCGAGCCCTGGGAACGCAGCAGTATTAAAACTCATGAGGGAAAGCTTTACCGCCCTAGTGGTCCTTACCCGGCTCGAATCCGGGATTAAACCGGATGGTTTACACCAAAAAAAAAATTAGATACCTCTAAACTACTAGATATCGAACTAACCAAGCTAAAATTACAAGCGAAACTAACTGAAACTGAAATACGATATTTCATAAAGGGTTGATGATAATAGTCCTCGAACTGGAGCAAGTCAACCTCCTTTCGTTTAGACCTTTTAACGGCAACAGCATTATCAGTGTAATTGCAAAAAAAAAAAAAAAAACGGTAATCTATCGACATAAACCGATGATCTCTTCCTCGAATTAGCACCAGACCTAACCATTCGACCCCGGCGAATGAAATGCTCCACCTTGCGACAACACTTCTTGCTCGAATTCTCTTTGACTGCAACAAATTAAAACTGAACTATGGATACCTTGCTAACCAGAGATAAATCAGACGAAAGCCGTTTCTTTTTGGCAATATGCGAAACAGCCTCCTCATAACCCAGCTCATCACTCTCATATCCCAAATGCTAATGCTGATAGCGCTCTTCATGGAAAGGATAAGGAATGAGAATTGTTGCTTCCCTTGAAATTTCCTCATAGGGAGTTCCCGTCGAAATAAAATTTGTAAAGATCAGGAGATGAGCCCTTAAGGATGACAAAAATCTTGAATGGAAAAAAAAGGAGATTTCTCCCGAGTAACAAATTCTCATAATCTTGGGACATACGCAAACTATTTTTAGGATGCTTTTCGTTGGAGAAGGAGTATTTTGCAAGTCTTGAGGTAAAAGTATTGGAGGGAATACAAACATCCTTAGCTGGCAAAGTCGGATAAGCTAGGCTCATTAAGGCTTTCATAGTCCAAAATAATATTTGAACCAGTGACAATAATCAATTTTGTGGTGTCCATAATAATGTCATAATCAATCGTATAAGGGCTCTCAGAAGCAATAATAATAGAAGAACTACTTGTGACCGCGGCATGAGTAGGAGAAACATCCTTCACAACCAAAGGGACTTTACTACAAGACGCTTCATCCAATTCGACAAGCATTGCAAAATTATCAACCACATTATCTGCAAGCAAAGGTTTTTTACCTTTTTTGCCTGAGCCCAATGGGTTAAAAGGATAAACTTCCTGTTTCCCTTTAACATTTAAAAATAAGAGGTCAGCCACAGAAAGGAGTTCCCGATTAACATCATTGATATGCGGTTCAAATTTCAAAGCATGTTTAAAGTTAACAAAAGCTTTGGTGAAAAGATTCAAATGCTTAAAAGCCATGCCTCTATAATATAGGGCCTTAACATTGGTCGGGTTAAAAGATAAGACAAAAGTACAGTAACAACTAACAACAAACCCGATGATACTTGAACAACTTTAACTCACAAATAGCTAAATTTAGGACAAGGGAGAGGGAGAGGGAGAGGGGAGAGGCAACGAGCTGGTTATGCACGGATGAAAGGCCTAGGACGAGTTTAACGGGGCTTGAGTGTAGTGACAAACTAGGTAGCACAGACACTCCTCTTAACTAGCTGTCCCGTGTTCGACGCCGTGTCCGACACCCGACACTCGTCGGACACCCGCCTATAGTTTAGACGAGGAATAAAATGTCAAAACAGAGTGGTTAGAAGATGAGTTTAGGTGGAAAATAAGAATTAGTTATAGTCAATTTCAAATTTTACCTTCAATTATGTAAATTTAATATCAAATACATTAAAAAATTAAAATCATACCTTATTTATAACTATTAAATATATATTTTATTAAATTTAAATAGCGTATTCCGTGTCCTAAATTTCATGAGACGCCGTATTACGTGTCCGTGTCTATATTTGTGTCCGTTTTGGTGCTACCTAGGTGACAAACAGCCAAGACGAAATTCCTTTCCCTGAAAAGGGTGTTACCCGGCCCCTGTCTTTCACCAAATGGACATCATGGGAAGTTTAAAGACCGCCGGAGATCAATCTCCGGACGGCCACATCTCCAGCGGAGCGAACAAAACTGGTAAAGCTATTCATTCCCTCATTTCTACTTTATAATTAACTGGAACCCAGCAATTCAAACCTAATAAAACTGCAATTGAAACGTTATTTTTACTTTACATTGAAATCCTTGTAGAACTTATAAGCATAAAAAATCATCGGATTATTTTGCATATTCTCCTCTCTTTATATGCAGAAATTTAATGGTGGATTGAGCTTTGTAAGATACACCCATCAATTGATTTTCATGTCTGAGAATTAGAGATTCTGAGTTTCAATTTAATTTTACTGTTTCTGGTGTTTTAGGGGTTTACGGGTTTTTTGGAGCACAAAGTGTTTGATGAAATTCCGCCATCCCGAAAATTCACCTATTATTTATCTAGGAATACCTCTGCTTGTCTCTTTGATCATATGCGATAAGCCTTAATCTTTCTTATGTTGGCTGTATTTTGAAATTTATTAGAATAGGGAAAATGGATCGCTTCAATTCCCTCCCCCTCTATTTCCTTCATAACTAACTAAACAAGGGATTTTATATCCCCGTTTCCCTCGAGTTTCTTTAATCCAGTTATCCAAACAAGGCCTTAGTTTTAAAAGGCGCGAGGTGCACCAAGTTGAAGATGTGCCTCGTATATATGAGGTGCATTGTCTTTGCAAACAAATTTATACGGCCGAAATATTCTTTTATGTGCCAATACCATATTTGGATTTTAAAGAGGGAAATCACGTGAAGGAGTAAAATTGCATAGTTAAAGTTAAAGTGTTAAACATCCTTCTGAAACCCAGGCTTTTTTTACAAAACTTAAAGGCACAATGAAGGTGCTCCGAAATGTTTTGGGTAGTGCCTTAATGAACCTTAGGCTCCGGTTCCTCAGAGGTAGGGAACTGTCATTTGGACTCAACATTTTAAATATCCTATGTGCCCAATTTGTACACTGTTGTATTTTTATTTTGTTGATGCTTTTTAATGCTCTTTAATTCTATAAGAGATTCATTCTTGTAATTTTTACTGTGACTTCTTAGATGCATATAAGAGTACTGCTTTTTTAACTATCCAGGGTGAGTAATAGTGTTCTAAATACATGAAAACAGGGAATGCAAGTTTGGCATGACTGGCAGGTTCTATTGTCGACATCAAAGTGATGGTATAAATCTCCAGTCTATGTGATATGAAGTGGGCTCTGTAAGCAACCTATTTCGATACTCAATACCCGTATCTTCAGTAATGCTTGTATCTTTTGTTACATTCAAGTAATGGTAGTAAATGGCCTTTTAGTGTAGGAACCTGAGTTGTGAAGGTGTTGAAGGAACAAAGCTTTTGTGAGATCAATGCCAAATTAAAGGATTTAAAGGTACTGTAACGCCTATTACATTGTTTTCCTATTTGCCATTTTTTGAAAAATTATTGTGTTCATTTTAAAATATTACAGGCATTTCATGTACAATTCATAGAACTCCTTTTCATCCTTTTTAATGAAGATTCTCGAGTAGCATCATGAAACCATCAATTTTGCCTCGATCAACTATGAAAGCACACTCCATTTTTCATTAGCAGCTTTCTTCATGTGAAACAGCCTTTTATCCTGTTGGCCATTCTCAAAAGGGTTTTTATCGTCTTGCTTGTACGGCCACTCCTGCAAATAAATGCAGAATAATCTATGTACAGATTGTTGACTCTCTGATGCTAGTAAGCTGGTACCTATCCCAATTATAACTACAACATTCAGAAACATTGAACACCTGAACACTATTTGTACTGAAAAGATTCTACACTCACTTTTTTTTCATATCTTTCAATGTCCTCGCATCTTGCTCAACAAACAATTTATCTTTGAGCTGAACAATCTCAGCAAACAATTTACTTCAAAACAGCAAAATTACTGTCCGAAACAATTGAAATCTTTAAAATTGA
Source organism: Silene latifolia (assembly GCF_048544455.1). NCBI lineage: Eukaryota > Viridiplantae > Streptophyta > Magnoliopsida > Caryophyllales > Caryophyllaceae > Silene > Silene latifolia. The sequence continues at coordinate 14,521,903 of NC_133534.1, forward strand.
TTTTCTGTATAGAGCCTTAGGTTAAATTGTTTTACTTCTTCTGTGGTTTACTTTTTTCTAAATGTTCAAACAAAATAAAGCACCCAGTCGATGTCTAAAAATTTGCAATGAAAATGTCTGATTACAGATTTGGCAAGAAAATGTACGTATTATATAGCAAACTGACAAACTCTTTGACAATAGACATTCAAATCATAGATTCTGCAAAAATCTCTGTTGATTTAGGTTAAGAACACAATCCTGGCTTGGGAAAGGGCTATGTGATTTACCGCTTAATAATCCAAATTTCTATATTACAGAATACATTAATATCAGATATCAGTACATACCTTAATCTCGTGACTCATGGCTTAAAGCTAAGATAAAAATGGTGGAAGAACTTTACATCAGCTGGGCTCCTAACATCAAATCTGTTATGTGATTCTCATAGTTAGACATATCCATACCGCCGTGATGTATGGAGCAGAACACGTGCGTGTTTAATCTTCGGCCAATCTTCTCCCTTGTGCTCTCGGCAGCGTTTCATTAGTTCTGGACACTCTGTAATTTCAACTTTCATCAGGGATTTGATATCCTTCAGCCCGTCTGGTAGCATTTTCAGAGCCCGACAGTTCTCAATTCGAAGGTGTTGTAAGGCAGTTAGGCTATTTATCCACTCTGGCAACGATCCCAAGGACTCGCAGGCTGATACAGAGAGGGATTTGAGAGTTTTTACATGCTTGAGCCCATTAGGAAGAGTCTTCATTTTTGGGATTTCTCTGAGCTTCAAATCCTGTAGAGATTTTAAATTTTTCCATGGGGACGGTAGGATGCCTGAGACTGTAAAGGCAACCTGTGCTACTCTACCTTGTGCCTTTGAATCTTCAGAAAGATCAAGTTCTTTGCAGCTGGAAATCTCCAATCTTTCGAGAGAGGATATTTTCCCAATGTCATTAGCTAGTGAGACTATTGCATCACAACTCTCAATCACCAGATATTTCAGGTGAGGCAGGCCTCCTAACCCTTTCCTAACTGGTCTGAAGCTCTCCAGGTCGAGGCAGCCCTTAATTTGCAGGCTTCTGGTGTCAAATCTGCTCTTGAGCCTGCGTGCTTTTTTCTCACATTCTTCAAGCAGCAAGTGATTCACATTTCGCAGGTTAAGGTCTAAAACTTCAGCGAATGAAGGAAACGATGTTAGTTTCGGGCAGTTCCATATCATTAATTTGGAAAGACAAGGGAAGGATCGAGGTTTGGCCTGCTCGACTGTTGCAACTTCTTGCCGCCACCCTTCTAAGTCGTAGAAGTTGTGAAGGGTAAGTTCTCGAAGAGATTGAAAGAACAGGGGATCTTGCACGGGTGCTTGGGTCCCCCCAACTGCTGGCTCTAGTGAAGGCACATCCTCAATGAACTGCACATGAGCCATGTGTCTCAGGGTGAGTTTTCTAAGATGTGCTAATTCACCAAATGGAGGCAGAAACCGGCATTCTCCGCACCCCTCAATGCTGATAATAACTAAATTTGGAAGAGAATGCTTCATATCTTTATTTGCCCAGCTTGGAAAATCGTTTCCTTTGTATCCCTCTATGTGGAGGATTTTGAGCTTTTTATTGGGTTTGAGATTCTCCAGGATCTCCCCATGAGCAGATATTTCTTTCTCTAATGGGACTTGAATATCTGAAGGTTTTTGAGCCCAGCTAATCTTCAACTCAGCTAGGTATTTTTTGGTGATCAAAGCATGTTTAGCCTCAGGTATGCCTGTCATCCAATCTCCTGTCAACTCAATTGCCAGCCGTCCTCTCAACATCTTTAGCTCTCTTAACGCCTTTAGACCAACAGATCCGGTCTGGTTGGAAGATCCAACTACAAACCGACTCAGCGTCTCTAGTTGAGTTAGCTTCCCCAAACCAACTGGCATGCTAGTCAAGCTCTCGCACCCATCAACCTCAAAACGTTTGAGGTTTACCAGTAGTCCAAAGTCGATAGCTAAATGTTTCAGCTTAGGGCAAGAGTTAAGTTTGAGTGTTTGCAAGTTGTACAGTCTTGCGAATGACTTGGGGAGTGTGACTAGACCATCATTCTTAGAGAGGTTCAGATATTTCAGATGAATCTGCCCGCCGATGGAATCAGGCAATTCTTTTACTCCAAGATCATGCAAGTCCAACACCCTGAGCCTTCTATAACTGGATATCAATTGATTGCAGACCGATGTATCCAGCTTTGTTTCATAGTCTGGCTCCTTGAGGAAAACAAGTGTCCGTAGGCTTGAATCACTGAGCAACGGAGACGAAAGTTTCAATGGTGAACCTTCTCGGCAGTTCACTGAGACATGTAATTTGGCAATTCCGGCCGTGAATTTCGAAGCTAGATTGCACATAATGTGATGAATCTTACAGGTTAGAGTGTTCCCCAAGTCATCAGTGCTGACTTCCTCAAATAAGAACCGCCGTGACAACTCCATAAAGTACTTCTCTCCCGCATCCTCTAAACTTCGGCCATCCCCAGGGTTGACAAATCCTTGGGCTATCCAGAGACTAATCAGGTCATGCTTATTGAAAGTATAGTCATTGGGAAACAAAGAACAATATCCAAAACAAGCTCTCAGACGAGTGGGAAGGTCGGAATAAGTAAGATATAAAACATGCTCCATCATGTCCTTACTCAATCTTAGCCCTTCGATAAAAGATAGGCGCTCGTGCCTAGTTTTTCCATGGATAAATCTTGCAGCAACTTTGATGGTGAGTGGAACATGTTTGCAAATATTTGCAATTTCGAACCCTATTCTCTTCATTTCAGGATCGTAGCATTCATCTTGATTTAATGCTAGTGTTCTGAACAATTTCCAAGATTTTTTTAATTTCAAACCTTGTAATGGGTAAGCCTGAACCTCAGGAGTCTCTCTTTTTACAAGATCTGCCAGTTCCGGAATCCGGGTAGTCATCAAAATCTTACTTCCTCTTTCACCTCCAGCTAACAAGTCTCTCAAACTCTGCCATTTCTGGAGACAAACATCATCCAAGATAAGTAAGTAATGTTTCCTCTTAATTTCGTTCCTCAGTCGCCGTTCATATATCTCAATTTCACTCTGATGAGCGCTATTATTAGGCGTGCATGTAGATACACCTGAACTTCGACATCCCAGAAAATCTCGAAATGAACCCTCATCATTTTGGTGAACCAAGGAATTGTGGTCACTAGACTTCTTATTAGTAGAGGAGTCGACAATTTGGCGTATAATTTCCGTTTCATCAGTGATATCTGTCACTGGAATCCACATTCTTAGGTCAAAATGACTCTTAACCTTGTCATCCTCATATAAGTCCTTGGCAAGGGCAGACTTCCCAACTCCGGGTAGTCCAGACATGCAAATGACTGATACATTACTTTCTCCATCTCTAGGTGTTTGCAGCAACATATTCACTAGTCTCTTTTTGTCATATTTCCTTCCAGTCAGTCTGTGTTGAATTGATTTGAAAGACTCATTATGTTGGAATTGTCTCTGCTCAGGCTGGTTAGTGCTGTCGAGTTGATTCGACAACTGCCTAACCGACTCTTTCAAGTCTTCTATAGTTTTTTTAACTCGTCCAACCATGACTTTGGAAGAAACAAGTTGGACGGACGAGTGAAAAAGGCTTACCTCTGGGGTGGATCTAGCCACGGCATTAACCACTTGCCGCACCAAGGGATTCCAGTTTTCCCTTTGATGTTCTCTGTGATGCCTTGCACGCTGATCAGTAGCCAGGATCTGGTCGACTAGGTCATCAGCCTGGTATAACAATGTGGAAAGACTCTCAAGCCGACCACCACTGAGATTGTCAGAGAGTTCACCAGATTGGTTATCCAAAGTTTCATGGCTCCCAAGTATTTGATCTCGCCCTTCTAGGATCGCCAAGTCTCCTGGAGCCCTCCCCCCTATATCTTGCAATCGATCACGTCCTTCTAGGGCCGCCACCGCACCTTGAACGCTCCCCACTACAGCTAACAGATTTTCTAGCTCCTTTTTCAATGCAGGTGGCAGCTCTGCTACTCTCGGACTCCCCAAGGTTTTCTCCAGGTTATCCCATATTACCATTTCTGCTGCCATTTTTGGTAAAACTAATGCTCTGAGCTGGTTAATGAGAATCTTTGTTTGTGAAGAATTGTTATGAGAATTTTGTTGGTAGTCTTTAAGACGTGCAGAGGCTCAAATGTGCATCCCTTATTTTGTGGATCACAAGGAACAAGTAATGCGTTAATTGCAAGAGCTAAACAGCACACAGACGTTTGTATGATTACTTTCGGTCATACATTAAACTGCTATATTGGATTTTTACTCCCATTTTATTAAAAGGATCGATAAGTATGACTCGATTATAACTCCGTTTGAATTTCTTTTCTATTCAACCAAAATACAATTATATCCGTTCTGTTTTTACCGCCTTTGTTTCTATTTTGGGATGATTTAGAGGGTAATACTAATATATGATCACTTTTTTCCTTATCGAATTTAGAGATAGCACAATTAATTTGGGATAATTCTTGGGATATTTTTAGTGAGATAATTGGACAATGAAATTGGAATGGACCTATCAGTATAGGTGAAACATTAAAGGGTAAATTTAGATTTGTACCTCTCAGATCTAAATTAAATTTGAAGTCCATGGCCAAGTAATTACCTCATAAAAGTTTGATTCAATAAGAGTTTCATGAGATAATTAATGACTCAATAATAGTCTGGTTTAATAATAATTTCATGAATTAGTTAACAATAAGTCTTACAAGCCCCCTCCCACTTGCTTTCCCACTTGCATTTTGTGAGATGTTACAAGCTTGTGACGAAATATGTCCGTCACAAATGAGAATTTGTGATTAGTTAATTGGCACTAAGAGCATGTGCACTCATGTGATGCCCCAAATCTTCTCTCTCTTTTCCACATCATTTTCCGCTAATTATTTAATCTACCCTCCTGGTAGCGACAAAACTAGTTGTCGTAAAATACTAGATTTAAGCTACCAAATTAACAATTTATAAGCCAAACTATACTCTAGATTACTCTAAATGATAAAGTAATATAGTGTAAGTAAGGGTCGGTCCCAAGAGAAGGTCTTTTAAGCTAAATACTTGAATTGTAAACTATTGAGTACTAATGACAAGTGTAAAGACAAACAATGGGTATTCACAATAACCAACAATCGATAAACATAGACAAAAGGGGGGTTTTGAGTTGATTGGTAACATGAAACAAAGCAAAATGCAATTTTTGTCTAACAAGCAATAACACAAGCACTTAATGAGCAAGAAAGTTCAATATTTAGATGGACTTGGTGCAATCCTTCCTTAGCAACCAACAATGGTAAAGTTAGACTCTTTTAATAATTCTCCTCTTATTATCTACCCAATACTTCCTAACCAAGATGTCAACATACACAAATTAAACCATCCATGTATATTCTTCAAGTTCAATCAACAATTCATTAAACCATGAACATAAATCAAACAAGAGCATTAAGGGTTGTGCCAAGGTTAGGAGCTAGGACAAATTCTCACAAGATTAAACCATACAAATGAGAAAAGACATGAAATTTCCTACTTATTGCATGAATCCTTTAAACAAAATCAACATACAACAAGCTTGCTTCAACAATCCTAGATAGATTAAACCATTTCTCTAGAATTTGCAATAGTTGGGTAAATAAGTTGCAAGAGTGATCAATTCTAACATTCACCTACTCAACATAAGAATTAAGCATAAGGAAAGATCAATAGATACAATAGAGAAGATTAAGAAAGTCTTACAAAACCAAAGTTGGAAACTTTGGATGAATTACATCAAGTAAAAGGAAGATTAGCCTTCCATATCCTTAGAAAAACCCAAGAAATGAGGAAAGATTAACATCCAATGCTAAAAGATTACAACTTTCAACCCAAATAAATTGTTCTTCTTCTCCAAGTTACTAGAAATTATTTGCTAATTAGATAGATATGATGTTCTATGATGAGAATAGGAGTCCCCCCTTTTAGATCTCAAAATTCTAGATATATATAGGGAGGCACGAGAATCTAGGTTAAGTCCCTTAAGAAAGCCCAAAACACGGAACAAGAATTGCGAAATCCAGAGCAGCGCGTAGAAGCGCAGTGCGCACAATTATCGCAGTGCGCACTCAGACTGACAGCAGCATCTTGCGAAGGCCATATCTCTGTCGTTTCTTGGACAAACGAGGCGTGTGACCTACCGTTGGAAAGCTAAGATCACAAGCTTTCACCTCCAATTGGCCTTGCGTCGATACGAGGTCTAGAACTCGAGATATACTCGTTTGAAGTTGACCCTTGTGAAACCGAGTTTTCAATTCTTCATTTTGGCTCTTGTTTGTGCATGTCAAGGCTTCAATTCTTCCTTTTGCTTGCTTCTCTTGATTTTGCACTTATTCCCTTGGCTTTCCTTTTGCTCTCCTTCTTTGCCTTGGTAAGTTATAAGCTAAGAGTCTAAAATTACAACCAAAAGTGCAAACCGGTATATTACAACAAGTCCAACTAAAACCCGGTATCAAGCATGTTTATTGGGATAACATTAACCTATTGACTCATCACAATTTGACACTATCAAATTCCCCCACACTTGGACTTTACTCGTCCCGAGTAAAACTCAAGACGAAGTAGGGAGGTACACAAGTCCATCAAGTGAGTGTAGGAGAATCCGATCACTCTTCCCTTACCTCTTCCTTCTTATGTCTCCCTCTTGAACAATCCACCGATTAAAAAGAAAATCTAGACTCAAAGTTTTTGCACACACTCTTCACTCACTCACCCTCCTTATACCATCCCTCACACAAGACACGACACAACTCCAACTCCGACACATCACGCAACTCCACCCTTCTTATATCACCAAAGAAGTAGTAATGGTCACTCTTGTCTTATCCCAAGACAATAGCAAAGTGACCCATCAAAAATCAATCACAACTCATCACTACTTATAACACCCCCTTATCACTCCATATATGAAAATTGTGCTACTTGGTCGGCCAAACTCCATTAAGCATCAACAACACAAGTAGCCAAATCAAAAATCCACCAATTTGGGACAAGTTCTTGTGACTCAAAATAAATTAAATTCTAGACCTAACCTCCTTCCAAGACCCTCCTTATCACTCCCTTCTTATCCCTCCATCTTTTTGGTGTTACAATTTTCAATTTTTCGACTTTTTTTTTTGCTTGAAAATCCCTCATTTTGCCTAAGGTGCCCTTTCGGGTTTTCACCTTAGCTTTTTCCTTTCCTCTCATCGGTGGCTCGCAACTCGATTCTTCATTTTGCCCGGAATGCCCTTTCGGGTTTTCATTCCGTCCTCGGCCACCTTTTCCAATCTTGCCTAGGTGCCCACCCTTGTGGGTTTTCACCTAGCCGGAATTTCCAATTTTCAATTTTTTTTCAAATTTTTTTTTTTTTTTCAAAAATATGCATCAAAACATGAAATAAAACTTACATATGTTACAACCAAACTCCTCCCCCACACTTAATTTCCACATTGTCCTCAATGTGGAGAAGAGTACTACAAATGCAAAGGGAAAGAAAGAAATGTAAAAGGAGTACGGGTTGCCTCCCGTAAAGCGCTTTTGGTTTTCGTCGTTTGCTCGACGCCTTTTCAACATTTTTCTTCTTCAAGAATCAAGAGCGGAACAACGCAACGCCCTTAGTAACTTGTCATACACACTAGCCCAAAAACAAGAAGCATGACCATAGTATAGATCACCCACATAGCAAGCATAAGTAAGGACCGAGTGTTCACAAGACACATATTTCAACTTTTCATGCCTAAGGAACGGTTTCTTGTCACGATAAGGTTCTTTGAATGATGGGATGGACTTGGTGAAAACCAAGTAAGAATGATGGGATTCATGAGCTTCTTTGGGTGATAAGCTTGATGGCTTTTCAAAACAAATTTGAGGTGGTTCCTCCTTGAGGGGGTATACCTCTACAAACTCATTTTTCATTCCCTCTTTTGCATATTCCTTGACCCCCACACTTGTAAGTTTCATAATCTTTGAAGGGTCACAAACATCTTCAAGAGCTACCACCTTCTCTTTTTCTATCACAACCACCTCACAAATCATTGGTCCTTCCTCATTCTTCTCAAACACCTTACTCCTTGATTCCTCAAGGGTCAATTCCGGACAAGAGTTTCTACAAACCAAGGAGTTGTTATCAAGATGTGAGGTATCAACTTCGGTACAAGGGATGTGAATATGGATCTCAATGGATGGTAAGGCCAAAGAAGGTTTCAAGTCACACATATCATCTCCCTCATCAAATAGACCCTCAAAATAAGAGTTGTCAAAGGTGTAAACAACCTCTTCCTCAACCTTACTTCCCTCATGTTCATCTTTTTTAACAATTTGACCCAATGACTCCTCACACGACAACTCCTCTCCAAGGCCACTAAGGACCGATGAGTTGTCCTCATCCACATGACTATTACTCGAGGAACCATCATCCCTAGTGCATAAGGTGTCGGTAGATAGCACAACGGGGGAATGACATGGAAGTGTGGTGAAAACATAAGCATCCTTCTCATCATCCCAAAAACAATACTCTTTATAAGAGTAGCTCGTATCAAGATTAAAGGGACAAGGGTCTTCAACCTCACATTCATTCTCTTTATCAAAGGAACCATCATCAAAACACTCATTGTCTAAAGTGTGAAGAACCTCTTCATCGATTTTATTTCCATCAATATCACCACGAATTTGGTTCATTTGGTTATTGAAGATGTCCATTTCCAACGTGTTGGGCTCTATTTGTTCATCAAAATTTCGATTCATTTCCTTTTGACCCTTGATAATAGCTTGAAGCAATTCTTGGATTTCTATTGAAGAGTTTTGCAACTCCCGTTCTCTAGTGTCATGGGCAAAATATTGAAAAAGTTCCCATTGATCCTCATAATTCCCTTCACGGAATTTTCCATTACTCAAGCAATGCACATGAAACTTACACTCCTCATTTAAACCATAATAGACCAAATGGACAAGCTCCCATAATTCATAAGAATAGTTGCATTGCAAGACATATTGCTCAACTCTATCAAAGTAATTGCAAAACAATTCACCCTCATCTTGTGGAAAGTAGATATGAACCATTTAATCAAACAAGTAAATAATCTATGACAAATAAATGAGTCCTAGTATTTACAAAGACTAACCCCACTAATTAAATACCAATAGTTAAAAACAAGCTTTAGCTATGTTGCCCTTCCCCGGCAACGGCGCCAAAATTTGGTAGCGACAAAACTAGTTGTCGTAAAATACTAGATTTAAGCTACCAAATTAACAATTTATAAGCCAAACTATACTCTAGACTATTCTAAATGATAAAGTAATATAGTGTAAGTAAGGGTCGGTCCCAAGAGAAGGTCTTTTAAGCTAAATACTTGAATTGTAAACTATTGAGTACTAATGACAAGTGTAAAGACAAACAATGGGTATTCACAATAACCAACAATCGATAAACATAGACAAAAGGAGGGTTTTGAGTTGATTGGTAACATGAAACAAAGCAAAATGCAATTTTTGTCTAACAAGCAATAACACAAGCACTTGATGAGCAAGAAAGTTCAATATTTAGATGGACTTGGTGCAATCCTTCCTTAGCAACCAACAATGGTAAAGTTAGACTCTTTTAATAATTCTCCTCTTATTATCTACCCAATACTTCCTAACCAAGATGTCAACATACACAAATTAAACCATCCATGTATATTCTTCAAGTTCAATCAACAATTCATTAAACCATGAACATAAATCAAACAAGAGCATTAAGGGTTGTGCCAAGGTTAGGAGCTAGGACCAATTCTCACAAGATTAAACCATACAAATGAGAAAAGACATGAAATTTCCTACTTATTGCATGAATCCTTTAAACCAAATCAACATACAACAAGCTTGCTTCAACAATCCTAGATAGATTAAACCATTTCTCTAGAATTTGCAATAGTTGGGTAAATAAGATGCAAGAGTGATCAATTCTAACATTCACCTACTCAACATAAGAATTAAGCATAAGGAAAGATCAATAGATACAATAGAGGAGATTAAGAAAGTCTTACAAAACCAAAGTTGGAAACTTTGGATGAATTACACCAAGTAAAAGGAAGATTAGCCTTCCATATCCTTAGAAAAACCCAAGAAATGAGGAAAGATTAACATCCAATGCTAAAATATTACAACTTTCAACCCAAATAAATTGTTCTTCTTCTCCAAGTTACTAGAAATTATTTGCTAATTAGATAGATATGATGTTCTATGATGAGAATAGGAGTCCCCCCTTTTAGATCTCAAAATTCTAGATATATATAGGGAGACACGAGAATCTAGGTTAAGTCCCTTAAGAAAGCCCAAAACACGGAACAAGAATTGCGAAATCCAGAGCAGCGCGTAGAAGCGCAGGCTGCGCACAATTATGCGCAGGCTGCGCACTCAGACTGACAGCAGCATCTTGCGAAGGCCATATCTCTGTCGTTTCTTGGACAAACGAGGCGTGTGACCTACCGTTGGAAAGCTAAGATCACAAGCTTTCACCTCCAATTGGCCTTGCGTCGATACGAGGTCTAGAACTCGAGATATACTCGTTTGAAGTTGACCCTTGTGAAACCGAGTTTTCAATTCTTCATTTTGGCTCTTGTTTGTGCATGTCAAGGCTTCAATTCTTCCTTTTGCTTGCTTCTCTTGATTTTGCACTTATTCCCTTGGCTTTCCTTTTGCTCTCCTTCTTTGCCTTGGTAAGTTATAAGCTAAGAGTCTAAAATTACAACCAAAAGTGCAAACCGGTATATTACAACAAGTCCAACTAAAACCCGGTATCAAGCATGTTTATTGTGATAACATTAACCTATTGACTCGTCACAATTTGACACTATCACCTCCCCATTTCACAATTACTCCCTACATCAATGGGGTTCCCCAAAACCATTTTTCTACCTTTTTATGGCCCATCAAAATTTTTCGACTACTATATTCGATAATTAAAATACGTTGTTCACATTGCTTTTGTCTTTTGAAAACTTACCCAATATACTGGAAATTCCCTTTTATTGGAACAGTAAGAGCATCCGCAAAGGTGGAAATCAAGCTCCCCATATACACTCTCTTTCCTCATATGAGGCTCCTCATTGTTGCACCAACCTCCCCAACATTTGGGGCTCCACTGTTTTTAGGGAAGATCCCCAAAAGAAAAGTAAGGCAATTTGTGTTACTTTTGGGGAGGTTCCCAATTTTTTGTGTGTGAATTGGGGAAACTCATTGTTGCATAGATGTAGTTATGAAATGGGGAGGTTAAATGGAAAATTTAGTGGAAAATAAGGTGGACAAATAAGAAAAGGAAAGAGAAAATATGGGGAGCCTCACCTTTGCGGATGCTCTAAGAACATTCATAGAGCTCCTAATAAAAGGCTACACTGATGCACATGCTCTAATTTTCTTCTTATCATGAATTGGGAGAAGGACAAAAATGAAGAGAAGAACCAATGATTGTCGGAAAGTTAATCTAATGATTAAAATTTGGGTGAAATTGGGGTTCAGGTTCAAGCATCCTTAATAGCAATTTTGTGGAGTATTTATGACCTGAATTTATGTCTTCTATATTCCGAGTCTGTAACTCTCAGGTGATTTACCTGGTTTGCAGACTATCATATATACATGAGAGTTTACCAGTTTACATTGAAGATAGCGGTGGTAGATTCTTTCCTTATAAAAATAAAAATAAAAAAATCAACCATTGTGCAAGGGACCCATCAGGCATATGGCCATATCAATATTGGTTTGACTTGAGACTAGGAGAATATTTTTGGTAATTTTAAGACGTGCAAACTAAAATCATGCTTGTAGTTTTAAGACGTGCAAAATTATGACTTTATTTAAAATCATAGTGTAAAGATATTAATTTTTACTGATAGTACTCGTTGTGAAAGCACTAAATTGAATATTTGGAGTAATTACACAAAATTTCACATAAATACCTTCAATAAAAACTAACTTATAAAAATATTTATGATAAATCAAGTATATATCTAATTTCAGTGCAGTTCTGTTCATTAATATTTTTCAGTTTAGTTTAGTGATAATTTCAATTCAAAATTACTAAATTTATTCTTTTATTTTTGGGATCACATTATTATACATTAATTTCTCATTTCTCATATCCAAAAAACAAGTCGTTGGCACGACTGTTTCTTTGTTACAATGCTCAACATTACTAATAATTAAAAAAAAATAGCAAATAGAAATATTAGATATATGTACATGATTATAGTCAATAATGCTCATTATTGCTTGGTGAGTTATGGCAGCATGATTATCTCAGGAGGAATGATTGCTTGCCATTCACATCTATGACTAATTCACTTACGTCTTACGATTACGACAGTCTTTTCTGTATTTTTGATAAAAAGTGACTACTTTATGGTAAATAATAATCATTTTTTTTTAAAAAATGGTCATTTTTTATTCATAGAAAATGGTCACTATTGACCTAAAAATGATCACATTTTTCTCATCTCACACACGACGATCATACAAAAGGATTTGCGTCCAGCATGTATGTGTAATGGTTTTCCATCATTCCACTTTTATTATCTTCGAGAAATAAATTACTACGCAGTAATTGCCAAAATTGAAAATTGGCAACTATTGACGAAGATAAAAACGATAAATCGATTAGCTAAAACTATTGGCGCTATGTAAGTCGTAAGGATACTAGGGTCGCTCACGATTTAGCTCATCTTTCGAATTCTGTTATAGGCAGGAAGACGTGGGAAGGTAGAATTCCGTGTAGTTCTGAATTTTCATATATGCAATCTTAAATCCCGTTTTGGGGTTTTCAAAAAAAAAAAAAATGTAACGAAAAATAAACGTTTAGGGTGTGTTTGGATTGAGGGATTTGAGAAGAAAGGGAGAGGAGGGAATTGGAAGGATGAGAAATCCATTGTTTGGTTAGCAAAATGAAGGTAGAGGGATTTGGAAGGGAGAGAAAATGGATCCCTCCATTTCCTTCCTATAAGGCAAATTATTTCCCCACCAACATAGGCAAGATTTGGAGGGAAAATCATCTCCTCCATTCTCCCTCCCCTCCCCTTCCCTTCCTTTCTCTTCCCTCCTTCTCCCTCCCCTTCCTTTCCCTCCTTTTTTTCTATCCAAACAATGCCTTAGGAAATGAATCGAACTCGTATGACACACCCTCTCCGAATCCTCTCCCTTCTCCTGTGTCAGCTTACTACCACAACACTCACTACCTTGTCAACCACCCTATTGACCCACCACAACCACCCAAAGAGTCAAAGACCACCCATATCTACCACTCATCTACGAGTACAATGATCCAAACACCACCCTTGTCCACTGAGACCTGAACTCCACTTCGGCTCTAATTATCCTTTAATTTTACTTTTATTCTACTTGGAAATCTATTTATACAACACAAATTCTTATTTGTCACGCGTCACAAACTTGTGACGTCTTGTGACTATTTTTCAAACCAAAATAAATTTTCATGAATATCATCGCTGAAATAAAGCAAATTCTCATATAAACATTAACACTTTTCTACATGAGGTCCCCCAAACAACAAAAGGAAAACAAGTGAAATTAATTGATGTTTCACAAGAACGCGGTATGAGTCACTATTGTAAAACAGATATATCTCCGCCAAGGTAATTATACATTTATTTTACCGGTAATTGGGATAATCTGGTCTGTTTCACAATCGAGACTCATATAACAAACTTAAGCGATTTTGTACAAAATTGGTATTCCGTCTGTTTCAGTCAATAAGTCCCATTTTCGAGTTACCTTTGTATTAAAATGTAAAATGTGACTTATTGACTAAAATAGAGGGATTATATAAACAGGTAGTTTTTGCCCTCCCATGGAGTATCTCCGGTTTGATTAGCGGAACGAAGCGCAAGAATAATCCTGAATTATTACCTCCGGAATGTGCTCAGTAATGTGGTAATCCTCCCCTTCGCTTGATGCTTCATCCGAGTACTCCTTTATCTTTTGATGTCTAGTACTGAAACTAGTTGGCATATTTTCAATGTGCAACTTCTCAAGGCCGTGTACGAACATCAACCCCTCCGGCATCCGCTTTAGCTTAATGCAAGAGACTATTGACAGTTTCTTGAGACATGGCATCGCTCCATCTTCAATATCCCAATCCTCTAATTGTGGTAAACTAGTCAATTTCAGCTCCTCGAGTGCTGGAAATTCTTCCTTTCTGCAACACCATTTTGTCCCTATGTACGCGTCCTTGGATAATTTCAAGACCTTTAGGGAAACGAGTTTCCCTAACTGTGACAATGTCTCCGGTCTTTCAAGTTTCGTGTAGTACAATTCCAACTTGGCAAGGTTCGATGGAAAGAGTAGTTGGTCATGATTGTATGACGTATCTGGAGCTTGTCCGATCAGTCTCAGCTTCCGCAAACCTTGTTTCGAGCTCAATGCATCTAGTTTCATCTTGAAGCCATACCATTCCAAGGCCAATGCATACATACAACCATTTTCCGTCATAGAAGGACAATCAAGGACCGCCTTAAGTTGATCCTTGGAAGATATCCGATGAACATATAACTTGCTAAGCGTAGAGCTCAATCGACCCATTTCCTTTCGCGTCCAATCTCCTCCACCCACACCCCACAAGGAGATTAAATCCTTGAGTGTGTGCAACTTCAAAGCCTCGATCGAGCCACCCATTTCATTAGGGAGGTACAAATGCCTAAGCTTCTCTAACTTCCACAACACATTAGGCACTTGTACCTCAGTTTCAGCGAAAACATCCCAATAATCAAGTGTTAGTAAATTCTTCAACTTACCGATGGACTTGGGGAGTTTTCGTATATTGGTGGATCGAATCCTTAGATACGTCAAGTGAATTAAATTCCCAATCTCCTTTGGCAATGTTCCATCCGGTGATGTGATTCCTAAAATGTCCAAGACTCGTAGCAATTTATACATTTGACACACGGTCGTGTCCAAGTTTAGGTATCGTCTTGGTATTGCTTCAGTACTCGATTCCCCAAATAACGCGAGAGATCTAAGATGAGAATTATTTGTAGGAAGAACGATGCTCTTGCTGCCATGGATTATGATAGATGAAAATCACCAAATTATTAGCTTACAAATACGACTTTCTAATTCGGGATGATGAAACACGTAAAAATTTCACCTCACATAATTTAAGGAGCGTTAGACCTAATACTTTGTACTGAAGATATTCGAACTAAATTCAACAGAACCAAACTGAATTGAGCTTATAAAAACAAAACTTAATTGAATTGAACTGAATTAAACTGAAACTAAGTCCAATATACTAGTCATAATCATCAAGCGAAATTATTAACCATTCTATGAGTTAATTAGGATGTGAGAAAGTCTACATCCGGCCTCTCAAGTTCTAATCACATATCGAAAGCTAAATACTTAAGTCAATCAGTGTGATTAAGGGGTACTCGTATTATAATACACCGTGACATAATGGTACGACTTTGTCAAGCTCCTCCGTAAGTTAATTTTGAGTGCAAGGAAGGAGAAGGAATCAAGGAATATGACTGACTACATGTGACATATCTTCCTCGAATTGACTTGAATTAAAATGAAGTAATGGCGGAAAGCACATGTATATTTTAGCAACAGTGAATAATCTAAGGGGAAAATGAGATGACCCGCTGGACGGACCAAGGATTTCCGGGTTTTTCGTTCAATGCTTAGAAAGTTGACTGGGTCTGTTTAGATCATGTTAGTTGCCATTCTTGCCAACTACTCCGATTAGGGTCGCAGACTATTGCCAAACTCGAGAGGGTGTTAGGCCCTGTTCTTTTAGACTTTTATTTGCCCTTTTAAGTTCATTTTAGTTCTAAGTTCAGTTCAGTTTTTATAAGTTCAGTTCAGTTCAGCTCTTATAAAGTTAAGTTCAGTTCAGTTCAGTTCAGTTCCTATAAGTTCAGTTCAGTCCAATTCCTGTAAGTTCGGTTTAGCTCCTATAAGCTCAGTTTAGATAAGTTCATACAACTTGTATTAACTACAAATTCATACTCGTTTTCTAATATTGACAAATTGAAAAAAAAAATAGTACGCTTTTCATTTAAATTAATGCAAAAAAAGAATCCAATATTAAAATTACCAAATACACATTATTCTTAAATACATAAAAAAATGACCCTTATAATTTGCTTATGCTAAACCGCCTACTCATTACCGATTCACAAGTCCACCTATCTCATTAATATTTTTACCCTTATTTCATCTATACCTCATTAATCTCAACAGATTGAGACATGTATGAAACAAAGCGTAAGGAAACTATGTACAAGGTAGGAAATAACATAGTAAAAGACATTTGGTGAGACAATGGATTCAATGATAATAGTGAAAATGAAGATGAAGATGAAAGTGACGAGGAGGATGATAATATGGAAATAGATGTTTAAAAAAAATGTAATATGTAATTTATTTTTTACTGTAATGTATTGTAGTACTTGTATAAAAAAAAACAACTTATATAAAACGCAAAATTTTTATAAGTTCAGTTCGACTTCTATAAGTTAAGCTCATATAAGTTTAGTTCAGCTCTTATAAGTTGATCGATTAAACTTCTATAAATCCATTCGATTGATTCGGCTCTTATAAGTTCGGTTTAGCTCCTATAAGTTCGATTCGATTCTATAAGTTGATTCGATTCGGTTCAATTGCTTATAAGTTGATTCAAAGAACTTGAAGTCCAAATGAACACGGCCTTAGTAAATCGAGTTGGTTTTTGGCTATTTCGGATTGGGTTGTTTTCTGATTTCAACCTGTTATTATCAAGTTATTTAGAGAAAATTATTTCTCGGACTTAATCGGACACTAAAACTTGTTTGTCCTATTAGCAAAGACCAGTTACTCCGTATTATTTTGATGGGAACTTTTAAAAACAGTTTTCGTAAAATTATTCCTACAAAGATTACAATGTCAGCAAGAAAATAATGCCTACGAGTCTACAACTAAGCAAATAATTCCTCGAATTCTTTTCTTCCTTAGAATTTTTCCAAGGCATGTCATGAAAGTGACAATTTCTCATAATAAATTAAATTGATCAATTGTCAGGACATTCTCAACATGTCATGCGACGTGCTATACAAGTTTGGTACTGTAAAATATACACAGAATATTAGGTCGTCGAAAGTGACATTACTTACATACCAGGCCAGTCCTGAACATTCCGGGGACCTAGGCAAAATTGTAAAATGAAGGCCCCGACTCTTTAAAAAGTTCTTTTCAAGTAATTCATGTATCACTATCTAATACAATTCGACAAACAAAAAAATAGAATGTAGCCAAGAAGAATATAACACAAGACCTCCTGCCAATTGGTACAATATATAACCACTAGGCTACTTCTCTTATTTTGATAAATATATGTAATAAAACTTATTTGATAAAGGTCTCGAACTATAGCCAATTTAGCGGACTCCTAATCCCCCCTTATGGGTCCCTTCTAGACTTGGACCCTTGTCATTTGCCCCCTTAAATACCCCCTAGGGCCGGCCCTGCTTACATATCACCTTGTCTTGCAAGGACGGTGTCAAATAGGTAAGGGTATACTGTATCTTAGTAAGACTACGACGTAGAGAAAATTATTTGGGGGTGCTTGGCCATCGCTCGTAAGCAGCGTGCCACCCGAACATCTGAGGCGATGCCATAGGTTTTACGTAGTGTGGACGAGTGTAGTTAAAGAGTTAGTTCATCAGGATGGCGAGGGTTCTATGATAAATTTGAACCTTGAAATATTTGCTCTTTGACACGGAGTTAGCCTAAATATCTCAACATATACCAGATTACCAGTAGCAAAAATATTGTACTTAGCAGGCTTTAAAGCAAACATAATCATGTCGTACCAAATAAAATCAGAAAAAATAATTTCATACCTAAGGTTGATTGCAGCTCGACGAGATGACTTCCCAATGGCTTCGTTCCCAAACGAAGACACTGCAAGAAAGTCTAGCTCTCTGGCTTTCAACACACAATAATCCCTCATTATATCATGAATCCGGATCAACTTAGCCTTCCCAGTATACGTTTTCGTGACAACATGAACCATGGTGTGATCAATTAGTTCCTGCAGGTACCTTCTTCCTGCAACTTCTATTGTTTCCTCATTTTCACATTCAACGAATCCTTCAGCGATCCACATCCTGATCAATGTACCGGCAGAGATGGCCGGACCTTCTGGGAACAAACCCAAGTATAGAAAACATGGCTTTAGATAATAAGGCAATTGATCATAGCTTAACCCTAGGATTTCGTTCACTGGACCGTACATTGATGTCGCTTGTGAGCCCGTTACCTGAGATAACACCTTTTGCCATTCGCGCATAGTGTCCTTTGTCTTAAGCAACCTACCCAATGCTACTATTGCTAATGGCAAGCCTTGACATTTTTTTAGCATCTCCATAGCCAAGGGACGGTACTCGGCGCTTAAGCCCTTTGGTGAATTGTTACTGGCTACCAAATTAAATAGGTTCCAACTATTTTCATAGGTTAGGCATTGTGGTTTATGGATGTACCAACTTTTCCGATTTAATGGGCTTTGACGACTTGTGATTAATATCTTATATGCGCGGTAATCATAATCATAACCATAATCATGACTCGGATCGTCTCCTTGGATTAAAGCGATGAACTTGTGTAGGGATTGCAAGTCCCACACATCATCCAAGACTAATAGACATTTCCTTCCATACAAGACGTAGTTTAGCCGAGACAGCAACGTGTTAGGCTCAGTTTCATGTTCTTCATCCTTTTTGCGCCAAGAAAACCGACTTCTCTGGCTTTCAACTTGTGTGAGGATGTCAGCCAACATAGTCGACGTCTCCAACCCTTGAGACACCGAGACCCAAGCCTGAAAGTCAAACTGCTTCATGACCGCTTTGCTATTGTATAAGCTCCGAGCTAGGGTGGTTTTTCCACACCCTCCCATGCCAACAATAGCCAGCTTTTTGTAAGATTCTCCGGTTAACTGGTCAACGACCATCGTGATGTCACGGTCAATGCCGATGACAAAGTCGTCATCAGCAGGGAGATGACTCTTAGGACTCTGGGACCTTCTGGCAGGTGAAATCGCCTCGTTGGTGGACCCCTCAGCATGCTGGTTCAGCAAGGTTTTCACCTCTCTGGTCCGCTCTCTGATCTCCTTCAATTTCCTGGATGCTCGACCAGGACAGAGACCGAAATAAATGAGTCGTAAAGTAGTGGAATCGGACTCCAATGTATCCACCGCATCTTCAGCTTCGCAGGCTATCTTTTTCAGCTCTGCGATACAGCTCTGAATCTCATGGCTCGTGCTCAAACCCGTCCTTCCTTCGGCCTCAACAAGCAGTTTATTGACATTGTTCAGCTCCGACAGAAGGGCATTGACCTCGGATTTTACTATGGTTATCGCGTTTGAACCTTCGTTAATTTTGGATGATATGTGTTGAGTGGCGAAGTAAACAACTTCTGCCATTTCTGTATTTGAGAGATATTAGATTAAATCTATTGTTTTGTTAACTGAAATCTTCAGCCATCTTTGTATTCGATATTTTGAGGGATGACTGATATATATAATACGAGAGGCTTAAAATTCAACTTAACAATATACTACAATATATACTCTGTAATATTTTTTACAATATTTTGTGAAAAGATTATTAACTTTTTCTAATTAGAGCCACTTGGAAGATTTAATATGCAATTTATTTTCATAGTATAAATTTTACTCATTTTAGTACATTTTGCGCGAGTCTTTCCCTTTGCATGCCCTTGCCTAAAATTATGACAAACCTTAATCCTCTCGATTTTTTACTGCACAACATTTGAAATTAATCAAATTCTTCAACTATTAACAATAATTTGAATGTAAATCATATATTTAATTTGTTAATTGCATACTTATAAATCAAATTGACCTTTATTCTTTTAAAAAAATAGTTATATTTGGGGTTAGTTTTTGTTGAACTATTGTTATAGGAAGATTGGTTGGTGGCAGCGGTGGTGGTGAACAGGTGGCTTAGGGTACGACAGGCGGAGGCGCCGCTGGGTAAGGCGGTGTAAGGAGTGGCCGGCAGAAACCAGTGGTCGTGGGTTCTCTTGTGAGGGGAGAAAGAAAGGGGTAGTTTCGTGGGAAGGGGGAGGGGAGAGGGACAGGCTTGCTGCCGGCGACGGCCGTCGTTCTCCGTCAGGGTCAAAGAGGTGAAGTCAGGTGGCAGAAGGGGTGGTGGAAGTTGTTGAGTTCTTACACGAAGCTGTAGAGCTATTTTACAAGTTATTGAGCTATTTTACAAAGTTATTGAATTTAATAATTATTCTGTTAAGCTCAATAACTTTGTACCATAACTCGATAATTTTGTTAATAAAGCTCGACAACTTTGTAACAAAGCTCAACTACATTAAATAAGTTTTATATACACAACCAGTTGTATAATACATTAACTGGGGGGAAATGCAAAAGGTAAAACGGAAAAAAAATGTAATATTCATGTATCAGGTTAGGGATGTATCAGCCAACAATACTCCAGAAAGGAACAACGGCTTTCTTCTAGCTCGTTGATTGAAAATTTTGTCAACGTGTTATTCGGGATGTATCAGGTTCTGGCTCGGATTCGGCTGAGTTATATCTTCTCCATTTTTAAATATTTATGATGTTTTTTCACATTAGCAAGAAGATGATACATGCAATTAGAGGTGGCAATCGGTTCGCTTGGGTCGGGTTGGGTTATGTTGGGTCATGACTACGACCGAGTCGGGTTCGTTCAATTTGGTCACGAGTCGGGTTAATTCTTAGCTTCGGTTAGGGCCGGGTCGGGTCATTTAGATAGATCTGTCGGGATTGGATCGGGTGTTGATCGAGCCGGGTTGAGTCATTATTAGGCTCATTTTTATGGGTTGGATCCTTGTCAGGCCGGGATATTATGATAATTTGTCGGTTCTAGTCAGGTTAGGTTCGGGTTTTGTTTGGTTTGGCTCATCAATTTTTTATTATCCGGTCGATTTTTTTCGATTAATTTACTAGTTTGAGTTAAGTTATGATCAATAATTAGCAAAGTTAGAAGGTTAATTAATTTGAAATACTTTATAAAAGTCGTTCATATTATAATGTCGGTTTATTTTAGTCTGTATCGCCTTGAGTTTTCGTTTATGTCAAGGTTATATATTTCGAGTTAATCTCGTGTTGTCTTTCGCATCGGGTCAACTTTCGGGTTAAGTATGGGTTAGCTTTCAGGCCGGGTCAATCGTCGGGTTGAATCGGATGGAATACAAATCTATAAAAACCGAGTACGGTAGAATATATACTCTGTTTCGGACAAAATTCCTGAATATAATTTGCTCCGCTTCTACTTATACATCCTTTACCATATGGTTGTTTGATGATACAACCTTTTATAAGAGGGTGTTCGGGAATAATGATTTCTCCTACAGGCTTTAGTTTACATCAGCGGCCAACATATTCTTTCCAAGGATAACGATAGAACGAACATACAATTAATGAATTAAATTGTCCATGGTTGGAATCATGAATTTAGTCAAACGTGTATAAGTCTAGTACATTCTATTTACACATTCATATGCTTGATTGTTAGCACAATGATTGATTGATTACAAAAAAAAAAAAAAACACGTGCATAGTACTGTTAAAATACTTGATTGTGTTCAGAAGACAACGACGACGTTAGGGGAACATCAGCTGTATATATATATTTCTGAAGTCAGTAACCTAAACCTAAGCTTGTAGAGTTGCTAAACAACATCAAATATGTTCAAGTTTTGTCAATTAATTATTATCGTCTTCCACTTTTGGTTGACGATAATGGGGATGGTTTTAACGACAAGCTTACCCGTCACCAAGCCGGGGTGTCGTTCCACTTGTGGGGATGTAACCGTTCCCTACCCGTTTGGCATTGGGGATGACAGGGCGTGTTATCTTGACTTTCGTTACGCCCTAACTTGCAACACTAGTGTTAGTCCCCCCAAGTTATATGTTTCCGACAATGAGATAATCGAAATAAATGGGACTCTGATGCGAATTAAGAACTTTGTGAAAAGAGAGTGCTATGACTCCGATGTGGGGTCGGAGGGAGATATGAGATTTGATTTTCGGGCCTACCCTGTAGTGTTTTCGGACACGAGAAACAATTTTACAGCGGTAGGTTGTGATGCTGCAGCTATAATCGATGACTCCATGGAAACCAACTTCACAAGCGGTTGTATAACATCTTGCTCCCCGGAGTCTGCACGGTCGTACGCCCACAATTACGGGTCATGTTCGGGTACCGGTTGCTGTCAAGTTGCTATACCCAAGGGCTTGAATAATTTCAAACCCAACATAGCTTTATTTTCTAATGACACCGATGCGATCAAGTTTTATCATTGTAGCTATGCATTTTTGGCCGAGGAGCTCCAATTTACCTTCAATGTCGGAGATCTCAGAGATCCAGACTTCAAAAATAGAACGGAAGTCAGTGTTCCGGTTGTTCTTGAATGGTACGTTGATGAAAATGGGGCATCATGTGATCAAGCCAAGAACCAGCCTAGTTATGGCTGTAAAACCAATGCCGAATGTATCGACTTTGAGAGCGGTTACTCAAGGGGATACACTTGCAGTTGCCTCCCTGGCTACGAGGGCAATCCATATCTTGGATGCTCAGGTTCGTTTTCTTTCCTATTCAATACATTTATCCACTGTTGGATTTTTAAGTATTATAATTATTCCTATTACGCTCCCTCACTCAAATGCTCATTGGGCTTGAAGAAGAGTGGTTAGTTATGCACCGGCTCCCCCGTACCGTGTGCTGGAATTCAATAACGAGAGTTTTTGAGGAGTTTTGAGGTTGCCTGGATTCGAACCCCTGACCTTTGACTCTGATACCATGATAGATGAACCAACTCAACCAAAACCAAGGTTATGCTTGAGGCCTAACTATTACTCCGTATAATTATTCCTATTAATATGCATATTGTTGCAGATATTGACGAATGCTCAAGTTCGTTCAACCCTTGCTCAAATACTTGTAAAAACACCGATGGCAGTTACAAATGCTCTTGTCCCAAAGGTCAAGATGGTGACGGCTTGAAGAATGGAACTCGTTGTATGATCTCTATAAGACTCAACATTAGGCGATTAGCTGTGGAATTCAGTCTAGGTAATACAACTTTTTCATTGCTTTCTGTAGAATAGGTAGTTTTAAGATACGCCAAAGGCTGAGCTCGACAGAAATCCAAACTTTTTAACTTGAGCCAGGTCGCTAAAACGATTCTGCCACCGGTGGATAAAGTTAGCCTAAAATGACATTTTATACATTTGATCCATCTATTTATTTATATTTATTATATTGACACAATAACGGAAAAATGCTTGTAGCAATGAGCTTCGGAGTCTTAATATGCGTCTCATGCATCACCTTTACAATCATTTCCAAGAGGAGGAGGAAGATTAAGAAGCGAAGAGAGCAATTCTTTGAGCAGAATGGCGGTACAATGTTGAAACAACAGCTTTCCCTACATGAAGGCAATGACAAGTTCTTCAAAATATACACCTCAAGGGAATTAAAAGCCATAACTGATAACTATAATCAAAACCGCATTATAGGCCAAGGAGGTTGTGGCATTGTATACAAGGGCATCTTAAAGGATGATACACGAGTTGCTGTGAAAACGTCCAAAGTTGTCGATCAAACTCAAATCGAGCAATTCATCAACGAAGTCGTTATCCTCACTCAAATCTGTCATCAAAATGTGGTAAGCCTCCTAGGGTGTTGTTTAGAGACTAAAGTTCCTGTGTTGGTTTACGAGTACATCTCCAATGGAACACTTTTCGAGCATATTCATAGAGTTGGAGAAACTCGTTGGCTTACTTGGCAAAATTGCATAAGGCTTGCCTTTGAGGCGGTTGATGCCCTCTCGTACCTTCACTCAGCCGTGTGTCCTCCGATATTTCATAGAGATGTTAAATCGTCCAATATCTTGATAGATGACAGTTATGCCGTGAAAATAGCTGACTTTGGTGCTTCAAGATTGATACCCATCAATGAGACTCGAGTTATAACAGCGGTCCAAGGAACACATGGGTATCTAGATCCAGAGTACCTCCAGACAAGCCAACTAACAGAGAAAAGCGATGTCTATAGCTTTGGAGTTCTCCTAGCGGAGCTACTGACCAAACTACCACCGGTTTCCTTGTTAAGGAAACCGGAAGAAAGGAACTTGGCTGCCTACTTTCTCAAGGCTATGAAAGAGGATCGATTGTTGGAAATTATTGATGCTGAGCTGGCGAATGAAGCAACTGAAGAACAGCTCCTCGATATGGCTAAGCTTGTGAAGAACTGTTTGAATGTAAAAGGCGAAGACCGGCCTACTATGAAGGAAGTAGCCATTGCGCTGGAAGAACTGAGGAATCGAATGGATCATGGGTCGGACCAAGCAGAAATAATACAATAGGATCGATCGATATGTTTTTTAAAATTAGCCACCCCTATATTTATGAATTTCAAGATTAAATAATCACGCTGTCACGCTATCACTTGAACCTTACGTATGTCTTGTACTCGTTTATGTTCTAGAAATGCTCAGGTAATGTATGCCTTGTAATAGTCTATGTTCTAGATATGCTTAGGTAATGCATGTCTTGTAATCGTTTATGTTCAAGAAATGTCTAGGTACCTTGTTACAAATTGTACGCAATTAGGCTGTGTTTCATCATGCCCTATATGCTATACATTTGAATGTTTAGTTACCTTGTTACAAATTTTTATTAAGCGAATAGGAAAAAAAATCATCATGTCCATACGTTAAAGTGCTAGGGCGACACCCGGTATTACTGAAACTCAGTAACACCCTAATTAAAAAATAGAAAAAATAGAAAAAAGTGAAGTTAGCTTTTTATTTTGCGCCAAAAACTTAGGGGTATGTATGTAATTTATTATCCATTAAATTATAATAGAATTACAATCAAAAGCTAAATCTATCTATCTTACAAAAATGTAGTCTGTATCTAAATATTAACCCAACATACTACATTATTACTCCGTAACAAATTTTTCATTAGAAGAAAATTTAATATGATACCTCAATAAAAAAAA
The DNA here is from genome assembly GCF_048544455.1 of Silene latifolia. Taxonomy (NCBI): domain Eukaryota; kingdom Viridiplantae; phylum Streptophyta; class Magnoliopsida; order Caryophyllales; family Caryophyllaceae; genus Silene; species Silene latifolia. The sequence goes on from NC_133534.1 coordinate 14,546,986, forward strand.
CTACTTAAAACATTCATTTCGGAATAATGGGACATTTTAATTTACCATATATGAATGTATGTATATGCAGTTTGTTTATAAATTTCGATAGATGTTTATGTGTGTAGTTTGTTATTTTTTTTTTTTTGGAAAGATAAAGTGCTGGAGATTTAAAAAATCATTTATTTGTTACGATTTCAGAATAATGGCACAAACACGCATAATTCATATGGGAAGGGATGAACTTTGATCTCAGATTTGCTTTCTTCTTAATAAAACATCCATTAATAATGGCGTACTCATGCTAGTAATGGGTAACAATAGACTCTCCTCCAAAAAAAATGCGGAGTTCTATCTTTACCTACAAAATTGCGTGGATAATAACTGGAAATATTTCAGCTAAATCTTTAAATCAAACATTTTAATTTTGTTGTAACTAATTGTATATTTGGAGTGCCTAAAATACCCTTTGCCATTAGTTTGTTTAAAATTTAAAAATCAAGGGAGGAAATTCAAAATACTTGAATAATTTACCATCATTTTACCCGGGAGTACACCAGTGTCACCATCTCATATTCCTTTCATAAACATAACTTTGAAAGAAAACAATATGAAAACCTGTTTTTCATGGAGTGCTTGCAGTTGTGGGTGAAAAGTCCTAAAAAGACGAATACTAAAAAAATTCTCTAAACTTAATTTGCTCCACTCCCTACACATTCTGTACCATATCGCTGTTTAGTGATACAAGTGTCTTTGGGAATAATGATTTCTCGTATAAGCTTTAGTCTACATCAGCAGTAAATATAGTCTTTCGATGGACAACGATAGATCAACATACAATTAAATTTTCCATGGTTGGAATCATGAATTTAGTCAATAATTGTATGAATTTAGTCAATCATACAATTATTGGTACTTTGCATAGTACTGTTAGCACAATACTTGATTGTGTTCAGAAGACGACGACGTTAGGGAACATCAGCTATCTAATAGCTTGGCTTTACATCAGCTATCTAATAGCTTGGCTTTGTTATCATACGAATTATATTTCCGAAATCATTAACCAAAATTTAAGCTTGTAGACTTGCTAAAAATAAAACACAAATTCTCATTGAAGACATGACATATCCGTCACAAGCTGAAGACGGATACCATTTTACCTCACAATGTACCCACTTTTTCTCTCTCTGCAACACTATTCATGTGGTCCCCTTTCTCCACTAACCCATTTTGTTACCATTTTATCTCACAAAATATCCGTCACAAATGGTAACCCGTCACAAGGGAGACCAATTGAAAATAAAAAATGTTCAAGTTCCATCCATTAATTATTATCGTCATCCACTTTGGGTTGACGATACTGGAGATGGTTTTATCGACAAACTTACCCGTGTCCAAGCCGGGGTGTCGTGACACATGTGGGAACCTAACCGTTCCCTACCCGTTTGGCATTGAGGATGACAATGCATGTGCTCTTGACTCTCGGTTTGCAGTCGGAGAAAAAGTCCATCCATTGATGGCTCCTGTCTAATTTAAAAGTGTGTCTCACATGTGAGGGGGAGTGTTAAAAACCCAAAGTCCCAAGTTAAAAAGAGGAGAAGAATTACCACTTTGTACTCCCTCCAATTCTGCCTATAGTTCCCCTTTCTTTTTGACACAAAAATAAGAAAATGAATATGGACCACACAAAACACCATACCCCACATGAAAATGAATTTGGACAACACAAAGATTACCAAATAAGGAAAGAGGGAACAAAACGTGACTATCATCAAAAAGGAAAGAGGGAACTATAGGCAGAATTGGAGGGAGTATAAGACAAGCAGCTACTCCCTCTATTATCAATTTATTTTAGAGTGAACCCTCTTAAGCCTGTGTTGTATACTCTTTTTCCTCCGTTTGGGTGTGGCCCACACCCATTACTGAATTTAAGAGAACATACAAATACTCCGTATATTCAGAAATAAGTAACCAAAAGCTAACCTTATAGACTAGCTAAACAACATGTTCAAGTTTCGTCAATTAATTATTATTGTCTTCCACCTTTGGTTGCCGATATTGGGCATGGTCTCGACGACAAACTTACCCATCTCCAAGCCGGGGTGTCGTTCCACTTGCGGAAATGTAACTGTTCCCTACCCGTTTGGCATTGGGCTTGACAGGGCATGTTTTCTTAACTCTCTGTACGCCGTAACTTGCAACACTACTTTTAGTCCGCCCAAGTTATACATTTCTAACGCTGAGATACTCGGAATAAATGGAACCCTGATGCGGGTTACAAACATCGTGAAAAGTAAGTGTTACAATGGGTCGGGCAGCGGATATATGGGATTGGATCTGCTGAACTACCCAGCAGTGTATTCAGACACGCGAAACAAGATTACAGTCGTAGGTTGTAATACTGTAGCTCTAATATCGCGTACCTGGGGAAACAATAAATTCTCAAGAAGCTGTATAGCTACTTGCTCTGCACCATTGGATGTGACTAACGGGTTATGTTCGGGTATCGGTTGCTGCCAAACCCCTGTTCCCAAGGGATTGAATAGTTTTGAAGTCGACATATTTTTATTGAATCACACCAGTATAATCAAGAATAATCTCTGTAGTTACGCATTTTTTGCTGAAGAACACCGATTCATCTTCAATGTCAGAGATCTGATCAACCCAAACTTCATATCTAGAACGGAAACCAGTGTTCCGGTTGTGATTGAATGGTTCATTGGTGAAAATGGGACAACATGTGATGAAGCTAAAAGGAACAAGCCTAGTTACGGTTGTAAGGCCAATGCCGAATGTATTGACTTTGAGAGAGTTGACTCGTGGGGATACACTTGCAGTTGCCTTCCTGGTTACGAGGGCAATCCATATCTTGGATGCTCAGGTTTGTTTATCTTTAATTTGCAATTCACAATATTTGGTATGCTAATACTTTATATCGGTCATATCGATGATATTGTTGCAGATATTAACGAATGCGCAAGTTCAATCAATCCTTGCTTGAATACTTGTATTAACACCGATGGCAGTTACAAATGCCCTTGTCACAAAGGTCGGATTGGCGATGGCCTCAAGAATGGAACTGGTTGTACGATCCCTGAAATAAGCAACATTACGCGATTTGCTGTGGAAATTAGTCTAGGTAATACAACTTTTTTAAATTTTGTTTAGGAGAGGCGAAATGCTGAGGTCACCCAAATCCGTCTATTTAATTTTAGTTATTGACACAATGATGGAAAATGCTTGCAGCGATGAGCTTCGGATTGTTAGTATGCATCACATGTATCACCTTGACAGTGTTTGTAAAGAGGAGGAGGAAGATTATGAAGCTAAGGGAGAAATTCTTCGAGCAGAATGGCGGTTTAATGTTGGAACAACAACTCTCTCATTATCAAGGCAACGATAAGTCCTTCAAAATATACACCTCAACTGAATTAAGAGCAATTACTGATAACTACAGTAAAAAACGCGTGTTAGGCCAAGGCGGTTGTGGCATTGTATACAAGGGCATCTTAAAGGATGATACTCAAGTCGCTGTGAAAACGTCAAAAGTTGTCGATCAAACTCAAATCGAGCAATTCATTAATGAAGTCGTTATCCTCACTCAAATCAACCACCGAAATGTGGTGAGACTCGTAGGGTGCTGTCTTGAGACTGAAGTTCCTGTGTTGGTTTATGAGTTCATCTCCAATGGCACGCTCTTCGAGCATATTCATAGAGTTGGAGGAACTCGTTGGCTTACTTGGCAAAATTGCATAAGGCTCGCCTTGGAGACGGCTGATGCCCTTTCCTACCTTCACTCTGCCGCGTCTCCTCCCATAATTCATAGAGATGTAAAATCGTCCAATATCTTGATAGATGATAATTATGCCGTGAAAATATCTGACTTTGGGGCGTCAATATTGGTACCCATTGATCAGAGTCGGGTTATAACAGCGGTCCAAGGGACACACGGGTATTTTGATCCAGAGTACCTCCAAACGAGCCAATTAACAGAGAAAAGCGATGTCTACGGCTTTGGAGTTCTCCTAGCAGAGCTACTGACCAAACTACCAGCGGTTTCCTTGTTAAGGAAACCGGAAGAAAGGAACTTGGCTGCCTACTTTCTCAAGGCTATGAAAGAGGATCGATTGTTGGAAATTATTGATGCTGAGCTGGCGAATGAAGCAACTGAAGAACAGCTCTTCGATATGGCTAAGCTTGTGAAGAATTGTTTGAATGTAAAAGGTGAAGACCGGCCTTCTATGAAGGAAGTAGCTGTTAAGTTGGAGGATATGAGGAATCGAATGAATCATGGGCTCGAGACCAAGCAGAAATAATACAATAGGATCGCTATGTATTATAATCATTTATGTCCTAGAAATGTTAAGGCATTCCATTAGACGTAATGCAGTTACGAAATGTATGCTATTTTTTTTTGTGTTTTGATTTTTTTTTTTCACTGTTAAAAACACGCTCCGACACGACTGATTTTTTTGTTCACACTACAAAAAGCACGCTATTCCGAAATGTATGCTATCATCGATCAGGATGTACTTAGTCCCAAGGGTTGTATAAATAATCAGATTGTTTTTCAAAATGGGAGAATTCGGACTTTTAATTTTAGCTTAAAGCATGTTGAATGGTCCATCACCAGAAAAAAACAATATAGACAATAATAAAGAGTACGAATAATTGATAAACACTCCGTACTCTGCATTTAATAAATTTGCACATGGCTTTCAGGCCTATTCGGGATTGGGGTCTTGTCAACATTGGGTCAATCAAGGCTTGGTCAGGTTGGGTTTATTCGGGTTTCGGGTCATGCAATTTTGGGTTATTTTTGGGTCTCGAGTCAGCCTTATCGGGTTGGGTCAACTTTATCACAATTCACCACCACTCATAATTGATACACACTCCATCGAAGTGTGGTGAGACTCAAAGGATGTTGTCTAGAGACTAAAGTTCCAGTCCTAGTCCTAGTCCTAGTCCTAGTCCATGAGTACATCGCCAATGGAACGTTAGTTGTTCGAGCATATTGGCTTACCTGGAGAATTTGCATAAGGCTCGCCTTGGAAACAGCTAATGCTCTACATTCGACAACCTCACCACCAGTTATTCATAGAGATATCAAGTAGTCCTCCAACATATTGATCAATGATAGCCTCAAAGCAAAGATATCGGATTTTGGTGCCTCGAGACTAATACCATTGATCAAACTCAAGTAATATTGATCAAATAACTCAAGTAATATTGATCAAATCACTAAATGACAAGTGGACCAAATTAATTGTGAATGATCAAATTGTTCATCAAGTATATTCTTGAAATAGAAAAGACAACAATTGACCTAGACATCCCAAAATGGAATATCACAACAAATGACCGGGACATAGAGAGTATTATAATACAAATTAAGGATAATCATAACAACACTCAGAAATATACGGTACCACTTATTATATTTTTGCTTGAGTAAGATAAACCGATTAATTGCATTTTCTGAAAGTGAGGGGAACTAGAACAATTTACGAGGCAGTATGGCCCTGATTTTACAAAGCGTTATGGCCTTGATTATTCACCCAGGTAAAATGACCATGCCCATCTGCTGGTTTGATGGCGACTATGAGTCTATGATCTGTACTTTGTTCTTTGTTAAGTTGGACCGGCACTAACACATCACGAAATTATCTTTAACATCTTGTTGAAGGAATTATTTCTCAATTATTGCGTGAATGTTTAAGAAGGCCAACAACCGAAGACGTTCACGGTCTCCTTTGTGAAGGAAAACGAGTTGCTAAAAATCAAATATGTGCAATTTTCTTCAATTAATTGTTATCGTCTTCAGTCTTTGGCTGATGATAACGGGCATGGTCTCGACGAAGAACTTACCCATCTCCAAGAATTTTATGGCAAATTGGTGTTTATTAGCAAAATAATTAGGGAGTTGGGGTTGGTTTGAAACTATTTTGACCCATGGTGTCTACGTCATCAGTTTTTATTTTTTTTCCAGTTTTTATGGTAAGCCGCTAAGTTTCTTAGCGGCTTACTATTTTTTTTTTTTTAAATTTTTAGTAAAGCCGCTAAGAAACCTAGCGGCTTTACTATTCATTTTTTTTTTCAAAAACCGTCACCTTCTAACACTGATGACAGCCTATTCTAGAAATGAATAACCACCAAAGCCGCTAAGAAAGTTAGCGGCTTCCCTATTTCTCTATTTTTCATAAGCTTATGACATTTATTATCTAAAAAATGACAAAGAGACAAAGCCGCTAAGAAACTTAGCGGCTTTGCCTAAAAATTGGAAAAAAAATGAAACTGATGACGTGGACACCATAAGTCAAAATAGTTTCAAACCAACCCCAACTCCCTACTTATTTTGCTAATAAACACCAATTTGCCAAAAAATTCCATCTCCAAGCCAGGATGTAGTTCCAAATGCGGGAACGTAAATGTTCCCTACCCGTTTGGCATTGGGTTTGACAGGGCGTGCTCTCTTAACCCTTTGTACGTCCTAACTTGCAACTACACTTTTCGGCCGCCCAAGTTATACATTTCCGACACTGAGATAATCGAAATAAACGGGACTCTGATGCGAATTATGAACGTTGTTGAAAGAAAGTGTCATGACTCTGAAGAGGAGTCGGACGAAGATAAGAAAATTGATCTTTGGGGCTACCCGGCAGTGTTTTCGGACACGAGAAACAATCTTACAGTCGTAGGTTGTGATACTACAGCTATAATTGAGGATACTATGGAAACCAATTTCCCAAGCAGTTGTGCGACATCTTGCTTTCCGGCGTCTGCGTCATCAGACGCGATTAATGGAAATTCCAGGTCTGAAGATACGGGTTGTTGTCAAGCCGCTATTCCCAAGGGATTGAATAATTTCAAACCCATCATAGTGTTATTTTCTTCTGACACCAGTGAGATCAAGTTTAGTCCGTGTAGTTATGCATTTTTAGCCGAGGAACACCGATTCACTTTCAGTGTTAGTGTTCCAGTCGTGCTTGAATGGTACATTGGTGAAAATGGGACAACATGTGATGAAGCTAAAAGGAACAAGCCAAGTTACGGCTGTAAAGTCAATGCTGAATGTATCGACTTTGAGAGAGGTGACTCAAGGGGATACACTTGCAATTGCCTCCCTGGTTACGAGGGCAATCCACATCTTGGATGCTCAGGTTTGTTAATCTTTCCAATTCACAATAATTTAAGTTTATTTTGTTATATATGCTATACTGATCATATCGGTCATATGCATATTGTTGCAGATATTGACGAATGCTCAAGTTCGTTCAATCCTTGCTCGAATATTTGTACAAACACTGATGGCAGTTAAAAATGCTCGTCACAAAGGTCGGACCGGTGATGGCTTCAAGAACGGGACTGGTTGTATGATCTCTGTAAGAAGCAACATTAGGCGATTTGCTGTGGAATTCAGTCTAGGTAATACAACCTTTTAATCTCTTAGTCTAGGTTTCGTTTAAGTAAAAAGTTAGCTTAGTATAACTTTATGAAGGTGAAGCAAAATACAACCTTTTAATCTCATTTATAAATCGGTACTTTGTAAATGAGTTTAACTCACTTTTAAGTTTTAATAAGATCATGTCAAATGAGGATCAATCTGTTTATGTTTATTGACACTAAAAGAGATTGAGAGTTTAATTGGTGAGTATTATTGACAATGATGTTAGGTATAAATACAAGAGAGATCCTTTAATCAAGGAACCGTATACCCTAAACTAGGAAGCTAATAGCACTAAACTAGGTAACAGAATAACAACAAAATAATTACATTATTTACTAGTTGACTTATTCTATCACACCCCCGCAGTTGATACGGGAGGTAAACGAACGTGTAAACTGTCACGGAAATCATCAAAAAGAACTAGAGGGAGGCCTTTGGTAAAGATATCCGCGATTTGATAACGAGAGGAGATATGAAGTACACGAACTTCACCGCGTTCAACCTTTTCCCGGACAAAATGAATGTCCATTTCGATATGTTTAGTACGTTGGTGTTGAACCGGGTTACCCGAGAGATAAATAGCGCTCACGTTATCACAGTAAACAAGGGTAGCTTTAGGCATAGGGACGTGCAACTCCACTAGTAAATTGCGGAGCCAACACGACTCCGCGACAACATTGGCCACACCACGGTATTCGGACTCGGCACTGGATCGGGATAGTGTGGGTTGTCGCTTGGAAGCCCATGAGATTAAATTAGCACCCAAAAATACACAATAACCAGAAGTAGACCGTCTAGTATCAGGACACCCTCCCCAGTCAGCGTCCGTGTAAGCACGAAGAAGGGAAGGAGCAGATGGATAGAGCCATAAACCACGTTCAGAAGTACCCTGAACATAGCGAACAATGCGCTTAAGGGCGGCCATGTGTTCGGTCATAGGATTGTGCATAAAGAGGCAGATTTGCTGGACGGCATAAGAAATGTCGGGCCTAGTAAAAGTGAGATATTGTAGGGCACCGGCAAGACTACGATAAAGTGTGGGATTATCACACGGAACCGAGGGAGCCGCACTCAATTTCGGTTTTGTATCAACAGGGGTCGCAGCGGGTTTACAAGATATCATACCAGCACGCTCAATAATTTCAGTAGCATATTTGGTTTGAGACAAAAATAAGCCCTTAGAGCAACGCTTGACGGAAATGCCCAAAAAATAACTTAGAGGGCCGAGATCCTTCATAGCAAACTCCGTCTGAAGCTTACTCATAATAGTAGTCCGTAGAGCATCCGAGGAACACGTCAATATAATATCATCGACATATAACAGTAAATATGCAATATGTGTACCTTGTCGAAAAATGAATAAAGAGTGATCCACTTTGCTGTGAGTAAAACCAATATGAGAAAGATAGTCAGCAAACCGTTTATACCAAGCACGAGGTGCTTGCTTGAGCCCGTATAGCGATTTCTTTAGGAGACAAACATGATCAGGTCGTGATTTGTCCCTATAGCCGATGGGTTGATACATATAGACCGTTTCGTTAAGTGTGCCATGTAAAAAGGCATTTTTAACATCAAGTTGATGAATGGACCATGATTTTGAAAGAGCAAGACATAGTACCGTTCGAATTGTAGAGGGCTTTACCACCGGGCTAAAGGTTTCTCCACAATCGATACCAACTTGTTGCGTTTTCCCATCACCTACAAGACGAGCCTTATACCTTTCAAACGAACCGTCAGAATTATATTTATGACGAAAAATCCACATTGAGCGAATAACATTAACATTCGTAGGACGAGGAACCAAGACCCAAGTCTTATTATTAATAAGAGCAGTATACTCGTCATCCATGGCGAGTTTCCAATTAGTGTCACGGAGAGCCAACACGGGATTTTTTGGAATCGGTGAAATGGCTACAGAGTGAGACAAATTTTGTTCATTGGATGGCTTAATGTATTTGGGGTTTGGTTTTACGATGCCATGATCGGCTCGCGTTGTGGGTTTGGAGGAAGGTAAAGTAACTCGGCTTACGGGGGCACGGCGAGAGTAGGTGATGAGGGGGGATGTCGTGGTCCTAGTGGCTGACCGTGGGACTGGGGACCGGGGCTCGGGTGACAATGGCGTAGGGGAAGGGTCAGTAGGCTCGGGTACAGGCTCGGGCACGACAGGCGTGGTGTTCAGTGGGTGTGTTTGGGTCAGTGAAGAGGGAGGCATGGTCATGTGTCGAAGGACATACGGGGAGACTCCATCATCCAAAAAATCATAGGTGTGAGCATCGGGTTTATGTAATTTGGCAAAAGGAAAAGTGCTTTCGTCAAACAAGACATGACGACAAATAATAATCTTACGTGTAGACATGTCTAAACATTTATACCCACGATGATCTTTAGGATAACCAAGAAACACACACGGAGTAGAACGAGGCTGTAATTTGTGTATAGTGGTAGAAGGTATTAATGGAAAACACAAGCAACCAAAAATACGGAGATGAGTATAAACCGGATTACGATTATACAAAATACGGAGAGGGATATTATAGGCAATGGATTTACTAGGTATGATGTTCAGTAAATAAGTGGCTAAAGAAAGAGCATGATGCCAAAGATTAACAGGGATTGAAGCATGAAAAAGTAAAGTCCGAACAATGTTATTAATAGAGCGAATTTTACGTTCCGCTTTTCCGTTTTGGGAAGATGTGTGAGGGCAGGAAAGTCGAAAAACTAGGCCATTATTCTCACAAAAATCACGAAATAAGCGATTAATAAATTCGGTCCCATTATCACATTGTAACGATTTTATTTTCCGTTCAAATTGAGTTTGGACGAAAGCATGGAATTTAGTTAATATGGGGCCAACTTGATTTTTCTTGTCAACAGGAAACGTCCATAAAAAGTTTGAAAAATCATCCAAAATAACTAAATAATATTTGTGACCAATGGAACTTAAAACAGGTGACGTCCATAGATCACAATGAAGAATATCAAATGGCATACAAGTACGAGAAATAGATGCAGCAAAAGGTAACCGAACATGTTTTCCTAGAGGACATGATTGACAAAACGACTTTTTAGAGTACGAAGTACAATCAATGAATTTATTTTGCCTAATAATAGAAAAGACGGGATCACCCGGATGGCCTAACCGATCATGCCAAACGGATGGAGCTAAGGCAGCAAAAGTAGATGGTACGGCTGATGTTGTTGTGGGAGTAATGGGATAAAGAGCACCCCGACTATCACACCTCATTAGACGAGTCCCCGTCCGCAAATCCTTCACACAAAAACCAAAAGGGTCAAATTCAACAGAGACCTTGTTATCGGTAGTGAATTTTCTAACGGAAATAAGGTTTTTGACTAGTTTTGGGGCAAAAAGGACATTTTTTAATACTAAGGGTGAATGATTTCGAGGTACTGGTGTAGAAAGGGTAGTGTGTCCGTAGCCATTAATTGGAATGGACTCACCGTTTCCGACAATTATACCATTATTAAAACTCTTATTAACAAAAGACGAGAGCGTACCTTGATTCGATGTCATATGAGATGTAGCACCCGTGTCCATCACCCACGGCTCAGGAGGAGTCAAGCCAAGCGTATACATAGCCGCTTCTATGTCAGTCTGAGACGGAGCATTAGCATCAGCAACATATGCCTGTTGGGGCCGAGGGCCCAAAATTCCTTGCTGCTGCCGTGGATAAGACGGCCTCATCATCCAAGGATTCGACGGATAAGGACAGGGCGGGTATCCCCATGGCGAGGAGGGCCACTGCCACGGCCCATAGCCTCCAGACCACGAGAGAGGTGTGGGTTGTGGTACTGTGGGTTGTGGAGACTGAGCAGGAGCAGTGGAGGTGCTCTGTCCCTTACCAGTATTCTGATTGCCCTTGCCACCCTTATTGCCCTTCTTTTTTCCATTTCCACGCCCTCCTTTTCCGATGTTAGCAGTGCTGGACTTAGAAGAATTCCCTCCATTGTCATTCTCTACACTACCACGAGAGTAGAGAGCCTCGTAGGAACCATTTGCGCACTGTTTAGCAAGGCTGCCTTCCTCTAGAGTTAGCATGGAACGAGCCCGATAAAATGAAGGCAACGGGTCGTTTTGACGAATTATTGTACCAACACCCTGATACGGAGTGGAGAGCCCGGAGACCAACTGAAGAACAAGTCGGCTATTTGAGACAGGAGAGCCGACGTTTTTCAATTGATCCGCCAACGATTTAAGTCGCCGGGCAATATGCGGAGACGGACGAGAAGTCTCGCCATCTCGACATGAGAGAACTCTTGTTCAAGCGTCACCGCCGAGAGTTCTTATTGTCTTGGAAAATATCCGCGAGCCGTTCCCGTGCCTCCATGGTCGTCGATTCGGCCTCTATGATGGTTTCAAGAGATCGGTGGAGATTGTGGAGTAAATCCCTTTGAAGGACCGTCGCATCAAGGGTCTCCCACATTTCTTGCTCATCAGCCGTGGAAGGAGCTTTAGGGGCGACCTTTGGCTTGATGATATGGTGAAGAACCCTATTCGACTTGGCGTGATTTGTAAACAACGCAACCCATAAGGGATATTGATCATTATCCATGCCAAGTTTGACAGGGATATGATTAGAGATGTTGTTGACGGCTAACGCCGGGTGGAAAGTCGACTTAGAGTCGCCGGTCATTGTGTCAGACGTGAGGTCTGGAAGAGGAAGAAGAAAAAAATTAGGAGCGGAAGCGAGAAGAATGAGATCGACCTAATAAACTGATACCATAAAAGAGATTGAGAGTTTAATTGGTGAGTATTATTGACAATGATGTTAGGTATAAATACAAGAGAGATCCTTTAATCAAGGAACCGTATACCCTAAACTAGGAAGCTAATAGCACTAAACTAGGTAACAGAATAACAACAAAATAATTACATTATTTACTAGTTGACTTATTCTATCAGACACAATAACATAAATGCTTGCAGCGATGAGCTTCGAAGTCTTAATATGCGTTTCATGCATCATCTTTGTATTCATTTCCAACAGCTCTTCGATATGGCTAAACTTGTGAAGAACTGTTTGAATGTAAGAGGTGAAGACCGGCCTTCTATGACGGAAGTAGCCGTCGAGTTGGAGGAACTGAGGAATCGAATGAATCCTGGGCTCGACCAAGTAGAAATAACACAATAAGATCGATATGCTCTAAATTAGTCACCGTTATAATTTGGTAAATCTCAAGATTTACTAATAAAATCGTCATGTTGTCATTTGAACCCTACGTATGTCATGTAATCGTTGATATCCGAGAAATGTTTAGGTAATGTATGTCATGTAATCGGCTGCCTTCTAGAAATGCTTCGGTAATGTATTTCTTGCAATTGCTTATGTAGTTATGAAATGTAAGCGATTATGTTGTGTGTTTCGATTTTTTCACCGTGTTTTAGTTCCAAACATATCCGATAGTTTTCAAGAATGAAGAATTCGGAGCACATACATAACTTTCAAAACCTCGTCTAGAAAAACTTTTAGTTCACACACGCGAATCTTCTAACATCGAAGAGCCGTGGTTTAACTTTCATGCGCATGTAGTATGAATTGAACTTTCTAAAACTCATTAGAAAAACTTCGTCATAACACGTTTTCGTGATATCGATTGGATGAATGTTTGCATTAGAAAATTCATCTTATAAGCTTTCTGCCATATAATGTTGCATTTGAATTGTCCGTCGTCACGACAAAAAAAACAATCGATACATACATACAAGCTTCATAATTTTCAGAAGGAACTTGTAGTGCAAGACTTGAAACGTCAACTAACGTTGACTACAACTTTTCAAAGGTCGTCGTCATAATTTTCATTTTTTATTAACTATTTAAATGTGTACATTTGGTCTTATCATTTACCCAAAATAACCCGACTCGAAAAATAATCTAGCTTAATTCATTAGATCAAATATGTGCAAGCTCCATGACTTGCTTCTTCTTCTCCTCGTATGCTTTAGCATGACGAAGGTTGCGCTTTCCACTGACCCACCTATTTCAAAGCCGGGTTGCGAGCCCAAATGTGGGAACGTGACTGTGCCCTATCCATTTGGCATAGGGAACGGGCATGATGGGTTACCATGTGCCCTTTCCAGTTACTACGTTGTTACGTGCAACACTGCACTTAGCCCGGCAAAACCCTTCATTCATATTAACACAAGCGACCTTGAGATAACTGAAATAATGGACACCAAAATGCGAATTAAGAACGCGGTGGGCCGAATGTGCAACAATAGTGGTGCATTGTACGTAGCCGGAACCACGGGGATGGACCTTGAGAATTACCCGGTTGTATTCTCTGATTCTGAAAACAAGTTTACAGCCATTGGATGTGACACTATTGCTGCAATCGCCGGCCTCAGAGGCCAGAACTTCACAAGAGGATGCATTGCAACCTGCTCCGACTTGGCCGACGTGGTGATTGACGGGTCATGCTCAGGGATTGGTTGCTGCCAAGCCGATATTCCTAAGGGTGTCAAAAGTTATCAAATCATGTTAGGTGAACTAATAATTAATGGCACTGATCTTTTCAACAATAGTCCTTGTAGTTATGGCTTTTTAGGGGAGTATACGACATTCAACTTCAATGGCATGGATCTAGATGACATTGGATTCCTCAATAAAACTGGAAACAATGTCCCGGTTGTGCTTGACTGGTACATTGGGGAAGGTCAGACTTGTAAGGAAGCTAAAAGTAACAAGTCTAGTTATGCCTGTCAAGCTAATACTAATTGCAGTGAGTTTGTGAGTGGCAGTTCAAAAGGATACCGTTGTAGTTGCCTCCTTGGTTATCAGGGTAACCCTTATCTGAGCCCTGCTGGATGCACAGGTGCGTATCACGTCCAAAATCTTTAATTTGTAACAGGTTTACGTTTTTCGTTGAATCGATATGTTGCTAAAATACTCCATATTAGTGTGATGCCCGTGCGTTGCACGGATTCTAAAATAATTGGCTAAATAAATAAAAAATGCGTAAGGATATTTTAGCCTTTATTGTGTAAAGGGTACTATAGACCAATTTTAATGCTAACATATTTAATTAACAACAAATATTGCTTAGATTGTAGTTAATGCTAAACTAATCGACATTTTGGATAACACATTTTTTCCTATTTGATAGTAGTTTGGAGAGGTTTAATTGGTAAAACAGAACAAAAGATGCCAATCCATTTGTATTTTAATTCGTTTAACATTGCATGTGTTACATGCGACATGTACACGCCTCCTCTCTTTTGATCTTTGAATTTAAAGTATGATAAACAACTAATATAGACGCAGTCATCCATTATACCCTTAAGCCTCTTAGATCGCTTTTTTTTTTACCTATCCTTCCCACCTCAACCATGTGTTCTCTTGAAACGTTTCTGACAATGAGTTTAATGTGCTCTTTTTTCATCATCAAAATATTCTTGTTACTCAATTTCTTTTTAACCCTATTGTGACTGTTATATCAACTCTCGGTGCTATTTTAAAAGTTTCTCCTTAGGCTTCTCTTATTCTAAAGAGTGCTCTTACCCTCACCTTACCCTTCTTTTCATGGCCAACCTTAAATGATTATGTTCCACATGTACCAAGCATCGTAATTTTCTTTTCTTGTAGCTTGCTTGGTGGGGGTATACTCCCACATAACGTTAGTCTCTCCTCTCGAGGGTTGCCTGTTTCGCCTTCTTTAGCATGTGTCACCATCATTCTAAGAGCATCATCCGTCCAAGTGGCCATGATGGGCCAATTTGAATCGAAACCTAATGAATTTTGTCAAATTAGAAGAAATCAATTCACAGTAATAAAAAGGCAACAACTTGAGGTAAAGACCTCATTTGGTTTTTCCAGGGTAATAAAATCAATTCACACCAATCTTTCGCCAAATATTTTTTTTATGTGTGTGCACTCCTTCTTTCAAATGTTTTTTTTATCTACATATTAATCAATTAGTAATAAAATATTTAGTAAAATAACTTAATTTTTATTATTAGGTAAATATAAGCATGGTGACTAATCAATATGAGGAAAAACGGGGGTTGTAATGTTTATTGTTGAAACTGACTGCTATCCCTAAATAGTGTGATGATAACCTATCCGAAAATGACTTGAACCTGAAACAACCCGACCCAGTGGCGGAGCCAGATATTAACCCCTGCGGGGGCGAAAAATCTCAGTAAGGGGCGAACGGGTAATGGTTTAAGGTAAACTCGAAAAAAGTTGGAAAATGTTAACTAAAACAATGAAATTTCCGACCGCCCTCGCCCATGCTAGCCCCCCCTAAGCTAACTCTACCACTTACCCAATCCGACCCATTTCGAACCAAATTCTTGAAAACCTGAATTGTCCTAACCCGATTGGCTAGTTTGTCAGGTCTATCTCTGTCCCAATCATTTTTTTTACATTTCATTAATATATTTCTCATAGAAATTATAAGGAGAAATAAATGATGGGACGTGAGGAATGTCAAAACTTTTTTTTTCTAAGCTAACTTATCGTGTACCTTTGAAGCAAACTTCCTTAGAAAAACGGTTGTTTTTACTACGTGTGTTAAAGATTGGATATCCCAAGAAATTTGTGCAAATCTAGATGTTATAATTATATAGGCAAAAAAACAATTATAGCAAAATTTCATCGAGGGTCGAGAAATTATTATGATGAAATAAATGGGCATGCTTGCTCTGATTGTAACACCCCCTCATACCAAGGTACCTTACCAAGGACTACCCTAGCATGAAAGGCTGTTACCATCTCGGTTTCCCGAGGTTAGTATATCAAAGTTACAATTTCCAAACAACATTTATCAAAGTATATAAGTTAAAGATTACATTATCTCAGACCAACTCAAAATAAACGTACAAGGTCTCAATACAAATGAAATCCAAGACATCTAAACTCATAACAACGGAAGCTAGACTTGACGTGGTGACTCCCCATGACTGTCCCTTAGCTAAACATCCGCATTACCTGTCACAATCTGCTCACCATCCCCGAATGGATCACCGCGGGTTTTACAAAACAACAACACGGGGTCAGTTACCGCATAATTCAAATAAGACAAACAAGTAATGTGTGGTGATCATCCTCCATCACCATTCTCCCGATTTCACACATTAACCGACTACACACCTAAGTGTGTAGCCCCGCCAGCATTACCCATCGCAACAGGTAATCCTCGCCGCCGATGGGTGACCGCACCCATCCCCACCTAGTCCGGCTCATCAACGAGCGACTAACAATCCATGTCCCTTAATGTGCACATCCCCTCCCGTGACGGGTTCCACGGAGGGCGAACTAGGGTGTGAAGCCACTCCCGCAAGTGACTCCACCACAATCATACATACCACAGCATCACAGCTGTCACAACACCACTTCCGTCACAACACAAGCACATCACCACCGTCACCACAACACCAACACTCCGATGATCAGCAGACAACAATCATACACAACACAACAAATATCTCAAATCAATTACACAAGAACTGAGTAGGAAACCCTACCTTTTCGCAATCCGCTTACGCTGCAATCAACCATACAAATGCATAACGAATATCATATTGTCACCTACAACAATAATCACATAATACAATTACACTTTGCACAATCCCATTTTCCCCAATTCCATATATACAGTAACCCCAAAAGAATACAAATGACAAGGGAATGAAACTTACCAACAGTAGAATAAGAAACTACACGCAAGGATCACGACGATTTGCACACACAACGAGATTAGAGGATGATTAGGGAGAGATCGTAGAAATGATAAAGCTTTCAAATGATATTAGAAACTGACGCGGAAATATAAAATACCTTAAACATTCCCTAATCAAACCGTCGAAATAACACTCCGCCAAACCGGACACTCGGTCGAGTAAGTGTATACTCGGCCGAGTGTCCCATACTCGGTCGAGTGTTCACTTTACTCGGCCGAGTGTTACTCGGCAGAACCAAAACAACAAACAACCTCAGCACTACTCGGCCGAGTAGGCTCTACTCGGTCGAGTAGTCACCAAGGAAAATCCGTAGTGTTACAATCTTCCCCCCTTAAAAAGAACTTCGTCCCGAAGTTCACACTCTACTATAAAACAAAGCACAACACTACGCCACAAGACTATACCAACCACATATAACAACACCAAGGAACTATACAAATCACCACAAAAATCATTATCCCGACTCAAAGCAAACATCGAACAAAACAAAACACGACCGCGAAGTTCTAACCCAACCTATAAAACATGGACACTTAACACCAACTCCACAAACAACATGGCTCTCGATATCGTCTCAACTATAGCATAGGCTCCCAATACTGGCTCCATAACATTACCCAATAACCACAAAATAATGTTGCCAACCTTGTATCACTTCCATAACACTCAATAGCACTCAATCCACAAAAGAAGATCAATCATCAAAACGGAATGTTACATTCTATCATCCTTAAAACGAACTTCGTCCTCGAAGTTTACTCAAACACATAAACATCATCTTCCGACTGTCAAAACTATTGGACTCATAATCGTAATCATTCAACTGTCAACACTATTGAAATATTCTCTCATTCCTTAACATCGGACTACTACAGCACGATCATGACCTTATTAAAATCAACACAAATATCCGTCCTTTATGCTACACCAACACTCTACTTCCAATTATACTACCATATGCACAACCATCAAAATCTCTTTTATCGCCTCCTACTCCTCTTAAGATAAATGTTACGTCCTCGTAACTCGCTATTACTAAATCCTAGCTATATATTCTCCTTATCCCCATCACCACCGCATGTCAAAGATAACCACTTATAAACTGAACAGTCGCCATGCATATATCTTAGGTTCTCTTACTTAAACAACTCTCATCCTTCAATTCACTCGTCACACCCCCTAACCTAAACCTCAAAATCCTTAACTTAACCCAAAACTTCTACTCTTCCACATTACCGTAACACGACATACCTCTCTATATAAACTATATAAAACTCTTATCGCCAAAAGCATAACTTACGATCCACACTTGTTACGTACACTCACACTAGATCCTCAAGTTCCTTTCTTTCATACCACAAGGCTCATACATAACTTAACACGACACTAATTACCCAACACCCTACACTCACTGTCTCAACAAAGGATTATGAACCACCTGCATATATCAGATCATTACCACACATGTTCTACGACTCACTTGCCATGATGACTATGACTATCGATGTCTTATCTTAAAACAAGATCAAGATTAAGGTAACAACTTCTCACAACTGTGTCCCATCAACAGAATATCACTATACCATGATAACAACGAAAACATATACAACTCTCTTTCATATCATATTCTACCCTCATTCCCAAACTGAAACCGGTAAGAAACATCAACAAACAAAAACAACAGTCTTTATGTGTCTAATCGAAACTCACAAGAAACAACAACAACAAAACAACAATCTGTGCATAACTGGTCTGTACTTTCGAAACTCAAATCGTTACCACCCCGTATACTCCACCACAACCGGTGACGGCATCGCAACACCGCCACCAACAGCCGCACCGCAGCGCGAAAATGCCTGCATCACAACATGAAGTACCATGCCCGGATCACCACTCGGGGCACAACAACCACATCGATAAACATCTCAATCACATATAATTCCCATAAACACTGACTCAGTATGACATTTCGAGCAAGAAAACTCATTCAAAACCGTTTTACAAGATTATAACACAACATATTATACGGAATAAACTGACAAGAATCTCGTGAACATCATCCTTACCATTTCACGGAATAAACATGTATCATCAATTCACATACAATTTTAACTATCCATGCCAGATCAATCAAATTATTACCTTTTGAACCTCATTCCATAAGTATACCGTACCCAACATAAATTACAAAACATTCATATAACAACTTTATAATTATCACACCATACCACTTCTTGTGAGGTCAGAACCTCACACCAACATTTACACATATCATAGACCCGTAATCACATCCAACTAGTCAATCCTGATCACGTAAGTTACCACTTGACAATGAATACCTCTTATCCGGACTTAACTCAGGTGCCTTTCATAACATACTCTCTCTCATACACTCAATTATCACCACCCGACGAACATAGTCATATCATCCGTACCCAATTACCAGCGAATACCTCATATATCCATACCTTAAAATCCCTCATAACCAAACATTAATCACCTTCACAAAATCAACCTCATTAGAACAACTAACTTCCCCAAAATAACATCATCCTCAACCACTAGTGACAATACTATGACACCAATATTTTTCATGTGACTACTCTCTTACTATCACTTCTTAATATAACAATCCTTTTCCTCCCTTTGGTTCTCATCCCAAACACCAAACATCAAATATATCAACAAAAATCACCTCAACACTATTTCCAATTTCATCCGTAATTGTATCGTCACTCGACTCACCACCAAAATCTCATATCGTGCAAATTCTTTACCCAACTTTTGCTTTCTTTAATTCCTCGAAACTCATGATTATCATGTTGTCCTGGAACTTCTATATAACGGTAACTCAAATCCTCATGATAGTATCATACATCTCTACGATTCCTTACTTTTATATCACATATCCTCAGTGAACATGTTCCTAGTTTTACTCCCCTTATTCTTTTCTTTTACCCTCGACAAACTCCCTTAATGATTCAACTCTTCATTATTTCTGTCTAACTCTGTAGTGCTCCGGTTACCTTTACATTGCTCCAAACTCAATTCCCATTATTTTATGTCGATATCATCTCACTCTTTCTTACCATGGGTCTTCTCTCATTATACTATAACTCCCAATTGTCACTAATCTATCCATAAAATCAACGTTTAAAGTTCAAACAATTGCATCTCCCTTTTTACATCACTAGGAAACCAAAATTCATCTCATAACGTTAGCTGCCCAAAGAATTACTCACTAGGCTCACATCGTGAAAATTCCAAATTCCCAAACTTGGTCACCATCTACAAATCCACGTCGCGACATAACTCTATCTAAGTTCACTATATACCTCTCTTCTCCATCCCTCTAAGGCAACCTTTCATTACATATATCCTTAAGCAACACAATGCTAACCGTCTCCCTCTATAAGCCCCTACACATCCCGAAATGTCACTATTCGTATCTCTCATCTCAATCTTTCATTCTCATGCTTCTTTACACTTACATCACCCTTGCCCATATAAACTTACTTTTATACTACTCAATACACGACTATTTCACTCATCATATCTCACAAAACATGCTCTTTACCTCGATTAGCTCATCATTCTTCCCTTTCCTTTTTTTTTTCACTATCTCTCACAACCACATTAACACATGTCTTCCTTATCCAACACTTATCTCTCATAACCCGGCATTCTCCCTGTCATACCTTCCGGTAACTTACGTATCAAGACCGTCTCTCATATAAAAGAATGCGTTAAGACTCGAAACATACATGTGTATATACCCTATGACTTAAAACAATGAAAAACATAGCCACCGGCTCAAAACAAAAGTAAGAACATAGCCACCGACTCAAAGTGGCCGCCCAACGAGGTACTCGGTCGAGTACATAACATACTAGGTCAAGTACAAGGTACTCGGTCGAGTAACTATATTACTCGGTCGAGTTTTCGACTCCAGAAGCAACTCAATTGCCGCAGAAGGATTACTCGGTCGAGTATTGGGAATACTCGGCCGAGTAGACCTTACTCGGTCGAGTATAAGACTACTCGGCCGAGTTCACGACTCCAGACGCTAAACAGTATTATCACAGAAAGATTACTCGGCCGAATATGGAATACTCGGTCGAGTATAAAAGACACTCGGCCGAGTAGGGACTACTCGGTCGAGTATAGGCGCGATTCTCAGCAAGACGTCCAGTTTTCGTAAAACAGTCATATCTCACTCGTTACTTGGTCAATCTGGGCGTGTGACCTATCGTTAGAATCGTAAGAGGACAAACTATCACCTCAACTTGGAATCACAGCAACATCTTTTCTAGAACTCGACTTATGACAGTTTTAAGACAACCCTTCCAAAATCGGTTTGTATACAAATCAAAATTTCTTTTCAAAACAACTTTAACATGCATAAAACAAACAATAACGACCCAATGCTTCTAAAAACCAGTACATAGTTGAACATTTATCATATTCACATTAAAATTAAACACCACATTTACATATACAGACGCATGACCTTAATCACATGCTTCTACCAACAATCAAGCATTAAAATCATCATATTCATATGCACATGTACCACTACCATACTTCATGCTCAACATTGTATTAAACAGGTAACATGATCACATTCTTCATGCTCAATATCAACCAGATACCATTTCACAATTCACTTTTCATCTTTTAACATGTTCCAACACTTAACATGGCAACATATTCCATGCTCAAAGTTTCAACATCAACAAGTCGTCGATACATCTTTCAACTACTATCATATTCCACTTCTTTCCTCATTTAATCCAACCATGCACAAGATTCAAACTAGAGATATCAAACACACATAACTCAAACATACAACAGTTTCCCCCCCATGTGACCGGCTTGAGATCGTAAGGGCCTTAGTGCGACTCCGGGACGTCTCCCAAGTCTTTGCGGTAGCTCCAAACAACTCTCTCCGGGTTCATTTTATTTAGACTCCCTAAGTTCATTGAGTTCATTAGTTTTAGGTGCCGGAATCGTCGGCTCTGATACCACTTTGTAACACCCCCTCATACCAAGGTACCTTACCAAGGACTACCCTAGCATGAAAGGCTGTTACCATCTCGGTTTCCCGAGGTTAGTATATCAAAGTTACAATTTCCAAACAACATTTATCAAAGTATATAAGTTAAAGATTACATTATCTCAGACCAACTCAAAATAAACGTACAAGGTTTCAATACAAATGAAATCCAAGACATCTAAACTCATAACAACGGAAGCTAGACTTGACGTGGTGACTCCCCATGATTTGTCCCTTAGCTAAACATCCGCATTACTGTCACAATCTGCTCACCATCCCCCGAATGGATCACCGCAGTTTTACAAAACAACAACACGGGGTCGATTACGCATAATTCAAATAAGACAAACAAGTAATGTAAGGTGATCATCCTCCATCACCATTCTCCCGATTTCACACATTAACCGACTACACACCTAAGTGTGTAGCCCCGCTGCATTACCCATCGCAACAGGTAATCCTCGCCGCCGATGGGTGACCGCAGCCCATCCCCACCTAGTCCACTCATCAACGAGCGACTAACAATCCCTGTCCCTTAATGTGCACATCCCCTCCCGTGACGGGTTCCACGGAGGGCGAACTAGGGTGTGAAGCCACTCCCGCAAGTGACTCCACCACAATCATACATACCACAAAGATCACACATTTGTCACAACACCACTTCCGTCACAACACAAGCACATCACCACCGTCACCACAACACCAACACTCCGATGATCAGCAGACAACAATCATACACAACACAACAAATATCTCAAATCAATTACACAAGAACTGAGTAGGAAACCCTACCTTTTCGCAATCCGCTTACGCTGCAATCAACCATACAAATGCATAACGAATATCATATTGTCACCTACAACAATAATCACATAATACAATTACACTTTGCACAATCCCATTTTCCCCAATTCCATATATACAGTAACCCCAAAAGAATACAAATGACAAGGGAATGAAACTTACCAACAGTAGAATAAGAAACTACACGCAAGGATCACGACGATTTGCACACACAACGAGATTAGAGGATGATTAGGGAGAGATCGTAGAAATGATAAAGCTTTCAAATGATATTAGAAACTGACGCGGAAATATAAAATACCTTAAACATTCCCTAATCAAACCGTCGAAATAACACTCCGCCAAACCGGACACTCGGTCGAGTAAGTGTATACTCGGCCGAGTGTCCCATACTCGGTCGAGTGTTCACTTTACTCGGCCGAGTGTTACTCGGCAGAACCAAAACAACAAACAACCTCAGCACTACTCGGCCGAGTAGGCTCTACTCGGTCGAGTAGTCACCAAGGAAAATCCGTAGTGTTACACTGATAATCATAAAATACACAATGAATTGATCATATAATGTTTAATTTCAGCTTGTCATAGGAAGCAATCAGGTCATTTAACAAATTTTTTAGAATGATAGAATTTCTATGGAGTTCATTTGCATTTTCGAGAGTACGTAGATAGTAATAAACAAAATTAAGTCACTTGGATTAATTACAAAGACTTGAAACTATTATTAAGTTATTGATATAATATTTAAAGTAATGATGATTAGATTATTACAGTATTAAACTCTATTTCTATATTATTATTTCTTTGCAAGAAGATTCTTCTTTTATATTCATCCTCAAGGGGGAATAAAAAGAGATGAGTTTCTTACAAGTAGTGACCACTAAAGTATCAAAAGAATAACTATGTATAGGGAAAACTTATAGTAAACCAAAACTATACATTCGAGGCACGAAAAAGCTCTTGGAAAGGAGAAGGAATGAGGGGAGTGATTTGGATTTTAACCCAAGCTTTAATCAAGGATAGTAATTGAACTCTATATTATTTTATATATAAGTTAATTTTTATTAAACATTATTTCGATATTATTCTTTATGTTAATTTTTAATTTTATTTTAAGTGTTTAAAAAAAATTGAGCTTACAAACGTTTTATGGTTTGAATTATCATATTGAGTAATGCGTATAAAATTGGAGATTATGAATATATCTATTTTTTTCTATAGTATATCGAATTTTTCATATATATAAATAATAAGTGCACAAATATTAAAAAATAATTTTCTAATTCTAATAGGAAAATTGTAAATGATTAATGATTTCCTAATTCTAATAGAAAAATTGTAAGTAATTAATTTTAAAATTTAATTAAGTGTTTTAAAAAAGTTGGATACTACCACGTCGCTCGAAAAAAGCCTCAAATATATATTTACTAGATTTAATGCCCGTGCGATGCACGGGCCTATATGTAGTCTCGACTCGTAAGACTACTCAGATTAGGTGTCTCTTAAAATCTTAAAACCAACTAAAATTGGAAAGAAACAAATAAGAACAATGAATTACATTCTAAGTGCTCGTGATAGTAAGAGTCAAATAGCTAAAATATAAGTAAACAAAGAAAAGATATCAACTATCAAAAAAAAAAGGGATAACAACAATAACACTCTATAGGTTCAGCGGTTAGAACTTAGAACTACATAACGTTTGTACTATGTTTAATCGACCTATTATGATTTTCTACAGTCTATTAAAATCGTTATCCTCTGGTACTTGCAAAACGTAGCGGTAATGGTTTTCGAAGTTGCCCGAAGAAGAAAACTCTTCCATATTTTTATTTTTATTTTTTCAAAACTTATTAGATGCGGTGTACTTTTTTATTTTTTTTGGTAAATTTGATTACTCACACAAATTAAAATTTTATTGTATAGACCAAATTCTCCTATTTGTGTTAGCGTAGATGGACGTGGAGATGACTGGAATTGTAGAATTTGTGATAGCATATACTTACTAAGGATATCAAATTTCCTATTGTATATTAGATTTTAATTTCTTGATAAGTATTTGGTCCTACGGTTCCTAAGTGGAACAAACAAAGAAATCGGGGTGTATGTAACTATTTTTGTTATATCTAAATCATTTTTCGAGTCTCTGATTACTGTTAGTCTCCCTTAAAACGGAGATATTAGTCTTAACATTATAACGGAATAAATATCATAATCTATTAGGCATAAAGAAAAAATATTTTACTTTTCTTTTTGTATTTTAATGTAGGAATGTCATCTTTGAAATTCTGATCCTAGACTCGTAGCTTACAAACATTTATTTGTGTTACAAATTCAAATTCCAAATTCTAATAAATTGGCTTTAACATATGTAGCATTTTCATTCAGTTATTTACTTAACAAACTCCGCATGAACATAGCTAGGGATGAATAAAACTGTGTAAAACGAATATCAAACTAAACAACAACGAAATTTTAAAAAAAAAAAAAAACTTTTCTACATAAAAAGTGAAAAGAAGTACTACCTCTTTGTATATTTTGTATGTAGTTCTTTAATACTCTAATGCGGTCTAAAAAAAAACTTTCTACCATTGACGTAGCTAAGTTATGGCCAAAATAGGCCGTTCCCGGGTAGGAAATATTAGAAATTTTAGTACTATAGAAGATGATCTGTAGTCATAGTATAGTGGCTATATCCCTGTTTTAACATTTTTAAAATTCGGCCCCACCTCTTATTCTATCCTGGCTACGTCCCTGCTTTCTACCTAAAAAGTAAAAAGAAGTACTACCTCTTTGTATATTCTTTATGTAGTTCTTTAATATTCTAATGCTGTCTAAAAAAATATGCATTACTACTCCGTACTCTTTACTCTTTTTAAAGATGTAAAACAATGATGTATACAAAAAATTTGTAATCTAAGAATTTTCATATGTTCCCGGCTTGCGGCTTATTAATGAAAGCGTTCCTTCGTTCTAAAAAAAAAGGAATAAACAGAGATGAGTAGAAAACCGTACAATGCTCTTATACCCGGTACAATCTCTTAGAAGCACCGTGAATTACATATTCTTTCATAATGGAGTACTAATACATTGATGGAGAAACAAAGGAAGAACAAAATAAGGATGATCAAGGCTAAGATGATAAATAGACATTGGTATTTTTAACACCTTTTATTACGTGTTGAGCATTTATGCTTGCTTGTTGATCTTTCCACATGATCATTAACTTGTCCATATTTTCTTACGTAGACGTCATTCGCTAAAGTATAAAATTGCTCTGCAAAGAGAGAAAAATCGAAATTAGAATAAACATTGTCATTCACAAAGTGTACAATATACTCCGTATAAGTTAACCATGAATAGAGGTATCATATAAAAACTATGAATTTTGCACAAATACAATATAATCCGTACAATATTATCAATAACAAATGGTGGTGGGAGTACCTAAGCAAGATTATGATTAACAAAATATGAATTAATTGCTTTTATAGTGTTTCATAATACAATTACAATTAAGTTAGGAGTCTTATTCGTTTGAATAATTGCCTATCACAAGTATGCTTAGAAGATTTCTACAATTGATCAACTTCCTATTGTAACATATTCTATACTTTCACACTAATTCTAAATTTTATCCACTAATTGTAAATTTTATCTTTATACTAATTATTCTTATTGGTCGAAAGTTTTTAACATAGGTTGGAGTCTCTATAATCGCTCGAAAAAAGCTTCCTTTATTAATATAGATAGATAGATTATTATTATTACTAGATTTAATGCTCGTGCGATGCACGGGCCTGTTTGTAGTATTCTTTCTTGTTTTACGTAATAATTATAAAATGTTAAAATCTATTATGTACGTACAGTTCTTGTAAAAAAACCATTTAGTAGCTATTTTTATTATTATTAAATAAACATATCTAAAGTGATACGGATTTGATGACGCACTTATAATATCAAGTATAACACAACTAAAGTGTATTATCTTATACACAATAAAACTATTTTATTGTATTTGGAGCTCTAACTTGGTTTTTCTTTAGTGTCTACACAATGCCATGCACATGCCGAAAGCAACATCGTATCGTCCAACTTTTCTTCAAAGTGCTAGCTCAAAATAAAGATGAACAATTTTACGAAAAATTGTCTTTTGTATGACCTCAATAAAAATAAATATACCCTGACTTTTCATATACAACTCATCATCATATATCATATATGTGGTTAAGCAAATTTGTAATATTAATATCTATTTACCTACTTTAATCTCTTAATAACATTAAAAATAATTCCTCTCTCTTTGTACCTGGTCTTTGTATATAAAACATATGTAAACATTTCATTGAGACGAAGGGAATACATAGATATGACGTTAGACGTACCCTAAAAAATTCCTATATACATAGGTAGGACTTACACTACAAATTTCTATCAGATGTTCGAATAATTGTAGATATTCAATCCTCAATCAAATTACTTTTTAAATAACTCAAGTAGGTGTTTTTTTTGGAGTTAAGTATTAGACAAGGACTCGAACTTTATATTTTTTTTCCATTAAGGACTTAATCTTTCAAACTTTACAGTTAAGGACTTCCCACTTAACTTCCATCCACTTTGTCTAATGTCACATCACTCCACACACAAACCTCTCTAACAGCAAACCTCAATACAACAATAGACAAACCTCTTAAATATCACAAAAGACAAACCTCATAAAAGTATACTACATGGGGTCCACTATCACTCACAACCAAAAACACAAACTTGTATACAAAATTGTAACCATTCTCATCTATGAACCTCAACCCACATTCTCAACAATAGAGAGGTTTGTCAACAAACCTCTAAAAAGTACACAAATTTTTGTTGTCAAACCTCTATTGTTGATTATAACATGAACTTTGAAAATGTTTGTCGAGAGGTTTGTCGATTTGGTGATGTGTCAATAAACAAAAGAGGTTTATCTATTGTGGATGCCCTTAAAACCCATTTTGTTGACCAACATAAACATTTTTTTGGATATTTATTAAATATTATGTAGGGAATCACCCCATTTTAATTATAAGGAAATTAAAAAGTTAAT
The DNA here is from genome assembly GCF_048544455.1 of Silene latifolia. Taxonomy (NCBI): domain Eukaryota; kingdom Viridiplantae; phylum Streptophyta; class Magnoliopsida; order Caryophyllales; family Caryophyllaceae; genus Silene; species Silene latifolia. The sequence continues at coordinate 14,575,052 of NC_133534.1, forward strand.
TGCTAACTCAATTTACATAAGCATCACAAATCACAAATTCAAAACCTGTCATGCTCAGTTGGCCTTAGTGCCTTACTACCACCACTGCTGTATTAAGAGTAGAGCTGTTCAAATGCGGGCTTGGGTCGGATATGGGCCGGACTATGAAGGAAAAAGTTGCCCTTAAGACCTTAGTGGGCGGGTCGGGCCTTAATTATGGGCCAATTATTCTTGCCCGCCCTTTAGTCAAAAGTCGGGCGGCCCATGGGCTAATGGGTCGTACCACGAAACTTCAATTTAGATGTTTTATTAATTAAAATATATAAGGCTACCCAATATATAAATATTTTCGTTATATTTTAACCGTTATAGTTTACCTATTATTTTAGCGTTCCACATCCATATAAAATTGATACAATTTTCTTTGAAAATGCCTTTTTTTAAGAGTAAAAGTAAATGATTTAAATAATAAACGGGCCTAATGGGCCGGCCCACGGGATTTTCTCGTTGTCCATACCCGCCCATTTAACTTGGTGGGCTGGGCTTGGCCCGCCCTGTTAATTTTTCGGGTAAAAAATACTTGTCCAAGCCCACATAATAAGCGGACTGGACGGGCGGGCCTAATGGGCGGGATGACCCATGAACAGCTATAATCTATATATATATATATAAAAGAGAGTTTTTTCGAGCGATCTGAGAGCGTCCACATCATCAAAAATAAATTTAGGAAAGTATATTTTTTGATGTAAAAAATAAAGTGGAAAATCTTTTGATTATTAAAATATGTATATTTCCTAAATTATATTCAAGTGATATTTCCAATTTTTATATCAAACTTTTACATTTTATTAGTCAAAAAAAATATCGTTAAAAAAATTATGAAAATAATATAATTAGCTTTGTGGTAAAAAAATGCTATCATTAGAGTATAAATTTCATATTATTTGCACATATTAAAGATGGTGTACTTCTTAATTTGTAAAATTGTGTACTTTTTAGTATGTTTTGTCCCACATTGGAAAATAAGTAGGTGTGGTGAATATATTACATATAAATAGTAGAATTGTCCCACATCGAAAGATTAGTATAAGGTAGTGTGATCCTATGATTATAAATAGGAGGCATACTTGGAACTTATGTATCAACCCAAAAAATTTTGAGTCTCTTAAGTACTGTCTTGGAGAACTCTTAAAAGTTCATATTATTATATTTTATACCTATAGATATTTTATATGTCCCACATTAAAAAATAATATATGTGTGGTAAATATACTACGTTTAAATAATATAATTATAATTGTGTTAAAAAAAAATAATGTTGGTGTGGTAAATATATTACGTTTAAATAATATAATTAGAATTGTGTTAAAAATAATAATGTAACTGCGGTAAATATACTACGTTTAAGTAATGTTCATATCATTTGCACATATTTTAATTATGATAAAAAAAAATAAAAAAACAAACGTATGAATATTAATAGATAATATTGTATTTGCTTATTATTAAATTGGGGTGAATGTCGAATTAGGTTTAAAAAATATGGTGTACTTTTAAATATGTTATTTCATTTCACATTGAAAAATAATTTAGGTGTATATATATACTACGTATAAATAGTTGAATTGTCCCACATCATAAGATTATCATAAGGTGGGGTGATCCCATGATTATAAATAGGATTTATCCTTGGAAATTAGGTATCACCCCAAATATATTGAATCTCTCAAAGTATACTTATTATATAAGAGACCTTAAACATAATCTTGAATTAAATGTTAAATTTTAAAGTTGTAACATTTTTTTAAGTGGGAGAAAGATCGATAAAATGGTTAATATTATAACTGAAATTTTTTATGTTACTCTCGAATGTTGTTAGATCACACATAATACCCTTAATTTTAAGTTTGTACATATAATACCCTTGTGTTTACTTTTTCATAACGCCGTTACTCCTATGAGTAACTAGATGAGTAATTGAGCATGCCATGCTATTTGTGTTTTGTTATTTAGGTATTAAATGTTAGTGTATTAAATAAAATATGAATTTAAGAATTAGATGATGAAGTGTTTGTGTAATAGGCGATAACAAAAGAAAAAGGCGTCAAAAGTCATAGGAATAATGACATTATGACGGAAGATGTCAAATGGTATTCTGGGAAAGAAAAGGTGAACACAGGGGGTAACATTTGTAAAAACTTAAAATTAGGGGTACCATGTGTAATCTATCAAAGTTCAAGGTTACCATGAGAAATTTCTAATATTATAATGATATAGTTAATTAAATTTTTATTTAAAAGAGAGAGATATCCGTACCAATAAAACAATAAAGGGGATATTATTTTTTAATTGTTATTTTATTGTCACGCCATCAAACTTAACGTCCATTTAACAGCCTTTATATTAGGGGGTACCATGGGCAAAAAAATGGAACCTGAAGGATACTATAGCCAGATTCGTAAAAGTAGGGGTAACATGGAAAATTTGACAAAATTAAGGGGTACCATAGGAAATTTCCGTATCTCAATTATGATAAAAAAAAAATGAAGAAAAACAACTACAAATATTAATGGAGAGTACTTGATCATATTATTAAATTTAAATATAACTATTAGATATAATGAGTAACAATTAACCGTATTCGGTATTCGGGATCTGGTTGAATGTCAAACTAAGTGGAAAAAAGATGGTGTAATTCTGAGCATGTTATTTGTCCCACATTGAAAAACAATGCAAGTTTGATGATATACTACTTATAAATAGTAGAATTGTCCCACATCAGAAAAATAATCCAAGTTTGGTGAATATATTACTTATAAATAGTAGAATTGTCCCACATCGAAAGATTAGTATAAAGTGGGGGGGGGGGGGGATTATATGATTATAAATAAGAGTTAACCCACGTATATATTAATTTTTTTTTTTTGAAAGAGATATTTTAATAATATATGTAAACAAATCATTAGACATAGAATGTAAACATTAAACCCTTATGTTTTTTTTTTGCATTATAAATAAGTTAATTACCCCGTTGCAACGCACGGGCATTCAAACTATAATGAACAACATTACAACATACACAAAGTTAAGAACATGAATAAGAGAAGCAAAAATCACTTAATAATATTGGTGTCACATAGGCAACCTATAATGAACAACATTACAACATACACAAAGTTAAAGCACAATACAAAACAAAGAGTTTTACTAATGGTTGTCTCCTAACACAGTACAAAACTAAAGATTTTACTAATGATTGTCTCCTGAATACACTAATAGAGCGTTAATGTTTCGTTATATGTACGATATAGAGATCTCTATCTAATGATCGTCGATCGAGACTAAGTGGTTTTACCTTCAAAGAAAAATAATACGTATACAATAATGGTTTTTTTAAGAAGAGACAATTACTTTTTGGTATGTTATATCTTTCACATTGAAAAATAATGTAGGCATGATGAACATACTACGTCTAAATAATTAAATTATGTATCTCACATCGAAAGAATAGTATATAAAAGATATGTACTTTTTAGTAGGGTGATTCTATAAATTTAAATAGGAGACATCTTTGAAACTTAGGTATTAACACAAAAAATTTATATATAAAAGATATGTACTTTTTAGTATGTTATATGTCCCACATTGAAAAATAATGTATGTGTGGTGAATATATTATGTATAAATAATAGAATTGTCTCATATATATACATTTTCTATATTATATTAAAGTGATGTTTATAATTTTGATATAAAAACTTTATATTTCATTTGACAAAAAAGTATCGTATGAAAATTATATAATTAGATGGTGACAAAAAAAATGCTATCATTAGAGTGTAGATTCTATTGTATTTTCTCATTATTAAATCGAGTTGATGTCAAAGTAGGTGCGAAAAAAAAATGGTGTACTTAGTATGTTATTTGTCCTACATTGAAAAGTAATGTAAGTGTGGTGAATATACTATGTATATATATATTAGAATTGTCTCACATCGGAAGATTACCATAAGGCATAGTGATCTTATGATTATAAATAGAAGTCATAACCCAAAATCTTTTGGGTCTGTTAAGTATTGTCTTGGAGAGCTCTTAAAAGTTTATATCATTATTTTCTACCTATAGATTTTATATGTCCCACATTGAAAAATAATGTAGGTGTGGTAAATATACTACGTTTCAATAATATAATTAGAATTGATTAAAAAAAATTCTATTATTAGAGTATAGGTTCATATCATTTGCATATATTTTAATTATGATAAAAAAAAATAGAAAACAAACGTATGAATATTAATAGATAATATAGTATTTGCTTATTATTAAATCGGGTTGGATGTCGAATTAGGTTCAAAAAATATGGTGTACTTTTAAATATGTTATTCGTCTCACATTGAAAAATAATGTAGGTGTGATAAATATATACTACGTATAAATAGTTGAATTGTCCCACATCAGAAGATTATCATAAGGTGAGGTAATCCCATGATTATAAATAGGACTTATCCTTGGAACTTAGGTATCACCCCAAATTTATTGAATCTCTCAAAGTATACTTATTATATAAGAGACTTTAAACATAATCTTGAATTCAATGTTAAATTTTTAAAGTTGTAACATTTTTTTAGGTGGGAGAAATAGCGATAAAATGGTAAATATTATAACGGAAATTTTTCATTGTACCCTCGAATTTTGGTAGATTACACATAATACCCCTAATTTTAAGTTTCTACATATAATACCCTTGTGTTTAATTTTTTCATAATGTCGTTACTTCTATGAGTAACTAGCTGAGTAACTGAGCATGCCATGCTATTTGTGTTTTATTATTTAGGTATTAGATGTTAGTTTATTAAATAAAATATGGAATTAGGAATTAGATGATGAAGTGTTTGTGTAATAGATAACAAAAGAAAAAGGAGTCACAAGTCATAGGAGTAATGACGAAAGTTGTCAAATGATATTCTGGGAAAGAAAAAGGTGAACACAGGGGTACCATTTGTAGAAACTTAAAATTAGAGGTACCATGTGTAATCTATCAAAGTTCAATGTTACCATGAGAAATTTCCAATATTATAATGATATAGTTAATAAAATGTTTATTTAAAAGAGAGAGATATATGTACCAATAGAACAATAAAGGGGATATTATTCTTTAATTGTTATTTTATTGCCACGCCATCAAACTTAACGCCCATTTAACAGCGTTTACATTAGGGGTACCATAGGCAAAAAAATGGAACCTTAAGGGTATCATAGGCAGATTCTTAAAAATAGGGGTAACATGGAAAATCTGAAAAAATTAAGGGGTACCACGGGACATTTCCATATCTCAATTATGATAAAAAAAAATGAAGAAAAACAACGTACAAATATTAATGGAGAGTACTTGATCATATTATTAAATTTAAATATAACTATTATATATAATGAGTAGCAATTGTGCGTATTCGGTATTTGGGATCTGGTTGGATGTCGAACTAAGTGCAAAAAAGATGGTCTAATTCTGAGTATGTTATTTGTCTCACATTGAAAAACAATGGAGGTTCGATGAATATATACTACGTATAAATAGTAGAATTGTCCCACATTAGAAACATAATCCAAGTTTGGTGAAAATATTACTTATAAATAGTAGAATTGTCCCACATCGAAAGATTAGTATAAGGTGGGGTGATTATATGATTATAAATAAGAGTTAACCCACGTATATTAATCTTTTATTTTTTTTTGAAAGAGATATTTTAATAATATGTAAACAAATCATTAGACATAGAATATAAACATTAAACTCTTATAACATTTTTTTTCATTATAAATAAGTTAATTACCCCGTTGCAACGCACGGGCATTCAAACTAGTTAAGAGTATATGTGTAATATCGTAATATACTCATATCACTCCTTTCATCTTGTTCTATAATCATATGTTTTGATAAACATAAGGAATTATATATATACACTAATAACATAGAGGTAATTGCGTTTGATTAGTGGTGGTATTCTCACAAAATTTAGTTTGTGAACAACTCAAATACATATGAAACGTACATACATTCATAAGAAGATAGTGTTTTAAATTGTAGGGTAAATTGATAATTTATACCAAGTATAACACTCTTTTTCAAATCTTATACCTAAGATAACTTTTTTTGAAAACTTATACCTAAAATCTTATTTTCTTCCAAACTTAATACCAAATCTCAATATAACACATAAAATGACAGTTTTGCCCTTATTAATAAAATATGACCACCCTTTCCACCCCCATTAAAATCATCAACCAAACATCCACCATAACCACCACAACCACAAACCACCAGCACAACCATCGGTGCCAACGCCGCCTACCCACGACTGTCCTCCTATCGACGAACCCTCCTACTCTCCTAGCGCCACTCCCAGCCTATCACAACCATTTCTCACCTTCTTTCAGCCAAGTGGAAAAATTCACCATTTTTAATTCTTCCCATTGAACTCATATATCTAAATCAATTTCAACAAAAGTTTGGTCAGATGTGGGACTGCAATTATATGCCACTAAAGCATTGTGAGAGTGCCCACTAATAGGTGTTTGAGAAAAAGAGTTCAGCGAGATTTGATTGAGTTTTTCACCATAGGCGTTGTATTTTAACGAGTCCGAGCGTATCTTGTATACTCCCTTGAAATGTTCTCGATCGGTTAGTAGCTTTCTCAACTAGCTCAAACGTCTTCAATCTCTCCTTTGTTAGATAGATCTGGGGAATTTCTTGTTTTATCTTTCGTTTTCTTCATATACCATTCCAGTGACGGTGAATAGGAGGGCCCACCGACAAGAGGGCACTTATTGTGGCAGCCCGACACCGATGATGGGTGTCGAAAGGGGAAGGAGTTGGGTTGTACGGCTGATAATGGTGGGATGTTTGTGATGGATTTATGTATAAGAGAGGTTAATGATTAATTTTGAGGGAAAATGGTGGTGATAAGGTAATTAGTAAGGGCAAAATCGTCAGTTTGTGTCTTTTATTGTGATTTGGTATTAAGTTTGGAAAAAAATAGGATTTTCGGTATAAGCTTTGAAAAAAAATTATCTTGGGTATAAGATTTGAAAAAGAGTGTTATACTTGGTATAAGTTATCAATTTACCCTAAATTGTATAATCTATCTTAATTAAAATTTAAATAATGTTAGGTAGTTCACGAAAGTTGGAGACTCTGTAATCGCTCGAAAAAAGCTTACTTGATTAATATAGATGGATAGATATATTGATTGGAAAGGGGAGAAGTGGTGATTTAGCCCCATAACTCTTTACAATTGTGAAATTAAGCCCCATAACTCTCAATTAGAGTAATTTAGCCACATTACTTATACAAAAAGTGCAATTTGACCCCAATTCAAATTCTCCCCAAAATCTCAACAGCTAAACCTCAAATTTTACCTCAATCTAATCTTACCTTACTCAAAAGGTAATATATTCTTGTTATTATCATTTAAATCGTCTTATTTTGTTACTAAATTAGATTAATTAGAGAAATATTTATGTTCATTAGTTGGTATATCAATCTGTCTCATTGTAGGCGGACACAAAATACAAGTGAGAGGGCAAGTGGGACACTATCTGTCTACAGCTTTAGACGGAAAGTGTCTGTCTAAAGTGAGAATTTGTGTTGCTGTATTATATGGTTGTTCAATATATAGACATGTCAGATATGGGAGTGTTTGCTTATTGCTGCTACTGCTTTGATTTTTTTTTTGTTACAGAAGTTTGAAGAATGTATATCGTTTATGAAGAAACAACTATGTACGGAAAATGCGAAAATGTAATACGTATATGGAGAGTAAATTTTTTTTTATTATTATTTTAAGGAGAAATTGACGAGATATTGATTTCAAGGGAGATATTAGATACAATTTAAATTGGGGCCAAATTTCATTTTATGTATAAGTATTGGAGCTAAATTACTCCAATTGAGAGTTATGGGACTTAATTTCACAATTTTAAAAAGTTATGGGGCTAAATCACCACTTTCCCGAATTTGAAAGTATTTATCAAAAATGGGTCCATATCATCATATGAGCAACATTTTGACTTTCTTCCCTAAAATACCCCTACCCTCTCCAGTCTCCGCCCTCTGTAGTTAGTTCTCCTAGTATCTCCAACCCTCTTCATCCTCCTCCATTAAAAAAAAAAAAAAAAAAAAAATAGGATCTTGGCTGATAAGGATAATTAGAGAACCCAATCATATTTCGTTTATTCTAGACTGATTCATTCTCCATATTTATGTCATCTAAGTAGTTGTACTTGTATCACCATAATTATATACCCCCTGATATTAATCAAAGTCAAAAGCATCCATGTTCGTTCCATTAAGATGAGCTTTATATCCCAACTGGAATTATTAATCAATCCCTGGCCTGTATCTCACAATTCATTCATTAACGAGTGGTGGTACGGCGCATTAGTGGCTATGAGATTAGGGCAGCATCGAGCCATGGTGGCTTGCTGATAGTGATGAGCGCCTCAATGTTGTGCCAATTTGTTAAGGTGTTGGGTTCGCCACCGAGTCAAATGAAGGTATAACAACTGATGACTGACATTTGTGGTTGCATCGGTGCTGCTCGGAGGAAGAGGTAGTGAAATCAGCCGGATTTTTTGCTCTGTGGAGAGGTTCCTGGTGGTCGCTCCACCGAGCAAATGGTGGAATAGGTGGCCCCACCTTCATTTTGAGGAGGTGTGAGAGCTAATAGGAATAAATATAATAATTGGACCTCGACCATCACCTTAAGGTTTTGGTTTAGATGGTTCTTCTATCATGCTAGCAGATGGTTGATGAACTGTGACGAACTGTTTACTTCCCTAAATCGAGTCTTATTATAAGTTTTTTATTTCTTTCTTGCGAGGGAGAGATTTGAGTGTGAGTCAATTTTGCGAGGTTGAGTGCCATTCGTGTTCAGTTTCGAGTTCCTTACGAGGGAGGAGGGTTGTTCACGTCATATCCTAGCTAATTTTAGTAGAGGGGTCTTGTGAGATTTTCACAACTAATTTATATTGGGATCGTTAGTTTGGATAAACTAAGAAATGATCTTTGAGTTTTATTTTTAAATGGAGAGTTTTTTAATAAGGGTATTTTGGGAAAGGAAGAAAAAATATTGTTCATCTGATGACATTGACCTATTTTTGATAAATACTTTCAAATCCACCCCCATTACCTTAAGGAAAATAAAAGGACGTCACCGGGTGGCACTCAATTTGGGCGCCACCTCTCACATGAAATGAGTGGGACCCCTTCAACTAAGAATACATGTGAGATTAAACTCCATTTTAGAAAAAAATTCCCATCTGGGCCCTGCAGAATGCAGAGATTAGTTCGAGGTCCATAAATCATCTAACTGATGAGTCGATGTACTGCTAATGTATTGCGTAACTTTAGATTACAGATTTACAGCTTGATGTTAGACCTGAGTGTGGTAGCTTTTGCAGATATTGATGAATGTGCTGCGAATCCAAAATTGAACAACTGCTCAAATATTTGTCTTAATACCGGTGGAGGTTTCAATTGCTCCTGCCCTAAAGGATATTCTGGCGATGGTATGACCAAAGGAAGTGGTTGCAGAATGCTAACAGATTCTCGTAACAATTCCCAATTTGCTATCAAATTCAGCCTCGGTGAGTACTTGCCATCCGTTACGTGGCAATTGCATTTTCTGACCCATCCATTAGCATTACCATGAGTATTTGCATTTCATATACGGAGTATAACTGAGTATTTCTCATTGAACTAACTTTGAGCCGGAAATTATTGCTTACAGGAATGAGCTTCGGAGTCTTAATCTGCATGTCATTTATGGCCTTGACATATTTTTCCATCAGGAAGAAGAAGCTTATCAAACTGAGAGAGAAATTCTTCGAGAATAATGGAGGAATGTTATTGAAACAACAACTTGCTCCTTACGAAGGGAGGGAGAAGAGCAACGGGTCATTCAAAATATACTCCTCACACGAACTAAGATCAATAACTGATAATTATAGTGAAGCTCGTATTTTAGGCAGGGGAGGTTACGGCATTGTATACAAAGGCATTTTAAAAGATGGTAGTGCAGTTGCAGTCAAAATGTCAAAATTCGTTGAAAAGACTCAAATTGAGCAATTCATCAACGAGGTCACTATTCTCACTCAGATCAACCATCGGAATGTGGTGAGGCTCAAAGGATGTTGCTTGGAGACTGAAGTTCCGGTCCTAGTCTATGAGTACATCTCTAATGGAACATTGTTCGAGCATATCCATAGAAAAGGAGGCGCTTATTGGCTTACCTGGAGAAATTGCATAAGGCTCGCCATGGAGGCAGCTAATGCTCTATCTTATCTACACTCAGCAGCATCGCCTCCAATTATACACAGAGATGTGAAGTCGTCCAACATTTTGATCGATGATAGCTTCAAAGCTAAGATATCTGATTTTGGGGCCTCGAGATTAATATCCATTGATCAAACTGAAGTAACAACATTGGTGCTAGGTACACGAGGCTACTTGGATCCAGAGTACTTTCAGACAAGCGTGCTAACAGAAAAGAGTGATGTCTATAGCTTTGGGGTTCTTTTGGCTGAGCTACTAACCAAACAACTGCCTCTATGCCTAGAGAGAAAAGTCGAAGAGAGAAATTTGGCCGGGTATTTTCTCAAGGCAATAAGAGAGGATCGATTGTTACAAGTCCTCGATCCTCAGTTAGTGAGCGAAGCAAGTGATGAAGAGCAGCTCTTTGATGTGGCTAAGCTGGTGAAGAATTGTCTTAGTGTCAAAGGCGAAGACAGGCCTAGTATGAGCGAAGTGGCCGCTCGTTTAGAGGGTTTGAAGAATCGAATAAATCATCCATGGGCGGGCCAGAGCTACGATGATTCAACGAGCCTACTCGGCCATGAGGATCTTTATCCCAATTGCTCAAGTGATTACAATCCAAATACAGGGGAAGCTTCAGAACAGAAATCAATGCTCATTGAAATGAGCCAACCTCGTTGATGTCACTTAGCTATGTGTCTCAAGAATAAAAATTACTTTACTATAGTAATTGGATTGATAGCTACCACTATATGATCTGACTAGAGGACATTGATGAATCAGAGGTGGACCACCCTCATCTGCTCGCACCACACCACGATCTTCTCGTTCCTGCTCATCGTGTAGAAGTCTACATTCTACTAGCGGAGCTAGAATTTGATAAAACGTATGCAACACATGACCTCTAAGCATTTCATTTACTCATATTAGAATTTTCTTGTTATTCAATTTGACAAGTGATATAAATAATTACATGAGTTTCAAACCAGTGGGATGAACATTATTTTTGTGCTTGTTATAACAGAAGCAAGAAAAAACTGATAAAAGAATAATAAAGAGACAAACGCACAGATTTACGTGGTTCACTAACGGTGTGTTAGCTACGTCCACATGGCAGAAGGGAGAGAGTTTTATTGATATGTGAGGAGTTTTCAGATTAAAGATTCAGACGGTATGACTGCTAGGTAGAGGCTTAGCGAGACCCCCGCATAGTCGTTCGAAGCGGCGGTTAACAAAATCAAGGCACAAACCCAACAGTGCTATATAAAAACAACTTATTGTATTTCTGTATCCCTTCACTGCCAGTTTGATGCTTGAATATCCTAGGCAATAGCAATGAGGAATTATAATGAGTTTCATACCATAAAAGGAGCTCTTTAACCATTGAGCTACAAAATAAGGAGCTCCTTATATGAAACCGGTTTCTAAACTAGGAAACCGGTTTCATGTTAGAAAAAGGTGAGAAAAAAGGGGGACCACATAAAAAGTATGAAACTTTTACCATTGAGGAAAAATAAGAAGTTCTATAATTAAAAATTTATTTTGATGTGTCAATGAAAAAATATAGTATGAAACTATAAGCATTGTTATTGCCCTTAGTATATTATGTACGGAGTACTGTTCTTGACAAAGACTACTGATAATTGATACACACTCAAGCCATACACTTGCATAAAATAAATTTGGCCATGGCAGTTAGTGATAGATGGACCATCTCAACCAAAACCTTAAGGTTATAGTTGAGGCCCAACTATTATAAATATTCCTATTACGCTCCCTCACTCAAATGCCCGTTGGGCTTGAAGAGTGGTTAGTTGTCTGCACGGCTCCCCATACAGTGTCTTTGGGTTTCCACTCGAGTTTTGAGGAGTTTTGAGGTTGTCAGGATTTGAACCCGTGACCTTCGGTCACACTGGCTCTGATACCATGATAGATGAACCATCTCAACCAAAACCTTAAGGTGATGGTTAAGCTAATACCCTTTTCTATAATGGTATCAGAGCCAGTGTGACTGAAGGTCACGGGTTCAAATCCTGGCAACCTCAAAACTCCTCAAAAACTCGAAGTGGAAACCCAGCACACGGTACGGGGGAGCCGGTGCACAACTAACCACTCTTCAAAGTGGAAACCCAGCACACGGTACGGGGGAGCCGGTGCACAACTAACCACTCTTCAAGCCCAACGGGCATTTGAGTGAGGGAGCGTAATAGGAATATTTATAATAGTTGGGTCTCAACCATCACCTTAAGATTTTGGTTGAGATGGTTCATCTATCAGTTAGGCCTATTCAGATTTCACAAAATCTCATTGAAGACGGCGATATCCGTCACAAGCTTGTGACGGATACCATTTCCTCTCACAAAATACCCATGAGAGGTGAGTGGGGAGCACATGTGGGTACCCCACCTTGTCCCCTCTCCCATTTTGTGAGAGGTCTTCAGCTTGTGACGGGATTAGCCCGTCACAAGCAAGACGCTTTATTCGGATTTTGGGACAGGCCACCTCAGGTCGGGTTAACATTAGGTCAGACAAGGCTTTGTTCGGGTTTGAGATGAGTTGGGTCTATTTGGGTTTCAAATCACTTCTGGGTCTCGGTCGGAGTCATTTGAGCCTGGTCAGCTTAATCAAGGCTACCTATAATTGAAATTTAAGCAAAACGAACGACATTGGTCCACAATCAATTCTTACATGGCAAGGTAAAAACAATTTCAACATTTCATTTAGGTATAATGGTCATTTTACCAACATAATCCTACTTTAGTTTAGAATGGTACCTTCAACTAATTTAATGATTTCAACAAACTATTATTTGAGCAATGCATTCCATGTTACCTTACTTTATTACTCCAATTTTTTCCATTAAGTTTAGTTTTTGATCATTTTTTTGGTTTAGTTACTTTATTACTTCCTCCGTTCAGTTTACGAGGTGAGCCTTTAAATTCAATTTATACAAAAATATATTGGTCGGAAAATTATAAAAATTACACCATAAAATTCCTTACGAATAGAGCTTTAATATGAGTATACATTTCAACATATTTAGTCATATATTTTGAGAGATATTGAAGAGAGAAGTGAGTGTCTCGAAAAGTGAGAATGACAATTAAAAAAAACAGAGGGAGTATTAACTTAAGCTTATCAAACTAAATACTACGGCGTATATCGCTTTCATTTTGATCAATAACAAATTATGAAGTCATCAATCCAATCGGGTAAATATTGGCCGGGATTCATATTGAGGCGGGTTTAGATTCAGGTCACATATCATCTGGTCGTTTCGGGTTAAAAACAGGTCGGTTCTATTATGGGTTGTTAGTTTTCCAGTTGCTGTCCGATCGGGTTTCGGGCGGGGTGGCGGGTCAGTCCAGTTAGTCCGGTCAAGTCAAATTTGTCAATACTAACGATTATGCTATGTTGTGCGGAAGCGATACGGAGTAGATGCAAAAAATAAAAGACACAAAGATTTAACGTGGTTCACTATCAATGCGATAGCTACATCCACCAGGGCGAGGGAGAATAATTCACTATGTCGGGAGAATTACAGATTACAAAAGATGAGCACAGAGTTTTTCTAGATCTGCCCCTTAAAACTCTCAATGTGTTTGCCTCACAAATCTGTCCTTAAAGAATAACTAAATTAGGGTAGAGTTTATATATTAAGCTACCCTAATAAAGATTATTCTAATTAAAAAAAAAAAAAAAAGACAAAAATACGTAAATAAACTAAGACCTAAAGTCTTGCGCAAAGACTAACCAAAACATCAAAAGTGACGTTGGCCAAAGAATTAGAAAGTGTGAATGGGGTCCACCAACTTTCCTAATTCCAAAAACCAAATTCCTGTAGCATTCGGTCATGCAACGCCATATTCCAGAGACGCCTGCGATCCGTAGATTAACAAGAGTTACTCGTCCGTCTTTCGGCTCTTTACCTTACTTAGTTTATTTCCCATCTTTAATCTTACTCCGACATATCTCTGTAAGCGACATACGAGTCACATACTAACATGCTCCATGCTAATATGTGCAAGCTCCATGACTTACTTCTTCTCCTGCTATGCTTTAGCAACAAATGTATGCGATTATGTTTTTCTTTGTTCCAATTTTTATTTTCATTGTGTATTTAGTACCAACGACCGTAAAGATAATCAGATTTTTTTTTTTATTAAGATTAGAAAATTCTGAGCACATATAACCTCGTTAGCAAAACTTGGTTCACATTCGTCCTCTAACATGCTTTGGTGTAACTTTCGTGTTCATGTTTTTAACATTGAATTTTCTCAAACTCATTAACAAAACTGTCCTTGCATTTATTCATTCAATCATTGACCTTTTCAGCATGCATATAGACTTGGAATTATTCTTAACAAAGAGTAGTGAAGACCATTAATGAACACTTCGTACTACTCTTGCATGAAATAAATTTGCACATGGTATTTAGGCCTTGTATCATTATCAATGTTTAAATGACCGCATCAAGATCGTTTTATGGTGCAAAAGCTTCACAACTTGAGACGTCAACGTCGACTACAACTTGACTGAAGTCCTTAAATGTGTAAATTTCGTCTTGTATTTACGCAAAAACAAATTAGCTTAATTACATACCACATTGATCAAATATGTGCAAGCTCCATGACTTGCTTCTTCTCCTCTTATGCTTTAGCGTGGCGAAAACCACGCTTTCCAGTGACCCGCCTATTTCAAAACCGGGTTGTGAAACCAAATGTGGGAACGTGACTGTTCCCTACCCATTTGGCATTGGGGTTGGGCAAGACGGGTCACTGTGTGCCCTTGCGAGTTACTACAACGTCAGGTGCAACACAACATTTAGCCCAGCAAAGCCCTTCATTGGTACCGGCGACCTTGAGATAACCGATATAATTGACACCAAAATGCGAATTAAGAACTGGGTGGACCAAAGGTGCAACAATAGTGCACTGTACGTATTCGGAAACACAGGGATCGACCTTCAGAGCTACCCGATTGTATTCTCTGATATTGAGAACAAGTTTACAGGCGTTGGATGTAACACTTTGGCTTTAATCGACGGTACAAGAGGCCAGAACTTCACAAGCGTATGCGTTGCAACCTGCTCCGACTTGGCCGACGTGGTGAATGACGGGTCATGCTCAGGTATTGGTTGCTGCCAAACCGATATTCCTAAGGGTGTCAAAAGTTATAGAATTAGCATAGCTGAGCTATCTAATGATACTGATGTTTTCAACTATAATCCTTGTAGTTATGGCTTTTTAGCCGAGTATAAGACATTCATCTTCAATGTTACGGATCTAAACGACATCGGGTTTAAAAATAGAACTCGGGACAGTGTCCCGGTTGTCCTCGAATGGTACATTGGTGAAGGACAGACATGCGCAGTAGCTCAGAGTAACAAGTCTAGTTATGCCTGTCAAGCTAATACTAATTGCAGTGACTTTGTGAGTGGCAGTTCAAAAGGATACCTTTGTAGTTGCCTCCCTGGTTATCACGGTAATCCATATCTTGGCCCTGCTGGATGCACAGGTTCGTATATTTGTCACTAATTCTTCAAACTTCGAGTTTTACGTGTGTTTTAAGATTACTGCTTGATGTTGGACCTGACTGAGGTAGCTTCTGCAGATATTGATGAATGTGCGAATCCAGAACTGAACAACTGCTCGAATATATGTTCCAACAATGGAGGAAGTTTCAGTTGCTCCTGTCCTAAAGGATATCAGGGTGATGCTATGAGACCCGGAAGCGGTTGTATTAGAACCAATACGCAATTTGTTATGAGATTCAGCATGGGTGAGTTACATGCAGTTTCTCACAGTGTGGCAATTGCATTAGCATTTCATATAACTGAGTGTTGCTCATTGGGACTAACTTTGTGCCGGAAATTACTGTTTGCAGGAATGAGCTTTGGATTCTTAATCTGCATGTCATTTATCGCCTTGATATATTTTTCCATTAGGAGGAAAAAGCTTATCAAAATGAGAGAGAAATTCTTCGAGAATAATGGAGGAATGTTATTGAAACAACAACTTGCTCCTTACGAAGGGAAGGACAAGAGCAACGGGTCATTCAAAATATACTCCTCAGATGAACTAAGATCAATAACCGATAATTATAGTGAAGCTCGTATTTTAGGCAAGGGAGGTTACGGAATTGTATACAAAGGCATTTTAAAGGATGGTAGTGTAGTTGCAGTGAAAATGTCAAAATTCGTTGATCAAACTCAAATTGAGCAATTTATCAACGAAGTCGCTATTCTCACTCAGATCAACCATCGAAATGTGGTGAGGCTCAAAGGATGCTGCTTGGAGACTGAAGTTCCGGTCCTAGTCTACGAGTACATCTCCAATGGAACATTGTTCGAGCATATCCATAGAAAAGGGGGCGCTTATTGGCTTACCTGGAGAAATTGCATAAGGCTCGCCATGGAGGCAGCTAATGCTCTATCTTACCTACACTCAGCAGCATCGCCTCCAATTATACACAGAGATGTCAAGTCGTCCAACATTTTGATCGATGATAGCTTCAAAGCTAAGATATCTGATTTTGGGGCCTCAAGATTAATATCCATTGAGCAAACTGAAGTAACAACATTGGTGCTAGGGACACGAGGCTACTTGGATCCAGAGTACTTTCAGACAAGTGTGCTAACAGAAAAGAGTGATGTCTATAGCTTTGGAGTTCTTCTGGCTGAGCTACTTACCAAACAACTGCCTTTGAGCCTAGAGAGAAAAATCGAAGAGAGAAATTTGGCCGCGTATTTTCTCCAAGCAATGAAAGAGGATCGGTTGTTGGAAGTCCTCGATCCTCAGTTAGTGAGCGAGGCAAGTGATGAAGAACAGCTCTTTGATGTAGCTAAGCTGGTGAAGCATTGTCTTAGTCTCAAAGGCGAAGACAGGCCTTGTATGAGCGAAGTGGCCGCTCGATTAGAGGGTTTGAAGAATCGAATAAATCATCCATGGGCGGGTCAGAGCTACGACGATTCAACGAGCCTACTCGGCCATCAGGATCTTTATCCCATTTACTCAAGTGATAACAATCCAAGTACAGGGGAAGCATCAGGACAGAATGCTATGCTTATTGAAATGAGCCAACTTCGTTGATGTTGCTAAGCATATTGTCTCAATATTGGAAGTTTCAACTTTTTATTATAGCAATTAAGATGATTGCTAGGCTGCTAGCTCCTCTTAATTCGTAAGAATTACCCGTTTTCCATATTCGGCTTATGTATAGAATTTCCATTGTCTTATTTCCATTTTGATTATATATTTTTGTTAGTAAAATCACTTTGTTGTATGGGTCAGATTCACCACCACCCTTACAATTTTAATCTTTCTGCAAAAAGTAAACAAAACATTTTAAAAAGAATCTGAGGGAATATGACTAAAGTATATTGATGAGTCACAGGTCGGACGCGCTCATCTCTTCGAGTACATTCGAGTAGCGGAGCTAGAATTTGATTGAAAGTATTGAACATGACCTTTAAGCATTTCTTACTCTTCTGCACAACAATTGGTACCAGAGCTAAGGTTCTGATTTGGGATCTGCTTCCGTGTTAGTTGTATTTTAGGTGTTATTTAAAATTGTTGTATTATGGTTGAAAAGATGTTGGCAGCGAATATATTGAAAGTTGACATACTTTTGAGTTTGGTTGAAAGTTGACATACTTTTGGGTTTGGTGAGCTTTTGCAAGGATGTTAGTGTTGACGGTAAGGTGCACTAGTACAGAAATGGCTTTTGGCTACGGTTAAAAATGACATTTGGCTACGGTTCCTCGACCGTAGTAAATCGGGGCGTTGCCTTAGTTCAAGTAGTTATGGCTACGGTTAAGAACCGTAGCCAAAAGTGACTTATGGCTACGGTTATTAATAGGAACCGTAGCCTAAAGTGACTTATGGCTACGGTTATTAAGATTAAACCGTAGCCATAAGTCACTTTAGGCTACGGTTCTCTGTTAACAACCGTAGCCGATTCTCAATTAAAATTTTAAAAAAAAATTATTTACAAAAATATGATTTATTATAAATGTAAATTCTTTAATTAAGATAATAATAATTAATTACAATACCAATGTTTAACATATAACTACCATTACAAATCAACATCAGTATCAAGTTCTCATAATATTCTACCTCACAACTAAGCAGCTTCCTTCTTGTGCTTCTCTTTCCCGAGCTTCTTCTCCTCTTTGCATTTTCTCTCTTCCTCTGCATGTTCTCTTTCAATCCTCTCCCGCTCTTCTGTCCTCTGCCGCTGCCTCTCCCTCCCCTGAGCAACAAAGAAATGGGAATGGATAAGTCAGGCAGAAAAACAATTTCATGTAACATGATGACCCTATTTCAGTCTTAAGCCAGTTACAACGAACCTGCATCAACATTCTAATGCAACAGCCAGCACGTGTGTGACAAACACACCAAAAATTAGCTTCCAGATGAACAAAAGAAAATATTCTAAACCAACCAAATACAAAAAATGTCATTAATTAAACCGTGTTAAATTGATTTCGATAGACGATAGTTCAAATTAATGACAACCATCATCCAATCAGCGTTCAGCGAACGCAATAAAGAGGACAAAGGCAGCGGCTGGCTTGTCATCCAATGATGAAAAAAGAGGGGGCTCCGGAGGAGTTAATAACCTTCCAATTGAAGAGGTAAACACGATGTTAGAACTACCGCCTGAAACTTTAAGAAATACAAAGCAGGATACCCAGCAAGTGATATCAGTAAATGTTATGCTTCTTTATCCATTCACTCACAACACTTAGTAATCAAACACATACACACAGACTCAGCATCTCACCTGAAATTTAACCGAGGTGGTTGTGTTTGGGTTCTGTGTCAAAATACATATGCTCTCGCATGGTCTCTTTCACGAGCTTCTTCTTCCTCTCCCGCTCTTCTCTCCTATGTGGCTCTGCCTCTCCCTGGCCCGAGCAATAAAGAAATAGGAATGGATAAGTCAGGCAGAAAAAAAAATTCACGTCATGATGCCCTATTTCAGTCTTAAGCCAGTTGTTGTACTTCTCTCCAAGAAAATTCAGCATTGAGTTGTGACAGTTTACTTCTAAAGTTACATTTGTAATGCTGTACTGTGGCATGCTCAACATACAAATGAATAAGACTACAAAAAATGAGGCAATATTTATATAGATACACAAATACCACTACAAAATGTCTGCTTAAATTAGCCTATGTGTTCATACAGTAGTACATAGGAACCCAACCAAGCTCACTTAGGCCATACAGAACGAGAAGGGAAACCCGTCAAGTACCTGATCAGCTTCTAGTGTAGCCATATAAGCAGCATCTTGTTCCACCCTCAAACGCATATAGTTTCTCCTCTCCTTGGCTTCACGCCTAGCTGAGGCAAGTACATGTGTATGCCAGAGCTCTCTGCAGTATAGAAAGCATTTCCTCAGGAGTCTTTATCCCCCAATAATCTATAATAAAAGAAAATTAAAGTTGAACTGAAAAAGGGTGGTTGAATGCTAGTAATTGAATCCTCTATATTCACTGCATGAAAGACCCTCCATTATCCAGTCATAAGTAGCACTAATATACATGTAAAGGCTATATGAATCAACTTCCTTGCTTTGACACCAGTCCAGAGTTAAAGAACAAAAAATTTGTCTGACATTCAGAAACAACATATATAAACCTTCGAACTAAGATGGTCCTATACTAAGGCTACTATACCAGACCCGATGTCGATATGACTTAGTCCCGCTACTTAGGTCTTAGGATAAGAAAATTAGAATTTGGATCACAAAATAGGTCTCATGAATCAACGGACAAATAATTGTAAGCATCTAGTGATTTCTGTCCAACAAAGAAACAAAAACAGAAAAATGATAGCTTTGTCAGGTTACTTCAGTATGGTCGTTCAATCATAGGAAAATGCAAATTTAACATCTAGTCTACAACATTATTACTCCTTCTCTGTTTGATAGTCCATTTTTGCGCAGTTGCACAGTCAAAAAAGGAATATTTTCTTATCTTAACCTTTATATATCATAAAAATAATTTAGAATTTGTATGGTAGAAATCTAGTAGCTTGTGTATAAAATAAATTCATTATGATTAAAAGCAATCATCAATTCAATCATATTGTGCTTCTTATTCATTAGACATGCTCTTACGGAATGCAATTGAGATAAAATGTGGCAGCACAAGTCAAACATTCGGGTGGATAATAAGGTGAATTATTATGATATGCCTTAAGAAAAGAAAGAATGTGTCGGAATTAATAACAGATAAAAGTCGTAAGAATGCAAATCATGCCTGCATGCAATGTATACTGCACAACTTCTAAAGCCTCTTTGCTTTTCAAACCCATACATTGTATCATTCAAAGCATTGGTTTAGTCTTACCAGTAATTCACAATGATACACAGAATTACCAACCATTCTTTTTAAGACGATTTTAATTTCAAACGACTTTTATAATGAATTATAATAAAAGTGAAAATGAAAAGAGGTTGTGAGACGTCTGAAGTTAGCATTTGAGTGTATGACGGACCTTAAGAAACAAATTGACATACAATAATTAAAATGAACCCATTTGAGACTCGAATAATTAGTATATTAGCTTAACCGGTTTATATGGAACGTGACATTTGTAAAATTAAGAAGTGAATAATGCTAGCAAAAAGATTATACACAAAACCAAACTGCAACATTTTCTAGCATATATTTGCCATGCTCAACAGCGAATAATTGCCCATTTGCCCATCCAACATTATACACAATCGCACAATCTGACTTATGCATGATATTTCCTATCACTTGATGTAGCCTTACACTACTAGTGCAAACTACGCAGCAATTTAATCGATATCTCAATGCGCATAACAGTGGTTGCAACAAAGTGAACAAACAATTGCACAGAAATTCGCAATGAAACTGAACCAATACTATACTAAGCTCCCTATATAATGAAGACATTGTCCGAGCGAAATCAAATAAAAAATACGACACCAAATTCGACAACAAGTATCCGAATATTGTTAAAAAAACCCCAACTCTGATCCTCAACACGATTTAAAAAAAAACTAAATTATAATAATTTTCAGTATAACACCGGAATATACTGACAATACACATCGAAATATGCTTACCCTAAATCCAAAAGAATAACACTAAAGATCGATCGATTGCATATACCCCATCAAAATCCAAAAGAGAAACCTAAATCGATTACATATAACCCAAATTAAGCTTACCCTAAATCAAATTAAGCAAAAATTAAATAAATATATCAAAGAATTGATTACCCAGGAAAAATACCAGAATTTATTGCCCAGAATTAGGGTTGGCGGTGGTGATGAAGGCGACTTGATGTCGTGATGCAGATGGTGGCGTCGTGAGCATCAGGAGGTTGGGGTTGGCCTTGCGTCGTCGGTGGTGATGGGATGATGGCGAGGGTGCTTGCTGTTGTGAAAGAGGGGAGGCTAAAAATTAGGTATGGGTTGGGAGTGGAGTTACCGAGTTTTTTTTTTAAAGAAATATATTGATGAGTTGTAAGCGCGGAGTCCAAAAATTCACATGCTTTAATTTTGCGCCAATTCATTTTGATAAATGGCTACGGTCCATAAAGAACCGATTCTTTTATAAAAATCTTTTTTGGCTACGGTTTTAAGTGAAAGTAGCGCTTTTTTTCTTCTATATATTTGGCTACGGTTGAGGCCAACAACAATGCTTTTTTCTAATAAAGCTACGGTTATTTTATTTTTGACCAAGTAGCCTTTTCTTGTTGCCTAATGTCATTTTGTGTACTAGTGGTGGAGTTTGCTACTATACACGTCAAGCTAATGGATCCTCAAGACAAACTTACATCCGTTTTTTGCGTCTCAGTGAGGCAGTATGGGCTCTAGGTGAAGCTATTTATGTTCTTGAAAAAGAGCCGTTGGGATCTCGTAAGGGGTCATTTGAAACTTCGATGGAAGTTTATTCTATGGAGCTTTTGGGTTGGACAATCTAGTCTAACATTTGCACCTTTGATGGGGGTGATTTGTGCTCGCTTAGAATGTTGTCTTTGGTTTCGACTTGGGTTGTTGTTGCCTTGGTGTAGGCATGTTGGTGGTGTTCGTGACACTATCTTTTGGTGAGCCAGCAAATGCTGCGACAGGTGCTTCTTCCCCCCTGGAGCTTTCTATTTTATTGTATCGAAAGGCCCACCTGTTGGATGCCTCTTTCTCTATGTTGCCTCAAGAACTATCTATCTAGAGTAGAGGTCCTTTCGACCGGCGGTGATTTTACCTTACCGATCTAATAGGAGAGTAAGTAGGAAACTCTGATTCGATCTGCCCCCGGGCTGGAAAAACAGCGAAAAAGGCCCATTGAAAACAGTCCACAGGAGGAGCCAGAAGGGAAGGAGTTGGTGATATTTTTTACCAAGGTGAGACATCTGTTTTGTTCACGGCGTTTGCGCCCTTTTAGGACAATTTCGTATGACGGTACATTTGGTCATGATGTATGTTTGGAGGAGATTTTGTTTTGAAATCTTGTGTGTGTTATTTTTGGTACACCGTTCCATCATTAATGACGTTTGGTATCTCATATATTTGTGCTGGTATTTGGTAACTTTTGTCCTCTTCGGAGTGTTGCTACGTTTGGCCTTCCTCTTGATATGATGATATGTTGGGTACTTAGTACGTTTGGTAGTTGCAGCTTGCTACATTTGTTACTTCGTATATTGGTCACATTTGTCCATTTTGAGAGTTATGTTCGAGTCAGGGTGGAGACTATCGAGACAAATAGTGACTTAATAATCGACTCATCAGTTGAAGCTTATTTGGTTAGCCCTTCTTTGGTATGTTTCATGTTTGTATAATTCAAGTCAAGGTGGAGATTGTTAAGAATTTATACCTTAAATTTGTGTCGAAGCCGGACTAACCTAAAGGCGAGAGGAAGAAACGAATCAAAGAACAAAGGAAGACGGGTCTGTGTATGGTGCGAGTCGTCCTTGGAGCTTACTCCATGCATGTATGCGTCAATTGCTACATGACTAGTTTTCTTGCCCGTGCGTTGAACGAATATTAAAATAATGTATGATAAATTTTACAATAAAATGGAATATAGACATAAAGTACATCGTTCATGTCTAAGATTTATGTATGCCGCATGACTAACAAATAATTCTCGTTAACATAATATTGACATAAGAATAAAAGAGTGTTTGATTAATAAAATACTTTTTTTTAGGAAAATAAAACCAATATGAAGTTTATATATATGATATTTGGACTGATAGTTTTTAGAATTTAATTTGTTCATTAATACCCGTTTGTTTTTCAATTGGTCAAGGAAAACAATAATATCTACTCTGCATAATCTACTCAATGATGCAACAAATCTCCTTCTTTCGAATAACAACCATAATTTAATCATTGCTGGATCAAGTTCTAATTATGTAAAAACATTTAGAGGTAGTAAGAATGTTATGTCTCCCGGTCAAACTATAGAAGTACGCGTGAATGTGAACCAAATTCCAACGCAATACTTCATGGCTTGGGCTGCTTATGACACCACCTATAACAATAGTCTTGCCCCTCATCTTCTCATTTGAAACAAAATCCTTCACGCAAACCCCCATTTTTTTTCCTTATTCACACACATGATCTAAAATAATCTCATCCCTTAAAAGATCGATCCTTGTCTCCGAAACTTATATCAAATTTATCCAACCAAGTGAAAAACTAAACCCCTACTTCTAGAAAAATCCACTATCCAATGGAAACTAACCCTTGCTCTCGACAATGTTGTTTTTTAGGAAAATAAAACCAATATAAAGTTTATATATATGATACTTGGGACTGAGAATTTGTACATTTTGTTCATTAATACCTGTTTGTTTTTCAATTGGTTAAGGAAAACTTTAATATCTACTTTGTATAATAAACTCAATGATGCAACAAATAAATCTCCTTCTTTAGAATAACAACCATAATTTAATCATTGTTGGGTCAAATGGTAGTTACGTAAAAACATTTACAGGTAGTTAAATGTTATATCTCCCGGCCAAACTATAGACGTACCTTTGAATGTGAACCAAATTCCAACGCAATACTTCATGGCTTGGGCTGCTTATGACACCCCCCTATAACAATAGTCTTGTCTCCCATCTTCTTATTTGAAACAAAATATTTCACGTAGACCCCTATTTTTCTTCCCTATTCACACACATGATCTAAAACAATCTCACCCCTTGAAAGATTGATCCTTGTCTTCGAAACGTCTCTCAAATATATCCAACCAAGTGAAAAACTAAACCCCTACTTCTAGAAAAATTCACAATCCAATGGAAACTAACCCTTGCTCTCAACAATGTTGTTAGAATTAAGATTTTACTTTAATTTGGATTGATGGGGTCAAGATTAAGTTTATCAGTAAGATGTTTTGAGGTTTCTTGTTATTATTCATGTTACCTATATTTTTTAATGCAAGCGATATTTTGCTGATAAATAACCTTATTTATTATCACGTACTATCCTCGTTAAACTCATCACCCTCCACAAATGCACCCTCCCTCCAACCCACTAATTTACCCGCAAAATAAAACATCAACCACTGTGATTAGTTCTTACTACTTGAAACAACCTCCAATCCACTACCACTATCACTACCTTTTTGCCACGTTTTACATCTAAGAAGTCATAAATCATATTCACCTCCATGAAACACCAATCTTTACTCCAGATGATATGGATCCTCGTCTCCCTTATCGAAGACAATTTATTTCTCCTTCATTTAAGAAGCAATCTTCCCTCTTATCTCTCTCCCTTTCCCTTCCTAGTCTTTTTCTCGTCCCCTCCCCTACCTTTATTCCAGATACTCAAACAAAGTCTTTGAGTACTATGTTTGTAAACTGAATAAGTTTGAATATTATATATATACACGAACTTTGCTATTTATTTCATTTTGCATAAATAAATCTTACTACCTCCATCTCATTTTTATTGTCCTTTTTTCTTCAAATTTTATTATCTCGTAATTATTATCCCTTTTCTAGATCTAGTAAGGAAAAATTTTAGTCAACCAACTCATCGCAATCAACCTCATTCCCACTCGAAATAACCTTTAGCAAACTACTTAATCCCTTCGGTTCACACATACAACGGTCTAAAATTCAAAGCTTTCATCTCTCTCTTGAAAAGTCCATCTAACTAACAGAAAACTAACCGCTGCTTTCTGAACTTCATCATTTTTATATCCCGTAAAGATTAAGTTCAACATGACAAAAAAAAATGCAGAAACTTAGGTTTTGTTTGATAACGACAGATTGAACATTTTTTTTTAGCATTTTAAGAGTTTTTACACTATTTAAATAACAAATGTGCTATTTTGAGTGTTGATCATCGACATATTGAAATAGTAGATTGTGGTGTAACTTCCTGTTTTACATTATGACCTTTAATTAGTATATTATAAGAACGGATAATTCACACGGTACCCCTAAAGTTTGCCACTTTGCACGAAATACCCAAATTTTTGATCCGGAAATCTTAAAGAGGTCATAACTCATGTTTACGAGTTCCAAAAGTGACGAATTTTTTTTCCAAATCGCTCATCTTTCTGAGAGCTACAATTTGAAAAAAAAAAATTGTCGCATTTGGATTCCGCTACTAGGAGTTATTGTGAGTCAAAATTTTTTCGAACGAACAAACTTTGAGTGAGCATATCTCCTGGTTACGAGTTCCAAACTCGTTAAACTTTTTTTTCAAATCGTAGTACTCGGAAAGATGATCGATTTGAAAAAAAAATCTTCACTTTCTGAGTTTGTAAACACGAGTTATGGCCTCTTTAAGTTTTTCGGATAAAAAATTTGGGTATTTTGTGCAAAATGGCCAACTTCAGGGGTACCGCGTGAATTATACGTTATAAGAAAATAAAAATTGAGTTTTTTTTATCTCTGAGGAAATTAAAGATCAAACTTTATCTTTATCATATTTATAATTAATATTCTTTACTTAAAATATATAAATTTAAGCAAGTTCAAATAAGTTAGCTAAAAGTTATAAATCACAAAATGTACGAAGCAGTATAATCATTTTTTTTATTAATATGAAATAAATGTCATAAACTTCATGAGAATATTAATGCGGTAGAGAACTATAGAAGAGTTGGCAAGTACGTGACCCCCTTTTAGGTTTAAATTTTTTTCATTTATTTTTATACTTTTGCCTAAAGGTGGTTAAAGCATCGTATTATGCATGACGAATAGTTCTCACCCTTCCCCAATTCGTATCTCTCCGTAAATTATAGTGATGATGTGCTCAATTTACAATATATATATATATATAGAGGCCGGATCCGGTGAGGCACCTCATTATGGCGAGGCGGCCGGCCTCACCAAATTCATTCATGTTGGGGCGGACTGTGAATGTTGCGCGCTTCAAATTTGGGCTCAAAATTTGGCCCACTGACTTTATTATATCCCAAATATTAAAAAACACGGTACTCAAAGTTTCTTCATCATCAAGCTACAGTTCTTCTTATACTTGCAGCCATCTTTCCCAAATCTCCTCCATAACCTAATCAATAGCAGCGATTGTTCGTAAATTCCAATTGCAGCGATTTGCCGATCAACACAGCTACAACAATATCGTGTTTTGATCAACAAGCTACAACAAGGAAACAGGTATTTGAGCAAATTGATCGACAATTGCGATTTATGATGATATTGTGCGATAATTTGAAGATTTGGTTGAATTTCATCAAATTGAGCGATTTTGTAAATATAATGTTCGAAATTGATGCAGATTGCGCGATTTCCTTTACCTAGCGATTTTGTACTACTTATTACATAATTTTTGACGATTTTTGCAGCTCAAATTGCCATGGAGATTGTAGATAAAACAATGGTTGATGATAATAGTGTTTGTGAAACAAGTATTTTCTTTTATTGAAGCTCTAATTATTGTTTTCTATTTCAGTTTTAATTTGTGAAATTTTGATGATAATCGAACTTCAGGTCTTTGTTTTGATGTTGAGAATCTCGAAGTCTATTTTGTGAATCACAGAGCTTCTTTTGTGAACTTATATGGCCATTTGAAAACACAAATTATAAGAACAACTTTGCCGTTTGAATTCCTGGTATTTTCATTCCAACATCTTCGAAAAGCAGACACCGCTCCCCAAGAAGGGATCCATTTGGTACAACCAATGTACAAGCTGATCCACCTAATACCTCTGGTTACCGTTCAGGCATATTTGAGAAAAAGACTCCTGGACAATTTTCACCGGAAAATATTCCATTCTTTCAACCATTCTGCCCGAGGCAATCTTTCACAACCTCCTTCTCCATGGGAGGTAGCCATAAGGAAAGCTCGTGTGGTGTGAGAGATGACCTTAACATCCCTGTTCAGTCTCCAAACTCAGCAGATGTTGCTGGTTGCTTCGGAGACACAGAAGCTGCATTTCTAGGTCCAGAATTATCAGCCCAGGGAAGTGTCACCCATGAAGTGGGTGACAAGCAAAAATGCAAGTCAGAAAAGATCAACGAAAATTCTGCCCAAAGCATGAATACAAGCCATGAGAGCAAATCAACTGGCGAACAAACAAATATAAAGGAAAATGGAACCTCTTTTTGCAAGGAGAAGAACAGCAACCACAAGAACGGCTTTCCGGAGTATAAAATATATGCGCCTTCTAAATTTAACAACTAGTACGTATCTATCCAAACGTTTTTTCCGTTTCTCTACTCGAATGCCTGACCAACCTTATTCCTCGTACTACTCTTCACCTATCCCACTATAGCATAACTTCATCATTGATCTGCTGCCCAAAACGGTGCTTAGGTAACCTCAACCGCACCCACCTATGCCTTGATTATCTTCCAGCCAGGTATAAGGATACCAAACGTGTCTGCATACAGTATAGATACTGTATGCACATTGATGATTTTGTGAACCTTGGAGTTAATTTCGTGAATCCTAGACCCGATTTTGTGAATCTAACACATAAACAAGTGACATTAGACATATATTAGCATTGATAAATATATTATAATCGTATATTTATATTTGTTCATCTATGTGGGACTCGAACCCACACCTTGCGCAATAGCACAATGCTCTACCTTTTGCGCAATAGCACAATGCTCTACCTATTTTGCTCTTGTTCTTATTTTGTGAATCCTAGAGCCTGTTTTGTGAATCTTAGACCTTGTTTTGTTAAATTAGAAGGTAATATTGTGAAACTTGGTCATAAATTGGTTGAAATCACTTATTTTGTTCTTGTTCTTATTTTGTGAATCATAGAGCCTGTTTTGTGAATCTTAGACCTTGTTTTGTTAAATTAGAAGGTAATATTGTGAAACTTGGTCATAAATTGGTTGAAATCACCTATTTTGCTCTTGTTCTTATTTTGTGAATCCTAGAGCCTGTTTTGTGAATCTTAGACCTTGTTTTCTGAATCTTAGAGCTTATATTGTGAAATTAAAAGGTAATATTGGGAAACGTGGTCATAAATGGTTGAAATTATCTATTTTGCTCTTGTTCTTATTTTGTGAAGCCTAGACCTTGTTTTG
This sequence comes from Silene latifolia, assembly GCF_048544455.1. Taxonomy (NCBI): domain Eukaryota; kingdom Viridiplantae; phylum Streptophyta; class Magnoliopsida; order Caryophyllales; family Caryophyllaceae; genus Silene; species Silene latifolia. The sequence continues at coordinate 14,603,862 of NC_133534.1, forward strand.
TGAATCTTAGAGCTTATATTGTGAAACTAAAAGACAATATTGTGAAACTTGGTCATAAATTGATTGAAATCACCTATTTTGCTCTTGTTCTTATTTTGTGAATCCTAGAGTCTGTTTTGTGAATCTTAGACCTTGTTTTGTGAAATTAGAAGGTAATATTGTGAAACTTGGTCATAAATTGGTTGAAATCGCCTATTTTGCTCTTGTTCTTATTTTGTGAATCCTAGAGCCTGTTTTGTGAATCTTAGATCTTGTTTTGTGAATCTTAGAGCTTATATTGTGAAACTAAAGGGTAATATTTTGAAACGTGGTCATAAATGGTTGAAATTATCTATTTTGCTCTTGTTCTTATTTTGTGAAGCCTAGACCTTGTTTTGTGAATCATACGACTTATTTTGTGAAATTAGAAGGTAATATAGTGAAACTTGGTTATAAATTGGTTGAAATCACCTATTTTGCTCTTATTCTTATTTTGTGAATCCTAGAGCATGTTTTGTGAATCCTAAAGCTTGTTTTGTGAAACATGGTCAAAAGTGGGTGACATGAAATTTATTTTTCCTATTTTGTGAAACTTGGCCCTTATTGTGTGAAACTTAAGCCTCAATTTGTTTTGTGAATCTTAGATCTTATATTGTGAAACTAAAAGATAATATTGTGAAACGTGGTCATAAATGGTTGAAATCACCTATTTTGCTCTTGTTCTTATTTTGTGAATCCTAGAGCCTGTTTTGTGGATCTTAGATCTTATATTGTGAAACTAGAAGGTAATATTGTGAAACTTGGTCATAAAATGGTTGAAATCACCTATTTATCTCTTATTCTTATTTTGTGAATCCTAGAGCCTGTTTTGTGAATCTTAGACCTTGTTTTGTGAAATTAGAAGGTAATATTGTGAAACTTGGTCATAAATTGGTTGAAATCACCTATTTATCTCTTATTCTTATTTTGTGAATCCTAGAGCCTGTTTTGTGAATCTTAGACCTTGTTTTGTTAAATTATAAGGTAACATTGCGAAACTTGGTCATAAATTGGTTGAAATCACTTACTTTGCTCTTGTTCTTATTTTGTGAATTCTAGAGTCTGTTTTGTGAATCGTAGACCTTGTTTTGTGAATCTTAGAGCTTATATTGTGAAACTAAAAGGTAATATTGGGAAACGTGGTCATAAATGGTTGAAATTATCTATTTTGCTCTTGTTCTTATTTTGTGAAGCCTATACCTTGTTTTGTGAATTTTAGAGCTTATATTGTGAAACTAAAAGACAATATTGTGAAACTTGGTCATAAATTGGTTGAAAGTAATATTGTGAAACTTGGTCATAAATTAGTTGAAATCACCTATTTTGCTCTTGTTTTTGTTTTGTGAATCTTAGACCTTGTTTTGTGAATCTTAGAGCTTATATTGTGAAACTAAAGGGTAATATTGTGAAACGTGGTCATAAATGGTTGAAATTATCTATTTTGCTCTTGTTCTTATTTTGTGAAGCCTATACCTTGTTTTGTGAATCTTAGAGCTTATATTGTGAAACTAAAAGACAATATTGTGAAACGTGGTCATAAATGGTTGAAATTATCTATTTTGCTCGTGTTCTTATTTTGTGAATCGTAGACCTTGTTTTGTGAATCATACGGCTTGTTTTGTGTAATTAGAAGGTAATATTGTGAAACTTGGTCATAAATTGGTTGAAATCGCCTAATTTACAATATCATAACCATCGCCAATATTTACAATATCACTTCTGGATACTGAAGTCTCATTTTCACCCTGCATTCTCATAAACAACTCGTCTCTACTAGGTATCTCGAGATTGGTTAATTTTGTAGTCAAGATGCTAGAAAGCTGAGAACTGGAATCATCTGGTGCGACAACGGTCTCCTCCTCTTCTAAAAATGCTTCCGCTTGTGTAGCAATGCTTCTGATTTCTCCCTCGTTCTCCATAACATTATCTGTGCCCAGATCTTCTTCAGAAGAGTTTCTGAAATGAAGACTGCTTTTCTGTTTGCCAATTGATTTTTCATCCTCATCTACTGGATCCATCTGCAAAGAGGACACAAACAAAGATGCAGCAGATTAGATTGTGTTTTTAAGTTTTTGGAGAAATTATGAAGCCAGTACTTACTTATCCAGGAGCTTACCTTAACATTTGTAAGATCCACATTATTTTCAGTGAGGAAGGCAATGAAGTCTTGGAAGTTTTCTGGAGTAGGCCTATAGTGGCCGCTGTGAGGCCATACCGCCTGTTGATAAAAAGAGATTTACTTGTGTGAATCATAACCATCACCAATATTTACAGAATCACTGTTTAAGCTGATACGGTAATGTGGCAGTACCTTAAGCAAGCCATTTTGAACGACGAGTCTACCAGCGGCAGATGTGGCCCCTCCAGCCAAGAAGCTAGAGTGCTGGAAAGTGCCTTTCTTCTTTTTGATGACGAATAAGGCCTTGGAGGTGCTCAACACAAATATCCACTTGGCGTGGGGTTCAGACGAGGTATCAAGGATCTCTCCACTTTGTCTATACAAGAATTTTCCATCTTCAACTGCAACTTCATAGGCCTTTCTCTCCATCTGTGAAGATAAGTTTAGTAAGAAATGAATATCATCCATTTGGTTATTCATTCATAGTAGTAATTAATTAATTATTGTGGACACTTACCGGGCCAAGATATTTAATACACTGCTGTTGAAGCTTACATCTTGAGCATTTCTCCAAGTTAACCTCTCTTCCTTCTCCAATATCAAGCATGTCCCAATCAAAAAGAAATTTATCAGCAACACTTTCAATGAAAAAGGGGAACCTGAGTGAGTGCTTAATCTATCTATATAAACGGGTTAATTTACCAGTAACACTTTATGAGAATTACCATTTGAGTATTGCACTTCGCACCAAGGGTTCCAGACTCCAAAAGAGGCGTCTGGAAATATACACACCTGTGATCAATGTAGAGTCAAGCATTATTGACGATATCAAGTGCATTGATTACAACAATGAGATTCTCCCAAAATGTGTCATCAAAAATATTCTTAGTCTCAGGGCTTGCGCGATTTTGAAGAGCTTCAATACGCAGGCGGGGATTCATTGGTGCAACAACAGTTGACTTTAATTGCCCGATATTCCAATCGCGAAAAAGAAATTGTCTAGTTAAGTTACTGTTATCTATGATATCATCATTGGTAAGAGTCAACTTCCCTTCACTGCCACAAGAAACTCCCATCAAAGCAATATTTTCCAGAAATTTACAAACTAGAGCACCATACCCGACGACAAACAATTTTGCCTTCTAAAGCGTTTTCTGAAGCTCGAAACCGAAAACATAAATTTAGCCACCATAACGACTGTTCAAGGGTTTAATATCACTTTGATGTGGTGGATTTGTTGGAAGGTATTCCACATAGTCGAAGTAGAAAAACTGCAAGAAAAGCACCAGATGACAACATAGATTCAGAAATGTTGAAATTTTAAGAACTGTCACATATTTCTCCAAAAGGATGTGGGAATGGAAATGCAGAGCAACATTAGTTTCAGTCGCATTGAATTACTACACACAAGGACGTACAACTCTTAAAATTTGGCTCCCTCCACAACTGATACTTCTCCTTCTAAATCAAATGATAAAATAACCATTTCTTGATCAAAAGAACATGTGACCACCGCCATTACTTGATTAGCCATGTATGCACATCATTCTTCAATGTAGTTTAACTCGACTAGTTCAAAAATCATGTGAATGAAAAATACAGTGTCTATCCTATGACATCAAAACATAGGAGAAAGAAGTCTAGTATAGATTATTAACTAAAATCTAAGTATTTATTATATTCTTAGCATTGAAATGGTATGGTCAAACTATCAATATATAAGATTTGATTTTTATACTGTTAAAATTTCTTTTATATGGTGTTACCAATCCGGCAATCAAGCAACTCGATCAAAAGACGTACAAAATGATTCAATGACATGAAATCAATCTCAATAAGATCAATCAAATAGAAAATATACAAATTATAGCATCAAAAATCGCAAAGCATAAGCAAATAATTTTTTTGTCCAATTTCAATTGTCAGTGAGAAATTAGGCAGAAAAACATATTACCTTCAAAAATCAAGTAGATTAACCATAGAAGACAGAAACTAATATCAATAACAAAACTAGATCATGATATAATGACCAAAACCACATAAAATTAGGGTTTTAAGTTGATTATGCACAATTAAAAAAATTAAAAAATTAATTACGAAAAGAATACTTACAATAATATGCAAGAACACAGTGCAAGATCCGAAAATGCACAAACCGTAAGAGAATTAAAGAAATTGTAACTTGATTATGACGAGATGGAAGGAACAGACGATATACGAACAGTGCGATTCAAAAATTGAAAATCATAAGACACAAAAATCGAGTAAAATTATAAATTACACATTTACAATCACAAATTAATGTGATTAGCTGATAAAGATACCTTCAAAATTGATCGGAAATCACAATGAGAATAGTGAAGAACTAAAGAAATAGATGATGAACGATAATCATGTGCGAGAATAGTGATGAACGAACAAAATAGCGATGAAAGTTGCAGTAGAGAGAGAAAGTAGCTAGGTGAAAAATTACTCGATTGGAAAGACAGTGAAAAGAGAGAGAAGAAAGAGTGAAAAAGTGGGTGAGTAAATTTGGGAAAATGCGTGGAAATTTCTGGGATACATGGAGTTTTGTAGGGGGCACGTGGCAATATCTGGCGCGTCTATATTTTTAGATCCGACGGTTTAGAAGGTGTCCAGCCGCCTCACCCTAAGAAGGGTGCCTCACATGATTCAATCTCTCTCTATATATATATATATATATATATATATATATATATATATATATATATATATATATATATAGAGGCGGGATCTCGTGAGTTGGGGTCTTATGGTGAGTTGGGGAAATCAAGGGCTGAGATTAAAAGAAATCAAGAGCTGAGATTAAATGATAAATTAGAAAAAAAAAAAAAAAAAGGAAAAATCGGAAAATACAAAAGCGCTGAAACATGAAAACAGAAACCTCATTCTAACGATATTCTCTCTCTCTCTACATCTCTCTACAAATCAAAAACAGAGAAAACTCAAAAATCAGAACGCCGACTATAGAAATCCCATAAAAAACCTAATAAGATTACACAAATTCGTTGATTTTTAGCTGCAATCGAATTACAGGTAATCTAAATTCGTTGATTTTTAGTGTATTCAATCGTATTTTCGAAATTAATGTACAATTCGTGAAACTCGTTGATTTTAATTGAATTGAATACTTGATTTTACTGTTTTCAGGTCTAAAAAGATGGACAACGAGATTAATAACAATGTTAGCGAAGAAATCAACTCGGAAAGTAAATATGGAAACAGTAGTATCTGCTATTGATTCTTATCTCTTTATCCGAGCGTTGTTTATAAATCAATTATTGATTTCTATGTGTTTCTCAAATTTGTTATTCGATATTATTGTACTGTCTGGCTTGTATTAGAGTAGAAAAAGAGAACTGTTATTCTGATATTAATGTACTATTATTAGCCTGAGTGTTTATAAATCAATTATTGATTTCTATGTGTTTCTCAGCTGTTATTCTGATATTATTGTACTGTCTGGCTTGTATTAGAGTAGAAAAAGAGAACTGTTATTCTGATATTAATGTACTATTATTGTAACAGTACAGTAACATGATTATATTATTCCACTGTTATTGTGATATTATTGTAATATTATTGTGCTATTATTGTGCAGTAGCATGAAAATATATGCCTTGCAAAAGAGTAACATAATAAATTCCCAGGGACTTGAATACCCAGGCCGATGCTCTAGCCGGCCTAGGATCCAACTTCAGTCCCCTAGACTTCGACAAAATACCCATCGTACATTTATTAGAACCTGCAATAAACAAACAAAATGAAAGCTTCCCAATTTATATTGCCAATTCTTGGAAAAAACCCTATTATGATTGGCTACAACAGGGAATCCTTCCCCTAAATAAGAAAGATGCCAAAGCACTAAAAATAAAAGCTGCTTCATATACTATTATTGACAACGTGCTTTTTAAGAAATCGCAGGCCGGGCCGTACCTCAGATGCCTGGAACCACAAGAAGCTGAGCAGATATTATCAGAAATCCATGAAGGATACTGTGGAAATCATAAAGGTGGAAGAAGCCTGGCAAGCAAAATACTCAGAACAGGTTATTATTGGCCTACCCTGAGAGCCGATTGCCTGGATTTTAGCTCTAAATGCAAAGCTTGTCAGATTCACGGACCATATATCCATCAGCCATCTGAAGAACTACATTCCATATCCGCACCCTGGCCATTTATGAAGTGGGGTATGGATATAGTAGGAAAACTACCTCAAGCACCCGGACAGAAAGTTTTCATGCTAGCAATGACTGATTACTTCTCCAAGTGGATAGAAGCTGAATCATACAGGCAAGTCAAGGAGAAGGATGTCATAGCATTCATCAAACACAACATCATATGTAGATATGGCATCCCCCTACGAAATAGTATGCGACAATGGCACACAATTTGTGGGAAAAAGAACAATGACCTTTACGTGCTCAATGGAACATCAATCTCGGTAACATCCACACCAGGATATCCAAAAGCCAACGGTCAGGCGAGAATCCAGTAATAAGGTGGTAATCACCTGCATAAAGAAAAAGTGGAAAGAAGAAAAGGCAGATGGGTGAAGAACTCCCCCTGGTCCTTTGGGTGTGAGAACCACGCCTAAAACATCCACAGGCCAAACCCCTACTCCTTGGTCTATGGATGTGAAGCGATAATCCCATTTGAGGTGGACATTCCATCAGCCAAATGCAGCCTAAACACAATAACAAGCAATATACCTCTAATGGAGGACAGTCTAGACTTAACAGAAGAGCTAAGAGATGCAGCCAACATCAGATTAGCAGCATACCAGCAAAGGGTTGCGAAAAGCTACAACAAGACTGTCAAAGCCAGGGTATTCAGGGTAGGAGACCTTGTCCTCAGGAAAGTCTTCCAAAACACAAAAGAAAAGAATCTTTGGCAAATTGGCCCCAACTGGGAAGGTCCCTATCGATTGATTCAATAGTCGGTCAGGGAGCTTATAGATTACAAACCCTGGACGGCGAAATGATCCCAAGAGCTTGGAATATTGCACATTTAAAACTATTTCACATATAAAATATATCTCTCAATCCAGGTACAACTTTTCACCTTGACATCTCTTGCCTGGAAACTACATGTATGATACTTGCAACTATATGAAATAATGCCGTATATGATTTCTTCAAATTATGTGCCCAAGTACTTATTTATGTTCTCATATTTACTTAGCGAAATCTTCAATACTTGTTTTACATATTGCATTTTTAAAACAAATCTTAAAGATTGGGGGCCACCCCACCAAATATCAAGCGATATCCAAATTTCGGTTTTGCAAAAAAACCTTTAAATATTGAGCTCCACTTAAACATACAAAGTGGAAAACTTCTTCCCGACTTGTATAACACGAGATGGGTCATAAGCCCTCCAGACAGGCGGGGACGTAAGCCCTCCCAGACAGTGCAACAACCCCACCCATAACATACAATAAAAATAAGGGTGGCGGATCAACGCAAAAAGCGGCCCGATCCGGTTAAAAAACTAGTCGAGATCAGTACACATCCAACATTTCAAAAGTACCTTATCAAAACACAAAAAGAAACAAACAAAGACCAAATATTTATTCATCCAAAATAATTGGCCTTACCACACACCTAATAACCATCCGTTCCAGGGACATCCCCCCTGGATGGGCCAAAAAAAAAAAATAATAATAATAATAATAAAAAACGTTTCTAAATATTCATTCCAGAGACATTCCCCCCAGATAGACCAAAACCTAAAAGAAAAACAAAACTAAGCTATCTTTGAGCCAGTGACCGACTCACAACCATCCGCCATTTCCTGGTCATCAGACTTCGCCTTGGAAGGAGGAGAATCCACTTCTTCTTCTTGACCCATATTGGCCAAATCAGGATGCGAGCGTCCAAAGCTATCTCATCCCGGTCCGGATTCCAATCAGCCGGTCGATTCGGATCCCTCATAGCATCAACCCGGCCTTTCCCGAAGAAGTATTGAGCAAAGATCACCAACCTCGCCTCCACCAATTCCTTTTCAAGAAGACAAGCTCCTCATTTTTTCTCAATCGATCTGCATTGCCCGCTTCTCGACCTCCAACTCTTGCCTAACATGACCTTCTCAGCATTTTTTGCAGCCACCTCACAAACTATAGCAGCCCTGGTTGACTCCCTAGTTGTCCCCAACTGAGATTGAAGTACTACTTCATTACCCCTGGATGTGTGCAGCTCACGGTTATGTTTATCCAGTTTTTCCTCCAAACTAGAAACCCTGGCCTGGGCATCCCTAAGCTGACAAGCAGTAGCCAACCTGGCATCCAATCCCTACATATATATAAAATCAATCAGCCAAATACAAGGCAAAACAAAAAGCACATGAACAATTAAAAATATCCCTTTACAACTAACCTCCCTAGCCTGGGAAGCAAGTTCAGCAGCCTTTGTCACAAGAGAAGTCAGAATAGAAACCACTCTGGTAGAAGACTCAAGAGTACTAGCGAGACATTAGTGGCCGCTCATTTTTGCGAGAAAACTCATCTATCCGTGCCGGGCATCATCCATGTCATCAACCCTAGTAGACACTTGCCTTATACTCGATTGCCGAGCCTGGATAGGCTCTTTCTCTCCCTCCTCCTCTTCCAGGATAACATCTTCCCTTTTCCTTTTTTGAGCCTGGACGACCTCCGGTGACGCTATCCTGGGTGGATCTTGAGAAGGCTGGATATCAGAAACCAGGATATCAAGCGTTTTGTCACTCCCACTAGCCTCCTGGCTCTTGGACTGTTCAGCAATCCTAGCCACCCTGACCTTCAAATCCTTTGCAGAAAAGCTGGCCAGCCTAGCAGAAGACCTAAATACTGAATATATAAAAAATATACGTGAGTATCAAACAAAAAAAAAACGACAGGAAGATAACGGCTAAACATAAAAACATACAGAAGACGTACAGGAAAGAGCAGTAGAACTAGGCTTGCCTTTGGGTACTCGACCCCGATCGACTTGGTCTTCATATACGGGGCAACAACTCCCTGCCCAAACTAGCTGGCCAGGTCCTCCCCTCCTCAGGAATAGCAAGGAAAGCCTCTATCCTGGAAATAGCTTCCTCATCAAGAGGATCAAAACTCCAATCAGGGGCTGCAAAAGCCGTCAAAATTACACAGGTAAGAATCAAAATCCATTAATTTCATGTAATGTATATTACAAAATAAAAAGTACAGGGAACCTACCACTCTCCAAGGAGGATATCTCGAGATAATCAAAGCCACGATCCCAAAGTCTCGGTCAGGACAAACGGGAAAGTCTTTGCCCAATTTTTATCATCTCCAGAGTCCAGGTTAGTAATTAATGGAGACATTTTCGATTTTATTCTCAAATTAAAGCGGCCATCAACAGGATTTTTCATATGATATACTGCCTTGATATCATTAATAGTAATTACAAGATTGTGTTTAGCACATAAATTCTCAATAGAATGGACAAGTTTCCAAACCATTGGCATAATCTGAAAAGGGGATACCTCCATAGCACGAATGGTGTCAATCATTAAGGGAGTAAAATGTAACTTACAGCCTGCTTTGAACGCCCATTCGAAAATACAGAACCAGCCAGGTGATACCCGAGTTAGCCCCGACCGGACAAAACTCGAGGATCCATACCTCGGTTGACTCGGGAATTATTTTCTTCTCCCTTAGAATCTTGTCATAATTTGTTTTTAGTAAGTTTTCCTCAGGGAAAGAAGAATCCAGAGATTGAAGGGCAGCAAAAACAGAATCCTGGTACTTGAAAGCCACAGCACGAGCAGGAAGATCAATTTCTCTCACCTCTTCCTCTTGGATGTCTGTGGGTTCAGGCTCAACAGCAGCAGCAGCTTTCTGGGATGCAGGACGTTTTTTGGCTCCCATATCTTTTATTGTCAGATTTATTGTGATGAAGTTAAATTATTTAAAGAGTATAAACTAGCGAACGGGATTCTTTGAGAAGTAGGGAAGAATTTGAGAAGAAAATTTAGCAAAGAAAGTGGAGGAAAATTGGTGGAGAATAATCTCGTCCCAGATACCGTATTTATAGAAGATGAGCAACGGCATGAAAACCCTAGAAATTGCAAAACTCTCAGCATGACATCACCTAGCCGTTACAGTGTCCAACGGTAACTAGGAGTCTAAGAGTCATTGATTAAGTATAATTCTCTTTATTATTCAACCCGGTAAAAGTTGACATCTCACCCCTGGCCTAGTCCAGCACAGGTAAAATGTCAAGGGGCAATTGTTAGGCCCAGATTAGCCTGGCCTGACCATAACCTGGCCTGACCTTACAAGGCTGACTAAAGAAGACGAAGACCGGACAATTCTAGCAATCAGCTTGCCTTATACTGGAAGAGAAGCCTGGTGGTAAGCACAGAATAGCCTGGCAGAGTATTAAAGCAGGCTAAATTAAGCTGAAGAAGAAGCAAAACGGTTATATAAATATACATATTCGTGTCCTATCTTCAAGGAAGACTAAGTCTACTTGTAAAACCATATTGCCCATGAACCTAGACGTGCAAAGGAAGAGGATCAATCAAATAAAGACGAGTCAACCGGATTAATAGGGAATATGCCCTATTAATCCGGTAACAGCTCCGACAAAAGAGAAGGACGTTGAAGACCAGTACAACGTTCATTTTTATGGCTATAAATACTGTAATTCTAGCATTGGCAAAGGCATTGATTATTCATTAGTGTGAAATTAGTCTATTACTTATCTTCTCGTCATTTTATTAGCATTCACTTACTTAAACAAAATCTATATTCAGCTTATCAAAATTATATAAACACTATTCTTTTCTCCTAGTCTATCCTTTTTATTCATTTACAACATACCAAACTTATAGAACTAGATACCCTGACTACTCTATAATTAAGCCGGATCCTTACAGGAAAATCCTGCTAAAACAACAGTATTATCTGTATGTACTAAAGTAGAATCAGAGTACTGTTATTCTGATATTACTGTACTATTATTGTAAAAGTAGAGAAACATGTTGATATTATTGTACTGTTATTCTGATATTATGCTACTATTGTTGTGATATTATTGTCTTTGTAGCGTGAAAAATATACGGTGATAAGAGAGTAGCATAAGATAAACACATTTAGTGTTATTTGTGATGTTATTGATTGTCGTCTGTTTCCCCTGCTTTGTTATCATCTTGTTATTGTCACATTACGCAATTTTGATCTCTCGCCCATACTCTTTGTTATTGTGATGTTATTGTGATTTTGTTGTCCTTTGAATGTACTCATTATATTAATTTTTATCGTGAGATCTTTCTCTTTGTGTCTATTGTTGAGGACAATGCGGTCTTAACTATTGGGGATTCTTCTAATAACAATATATACACCAGTGACTGTTGCTCGACGAAGAAAACGATGAGTTTGTTCCAACTCTTCATTACAAAGCAGTACAAGGGGACCGAGCGTGGGTAAGGACTGTTGAGAGTGATTTCACGCCTAAACGTGGCATGTTCTTTCTTACCTTGAACGATGCAGTACAGTTCTACAGCATATATGCACTGGCTTGCGGATTTGATGTGAGAAAGTACACAAATGCGAAGTATAAGGGGGGCGTCAGCGTCAAATCACTGGTCTGTAACAGACAGGGGTATAGGGATATGAAAAGAAAACTGCGACTTGAAGCAACAAATCACGAAGCCGGTAATTTGGGTACAGTAGAAAACAAAGAGCGGAATTAGACGACCAAAGAAGCATGCTCTGACAAGGTGTGGCTGCAAGGCGCACATGAGGTTGAGAACCTGTGACAAAACAGACGACAGACCGGCTGGGTTTATTGTGGATGTCTTTGTTGACGTTCACAATCACTCTCTTTACTCGGTCAAAAACAGGGAGTTCCAGAAGCTCTCAAGGGACGTCCATGACTACATTAAGAGGACCATTATTGATCATACTAAGCTCAACATAGGTCCAACATTGAGCTTCAGAATTCTCAAGGAATACTCAAATGGTTATCAGAATATCGGTGCCACTTTGCTAGACTTCAAAAACTTCAAACGAAATATCAAGTGTTACATTGGGGATAACGATGCTAAAATGTTCATTGGGCATTTCAAAATGCTGGCTGAAACAAAGGGGTTCTATTTTGCTTATGATCAGGATGAGAACAAATGCTTGACGAAGGTTATTTGGGCTGATAAGGAAGGGATAAACAACTACAAGTTATATGGAGACACGATCTCGTTGGACCCTACTTATGGGACAAACAAATATTTCATGGTGTTTACTCCCTTCACCGGAATAGACCACAACAAGAAGACGGTGACTTTTGCAGCTGGGTTACTTGACTTCGAGAGTCAGCATTCATTTGAGTGGATTTTTAAAAAAATCCTCGAAGCAATGGGGCAGCAGCAACCTCAGTGTGTAATTACAGACCAGTGCCCTGGAATTAAAAAAAGTCTGCCCAAATGTCTTCAACCATTCTGTCCACAAGTACTGCATGTGACATATCATGCAGAAAATGCCTGAGAAAGTGGGAAAGGCAATCTGCAATGATACAGAATTTATGACCGACATAAATGCCGTTGTGTGGGATGTCGACCTCGAGCCACACGAATTTGAACAGAACTGGAAAACTGTTATTGAAGCCCATGGTATGGAAAGCAATCGGTGGTTGAAGTATGTCTTTGCAATCAGACAAAAGTGGATACCGACATACTTTCGGGATTTGCCTCTAGGATGTTTGTTGCGGACAACCCAGAGATCCGAAAGTTCAAACAGTTATTTCAAGCGGTTTGAAAGCCACTTTGGAACCCTCGTCGAGTTCTGGATGAGGTACAATTCCGCAATAGAGCAGCAACGGCATACACAAAGGAGGTTGGACACTGGCAACGAGCATAGTATGCTCGAGAAAGTAGGGCCGATGAAGGTAGAGATGCATGCCTCACTTGTCTACACGCATCCAATCTTTGCCGACTTTCAACACGAAGTCAAACATGCCATATGCAGCATGGGGGTCGGGGATTTTACAAGAGAAGGGACAGTGGAGTACCATGACGTTCGTGATGGACTGAAGCACAGAGACTTCCGAGTGGAATTTAACACCAAAACGAACGAGAGCAAATGTGCATGTAAGCTGTTTGAGAGGCATGGCATTGTTTGTCGGCATATACTGTGGGTGTGGAATGGTAGGCAGGTCCACAGGATACCTGACCCTTATATCCTTGCTCGATGGACAAAGAAATCCTACAAGCCAATTGTCCGAGATGAAGATGGAAAGGTGATAGAAGACATTGTGAAGGCGACATCAAGAAATTTGAGATGTCAAAGGTTTGTCTCAGAAATTTATGCAAGCTGTCGGGGTGATGGACAGTTATGCTACACTCAAACAGATGAAGCAACTTCAGAAAATCCTGACACAGTTCAGGGAGAACATCATAGGACCAAGTGAACCAAAGACTAAAAACCAGGAAATCGAGGCTCTTCTTGGCATCACAGCTTCCAATGATGTTGACCTCCGACCGCCAAACAAGGCCAAGAATAAGGGCAGTGGCAAAAGATTAAGGTCCTCCAAAGAAAAGGCCAAGACAAAGCAATAAAAGAGGAAGCGAAGATGCGGTAACCGCAAGAAGTGGGTGAACCACAACGGTAGAACTTGTACTCTTCCATTTCTTTGAAAGTCCCCCCTTCGATGACGATGATGAAGAAGAATCGAAAGCGAAGAGGTATGAATCGGACTAATACTCTCCTATTATTCTAATGTTTTCCTCTTATTCTGCTGTTATTCCCCTATTATTCCTGTGTTACTCTGCTATTCTGCTGCTGTTGTGTTATTCTACTGCTATTCTGCTATTAATGTGTTGTTATTTTTGAATAGAAAACGGATATTCTTTGTGGAAATGGATAGTGTATGCAATAACAGCAGAGTAGCTGCTAAATTTAGTCTCTTTGCTATTCTCGCTATTAATGTGTTGTTATTCTACTGCTATTAATGTTATTCCTTTGCTATTCGCTATTAATGTAGCTTCTAAATACTAAGCAAAAATTGCAAAGCAATATAAATCGGATGCATGAACTAACAAAAATTGGGAATATGTTATCCTTTTACTCTCTTTGTTATTCCCCTATTATTCTGTGTTACTCTTACATTCTGCTGCTTTGTTGTGTTATTCTCTTTGCTATTCTCGCTATTAATGTGTTGTTATTTTTGAATAGAAAATGGATATTCTTTGTGGAAATGGATAGTGTATGCAATAACAGCAGAGTAGCTGCTAAATTTAGATTACTGCTATTAATGTGTTGTTATTCTACTGCTATTAATGTTATTCTATTGCTATTCTGCTATTAATGTAGCTGCTAAATACTAAGCAAAAATTGCAGGAATATGAATCAGATGCATGAACTAACAAAGACCAAAGAGACGCAAAAGACAGCGGCTACCATGAAGACCTCGCCTAAAAATGTCAAAGACTTTTACTATTTGTCATTGTTTGAATTACATTTTAACCTAAAATGTATCTTCTAGATAATAAAGTGAGACCTACATTATATGAGAATTAATACCAATTACTTTAATTTTTTTTGTTAATATTATCTGACTGTTTTTTCACAAACCACCCACAAAAATAAAACTGCAAATTACACACTGCAATAATAGTTGAATAATAACAGGTTACTAATATTTATAAAAAGCAGTTCCACTTTTCAGTTTTTATTAAAAACAGTTACCTAACCTAATCTAATATAATTACAGGAAAACTGTTTGTATTCCCCAACCCCTATAAAAACTGCTATTGCGTGGTTTTTTTTTTAAAAAAACACACACACACTGAATAAGTAAAGAAAAACTGTTTGTATTCAAGAAAAAACTCTGCATCTCCTCTGCAAAAGGTAATTTCTTATCTTTTTTTTTTGTGTTGGTAGACAGGTAATTTCTTATCTTTTTATAGTTTATTACAGAAAAACTGTTTCTATTCCCCAAGCCCCTATAAATTACTGCTACTTCGAGTAAAAAACAAACACACCCACAGAAAAAGTCCATTCCAAAAAAAACTTTATCTCCTCTGCAAAAAGGTAATTTCTTATCTTTCTATTCTTTATTTTTTGTCATGTTTATTTTTCTTATCTGTCAACACTATACTCTATCTTTGAGAAAAGGTAATTCTCTTTCTTCTCGCTTTGGTTTGCTTTTAATTTGGTTGAAATATTTTAAACTTCTTTTTATAATGCAAAAAGTTTCATACTTCCAATCTTTGCGGGATGAGTGACGAATCGACGATAGCCGAAGGTCCCGACAAGGAGGAAATCAATGAAGCCAAACGGACCATAGAGTCCCTCTCGATAGAGTTGATCGACACAAGGACAAATTTAGAGGCGCGAGAAAACCGTGAAGAGGCCTTAATAAGAGAGGTCGACAGTGTTAAGGCACGATTGAAGGTTCTTTGAACTTCAAAATGAACGTATGCGTAGAAGCGAGTTAAAGGAAAAGAAAAATAGGAACTACACGGAAGCCGACATGGACAATCGGTTCATTCTTTGGTGTGAATGCTACGAGGAAGTATTACTTTGAAGCCGATATTTCAATCTATGGCAATTGGACACCGATCGAAAGCCATGGAACTTATGGAAGCATACAAAAACCCTTTTGAGGATGAGTCGGTGGAAGTTGAGAGCATTGTCCAAGGACCGGCGCGCAGCGTCGAGAGAATAGAATAAAGATATAAAAATCTAACGATGATGGGCAGGGTCTTTGCTTTAAAATATGTTTAAAATATTTATTGCTTTAAAAATAATGGCTTTAACATTTTAGAACGTTAATGTTTATTATGTAAGTACTATCTTTAAGTGCTATCTACTACTATTTTTAAGTAATGTTGGAATAATGAAGTCTTTGCGAGAATAATAGTGCAATAACAAACATAATAAGCTGCTAATTATGCGAATAATAATACCGCAATAACAACGAGAATAATGGTAGAATAACGAGTGGAATAAAAGAGTTTAAACCCTTTGCTTTTACACTTGACTAAATTTACACTTGCATAAAAATGAATAGTTTTAACAAAATAATCTTTGGACTAACGAGTGGAATAATGAGAATAAACTAGTCCTTTTGTGGAATACTACGCAATAACAAAGCGAGAATAAAGCTGCTTGTTATGCGGAATAATAGTGCAATAATAACGTGGAATAACGGTGCAATAACAATAGAATCACGAGTTGAGAAAAAACGACCATTGTGAGTTGAATAGAAAATGCATATTCTTCGTAGAAATTGGATGGTGTTTGTAAACCTTAATTAAACTAGTGGAGTAAAGTTGAGAATAAGTGTAGACTAATAGTACAATAACAGCAGAGTAGCTGCTTATTATGCGGAGTAATACTACAATAACAGCAGAATAATGGTAGAATAACACTGGGAAAAACGCAGTCTAAACCACTTCTTTTACACTTGAATAGAAATGGATAGTGTTTTTAGAAAACAAAGGTAATAAGAAAGCTTAATTAGACTAAAATAACTGTAGACTAATTGTGCAATAACATCACAACAAACTGCTCATTATCCTGAATAATACTGCAATAACAGCAGAATAACAGTGGGATTAGAGTAAAAATGGATGGTGTTTGAAAAAAGTACAAGTAATATGAAAACTCAATTAAATTAGAGTACACACTGGAATAACACTAGAGTAATACGGGAATAACAGCACAATAAACTAGTAATTACACAGAATAACAGTGCAATAACAGAACACTAATTGTTTAACAACACAGTTTACGCTAACTTAGTCTGACTTCCGTGGATACAGAACATTCAAAGGTACTGCATTCATGACGATGCCTGACTCTTCACTACCAACAGATGATTGGGGTTGCACCGGGGGGGCACTTACGGCAACTTGTTCCTTCTGCCGCCAAACCCAACGTCTTGGCCTTCCGATCTCACAAGCCTTCACTTTGTCAAGAACTACTTGCCTATGAAGATTAATATCCGCCAAGATCAGGGAAGCCGACATTTCAACACAGAAGCTTCGACGAGCAATCTTGCTCTGAAGATTGCACTCAAACACGCTTCCACCATATTCCGCCATCGTGTACAGCAAGAAACACCCCGACTCCGAATTCAACAGTTCCTTCTTTTTCCATTTAAAAGGCACATCAACGATTTCGAAATTGCGGCAATCTTCAGACTTCAGAACATTATGACCCTCCATAAAAACACGCATATAGTTTGCCACAATCTCGGCCAATCTTCTGTAATCGGCTATTTGCTTGGAATCGTGAGTCATGTTGTCCAAAATATCAATCGATTCATTCAAAAAGTTGATGCAGAAACAAGAGTAGTGATCATTGTACAGAATCGGCACAAACACAAGGTCGGAGTTCAGACGACATCTTCCATTGCAGGAATCGAAAAACACATTCCGAATCCCAATGACTTCTTACCGGACCGTTAAGAGGACTTGAGGAATCAAAGTTCTCTAAGAGTGAATAAAGAGGATCCTTCAAAACAGAAAGCATAAACAACCAAAAAAAGTGCACAAGTGTTAACTTTATATCAATACTTGTGAGTCAATCTGTAGGTAATAACGCAAAATAGCAAAGGAAAAAACAAAATACCATATGACGAACTCCGAAAAACATTGAGCTTGGTTCTCAGCGTTCCTCAAACTCCAACGAATTCAAAAGAACCGACCAAACATCAACTACTCTTGTTGTCATCATAGCAGCTGCATCTACAATGGAAACAATATCCCCCTTGTCCAAAAACACGCCGACCTCGTCGTTGTACAACACTAACATCTCCCTGCATTCACAAAAAATAACATATGATGAGAACACTGGGATCACAGTGGTATAACAGCAGAATAACAATTCAATAACAGAGCAATAACACCGGAATAATAGTGGTATAACAGCAGAATAACAAAAGGGAATAAAACAGTGGGATTACAGTGGACTAACAGCGGAATAATAGTGGTATAACAGTAGAATAACAGGTCAATAACAACAGAATAACAAAAAGGAACTAACTAGTGGAATTAGACGACTCGCTAGGTTGACAAAATAACAGCATAATAACAACAGATTAACAGCAGACTAACAGTGGGAAACAGAAAGACTAACTGAACAGGAACACCACAATCAAAGAAATGAAAATCGACACATACTCTTCTTTCAACTGAGCGTCTTCACGAAGAACAAAGTCCACCACTTGCTTCCGCACCTTCAGCATCTTAGAGAACTGTTTTTTGTTCTTCCGAAACAAATCCGACACCGCAACAAACCTACTGTCCTCTGGCCCGCAATCCATAGAGCAATCCAGCCCGTCGTCTGCCTTACCCCTTTTACGACTACCCAAAGCCGACTGTGGACTCACGGGGCTACCCACACCCCTGCTTCCCACTTGACGGTTCGCAGTAGGGGTATTACTAGAGAATTTAGTGCTGTCAATGACAGTAGGAGAAGCGACGGGCTCGACAACAGGCTGCGACGTCTTAACCTTCTTACCAACAGTTTTCACCCTGCCGGAACCACGACGTTTCTTACCGCTTTGAGAAGCCCTCTTTTCCGCATCCTCAATACGCCGTCTCTCTTCAAGCACACTCAGGGTTTCCTTTCTTGTCTTGTTCAACTCCTCCAAACTTTTCAACACATCTCCCCTGGACTCGTTCATATCAGACAGCGCCAACAAGGCAACGATCTCAGCGCGGTAGAGGGCTCTTGAATCAGAATTACCCAAGTCACAATCAAAAACAGTTCCACGGTAAAAGAGCATGTGCAACATCGTATATACACCGCAGTCCAAATTTTCAATCTCAGCCGTTTGCCAGGTAAAAAGGACGTTGACAATTTTATAATATTTAACCTCCCCACCTCGGGCAACTCCTTTGTGGAACAGGAAATCAGACATCAAGTTCACCTTTTTTTTAAAAAGGAAAAAGAAAACATAATTACTAACAATACTTAAACAAACTAGGCTAAACACCAAGAGAAAATTAAAACACAATAAATGACTTACAGCAGTTTGACAATACACCAAACGTACACACGCTTTGTTGATCATCGCAAACATCGCCTCTTGAAATACATTATCAAGATATTCAACCCTCTTCGAAATGAAATTGATGCACAAACTTGACTAAAGTGCTCATGCAAAAGAATTGGGATGAAAATCTGGGAAAATATTTGGCCAAAAAAAATTGTTACTAATTATGTGGTCCTTTTAAAAAAGCAGAAACACATCAGAATAACAGCAGAGTAATAGTAGACTAACAGTAGAATAGTAGTAGAAAAACACAGATCTGAGAAAACATACCATATCAGAAGTAAGATCACACTCTCTCTTGTTGTTATTGACAAACACAGTAAATGACAATTTGACTTCCGCACATAAATCACTCCTGCAAGCCTTATCATCTTTCGACGGCATACAAAGTCGACGCAATGGATACTAAACAAAAAGTGGAGAAAAAGAGTTGAAACGTGATGCAAAAATGAAAAATAAAGTAAAAGAAACGATAAGATAGAATAACTAACCGTTGCACCCATCCCAAAGAAAAGTCGACTTGGGCTTCCTCTTATACAAGTATCATTCAGAAAGAGGGACCACCAGTTGACAACACCAAGCATTATCATTGTATCTGGAACCATCGATTCCATATCCTCACGATTCAGGTAACTGTCCACACCCCAAGGGACAAGATTATCCCTTCAAAACCGAATAAACAGGCAAAATAAGAGCCACATGAATATATTTTTGAAGAACAAAAAGCAGTATAATATATTAAACAGAAAGCCGAAATTTTTTACAATAAAACACAAGCTCTTACCCTTGCGAAAGGTTATGATCATTCAAGAAGCAGTAGTCTGCAACCTCTTTCCGCTTCAATAGCATTGGGTTGAAAACATGTCCCATAGTTATCATTGATTTTGACAGGACAACTAGCTCAGGAGCCACAGGACCACAATCATAGGTGCATCCGAAATTCGAGGCACAGGCTGACGGACAACGAGTAGCTCCTCATGTGCAGCAGAGTGCGACAAATAACTTGTACACATAGTAGGAGCATTCAACCCAAAGAATGCCATTGTCCTGCGGGGACAGCCTCACCAACAACGATACCAGCCTCCGACACAACCTCGGAATCCTCGTTTTATCGATTTATCTATCTCAGACGCAGCCCCAAGCAACAAGTCTGCATGACAAGACATCACCACATCCGCTACCTCCTCTTCTGCAGTCACGAATGCTTCACTTCCAATTTGAGTGGAATGCTGAGTGTCATTACGCAATGGAATGTCAGCACCGGTATCCGTCACCTCCGTCTCCGGCAAACAAGCATCAGTCTTTGGAATTTCAGTTGCTTGAACCTCTACCGGTGTACACTCAACAGTATTAGGCACGTCCTCTGGCGGATTATCCACAAGATAGTCTTCAACTTGAATGTTAACGTCCTCAACATCATCGTTAACATCCTCCACGTCAATGGTAATATCCCCAACATCAACTACTTTCTCACCGACATCAGCTCGCTCTCCATAATGAAACTGAATGTCAGCACAGATATCCGTCGTAATAGAATCTAAACCGAGTGGTGACAATTGTGGAGTCCCCACCTTTGCACTTTGTTGAATGACGGGACTATGCTCAACACCCTTCTTTTCAGCTACACCCTTCTTTTCGAGATATAGTCCGCACATCCGATGACCCGACACACACTCCTCATAGAATTGAGAAAATAGGTTAAATGATGGGGGTTCAATGATGACATCTTCATGTCTAGCTTTTTTGGAAGTGGTTCTTGAGAACAGTTGATCGCGATTTATTGGCCGCTTGCATAGCCAATACATGCTTTACCCGTTCGTCGACTCACGGATAACTTGATCCGTGAAGAAAGATGGGTGGCAACCAAATTCTCTGACCCTTCACAACCAACTTTTTTCGATTGTTTGTTTGTGCTTTCTTTCGCACTCGTCGGGTTACTTGGTGGGCAACTTAGCGGCAGTGCTTGACCCATAGCCTGCTAGGTCTTCTTCATCATCTTCGACTTTATAAGTTCCGCCCGTTCCAAGTATCGGCGGCATAAAATCTGAGAGTCCCTCTCATTAAGAAGTATAAGTTGATGAACATCCTGTCAAGTTAAAAACCCAAAATTTTACTTAAAACAGTACAATAATAGTAGAATAACAGAGGAATAATAGTACACTAACAAAGAAAAAATAGATAACAGTGGATTAATAGTAGAATGACAGTGAAGTAATAAAATAACAAAGGAATAACAGTACACTAACAGCAGAATAAATAAACAGTGGAATACTAGTAGAATAACAGTAGAATAACAGTGGAGTGACACTTGGAATGAAAATTAGAATAACAGTGGAATGACAGTAGGAAAACTGAGGAATAACAGTGGAATAATAGTAAAATAATAGCAGTATGACAACTAATGCTTGAGGACAATAACAGAATAACATTTTAGAATGATTCGTTTAAAAACAATCAAACAGGTGCTTACGTCGACCGCTGCGGACTGTACTTGCTCATCCGTAAGAATATCATCAGGTAGATCCAGAACAAGACATCGACGTTGAGTACGTTGACCAGAGCCAACGATGTTTGGGCGAGACAATGGGAAAGAAACGTCTGAACGCTCCCCACTGCCCAGAGCACCAGCAGCTGCCTCACGCTGCAACCTCTCATTGAAAGACTTAAAATCCCAATGTTTAATGAGCGGCAGCTCATTATTCACCTGATCACCGCTAAAGAAATAACGGTGAAAATAGCTGATAGCCAACAACACTACACTACAACGAATATTTTTCCTCCCGATAAGGGCTTCACGCACAGAAGTCACCAAGTCTGAGAAAACAAACTGACACCAATTAAGTTCCTTGATCCTAGAAACATCTTCCACAGCGCTTAGAAGTCTAATATCAAGCACATAACCCGACACGGGGAGCAAGGAAACACGACATGGCAAGCGAGAACAAAAGTCTTCTTAAACTCATCGTCCGCAACCGAGAGACTCTAGCGGGGTCTCCGAACTTTGTTAAGTGGTATCCCACTTTTGTTATTGGCAATACCATACTTCTCACGCCAAGCACGCTTCAAAGCTTCTCCTTCAGCGTCGGCGAGATCCGGAAACCCAGTAATAACCAAATCCACTTTCGCACGAATTTGGTAAACCAAACACATCGTGCACATCATCTCGATCAACTCGAACTTCTCCGTTTTGAGATATTTCAAAATACTTCCCACTCCTAAAAGCATATATAAACTCCCGGAACATGACATGGGGGAGGGAAGAAAGCTTCAACTCAAGTAAACCCCCGAATCCCATTTCCCTAATGAGCCTCCTTTCCGCTCCTCGGTGAGGGCTTCAATAACTTTGAAAAGAAAAGGGCCGACAAAGACGAGCGGCTAGTAAATGGATCAAGACCTTTGTCCACACAAAAGGAGGAAAAAAATATACAATGCATTAAAACAGTTAAGATGACATAAGCAAAAGCAGCAGAATAATAGCAAAATAACAGGAGAGCATAAAAAAATAACACGAAAAGTAACATATTAATAGCTAAATAACAGCAAAATAAAAGTAGAATAACAAAGTGGTACATACGGTGGGATATTTCTGCAAAGAACTCCGGCTGAGGTTGCTTGCTACTTACCACAATTCCTTCTCATGCTTAACTTTGCCAGCCAACTTACTACTAGTCTTGGGTGGACTAGACGACAATTTCGCAAGTTGGGTCTTGGCCTTTCGTTTGGTTTTTTTCGTGGGTGGTTCGGTTGTACATATTTCTTGACTACGAGTACTCCTTCTCTGAGAAGCACTGCTCTTTGATGGAGATGTGACACGGGATTTGGATGGAGACGGACCCGGAGAATTTGATGATGACGGTTGAGTAGACTTTGATGAAGCGGTGGATTTGATTCTTAACTTCATTTTTCGCTTTACTATCCGGAAAATAAAGATAAGGATCACTTTCAATGATAAATAGGTATTGACTAGACTTTTTTAATAATGACGCTTGAGAATGAGAGTACCGTAACAATGAGAATAACAGAACACTAACAATTAGTAAAACAAATAACAGCAGCGAAAGCACAAAAAGAACATGATGGATGTGTAAACAAAAACACGAAAGAGAATCAAAAGAAAAGCCTCTTTGAATAAAGAGTTAAAGACAGTTTCAAAATTACATACGACCTACATAAGCCTTCATAAAAACAACATAGCGTACTAAATTACAGCCAGAAACCGTTTCGAATTACATAAAACCCAAAATACATTCTATCCGAGGAAGAACCAAAATGTACTTCCGAAAATACAGGACATAACATAAAAAGTCAGTCAACGTCAACAACATCGACTGACTTATAATACAATTGGTGAGCAAGATCATAAGCAGAAGGAAAGTCCCTGAGTGCGTCAAAGTACTCGTGAATTAGACTGATCCGTTCAGATACAGGTGCATCAAGGATGTTGTCATGATCGTATATATACTGGCAAGCATGCAACACCGCCTTTGATGGCTCACTTGCAAGCATATAGCACTTGCATCTTTTGGAAACTACTGTCGAGCCCCTTGACAAAATCTTAAAACCTTGACTGTGACTTGCTGTTAGAACTTTCATATATTCGGCGTGAACACCGGGCGCACTTTTATGAAATAGGAACATTTGTGACCATTTCTTACAAACAAGAGACATATTGCTCTTGTCCAAAGTAGTCTCTACATAATTGAAAACTCTTTCCATTAGGTCCTGGCTATTTAAAACTGCCGACATTGATTGATTACGACGACGAACTCGTACATTAACTTCAAAGCACTTATCAGTCTTATCGTCCAATAACCATCCCAATTTTTCTTTCTTTTCAGTAGCGAACTCTCTAGCAAATAACAATTTATCTCCATTCACTATATTTATTGCCCATCCCTCACAAACTAAGTCCATTAGTGATGCTGAAACCTACAAACAAACAAAGCCAAACAAACAAAACCACCAGAATAACAGCAGAATAACAGGAAAAGAATAACATAAAATTCAAACAGAAAAAAACACTACAATGACAAGAAGAGTAGCGCGCAATGACACCATAGGACCAAGTATAACAAGCGGAATAACAGAAGTACTGAAAAGTGAAGACAACACGAACAAACACAAAAACCCTAGAAAAACACATTAAACAATTAAAACATGACAAATAACTTGACAACAAACTAAGCGATAGAATAACAAATGAGTAACACAAAAACTAAAGTCCAGAGAGAACAATAGTAAAGTTCTCAACACAACGCGTCACATAGAACATGCGAATCACTTCAAAACTATAGAAAACTGCAGAAACGACTAAGAACATGCAAATCAGTTCAGGAAAAAATCAGAAACTCAAAAAATGCAGCATAATAACGACATTAAAGTACTCGATTAAGTAAACCTAGCGATAATTACACTGAAAAACGAATTAAAAAGCATACAAAAGCATGAAATAAAACAAAATAACAAAATAAAAGAGGAAAATGACATGAAATTACCTTCAATAGGAAGGAAGACGATGAACGGCGAAGAGAAAACGGGAGAAAAAAGCGAAGGAGACGAACAGTTGAAGAAGAATAACACAATAATAATAGCAGATAGAGGAACGCTTTGCAGTTGTGATGATTATATAAACGGTTTGCAGTAATGTGGATAATTAATTAGAAAGAGAAATCGTTAGAGTAAATGAGGGAAAGAAGAGAGAGAGAGAGAAAGGAAAAAAAAAGAGAAAATAAACTAAATAACAATGCTTTTATATGACAACTAAGATTAATCTTGGCCACTCATCTCTAATTTAAACTAATGGCTGAGATTCACCCAACTCACAACTCACCATAAGAACCAAAATCACCAAATCCAATCTATCTATATATATATATATATATATATATATATATATATATATATATATAGGAATGGGATCATGTAAGTATGGGTTATATATTTGAGGATTGAGGATTAATACCAACCGTAAGATCAAAGAGACCAAAGGCTGAGATCATTCGCGGATTAGTAAGGGTATATGCGTCATTTAACAACTTGATATATATACCTTCATATGATTCATTCATTCAGTCTTTTTCATTCGCTTTATCACTTTAGTCTCTCTCTCTCTCTCTCTCTCTCTCTCTATCTCTCTCTCTCATTATTTTCTTAGCTAGTGACCTAATTCTTCTCCGCCAATTTTTTCTTCTCAAGCAAGCTCTACAAATTGATTTTTTTTCAATCAGATCTAACAATTCCAATGTCAGGTATTATTCACTCTCCTTTTCATTAGAAATTTTAATTTCGTCATTGTTTTTATTTCAATTATATGCATTTTAGTATGTTTTCATAATCACTACTTTTTGTTTTCGTTTTGATTGATGTATTGTTATCATTTTTATTAGAAATTTTAATTTCGTCATTGTTTTTATTTGAATTATATGCATTTTAGTATGTTTTTATCATCACTATTTTTTGTTTTCGTTTTGATTGATGTATTGTTATCATTTGTTTTCATTTTAATTGACGTATTCCTATCATCTGTTTTCGTTTTAATTGATGTATTAATATCATCTCTTTTTCTATGATTTGATTATCACTATTATAATTTTCGTTTTAGTTCTTTTTTTCGCATTATTATGATTCCTATAGTGTTTTAATTGATGTATTCTTCTATCACTATATTTAGCATGAATTTGTTTAGATTTGTGTTTTAATCAAATTTTCATTCAAGTATTACCGCTTGTCGTTTCTGTATGAATTCTCTTTATTATTTTTCCTTTTCTAAGTACCTGATATCGTCTAGGTAATTAATGTAAATTAGTATCACTTAATATCCTTAATAGTATCACAAACTGAAATATATTGTAATACACAATATAGCTAATTAATGTAAATTAGTATCACACGTTATTCTTGATAGTATCACATGTTATTCTTAATAGTATCACGGACTGAAATATACTGTAATACATGATTGTTTAGCTAATTAATATAAATTAGTATCACACGTTATTCTTAATAGTATCACATGTTATTCTTAACAGTATCACAGTTTGAACTACATTGCAATCCAATTTACCTTTTCATGCCATAACGTATTAGCTCAACCTATGTCGTAGATAACACTTCTTCTATTGATGTTACATTGGTTCCTACTACACAATGTGTACAACCTGTTTATGTCCATGCTGAAAATCAACTTCTTTGAGGTTCACCCTTAGAGGTTTTGAGCAGTAGATAAGGAGTGTTGTTGCTACATATAAACCTAAACTAGGTCAAACTTTAGCTATATTAGATGCGTGTATTGAGTTTTATGTTGTATATGTATTAGTATGTGGGTTTGAACCCAAATTGTCTACAACTAAAAGGTTTGATTGTCGCAGAATCGAGGTGTTTCCTTACTTTCTTCTTCTGTTGATTATGTTATTTCAATATTAGCATTAGTTTTTAGTGAATTGTCGAATTTATTTTCGCCAATTATCACACTCTAGACAGTAGAAGTATTCAATTTGTCTATTGAAATTGAGTTCTCCTTGAACAATTGGTTTATGTGAAATTCAGAACGAGCGCAGATTCATGGCTCATCCAGAGGTGATTAAGTGTTCGAATATCGCCAATGTAGTGGTATATTACTGTGATGGTGACCATTTGAGTGCAGTTTATGAGCTCCTATCAGTTTCGTACCTCGAAAATTATATGGCTGAGTGTAATTTTATTCCTTGTTTACTCCGATTTCGGTTCTTATATGAGAATTATCTGGCTTTTTACAATAAACTCCATGGTCCTTATCATTTGTTTACCTATAGTTAGATGATCGCCTTACACATGTATATGTGTTAGTGAAATATAATGCACAATTTGTGATATCGGAATTTGAGAGCGTGAATGGCAGTCCAGTCGATATTGATAGTACTGTATTTGAAGTTTACTGCATTGTATCAGAGAAATGATGGCGGATTTTCGTTAAGTTGTGATGGTGTGTCGGTGTGACAGGAATTTTTCTGTCTGCAATATCTGATTGGATAAAGTTGTGAGTTTGTTGGATGGAAGACGATAAAGACAACGACTTTAAGTTCTGCCAGGTAAGTAAGTTAGAAGCTGGAGCTTCTGTTTCTATTAAGCGAAATTTTGACTGGCGGTTTGATGCTTAATCGGAGGAGTTTTTTGTTTTCGTATGCGAGTTAGTGCTCCCGTTGACGATAGTAAGGGTAATGAACAAACTATTGTTCCAGGCATTGCTAACATCTCTATAAAAGAGGAATCCACTAGTAGCCACAGTGAGAATCAGAATGGTGTATGGAACAACGGTCTCTCCAGTCGCAAGCCTGTGGCCGATGAAGGAGGAGAAGGTTGGATCTTTATCGTTCAATGTAATCAGTGCAGAGCCCCCAAAGCAGTCAACTGAAGCACCAAGACAAGCACTCGTAGATGGTCCTGCAAGTTCAGTGAAGAAGAAACCTGTTGTTCGGCCTCATGATTTGTCTGATTTGTTACATGTGAATTAATCACTTTTGTTACATGTGAACTAATCATTTTTTGTGTAACGCGTCTTTTCGCATCTTTTTTCGAGTTTTCAGTAAATTATTATTATTATTGAACTTTTTAAAATTTGCAAAGACGAATGTGATTTCGTCATTGAAGCCATGTTTATTACTCTTGTTAATGCTAATATCACACTTAATTACTAACAATATCAGCTTTCATGACACAATATAAAATGACTTTGAAAACAATATCACACTATTGGTTTAACAATATCACAAGATATGATAAACAATATCGCTACACACTTTATAAGAAACACTATCAAATGATTTGGTAAACAATATCACACTATTGGCTTAAGAATATCACAATACGTGGTAAACAATATCACTTCACACTTTACAAAAAACAATATCAAATGATTTGGTAAACAATATCACACTACTGGCTTAACAATATCACAACATGTGGTAAATATTATCATACTTTATAAGAAACAATATCGCCCTTATTGTGTTAATAATATCAAATAATTTGGTAAACAATATCAACTTATTGTGTTCGTAATATCACACTCTCCTATTAACAATATCATAGATCTATATTTATTTGTCATTTTCCAAACAGTTATAAGAAATAATATAAAGACACAACAGCATCACACTATCAAATTTCACACACAACAGTATCCCACTTCAGCAGAAACAATATCACATTCACAAGGAATCTTGAAACCCTCCAACTTTTTGCTATTGAGAAACAATATCACAACATATACGATAAAATATCATTGTTGATTCTAAACAATATCACAAATACCAGCAGCCATATTAATTTATGACAACTACATTAAATTACTATCCTTCCAAAATTACATCAATAAATGCATTCTAGTGTCGACTTGCAGCACTCATAAATCTATGATCCCTTAGAATTAGCATGCCCAACCTATACCATTTTAAATCTACATGTGTTAGCTATCACCCCCAACAAGAATCACTCAAAATTACGACCTACAACTCGACATATGCACGGTTGAGTAGTAGCAGTCAGTGACTGTGTTGTAACAATTCAAAGACTCGGGGGCAACTTTCAGATGGCATAACTATTTCCTCATGATGAACCAGAAAGTGCCCCATGTACCAAAACAAAGCTTATTTAGTTAATTTTCATATTCAAGTGGAATCACCCAGAATAGTGACCTAAATCTTGACTTATTCAACCTGGAGTGCTGACAGGTCAGTTTCAGGAAATAGCATTGCATTAGTTGTGACAGGCTTTGAAGCTCTATTGTGACAAATATACTCGATAAAAATTGTTGATTCCATAGCCATATGAAAGAGGA
Source organism: Silene latifolia (assembly GCF_048544455.1). NCBI lineage: Eukaryota > Viridiplantae > Streptophyta > Magnoliopsida > Caryophyllales > Caryophyllaceae > Silene > Silene latifolia. The sequence goes on from NC_133534.1 coordinate 14,632,839, forward strand.
CGTCTTCAAGAATTTATCCAGATGAAGAACATAAATTTTGTCCATGTAAAACGCAAGTTATGAGCTTTTGAATATAGCCCTTCTACAAGTAGTCTGGCAGAATGTGTTTTGAGCTCGGATTTGCTTCAAGTGGTTGTTTGAGCGTGACAGTCACTAGGACTGTTTCCTTGACAGTGGTTGATCCCTTTAGAGGGTATGTTTTGATTAAAATAAGGATCCTTACCCTTAGCTCCTGGTGCAAATCGTCTTTGTCAGTCAAGGTACAACAATGAATGTTATCTCAGTATTACAATATCATCTGTTTTGCAATACAATATCACAAGATATACAAAACAATATCACACTTTTTCAAATAGTCTTTGTCAGTCAAGGTAGAACAATTATTGCTCTCTGAGTGTTATAATATCAATTGTTTTACATTACAATATCACAATGTGGTCAATACAATATCACACTTGTTTACTGTAATAGAAATAACACATGTAAGATGAAGAACTAGCGGGAGGAACCCTTTGAAATAGCACAAATATGCAAATGAAATTGTATTTTGAAATAGCACATTAATAGTAGCCTATGTGGGACTTGAACCCACATTCTTTGCGCATTGCACAATGCTCTACCGATTGAGCTAATAGGCTTTTATGATGAGGTGTTATAAAATGTAGCCACAAAGTATAAGAAAAATTGTTCATATTAATAGTTCTAGATACAGCAGCTTAACAAAAGACAACATATCCATCATCAGTTGTTCTTGTATTCATTAATCCATTAATGTCTTCTACTGCTCTTTCCTTCGTGTACATGTATTTTGCATCATCCACAGCAAAACCTCGAGCCAATCCGGAATCGTCAAGCAAATTCTTCAGATCATCTATAGAGACCTAAATCACAGCAAAATGTACAGAGTAATAAAATGTGAAATGTGACATAAAAACAGTTACAGGTCTACCAATTTGACAAGATATACATAAAGGCATGGCCCCGTATGAAAAGAAAACATCTGAAGGCATGACATCAGTTAGATGACAAACCCGAATTATATTGCTCCAGTTCTATCACATATATAATTTGCATACTCCTTGCACATACGATCTTTTGTCCATTCTGACTGCAAGTATTGAAGGTTATCAGTATAGAAAAACAATCAACTACCACCTGCATAAATCAGTACTTCAGTCACCCAGTCAGAAACAGAGGACAGGTTATTTTATCGCTAGAGGCCTCTTTACGCCGCTGAATATCTTAGGATTATTCGAAATTGTCAAGTCCATTTTCCTGATATTGAGAAACAATATGACAGGTTATTAGAAATAATGTATGAAGATTGAGTACCACTAATCTTCACATAAAATATCACAGCGTACAAATAAAAGTATCATAAGGTTTTCGTAAACAATCAGCCTTTCGAGAATTACTCATTCTACTCATTCAAAACTGTCATTTTCATTACTCATTCCTCAACTGCATTTTCACTATCGAACAATTAATATCGAAGAATTACTCATTCTACTCATGCTAACAATTTTGAACCCTAAATTTCACTATCGAACAATTAAAACCCTAATTTACGAGATTGAAACACTACGAATCCCTAATTTTCAAAATCGAACAATTTTGAACCCTAAATTTCACTATCGAACAATTAAAAACCTAATTTACGAGATTGAAACAATACGAAACCCTAATTTTCAAAATCGAACAATGTCGACTACTAAATTTCACAATCGAACAATTATAAACCTAATTTAAGAGATTGAAACAATACGAAACCCAATTGTATTGAAGATATCCCTAAATTCAAAAATTCCAGAGCATTAAGGCAAAAATGGTACCTGAATTATGCTCAAAACGCAATTGTATTGAAGATTGACCGTTATTCCTTCGTACTTTTGATTGATTCGCTAATTTAATACCTTGTTTTTTATTCAGTTTTAGAGAGAGAAAGTTTGAAGTAAATAAAAATGTCGTTCGTTATGATTTTTGAAGAAGGTCTGAGTGTGTTTTTTTAGTCTATTTGCGAGTGATACTCTTTAGAATAACGTGTGATATTTCATTCGTTACTCAATCCTCAAATATTTAGTAGTTCTCACCGGATCCCGACTCTATATATATATATATATATATATATATATATATATATATATATATATATATATATATATATATATATATATATATATATATATAGCATCAACAATAATTCGTTTGCTCCATATAATTGAATAATACCGTTTTTTATGCATGTAAATTTGTCATAAGAAAAGCTTGATAGAGACGGTTTTCACTATGTTAGGGAAAGACTGCTCTTACCCTTTTATGTGTTTTTCATGACTTTTTTTTAATGTTGATCGTTGCTTGAATTGAATCTTAACCTTATACATATTTCTATAATAAGTGTATCTAATTTACCTTCAAATCTATTTTATTACTCGTAGTACAATTTTTACTTTGAATTGTAAAACAATCGCATAATAAAGTTTTTCAAAACATTTACTCATTTGTCATAATATGATATTTCGATTCGCAATATAGTCGCAACTTTCTTTATCTTTTAATACTCCTTGAAAAATAGATATCAAACTTTGTGCTTATCAATAATTTATGAATATCTTATTTAAACTTTAAAATTAGTAGGAGAAATACATATGACATTCGAAAAATAAACATCGTATTATGTATAACTAAATATGACATTAGCAATAACAAAAGACGTAGGGGCATATTTCAGCGTTCATTTTACTCTTTACATGAGTAAATTCCATGTAGTACGTACTCCGTATTATGCATGGACATTTATCATAACCAAGTTCGGCCTAGGGCCTTTTAGCCTCATAAATCATAATACCTCATTTTTTTAATCGGAAGTTGTTATAAAATTGGATATTATAAATTTATCAAAGGTTTTTTTCCATCTAATTTAATAAAAAAATGAACAAATACTAATGAATAATTTTTTAATATTATTAAATTGAATATAATTAATCTCGTTTATACTAATAAAATTGTAAAATAAGTAATTAATTCTCATTTCTAATAAGAAAATCATATTCCTAATTATAATAGAAAAATTTTAAATAATTATTATCTCCTAATTCTAATAGTATAATTAGGAAAAAAAAAGCCTTAATAAGTTGTTAATTTATTTCCTATTTCTAATAGGAAAATTATATTTCTAATTATAATAGAAAAATAGTAAATAATTAATTATCTCCTAATTCTAATGCTAATAGTATAATTAGAAAAAAAAGGCATCTTTTAGTTATATATATTGATTGATTTGGTGTCTTGGAAGTTAGTGGGAATAGGACCCACATGCACTATCCTAATTACTTTAGGTGTTCTATGTTAATAGTCTTTCACCAATTTGAATTATCTCCTTTACTTTCTCTCCATTTTTTCTCTAATAGACTCTTATTTTAATATATTTTCTTTCTTCATTCATTAAAACATTACTTTTATGAACTAATTGGAACCACTAAATCGTTCTAAAATTTAATCCATATCGTTCGAAAGTAATGGAGGTCCATTTTTTTTCAAGTAATGGAGAGAATATAGACCGCTCTTTCACTTAGGATTGTGTTTGGTGTTCTTTGGTGAGTTTTGGTATTTTGGTTGTTTAGGGTGAAAACTTATATCCCACATCGATAGTATGATGGTGAAATATCATCTTTATAAGTTTCTTGAAAATATTATAGTACGAGGCTTTTTGGGATGGAGTCCAAGAATAAAATTGTGAGGGCTTTGCCCAAAGCGGACAATATAGGAAAATTCTGAGTACATATAACCTCGTTAGAAAATCTTAGTTCACATTCGTCCTCTAACATGCTTTGGTGTAACTTTGGTGTTCATGTTTTTAACATTGAATTTTCTAAAACTCATTAACAAAACTGTCCTTGCATTTCTTCAATCATTGACCTTTTTAGCATGCATATATAGACTGGGAAAGGTTCTTGACAAAAAGTACTGAAGACAATTGATGAACACTCCGTACTACTCTGTGCATTAAATAAATTTGAACACGGCATTCAGGCCTATTCGGGTTTGATGGGAAAGGTTATCTCAGGGCGGGTCAACATTGCGTCAATCAAAGCTTCGGCTGGGTCTCAGATCAACACGAATCATATCAGCTTTGTCAGATCTACTGATAATTGATACACACTCCTAACTAGTCTATGAAATAAATTGTATCATTATCAATAATTGTCAAATGACCCATCCAGATCGTTTTGTGGTGCAAAAAGCTTCACAATTTGTTGGTCAATATTAATGTAAACTTGAGACGTCCACTACACCGTTACTAAAGTCCTTGAATGTGTAAATTTCGTCCGGCGTTTACGTGAAATCGCCTGACCTAAAAAACAAATTAGCTTAATACATACCACATAGATCAAATATGAGCAAGCTCCATGACTTGCTCATATTTACCACATAGATCAAATATGACCCACATGCACATAGATCAAATATGAGCAAGCTACATGAATAAGTTTGCACATGGCATTCAGGCCCTGTATCATTATCAATGTTCAAATGACCCCATCTACTAGATAATTTTGTGGTCCAAAAGATTCCCAATTTGTTGCTCACAATGCTCGATCACTTGCTCAATATTAAAGTAAATAAAAAGACGTGTTCATAGACTTGAGAAGTCAACGTTGACTACAACTTTTCGAGGTCATCATAATTTCGTTTAACTGGAGTCCTTATATGGCTAAATTTCGTCTACCATTTACGCAAAATCACATGACCCGAAAAACAATTTGGCTTAATTACATACTCCATAGATCAACACAAAATCTCATAGTAAACGACCTTTTCAAAAAGACCTCTCACAGCCGATTAAAATAAGAGCAAGTTTGAAAAGCCCATCACAAGCAAGATTTGCTGATAGATCAAATATGTGCAAGCTCCATAACTTGCTTCTTGTTCTCTTATGCTTTAGCGTGACGAAGACCGCGCTTTCCACTGAGCTACCTATTTCAAAGCCGGGTTGCCAAACCAAATGTGGGAACGTGACTGTTCCCTATCCATTTGGCATTGGAGTCAGGCAAGACGGGTCACTATGTGCCCTTGCCAATTACTACAACGTCACGTGCAACACAACATATAGCCCGGCAAAGCCCTTCATTAGTACCGGCAACCTTGAAATAACCGAGATAATTGACACCAAAATGCGAATCAAGAACTCGGTGGATGAAAGGTGCTACAATAGCCAGCTATACAAAGCCGGTCAAACATGGATTGACTTACGGAGCTACCCGATTGTATTCTCTGATTCTGAAAACAAGTTTACAGCCGTTGGATGTAACACTGAGGCTTTAATTGGCGGTACCAGAGGCCGGAACTTCACAAGTGGATGCATCGCAACCTGTTCAGATTCATCTGAGGTGATTGATGGGTCATGCTCAGGGATTGGTTGCTGCCAGACCGCTATTCCTAAGGGTTTGAAAAGTTACGCAATAGGCTTAAGTGAGCTAAATAATGACACTGATGTTTTCAACTATAATCCCTGTAGTTATGGGTTTTTAGCCGAGTATACAGAATTCAACTTCAATGTTACGGATCTAAATGACGCTGGATTTTATAATAGAACTCAAGACAATGTCCCGATTGTGCTTGAATGGTACATTGGGGACGGTCAGACATGTGAGGAAGCTCAAAGTAACAAGTCTAGTTATGCCTGTCAAGCTAATACTAATTGTAGTCAGTTTGTGAGTGGCAGTTCAGTGGGGTACCGCTGTAGTTGCCTAGCTGGATATCAGGGTAATCCATATCTGGGTCCTGCTGGATGCACAGGTTCGTATGATGCTAAATTGATTAGTCTGAGGTCCATAAATAATCAAATTGATTATTTGTATGTGTTATATGAATGAGTCGATTTACTGCTAATGTATTCCGTAACTGTGTCCTGTTGGGTCCTAACAGTCGGATGTTAATTTTGCAGATATTGATGAATGTCTGAATCCGAAATTGAACAACTGCTCGGATATTTGTCTTAACAGCCCTGGAAGTTTCAAATGCTACTGCCCTAAAGGACATCATGGCGATGGTATGACCACCGGAAGTGGTTGTATTAGTAACAACTCCCAATTTGCTATCAAATTCAGCCTCGGTGAGTACTTGCCATCTATTAGTATTTGCATCTGAGTATTTCTCATTGGACTAACTTTGAGCAGGAAATTATTGCTTACAGGAATGAGCTTCGGAGTCTTAATCTGCATGTCATTTATGGCCTTGACATATTTTTCCATCAGGAAGAAGAAGCTTATCAAACTGAGAGAGAAATTCTTCGAGAATAATGGGGGAATGTTATTGAAACAACAACTTGCTCCTTACGAAGGGAAGGAGAAGAGCAACGGGTCATTCAAAATATACTCCTCACACGAACTAAGATCAATAACCGATAATTATAGTGAAGCTCGTATTTTAGGCAAGGGAGGTTACGGCATTGTATACAAAGGCATTTTAAAAGATGGTAGTGCAGTTGCAGTCAAAATGTCAAAATTCGTTGAAAAGACTCAAATTGAGCAATTCATCAACGAGGTCGCTATTCTCACTCAGATCAACCATCGGAATGTGGTGAGGCTCAAAGGATGCTGCTTGGAGACTGAAGTTCCGGTCCTAGTCTATGAGTACATCTCTAATGGAACATTATTCGAGCATATCCATAGAAAAGGAGGCGCTTATTGGCTTACCTGGAGAAATTGCATAAGGCTGGCCATGGAGGCAGCTAATGCTCTATCTTACCTACACTCAGCAGCATCGCCTCCAATTATACACAGAGATGTCAAGTCGTCCAACATTTTGATCGATGATAGCTTCAAAGCTAAGATATCTGATTTTGGGGCCTCAAGATTAATATCCATTGAGCAAACTGAAGTAACAACATTGGTGCTAGGGACACGAGGCTACTTGGATCCAGAGTACTTTCAAACAAGCGTGCTAACAGAAAAGAGTGATGTCTATAGCTTTGGAGTTCTTCTGGCTGAGCTACTTACCAAACAACTGCCTTTGAGCCTAGAGAGAAAAATCGAAGAGAGAAATTTGGCCGCGTATTTTCTCCACGCAATGAAAGAGGATCGGTTGTTGGAAGTCCTCGATCCTCAGTTAGTGAGCGAAGCAAGTGATGAAGAACAGCTCTTTGATGTGGCTAAGCTGGTGAAGAATTGTCTTAGTGTCAAAGGCGAAGACAGGCCTACTATGAGCGAAGTGGCCGCTCGTTTAGAGGGTTTGAAGAATCGAATAAATCATCCATGGTTGGGCCAGAGCTATGACGATTCAACGAGCCTACTAGGCCATCAGGATCTTTATCCCATTTGCTCAAGTGATAACAATCCAAGTACAGGGGAAGCATCAGGACAGAATGCTATGCTTATTGAAATGAGCCAACCTCGTTGATGTTGCTAAGCATATTGTCTCAATAATGGAAGCTTCAACTTTTTATGTGTTTTTTATTATAGCAATTAAGATGATTGCTAGGAATTACCCATTTTGCGTTTTCGGCATATGTATAGCAGTACATTGCTGAGTCACTGGTGGGACGCCCTCATCTGCTCGGGCCGCACCGCAATCCGGCCTCTTGATCCTGCTCATGTACATTCGAGTAGCAGAGTTAGAAATTGATTTAAAGTATTGAACATATGGCCTCTAAGCATTTCTTACTCATACGGTATTACTTATTAGCACCGTTTGAACCGTTAGAGCACCCACAATAGAGAGGATTGAGCCTCCTCTTAACCCTCTCTCTCCTCTAAGAGGACATCCTCTCTATTGTGGGAACTATGTCGGGTGTCCTCTTGTATAGAGAAAGATGGGTGCTTCCTCTACTTTTCGAGGAAAATAGAGGAAAGGAGACATAGACCCTTGTGCCCACAAGATCATGTTTATTTTAATTTATACTTTTAATTTATTATGGAAAAAAAAAAACTACTCAATATACTTTTAATTGTTATTGTACATTCATATTTGTTCGAACATATATGGACTATGTTTCAAGACTCGAATATAAACTAAAAATATGCATTACAATTTAAAGTTAAGTTTCATGTATTTTGTTTTATGAATTTTATATCTTACTTTGTATTATGAATTTGATGTATTTTGGTTTATGAATTTTATATGTTATTTAACTTAGCAACACAAACTTTTTTAAAATTAGTTTTATTAATTTATAAATTATTAGTTTTATTAATTAGTTTTATTAATTTTAAAAAAAAAAAATTATATCTTCTTTGGAGTGCTCTAAGCTGATTGAGAGAGTAGTTGACAGAATTAGGGCCATTGGTGCTCGTAAGCTGTCTTATGCAGGTAGATTGACATTAATTAAATCTGTTCTCAGCAATTTACATTGCTATTGGGCACGCATTTTTGTTTACCTGTGAGTATTCTAAATAAGGTTGAGGCTATTTGTCGTAGCTTCTTATGGCAAGGAAAAGAGGTTGCTCAGGGGTCTGCTCTAATTGCTTGGGACACTTGTTGTACTGAAAAGAAAAAAGGAGGTTTAGGTATCATTGATTTAAGAAGATGGAACTATGCTGCCTTGGGTAAATATATCTGGTGGATTGCCCAAAAGCTGACCACCTGTGGGTCAAGTGGATACATGCTGTGTATATGAAAACTGGGGGGTGGTGTGATTATGTTCCTACTGCTAGTTCAAGTTGGTCTTGGAGGAAGTTGTGCGCTGTTAAAGATAAATTGAAGTCTGGGTATTGTGGTGACTGGTGGCTTATGCAGGGAGGCATCTATAGTGTTAAAGCAGGTTATACTTGGTTGGGGCCTTCTCATAACAATGTCAATTGGATCCCTTTTGTGTGGAATAGGCTGAGTCCTCCTAAGCATTGTTTTATAGGGTGGCTTGTGGCTCATGGCAGGCTGCTTACCAGAGACAGGTTACACATGATGCTTATTTGTGAGGACACTGCTTGTTGTATTTGTGGCACTCAGGATGAATGTCATGCTCATTTGTTCTTTGAGTGTGCTTATAGCAGGGAATGCCTATTGTTGATTAATGCTCTCCTGAAGGTTAATGTTCCTACTGGGAATGTGATTCAGTGGTGGTTGAAACTTAGAATGAGGAGTCTTTTAAGAAAATAGATGATTGGTGCAATCATTCAGGCGCTAGTTTACAGGTTATGGGGCATGAGGAACAAATGCAGGGTTGAAGGGGTGCTGCTTAGGCCAAGGAATCTGGTTTTATTGGTACAACAGGATGTCAGACTAAGGCTCCACGGCTTAAATAGCTGTGCCAAGATTAGTGAGGAGTACAAAGCATGGATTTAAGGTTTTATTGTTTATTTTATTTTGAAGCATGCTTGATGGTTGTATGAAAACAAAAAACAGTTGATGTAATTGTTGGTGATCTCTTTTGGTATAATATAACTTACATTTTACCAAAAAAAAAAAAAATTTATAAATTATTAACATAATATAAAGTAACCCATGATATTAAATATAAAAATAAAAAAAAGTAATATAAGAGGATCCTCTCTATTGTGGTGGGGAAAAAGATGTAGTAGAAATGAAGAGGATGTAGATAGTAGGAAATGAGGTGGATGAAAGAGGGAATGAGGTGTCAAAAAAATAGAAAGAAAGAGAAAAAATAAGAGGATGAAACCATCCTCTCTATTGTGGGTGCTCTTAGAGCCAAGGCTAGCTCAAGGTAGCCGTTGCCTATCAATTATTGCCAACAATATCTCCATACCATATTTGTATATATCATACTTGATTTCCCCCCGTAAATATAGCGATCTCATCAATGTATATATAGCTAACATATTCATTATTTGTAATAGCACAGAATTTGAATGCAATAATATTATTCTCTATATCATTCAATCATTGATTCGTAATATGGTATCAGCTTCAGGTTTCCTAATTCTCTAAAATATTCTTTTCTCTTCACACGTTTCCTCTGTTTTCTCTCAAAAAATATGACGAATTATGGCATCAATTAATCGAATTGACAAACACTCCTTCTTATCGCTCCGTCATCGTCTTTAGGTATTAAGTTCCCTATATCTCATTATGTTAATTATGCTATGTTTTCACCTAATCATCAAATTTTCTTAACAGATGTGACCAAAAATCACGAGCCTAGTGTTTTAAAGAAGCCGTGCAGGTTCCCGAATGGCAGAATGCTATGAAACTCAAAATAGAGGCGCTCAAAAAGAATAATGCATGGACACTCGAGACACTACCTCCTAACAAGAAGGCGATTGGTTTAAAATGGGTTTAAAATTAAGTATAATGTCGATGGTACAATTGAACAATATAAAGCTAGATTAGTAGTCATGGGCAATCGACAAATCGAAGGGGTCAACTACAATGAAACTTTTTCTCCCACAATTAAACTCGTCAATGTTCGCACATCACTTGTCATCGTTGCCGCCAAGAATTGGACCTTACACCAAATGGACGTCCACAACGCATTTCTTCATGGGTATCTCCAGAAGAGGTAAACCACCTCCGGGATTACATCCTTCAAACGATGAAAAGGTTTGCCGTCTGCGAAAATCTCTTTACGGC